>NC_057850.1:150489124-151689124 GCF_015237465.2 Chelonia mydas
AAGGTACAGCTCTTGCATTCCAGCCAGTTCTTTGTTAAAAGATATATTTTTCATTATCCGGCATGTCAAGAGGGGGCAGGGGCAGTGCTGGTTAATCAAATATTCCGGTTAAGTAAGAGTAATACTTACCAATGGCATACTAATCTTCAAAAAATTAGAATACAATAAAATTAATAAAATATAAGAGTATACAGGTACTCACCAATTCAGTAGTAGTACTGCACTGCAGAGTGATTGGTTTCTTGAAGCACTTAGGTATATTCAGGTAAAGTTTCTTTTTTTTATAGTAGGTTATCCTATGACACTACATATCACTATGAGCAATACCTGGTGTACACCCAGGTCACTAAAAATACACTTAACACTAAAACTATACTGAACATAATTTAATCTTTCTTTGATTCAGAAGGCCCTTCAGGATCTTGCAGTGCCTCAAGGTCAACATTATAAACATCAATTATCACTGTAGATGTAGAAGGTTTAGGAGATTGGGTTGAATTTGTAACGACCCTATGAGACACCCTGGAAGCTGCTTTTTTGAATAAATCCCTGATATCCGCTTGCTTACTTGTCTTCTGAACTCTACTTTTATGCAAAAGAGGCAGAACGTCCAACTGCATAACCTCCTGGGCAGTATACTTGTCCCAGTTACTAGATTGAAGATTTGTATTGGGAGCTATCAGAAATGTCAGTTAATAGAGCTTTCCGGTTGGTAAAGTGCCAGATAACACTGTACTCTGGTACCTTCCAGGTAAGGTGATGTGTGAAATTCCATTACAGCAAGACTGCTTTTTAATTCATGGATAGATATAAATGGATCATGTCATTTTATTTAGAGAATTATTGGTCCTATATTTTCTTCTGCTTTTTTAATCATTTATTTGTATCTTTATATTTCTTGAAAGCACCTACATGTAGTAGCTCTACGTTCCTGTATGAGTTTCTTTTAAAAAGTAACATTTTAGGAGAAACCCCCATCCAAATGAATTGCCTTATAAACCAACCAACCAAACCCACCATAAAACGATAAACCTTATAAATCACCAGCAGCAATACAGTAAAAGTCACTCTCCTCCATACATCACTATTTCTCCACCTGCTTTAGCCCCAAAGCAGAGCCTTGTCTTTTTGTTCTGTGTTTGTACAGCACCTAGCACAAATGGGGTCCTGGACCACAAGTAGGGCTCCACAACTCTATGGTAATACAAATATGTCAGAATAAATAATAATTAATAAATAATACCAATAATGGCCTGTTGGGCAACAAATTCAGGCTCTGATGGAATGAGCGTCAGAGTTCCATACTCGAGAACGCGTCACAGAAAATGACCCAAGGCAGTCCCTCCCTTTTAAACAAGGCGAATGTTAGTTTGAGCATAAAACTGCTGTGGGATCACACACAGAGGCAGCCTGTCAGCTAATCAGGGCCCAAACCATTTAGGACTTATGGTATAAGACCAAAAGCTTTTACTTCACTAAGAAACTAAGGCCATGGGCTTGTCTTCTCTACAGGCTAAATCGGCGTTGCTGCGATTGATGCAGTGGCCATCAATGTAGCCGGTCTGGTGAAGATGCGATAAGTCGATGGGCGAGCGCTCTCCTGTCAACTTCAGTACTCCACTTCCCTGTGAGGTGGATGCTGGGTCAATCGGAGAGTGTTTCCCATCGACCTAGCGTAGTGTAGACACTGCTGTAAGTCGATCTAAGCTACATCGACTTAAGTGACGTATCTTACATAACTTAACTAGCATAACTTAGATCGACTTACCTCATTAGTGTAGACCAGGCCCATGTCTACACTTCCACTTATGTCATCAAAACATATGTCTCTCAGGGGTGTGAACTCCCCACCCCCCACAAGAGACATCGGTTTTACTGGCATGGACACTCGTGTGCACAGTGCTGTGTCGGCGGGAGATGCTCTACCACTGCTCATTTAGGTGGCTTTATTATGTCGACAGGGGAGCTCTCTCCTGTCGGCATAGCACGGCTACACAGCTGTATCAGTACTGTATCATAGTACTGATACAACTGTGCTGCTGTAAGCTTGCTAGTGTAAACATGGCCTTATAAGAAATGTATGGTTTGCATAAAGCACTGTCTAATGAACAAGCTCACTTTCCAAATTGCTATGCCATAACTGTGTGTGTAAAACGTACAACTCGGAATACAACCTTTTTATGGTTTACCATAAATTGGCTATGCAGTTCCTGATCCTCAATAATTTTACTTACTTTTCAAAAGAAACTAGGGATATTAAAGCTCTTTTTGAGAATGTAAATGCTCCTATTTTTGCAATTTATCTGAATTTAGGTAGTGAAAGGTTGCAAGATAGATCAGAACAGTTAGACTCAATGATTATTTAACAAGTAATAAATTGATATTACAGTCAAACTAACTCATTGTAAGCAGTATTACACTACTATCCAAATCCATCATTGCATGGCTGGCTTATTTAATTAGAATCTGTTTTTGCTGGACTACCTCCACAGATCCAGAGCTCATACTATCTGGAATTACCAGGTCCCATTAGACATGAATTATCTGGCAGATATAAGACTAATGAAAGAAAATTCCTAATACATTGTTTATTGCTTAAAAGTCTAGAGCCCAGTCATACAGTCCTTATTTAGGCAGAACACCATTCAAGTCAATAGAGTAAATACTGCAGCACTGGCCCCTGTGCAGTAAATTTATTATTTCATTTGCTATTTCATAGACAGTATGCTTCTTACTGGAAAATCCTTGGATAATTAAGTAAAAAGTAAGCTCTAAATTCCATCAGTAGGATTATATTTTGGCTTGTTGGAAAAGAATATATTGATAGGAGAAAGGAAACATAATCTAGTCTAACTACAAGGCTAAACTAGAAATCCCAGGGTCTTTAAATTAGCTCTCAGCAATCCTTAGTCATAATCATGTGTGTTGGACCATGTTGATAAGGCTGCGAGGGAAAAATCTACTGCTAATAACTAGCTTTAAATTCAGAGTTACATTGTGTTCAGTAAGCTTCTGACAGGTTTCAGAGTAGCAGCCGTGTTAGTCTGTATCCGCAAAAAGAAAAGGAGTACTTGTGGCACCTTAGAGACTAACACATTTATTTGAGCATAAGCTTTCGTGAGCTACAGCTCACTTCGTAACAAGCTTCTGGACAGTGACATTTCAGGTGTTCAAAGAGAGGTGGCTCTCTGGGTGGAGGAGGAAGAGTCAGGATGCTTGTAATGAGGCAGAGTGGCCTCCCTCTGAGCCTGACAGGGAGGGACCACTACACTTCCGCTGGTGGGTGGAGCCAAGCCAACCACGCCCCACACCCTCTGTGCTGGAAACAGAAGCATGGGACAGGAAGTATAAGAGGCAGAACTTCCAGCTCAGTTGGCAGGGAGCCAGGGAACGAGCCATATGTCTCTTGCCTGCTGCAGGACTCTGGCCCCGCTACCGAGCCGTGTAACGCCCTGATCCTGGAGCACACTGACTGTGGAGAGGAGCTGCTAGAACTGCCATGTGCTGTTTACCCAGAGGAGACTGAGGACTCACAGATGATGGAGCCACACTGACTCATTGGGGTAGGAAGTAGCCCAGGGAAACCAGACATTAGTCCAGTTGTGCTGTCACAGTATGAGTCAGCGTGCTGTGGTAGGATCCCCAATGATGGAAGAACCCACCACTGTTAGGACCCTGGGCTGGGACCCAGTGGAGTAGGGTGGGCCTGAGTCCCCCTACCCTTCTGCCTTGGATCACACCCCTGGGGTGGTGACCTTCTCATCCTAGGCCTGAAGGTCTGTGCCTTGTGTGCTAGCTGTCTGGCCTAGCCAGGAGGTGAGGCTAAAGATGGCTCATTGCTCTGCCCCACCCAGAGGGCCAGGGCCCATAGACTACTAACTAACAGTGGTTTTGCTGCGTGACGCAGGAAGGCAGAGTGGCCTCCCTCCAACACTGGCAAGGAGGGACCACTACTGACAACTACAATGCTACTAAATCTTGAAAAGAGTTAAGCATCAATAGAAAAGGAAGACTTGAAACTCCAGAGAGTACAGGGGTGGCTGGTAAGTTTACAATATCCTGTGAAAATAAAAATTCCCACAGTATGTATTTTCCTCAAACATAAGGGACCTTCTCTCTTAATTGAGCACTTGATACAATTATCAATCAACTTTAAAATACTTTTATATTTCAGATTTCATGTTCATTATTAATTTGGACAGTGACAGCTGAATTTGGAATTCTACTGAAATAGCCTGGCAAGAACGTATAGTGGAAAAAAAACTGTAACCTGAAAATGTGTTTTCTGTACCACCACAATCCATTAGTTTAGACTGATGGATTGTTCTTCCTCTGTCTTATTAACCAGCAGCAGCAGCTGCCAGTATTAACCCTGGAGTTTTTGGTATCTTTTCTTCATCGGTAAGGTCAGACCTCACCCTACTGTTAACTATCAGTAGAGAAGCAGAGGTTTCCTTACAGAGACCATCAAGTAAATAGTTCCAGGAAAAACAGTTAGTCAGTGTAAGAGAAAGAAGTAGCCATGGGGAAACCCCAGAAATATCAATTAAAATATAATGGAATGGGACATTAGCAGTTAGTGGATCTCAGGATATTGAAAATATATTTTTCAGTTTACAAATTCTTTTTCTCTGTACCCTCATTACTTCCATGTATGATTAGTGGGCTCTGAATAGTGATCCTTTACATCATTAAACAAAAAAAAAAAGAAAGAGGGAAAATAGTAATTCAATAAACTCAACTGTTCTTGAGCCTGCAAAGCCTGTAAAAGAAAAAGTTCAGTATCCAGTGTATGTTTTGCCTGGTGGGAAGCCTGGGGACACTGACTGCCTTTAAACCACAAATTATGATGAAAACATGTAGGAAAATAAGAACAGCCATAGTGGGTCAGACCAAAGGTCCATCTAGCCCAGCATCCTGTCTTCCAACAGTGGCCAGTTGCCAGGTGCCTCAGAGGGAATGAACAGAACAGGTAGTCATCAGGTGATCCATTCTCTGTTGCTCATTCCCAGCTTCTGGCAAACAGAGGCTAGAGACACCATCCCTGCCCATGCTGGCTAATAGCCATTGATGGACCTATCTTTTGGGACCTGGGTAAAGACCAGAATTATCTGGTTCAGCCTTATGAGATCCCTGATTTGGGGCGGGGGGAGGGGGAGGGAACCTAGCCTGAATTTAAAGAAGGTTTCTTTGACTTGAATTTTTAGTTTTCTTTTTATTTTACAGTAAATATTACAAAATGATTTATTCAAATTAAAAATGCTGTTAAAGGAGACAGAGGTGGGGTTTGACCAATCTATTTTTTAATTGTGCTAAGAATTAGAAAAGCTTTAGTTCATTATGCATAGCTACTGCCATCTGATAATTGCATTATTATGTGGCTCTTCATTGCAAGCAATTAGAACATGTAAGTCCTTTTAAAATGGCTTAAACAATACTAATAAACTTGAATAATTTCCCTAGAAATAGAGATGGAAATGAACCAAAAGTCTAGATTTAAATTTTGTATGTACTTCAGATTCAGAACTTGGTTCAGATGGGCAGAAACCTCTGGTTCAGAATGGGATAAGATGGCTGAACTCTTGGTATCTGGGAAACTATTCTTGCAAGTCCAGAAAAGGCTGCCTCAGCATCATGTGGCTGGTGCTCTTACGTGGGCGTTCGCAGCAGAGGCAGCAGCAGCAGCCTTTGGACGATTGGGAATGGAGAATGCAGCCTGGCCCAGCATATTGCTTTGGGCCACTGTGGGTAAAGAACATTTAGGGGGTTAAAAGAGGAGATGGAAGCAAGGAGGGAGAAGCTCTGTGTAAGGTGCTGGCTTGTTCCCAGCCCACAAACCAACTGACACACCAGAGTCTCTTTTCCAGGCAGTTTTGTTTCTCAAACATAGGCAAAGAACCCACAAACACAGTTCCTCAGCCCACCGTGGGCTATAGTTCCCAGGGGATTTTCCCTTTTGCCTCTCTCACTTCCTCCTGTTTCAAGGCCTACTGCAGGATTCTCCCATCCTCTGTTAACTGAGCACTGACTCACAGGGTTGTCTCCCTGAGGATCCTTTTCTGCCAGGAGAGTCCCACTGCCTCTCCTCCTAGGGGACTTTGACAGCTGCACCCAGGGCATTTTCTGCTGCTCCTGCTCCCACTACCCAGACCTCCTGGCCTGAGCAGGCAGTGAGATCTTGCTCTCTCTCGCTTGTGCTCTCTCTTTTGGTTGTTCTTTGTCCCTTTCCCGACTGACCCTCAGGCCTGACTCACCCAGCTTGCAGGTGCCTTCTTATAGCCCAGCTGGGAGTCAGCTAACCAGTCAGAGGTGCACTGGCGTCTTCCCTCTTAAAGGGCCACTACTCCCCCGTGATACTCCTCCTGCCTTGTCAGCAGGAAGATGCATGCTGGAGCCCACACTGAGCAGGAAGATTTTATAGTCCCTTATTCTGCATAGATAAGGGTCTTCCAAATCTAGCAGGCATGTCTCTGTAAAGCACTGTGATGGCCACAGAGCGAGATAATTTGCTGCAAGCTAAATTCACCTACAGTGCTCTAAGACAAGACTTCTTAGTTGGTGAGACAGGTGGGCTACAATAGGTCATCTGCTTATCCAGTGCATTACACTTCATCAGTTGAAAGGGCAGCAAAAATCAAAAAGCTGAAGTTTTGCAAGGGTCAAGCAGGAAAGTGTTTATACTAGCTTTTTGGATTTCTGTTAAGCTTTCTGTCTTTTCCTGGTGCTGCCTTTGCCTGTTCCTATTGGCTGCCATCAAGCCTTTCTCTGATCTGTGGGCAATCACAAACCTCACTGAAGCTGATGGGCGTGCTAGCCACCCTTCACTCTGGCTAAATGAGATAAGCAATTAAGCTCCTTTATGCAGTCAGATGGCTGAAACAATAGAAGCCACTGCCTAAGGCCAGGGCTGCATGGAAAGGCCTGAACAAGCACTAACTCCATGAGAATCAGAGTGAGAATCATTGAAAATGCAGGGCCCTGGGCATTGACTAGTGGAGTGTGTCTGTGTGTATCAGAGCAGAAAGCAGAGAGAAAGTGAGCTGACAGCAAGAGAAGCAGTGTGAGCATGGCCCTGGGAGGAAGTCAAGAGGAAGTACTTCTGTTGGGCAGAGTAATTGGCTGGAAAGGCAGGTTTGGAAATTGCTCACAATTTGTCTCCTGTTGTTTGTTGCTACTATGTTCAGAGAAGTAGGACTTTGGTCCATTGTTTGTAGATAAACAGGATTGCACCAAAGAAATACCTGATTTGTATAATCAGTTTTCCCACCAAATGGAGGTACTGGTATGTCTGCCTCTGCTGGTCCTTCATAAAAATGCTTTTAGTGCACACATACACAGGGGCAGTGTGGCTGTGTACTGACCCTTACTCTTGACTGGATTTGCCTAACAGGCACAGTCTAGCTCTAAGGAATTAAGATCAGTTATCCTACGCTTACCATTGAGTGAAGTCATTACTCCCCACCTCTCTGGAAGAAATTCCTGGACTTGATGGCTACTTTAAAAGTAATGGTTTATTTTTCCATTGTCTTTCAAATACACTTTTATTTACCCAGGCTTTTATTTTATTTTTCATGTCATGTAACACTTTGGAGTTTCTTTACCAACTTTTCAATATGTCCAAACAGATCAGGATGGCACAATGAGGCCTGAATGCAGGGCTGTTCATAGGAGGGTGCGGGGCAGAAGTGACGAATCTGTCACTTCCGAGACCGACCCATCACTTCTGGGACTGACCGTGCCTGGCGCAGGCCAATCACACTGGCAGCCCGTTGGTCCCCCCAAATCGCGGGGCCTGGAGTGGTTGCCCCTATTCACCGTACCCGAGGGATGACTCTGCCTGAATGCATATCCTGAGCAGAAAAACTTCAATATGAGAGAACAATGAATGTTGCTTGAGTTTTAGAATATAGACAGTTACCACAGGTTTTGTGTTCTGAAGAAGATACCACAGGAATCATGTATCTGTGTGTTTGCATATTTTAAAGAAAAGGGTGGAGATGGTTTGAGGAACACAATTGTACATTACTTTATATAGTTTTCTGAAGGGTGTCCATCAGTGAGCCCTTGATTGTCAAAGAGATCCAGATAGTGTAGTTTTGACAGTATTCAGATATGTATGAAGGTTTTCTAGGAAGAAATTAATTAAAATGTAGGTTTGGCAGCAAATGAATGTTCTGAATCTGAATCATTCCCATGCCATTAGATCTTGCTTAAGACACAAACAGGGCATGGCCATCCCCAACTGTCCTGGGCCACTCTTTGCATGTCCTCTCTATTGTGAAGTCCCATAAGTTATCCCTCTCTTTGATGGATTATGGGTGATGGAAAGATTCTTTTGGTCAACCCCTTTTGCACATTTTTTAGCTGCTGAATGGCATGCTTTCCATGGCAAAAGAATCATAGTCCTGGTCTACACTGGGGTGGGGGGAGAGGAATCGATTGAAGTTACACAACTTCAGCTATGTGAATAACGTAGCTAGAGTCGACGTAGTTAGATCGACTTACCATGGTGTCTCCACCGCGGTGAGTTGACTGCTGCCGCTCCCCCATTGACTCTGCTTGTGCCTCTCGCAGCGCTGAAGTACAGGAGTCAATGGGAGAGTGCTCGGGGGTCAATTTATCGTGTCTAGTCTAGACACGATAAATTGATCCCCACTGGATCGATTGCTGCCCGCCAATCCAGCAGGTAGTAAAGACATACCCATAGAAATATAAGGCTGGAAGGGATCTTGAAAGGTCATCAAGTCCAGCCCCCCCAATGCAGAGGCAGGGCCAAGTAGATCTAGACCTAGACCGTCCCCAACAGATGTCACTGGAAATTTTTAAGAACGGGTTAGATAAACAAGTATTCCACAACTTCTGTTGGTAACCATTTCCAGTACATAACTATCCTTACAGTTAGTTAGATTTTAGGAGAAACATCCTCAAATCTCCCTTGCTGCAGATTAAGCCCATTGCTTCTTGCCCTACCTTCAGTAGACATGGAGAACAATTGTTTACTGTCCTCTTTATAACAGCCCTGAAGGTATGTGAAGACTTATCAGGTTCCTCCTTGGTTTTCTTTTCTCATGACTAACCATAAACTCAGGTTTTTTAACCTTTCCTCATAGGTCAGATTTTCTAAACCTTTTATCATTTTTGTTGCTCTCCTTTAGACTTTCCAATTTCTCCTCCTCTGTCTTAAACTGCGGTGCCCGATACTGGATACATTACTCCAGATGAGTCCTCACTGGTGCTGAATAGAGCAGAACATTTACTGCCTACGTCTTACATAAAACTCTTCTGTTAATATAATTTTGCGGAGTATTAACTTTTTTTGCAACTGCATTACACTGTTGGCTCATATTCAATTTGTGATCCAAATAATCCCCAGATCCTTTTCTGCTATACTACTGCCTTACCAGTTATTCCCCATTTTGTATTTTTGGGTTTGATTTTTCCTTCTTAAGTATAGTACTTTGCACTTGACTTTATAGAGTTTCATCTTGTTGATTTCAGAGCAATTCTCCACTTCTAATCCTGTTCTCCAAAGTAATTGCAACCCCTCCCATTTTTGTCATCCACAGATTTTGCAAGCATACTCCCCCCTCCATTATCTAAGTCATTAATGAAATTTTTGAATAGCTCTGAACCCAGAGGGTCCCCCATGTCTCAAATATTTCCACCTTCATTTCTTTTTAGATAAGAGTTCAGCATAAGTTCAAAAGAAGATTTTTTTCGTACAGATAGTCCTTGTCGGAAATATACAGGTCTGTGGCTTCCATTTTATGTTAAGAAACTGTATTAAACTTGGGAGTAATCACTGCAAAGCTCAGTAGGGGCCACTGAAATTACTAAGCATAGCAACCTAAGAAATAAATACTTGGCTGGAGGCAAAGGGTTAGTTTTTCAACTCATAAGTCTTAGTGAAGTTGATTCAGCTGTTACCGTCACTCCCATCCACAACCATCACTAAGTAAACATAAACGACTGCAATAAACCAGGAACTGATTAATAGCTATAAATAAAACTCTTATCACTACTGGTGGTATGTGGTGAAGGTTACACCTTTGCTGTTGTTGCTCTTTGGCAGACAATTTCCTGCAAGTCTGGGTAACAGGATCATGGTGCATCTGTTTACATTATGAAACCTATTATCTTAATAGAAACAGTTCTATGTATAATATTTAATATTTTAAAATAAAACTAATATGACAGAGAACAGCCTTGCAAGAAAATTGTGGAATCTGCAATTTTAAGGTCTTTTTGCATCTACAGTTTTACGTTGCCCTAGGTCATTACAATATTAAACATAATTCCTTTGTGTTTTGTGCAGTTCTCAATTGCATTACTTTGCATTTCTGATTCATTTACCTTTTAACTTATCAGACAGATGAAAGATTGATTGAGTTGGCCAAGCCAATTCTTCATAGGCTCACCGAAAAGAGTTGAGACTTTGGACTAAACTGTCTTGGTAAGCTCTTCATGAGTAATGCAATGAATGTGGATAAATGGGACATTCTTTACTAAAATATATTCAGAATATTTTCTTCCTCTTCTTCCTGCCTGACTTTTACTTCTGTGGGCAATTTATGAGAGGCTTTTTCGGCAATTCCCCAGTTTTGTCCTGAATGGAGATCTTTCATCTCTGGTAATGACTTTCCAGATTGCATGGGCTATGACTGCCATAAACTCAGAGCTAACACCAAAGCTGCTCAGAGGAGAGCATGCTGCATTACTACCTCTCCACACAGCTTCTCAAATTAGCGAAGAAGGAACTATTTACTCAGCTACATATATTTGTGTGGCACTTTACAGATAGATACAGAGATTGCCAAAAGAGATTACAACCAAAGTTCAAATATACTGGTGAGATAGGGAGCACTAATCCCATTTTACAGACAGAGAACTGAGTCACAGAGGGATTAAGTGATTTGGCCAAGGTAAAACAGTGTGTGGCTAAAATTGACCCCAGGTAATTTTCAGTCTGGTGCTTTAAATGGATGGAAGAATGGTCTAGTGGGTAGCTGTTGGCCACCCTGTTAGGCTCTTGCAAAGAGCTGGTGACTGTTTTCTGCTGAGTCATGGCAGTTGTGAGCTATTAACACCATCCTGGATGTAAAGGAGGTGAAAGTGGCTTTTTGTTCAGAGAGAACTAGGGTCTGGGGCAGCCATTCTTAGGCTATGTCTCCACTGCCAAAAAAAAGTCGGGGTTTTACTGAGAGAGAGTTAATATGCATTCGTTATCTCACTGTAAAATCTAGTGGAGACAAGGCACAGGCAGCTTTTACAATGATGTAGCTATGTGAGGTCAACACTGTACCCACCCTTCACACTTGGGTTTGACCTCACCCAGGTACGTCATGGTAAAAACTACTGTGCCTTGCCTGCATTTGGATTTTAGAACTGAATAGCTATGTGCATTGGTTAGCTCACTGTAAACCATGCCTTTTTTTGGCAGTGAAGACATAGCCTTAAAGGGAGAACACACACAAGCTGTGGTTTACACTTTGGTCGTTGAGTGAGTTTCTGTTGAGGCCAAATCCCAGGAGAGGGTAAGTTTAGAGTAAATACAGTGTTTGCAAAGCAGGCTGGGATTTCCTCATGCTTACGAACAGAAAAGAGGAATTGGACAAAGATTGCTGGGGTGCCTAAAGGAGGCCAAAATAGGATAAGCACAATAACATTATTGATAGGGTTTTGTGGAGGGAGAAGAGGTAGGTAAGTTTTTTGTGTATATTCATAGAGATAGACATGGAGTCACAGAGCTGATTGGGAGCTTCTTTTACCCCGTCACCAACTTTGGGGTCAAAATGACTTTCTAGTTTATTTTGTACATTCCCCTCTCTTCCTTTTTCTACTATAGTTTGTCAGTTTGCATTAAATATGATGAACACAAAGGAACTTAGACATCCCCTCCAGCAACAAAACATGCATATTTTCCATCATATGAGAGGATTAATCACAGATTATAATTACAGTACAAAAAGGAGAACACTCATAACTAGGGTTGTCGTCTCTTTTGGAGTTAGCAGATTCCAAATAGTAGCTGTTTCTCCCCCACTCACGTCGCTCATACAGATCCAGATAGCTGGTGAGGTCAATCTCACATTAACTAATAATAGCTTGAGCTAATATAATAATTCAAGTAGAGTATATCATCTGTTTGCACTCATAAATAGGTCATGAGCATGAAGGAGACAACTTGACAGTTTCTTGAACCATTTAAAATCGCTGTGAACAAATACTTTTTAAAAGAAGCAACCAGCAAAAATGCTAATATCCATTTCAATACTTAAGTGAATAACTATTACTTGGAATCCTTTTTTGCTTGAATCCCTAGAGTCAGAGATCAT
This sequence comes from Chelonia mydas, assembly GCF_015237465.2. NCBI lineage: Eukaryota > Metazoa > Chordata > Testudines > Cheloniidae > Chelonia > Chelonia mydas. The sequence goes on from NC_057850.1 coordinate 150,501,460, forward strand.
ATAAAAGACTATTATGGGTATTTGAATTTCAAATCTGAGAACAACTTGCTCTTTGCTCCAAGACATTGGATTGTACTAAGGTATCCTGGTCAAGTGTCTGGAGTAAAACTTCAGGGAATCATAGAATCTAGAGATGGCAAAGATCTAGTCAATGCTGTAATCCACTTCCTTGCCAATACAGGATTGTTCCCTATGGTACATTTTCTAGTGTTTTATCCTCCTATCCAGTTTAGTTTTAAAAGCCCAGAGTGATGCGTCTGCCTCCATAAATAGACATTTTATCTAATTAATCATAGAACTGGAAGGGACCTCGAGAGTTCATCTAGTCCAGTCCTCTGCACTCATGGCAGGACTAAATATTATTTAGACCGTCCCTGACAAGGGATGTCTAATCTGCTCTTAAAAATCTCCAATGATGGAGATTCCACACCTTCTCTAGGCAATTTATTCCAGTCCTTAACCACCCTGACAGTTAGGATGGACATTAGGAAAAACTTCCTAAGTCACCCTTGCTGCAATTTAAGCCCATTGCTTCTTGTCCTATCCTCAGAGGTTAAAGAGAACAAGTTTTTTCTCCCTCCTCCTTGTAACAACCTTTGTATATACTTGAAAACTGTTATGTCCCCTCTGTCTTCTCTTCTCCAGACTAAATAAACCCAATGTTATCAATCTTCCCTCATAGGCCATGTTTTCTAGACCTTTAATCATTTTTGTTGCACTTCTCTGGACTTTCTCCAGTTTGTCCACAGCCTTTCTGAAACGTGGCACCCAGAACTGAACACAATACTCCAGTTGTGGCCTAATCAGCTTGGAGTACTGTGGAAGAATTACTACTATTGTCTTGCTTACAACACTCTTGCTAATACATTCCAGAACAATGTTTGCCTTTTTTGCAACAGTGTTACACTGTTCACTCATATTTAGCTTGTGATCCACTATGACCCCCAAATCTTCCTGCAGTACTCCTTCCTAGACAATTTCCCATTTTGTACGTATGCAACTGATTGCTCCCAAGTGGAGTACTTTACATTTGTTCTTATTGAATTTCATCCTATTTACTGCAGACCATTTCTCCAGTTAGTCCAGATCATTTTGAATTTTAATCCTGTCCTCCAAAGCACTTGCAACTCCTCCCCAGATTGGTGTCATCGGCAAACTTTATAAGTGTACTCTCTATGCCATTATCTAAATCATTGATGAAGATATGGAACAGAACGGGACCCAGAACTGATCCCTGTGGGACTCCATTTGATTACTAGCTATGCCTCCATGTATCACACTAAATAATATCTTTCTATTCTTCCTTTGTACATCCTTCAAATATTTGTCAACTGTTTTCATAGCCCCACACCTTAGTCATCACTGAGCCTGAGGTCTTTTAATCTTTCATTAGAAATCAGCGTCACTAGCTTCCTGGATCTTTGTTGTTTCACATATTAGAGAGATTTCAGAATTTAAGTGTTTCTGGTTATTTGGAGACAGATTTTCAAAGATATTTGGGCATCTAAACAGGCAGATAGGCACCTAGTGACATTTTCAAAAGTGCCTAAACAGATTAGTTATCCAACTTCTGTTGAAATAATTGTCAATGGGAGTTACATGCCTAATGTACTTAAGCACCTAGAGGGATTTTTAAGATACCTATCTGCATCTTTAGATGCCCAAATACGTTTGAAAATCTGGCCCTTTGTCCCTGAATTTGCAATTGACGGTGCATGGAGCCCCAATGATGTCAAGAATCAGGGCTTGGTGCTCAGCTATGAATCGTAATGATCAGTGCAGATGGCACCTCCACCAATTAATGGTATGTATCTGTACCATAATGTTAAGTTGTTGTGTTGTAAGATCTGCTCTGGGGGGTTTAGCAGGAAATTCAGTCCTACCTGTGCCTGCCGGAGTTGGCACTTGCAGCATTCCAGTAAATCCCTGGGATTCTATAAGTGACTATTACAGCTGGTGGCAGCAGCTTCAAGATGGCAAAAGCACTTTTGCTGAGAAGAAATTTACTGACAATGCAGGTGAGGCTGGAAGCTGTGAGTATTTGATAGACTTTTGAACTGTTGTTCTCTGAGACTGAATGGACTGATGAGAGAGCTGCACAGTATCTAGGAGTATCTTTGGATACCAAAGCATGTGGCCAGCAGCTGCCTAGTGTGGATCATGGTTGTTATAGATAATTACACAAACACTTATGCAATGACTAGGAGGAGGGTGGCAAGCCAGGAGGTGGCAGGGAGGGGAACTCCTATACAGTTATTTGTGTGCATTGCAGAGATTGTTTGATAGGGCTTTCTCTGCACCACCCCGGCTGGGAGATGGCTTGAGTGAAGCAGAACCTGTTGTGCTGAATCTGGAACTAGCAATGCAGAGAGAGGCCTGTGCTCAGTGGCAGGCCATGAGGGAATCCTGTGTGAAAAGTCAATGTATAAACAGTTTAACAGAGGAACGTCATAACCTCCTGGTGAAAGAGGATGACATACTGGATAAACTTATTAACTAGATTATTCAGAGTTAATAATCTAGTTAATAAGTTTATCCAGTATGTCATCCTCTTTCACCAGGAGGTTATGACGTTCCTCTGTTAAACTGTTTATTTAAGAAACTGCTGCTTCTGTAATGGTATCATTTGTTAACTCCCAGCCCCAGGGTGACTCTTTTGCAGCTCTTTGAGATAGGATTGCTAGGGAAGTGGCTAAAGAATTGGAGGATGTCCAGGTGCAAGCTAGTCACAGATGCCCTAAGGGTCAGAAGAGAGACTGTTTCCTGAAGAGGTCTCATGCCAGATGACATTTACAAGTGATGTGGAGGTAAAGGCCATTGGGGACAGAGTTGCCCAGGCAGAAAGAGGCTACACTAAAGGAAACTAGAAATTGTTGATGCAGTAGGGCCACCATCAACAACTATTTAGAATGAAGTATATAAAGAGCTACCCAGATACCTGTTTCTATGTGTCTGGAGACATCACTGACCGGAAAACAACAAGGTTGTTGGACTCAGGAGCTGAAGTATGATTCATGGAGAACATCCAGGCCCGAAGGGGAAGAAGGTTTATATGACAAGAGTTAAATGGAATCATAGAAATGTAAGGCTGGAAGGGAAGTTACTGCAGATAAGAGGAGCTCCCTGAACTTGGGGTCTCTGCATAGTAAATGGACTTTTGTTGTGGTGACCAGTCTTTCTAGAGCTGTTCTGGGAGAGGATTTAATCCAAGGGAATCCCAAAATTCCTGGGGTATTAATAGAGTGAACATGTCCCTGGACAATATTCAAATACTCCTGTTGGATGTGGGGAGGAGAAGGTGTGGACCCCGGGGAGCAACTCTTGGAGCCTTAGAGATGCCTCTTCCTATGCCTACAGGAAGACCGAGAAGAACTGCTCCCTGTGGTGGCTCAGAGTGAAGTTGTGGGAAAGCCAGCTCCTCATGCAGTAATACTCCCAAGGATAAAGGGCTGCTGCAGTGAACCTGTAAATGTTTGAAGCTACCAGTATCCAGTCAGTATTTCTGTTTACCAGAACTCTGTTTTGAGGTGGACCAAAGGGTGAGTTCTGGGTAAGAGCAATTACTATGACTGACCAGGAAGTGCAGCCAGTGAAAAATCTGACCATGGGGACAGGGTCCAATGTAGCTAGTGTCTCAAAGGCTATCACAGGTGCAGAGATCAAGAGCTGTGAAGCAGCCCAATCAACAAAAAGAAAGCTAGGGGTTGATTTGACAGAAGTATCCATAGAAGGCCATAAAAGGAAATGATTAGAACAGCTGTTCTTATGGTATGCTAGTGTGTTCTCCAAAATAATGAAGATCTTGGCAGATATGATTGGGTGCAACATCGGATTGTGCTTAAGCCAGGAAGTGTTCCTGTGAGGCAGCCCCCACATCAGATTCCCCTGGAGTATCCAGTTGCAGGGGGGAAAAAAGTTTAACTGCATGCTGGAGGTTGGCCTGGTTAAGCAATCTACATCACCCTGGGCATTCCCAACTGTAATTTTGAAAAAGCCCAATGGAGACTTGAGGATGTGTGTTGACTACAGGAAACTTAATTCACAGACAGTTCAAGTTAGTTACCCACTTCCCTGCAGAACAGATACCCTGAATAAAATATAAAGGCAAAATATTTTAGTAGTTTTGATATCAACAGATTAAAGTGGCACATGAGGATCAAGAAAAAACCTGCCTTTGTGACACCCTATGCACTGTTCCAATTCTGCAGAATGCCTTTTGGATTCATGAATACACCAGGGACATTTCAGAGGGTTGTAAATGATCTACCCCAAGTTGTGAGAACTGAAGACATCCTCACATACTTAAAGGAATTCATATTTTTTTTTCCACAGGACCCTGGGGGAACATTTGGTAGGAGTGGGAATGGTTTAAAGCTTTCTAGAGAATGTTCAAGAAACAATGCCATTTTTCAAGGAATTGCATCACCTTCCTAGGATATATAGCTGGTGAGGTTGGATTGTAGCTTGAACTGCAGAAACTGAATGTATAAAGGACAGGAAGGCTTGTACAAACATGGAGAAGGAAGAGTGGTCTGTAGGCCTCCACAGATTCTACAGGAGATTTATAATACATTTTGCAGAGAGGGCAGTGCCATTATACTAGCTAACTATGAGTGACTTTGTCTGGACAGAGCATCACCAACAGTGCTTGCATCACTAAAGGAAGGACTTCTAATCTATGTTGTAATTAAATTCCTTGATCCATCTTCTCCATTTGTGGTGACCTGTGATGTCTCAAAGGTTGTTGTCAGATTTGCACTTGAACAAATTGATGAGCTTGGTAAGTGCAGACCATTGGCTTTTGGAGGTTGCAAGTTAAATGAGCAGGAAACCAAATATCTGGCTACAGAATGGAGCATCTGGCTATTGTGAAGGCCCTCAAGGCCCATCATCCCTATTTACTAGGTACGGAATTTACACTGTACACAGGACATGGTGCCCTGCAGTGGCCCCTTATGAAGCACAATGCAGAAGGATGCCCAGGGAGATTGATTCATGAACTGTCTGAATAAGCATTCACAATGCACCATTAACCTAGAAAGCAAAATGTGGTTGCAGATGCTCTCAGCTAGACGAGGGCAGCGAGAATAGACTCAGCCTAGACTTGTGAGGACACTGAGTTATGTTTAGTGCACCAACAGATCTAACGAAGGAGACCCAGAATGGGGAGACTCAAAGCAGTACAGGACCCAGGATCTGGCTACCAACTTGCTGATTTGTGAATGCAACATCGGTCGTGGAGTGTCTACATGATAATGAAGGAGCAGGCCACCTGGGCTATGAAAAGACACCAAGTCAGGCATTTGACAGATTTTCTTGGTTGGGCATGGCTGCAGATGTTGAGGGCTGGGTACTTTCCTATCTTTCCTATCAAGGAAGGAAAACGTGGGAAGGAGAGGCAGAACTCCTTTAGGGAAAATATCCCAACTTAATTAGCCCCAGGAGTTCATACAGAATTATGGAAAGGCCCATACCAGAAACACCAGCTGGAAATCAGTATTTGCTGGTATGTGTGCTTTCTCAAAGCATGTGGTAGGCAGCCACTGAAGATAAAGACTGAGGCAGTTATGACTGCATTGATGGAACATGTGGTGTTGCATTTCAGCCCACCAACCTGCATCTGCAGTGATATGGGAAGGCATTTGAATCAGTTATTATAATAGGTTTGCTGGCCTCCCAGATAACCCAGGTGAGGACCAGTGTTGCACACCCAGTAAGTAATGGAGGAATGGAGACAGTAAACCACACTGTTTGTTGGTTCCATGATTAGAGTCTTAGTCAGCGAAGACCTATGAGACTGGGATGTGAAGATACCTCTTGTCATCTTCGCTCATAACACCAGCTGGCACTCAACTATCCATTGCTCTCCCAATGAGATTATTTCTGGACTCCACAAACCCTTGCTTCTCTGACTTGATGTTCAGGCAGCAATAACCAGCAAGCCCCTCTGCACCTGCACAGAACTGGGGCACACAGATTCATTGACGGAAAAGGAAGGACAAACGCTGAGGATGCTCAACAAATATCCCAGAGGGATGCAGGTTCCTGTGGCTCATAATGGGGGACTGGTTGTGGAGAATGAATTGCCCAAAGTGTCCTTGGGACCTTAACACTCTCTGCAGTGTTCAACAGACTACAGTGGATAGGTGTAACTTGGTGGATGTGAGCCGTGCACATCCTGATAATCTAGACTGAATTAAAAGTGACGTCTCCACGATTTAATATAGGACTCAAACAGGCAGACCAACACGGAACCTGTGTGGATGGCAGGCTGCCTGGATTGCTAGGAACTACTGATTTAAGTTTGTATTCAACTAGAGCAGGGGTGGCCAACCTGAGCCTGAGAAGGAGCCAGAATTTGGCAATGTACATTGCCGAAGAACCACAGTAATACGTCAGCAGCCCCCGATCAGCTCCCGCATCCCGCTCCCAGCGCCTCTCACCCACTGGCAGCTCCGCCAATCAGCACTTCCCCCTCCCTCCTCACACCTCCTGATCAGCTGTTTCGTGGCATGCAGGCGGCTCTGGGGGGGGAGGGGGTAAGAGTGAGGGCACGACAGGCTCGGGGGGAGGGGGGGGAGTGGGGATGGGGTCTGTGGCAGAGCCAGGGGTTGAGCAGTGAGCACCCCCCAGCACACTGGAAAGTTGGTGCCTGTAGCTCCAGCCCCGGAGTCGGTGCCTGTACAAGGAGCCGCATATTAACTTCTGAAGAGCCGCATGTGGCTCCGGAGCCACAGGTTGGTGACCCCTGAACTAGAGGGAGGAAAGTTGTAATCATCAGGGCAGATAGCACCTCCACCAATAGATGGTGCTGTATCTTTACCTTAGTGTTAAGTTGTTGTCTTGTATGTTATGTTGTTGTATGGGATGGGGAGGGGAAGGAGTTAGCAGGAAGTATGTCCTTCCCATGTGTCCTGGGGTTGGTACTTTGTGTTTCATTAAACCTGTGATTTTTATATGCAAATGTTACAGAATACAATCTTTCAGAAGAGCCCCAGAGCTACACAGAAAGGAGCTATTATCTCCTCACTCCTGGATGTGATGTCTTTGCAGCTACATTGACCTATTTCTGCAGCCATATTGCATGGCAAACTCATGTTTAATTTGCCATCTACTACCACTTCAGGTGACTTTAAGCATTACTGTTTCCCCTCCCCTATAATACATGTATTTAGGATTATTTCCCTTCATACATATTAGCTAGTGGTTTTTCTAAGATTAGTCTAATTGTGTTATCTGCCCATGTTTCCAATATCATCAGTTCCCTTTGTATCTGTTTCTCCTGACCAGTATTTCCACTTTCTCCTAATTTAGGAAAAACTAGCAAATACTGCAAAATATTTGTTCATAGTTTTAAATTTGTTCCCACTGCTTTGCTTTCACAGAATAACTGAATGGAATATTCACCAGGTGGAATATTCACTAAAACAGCAAATTTTAAGTAAATATTAAAGAATAGTAATGGAAAATGAATTTTTTTATTCATAAATCTAAGTATTTATATCCCAGAAATCTAATTCAAAGACTTATGTTCATCCAATCATCAAAAAGACACATATACCATAAAACCTATGTATCCAGTTAAAACTGACCAATACAGCTAAAATTTTCAGTATCAGATACTCACAATGAAATATTCATGTAGACCAGTGTTTCCCAAACTTGGGACACCGCTTGTTCAGGGAAAGCCCCTGGTGGGCCGGGCCGGTTTGTTTACCTGCCGCGTCTGCAGGTTCGGCCGATCACGGCTTCCACTGGCCACAGTTCGCCGCTGCAGGAAGCGGCGGCCGGTAGATACTCAGTCCAGACCAAAGGAGTGAGTCATTAATAGACTCCACCAAATCCAGAGAGTTGTTGCATTGGGTGGGGATCCTATGTAGCTTTGCAAAATCCAAGTCTGTGAAGTTTCTGCAGGCATCCGAGTCCACCAGCATCTCCAGATTGACCTTGGATATGGTGACATGTCAGATCTGCAGGGGGAGTTGGAGGTGTATTGGGTCCTGCTGAGCTGTTGCCAAAGTACCAGTGGACAGATACTGATGCTGAACAGAGTGGGAGAGTACTACCGCAGCCTGGATCCCTTTGTTGGGGGTGGGAGTGGGGGTTCCCAACTGGGTTGCAGATTGGACCTTTGGCAGGGCTGCTTGACATTAAGAGTCCCAGTTTCCTGCAGAATAAGCATAGACGTGATGCCCAGCAATGAGATTTCTGTGTATTGTAGAGGGAGGGAGGAGCCTGACTTGTGTGGGCTTGGGCTGTAGACAAGGTGATTGGGGGGCTGGAGCCAAATGCGGGGGAGTGCCGTGGTAGGAGACTGGCCTTTTTTCTTGATGGCATTCTGTCAAGAGGTGGTTGGTTTTTAAGCTAAAGTCAAATCAAGGCATCCAGGCCGGGTGGGGATCCACTTGCGCCAGCTCATCTCTGATATCATTTAGACTGAGGCAAAAGTGACAGCACTGTGCGGCCTTGTCCTACTTGGTGTCTGCTACCAAACAGAACTCCACGGCATACTCAGCAACAGGCCGGCTCCTGCCACAACACCAGCCGGGCAGTCGCAGCTGTACGCTCACCATTCAGGTCACCAAAGATCACCAGCATGGCTTGAATGAAGTTCTCAAGCGTCCCAGGAGCAGGCTTGCTTTCTCTAGGGTTGGGAACACCCACGTTGGAGCCTGCCCAGTCAGCAGGCTGATAATCAGTCCTACTCTGAATTGGTCAGTGGGGAATGACTATGCGTGCAGCAGAAATAAGGGCTGGCAAGAATTAAGAAACCCTCAAAATTTGTCACAATCTCCATTAAGCTTATCAGGCTGGGGAGTGCACCACTGTCTGCCCTTGCAGTGCTGCACTGTGCGCCTGTAAGGCAGTGACCTGGACCAGCAGGGTCTGTTAGTCCTCCATTATATCCAGCAAGGAAATACTGGCTAGGGAGAGGTCTGTTCTAGCTGCTGGGCTGAACCTTTTATTAACTCTTGTTCTCTCTTGTTGTTGTGGCTGCTCACACAGTCGGTGACTGGGACTTGGGCAGTCATGCCTAATGGCTGGAGCAGGCATCAATAGCTAGGACTCAGAGTCCAGGGTCAGAACCAGAGTCAGAGACCAGATATCCAAGCCAAAATCAGGAATCCGAGCCCAGAGTCATAATTGGGTTACCTGGAGCGAGGCAAGGTAGGAACGGGTCTGGAAGAAGCAGGCACATGCGCTATTGCAGCTTTGGGTGAATGCTTTGAGTAGTCAGTGACCTGCTGCTGGACTTAGGAGGAAGCCTGCTCGCTTCCTCAGCCAGTCAGGTGGGGGCAGTCCATCAAGTGGTTTAGCTGAAGTAGTTCAGCTGTGCTCATTAGGCTGTCAGGAGTTTGAGCAGCAGCTGCTGCAGAGTCTTATTCCTAACAAGTCTGGAGAAAAGTAGCAATAATAAGGTAATGTCTAGGCAGTAAAAACAAACCAAAAAACCTTGTAGCAGTGAGACTCCGAGCCAAGGTCTATGGACTTGGGTGCATGGGGCTCATACTAAGGCACTAAAAAAACGCTGAGTAGATGTTCGGGCTTGGGCTGGAGCTCAGGTGGGTTTTGAAGCCCCAGCCTGAGCTCTACATGGCTATTTTTAGTACCATAGCACGAGCCCAAGCGTCTAGACCTGAGCTCTGAGACTCCCAGCTGCAGGGTTGTGTTTTTGTTTTGTTTTTTTGCCATGTAGACTTAGCCTAAAATTAAGAAGGGAAGAAAGTCACTTTTTGATAAAATTCATTGATTCCCCTTTTCTCAATCACTGGACCTTTCACTGGACCCCTTTCACTGGACCCCTGAATTGGATTTGATTTACCCATCTCTGTAGGGAATCCGTTAGCGCACCCATGCTTAAAGCAAAAGCTTAGTTGACGTTTATTTGTGGTGTTTGTGTACTATTTTATTCTAATGGGCTGAGTATTTAATCCCATCACCAAGGTATCTGAGGACCTTCGAGCTATGCATTAAGCATTACAACTAGCATCCATCATGTAAGCTTCCTCTTCCATTCTTCTCACGAGATGGAAGATTACTTGGAATTTGTAAATGATATGCTATGTGTTTTGTGTTAGTGAGTGCAAGTTCAAAGAAGTGTGATTTGCACTGGTAATGGACTAAGTATTGCTGGGCCTGTAATACCTGTGACGGAAATAATTTTGGACAAGCTGTTAAAAAAAAAAATGGCAGCTTTTAGAAAAATACTTAGAGGTTTTGAATGTTAGAAATGGTCAAGTGCATGATATAAGAAATGTATCGCCTGGATCTACAATATTTTACATGTGTTGTGGTGGAGTGTAGGAAGGATGGGTAAATTAGATAACTGATATTGCTTCTTTTTGCTACTAATAGGTATTTTATCTACAGGAAACCGTATATCAGCAGTTCAGTTAAAATTTTGGGCAATGTTTCAGATCAGTTCTTATATAAAGATGAACAATGGCCTCATGTTTTGGTAATTATTGTAAGATTTCCCAGTTAAAGGACCCCAGGCATTGCAAGAGGCAAAGTTAAAACTTTCTTTCATTACTTTGTGTTTAACACTTTTTATAGTAATACTTGTTTCAGATGTTAAAGACGGTATTTAGTAAATTCCGCACCTCTCAGTAACGTTCAGATGAGTTTCTTGTAAAATAGTCAATACTTTAATGCATGGTGCTCAATTGAGCAAAATATCCAAAGAATTGGCTCACCACAGCTTCACATGTGATCAGAATGTTAAATACTACAGAAATTGCGCTAAAATGAATATTTTTGCTCCACTTTAAGAGTTGACAAATCTAAGCATTTCCTCAAAATCCATATTACTCTATGTATACACTTGAAAAAGCCAGACTCCGAGAAAGTTCCTGCAGAACCTCTCTTCTCAACAGTCAACCCGGTATAAAGGCTACTTAATGATCAAATCAAGATTTGTAGGCACCAAAGCTTGTACATCTTTTCTCAGAAGATTTTAATCTTTGTCCTTGCCTTCCAGTGGAGGTTTTTTCAAAGCATCTTTGCTTAATAAATGCCTTTCAACAAGGCTTCAGCAGCAGTGAAAGTGTGCTTGAACAGCAATCCTGAGTCCTTATCAGCTGTATAGTGATCAGGTGAAGGAATAATTGATTTCAATCAGCAACACCTGTTTTTTAATTGCTCAAGTGATTATAATTCAATAATAAAAAGCCAATTTAGCTATCTTAACTCAGATTGCATTAACCTCTGATATACAGTATAACAGTGAACTTGCAATCGGCTAAATTACTTTCACAAAACAATTGCAAATATGACTTTATCTTGGGTTTGTTTGGCAGTTAAAGATCTTTGTGTTCTCAGTTGAAAGATCTGCATTTCTTTCTGTTTAGTGGGCTAAAATTATTCTTCTGCTAGCTAGGGGGGCTCAAGTTTAAGGCCTAATACCAAGATCACTGAAGTTCATAGAAATGCATGCTTCCATTGACTTCAGTAGGCTTTGGATCATACTCTTGGGGCACTACAGTGGTTAGGGATAGTGACCCTTCAAACCGTAGCCATATAGATAGCTTAGATGTTGGAGCTGGTCCAGAGTGGTGATGCAGAAGAGTCTCCAGATGCTTCCCAAGTAGAAGAGGAGCGAGTGAAGGTAGGCCCTACCCCTGATATCTGAGTGGAACTAGCCAAAGTTGTATAGCAAATGGGGAGAACCATGCCACATATTTAGTTTCACAGTCACTGCCCCCAACTAGCCAGTAAGTAGAAAGGTACAAAATTCACAATTTTGGTTTCACAGAAGTTCATCTGACCATTTTGATGTGAGCAATTTTGCATCATTTCAAATTTCTGCTTCATTTGCAGTTTTGATAAAGTAACTAGTTTCTGATTGAAAAGAAGTTAACACAAACGTTCACATTTTTAGTTTGAAAACTACCTTCACTCAGCAATGAGCCAAATTCCCATCTAATTCTTTTTCTATTAAACCCCATTTTACTGGAAAATGGGCCTATTTTCACTGGAAAAAAATTCTCAAAAAATGTTCTTATTTTAGTGGCATTTACCACAAAACTGAGCTCGTTTGGATGGATGCATAGTGAACTGTTCAAATTCTTCCATTTCGGCTACTTTTGCATTCTATTATGAATGTTTTGCACCCTCTACCACTAACTGGACTGTTTGGCTGCTTCAAGTGCAGCTGGCCAATGGAGAATATGTTGGGTTGGAATAACTGTGTCAGTGTGACCAATCCAAGCCTTTAGTATGACTATATGCTGCTCATTTCAGGATAAAGGTCAGTTTTGTCTCCAGTGTCAGGACTGGGAAGAAGTGACATAACATCAGGGTAGAGAAAAAAATTATCTAGGAGACTGGTATGCCTAGTGTCAATCCAGCCAGCAGCCTGGATTTATATTATATGCTATGAAATGGAAGAACCACATATAAACCACTCTTTTTGCCTCTTGATTCTGAGCCAGTCAGAGATGGGAGTGCTAGGGGAGGGAAAGGTTGTTAATTATGCATTTCTACATTTCCTCCTTATGGCAGATTAGAAGCAGCGATAATTGAGCTTTGAAAAGTGGTAAATCAAACCCAGCCTCTCAGAGGACAATGCATGTACACAAGTTTAGGGTAGTCTACTTTATTAGGGTGGCCCTGTCAGAGAATATCTTTCTGGGATTGTAGAAATGCAATGGTGGGGGGCCAAAAAAGGAAACTAGAAACAAAGGCATTCCTTAAAAGTACTTCAGAGACAAGAACTTTTCATTACTCTGGACACCATTCTGCTGGACATTTTGATTATATTGTATAGATGGTGTTCCCAAACCCACCCATCCACTGTCTTTTATTTAAATGGCTCTCAAATCTCAGGTTTCCTGGCATTACAAAGCTTTGTGTTATGGAGACACCTATGCCTGGGCAATACAGAGGCATCTATCATGCATGCCATATAATAAGCCCACCCGCAGAGGGAAAAATGGTTAAAATGTGGTTCTGCATTGAAAACTAACTCCAAAACTCACATCATGGGGTTCCATGATTTCTGTATCACATGCACTCCCTTCACAAATAAACAGATGTTTTTTCTTACTGCCATTCTACAAACTTGACCTGGGTTCTGAGTGGCTGAGTGTATTATTGTTCGTTATTTACGTTATTTATTCATGTAATTACTAACGGTAACCAGCAGTAAAAGTTCTGCAGGCCAAATTGTGCCTTTATTAACATCTGTGTGACCCCATTGATCCAGATTCTGAGTTTTCTTAGAGCAGTGATACTCCCTCAGGGATATGTATACCCCTGAAGGTATGCAGAGCTCTTGCGGGGGTACTCAACTTCATCTAGATCAGTGTTTCTCAACCTGGGGATTGCAGCCCCGAGGGGGGTCATGGGACAAGTTTAAGGATGTCCCAAGTGCAGGGCTGGCATTAGGGAATGGCAAGAAGGCAGTTGCCTGGAGTCCCACGCCACAGGGGCCCCTGCAAAGCTAAGTTATATGCTTCAGCCCCCGCCACCTGGGGCTCAGGCTTCAGACAAGGCTCACAAGTGAAAAACAGGCTCAAGTATCACACTGAAATGTAAGTACAATATTTATATTCCAATCAATTTATTTTGTAGTTATATGGTAAAAATGAGACAAGAAGGAATTTTTCAGTAATAGTATGCGGTGACACTTTTGTATTTTTATGTCTGATTTTTTTAAGCAAGTAGTTTTTAAGTGAGGTGAAGCTTGGGTATGCAAGACAAATCAGACTCCTGAAAAGGGGTACAGTAGTCTGGAAAGGTTGAGAACCACGGACTTAGAGCATTGTGACACCAGACCCAATGGAAATATCCACAGCAAGAGTGAAATCTCATAAGGTCAGGACCCAGAGCTTTCTCAGTGATTTGCCCACATCTCTGGAACTCCTTTATGGAACAGTTGAGAGCAACCACAAATCACACCATCTTTAGTATTAAATTCAAGTCTCACAGCTTTGACTTGGTTTTCCCACTTTTTTAAATCACTCCCTTTCTCATTTAGCCTCATATGAAGGTGAATATGGGGAAAATAGAAGATAGACCTAGGTCGATTACATTACACATTGAGTAATATACTTCTGCAAGGCACTCGGGTACTAAGATGATGAGTGTGACATTTAAATTTCTAGAGACAGGCAGTGTAAATCAGAAGACTCTACACTGAAGGTAATGGAGTTGCACCAATCTGTAACTGGTTTAAGTCAGATCGGAATCAGGCTCTTTGTCTTTAAATTATGCCCACACTATGCACAGGTGTAGGAGGCGTAGCTCCAAGTCAGTCTCTTCTGCAGAGCTAAGGGGAATAAAAGGAATCATTTAATCAGTAAAGTCAACAGATATGACTATAATTACACACAGGGAGTAGATGTGAGTAATTTTTAAATTGTCCAGAGCACAATAGCATTACAAACGGTTACAAAACAAAATAATGTGAGAAACATACATGCCAAATGCAGCATGCTCTGCGGTGTGGTGAACAAGTTACTTTTACTGACATCTGGGTTTGGTAGCATATTACATCAAGTTGATCAAATAATTTGCAGCAAATAATTTCCTTGATTGATTTAGCCCTTTTCCTGTCTGCACAGGCTGATTGCAGTTTCCTTGGGTTCGTTCATTTGAATTTTTTCTGGGTTTGTTTGTTTTTGTTTGTTTTATTTTATTGTTGTGTTGCATTGTATGGGTTAATTTCAAACTGTTTGCTGTGAGATTTCAATACCCGATACTCAAAATGTTATGCATGTTGGTTAATTATGGTATGTCAAATAAATTTCATGTTATTGTCTATGTTCATATGAGTGTAACTTTTATGAGCCAGAGGCCTTGCAAAAGTCACTGGGGCTTTGAATCTCTCTGGGAAAAGTAGCACTTTAAGGCAAGGTAGCTGTGAATTCTAGAAAATCTGAGCTAATTTAAGAGGCTGCTTTGCAATATTTGCTCAGTTTTGAAATGATATCAGTGAAGATGTCTGGTTCTTAGTAGAACACTGTCACTGACATTGCCAGAAACTTTCTTCGTCTTACGTAACACAGTTGTATCACAGCTAGATCAGCAAAGGGGCTGCTTTGACTATGACTTTACCAGTCACACATGCCATGTATGTAGCTATGAACTGCAACTGTGTTCCACCTTTACATTTCTGAGACTCAAGCCTGCCTCTCTGCAGGACCAGTGGCCATTTTGTGAGGAAAGTTGATGCAGCAACATATGGGGCAGCTAAACATGGCGTTCTGTCTCACGGAGAACTTACTTTTGTGGCTTGTTGTTTCCCTTACTCCGTCTGAATGACTTATTGAGTATCTGGTTGCTTTTTCTGCATAGCAAAAGCATAATAATACGGTATACAGTTAAGTCTATTTAACCTTTTGTGGCCCGACCTCTGATTGTCAAAAAGGGAATAAATGACTAATTTAAAATTATTTGTAAATGATGTAGGAATTACTGAACCCTCAAAATATACACTTTTTTGCCTTTTTTGGTGGAAGCTGAGGTACTTTGCTCCCAGAGATCTTTATGCTTTCCTTAAAGAAATGATAGCAGCAATTAGGATGAGAGAATTCAGAAGCTTCCTGCATTTCCCAAGTAACATGAAACTGTTCCCTGAGAGAGAGAGAGAGAGACATTTAGGCTGGCAGCACAAGAGCAGAGCTGAGTCATTGATTTGTGTATGGGTAGACTGATAATCCTGTGGTTTTAGATTGCACTGGTGTAATTTTATATAGGCCCCTGATATTTGTTTGGGTGTTATATCCACAGGGTGACAACTGACCATTGCTGGGGCCAACAAATGGGATACAACTCCCAGTGGTTTTGGAATAAAATACTCAGAGTAGCAAAGCCTGACGTGGACAAGGACGAGAGTCAGTTCCTGAGGTAAAAATCCATCTGGTCCATAACCAAGCCTGCCCTTTACTCACAAAGCCCTGGGAAGCCTCTCCAGCTCACAAGAGTAGACAAATAGTCAGTTCTTGGTGCAAACCAAAGCCCATGCAGTTTGTCCCAAGTGACTGTTGCCATCTCCAGGGGGCAGAGTTGAGGGTGTGGTATGAGAGGCTTTGCCACAGCTCTTTAATTCCTGGACTTCAGAGGTTGAAATGTAGCTTTGTTTCCTGATAGGGGAAGGGTTAGAGGGGTGTGGTGGGTATTACTTAGAACTATGCATTTTCTTATTTTCTGACATGTCACTTTTGTTTAATTGTTTGTATTTCCTGGTTATGATAGGTTTGAACCTGGGCTGCCACATTCTGGAAGGGCATGAAGGAAGTGCTAAGCTTCCTTAACTCTGCCTCAATGAAGATTTTTGGTAATAAATATAACTCTGTACACACCCAAATCACTGCACTTTTACTACTCTGTTATTACTGGTTGCAATTCTAAAACATTTCCAGGGGACTGCTGCAAGAAAGGAACATCAGCCTTAATGAGTTTGCCAAATTCTTCCTTTTCTGTAGATATAGCAGAAAGAAGATGACTAAGTTTTAAAAGTTATTCATTAATGGAGTTAATCCACAAGCACTCCAAAGAAACATATAGGGCTAATTCAGCACGTATATATTTTGTGTGTAAATTGATAGGGCATAGCAAGATTGCTCTTGAGAACCTGATAGTGGTGAAGCTATAAGGCATCTAGAACAGTCCTATTCTCTGTTTTTTCCAGTTCTTCATATTCCTTAACGTATCACAGTCCAAACCAAATGTATCTCATGACGACAGGGATAACAAACCCACACAGTGGTTTCGTTATATTTACTGATTCATGCCTTTTCTACAGGGCAAGCTATGAAGCAACATTTAACATTTGTCACTTATGTCTACGTTTCTCCAGGAAGATTAAGTATATTAATGATGTGAAGATCATATGAAGAACATTCTGAAAATAGTAAGATCTCTGAACTGCCTTAAAGGTAAAAGTAGAATTATCACTTTCTCCTCCTTTATTAGCAATTGCTCATAATCTGTTGTTGCTTTTCTAACTGTTTTGAAATTAGCAAACTTAAAAACCAAGCAGTCTAGAAACATAGTTTCCATCTGTGTATCACAACTGTAATCCCAGATAGGCACAGCTGGTCATAGCACAACTCACACATTCAAAATATCTCTGTCCTCTGAATAAGTCATTTCATTATAAACAATAGAAAATGAAAAGTGGGTTCTCAGCTTGTCACTGATTTCAGTCTTTGAAACTCAAAGGACAGGCAGGTTTCTCTGCATTCTTTTGATGTTGAGCTCCAGGGATTGTATCTTTTTGTTTTAAATTACTCTCCAAATATGCCTTTATAGTTGGGAGATCCATGATGTGAAGTGAAATGTTTGTAGTGGCAAATGCTTCTCTTCATTGAAGAGTTTGACCTGACACTGTTCCCAGTTTGCTGTAGATTTAGGAAATAAGTTGTGTATAGTTCATTGCACAAGTTCCACTGTCTCCAAATCCTGAAAGTTCCAGTAGTTTGCCTTTGTGTAAGACAGCATCTAAATATTTTTCATTGCTGATCAACCAGAACACTTCAGACAGAGCAGAAAACATTTATCTTGGTGATGTGAAAACTCCATTTCTCTTCTTTGTCCATGCACTGAGTTGGGGTCACTTGAGCTGTTTTTCTCTGTGAAGCAAATAAAAATGAGCACTGAGCTTGTTGCCATTTCATTTATTGTTTCCATAACCCAAGTCTAAACTGGTACCCTGTCCAAATTGACAGTGAACTTGCAGAAGCAAAACTGAAAGAAAAGGGGTTCTGAAAACATTAATTTCATAGACAAGAATGTAGCTGCTTATGCCACCTCAGAGGATGCATCCATCAGTGTAACAGCAATGGCGGTACTGAAACATTGCTTAAGAGATGGAAAATTTGGCAGAAAAAATAATTGCTGGTTTGTAAATAGCTTTGCCAGATAAGTGTCCATCACAGGTCTACTGCTACTGTGAGGAAAATAATAATTAGGAATAGGCCAGTCCATTCGGATAAAGTAAGAACTGACCTGGGACAAAATATCGACTCAAACTTTTTTGAAATTTGAAAAGTTTGGTTATTTTTGTCCGTATAACTGATTTTCACAGTCCTCTGCACTTCCTGATTCTGTCAAGGCTGGCAGGGGAAGTGTCAAATTATTGGAAGACAGATTGTTTTCTGGGTGTTTCTGGCTCACCCAGAAGCAAGAAATCTCAGGCTAAAGGTTGATTTCATGTGACTTCCCAACACATTGGCAGATTAAAGAGATCTCAATGGTTTGGCTAAACATTAGTAAATCTTCTGAACTTTTGGGTGCTTAAATAAATTGAACGTGTAAAGCCTTTTGAGATTCAGTCATCGCTAGTAAAAATGCTTGGCAATCTGCAGATATAAAAATGGTTCTTGGCTCATGCTTAATCAAGAAATTGTGAAGACAAGCCAGTAGGACAAGATGGACAGCTCCTGTGAAAGTTGACTGCATAGCTAGGAAGCCACCTATTTATCTTCAGGTCTTTATCTGAGCA
The DNA here is from genome assembly GCF_015237465.2 of Chelonia mydas. NCBI lineage: Eukaryota > Metazoa > Chordata > Testudines > Cheloniidae > Chelonia > Chelonia mydas. Next base: position 150,519,911 of record NC_057850.1, read on the forward strand.
CACAAATAAGGTAATAGTGGGTTCAACTGGGTGTTATGTATGCAATTACCCAATGTGTATGTATAAATATGGCTTTGAAGGGTGCATGTGTATATTTGCACCACTTTATCTTCCTTTGAAAAGGTGTCCCTACACCTCCTCAAATGAAGAAGGAAATGATCATCAGGTCCTACATCAAAGGTACATCACCATAGCAAGCTGTATTGTTTAAGCAGCTTGATTAGTAAATGACACCAACTATATTTTTGATTCTGAAGTATTTTTCACAAGTATCCAGGACAATAAGACTGGAAGAGGCAGGGAAGAAGAATTCACCAGGAGGCCTGATCCAAAGTCCACTGAAGTTAATGGGAGTATTTCTATTGACTGCAGTGGGCTTGGATCCTGTTTTAAGGGAGCAGCAGCTATTCTATTACCTGCCCTACAAATGTATTATACTATTGAAGTGCCATAATGAGATTACTGCCACAAACTGCATGTAAATTCCTGCTGTTTCATTTTCTTTTGGGGTGAAAATGTAGTAATTGTTTTTTTTTTCTCACTGCATCTGGGCCATCTGTTCCTTACTCAATACACTGTTCCTTACTGGGAATGAAAAAAATAATTGATTACTGAACTTCTGATTCAGTTGTTTTATTTCTTTCCCTACTTTCATTCTTATTTTCAAAATATGAATCTGGACAGATTGTACTTTATAAACTAAATCTGTAGCCAAAATATATTGTTACCATGGCACACACAATTTAACAGCTTTAAACAGTGCAATAAAATGAAAATGTAGGACCTGCAGTCTAGATTTCCAAAGAATGCACTTTAGGTATGGAATTAGGAACTTGCACCAGGCACACGATTATTTTCACAAGTGCACCTGAAGTTCCTAGCGCGTATACAATTATAATTCTATTTCTTTACCTGGGCTATTTTGAACATCTAAGTTGTTCCTCTTCAACTTTATAAGTGCAACCTATCACTGGAATCTCAAAAAAAAATTCATTACAACATGTTATGTTCCCAGCTGTGCATTGATCAGGTGCCTTCTTGTTCATTGACATACGTGCCCACTCCAATTTGTGTTCTGATTTGCACGATGTCGACAGCATCTAACAGCTCCATTTCCTCCTTTTTACAAACTTTTTTTGTAATCAACTAAATTAGTAGCAGTAAAAGCGTATTTCTAATGATGCTGAGACTAAATTAATTAATTTAAATTATCAACAATTTCCCTCCAAATCTTTTTCAATCCCATCACATGTTAATTATAGTTCGTCAGACTAGACGGTAGCTCTGAAGCAATGTTCCTCGAAGAGAGCTTAAAACTAACCCTTTCGCTGTATATCCTTTTAGCAGGTTAAAAGTTCTTCTTTCTCTTGCCTTTTCTTTCAGTGAGAGTGGTGCTATTCATGGGACCCCAATATTTAAAGGGTTCTGTTCTTAATCTTAATTCTGTATCTGAGCTACCAAAGTGGATATGCTCAGGTGCAGAAGACACCCACTAATATCTTGGGAAAAGAACGTTGGTGTAATAACTGGGCCTGGGAAGCTTCCTTTAATTGTGAGGCTAATCAGTGGAAAGTGGGTAGTTTCAGGAATTGTCACAATAACCTGTTATGTAAAATGATTTAAGAAAAGATTTGAGAAGGACACAGAGACTTAATTTAAACAAGGACAGTGGTGAGATTATGACTGTAAACAAGAGGAGCAGGGGACTAGGAAATCTATGGACCAAAATTTGTGCTTTGGAAATTAGGCCTAATTAATGGGCAAAATAATGAGAGGATGGACCATTCCACCCATCACCCCTTTTGGAGGGCCTTAAAAAGAGACTTGGGGGAGAAAAAAAGGAACTTCCACCACCATTGCAGATATAGCAAAAGGATGTTTACTGTGACACCCAGACCTTGATACTGCAGTGGGATGATTGACCATCATTGCTGCACCAGCAAGGATCCCAGCATGCTCCATCCCAGAGGTTTACACTTGCATCATGTTGATGAAATCCTTGTGCTCCTGGATGCTAGACAGATCAACCACCTCTTCCTGCAGCTCTCTGACCTGCTTCCTGATGTAGTTCCCCTTGCTTGGCTTTTGTCGATGGGGACATGCGGGCCACATCCACAGCAAGTCAAGACCAGGGCCTGGGTGGAAGCCTCCAGTGTCAGGATGCCTGTCTGGTGGGGAGTCCCACAGGTGCAGGCAGATAAGCTTGCAGTGTTGTTGCCAACACACCATTTTCCTCCCATTATGGGTTCCTCCTTGTAGACTTACCAGCATTTTTGTTTGTTTTTTGCCTTTTGTTTTGTGTCTTTAGTAATACCTGGTTCTGGGATTTTGTGCTTGAATTATTTAGGCCCCGATCCTTCCAGCATTTACTCGTGTACATAGTACCGTTTAAGTAAATGGGAGTACTCACGTGCTTAATGTTTAGCACATCTGTAAGTGTTTGCTGGATCAGGGTCTTACTTTGTACAATGCTATTGTCATGGAAATTTGAAAAAAAGAAGACGACCCTTTTCTAACTACATTCCCAATCAAACATCCCCCTCAATAATTGGATTTGTACAAAATAGAAAGAAAAACATTAAAAACAGTGCTTTGCAATAATTCATAATTCTCTAAACCACCAGGTAGCTTAAATGTGCATTTTCTGCCACTAGCTATATTGAAAATGCACATACACACTTAGGGCTAAATTATGGCATCAAGCCATAGCCGTGTTTGTGGATAATCGAGCCATATCACTCCTGTGTCAACTCTAGAAGATGTCAGTCTTAGGGAGGCACAATGCCTCCCAGAGTTACTCCTGTATCACCTACAGCTTGCATCCCTCTGTATCCAAATGACATTCTAATAACTAAGCTGGAGAAATGTGGGTTTGGTGGAACTATCATTAAGTGGATACATAATTGGTTAAACAACTGCAACCAAAGAGTAACTATTAATGGAATGATGTCAGACTGGAGGAAGGTCTGAAGTGGAGTTCCCAAGGGATCTGTTCCTGGTCTGGTGGTGTTTAACATCTTTATTAATCACTTGGATGTAGGTATAGAGAGCATACTGATCAAATTTGCATTATGCGGGGGGGAGGAGGGGATTGCCAATACTTTGGAGGGTGGAACTAAAATCCAGAGGGATCTTGACAAATTAGAGAACTGGACTATAGACAACACAATGAAATTCAACACAGACAAATGTAAGGTGCTACGCTTAGGGAAGAGAAACCAAATGCACAAATACAGAATGAGGGATAACTGGCTCGGCAGCAGCATTGCTGAGAAGGATCTGGAAGTTGTGGTGGATCACAACCTCAACATGAGTGTGCAATGCTGTTTCAAGTAAAGCAAATGCAATTTTGCTCTACTCAGCGCTGGTTGGCCTCAGCTGGAGTACTGTGTCCAATTTCGGTTACCAGTGTATGGAAAGGATGTAGAGAAACTGGGGAAGATCCAGAGGCAAGCAACAAAGATGATCAAAGGGATGGAATGCAAACCGTGTGAGCAAAGGCTTAAAGAACTGGGTATGTTTAGTTTGGCAAAGAGGAGATTAAGGGGGGATATGATAGCAGTCTTCAAATACTTGAAAAGCTGTAATAAAAGGGATGGAGAAAAGTTGCTCTCTCTTGCCACAGAGGGCAGGACAAGAGGCCATGGGTTCAAACTACAGCATAGCACATTTAGATTAAATCTCAAGAAAAACTTCCTAATTGTAAGAACAGTAGGACAATGGAACAGACTGCCTCAGGAAATGGTGGAAGCTCCTTCACTGGAGGTTTTCCAAAGGAGGCTGGATCACCATCTGTCTTGGATGGTTTAGACACAACAAATCCTGCATTTTGTCAGGGGGCTAGACTAGATGACCCTGGCGATCCCTTATGATTCTATGATCTTGTCAGTTTCACAATTGCAGGGTGAGATAGCCCCAGCCTTTTGCACGTGCCACAGTGGCTCTAGTTCTGCTCAGTGCTTGCATGCTTAACTACAAGTAGTCCCTTTGCACCCAGCACCTCCAGAGGGTGGAAGTGGGAGAGGTTCCTGTCACACGCTCCTTCCCTTGTGCATCCAGACAACTGCTGGGCACAACCTGACCCTTAAATAGGTAGCCACGCCCCTGGACTGTCCACTTATTTTGTATTCTTACTTAAGTATTAAGGGCTAGATTGTGGCACAGCAAATAGTGAGGAGCAGGGCAGCGCTGCATAGCCCCAGCAGGCATACTGGAGGCATTCTGCCACAGAGAGCTCCCCAGTTCTGCTGGAGGGAACAGAGTCTGTAACATCTCTTTGAAGGATCCAACGTACTTAATCCTCCCTCCAGATGTATGGCTATGCAAAATGTTTTGGTCAGCTTCTGTTGAAGCAGAATTGGCTCATCAGCCTCTAACCAACCAAACCAGGATCATCAGGACTAACAAATCTTCTAAAGTTCATGCGGGGGCATTGAGGAGGTTGCTAAAACTCAGGGGAGCCAAAGCCTTAAGGGGAAGACGAGTTCCCCATAGGGCACCTGTTGTTCATTAATAAGTCTACAGTGCAGTGTCCTCAATTTCTCCATCCCAGGCTTCCTCTTCTCTCCAGCCTCTCCTTCCTAAGGAACTCAGGAGGCCTGCAGGCAGATTGTGAGGAGGGAGGCGATCAGGTTGACGTTACTCCCACCCCAGTCCTGTGCCCCATCTCAGGCCTTCAGGAGGGGAGAACCCACACCAAGCCTGAGGAGGTTCGAGTCCCTTCCCTATAGGTCTTAGGAGGTTTATCCATACCCCTAATGAGCCTTTTGGGGGAGAAATTCTCCTTTTCCCATTGACAAGCCTCCCTGGTGATCAGATTACCTTGTAAATATTATCTCAGCAAGAAAAGGGCTAGAGCTTTCTTTTCCAAGATTGAAAACCTTGGTCTTTCACAGTCCGTTTGTGCTATGCTAAGTGACCCAGAACTTGCAATCCACAGCAACAGTCAGAATTCAAAGTTACATATATTTTTAATTAGACTTTAATTGGCAGCTCCTTGGTGCTGCAGGTCTCCAAGTCTCAGATAGGGCTATTCTGTAAACCAGGGGTCCCCAACGTGGTGCCTGTGGGTACTGTGGCGCCTGCCGGGGCACTTGTGTGCGCCCGCAGGACACAACGCCGCCGAAATGCTGCCGCCGAGCGCAGGCGCCGGAGAACCGCCCATCGAAATGCGTTGCCGTTTCTCGGCGGCATTTTGGCGGCGGGGTGTCTGGCGCCCACCACAGTCTTCTGGGAATAGGAATGTGCTATTCCCACAGAAAGGTTGGGGACCACTGCTGTAAACTAAGTTTTATCCTTTTCCTTCTTTCTATTTTTAGTTTGATTGGGGCGGGGGGCGGGGGCGGTTTCTACAAAGTCACAACAAATATTAAGACTTTTAAAAAGCTCGTAAATACCTCTACTTTTGAGTGTCATAATAAGGGCTGAACCAAATTCATGGTCCATTTTGGTCAATTTCACGATCATAGTATTTTAAAGATTGTAAATTTCATGATTTCAGCTATTTAAATCTGAAATTTCACAGTGTTGTAATTGTAGGAGTCCTGACCCAAAAAGGATGGGGGGGGTCGCAAGGTCTCCCCCGTGAAATGTGTATATTATAGGATTAGAGCACACAAAAGACCAGACTTCAGGGGGGAAGAAGAGATATCACAGTCTGTGACATGTTTTTTGTGGCTATGAATTTGGTAGGGTCTTAGTTATAATTCAAGAAATCCTTTTTTAAATTCAGTTTAAACTTTGTAGAAAAAAATCTCCCTGGGCCACAGATCTAACCAACCAATATTGAGGCCAAAATGGCTTTTTGTGCGTGTGGATTTTAGAGAAGGCCAAAATCTAGGCTTATAATGGCAACTCAATTGCAACATTAACTATATAGTGACCACTCTCTCTCCATAATCTTTCCAATATGAATAAACTAATGATAAAGAATAATGGATTCCAAAGTCCATTGACCCTTATATGACATTTCTTCCTTTGCTTTATCATCACCTCCAAACACTGGAATTTGTTTCTTTTCCTATGTTGTTAATGAATATCATTCTGATGTTTTAGTTCATGATGTATTTGCAGTAATTAGTCTGACTAATTAGCTGAGAAAAAGACTTGCACATTTTTAATCTATATCATATTCCATTAGAGTATTCAAGAACATTGATATATCCACTCTGCATATGCGACTGACGTTCAACCTATAAAGCAGGCATAATAGAGAAAAATAGATGCTGGAATTGATAACAGAAGAATGGATACTTTATCCTACTTAGTAAATAAATTCTGGGAAGAGATAAGAATAAACATGATTCCTGATAAGTACATTCCCAGTGACCAATCAATATTTATTTTAGGAAATTTTAAAAATATACACAGCATCAATAAATTGGAAACAAATGTTCTCCTGAAAGCTAATATGATTGCCAAGAGACTACTGCTACATAAATGAAAATCTGCTAATCTCTCAATGTTGCCAAATGTTTAATTGGCCTTTGAAACTTGGCAAACGCAAAGAAAATTACCTACCAAATGGATGAAACAATAGAAATTATGCAGGAAACATGGTCCTGTTTTCTTGAGCTTTATAGCTCAGATGAAGGATGGGGCTGTGGCTTTAACCACTATTCACATTTCCAGGGGTAGGTCTGAAGCCAGAGGCACATAGTAGGTCCATGTCTTGGCTGATGTAAACTAGTGCAGCTACACTGACTTCAATGGAAATGTGCCAGTTTACACCAGCAGAGAATTTGGTGTAGTGGCTCCAGGACTGTTGAGGAAGTGCCTAATGGTAGCTTTTACTCCACTATTTTACAGGATGAAGCATGAACTCCCTTCATGCTGTCCCAGAACCGCTAATTGATACAATACTGTAGGGCATGCTCCAAATACTTAAGAGGCTTTCTGCACCACAGTCAGCTTCCTTAGCATTGCTTATTGAGATTGCAAGAACTGAGATTGCAAGGGGTTGTGGGGAGGGTCCTTCTGCCTTCTCCTTCACCACTCTCCATAAATGTACAGGGCTAAATTCCCAAATATATGTGTAAGCAGGGAGCTGGGGAAGAAAACTTCATAAACTGATCTTGTTTGCAAAGACATGCCCACTCTGCCTAGATATGCAGCATGATGGGGCTGCTTTGCCCAAATGATCACTTTTGGCTGGTGTTGGATTGCAAGTCACTTTGAAATTGGGTGCAGGGGTAATAAAGTGTCGTTAATTGTTCTGTAATTGCCCACTTTAATTGAATTGTCTCATTAGAATTGGTAAGGCAACCCCCATCTTTTCATGTACTATGTATATATATCTTCCTACTGTATTTTCCACTCCATACATCCGATGAAATGGGTTTTAGCCCATGAAAGCTTATACCCAAATAAATTTGTTAATCTCTAAGGCGCCACAAGTACTCCTCGTTGTTTTTGCTGATACAGACTAACACAGCTACCACTCTGAAACCTGATTGAAGGGTCTTTTATTACAGACCAATAGAGCTGAAATCACTGTTAACTAGGCCTGCTTTGAGAAAATGTCTTTGACGAAAGAGATTGCTCATCCTGGGCTAGCAGTGAGGCTCCCACACTGAGAGCTGAAATCACTGGAAGCTGTGCTAAGTGGTGTGACCTCAAGACATCCCAGAGGTTGCAGTGGAGCAAGTAGCAGGCAGAATGAGTGGCACGGAGCAAGCAAGGTGCCTTTTCCCTCCCCGCACCGGGGTGGGAGGTGAACTCATGTGAATGCACCTCTAAACTTTGGATCTCCACTGACCAAGAACAACAACTGTGAGTGGGGTGGGGTGGAGGGAGACGGGAGGCGCATGTTAAAGGAACTTTTGGTTGTTGGACTGAAGAACCTGAGGGAAAAGACACTGCTCCATGTACTCTGGGGTGCGTGTTTTGCTCATGGTCTTATGATTATGAATCCAAGTTAATGCTGGGTTACTTTCCCCCCTTCTTTTAAAAAAAAATGTTTCTTTTCTAAACTCAGACTCAGGGCTTGCAAGAGGGGAAGTATTGCCTCTTTGAGGCACCCAGGGTGTGATGTGTCATTTCCCCGGTTACAAAGTGGGGGGCTCGAGCCAGGTTTGGTGGTATTGTTAAAAAGAAACCCCTAGATATTGAACCTGGCCTGTGTCACTGCTTAACTCTACCTGGCAGAAGGGTTACATATGTGTATATTAGTGATAAAAGGAATATTCTGGGTCACATTCTTTGGCTGAGGTGTGCTTGGTGCAGGAATTCAGGATGGGAGGGACAAAGCTGGCTTTAAACCCATCTTGAGTTCCGCCAAACTCAGGATTGCTAGGAACCAACTTTGCCCTGCAGTAAGTTACTGCTGCTTTAACTGCCAACGGGCTAAAAGGGACATTCTAGCAGCCATGGATTAGCCAGACATCAGCGGCCCAGCCATGCTCCCTCTTCTTGGAATGTGCCCCTTACACTGGTGGCTGAGAGAGATGAGGTTATAGAAGTTGCTATGGTACCCCAGCGTCCGTGTGTGTTGGGAATCTTCCAGTGCCCAGTGGGTTTAGACCAGTGGTTCTTAACCTTTCCAGACTACTGTACCCCTTTCAGGAGTCTGATTTGTCTTGCATACCCCCAAGTTTCACCTCACTTAAAAACTACTTACTTACAAAATCAGACATAAAAATACAAAAGTGTCACACCACACTGTTACTGAGAAATTGCTTACTTTCTCATTTTGTCTGTATGAAATTTTAGTTTGTACTGACTTAGCTACTGCTTTTAATGTAGCCTGTTGTAAAACTAGGCAAATATCTAGATGAATTGATGTACCCCCTGAAGTCCTTTGTGTACCCCCAGGGGTACACATACCCCTGGTTGAGAACCACGGATTTAGACAGCTTTGCACTGATGGGCCAGTGCAGAGGAGCTAGGGTGGAGTCCTAGATCTGGACCTTTACTGACTATTATTCAAGTACCATATTCAAGCAGTGACATTTTCAAGTAGTGGTAGTCAATTATGATAAAATGTAAAGTCTAGAACAGTCACATGAGCAATAGGCAAATGATGAGAATATCCAGCTGTGAGCTAACTATTCCCAGATTGTTACTCAATTTAAAAATCCCCAATGTGTTTACAAGTACTCCCCAGTATGCACACATCACCACAAAGTACTTACAGATAGAGGGGCCTGTTCCTGCAGTTCTTTACTTGTGCAACTGTTGTCATTGACTTCCATGTAACTTCCTGTGAGTAAGTGTTTGCAAGATGGGACTCTTGCCCATCCTGCACTTAAGTACAACCCTCCCAAATTACTGACATAGTATAAATTCCCACTCTTCTCCCTCTCCCCAAAATATAAGCAAGCCACCTCCAAAGGATTGACAAAACCACCCAATATTACGGCTATTTAGCTCCTATATAGTGTTTTAATCATAGATCTAAAAGTGATTGAAAAAAATAAAGCAAGTATATCACCCAAAGCACATCTGAAGAATATTCATTTGGAAGGACAACACTGTACACCTGTCAAACCTCACTGCTAACATTGTGAGGTCATTTATTGGTACACAGCTGAGCACTGTCCCAGCCAAGGGACTGTTCTATGCTCCTTGTCAGAACAGACATCTTCCAAAGAATACCAGCACACCAAAAAGATGATTTTATAAATACTATTTATTATCCCGCAAAGAATGCAACAAACCATCCTCAACATATTTGCAAGTCACCCAATCATTTAAAAATAACAGTGTCCCCCAAAGTATGTTTCATGGACGATGTGTAAATCAAACATGCCCAGAAGTTCTGTGCAGCCAAAAAATAAATTCCAATTGAAATAACTCCTCAGGATTCCTGTGGGGAACTGTGCTGCTAAGAAGTAGCTAAGTACCATAAAGATAAACAACCCAATACCAAATATTGTTCATACGTTCAGTCATTCCACATGTTTGTTAAAAGCATGTGCCAGAAAACTTTAATATTCAGAAAAACCACATCTATGCACAATGCTATAGCAAACAGTGCACCATGCTATAATAACTGTAGTCCTTTTATGGTGTTTCTGTATATATTATTGCCTTTTCTTCCAATCCCAGTGTCCTGTTCTGCTACCAGTGTCACCTCTCTCCCCGGGCAGCAGCAGGTGACCAGGGCCTTGCAAGTCAACTTCCCAGTGAAGGATAAATCAGTGCTGTGGAGTCTGGGTATATTTTAGGTTATTGTTTTATTTACACATACACAGTGTCCTGGAACAGAGATGATCAAACAGCATGCAGGGCAATCACTTACAGCAACTTCAGTCCAACTCCAGTGCCTGGATTCCAGAGAGCAACTCTGCCTCAAGAATTGACTCTAATCAGAGACCAAGAGAGGGTAATCTCTCTTGCCGGTTATACATCTTTTGCCTTGGACCACTGCCTCTACACAGACCTGTGCGTGACAAAAACTACAACACTGCTCGTCTTCCCAAGACTGTAGATTTGCTCACACACTAAAAAGTTGAAGGACTATGTGTAACATCACCACCTGATGATACCTGCCATAGCAATATATTGTTCATGACCACTGTTATGACTGATTTATTCCTATTTCATGTCCCTCAGTGTTCACAGCTACTGAGATAAGATTGACTAAAAAGGGAGGATTATAAAATTAATGTAGCAACCTGAAAGTAAAAGAAAGAGGAGAGAGGAATATGGGTTTGCTAAATATCAAAATAAGACTTTTTATCCAAAAAGGTAGGAGCAAAGAGCTCTTAAAATGATGGTGACAATTCCTGAGTTCCATTCAGTACTATGGTCTGTTTTTTAAATTAGGCCTGACATATTTTTGTTTCAGATGCTTCAGTAAGCAGGAAAGAAAGAAAATCTTGGAAATAAGTATACACATTTTTTGAAAAAACAGAAGACGCCTGATGCCCTTAAGCCAGAAGCCAACCTCCCGCAGACTCTTCAGGATAGCAGTAAGATACACAGATGTAATTATTTAAAGTTCCATAAGGAATTGATGTACCAGTAATTAGATAGCTATTTACATCAAGGAATAAGGAAGTAAGACTGACAGTGATCAAAATGTGAACATATTGAAAGTTTAGCAGTATGCAAAGATGTGGGATCATAAGAATTGATTTTCTCAGGAAAAAAAATCCAGGAATGAGTCAGCAGAGCTCGTGTTTTCTGTAGGTCAGTGTAAGTTAATTGACAGAACAAAGATGGAAAGAAGAAAGTGACAAAGACCAGTTCTGCCTAGCAACTCCTCAGGATGAAAAGAATGGCCAAAACCTTGCTCAGAGCACTAATCACCTAAGTAAAGATTACTCACGTGATTTAGGATTATAGACGTGGTGTATTGAGGACTGTGTTGGAATTGCCAGTGATTGCTTTAAGAGTGATGGCGGTGGGATGGGGATGTTTCCTAGTCCTGCTTGCGGGTTAGAAGGGCTTTCTAGTAGAGCATGCTATATTAGAGTCAATGTGAAAGGAGACAACTTTCATAGATTCATAGATACTAAGGTCAGAAGGGACCATTATGATCATCTAGTCCAACCTCCTGCACAACGCAGGCCACAGAATCTCACCCACCCATTCCTGCGAAAAACCTCTCACCTTAAGCAAGGTATGGTGAGTTGTGCCTCTATTTTAGGGAGACTGTTTTCTTTCTCTTTATTTTGGGATTCTTGTGTGTTTCTGAATTCTGAGAAGGTAGCTTTGCGTTCCAGCAAGAGTATTTTAAGTTTTTATCTAGTTTCTATGTTTCTATGTTGTGGAACATAACAATAGAATTTGGTCCTATTAATCTCTCAGGGTCTGAGCCAAAGCTCAGTGGAGTCAGTGGGAGTCTTTCCATTGATTTCAATAGTCTTTTACTCCTGGGGGAATTCTGTGCCACTGTGCAATAGGATTTGTGCAGAATTAATGTTCTGCGCATAATTTCATCCCCCCCCCCTAAAATTGGTGCTGCAGAGCTGCTGGCAGCTGCTGGCAGCTGCTAGAGCCCAGCAGAGCCCAGCTCCCCAGCTAATGGTGCGCCTGCGTGGGAGGTGTGGGCAGACTGCAATTTCCAGGTTTGCCAGCCCCACTTGGTCACATGGCGCCCCCTCCCTGCACTACAGCTGGCAGAGCCAGTGAACTGCGCCCTGTTAGGAGAGGCAGGAGCAATAGCTCAGAGCTGCAGGACTGGGTCACTGCTTTCCAGGAGGGAAGACTGGAGGGTAAGGCAAGGGCCTGTTGGGGTGTGGGCGTGCCCCCCCCCCCCGTCGGTAGGTGTGGGTCATCTCTGCCTGGCAGAACAGTAATGAACCTGTGTAGAGTGAAGCCTGTGACTGTGCTCTGTGGGGGAAGGGGGTGCAGGTATCTGGCCCAGGGAGGTCCTGTGCAGCCCCCTCCAGTACCCCCCAAATATCCCCTCCCTGTACACACATGCCCCTTCAGCACCCCTGAAATACCCTCTCCTGCACTCCCCAAATTCCCCCTCCAACACTTCCCAACTGTACCCTCCCCACCCTCCATCTTCCCCTGGGAGTGTTCTCTATTTGGGAACTTGAAATAGGGTAATACTAGGGAGGCAGGGCAAAAAAAACAAGAATCAACTAAAAGACCAGAGGGGCAGAGTTTTCCCTCAAGACCTGCCCAGCTGGTATATGTGACACACCCAGACTCAGACACCCGACAAAAGCGTAACAGAGAAATGGACTGGGTTATCAAAGGGGTTTCTTTAACTCTCTACTCTTGAGGGAATTTTTTTGTTGCCTGTTTTGTTACAGACATACTTGCTGACAGGTATTTTGAAATAAATTACCAAAATAATTGAAACTCGTGTGATATTTTGTTATTTTGACAAACAAAATATGCAGAATTTTAAAATATTGTGTGCAGAATTTTTAATTGTTCAGTGCAGAATTGCCCTCAGGAGTAGTCTTTGTATCAGGCCAAGTGAATGATAGGGGGTAGCAAAAAGTAACTCAGATGTCCGTACTCCTGCACTGTCCATACTCCTCCATTGAAAGAAGAATTAAAATATAAACTAGTTCCAATATTCCTTTTATTATAGTGTCCTTATCTAATTTCCTGCACTCCTTTCTTATTGTGCAGTTGATTAAGTAGTCTTCAAAAGCACTCCTTGGACACTCTCTTCAGCTTCCCATTTGGGTTTCCAATTTCATGTCTTGCCTCCTTTTTAATCTATGGATCTCCTGATATCCCAATTTTTAGCGCATGATTCATTTTTCTGCCATTTGCCTGTGAGAAGAGTTTACCTTAACTTTATTAGCAGAGATACCAAATGGTAAAAAGTATTCTCATGGCCATAGTGGTTTAAAGAGTTAGTAAAAAGTTGGAGAACTACATTTCCAAGTCACTAGTTTGAAGCCAGTCTAAGTCAGAAGTGACCAAAGTTGTTACCTTCTGACTGTTGTTTGGCAGACTGCTGTATATTAGAACTGGTCAAAAAACAGGTGGGTATGTTTTATGAAAAAAAAATTCTGAAAATGTTTTCAACTAAAACAGAAACCAAAAAGACCTCTTTGGGGAAGGGGGGGTGTTTCAGAATCAAAAATGAAAATCTGTAATTTTTTAATTCGGAGGGGTTGCTTTCTTTCTCCCCCTTTTCCTTTTCTCCCATTTCCCCCACAACCTACACTTACAGTAGCAAAATAGAAAAAGGTAAGTGGGGAGGAAAAAAGGAAGAGGATGGAGAGGGATCCAAAACTGGAAAACCAAAAAAAAATTCATTTTTGTTTTTGGAAAACTGAAACTTTTTTAGTTGGGGGGGGGGGGGGGGATAAAAATGGGAAAAAATAGAATGCAAATTTTCTGGAATTTTAAGGGTTTTTTTGGTTGTTGAAAAACATTCCAAAGGAAAAAATTTAACCAGATCCCCTTGCTAGGAAATGAGTTATGTGAGTATGAGATGTGTGGCCTAGTGGCCAGCATGCTGTGCTGTGACACCGAAATCCTGGGTTCATTCCCAGCTTTGTCCCTGATTTCTAAGGCAAGTCACGTCTGTCTTTATGGTTTAATTTCCACATTAATAAAATGTTGTTTCGTTTGTTGTTGTTTTTACTGATCCAGACTAGCACGGCTACCCCTCTGAAACCTTTAACTATAGAGTGCAGCAGGAGACTAGAACACTTTGTCAACTTGTAATGTATTCACCACCCAGGAGGATGGCATTTTCCCCTTGTCTGAGTAATATGTAGATAATAATGATCTCCTAAATAGTTTTTGGGGAAACTATCCTGGAGATCTTCACTACTTCTTAGCATCTGCTGTCTCCTAAACTGAAGAAATACTGCAGGTTAAGAGGATTTCATAAATTGCTAAACTCCCCACCCCAAAAAATCAAGAAGTAGAGAGATCTGACAAATGCCATCTGCTGATTTTTTCAAAAAGACAAGATTTTCTGCTATGACCAGTAAGTGCTTCAGTTCTACCATGCAGTACCAAAATAATCACTATGGTAACGCTTTTAGGGCAGTCTTCCAAACAGATTTATTGTGAACGCAGAAACTATACAGCACTTTCAAGCAAGAAAGAAGACAGCCTCCATAGCAGGTTATTTTGTTACGCTGTATGAATGAAGGCTAATAGGCGTCAGAAAGTCTGTTCTAACTTTAAGTTACCTAGTTAGATTAACTTGTCTTGCTTGTAGGTGGTGGGAAATGCAAGTGTTGGAAAATGACAGCAATCAGTTTTAGCCTCACATCTCTTACCTTAGAGTAACCCTTTCTGAACATTTTGTAGGACCCTGATGGCTATGATACTACAGCAATAGCTCACTGTATGTACCACAAATACTAGGACAATGACACATTAGACTAGAGAAAGGTAGAATTACTCTTGAGATAAGAGCAGGAGCTTTTAGCATATCAGTTTCCTTTTTCTCTTTCTTTTCTCATTCCTGCTTTCTTCGTAAAACAATGAAAGTGAAGGAGGTTGCCAGTACTGTGCCAAGTCTGACTGGAAACTGAACAGGAGTAAAATCAGTCTGCTTTTCAATATTTTGAAGATGAAAAATACCTTACATTTAAAGGGGATAGAGCAAACCACAATGACAGCTAAACTATTAATCCCAGATAGTCAGGGTGGTATTTTCCAGGAAGTCCCTGTTTGGCCCAGGTAGTAGTGGGAGTTAGCAGCTAGAATTTGTACATATGCCAGAACTTTGTAAAGCAGCCAGCACTGCTGTGTTACATAGTTGTAGAAGAGGTTATATATGGTTCTCGCTTTGTATTTGGCAAACTGTTCTCATTTAAACATTCATTTAGCCTGATTACTTGAGTGAACCATATAAGTCTATTCCTTGGAGTACTAAAATTAACTTGTTCTAGTGATGCACTGTATCAAAGGTTAATTTACAATATACATGGGAACTTATAGCATCAATTTACCATGCCATTTTAATAAGGCAACTTTTACCAACAACTTCTACCCGGGCCAAGACTTTATATCACTTTTCATGTCATTTACCACTCAACAATTGTTCTTTTTTCTATTACATTTGCCACCCCATGTTTGTGAAGCAAAAAGAGATAGAGGTAGAAAAGGGGTTACAGGAAAAGAGGCATTCCTTTTCTCTGTGTGTGTCCTGGGTAGAGTTTTCCTGAGAATTTGCTGCTACTTTTAGTTGTATTGTTTCTTTTAACAATCATTGTAAAGGCACTCAGAGGAGCAGATGAATGCTTAATTATAAACTGAAATAAATAAAATACCTTTTTTGTCAATCTGAATATACTTAAGGCCCCCTTGAAGAATATCTAATCTTCACACATATAGTAGGGACACCTGTAGACTGATATTCCTTCCTTTTGATCAATACAATTAAAGCAGATTTTTTTAAAAGGACATACTGCATGCCATAGCTAATAACACCTTGACATGATATTCTTGGGATTTAATGTAACTTGCCAGTCCTTTGTAGCCTTCTGTGTCATGCAGGATAAAGTCTTAATTGGGTGTAGATTATTCCATAGGGTTTATTTGGGGATTTTCTAAATTTTCTTATTTCACAGGTTGTTGAATATGTGGGATGAAATACCAGGTAAAGTATGAGGGGAAAAAAGTGAAGTCTATTTTGTTGTCACCAGAATCCAGTATATGCATTTTTATTGAGACAAATCCCTGCCACTTTCATTCTTTTCATTCAGCACAACAATCGGCTCCCTGGCTTAAATTCTGATCTCAGTTACACCAGTGTATGTAAATCCAGAATAGCTCCATTGAAGTCAAAGAAGTTACAGTACTCCTTGTTTACTTCAGTGTAACTGAGATCAAAATCTCTCCTACTGTCTCCATATCCCATTTTCTGTGCAACCATTCTTTGCCCAGAAAGCTCCCTGTGTTTGTCCTTCTTGGGTCTAGATTTATCTTTCCTCTTTCCTGTAGTTTCCTCTTTTTCCTTTTTAGCACTATTACAACATGCAGACGTCTGCCAGTTACTTTACCCTTGTCCACTTTCCAAACAATGAATGGGGAAAAAATTAATTTTCGTCTCATTGTAGCTCCTAATTGCAGAGTAGTTTGTCTTTCTTTTTTCCCTTTCCCCCCCTCCTCTGACGCACATGCTCTATAATAAGCTTCTGTTCCTTGGAGCTTGTGAGCCTCTATAGTAAGCTGAAACCGCTACTATATTTACACACTTTCCACATTTAGACAAAGGCTATTTTTAACTGGAGTTCTATTTGCGGGGGCTGCCAACGTCACTTTATGTTCACATGCATCTCGGGCATCATATGCTTGTTATTTTTATTTACTGTGCCTGTGCCAGCTCTGCCTTTTTGAAGGGAAAAAAGAATTGAGAGTGCTTTAGCAGGCCAGCCCTTGAAAGCTCTTTTGTATAACAGCAGATACACAGATTAGGAAAGAAAGGACAACTCAGCGGTATATTTGGCAAACCTGTTTCTAATAGCTGGCTTCTTTTTTCCATGAGTCTAGTCACAAAGCTGTTTTCTTATTACCACTGCGTTTGTTTAAGGGGAAGCTGTTTCTGAGGTACGTTTGTTATCCTCGTATCACTTGTAGCAGCCATTATTTCTTGTTACATGATGCAGCATCTAAAGATATTGAGAAATTAACATAAGAGCTCTACTGTCATGTTGTAGTTAAAGTCAATGATGTACAAATAATCGGTTGTTTTTTGTTTCTTTGTTAGCAGCTGCATGCTGTGGAGCCTAAAATAAATAAATGTTGTTTTCAGATAAATAGTTGTATTTTTAATGTGAAAGAACTCTGAAAAATGCAGGAACCTGAAGTCTTGCTTATAAAGCACTCTCCAGCCAGGAGTAGTACAAACATTCGCAACGTGAACTTCCCTGGGTTGCTCTAGTGACCTCAACTTGACCTAGAGGAACTACCCTTTCTGATGGTTAGAAGTAATTCATGCCGCATGCTGACTCAGGATGCCTGATTCATGTGATATCACCTGCATCGTGTGCTGGGATTTCTAGATACTCATATGCTTCTGTAATGATTAGGGTAATTTATCGACACACATGCCAACACCGTCTTTATTTACACAGAAGAATTAATGGTTAAAGGAGGGGCAAAGTTGGGGTGAAAACATTTAAAGCTTTACGGTAAGATAAGAGTATTCAGTGGGAAGTTATTGAGAGACACAGGCAGATAAAGTTAAGGATGAAGAGCTAACTCAGAAGCAACTGGAATTTTTTTATTTTTAAAGTTTGAAACAGTTTGGAAAACTTCTTAGGGTTTAAACTATTTTGCTATGTCTCTTCACTTCCTGATTTCACCACTAACCAGATTTTCAGCTTGATTTCACCATCAAGAGGGACTGAATAAACTTTGGATACATATTGAATCTTATGGATGCTTATTACAGCCAAATTAACCCTTTTAAGGTTTGCCCATTACTAATTCAGTTCCCCCCACACTTTTTCCCTTCACTGTACTATAAAAATACTATGAGCAATCGAATTATCCAAGACTGCATCTATTGACAAGAGTTTAGTTTCCTGAGGGGTGTAATACTTTGATCCAGTTCTGGTGGCAGGGCTTAGTCTGAAGATGGCTGGGCAGTTAGTGGCCTGAGATATACGTAGGCTTGGCAGAATTATATCAATTTTTATTTTTAAACTTTTTTTAATTTTTATCTATTTAAATGTTCACAGTTGTGCTAAATTGTGGGTTTTGAGCATTTTTAAACTTTTTATCGATGTAAATTTTCACGGCTGTGGGAAATAAAAGGGGAGATCAGGTAACGGATGGGTCAGAGGATTATTTAATGACAGTAGATGTTGAGATTCAAAAAGTTAAAGCTTTATAACTGTTAAAGCACAAATGGTCACACATGTCTAAACATACAATGTAAATATCTTTAAACTCTAATAAATTCTCAAGCAGCGTTTCTTACTTTGCCTATCTGTAAACTTGATTATTAGCAATAGACATATTTTTTCATCAGTTTGTGTATGTGGTGAAATCGATGTTTACCAATATTTAAAGATAAAAATCGAATCCTTCCAAGCCTAGATACACAGGAGGTCAGCCTAGATGATCAGGTGGTCCCTTCTGGCCTTCAACTCTATGACTGTCTGAAAAATATAGATTCTCTGTTGTGTTCCCAAGGCAAAAATTTTCAAATGTGCGTTTCCAAAGTTAGGCACCTAAATTCTGTTCAGAATCTTATACCCTGCACTTTACCATAGTAGTGGGATGCTTTCCAGCAGTTCATTAGGTGACCTGACTAACGTCTATCACACATGGTTCATTCTATCTCTCATCCTCTCCCCAGGCGGAGAATTGTGTATGCACTGGAGTGCTTTGGTTCCGCAGGGTTTTGTTTTGGGGTATTTGGGGACATCCCCTCTCTCAATAGTATCAGATTTTTCAATCTTTTCCCCAGAAACTGAGAGAGACTGTAATTTGGGGTAGAATTAGATATAGACTATGGTTATAATAATAATAGCTAGCTCTTTTTTTCATCAGTAGATATCCAAGCAATTTACAAAGGAAAGCCACTCAGTATCTCCTTTTTACAGATGAGGAAACTGAGTCACTGAGCATTAAAGCGACTTGCCTAAGGCCACCCAAAAGCCTATTGGCAGAGCTAGGAATAGAACCCAATTCTCCTGAGTCCCAGTCCAGTGCAAGCCCCTGGCCAACACTGCCTTCTATAAACACTGAGCAAATTACTGAAAAATAAATTGGACAGGTTGCAGAGGT
Organism: Chelonia mydas; assembly: GCF_015237465.2. NCBI lineage: Eukaryota > Metazoa > Chordata > Testudines > Cheloniidae > Chelonia > Chelonia mydas. Next base: position 150,539,039 of record NC_057850.1, read on the forward strand.
CACGCAAATATATTTGGTTTTCCACAGTACCAAATACTTGTTGGCACGGAGGTACTGTAGTGACAGGAGTATTAGAAATATGTGGAGGGGGGTGAAGAGCAATTACTTTGAGAGAGGAGAAAAGCCATCAGTGGGCATTTTCAGCAGTGTGAGTGCGTAGGTTGGCAGTCAGCACTGGCACTGTGCTGTTTCGCTCGAGATCTGCCTTTGGTGGAAAGTATTTCTGTGCCACAAACACCACTGGTGGCAGCAGCAGTTGGGGTATTGTGTTTCCCTAATGAAAGCCTAATTCATGCCAGTAAAACCTGTGTAAGTGGCACCTCCGGGAACAGCTATGGCCAACTCGTACCCAGATCTGCCCAATGTGTCTTTAGCCCAAGATACTCCTAACGTTTTTTGAATGAAGAAAAAACTGTTTTTCTTTTTCATGAATTGTTAAGACTTGCTGACTTTGAGGAATTACCGCAGCAAATCGTAGATGAGTCCTGAAGCATTCGTGTGCACCCATGCACAGAGAGACCGGGCCGGGCGCTGCAGTCGCTTCTGCACTGTGCTATTTGTAGTTTAGATATATCTGTAAAATTGGGGAGGTACATAGTCTGAAAAAAGGAACAAATTAACTTTTAACTTCTGAATGATACTCTCAGGTTATTTTACTGTATTTCAGAGATCTCAAAATTGTGCTTTAAGTAGCAATGAGCCTCAGTGAATCATGCAGATCTGGATCCAGAAATGCAAACCTGGAATCTGTGGCTTCAGTTCAGCTCACGTTAAGGAGCCAGTTTGTACAGGTTGGGGCTGAACCCAATTTGGAATAGTGACCCCTGCTCAGTTCAGTAATGTTCAGTAGTTAGGGCACGACGGCATCTTAAACCTGGAGTTTTGAATCAGGCCCCTAGTTGTCAGTCCCATCTTTGTTTTGCTTTTCCTCCAGGAGGGTATGATTTGGCTCTCAGTTTTAGTCCTTATTCAGGCCAGATTCCAACTGTAGTACTGCCAGCTCCTCACATTCAAAAATCATGAGATTGGCGAAAGAATCCCAACAAAATTTTTTAAAATACTAACTGTTAGAATATTTGCCTTCTCGTATTTGAGCCATATTGGGTCATGCTTTCATCTCTTCTCAGCAATCAAGAAGGCTAGAAATTTACTTAAAAAAAGAAAACTGAGATTCTCACAAGATCACTTAGCTCCAGGAGGTGGGGCTTGAATTAAAACTCCAGATATCATTCGACTTACATGAGAAAATCACGAGTGTTGGAAACACTGCTGTTGAATTCAGTGGGGATTTTGTTGAAATAAGAACTGAGGACTTGCTCTAATCTAGGCAATACAATTGCAGAATGTGTATACTGGTCCCTTAGAGTTATCAAAACCTTTTAAACCTGACCTTTTTATTTTAGAATCCATGTGGGCTATAAGAATCCCATTTTTAAAAGCCCTTTAGCAAGAATCCCAAACTACATCTAGAGGGCTAGCTCCTGAGCTGACCTACGGTGACACGCTATAGGAGTGAACAACAGAGGTGTGCTGGTGGGGCAAGTAGCAAGGCAGGGGACTCTGCAGGTATCTGAGCACCACAGATGTGACCTCTCTCGGGTTCTTCGCTGCTCAGGAACAGGAATAGGGAAAAGTGGAAATGTCTTAGCTATGGCCGACGAGTCCACGCAGCATAGAGCCTCATGACCCAAAATCAGCCTAATTGCTGAGCTGCAGGCCATGTCTGCTTCTCTCCCCCATACCTAACAATAGCTTGATGCACAGGCACTCTGGTCCGCAACAACATTTTGGGCTGAAGTTCATTTTTCTATGAACTGGGCCTTTTCGTACTAAGGCTTTTCTAACATTGGGGGGATTTGGCTTACAGAGATCACTTCTCCACACAACTGAAATGCAGCCACTTCTGGGGTGGGATGTGACAACCTTTATAATAGCACATGTAACACAAGGCCCCTGCATGGGTAGCCAGTAACAGGGACTGAAACTGGGAACTCTGGCTCTAAAAGCAGAAGCTTCTGCTATAGGAGCGAGATGACCCAGTGTCAGCTTAAAGGCTCTAGTTGACACGTAAATGTCTGTGTGGTCCAATCACTAGAGGGAGACAGAGAGCCACACAGTTTAATCATGGGTTATACACACAAGAGTTTTGGGAGAGAAATGAAGACTATTATAGTCAACCAAACCATTTATTTCTACTAATTATCGGGCGGGGGGAAGACTTCTCCCTCATGCAGTGCACTTCCTTTCATTGAGGAGCAGAAGAATCTTGTTGATGTTCCCATTGCCCTTCTCCCCTTAACTCATCCCAACTGTTTCATTACCGCCTCATGTCAGAAATGACTTTGTAAGCTGCTTGAGGCAAGGATCATGTCGTCTTGTGAAACTCCAGCATGTTTGTGAGGATTGTAAGACAGTAAATAACATCTCATGTGAAAGGGGCTGGCTTCAGCAGCACAGTTGATCCCTTGTAGGATGCCATCTTATCCCAGTGCAGTGGGGACACAGGGGGAGGAACACTTCCATTCTACCGGCTCAGTTACACCACCTCGTGTAGCACCTGGGACTTATGTCAAAGTCCCCAATCCAAGTACTGATCCAGCCTGATGTTACTTAGCTAATAAAAGCTGATACGCGTACAGCCCAAGATGGTGTGGCCACAGGCCAGCTTTAATTAGTTAAATCAAGTTGTACTAGGCGTCACTGATTTACTTCTAAAAAAAATCTTGCTTAATTCTGTTCTTATTAAATAAAAACCTTCTGGCGGGAATAATAGCCAAATCCAACCCACACTCCCGAGCCTGGGTACAGTGCTGCAACACAATGTCCTCTCAGTTGCCACTCGAGCGTAAGGGCTGGCGTAGCTGTTATCAGAACTCCATACCACTCTCCTACTACTAAATTATACAACCCCCCCCCGCCACCTTCCCCAATCTGGAGCCAGATTATGGGACAACTCCTGCTCATTTCATCCAGTGGGTCTACTTGCCTGAGTATAAAGAGCAGGATTTTGCCCCTTAGGTTTTGTCTACACTAGCATTTTTGTCGGCCAGGGGTGTGAAAAAACACCCCCCGATCGACATTAAGTGTCACTGACAAAAGCGCCGGTTTGGACAGCGCTCTGCTGGCATGAGAGTGTCTCCTGCCGTCAGATCTACCGCCACTTGTTGGGGGTGGTGTAATTATGCCGGCGAGAGAGCTCTCCTGCCAGCACAGAGCAGCGATACGGGAGCCCTTACAGCGGTGCAGCTGCAGCAGTAAAGCTGTGCTACTGTGAGGTCCGTAGTGTAGACGTAGCCTGTGTCTCAACAACTGGAAACTAGTGCTTTAATTGTATCATCCAACAACCTCTTTTGTAACCCCCTTCTTCTTGGAAAAACAGCACAGCCAGTTGTCAGGCTCCAGATGTTATGAATAAAAAGCTTGTATTCTGCTACTATAATAAGAAAATCATTAAATGTTTGGCCTGCGTATATTGCAGCCGATAATTCATACGATGAATGTAGCCTCTTTTTCTGTTCACAGAATGTCTGTGGGCAGATCACTATTTCCTGGGGATGGTCCTATGACAAGCTAAAAGGAATAAAATAGAATAGAATTGATTGTATGGTATGCCTGTAATCTTGTTTCTGATGTAAAATGCTCAAGAAAAGCGAATTGATAAAATTCTCTTTCCATGCGTATTTGAGCATGTGAGATTAAAATTTGATTTCCACCATCATTGACGCTAGTAAACCTCAATTATATGAATGATTATATAAAGCAAACACAAAAGTTGTACGCACACTAACAAAGAGTTTTACGTCCAGTTCGTCATTGCTGGGTTTTTTTTAACTCCTGAAGTGTGTATTTCAGAAGGTCATGAATTTGTTAAATGACATTATTTCTAGGTCACATGTGTTTTACTGCCAGATAAATGCAACACATGAATATGTGTGGCTGCTACTTTCATTTGTGCAAAATATATGAAATTTAAATTTGCTATGCTTCAGATTCTGCTGTGCATGGAAACCGTTTCTGCAACGCTGTGCACTTGGCATGGTGGAGAATGAGTGGCTGATATCATGTATTGTCATTTTTGTATCAAGGCTTTGGCATGCCATTCAGTGGGGGAGGAAAAAAAAACCATGTTAATGAATATCTTCCTTGCTTCCTAGTAGTCCTAATGTAATATGCCTCCTCTTTTTCAGAATAACTCTTCATACCTGATGTCAATCATTGCTTAGAATGTGGACTCCATTTCATGTGAATAAATGAATAAGGTGGCATGCCATTTCTTCTCGGGAAATTATGCATACACTTTGTATGGTGAAAAGCCATTCTTCCCTCAAGCCCACATGGGTGTTTCAAATATTGGCGTTTGTAGAAAAAGCAAAATGCCATTTGGAGTCTGCTTAAAGGGACACAATCAAGATTTGTAGGCCCAACATTTGATATGTAGTAAGAACCCTTCCCCTTGCCTTCTTAGATTCATGTCCAGAGTCCATGTAACCTTTTATAGCTCATGTCAACACTCATGTCTGCTGAAAGGAAGACCCTCCCCATCCCCCAAAGGCCAGCAACTCAGACCTTTCTGCTGAGCCTTATGAAAACAAAACGGGCATGTATGATTGAGGGAAAGGGAAACTGCCGTTTCAGTCTCCTAAAGGTGTCTTATAAACTAGTGATGTCTTAAATGATGACTAGCAGTCTTAAAATGATGCTTTGTAGATATTTCATTTTTAATATCCATTCACTTGGACACAAAGAATGATCATTTTAACCCCAAGTCTGGTAGTTGCATATATTGATGTTACTCTTTGGCAATATTCAGATGAACTTGCAAAATAGGAGGCAGGGGGAGGGTGCATCTCTCCTGTCTGCTAAGCATTCCCGGCTACTACTACTACAGACCTATTGAATCTCCTTCAGTATCTGCCATTTTTAATGTTTAGGAATGCTGGGTTGGTTTCAGGCCTAGTAATATTTGTAGGATTTTGCTGAGCATTGCTATAGGCCCCAAGAGCCTTGCAAATAGGAACATCCTGCCCAATTATTGCAGGCATGCAAGGCTGCTTTGGAGTACAGGATATCAGATATGGGACAGGAAGGGACCACCTGGGCCATCAAATCCTGTCCCTTGCGATCACAGCATCATATAATCCCATTTATAAATGTATCAGATCAGCCTTAAAACTAGATTATTGCCCCCACTACTGCTATGGGAAGGCTGTTCCAGAATGTCCCAGGAATGCACCTGAAATTATTCTACTGTGTCCTGTGTGGGGAGATGTGGGAACCTCATGCAGAGGCAGTGTGCAGTCACCGCAGGCCTCAAAGTAGTGTTCTGCAGGATTCTGTCCTCAAGAGCAGTGGATCTCAATCTTTTCCAAACTGGGACCCCATCTTACAACAGACTACCATTTCAGGAGCCCTTCCCATCTAGCCGTAAATAAGGGAGGGTGGTTGTTTCCCACCGAAACATGTTTACAACCCCTCGGTGGGCCTGACTCCCCATTTGAGAATCTATGTTTGAGGGTATGGATGAGCAGCTGGTGCATGGGCAAATAAGGGAGGGTTTGGAGTACAGCCCATGCACCCACAACTACATGGAGAATTTGGCCAAACCTTCCACAGCAAGGCGCATCGGCTGCAGAGTCAACAGGAGTGGCTCTGGAATGTGCGATAGCCTGAGAAACAGTTTCCACTCTGAGCACTTTACCTCAGTCAGGACCGGTTCCCAGTTGAGGATCGGTCCCTAATGGCACATGTGATACTATTTTAAATGCAAGTCCGTAGAGCTCGGACAATGTATGCCAGCTGAATTCCGGCCCCATAAATGCATTATGCTCTCAGAACATTGTGCTTTTGCTTGTTTGAACTGCCCTCATTTTTTTTCCTCATTTTTTTAAAAACAGTGTGTTAGGTTTTGGTACTAGAATTTTACCCTTATTGTTTTCACGCAGAATATTACCACATTCCTCCTCAGTCTGTCTGACTTTAAAAGTCTATGTTGTCATTAAGCTATTTTCCTTTTCTTTTGTGAGAGATGGACAATTAAAAACATTCCCACTATGTGTAAATTCTCCTTGTGAGGAACAGAGCAGATTGCCTGGATCTTCTGGTTGTTGTTCTGGCTTCAGTTTCAGAACTGAATGCACTCCTTCTGCTCCATCTGTTTGAGTTTTGACAATGCAGTGGATAGAGCTGGAGGAAGTCCCATATATAAGGGTGGGCTAAGCTTCACATTTTAAAATTGTATTTTAATTGAGTAACTGGATTCAATGCAAATGGAAATGTAGCAGGGTATAGAGTGTTTCCAGTACTCTCTTTAAATCCAAAATTCTCTTACCATTACTATTTACCATAAGAAATATCTTCACAAAACTTAAATATAATGAGCATTATATTCAAATGCACCTGCTATTTTTTATTATTGTTCTTTTCTTCCAGTGTTGCTTATTTGATGTACCTTTTGAATTGCTAAAACATACATGTGAGTGGCCTAGAACTTCACTTCTGAATGCATCAATATGTATTTTTTCCCATTAAATAAACAAGATGTTAATTAAGACGCACGAAGAAAGATAAATGATCACATGTTCTTTAAATAATTATTTGGTCTACTTTTGCAATATACTTACATTTCAATAGACAATGGGACAAACCCTACACTCAGATGTATGCACGAAGGGCTTCCCCTTAATTGCAGTGTCTCTGTTAGCATCTTTTGGAAAACAATGTCTTCTTCTTAGAATCTTTTGTATAAACTTCTCACTTCATATTCTCCCTACAGCCTTATTTCCTCTCATAGGTCAAATTTTGCATTTCATGGGTGTGTATCCTGTTTGTCTCCCTTACATTAATTATTCCTGTTCATCTTGATGATTTTCTGTTTTATTGAGAACAAGTTTAAGGACCAGAAATACAAAATCAACTCTTTTTGTAATGTGACTGATCCAGGGTTTTCTGATTTGGGCCCATATAAGATCTCTGAAAAAAAATGTCTTCCGGCAAGGGAATGCAATCAACTCTCACTTCATTAACTTGCTAACCCAATAATTGACACCAAACAAAGTTTGGCCTCTCTCCACTTCTCAGGCAGGACATGATCGCCTAAGGTGCTGAGGGAATGCACCTTCCGTTGCTGTCACTGACTTGCAGCAGATGTCCATTCCCCACAGTGTAAGAGTGTTAACTTAAGCACATGTTAAGGTGCGTATGTCCCAATGAAGGTAAGCACGTGCTTAAGTGCCTTTCTGACCCCAGGCTAGTGCTGTAGTCAACTCTTTTATTGCCACCAGTTCCTTTCTGTAACAAAACAGACTACTGTACATTTAATAACACTTTAATATAGTATCTTTGTGGCTTTTTTTTACATTCTCACTGCTTCACAAAATCTGACAATCAGCAGTGGGTCTGCCAGTCATTAGTGCACATTTTCAGTATTCTTTTGTAGATTCAAATGTTTGAATATTTTGTGAGAAATATTTAAGAAGTGCACTGCAGAGGAAAAAAAGGACACTAATCTCCACAGACTGCCCTGTTGAGGTGTGGAGTTTGATTTTAGTTTCACTGGGGGGAAAAAACCCACTCAAACTTAAAATAATTCCTCCTACAATTTAGGGCCTCATTTTGCAAATTTTTGATTGCATAAATGAAGAGTTTGCAGGATCAGGACGTAGGTATGAAAAAAAAGAAGTGCAATTTGGAGGGTTCTGTTACAACTCAGGCAGAATTAGGGTTTAGGTTGTGGAGACTGAAAATCTCAACACATCCATGTGTTTTATGGGACAGTGTGTTAAGCTTGCTGTTAGAATAGGTCATTTCCTAAGCTTCAGTGTTTGAAGATAATTGTCTGTTTGAGAAATTTGGACTGTTTGCAGGGCACATTAAAAACATATGAACCTAAAATTCATGAATTGCAAAGGATACATTTATAACATAGTTATTTTTTATTAATGAGTAATTCAAATCTCTAGAAAACGACTACACCCAACCTATGTAAACATACCAATTTTCAGGTGAAAGTGTTGCTCTGATCAAAAGTTAACAGATACTGAAAACAGGGCCTACAATACATGTCTAGGTTCAACCTGAACTACGGGGTCATGACTGCCACTTCCACAGTCTGTTGTGCAATTAGAGTGGTCTGATATTGCTGCTAATCCACTTTTTGGTCTTGGGAGCTTGGGCATCCTAGACACATTTATTAAGGTTGTCTCAATTTGGCAGTTAGTATTTTATATACATTTGTGGACTGGTGTATTTTCAGCTTTTGATTGTGTTTTAGCCATGTGTGTTTGGGGCCTTTGGACAAAGTGATTAAGCCAATCCGGCTTCTGGGCAGGTTAGTGCCTTCTGGGCAAATCCCGGTCCCTGAACCAGTTTCTAAACAACAACAAACTTGAAAGGAGATGGTGTTGAGCCCTCTGCTTCAGTCAACCTGTAGAATGACAGCAGGGCCACTCACTCTGCAATGCTCATTCAGCGTCTGTGCTGCAGTTGCTTCCACAGCGGCGCGGCCCCTACAAGGAGAGACAAAGGGGGTGGCTTTTAGATCCATTGGCCACCCCCACACCCCATCCCACCCTGTACTTTGGGGTGGAAGGAGGCAAGCCTCCCGGGGAATAGATCTGCAGGGGGTTCAGACTAAGTGCTTCCTGCCTCCCACACAGCAGAATTCCTTCAGTTTCGCTGCCTAGCAAGCCGTATGTGCCCCCAGAGAGCGGGTGGACAGGATTTGCTCACTGGTTTGGAGACAGGACAAAGAAAGAGACTTAATACGGTAGACAACTTTGCTTCAATACTGAGGGGAAATAAAAGCATCTTGCACTACAGATATAGATAATTCTGTTAGTCTGCCTTCTCAATTACCTGTTTGCTAAAGCAGTTGAAATGAGATTCAGTTTAATTCAGAAAGTAGGTCTCTCGGCATGTTTCATAATATTGTTCAGGAAATCACAGAAGTGCAGAGACAGTAACAGTTGCACTTGGTAAAGATCCCTCTGCTTCTCTGTCCATGGAGCTCAGGGATATCTGAGGAGTGGGTTAGGGCCATTTCCTTTCACTCCAGAATGAATTCAGAGTATTTTCTGAATATCCGTTACCGGAGGCTGTACTACCTGACAGTGAAATATGCTCCTGATTGACTGTTGTGAACGGTCTGATAAGAGACAGGGCTTTGTGATTATAAAATAGTATCTACTTTGTGTAGGGATAAAACTGTTAGCACTATTATCTCTGTAGGGGGCCACTGTTATTTTTTGGCATCTTAGACAAAGGCCCTAATTCTGATTTCACGTACACTGACGTAAATAGGCAGTAACTCCACTGAAAGCAGTGAAGTTTACAGTTTAAAACTGGTGTAAGGTCAGAATTAGGCCCCAGATGACAAACTGACTCCTGGTTCTGTCAAGCATAGTTGTGGAAGCTGCACGAGTTTATTTTTAACATTCTCTAACCTAACAAGGAATTTCTATGTATTTTCTCCTTTTACAGCCACATAGTACACTTTGGTGAAGTTAATCATGTGCAGCCTCAGGTGACTGCTGCTTGTGCTTCTAGTTTATTTTCTAGCCCGACTTTCACTCTCCCTTATTAATAGATATGCTGAGGTTTCAGGGGAAGCTTAACTGTCTAGAAGCCATTTCTCTTGAACTAGCTGTGACATATACCCGCCTGAGAGAAGGCACTCGCTTTCCCCTCAGAAGGGTATCTGCTTTCATTGGGAATCCTCTCAAACGCTGGCATTACAGAAACAGGTGCCCATCATATTTTGTTCAGCTAGGAAGCACTATGTACTCACTCTAATTACAAATCCTGTGATCTGGCCCTACTTCAGAATTTGCAGCTTGATACATATTGCTGTATGTAACCTCAGACTGACTTCCCCCCCCCACTAATTAAGACGTTCTGGAGTTCAAAATGCCTGCTCTCTACTTGAATATGTAAGCAGGGCTGCTACCCCCATACTCTATTTTTTTAAAAATATTTTAAAAATCTTTTAAAAACCCACTGCTAAAGCTACACATAGCAGATAGAAAAGGAGGACTTGTGGCACCTTAGAGACTAACCAGTTTATTGGAGCATAAGCTTTCGTGAGCTACAGCTCACTTCATCGGAAGCTCACGAAAGCTTATGCTCAAATAAATTGGTTAGTCTTTAAGGTGCCACAAGTACTCCTTTTCTTTTTGTGAATACAGACTAACGCGGCTGCTACTCTGAATCCTGTCACATAGCAGATAGATACTTTCACTTTTGAGTCAGATATTTTATTTGTCTGCTTACAGCATATGCTGAACAAAGGAATATGAGCCTGACTCTCTCTTATAGCTGGTTCTAGTAACTTTAGAGCCTCCTACTTTCTCTTAGTTATTGGACTAGCTTCTTTAGCTTTAGGTAAAAGGCTATCTTCTTGGTGCAGAAGCCCCAATGGTGGCTGTGGTATGTAGTGGCAGAATACTGAAATGCTCAACCATGTGATGCTTACCTGTGACTACAGTGATTTTTTTTTCCAATTCACTGTCTGTTGTTTGAAAGTGTAATTAATTTTAAACACCTGCTAATTAATTAACTAAATGGCTGGCATTATCAGGGGGCAAGGACTAATGTAGCCTATAACCCACCTGGATTCATTTGATTAAAACTAGTCACAAAGAGATTGATCCTGTGAAGCGATTGAGTGTCTTCAATTTTGTTTGGTTTCAAAAGGGGCTGAGGATCCCCAAAAGATTGAGTCCATGTTGTCTAGAGATGACATCACAAATGTGAAATGTAAACTATTGTTCTTATCACAACCATTAAATACAAATAAAACACACATGAACATATAGATGGATATGCCAGCTGATGGTTTGGGTATCCTTAAATGTGATCTAGACATATTATCGACCATGACCATCTATTTTATCCTTCTCTTTGACACACTTTATTTTATCCACGTCTCATGGTTACAGGGCTAGCTACACCTCTGTCTGAGAGCACCTCTTCAGCTGTTAGGCCGCATGCCTTTACCTATCTGGAGATGGGATTTCACAGTTCTCTCACTTCTAGACCAGGACCTGGACTATGGTAACCTATGTGGCAACCATGATTATCCTACAAGTCTGAGTGAGTATGGGCACCTGACCAGCTCTAGCATTGTCCCTCTTAAATGTTTGCTGAGAGGTGGCTTATCGTGTGCCATTCTTTTCCTTCCTTCCTATTTCATCCAGACAGTCCTCTAATGAACCTAATATATGCTTACAGTAAACATCCCAATAGCCAGGCCAACATACAGTATTCACAAATCATTACAGAGCAGGTCCAAATGCCTAGCGCATCCCTGCTTTATGCCAAATGTTTTACCTTTTGTCTGAGCTTTGTTTAACTTCACATTAGGGAAATTGTGGGTGGCAGGGGAGGTTCTGTGGCAAGGACATATTAGGCTTTAGATTGCTAATGGGTGGAGAGCCACACCGACTGTTTGTGTGGGGACTGTTTGTTGAATATCAGCCTGGCTCAGATGTGCGAGAATGGTGAATGCACAGTCCGGTCTATTAACTTTAAACACACATTCCAGCATCTGAACGTTGGCCTGTTATGTGAAGGATTTATTTCCAGAGGATCATGGGGGACACAAAGCAAATACTAGGAGAAAAAGGTGAACTTTACGTACCAGCAATATAACAGTCAAATGCAGGTGACATTTACAGAAACAACTAAAATTATGTGATATTTTGAGTCCTATGAGCTCAAATATCCCATCATAACAATACTGACTGAATGATGGGTGTGATCGTCACCTCCTCCCACCTTATGTGAGATCCTCAGAAGTAACTGGTGAGATGGTGATATGCTTATGGCTTAGGTATACATAGAGGCAAAAGGGACAGGTGGGAGTCCCTTTAGGCCTTCATGAGATCTAGATGTGTGAAGCTGGTTCCCTAGCCCTACACTGCTTGGTGTAAATAGTCATTTTGGGTTTGAATATTTATTTTCTCTTGTAGAATGAATTGGTCAGGAGGTGTATGAGCTGGAAGGGGAAAGGGCCATTCTGAGAAGACAGGATGAAAAGACAATGAGAATGAGAACAAGAAGATGAACCTGAGGAAGAAGCTGAATTCCAAAACATATTGCCCAGGCAGTATTCCCTTGTGGATTACCATGTCCCAGTTGACATATGAATGTAGAAGTGATATACTCTATGGGTTGTCCAAATTTTCATTTGGCTCTGATTGGAGTTCATAAAAGATATGTGTGCCTTGTTTTCAGAAACAAAAGTTGCATCCGTGCATGGAAATAGTTATTTGTATATATCAGATACCACACAAACAGGTATGACTGCAAATTTGGAGTGCACACCAAATGGAGGTCCACTGAAAAGCTGGACCTACATGCCCGGTGAGTATGGAAGTGTGTTGCAGATGTGAAACAAATATATGTTAATAAACAGTACTTGTAGCCCAGGATCTGAGCATAGCTCAAAGAATTTGAGTCAACTTCTGAGCTGATCCAACTTAATCTATGTGGCTTGTGTTCAACAACCTAGTTCTTTCTATTGTGGAGTGTGTCTGTCCTATGAGATAATGATAGTCTATCTAATCATCTCACCTTGTCACCACCCCTAGAGATTCGTAGACACTGCTGGGTTGAAACATAGTGACTATTAACACATTCTTGGAGAGATGCCTAGGCCACTTAATGAGCTTGTGGAGGCTTTGGTGAAAAAAAAAATCCTTCTGTTAACCTCTTCACTGCTGAATATATGTACAGTCCTCTGTGTAAGGAAGTTTGTGATTTTGTGCTGAGATATCCTATAACTATTTGCTCTTTAAGAGATCAAAGGAAAGTTTATATTATGGAGGTGATAGTTCTGACTGCATAGCTAAGGATATATTGAAAAATGAAGTCAAAGAAGAGAACTACCCAACTGGGTTTCTATAAACAACAACAACATATATCCTTCCCAAATACACACCACTTAATACAAGGGCTAGATTTATTTTTTTCTGAAAATGACAAGTCATTCCATTGAATAGGTTAACGGTGAGATGCATATAAAATGATCCATTCTTGATTTTTTTCACTGGTTTTACATTTCTTTGGGTCCTTCCAATTTAATACTATTAAAAGTTGGAAACATCAGACTTAACACACTTATCAACATTAAGTGTGCGCCAGAACCTGGCCATTTTTCCTGCCCTTTTGCACCATTCTGGCCCTCAGGATTTGGCCTTAATAAGTTAACCACTTCAATCCCCATATAGATATATAAGAGATTATATAAGAAAGAGCATGAACCTTAAGAAAAGAAGGGAAAAGGTAAAAAGAATGATCATGTGTGTAATTTGGATAGAATCCTTTATTGCTTAATTAATTTTCATTTATCCCAAACTTCTATATATTTGGGAAGAGTATAATTCTGGCCATAATTTCCTGAAATGATACCAGTTTTCTAATTCAAGGAGAACAGTCCTATAAGGTTTGAGGCAAAGGACTCCGTCATCTTTGAAGTCAAAGTGCTACGTACACACTTCATCAGCAGAAATGCACTTCTAGTTAACCTTTTTCATGTTTTGTATTTCACTAAAATCCTGTAATAACATAACATATATATTCATGTAATTAGTTATCACAATTGTTGACTTTGTGGGTGAAATCCTTACCTCACTGAAATCAATGGCAAAACTGCCGTCGACTTGGGGCGGGGAGAGGGGCAGGATTTCACTGTTTGTTTATTGTGGACCCGACCTTACTCCCAGTGAATTTTTGGTTTCAGAGTAACAGCCGTGTTAGTCTGTATTCGCAAAAAGAAAAGGAGTACTTGTGGCACCTTAGAGACTAACCAATTTATTTGAGCATAAGCTTTCGTGAGCTACAGCTCACTTTCACCAGAGTTTTGATTACTTTTAACTTCTGCTTCCAAAACACACAGCAATCTTAGAGTTGCTCATGCCAAGCCACTGGCCAGGTGGCCTGGACATAATGAGGGAGCAGGGCCTTGTCAGATGCTCATCTGATGCTCCTGGAAGTTGGTTTGCAGAATCAGACCCCCCCAAACCAACTTCCAGGAGCATCAGATGAGCATCTGACAAGGCCCTGCTCCCTCCTTATGTCCAGGCCACCTGGCCAGTGGCTTGGCATGAGCAACTCTAAGATTGCTGTGTGTTTTGGAAGCAGAAGTTAAAAGTAATCAAAACTCTGGTGAAAGTGAGCTGTAGCTCACGAAAGCTTATGCTCAAATAAATTGGTTAGTCTCTAAGGTGCCACAAGTCCTCCTTTTCTTTTTAGTGAATTTTTGGAAGTTTTTCCAGTGGGAGAAGAAGCAGGCCTCTTCTATCAAGAGAAGTGGTTGTATATCAGTGGTAGGTAATGTGATAACTATACATTCCCTTCCCCTCTTCACAGGCGTAATGTGAGACTCAGTATGTGTTTGCAGAGTGTTGTGCAGTCCTCAGATAAATTGCACTATAGGACAAAAAGATGGCGAGGATTTTACATTCCAGACCCGCAGTCACCTACACAGCACGTGTCATACATGGTCCAAAAAACGATCGGGATGCAGTAGCACAGGACATGTATGTATTTTCTAAGCTTCCAGGAAAAGAGAATTTTAAGCAGATATAACTTAGTTTCCCTTTTTAAACTTTGTAATGTCTTTGTATCTGTTGTAAGGAGTGCTATAAAAATCACCACGTTTTCACCAAACTCCAGTAAAGTCGTAGGCCGCATAAAAAATGGGAACATTTGAGAATTCCCCAAGATGTTGTGGTGGCTAAAGCACCACACATGTGCACGTATTCATGGATATTTTTAGGTTTCTAAGAGATCCAAAACACTATCAAATCTTAACTGCTTTTTCACTCTGCATTTTGTAAGCCCTGCTTTGTGGCACGCATTCCTACTGGTATCATGCCAAAATAATGGCTGAATAACGAGAGACCCTGGCACTTACGTATATTTTCTGAAGCTACATAAAATGACAGTTTCAGTGATGTGTAACTCAACATACCCATTAAAATCCCTAACCGATAGTGTTCCCCCTAACCTGTGCCAATCTTGAAAACATAAAAATCACTCCTCCACAATCTTGAAATAGTCAGTATCCCTGTAAGCAGCTAATCCCTCCTCATAAACCACACAAAAATACTCCTCTGACATATCAAATTACAAAAATTACTTTGTTTCTCTTGAAGAGCCAGACACTGAAATGACAGGCCCATCTGCAATGAATTCAGACTTACACTTGTTTCCTATAGAGATTAGGATCTGAATTTCACCAGGTAGTCTACGTTGCTGTCACTCAGGTCAGACTAATGTACAATATGTAAATCATTTTGGACTCTCCACATCTCCTTTCATATCAGCCTATCTTGCATTCTGTTATTTTTCTGTATTTGCTAGCTTCTTTTCATCGGCCTGTGACATAAAGACACAACCCACTCTTTCCTTTCTGAACGTTTCTCTCTCATATAGACCACAACAATGCATGATTCTCACCCTCTTCACTGTGAGCATTAACTAGATGATTTGATCAGCTTGCAATGTACCTAGTACACGTGCAGTGCCTGTGGGAAAACAGTTACCACTTCACATAGCCTGACGTAACCTAGCTGAAATGCAATGTGAGACTCTAGAGCTATCCTTCCATGGATCCCCCCAACCCAAGTGTAAAGCCCTCTGACCCATTATGGGAGGTTCTTCCTGAACTATTGCCACTTGTGGGGTGAGGCGTCTGCCAAGCTATTTTTACAAGAGGTTTCTTTTAAACCTCTCGGCCGCTCCCCTAGTCACATGGCTGCTCTCGGGCTCAGGAGCAGCAGGGTGGCTGACAGGGAGAGGGACACAGTCCAGGGCAGGTGGTGTAAGCCATGAGGCCAAGTGACACACATGCAGGCTGCGTGTCACGCAGCAAAATTGCATCTTGACATGCCTGGCTAATCATTAATCTGACACTGAGTCTTACTGTTTCCCAGTAAAAGCATCATTTCGGGGAAAGATTCCTTCGGATCTAGACATCCATGGGAAATAGATTTGCAAAGGGGGTCTGGGTGTTGTATTTTCATTTCTGCTCAAAATGCTGCTATCCAGACTGAAAATGCTGCATGCCAGGCAGTATTAAATAAAGAGCCTTCTTGTCAATTTCTTTAAGTGAAGTGCTTGATGTAATGATATGTTGCAATGTTAATTTGCTTGCTTCTTTGCTTTTATAATGTCTAAAGCACCTGTTGTGAACATCTGGGAGACTGCAGAATTAAAACAATAATTAAAATACTACTAGAAGCCCAGGCTGCTGCCTCCTGTTCCCACTCATGCACGAAGACTGGGATCCATCGCATCTGTTTCTCCAGTTGTCTGTCTGGTTGGGGAAAGAGGACAGGGTCCACTCCCCCTGACTCCAGTGGGTTGTTAAGGACACTGTCCACCTACAAGCACCTGTCTGGCCTGGGAGAACTCTTGTTGACATGGCTGCTGTTCCGACTGATCGTGAATATTTACATGGTACCAAAGGTACTGATTTAAAGAAAAAAAGGGAAAAGGTGCAAAATCCATCACGGTGCAGCATAAGGTGTCTGTGCTTCTATGTCTGCAAACAAACTTCTACTCTAGCTCCATCCATAGTGTATGGATTGTGTTTGGAAAGCTTTCAGAGGGACATTGTGAACTTTAAAAAAATCACTTCTGTCCAAACTGTTTCTCCCTAACAGCGTTGCAAGAAATACCCAAGATTACTATAGCTGTAAGAGATTAGAGAAAAACAGTGTTTTCCCCCTCTGGGTTGTTTTCTTCTTCCAGTTTGTTTACTTTGTGCAGGTGACAGAATTTCACTTATAGTCAGTGTCTCTGTTTCCCCCGTGTGGTCAATCACTTTCCCCTGTTGTTTGTTTGAGTCACTCACGCAGCAACAGGCGAAAGAAAAGACATTTTAAAGAATAGAAAAATATGATTTAAAAGCATAACAATTGGCAGGGGGATTCAGAGGCAGGTGGAGTACCCACAACTACTCTTACTTCACTTTTTGAAGCTGACTAGATTTCAGGCTGACGGCATACCTTTTAAGCAGAAGTTTATACCAAATCTTATAATAGTTCATGCACCTATAAACTGAAAAACCTAAAACCAAGAAGTAGCATTACACCCTGCAATAGCAGAGCTATAAGCAACGGTTCTTTTTAATGGGTGAACATATTTCGTACAGATGAGAAAGACAAAATGCATGTTCAAATGCTTGATAGACAGAAAACAATTCAGCTCTCCAAATAAGAATGAGACAGACTTCATAAAAGGTGTCTTGCTATGGAAATATCTTTGAAGATCTGGGCCTTGATGTCTTTAAATATTTACACCACCATTTAGGGAAAGTACCTGGGTAAATTTCAGACAGCTTCCTCTGAGTTTGCATCATCAAAATGAGTGGCTTGCAATACTGTCAGTAATGGGTGCAGTGTGCCCACACTTACTTTTTCAATAGGAAGCACTATACGTTTCAGACCTACTGTTCACCCAACAAGAAAGTAGCAGGAAGGCCTATTTAAGGATGCACGTGAATTTTCAACAGAGTCTGAGTGCAAATTGTGTTTGTTCCTAGATTGAGTGGCGGTCTTTCCAAAGCTGTGGAATTATGGATGAATGAATGAACAGATATGGCAACGCAAGGAAGAGCAGAGCACTGCTGACACTACTAGACACTACAGCCATTCTGTTGATCAGGAAAGGTCAGGGGAGAACTTGCTGCCAAGTGCATCTTGTTGCTCCTATAAAAAGAGACGATATGCACCCTGACTACCAAAAGCTGCCAACCATGGGATATAGTCTAGCTGGCTGGGGTATGGCCATCAGGAAGTTTAGACTTGAAATTAGACGGAGGTTTCTAATCATCAGAGGAGTGAAGTTCTGGAATAGCCTTCCAAGGGGAGCAGTGGAGGCAAAAGACATATCTGGCTTCAAGACTAAGCTTGATAAGTTTATGGAGGGGATGGTATGATTGGATAGCCTAATTTTGGCATCTTTGACTATTAGCGGTAAATATACCCATGGCCTGCGATGGGACACTAGATAGGGTGGGATCTGTGTTACTACAGCGAATTCTTTCCTGGGTATCTGGCTGGTGAGTCTTGCCCACATGCTCAGGGTTCAGCTGATTGCCATGTTTGGGGTCGGGAAGGAGTTTTCCTCCAGGGCAGATTGGCAGAGGCCCAGGGGGGTTTTTGCCTTCCTCTGCAGAGTGGGGCACGGGTCACTTGCTGGAGGATTCTCTACACCTTGAAGTCTTTAAACCATGAGTTGAGGACTTCGATAGCTCAGACATAGGTCAAGGGTTTGTTACAGGAGTGGGTGAGAGAGACTCTGTGGCCTGTGTTGTGCAGGAGGTCAGACTAGATGATCAGAATGGTCCCTTCTGACCTTAAAGTCTATGAGTCTATGAGAAATACATACAGGTATGTCTACACTAAACTCTTCTTTCAGCGGCGTGTAGACTACATACCCGCATAGCACGGATATTAATAGCAGTGTAGCCAGCAAGGCACGGCTTAGGCAAGTAAAGAAATGCCAGAAGGGTGTGGGTATGTATGCAAATACCTAAGCACTCTCTGCTCCCCTAAGCTGTGCCGCCATGGGTGTCCTGCCTCCCAGCTGCTGGAGCCCTTTCCTGCCTCAGGGAACAACTCCGGCAGTGGGGAAAGGCTCTTGCAGAAAGCTTGCCCCCTGCCATAGCCTTTCACTGGTGTGTGTGGCTCACAGCGCAGTGTGGACACAGTCTGCTTTTCACTGCAGCATGTAGCCACACGTGCATTGCACACCGCTGCCAGTGGTGTGTCGGGAAGACATCACCTGAAACAACAACAACATGGAAAATGAACCATAGAAACCTGATTTCATGCAACTCCTTATGATGGCCGCAAATAAAGACAACACCCATCCTGGTGCAGAATACAGAAAATGGCTCTGTGTACCCCAGACTTCCCATCCTACAAGATTTCCCACCACTGACAGCAGTGGTAGAAGTGCAGTGCAGACAGGCCACCCCCAGCCTATGTCATTTTACAGCTATGTCACCTTGGCCTGCTCAGAGCAGTCTTCTACAGCATAATGGTTAGACTGGGGTAGGTGGCCTATACTAATGCTCCCACTGTTGCTACCAGTGGTGGGAAATTTTAGGAACCAGTGGTAGGAGTATGTACCACCTAGGGCGTGGGACATTCAAAAACTGCCACAGGTGACAAGACCTTTTGGCTGAGCACATTATTTTTCAAAAGTCGCCTGTGTGCCACAGGTCTAGCCTGGCAAATGACGGTCATCACAGTGTTATACGCACTCACATGGTGGCTTAGGGGAACAAGCGCTGCCCGTTCAGCATAGGAGCCATGAGTGGGAATCCGCTCCTCTAGAGCTGTTCTAAGCACGAAGCAGGGGTGCATTTAAAACAATAGTCTCCACTGCGCACACAATTCCCCGCCTTGGGAGAAGACGAGAGCAAGAAAAAAAGAACCACATCACAGATGTTAGTCACGTCGCTTAGTGCAGTAGGGTACTCAGGCTACGATGGATATGGCATAAGGACCTATAGAACTGTTAGCCACATGCAGTTCAGCCGGCATGTATTTGACCAAGCTCAACACAGCTGTAAAGACTTCAGCACAGAACACTGCGTGCTCATTTGACCATGGACCAATTTAGGCACAAGTGTTGTCATTAGTTATGACCCAGCACAGATGGACCCGACCCCTTTGCTACAACGATTACACTGCTTACTTTGGCATTTGGCTTCTACCTTGAGTTTACCACAACCTGCAGTCTTTCTTTTGTGTACATTTTAATTGCAGACTGTGTTGGTTATAGGGGTGTCTTTTGAGGCGTTTTTTTTTCTATATTGTCTCTGATTTAAAAGAAGCTGCCCCCCACTATAAATTTCCATTTTAACGACACAGTCACTTTTCAGTACTTGATCATGCAAAGGAGAGAAAGCTTTTCAACCTGTACATAGTTTACTCACATCTGGCAACTCGTGTGCTCTCTCTCTCTCTCTCTCCTTTATCCTCAGGTTCTGCAGTGACGTACATGACAGTTTCCTCTGGGATCCCTGGGGAATGGTCTGTTGTGACAATGGTGTTCCATGGCAAGCTCTCAGAATGTGTCCATAAGCTCAGCAGCGTTGCTCTTTAAAGGAACACAAGCCATTCCTGTGTTTCCAAAGCAGGTAGTTAGGGTGAGATTTTTAGACTTGCTTGTTAGTTTTACTGAAGCAGCTATAAAATATACTTTTCCAACTTTTGCAAATGTAGAACATGTCAAAAATCTGGCCCGTCTGCATGACCAAAGCTAACAGGGCACTGAATCTTTTTATATGCAGCTTGCAACAAACCATCTCTTAGCTCAGAGCTTTGCATGCCACAAACAAATGTCATGCCATGCTTCCTTTAGGAATGGATCAAAAAAACACATTCTTGCTAATTTCTTTACATTTTCCAGGCACTCGGACATTTCCCAGACATGCCAGATGTGCGAAAAAAACACAGAAATTGGGCTTGTTTTTGGCTTAATTAGCTGGTGATTGGCTTGCTTGTTGGCTAGTTTTCAGCTTGTCGCTTGTTGCTTGTTTGGCTTGTAGCTTGTTGCTTCTTTTTTTTTTATCGACTTCCAGCAAGCCGGGGCAAGGGTGAGCAGGCAGGGGCAAGCAGGGACAAGGGGGGGAAAGAGTCAGGGGTGCACAGCGGGCCCATCACAGTCCCAGATTGCACGTTGGGGGGATCTAGTCACATAGAGTGTTGAGGTTCTCAGGGATTGGCTTGTTTTGGCCTTGTTTTGAAATGGGATTAGCTTGATTTTTGGCTTATTGTGAAAGTCGGGGTGCTTATTTACCACGTGAAATCTGGCAACTGTGACATTTCCCCTTCTAACTGGTTGTAGGGGATGAAGTGCAGTTCAGACTGTTCAGCATGAAATTTGTTCTGGGAACATCTCTGTTAAGTCCTGAACATCCTTTTGTGTTAGATTTTGGTGTGATGTTCTTTAGCAATAACTCTATGCGTTTTTCTCATCCCTACAGTCATAGATGCTTAGTAGTGCTATTAACAGAAAATAATTTTCAAGGCGATCTCCAAAAAGAATTGAAGTGCTGTTCACATTCATTAAAATGGAAGTTCCACACTATATTATAGTTCTTTAAATACTGATTTTTTTATCTAGTTAGTTTGATCCTTAGTGCTTCCTTAGGACACAATTTAGAAGTCCTTTAACCAGTCCACATCAGACCAGTCCCCAAATTCAGCTGTTGTGTCTTAAAATTCCTTAACAAGTGTTTAAACACAGAAATAATATTTCAAAGTATGAGAGATCAGTACATCCATCTAAACAACTTAGAATCCAATCTACAGCTCTGGAAGCTTCTTACCAGTCTATTGTCTCCAGACTAGAGCTGATCAAAAAAGTGAAATATATTTCATGAAGGTTTAGAAAGAAAATAATACGCTTTGTTTCATTCATATTTTTCCATTAACATTTTCACTGAACATAAGAAGAGAGATAGTGAAAATAAATGAAAAACACTGTTTTAGTTCCCCACCTTTGACTGCTAACTCCTAGCCAGTTGGAACATCAGCATGGTGCTCTACTTCACTGTTCTTCAGGGCTAATTTTAAGGCATGCTTATGTATAATCAGTGTTTAATTGTGAGCATAAACTTTATCCATGAAATTTTGAAAATCTATTGATACGATGACATTATGGCTCTGCAACGATTTGGGAAATCTGTCTATGTACAACTTACAAATTCCATTTGGTATTATGAATGCTGCATATGTTTAAGCCCTTCTGATGGTCATCACTGTATTCTTACCTCATATATTTAGATTGTGTCTATACTACAGCGGCACAGCTGCAGTAGCCTCTGTAGCTGTGTAGAGTTCACCCTCCCTACATCAAAGGAAGGGTGTGTTTTTTTCTGTCCACGTAGTTAATCCACCTTTAAGAAGTAGGAGCTAGGTTGATGGAAGAATCCTTCAGTCAACCCGGCTGGTCTACACCGAGGGCCAGGGTGACCTAACTATGAAATTTTTCACAGACTTGAGTGACGTAGCTAGCTTGAACTAAGTTTTAGGTGTAGACCAGGCCTCAGATACCTTATGCTAGGAGCAGGGAAGTGATGCCTGAATGTTTGTCTTGGAACAAGACAGTCATTAAGGGCTGTCAACAAGCGAATAGGACATGCCTGAACAGAACATTGGGATGGCTGAAGCTAGGAAACCAGCTTTCTCCAAATCTCTAGAGGAGAAGGAGTGGAAAAAGCTCCAGGCTGAAGACCCTGATCAATAACTTCACTCCACTGGCACAAAGGAGCTCTCCACAATAAAGGTAAAGCTACTCTGTGCAGGAGACAGAACTCCCCAACAAATGCAGGACCATCACAAACCTCACCATCTTCCACTCCATTTGCAAGGTGTATGTTTTTGACCTGCTTTCTCTAACAACCAATATACAGTATTTATAGTAATATGTATATTTAAACAAACAACAATAAAGCACAACCAAAAACGAAGAAAAAAACAACAGCAACAAAACCAAAAACCTGAAAGCCTGTTAAAAGA
This sequence comes from Chelonia mydas, assembly GCF_015237465.2. Lineage (NCBI taxonomy): Eukaryota > Metazoa > Chordata > Testudines > Cheloniidae > Chelonia > Chelonia mydas. Next base: position 150,561,583 of record NC_057850.1, read on the forward strand.
AGACACTCCATTGCACATGCTACTTCCCCTGGGGAAAGGATGAGAGAACAAACAACATGTGACAAATGTGTAATCACGTTGCTTAACGCACTACTGGAAGCCGCTCAGATACTACAGTGATAAGAAACTAAATAGAATAGAAATTCCCCAGGAGCGAAACAAAGAGACTGTATTGTTAGTATAGCCTTTAAAAACACAAAGGCCGAGGCCTGGTCTACACCTAAAATGTAGGTCAATCTAGTTTAGGGATTGACAACCTTTGGCACGCGGCCCATCAGGGAAATCCGCTGGTGGGCCAGGACAATTTGTTTACCTGCGGCATCGGCAGATTCGGCCGATCGCAGCTCCCACTGACCATGGTTTGCTGTTCCAGGCCAATGGGGGCTGCAGGAAGCAGCGGCCAACACATCCCTCAGCCCGTGCCATTTCCGCAGCCCCCATTGGCCTGGAGTGGTGAACTGCAGCCAGTGGGAGCTACGATTGGCTGAACCTGTGGATGCTGTCGGTAAACAAAGCGTCCCGGCCTGCCAGTGGATTTCCCTGATTGGCCGCATGCCATAGGTTGCCGATCCTTGACCTAACTATTTTGCTTAGGGGTGTGAAAAACTCACACCCCTGAGAGAGGTAATTAAGCCAACCTAAACCCTGGGATAGACACTGCTAGGTCAATGGAAGGATTCTTCCATCAACCTAGCTACATAGCCACCACCTCTTGAGGTGAACCCCTTCTGTTGCTGTATGTAGTGTAGACATAGCCTGAGAACTTGTGGGAGGACTAAGAAAGGGACAGGTTTCTGGAACAGGGGAAACTTTTTTGACTGCAGGAGCACCCAGGAGCTGAGGGACTCTGAATGTAGGGGTCAGAGAGGGAGAGACTGACGGACTCCATGTTCTGGAGAAGAAGCCACACATAGGAGGGAAGGGGAAGAGGAAAGATCCTGGACTCCTTAGAAGATGCTGATCGAATCCCAAAGAACGTTTCAGAGTGGGGAAGAAATGGAGGCAGGGATTTGTGTGCAGGTCTGTTGTTTTCTCGCAGCTCTGGGTATCTCAGACTGTTTACAGTGAAGAGTGGTTGCAAAGTCTGGGTCTGTTGGCTTCAATGATCATGCATCCCTGAAGGGATAAATTGTAAACCAGAAGGCCCACAAAGTTGAAGGTCTGGGGAGGGTGTGATTAAGCTTGTGGGATGTCTCAGGGGTCAGCATTGGTCCCTGGGCTGAAAGGTCCAACTTCCATGAAGGAGCTCAGAGACATAAAGTCTATCCCCAGGCAGTGTGCCAGAGAGGCAAAGAAAGAGGGAGTGCTGGAGCCTACTCAGACTAAGGGAAGCATAAAAGTACATAGTCCAGCACTGGGCTCCCAATGCAGCAGCCATGTGGATATACAGTAGGGGGAGCATGACCAGCGCAATGAGAGGCCTCCATAATACAGCTGGGGAAAACTACGCTCCAACATTTAAAATAATTCTTTTCTAAGGCATTAGGCAACTCTGCTGCATTTCTGAAAATAACTTTAGTGCCTGATTTTCAGAGCTGCTGAGCACCCCCATCTCTCACTTACACTAGTGGGAACACTGCACGTACTCTATACCTTTTAAAATTAGACTAGTAAGATTTCACATGTGCAGCTTTGAGCTCTGCCATAAAGGGCTAAATCTTGGTGTGACGTTGCACCCCATAAGGCTTTATGACAATATGCTTATGAAAGTAAATCTGACATAACTGGAATATGTTTTATGCTAGATATGCCATGTAACATATCTCGGTAAAGGCTGTGATCTACTGAATGTATTCATCCTATTTGTATGCATGTATCATTTTTGTATTTGAAGTTATGAATATTGGCTATGTACTTGTTTAATTTCAAGTAGCCTCAGTGAAGCTGGTCAGCTTCCTGAGAAAAGACTATTTTCAGTAAGTGCCCAATCAAGAAACACTTAAGCTAACAATGAACTTGGAGACGCCAATCCACATCTGAGCTTTCCCAGGAATGTGGCCTGGCTGGTAAGAAACTCAGTCATGCATGGACATGTGACTTGCCCATGTGACACCAAAACTCCATCTTGGAGCTGAATTCTGGATAGGAGGGAGGAGGGGGTCTCCACCCACAAAAGAAAGTCTATTTAAGCCCCTGGGACACCCCTCCATTTTGTCTTCAGCTGGCTCAAGAGATAGCTTCTCCACTCCCAAAGGATACCTGAAAGAAACTGGAACAAAGGACAGTAACCACAGGGGTGTGAGTGATTGCCGGACCCAGACTAGAAGGAGGCTAGTCTATAAAAGAAGCTTACTGGAACATCTCTGAGGGCGAGATTTCATCTGTAATCACTTTCTTACTGTATTAGGTTTAGACTTGCATGTTTTATTTTATTTTGCTCGGTAATTCACTTTGTTCTGTCTGTTATTACTTGGAACCACCATCCTACTTTTTGTATTTAATAAAATTACTTTTTACTTATTAATTAACCCAGAGTATGTATTAATACCTGGGGGAAGGGAGCAAACAGCTATGCATATCTCTCTATCAGTGTTATAGAGGACGAACAATTTATAAGTTTATCCTATATAAATTTTATACAGGGTAAAACGGATTTATTTGGGGTTTGGACCCCATTGGGAGCTAGGCATCTGAGTGTTGGAGACAGGAACACTTCTTAAGCTGTTTTCAGTTAAGCCTGAAGCTTTTAGGGAATGTGGTTCAGACCGGGGTCTGTGTTTGTGGCAAGTCTAGCGTGTCTGGCTCAAACTAGGCAAGGTTCTGAAGTCCCAAACTGCCAGGGAAAACAAGCTCAGAGGTAGTCTAGGCACATCAGTTGGCAGTTCCCAAGGGATTTTCTGTGATCCAACCCATCACACTTGTAAAATAGTGCATAGCCAAGGGGTGGCCAAACTTACTGACCCTCCGAGCTGCTTACGATAATCTTCAGAAGTTTGAGAGTTGGGCGTGCATGCTGAGGCTCGGGCTTCAGCCTTGCAGGAGGCTCCCCAGGGGGCTGAAACCCTGAGCCTATCCACAGCTGATGGACCTTCCTGAGGACGTTCTAGCTAGAATATGGGTAATGCCCCCTCCTATGACTCAGCGAAGCATGCAAGGGCATGTGACTAGATCATGTGACCCTAAACTCCATTTTGTGTCTGTACTTTTCCACTAAATATGCTGATGGCTTTGCTTGAAACAGTGGGTTTCCCGCCACATGGCAGAAGCTATAAAAGGCCCTTGAAACATCTCCATTTTGCCTCTTTCCTACTCTGATCTCTGGACTATGGACTTATACTAATGGGAGCATTCTAACCAAGAGACTGAGGACCTTCCAATGATTTGGAAGCAACCAGAGACTTAATAAGCCAGCAGCTTATTTCATTATTGTATGTATTTGATTCCGTTAACCAATTAACTCTCACCTCTTGCTTTCTTTTTTATAAATAAACCTGTTGATATTAGATACTAAAGGATTGGAAACAGTGTGATTACTGAATAAGATCTAAGTTATATATTGACCTGTGTATGTGGCTGGTCCTTTGGGATCAGAAGAATCTTTTGTTTGATTAAATGGGTTTTAAATAACCACTCATCATTAAATCCAGTTTCTGGGTGTTGAATCCAGGTCTGGAATACCTAAGGAGGCTGCATTTCTGACTTCTTGTTAGCCAGTGTGGTGAGACAGAAGTCTACTTTTGTTGCTGGTTTGGTATATCTCATGGTAGAATAACCACCAGTTTTGGGGTGTGTCTACCCTCCTTCTCAGCAGTTTGTCCCAAATTTGGTATTCTCAGTTGTGACCCACTGAGGCACAGTGATACCATTATATTGCACAATCATGTAATAAAGCTAAATTATGTGAATTTGAACCATTAACAAATGGACAAATTCTTTATGGTATGACTGATAATCAACAGAATCCACTGAGAACATAGTTACTGCTAGCAGCCAGATATGTGAGAGCTTGTTTTTGGAAAAGGACAGAGCCCCCTCCCGCCAACATTAGTGGCATGGAGAAATAAACTATGGGAAATCCTTACAAGTGAAAAACTAACAGACAGCCTTCCATCAGGATCAAGCAGGTTTTTTTATACTGTATGGTTACCATTTCTGGAATCTGAGCCAAATAAATACACAGATAATAAGAGGTTGACCAAACACAATGGGGCTCTTAAAGATGGAAAAAATATATAGGTTATGAATAAGAATTGTTAATACTTGTATGGAAAGTTAATGTATATTAATAATGATAAAGTAAAAGCATCCTGATACTCAGCAAGGTTTTTGCAAGAAGAACAGCGGATATTTGCAGGGCTAGTGAAAACTGGGCTTCTTGAATGAAAGCGTTAACAAGCAGAAAAGAACTGAAGTGAATCAGACTAAAAATGCATACCAAAGCATTAAGACAGAATACAAGGGTAAACAAACAGCAGAGGCCAGGTTTGTTTGCCTTCATATTTATTGCAATCATAGTGTGACACACAGATGCATAACACAACATGTCATACATGCAATACAAGAAACCATTTTGCAAAAGTGTATTGCTTTCAGCCCAAATTGCAAAGAAATACAGAAATAAAATACATTCATGAACACACAGCTAGGGGACCTGAAGATCTTGCAATAGCAGAGTTCTTTATTGGGTCTCTTAATAAATTTACAAAGCCAAATTCAAAACGGATGGGTTTTGAAATAATTGACTGGGAAGTGACTATTAAAAGGTACTGGAGCCGAGTGGTACATAATCCCAATGGACAAAATTTTCAAAAGCACCTAAATGACTCAAAGTCTATACTGCAAAGTGAATGGTTGATTGTAGCAGGGTAGGTATACCCGTGTTAGCTGTACTCTAGCTAGCATGAGTAACAATAGCAAGGTAGATGTGGTGGCAAGGGCTAGCGACCAGGGAACAAGCCCTCCAGGGACCCTGACTATGTATTCAGGTTGCTAGTCCATGCTGACGCCTGTGCCACCACATCTCCCCTGCTGTTGTGTCCCTGCGATTGTTCCCCACACCTGATAGACTAAGGCTAGTGCAGGTAGCTTTAATTGTATTTGTGCTGTGGTCACACCTTCACTATGCAGTGCAGACACACCCTAAAGGCCCCAAGGACCAGATTATTTTAAAGCAATACAGGAGCCTATATCTGCAGATGGGCATCTGGTGGGATTTTCAAAAGCACTTAAGCAGATTAACCACCTAACTCCCATTGAACTCGATAGGGCTGATCAAGGCGTAAGATACCAAACATGTGCAGTTTGGACCCAGTATTTTTGGTAAAATATTGTTTATCCTTTACATAATTCCAGTTCTGTTACTAACTTCCTCTTTTCCCCTATGTTGTCATTCCTAGCAAGGGCTAGGAAGCATATTATGGGACTGCAGCAGCCATGGCTTTCATTTCACAGACTTCAAAGGCCAGTTCTGGGTAGCGGTACAGGAGGATCACAAATAACCCGTGATCATTTTTTTGCGGGTGTGGGGTGGCGGGGAAGGGCTAGGAATTGGTAACACACTGATCACTGCGGGTCAAAGTTTATCCTGGTTTGCAGTTTCAAGGCTACTTGTGCAGACTAGTTGGAAACTTACTTTGCAGAAACTCTGAACGCTGACACTAGCCTTGACACTTCTGCCTCCAAATCAGGAAGCACCAGGTTAGGGATGTTGTAAGCCCCAAGGGGCTGTTCTCTTCAGAGAACTAGGCAGCTATAGGGAATAGAATCCCTGGGGGGTAGCATCTAGGCACAAGACCTCTGAACCAATCCCCCAGCCCTTTGCAGAGGACCCAAGGTCCACGGGATTACCCATGCATCTCGCAACTTCTGCTGGAAAAGGGTTTCCGCCCAGCAGATACTATAAAGGCAAACTTCCATACCCAGTCCATTCATAGGGATGATGCCCTAGAAGCCTCATGATTTCAGGAGAGTTCACAAATTTCCCTAGCTCTTCTGCAAGATCTTTTTCCTTGCAGAGTCTGACTTGGCCCTGAGCATTTAGAGTTGTTTTTGTTTTGCTTAAAGCACTATGAGATTCTATTCAGTTTTCAAATAAAATTATATCAGCACCTTCACATGCATACCCCACTTTACAGAATTTTGCTGTATGCTCTACACTTCCACCTCTTGTGGGTTTATTTTATTCTCTGTTTATTATCTAGAGTACCGCAGGTGGTCCCTTATAATCCAAAGGACAGCACTCAGGAAATTCCTGAAGAGAAGTTAGATCCACTTGAATACTTTCAATTTTTCTCCTCCTACACATTCCTATGTTCATACCTTCTACAGGAATAATTATTTTAAAGGAATAAGTCAAATACAGTAGGGTTGATTAAGACCATTTTCATAAGCAGCGTTGTAAATGTCTATACATAATTACACTGGTAGCTAGTGCTTTACAATTTAATTTGCTGGGTCAACTTTTAATGCCTTTTCTCATCAGATTTGGTGTGGCCTCATGTGGAAAATAATCCCATTTGCCAACAAACTTGAGGAGATAACAAATATTTAATGACACCCTACCTAGAAACAATAAATAAATTTGAGTTGCTCTTGGACTCCTGTGGAAAAAGGTGATGAAAATTTTATAAGGTGGGAATTAATAAATTATAACCTGGCTGTTAAAATGTGAATCACTAAAGACTCCTGACACCCTTTTCCTTTCTCTAATTAGAATTTTAAAATAAATAAATGAACAAATAAACTTGCTGTGTTTAGACGCTAACTTCTTTTTCAGCATATGTTGTGAAACTAATAAAGCCTGACAGTGCTACGGTGTACATGTCTTCGTTCACAAATTAATATTGCTTGAAGGGACAGTAACCAGATAAAATACCAACGTTATAACATGCAGTCCATTTACCAGAACCGTGTTGTAACAAGCAATCAACTACAGACCAAAGTAACCCGACAGCCCAGGATTCTTCAAAGCATTCTGTAAACATGTAAAAGAAGCAGGAACGAGACTTTTCAACAGAAGTAGTAAAATAAAATGCAACAGAGGCACTTTTATGGCTGTCTGTTTATTGGCCTTTAGCATTTCAAATGGAAATGCACACAACAGTAAAATAGGGTGACACCATTAAAATAATGCATGCATTAAATGTATTGTGTATCCAAGATACTTGTCTGGGTAGTAGTGGATCCTAAGTCTTTCCAAGCATTGGCCCAGATTGTGCCACTGGGTTCTCTACAGTGAAATTTCCTTGGGCCTCTGTGGAAGGGGACAGTGCCTCCATGGGAAGGAGAATCCATGCATGAGCTGGGACAGGAGGGGAAGGAATAGGGACCCTGACTTTTATGGGGAGCTCTGGGAGCACCTGATGGCAGAGGGAGCCAGAGTTGCTGGAAGATGGTTGCAAAGGGCAGGGAGGAGTGCAGAGGGCACAGAAATCCCCCACTGATGCTTCTGTCCACTAGCTGATGGCTTGAGTTTTACAGGCTCAGGAAACTTAAATCCATGCTCCATTCTGAGGAGAGAGTAAGGCTGCACAGGTCCCTCCAGCAGTAGGATCTGCTGGAAACTCCATGAAGGGAAACTCACAGTTTCCTGTCTCCATTAATGGTTTCCCATGTGGGGAAATGATATGGGCCAGTGGAATGGAATGTTGTTTTTCTTCCTGGTTTTTAGGTTATTTTATACAAAGCAGAGCATATGTCATCTACTTACTTCCCTGGTAGTTGATGGAGCTGACCATTCATCCAGGGAAAATCGGTACAATCAGGTTTCTCCCCTTCCAGTTTCTTATCAGACAAAATATCTACCATGACCCCTACAAGAAAGTAGCCAGCCAACAACGGCAGACCTGCAGGGGTGTTAGGGCAGGCCTTATAGCTTTCCTTAAAAGAACCTGTTGTTAAAATGTTGTATTATCAGGATGTGGCTAATCACCACAGGCACCTATGAGTGAAGGCACTGCATGCAGGAGACTTGAGGCCTGGAGCAGGCTTTCTAACTGAGCCAACCAGAGACATCTCGTGTGGGGAGGGAACCTCAAGCAGTTGTTTGTGAGGGCTGATTCTGGGAAGGCTACAGGGCAGTCGGCTCTCTGGAAGACAACTTCAAGCCAAACATCAGGGTGGGTCACCCCCCCGAAGGACTCTGTGAGGGAACCTTTTTGCTTGCCCGGGTTCTGAGGTAAGAGCCATGCTTTGGGATGGATTTTTGGGACTTTGAATATTACTTTTGAATTATTTGTCTGAATCATCCCAGTAAGGGTGATGATTGGCTGAGCCAGTGAGTGGAGTCTCTGTAAAAGGGCCTTGTAGAGGGAGAATAAAAGGCAGGGCAGGTTAGAGATACCCTGGCCATGACAGCATGCATGGTGGCGTGGTGTAGGGCCGCCAGTTTGATGGTTCCCCTTTCCCTACCCTAGTCAAGATTAGTTTGGGCTCAGCTAATGCGCTAGTTGAGCCTGGCCTTTTTCTGAGTCTCGATGTAGAGGACCGCCTTGTCGCTGGATTTGGCTTGTTGAGTCCTAGCCTAAGCTCCTGCTGATACCACTTTCATCCATTCTGCACAAGGATCTCCTCTTCCAAACTTTGCCAACTCCACAGTCAGAAAATCCCCTTCAAGACTGACCAAGGCATTTCTGCCTCAGAAATCTCGACAACGTGAGGACAATGTTTAGTCGGTTGTGTGGTGTTAACTCACTTCCTGGGGCTGCTTGCCAGAAGCTGAGAACCATCTTTAGGTCCGATGCACAAGTATCAAATGCATCCGATGAAGTGAGCTGTAGCTCACGAAAGCTTATGCTCTAATAAATTGGTTAGTCTCTAAGGTGCCACAAGTACTCCTTTTCTTTTTGCGAATACAGACTAACACGGCTGCTGCTCTGAAACCAGTCTCTTAGTCAGTACTTTCGCCTGGGTTTTGCAGTTTCCATTTTTGAAAGAAATGGATCTGTAATTAGAACGGCAGATCTGGGCTCTGTCAGGTTTAGGTATGAGCACTGCCCAACACTTCACAGCTTTTCTGGGTTTTCACTTTTAAAAAAATCAGTTTCAATGAGAATAGCAGCAGCTGTGCCAACAACTGATGCTGGGAAGGGCCAACAAGGGCTCCACTGAAATCATGGCATTCTGGATGCAGTGTCAGATTAAGTCCTGTGTAGCACAATACCTAGAGTGATACTGATCACTTGCTACACTATCCACTTTTTTCTGACTAGATTTTTCTCCTTGAAGGGGCAGACAACCACCTCCAGGGTCTCTACAGGCTGAGAAATAGGAGATCCCAAAGAGCTGTGCTTTTTGCAGCCTTCTCCCTCTCACCCATGTCCTCCTGGCCTCTGCTCGAAAAAAGTAACCCCAGGTATAAATGTCTAGGCTATCTTTATGTTCCAATGACCCTGGAGCCAGTCTGCACAGGGCCAGCCACTCAGCATAAATAAGAACAGCTGTTACAGCAAGTCACAGTGATGACCACCCTGTTCCTTTCTTTCTAGTTATCCCCCCCTGCCATCCCATGCCAGCCAGAGGGAAGGCTGGGAGATGAGGTGTGATTAGGAGCCAATATGGCAGCTCTGTGCCAAGTAAGAGTCCCCTTCACTGTGGGGGATCCGCCTGTGACTAAGCTTCATTTCTGGGGTAGCTTTGTGCCTGCAGTGCAAGGCAAACCTGCCCTAAGGCAGGGAAGAATCTGGCCTTTTAATTGCACAGTCATAGGTTTTTCCCCCTGTGCACTGCACCATCATTCAGAGTGGTGGTTGTGTTGTTTCTAGTGCAGTGAGCCTGAGCCCTACCCAGTGAATCTGCAGGCCTGGACTCATTGAATATGGACTTGAGCCAGAAAGTTCAGGTCTGGAATCTGTTCTGACTTTCTCTAGAGTTCAGGGGTGCTTAGATCCAGTAGATTGCAGGTTGTCTCTTCTCTACAAGGGCATGAGTCAATGTTTGGATTTGGATTAGGATCCAGACTTTCTCAAAGCATGAGGTGTTTGGATCAGACATCTGGTTTCAGCCCATCTTTAGTGGATATACATAACCTGTGTTCAAATTCTTCTTTTTAATCGTAATAAAATAGCAGCAATTCTCTTCTAGGAGATTACTCTTATTGCTCTAGTAAAATATTGACTTGTAGGTAAAGTATTAGATTTGTCTGTCAGTTATATGATCGTCATTCAGTCTCAGTCAAACAAAGTGTTCTGTCATAGATACTGTGAAATGAGAGGAGAGTTAAGCCTGTCATGTCTGAACCAGTTACCATATTAGTGGCTGTTCCTGTTAATAACATAGTGGAATATTAGTTTCTGGTTTAGTAACTATTACATTTTGTAACATATTGGGATACTTCCTGCTCTCATATGAAGTGGCATAAGTGTAGAGTAATTCAGCTGACTTGCAGTTATTTTCTTCCCTAGAAATTGGACATTTTGGTTGTAGCCTCAAGGAGCTACCACAACATAATTAGAAGAAAAATAGATACTTGTTGATACCAACAAGATTGTAAGTAGTCTGAGAACAGATTTTCTTGTTCTGGTAGTTTCAGTTCCAGCAGATATACAGAAAAAAAGAAAAACTTTTTTGATGTTTCAGTCTGGTTAATTTGAATTCACCTCAAGTACTGGACAAAAGTTTAGGTTAGTTCTCATTTCATCTGCACCAGATCATCCATCCTCTTAAACATGGTGATGTTATATAGACCTTTAACTCTTCCTATCAAAATCTGTTTCTCATATCTCTAACTACAACCATTCTCTCGCTTTGTTCATCTACTCCCCAAAAAGTAAGGACTTCTCCTCATTTCACTCACCAACACCACCGCAAGCCCTTGGATCTATACAACCATTTCAGTGTTGCTAGAATGCCTTGCTCTCTAGGCTGAATTTTTGCATCTATGTTTGCAGAGAGAAGCTCACACAAAATGGTGTCAAATTCCTGGCAACTAGCTGCTTGGGTGGACACTGGCAATATTAATCTCATTATTAGACATGATCCTCTTAGGTCAGAGTTGAGCCCGCTGGCTGGACATTGTGGGGAAGCTTCTACTACTGATACTACTTCTGTACCCATTCTATGGATAAACGGAGTGCATCTATCTCCAGGACTGCTACCTGACATCCTTTATAAGAACTCAATTAACATTTGTTTAAACAGTTTGTGATGGGTGATTAATAATGCTGAGTAGAAGAGAACTTTTAAAACATGATTTAAACCGAGTTTTTCAATAACTTGGATTATTTTTTACTTCTCACCAGACCCTTAATACTACCCCATTTGAAAGCAGTAATTAAAAACCTGTATTACTGGGCTAGTAATCTCTTCTGCCATTTCAGCCAGTATTCTAAGGTATAATTTGCTTAGCCCTGGAGCTTTGCACAGCTTGATGCTTGTTATAAAAGAAGGTATTTCCAATAAGATTTGCATCTATTAAGACCCTATTACGGAGGACCCAATCCTGATCCTATTGAAGTCAATGTGAACATTTACATTGCCTTCATTGTGAGCAGGATAAGATTCACACAGCAGGAAAAAGTCCTGGAAATCTTGAGAGCAAAAGCTGCCCCGAAACATTTCTAGCACTTTCTAGTCTTAGTTGGGTGAGATGTGTCATCAGACTAGCCTCCAACCATATTTTGGTCCAACCAGGATATGCAGAGGTGCACACAGTGGATATTTTCAGAAAAAGTTAACCCAACTCTTCCAAACTTCTAACAGGAACTAGTGATTAAAAATGAAGAATGGGAAAAGGTTTGCAATGATGCTAAGTTTATATAAACTGGTTCGCTCATCCCTACTTTTCAGTTCCCCATAGGACTGAAAGAGCTGAGTGGACATCTGCAAGGGAAATAAAAGGGGGTTACTACATATAGATAAACTTTGTTGGAATGTTGGTCCTCTTCAGAAACAGCTCTAGGATTTGTGGGTGCTTCCTGGGGGCTTAACCCTCATGGACCCCCAGTCCAGATCAGTTCATATCACCAAAAATTTTTCTCCTAGTCTCCCAGTCATCAGACAATCTTTTTCCTGTCTCGCCTATGTCCGCTCCATGCACTTTGCCTCCTTTGCTGTATGTTTTTTATTTTAATTCTATAATATATTTAAAGGCATAGATGCCCTGCCAGACCACTTACTCTCCCATTTTTTTCCTTTTCAGATGTACAGATCCTTCTCCATACTCATGTCACTTCCTCTATCATCAACAAGGGGAGTTGGCAGCAGCAATTGTCCATTCCTGCGGATGAAATAGAAGCTACCTATCCAGCGTAAACATAGGACTTGCCACATTGGATCAGACCCCTGATCCATTAGTCCAATATCCTGTCTCTGACAGTGGCCAGGACCAGATGCTTCAGGGGAAGAGGCAAACACATATCATAGTAGGCAATTATGGAATAACCTCCCCACAGGGAAAGTTTCTTCCTAACCCTAGCCTTTAGTGGTTGGCTTGTGCTCTGGAATGGAATGCTTATGGAATGAGGGTTTCTGCCCCTTACTTTAGATGGGGCAGGGGGGAGGGGGTAGAGGGAAACTGTGTATGTAAGTATATCATCTTTCAAGCCTACTGAGCTCATGGCCTCCATGATGCCTATTGACAGTGAGTTTGACACATGAATTATGAGTTGCATTAAAAATATTTCTTCAGAGATACTGTCCCAGGTTTCTTGCTCTTGAGTCGCAAGACTCCACCAAGAGACTAGTCGCTTAAAGCTTGTGGTCTGCACATACATCCTCACCTGCTTACATACTTCAAGAAACTGATAACTGAAAGCACCAGCAGGCTCCATCCGTCTTGTAGTGGGCTCAAAATGTTCTACCTAGTGATGTGAGTTGGGTGCAGTTCTCCAAAATGTTAGCTGTGGGCTCTGCAACCAATGAGACAATATCTTCAAAGAAGCAGAAATACAAGGCATGCTACTTTTACACTCTCTTATCAGTTTGAAACTGCTTCCCTTTCGCTTTCATTGGGTGTCCCACTGTTCTTGTGTTATGATAAAGCAGAACTAGATGCCCCACATTCACCTTTACTTTACCAGTCATTATTTGCCATCCCTTTGTCATGTCTCCTCTCACTTGTTTACATTGAGCAGTTCTAATATTTTCAGTCTCTCCTCCTATGGAAATCTCTCCATGCCTTTAGTAACTCTGCTCCCAGGTCACTGGGCCCCTTCTGTTTTGGCTCCATCTCTTTTTGAGGTAGGTTTACCAGAACTAGTACAACATTCAAGGTGAAGGCGTATGATTTAAGCAGGATTGGGCTTCCTATCTGCAGTCAAGTTTAAAACAGCAGAGGGTATTTCGAGGCCCCTAAGCATCGAAAACACTTGCAGATATTTTAAGACACAAGTTACTGAAATTCTGACGTGCTTTTAAAAAAAAATTTTAAGGCCAATTATCTTCATTATGAGCAAAACAGCCAAACTGGCATGTGTTCATAAGCCAAGTCACACCTTTTTTTTCCAGTGTGAACATAAAAGACTGAAAAAGATGTAACTGATTTAGCTGAGTAGATATTTTTGTGGCAGAATTTATCGTGGGTGCAAAACGCCTATTATGCCTTGATTATAACTATAGTCATCACTTAAAATGATTGTGATTATCCCATGCATGGCAAGGGTCAAGATTATTTTTTTAAAATAAGAATCAAGAATGGGATTGTTGGCCTAGTATAATTAGCTTGAGACTGCTAGAAGCAATCCCGAAATGCTGTGGTATCATTGACACAGCAGTAGTAAACTGCGGTTTCTCTACATTGTCACTATTACCGTATCACATCGGGATGAAGAAAGGAGTCAGCAGAATTGAGCAAGTCATTCATGGCAAATAATTAAGTCACAAACTTTTCTGTTCACAAATTATCCAAAAACAGCTTGCAATTTTTGCAAATGTATCAAGTATTCCGACGTAGCTGTTTAATAACTTGTATTATGTAGGTCACTCACAAGCAGTTCATTAGTTATTTGATGATCCAAATTCAAAGGACGTTGGCAGTCTTTGATTCGACACAAGTCACATGATATGGTTTCAGTTCCCTAACTGGATGAGAGTCTCTCTTACACTAGACACCGGATGTTAAGTGTTCAATTTTGAAATTCTCTTCATACAATTATTTGCTTAATGTGCTATTTCCATTAATTTCTGCTCGTGAATGATTCACAGAAAGCAAACATGAGCGTGTACACACAGGCAAAGTGAATTTTAAGTATTTGACCAAAAATTGGAGAACAATTTTGTAGCTATTCATCCAGCTCAATATTGAGAGTCTATCCATCCATCATATTCCTCAGGAACCTCTTAGGTTAGTATCTCAGAACTGAATATTATTAAGATAAAAGGATCAGACTCTAACAAAGATGCTGCTATTGACTTCCTGTGTTTGTGAATTTACATGTGGGTAGCAAAAAGCAGAGGGTGGAGCAGCAGGAAGTTAAAATAGGCAGGTGCCTTTTATTGGCTTACAACAGAAGATGTTCAAACTAATACTTCTTCAGAGCTGTAAATGCTGTGGGCAATGACAGAGTCTTGAAGTGTGGCATTTTTTATTGTTTCCTCATTTTCAATTGTTGTAGTGTTACTTTTAAACTAGATTGAGGAAGTCCCATTGGATCTGGATCTGCACTAGGTTCAAATGGGTTTTGAAACAAGGCTAAATCAGACGTTAGGTTCAGGTTCAAATTCAGTGGTACTGAAAGCATCTGAGCTACTATTCTGGAAATTTAGTCCCAAATAGCAGAATGTGTCATGGAGTCAGCTGACCATGAGAAATTTGTCACTTTGAATGATGAAATATCACAAGATCAACTTTTCTCAGGAGTATGGTTCCCATTCAGATGTAGACAGACTTTAAGCCCCTTCCAAATGTGGATCCAACCTGGAAGTAAAACCACGGGGGCAGGTGTGATTCAGAGTTGAACACTATCAAAATTTCAAGAGGTTCAGATGGGAAGTTCTCATTTTGCCCCCCCTTGTAAAACTTTCATTTCTACCGTGTTTCAAAAAGCTCCAGTTGAGCTTCAGAAAGTTCTGGGGAATTGATGCAACTTTGTACTCAGCAGCAGAACCCAAATCTGAACCCAAATGTCTAGTGGTTCTGCTAGCTCCTACCAACCATGCAATACTGCTGCACAAATTGTAGTTACACTAGTTTTCACTTCAAAGACTCCATTTGCCAACAGTTACCACACAAGCAGCTGAGATACTGCAGTATTTTTGTACTTACTGCAGTACTTACTGGTGTGTTAGCACATACTTACTTTCACCTGTCATACTCCTCTTATCCCCTTGCAGGAGGTTAGCAGCTCCAGCAGTGCTACCCTGGACCATTGCTAATAGCTCCCCACCAAGATTATGCTCAGTCACTGCATAAGGACACTAAAGCCCATTGAAGTCAATGGAAGGCTTGAGGGAAAGGTTCCTTGCATCCCTTCACTGTCTTTGTACATCTCTGCATGGTTAAGCACATTCAAGCCCCGATTTAATGGGACAGGTATTCATAGTATTTTAGAAGTGTGCTGCTTTCTTCCTGCAAGCTGCAATAAGGGCTTAATTAGTTTGATTTTGCTTATCATGGTAGAATAAACCATGCCTAGGCTGTCATTGTGGTATTTATTTGGTATTTCCTTTGTATGTGTCATAAAAACAATAAAATACATTTTTCAAATGAATTTTCCTGGTCCTATGATGCTATGAAACAACACTGTAGTGCTCAACGTCATAGCAAAAATAACTTTACTTTTATAATACATTTAATCCCAACCGATCCCAGATTGCCTTACAAATTCTGTCACCCACTACATAGAGGCATGGCAGCTATTTCACAGTGCACAGAAATATTAGACAACTGATTGGGACAGGAAGTGAAGAAGAAGAATATTATATCAATCTGAAACTGCAAATATTATATCAATCAATAAGTAGGCAGCATGTGTAATTAATCAAATTGGAAAGTGTCCAGGACATTAAAGCTAACATTCCGCCTCATTCAAAAACTGTCTTGGGTCCTTTAATGAACACAAATGACTAAGGAGCCGAGTTTTACATCTCATCCAAAAGACAATAAGTAGCCCAGAGGTGCTTAACACCGCTCAGGGCATTGGTTCAGGACTAATTGAAAGTGTGACAGAGTGCTAGCTGTGGTACCCTGGTCACTGAGGTTGCTGCAGCACAGAGGAGTCTGCTGGCTTAATTGGAAGCAATTAACCAGTTTCTCTTAGGGATTACTGACACATGGCTGGCAATTACTGGACTAATGATGCAATTGGCTCAGTAACTAGGGGGCTATATAATTGGGAGGAACCTGTTTTCCTTGGAGGTCTCCCAGACAAGCATTGGTGAGGCCTGGTCTTGCTTAACTGATGGGATCAAACAAGGTCACAGACTAAGGTGACAGTAGAACCCTCTAAATCCTACCTTAATTTTTCTGAATGCTCATCAGTGTGAGCAGTTGTCATGGTTACTGGGTGAGCCATGATTTTTAGAGCCCTTTTAGGCCCTCTCAAATGAACTTCTCAGTCTTTCCTGGAGTCCCAGGGACCACTATGCTCAATTGTCTGACCTCCTCTGTAAAACAGGCACTAAAACATCCCCAAAGTGATTCTTAGAACATATCTTTTAGAAAAACTTCCAATCTTCACTTTAAAATTGTCAGTGATGGGGAATCCACCATGGCCCTTGGTAAGTTGTTCCAATGGTTACTCTCCATTAGAAACTTATGCCTCATTTCCAGTCTGAATTTGCCTAGCTTCAACTTCCAGCCACTGGATCATGTTACACCTTTCTCTGCTAGATTGAAGAGTCCATTATTAAATATTTGTTCCCCCTGTAAGTACTTATAGACTGTAATCAAGTTACTCCTTAATCTACTCTTTGTCACACTCAAAGAGCTCAATCTAGTTATCTTATCACTATAAGGCAGGATTTCTAGTCCTTATTCATTCTCATGGCTCTTCTCTGTACCCTCTCCAATTTATCAACATCCTTCTTGAATTATGGACACCACAACTGGACACCATGTTCCAGCAGCAGTCACTCCAGCGCCAAATACAGAGGGAAAATAACTTCTCTACTCTTACTTGAGATACCCTTGTTTATGCATCCCACAATCCCATTAGCCTTTTTCACCACATCATCATACTGGGAGCTCCTGGTCAGCTGACCATCCACCACAACCCCCAAATCTTTTTTAGAGTCACTGCTTCCCAGGATAAGTCTCTCCTCCTGTAGGTATGAGCTATATTCTTTGTTCCTAGCTGTATACATTTTACATTTAGCCTTATTAAAACAGAGTTTGCTTGCACCCCACTTCCCACGCAATCCAGGTTGCTCTGTATAAGTGACCTGTCCTCTGCATTATGCACCATTCCCCTAAATTTGTGTCATCTGTAAACTTTCAGTGATTTTATTTTCTTCCAGGTCTTTAACAAAAATGTGAAATAGCATAGGGCCAAGAACCCCACTAGAAACACACCCATGCAGTGATGATTCTCCATTTACGGTTCCATTTTGAGATCTATCGGTTACCCAGCCTTAAATCCATTTAATGTGTGCCATGTTCATTTTACATCATTCTAGTTTTGTAATCAAAATGTCATGTGGTACCAGGTTAAATGCCTTTCAGAACATCTAAATACATTACATCAACATGATTACTTTATCAACAAAACTTGTGATCTCATGGAAAAAAGATATAAAGTTAGTTTGACAGGATATTTTCCATAAACCCATATTGATTAGCATTTATTATATTACCCTCCTTTAATAGTTTCATATCAGCAGCTCCACTATCTTGCCTGGATATATGTCAGATTAACAGACCTATAATTACTAAGGTCATCCCATTTATCCTTTTTTTTTTTTTTAAAGAACTTGGCACAAAATTAGCTTTCTTCCAGTCTTCTGGAACTTCCCCAGTGTTCCAAGACGTATTGCAAATCAACATTAATGGTCCTGTGAGCTCCTCCTCCTCTTTTAACACTCTTGCATGCAATTATCTGGACCCGCTGACTTAAAAATGTCTAACTTTAGTAGCTGCTGTTTAACATCCTCCAGGGACACTAGTGGGATAGAGTGTTATCATATGGCTTATTGCACCTGACTCTGGGTGGAACCATGTGTTCCAGCCACTTTTAGACTACTGCAGCACTCCCTGTTTCCCCAACTGTGTTAACCTGACAAGTCTAACTGAGTTTGGCACCTAGAAGCATTTTCTTCCAGGAACTTGTGACAGTAGCTGAAAACCAGTTTCTTCAAAACAAAGCATTCTTTATTCATCCACCTAAAGATACATAGGAGACAGAGCAACGGGCGAAAACAATAAAGGACTAGATGCATATTTCCCTTTATCTAACACTTAATCTTTCCTTGAAAACTTTTGTATGTGCCCCTCTACCCGGCTAACCACTCTCTCTGAGCGGGTGAAACAGACTGCCCTGCTTGCAGCATGCTTCTCTGTCTGTATGTCTCCTTGCATGCCTCTCAACTCTCCTTGAGCAAACAGCATTCATCTTTAGACCTTATCTTTAAGGTTTAATATTCCCTTTGACCATGGATTTTTTGATCTGGGAAGAATACCCCTTGCCAGACTAGCTGGACACTTGGTGTACTCTGCCATAGCCCCTTATCTTTGCTGTTATTTCATTTTCTCTTGGTTTCTCTTTTACAGCCTCCTTTGATTTAACTCTATTTATTGGGCAGGATAATATCACACAGGTAACCTGGGGGGTCACATGGTATTTAAGAAATATTATACATAACTCATTCTCTACAGAAGTAAAGATGCATTTTGATATTACACTCTTCAACATAGTGGAGAAGATTTGGGCTAGTTAAGGAGATTCCAGTGAACTAAATACCATCAAACAGGTAAGCAAATTGAGGATACAATTCAAGGTAAAGGAAAAGGTGAGATGTACTGCAAAAATTACAATGCAATCTAAAATGATGATAGCTGAAATGAAATCTATCCTTCTGAGCCAGCAGCTTTGTCTCCAAAACTCACTCCAGAAGACCCACATGAACTCTGATAATGAGAATTATCAAGGTATAGTCTATACCATGTGTACCCACAAAGATAAGCAATTCTGTGAAATCACGGCGGGCTAGGTTGTCCGTGGTATTCAGATGAGCAAAGGCCGCTTTCGTTTGGCTGAGATCTTGGGCCTTGGTAGAGAGTGGAGTTATTTCCTCTTTCACGACC
Source organism: Chelonia mydas (assembly GCF_015237465.2). Lineage (NCBI taxonomy): Eukaryota > Metazoa > Chordata > Testudines > Cheloniidae > Chelonia > Chelonia mydas. Next base: position 150,580,697 of record NC_057850.1, read on the forward strand.
AAGAGTAGGTGGGCAGGTGTGATTCAAGAATAAATGATTATAGATGAGCCACTAATAGTGCCCACCCTAAAATTAAGTCCCGCATCCTCAGGGAAGGGATCATACCAACAACTAGTACTGTAATACTAGACTGTTTTGATCATTACAATGTGAGGGAGCTGGTGAAAAAGTCCCTTAAGACACAGTGGGAAAATTAAATCCTTAAACTCACTATGAAAGCTATTGAGAAAGATGAGGTAGGTGAAGTAATATGTTTTACTGGAGCGACTTCTCTCGGTGGAAGGTACAAGCTTTCAAGCTTCACAGAGCTCTTCAGGTTTGGGGAAGGAAATCAGAGTGTCTGAGTAAAATACCAGTTGGGACAAATTGTTAAGCATACGGGGTAACATATGATAGTGGGTCACTTGAAATGAAATGGGCAATGAAGGTGGCAGGCAATGTAGTGTGTTACAAATTGTTGTAATGAAACCAGTGTCCCTACTGAGTCCAGGGTTTTTGGTGCCTGGCAGAGTTAGGAATTAAATTCCCAGGGTTGCCTTTTGAAGGTGCTGTGCAGGTTTTCTGTGAAAAGTCCTGAACAGTCAGATATGGAATGATCGCTTTGTGAAAAGTGTTTGCCCAGGGGTGATACGGTTTTTATGTTTTATCCCTTTTCTGTGTGAGTATACGTGAGAGCATAGTGATTGGTTTCACCCACATTAGTTGTTGTTGGGACATTTGATGCACCGGGTAAGATATACCACATGTTGTGATAAGCATGTGTAAAACACATGAATCTTAAAAGGTGTGTGTGGGAGAGGGTGTTGCTCATCATAGTAGTGGAGATACGTCTTCAGGTTTTGCATCTGTTGCTCTGGCAGGGTCTGGTGCTGCTTTGAGTTGGTGTGTCCTGGTCTGTGGGGAGCTTGTCCCAACTTGTATTTAGCTCAGACACTCTGATATCTTTCCCCCGACCTGAAGATGAGCTCTATGTAGCTCAGAAGCTTGTACCTTTCACCACCAGCAGATACCAATAAAACAGAGGTGACCCCTGCCTGCCAATAGGGGGCAGAGTGAGGGCAGCCAGCTTCAGCAGTGTTAATGAGCATGCTCAGTCCGTGTGACCATGCTCAGTACAAGCCAAGCAGCAAATCTGGGGGGAAGAGGGGCCGACCTTGCCTGCCCCCACCTCCATGCGTCCCCTCTGTAATAAAAGACACTATCTCACCTACTTTTCCTCTCTCACATCCTGGGCCCAACATGGCTACAACTCCTCTGCAAACATATGAAAGCTACTGAAAGATACTCTGCTAGAAGAGCAAAGTATGCATTCCTCTAAATAAGAAGCAGGAACCCAACTCAACAAATCCACTATTGTTCAAAACAGCAAAGTGCAAGAGGTTATTTCAGTCAAATGGGTGTCCTTTGGAAAATGGAAATCGAGCCTGAGAGAAGTCCATAGAGAGGAGCACAACTTAAGGAAGGTGGGAGTGAAAAAGAATAAGGGAATTTGAAGAGCTAACACTCAAAGACATAAAAACAATTACAAATTCTTTATCTCTATCAGCTGCAGGCACCAAGCCCGTGAGCGAATCAGTAGCTCCTCTGGACCACCAGGGGGTGAAGAGAGCAATTAAACAGTAAGGAATACAGCACAGAGAAGCTAGGGATTTCTTTTTATCAATCTGTGGTGGTGAGATACTTGGCCCAGATGTAGGCTTTTCAGGTGCTAAAGTTGAGGGACTGTTTCAGGGATTGGGGTGGAAAAAGAATGGGTGTTGAAAACAAATTGAGAAAATAAAGAGCAATGTCACCAGGCTGATACAGTATCCTCGGGAGGGCTCTGAAGCAGTCTAAGAACCTTGAACTGCTAATAAAAATATTTCACCTTTCATTAATATCAGCTACTATGCCGGAGGGTAGGAAATGTTGAACCGATCATTCGAAAAGGCACTAGGTTTAATTCTGGTTATTACAGAGCAGTGAGCCTTGTTTTGACACAGTTATTCATCTCCACATCCACCACAACCATCCTTGGTTGCCCAGCTGGGAACTGAAGATGAACGGGAATGGGGTAGAGGGATGGTAACATAGGCGTTGACTCCGTGGGTGCTGTGGGGCTGGAGCACCCACAGAAAAAAAATAGTGTGTGCTGAGCACCCACTGGCAGCCCCACCAATCAGCTCCACCTCCTCACCCCCAGCGCCTCCCATCTGCCACCGATCAGCAGTTCAGCAGCAGGCAGGAGGTGCTGGGGGAGAGGGGGAGGGGCAGGGGAAGGAAGAGGCAGAGCGATGGTAGGGGGTATTTGAGTGAGGGTGCGGAACTGGGCAGGAAGAGGTGGGGCGGGGGTTGAGCAGGGGCGGGAAGAGGCGGGGGTGGGGCCTTGGGGGAAAGGGTGTAGTGGGGCAGAGCAGGGGTCAAGCAGCCCCAGGGATATCAGAAAGTTGGCACATTTGGATGGTAAAGGGGAATAACCAGCTGTGTGGTGGGGGACATGGGGTTGAGTGACACTCAGTTCACATGATAAAGGTTTTCTTCTCAACCACGAGGGCTAGAAAACTTTTTGTAAGTGAGAGAGAATCCAGAACATCCATCTGATGTCAACCAATTTAATCAATAAACATCCCAATGGAGAAACAGCTATGAGGAATATGGGGGAATAACTTTTTCAATTCTTTTTAAAATGTAAAATGCAATGTAAAATTTGATGTTTGGGGGATTGTGGTTTTTTTATCTAGAGGGAACCAAAAAAAGTCACATCAGTGCAAAATTCGAGAAGAACCCATTTTTAATTATGCTGACCTCATAAACCAGTTAGCAGACTTACTTGAAAATCCTCAGAAAATTCAAGCTTTACTCACAGATGATGTCTGTCAATGTGGGCAAGATACACTGTACTCTTTATACAGAGTAAAGAGGCTGAATCTCTGCTTTAAGTGAAAAACTCAATGCCACCTTAATTATGCAATCAGAACCAGCATCTCCATTGTATTATATTTACTAGTCACTAGCTAGTTGCTCAGGCTAGTTTTAAATATCCAAAGAAATGTTCACTTCTTATCTTCATCCTATTACATCTAGTTTCAGCTGTCTTGCAACATTCTTTCAGATATTTCCCCTTTCAAATGTTTATGGACTGTTACAAGACTCAACCCAAGGGGGTTGAGTTATCATTTAAACAAGCTATATATCTTTAGCTCTTTCAATCATCCTTCATAACGATTGTGTGAAAGTTTTGACTAGAACCCAGAACCGACCCAAAACTAAGGTGGGTTTGAATTCTAGCTAAATCTATGAACAATTAGCCATGAATGTTACACAGCATCACCCCAGCAGCCCCATCCAGACATCATTATGGCCCAGGAACCCCACCCCACATACCAAGTCCACCTTCCCCAGGGTTTTCTGGAAACTCTAGGCAGCAGCTACCCACACCTTGTAACTTTGTGCCTGGTGTTTTCTCCCAATCTTCAGGCAGTGGCCTGACTCTTTTCTCCACAGGCATCTGCATCTATTGAAATGCTGAGAGATCAGAAATGGGGGTTGGTTAACACCCAATACATTTTAGCACAATAGCTAGGGAGAGCAGTGTTTCAAAAGTGAGACAAGCCAAGCTCCAGGTGAACTTTCAGAGGCTAACTTAGTTCCAGCCCATGCAAACAGATATATCAGGATCAGATTTGTAACTCATACAAACAGGCCCAGTGTTGCCGATCCAGGGATTCCCTGCAGATGTTGCTGCCTCGATTTTTGTGCATCTTTCTTGATTTCAAAATTGATCAAAGTAACCATTTCTTTGGAATCAATAGTTTGTGAGAATTAATGAGAGACCTGATCTTATCTAGCCATTGTTATAAATAGGGACTCAGTCTTCCTGACTGAAAGTATTATTAGCTAGAGTCAAAGCCGTGTCTCATCTTCTACATTGCTCCATGGAATACCAGCATGAGCAGAGGCTTTAGCAGGGAGATCAGCCCAGTGCTTGTGTGGGGGTGATTCTGCAGAGTGGGACAAGCTAGTGAGAAAAGAGCTTTAGAACTCCCTTATTGGCCATCATGTCTGTGTCCATGGACAGAGCTTTGAAAATTGTGACCATTTCCCTCTATAACCCTGTGCAGGATGATTTCCCCCCCCCACTTCCTACCATATGTTAAGACACAGAGTGGTCTAGAGTGGCAAGGAATAGGAATTCCCACACTGGAGCATCAGATTTGTTCTATGGTTATGTCCTGGTCTCTTTCGACTAGTTACAGCAGTACTCTGAAGCTCCAGAGACACCCATTTTCCAGTATACTGTATGCAGATTAAACAATGGCAGATTACAAAATTAGGTGCCTGATTACAGCTGCCAGAAGGCCAGTCTCTGGAGACTCCACTGAATAAATTCAGAACATGGGAAGAAAGGCCTGCTTTCCATGTTATATATCCACTTAATTAACTCTCTTACTCAGCATTCAGGTTAACGTGATGTCTAGTGCACAGTTGGAGAAACACTTGCTACTGTATTGCAGACAAGGGAGTGGAGATTTCTTATTCTCTCACCAAAAATTTCACTATTGGGTCCAAAAGTTGAGGGTTCCGTTCAGTTTGGTTCAATGCTGAGTTTAGATGTTATAGTTTCACCTATTTCCAAGGTACCTGAACCTTTTTAGTATTGTCTCTATTTCTTACCTTTTCCACGTCACAGCCTGAGTGCGGGTGTGGAGTAGGGACTCATGGAGAAAGATCATCTCCTCCACACCACTTATTTTTAGGTTATTCTACTCGGGGGCTCTACTGGAGTTGTTCTGAACAACTAAACCCTGGAGCGACGTGAGGCTCCACCTGCCTTTTGGGTTTCACCAAAAATTCAAAACTTGGCAAAGGTTCATTGAAAGGTTTGTTAAGGCTCGGGAACCCTTTGAGAGAAATTTGTCCTGGTTTCACGAGAACCTAAGCCAATTTACAGTTCTATGTCAAGACTATTTGAACCTGGTGGCTTCATGTAGTTACAAAACTACACATAGCTGCAGGTTTTTGGCTTTGCTTAAACTCTAAACCCAAAACAAAACTCAAGGAGTGCAAATACATGCAAAACAAACATGGAAGATCGTTTTCACATAAACTTAACACACTGAGTTTTGCATATCTCTAGTCTTAAGTCTGTATTAGCTACAGGAATTTAATTTAAAGTTTATAACTAATGTATTTCCCTCTAGTATTGCCACTTATGGGTTATCACTTTTACAGTACCAATGTTGTCACATGGTTTTATCTGCTGTGAGCACAGATTTTGCCATTTTTTGGTGTCTCTTTCACAAACAGCACTTTCAATAAACAGTTTCACTTATGCCTGACTCATTTACCATGCAGACATCTCTGTTTCATTTGGTTGTGCTCCTAGTAAAGGATATTTTAGTAAAATGGTAGAGCTAAGCAAATAATTCACATCAAACACTTTTTTTTTCTCCGCACAGAAAAATCCATGAGAAGATTGCAGTTACTTTGAACTTATTCATTATTCATACTTATTCAACCTAGATCTATTCAGTTTTTTAGTATATGGATTAATTACACACATTCTAAATTCAAATTGTGTTGCTTAGTTCTAATTAGTCAGCTAGGTCACCTGGTATTGTTTTGCGCCCTGATCTGACAGGCGGACAATTGTTCTTGGCTTAGACATTCATTTTCAGCAAGTATTGGTGCCAGGAAAGTGAGCTGCTCTTGAATGTTTGCAGAAAGCAAACAACAAAAGGGGAAATGAACCTGGTGAAAGTGAATTTGTTTTAAAGTCCTAAAATACTCATGGAAATGACTTTGTCTTATTTGCCCATCTCTACAAAAAACCTTCTTTTTACTAAAGTTACCAAATGCTGGGCATTCAGAGAGCCTTTGAGCCACTGTTTTTACAGCCCGGTGGTTTGTGCTTTGTTTAACACTTTTAATCAGCATCTGTTTTGGTGGGAGCTGAGAGGCACAGCACCTCTCAGTGGTGTTCAGTGACTTTGAGAAGTGAGGCCTCTCTTTGCATTTGTGTTTCTCTGATTACATTTAAAATGTGCAGGAGATCTAAGTCACACAAGCATGGGAGCCAGGAGCTCTTGAGTTCTAGTCTTAGCTCAGACAATGAAATCATTTTCTCCCAATCCTATAAATTTTGGCTCAACATCACAGAAGTTCAGTGGACCTGGGCTAATGCTGTTTGCCTACCCAGCTACCCTCCCTGTCATTAGATTGTTTTCAGGTATGTGCATAACTGAGGGGGTGGGGAGAATACTCAAAACATAGTCATCAATGCTCCACTGTCAAATAGGGAGGGTGCATCTAGTGGGGTCCCACGGGGGTCTCTGGTGGGTCTGTACTGGTCAATATTTTCATTAATGACTTGGATGATGGAATGGAGAGTAAACACAAAAAATCTGCAGATGACACCAGGCAAGCACTTTGGAGGACAGGATTAGAACTCAAAATGACCTTCATAAATTGGAGACTTGGTCTGAAATTAATAAGATGAAGTTCAATAAAGACCAGTGCAAAGTACTTCACTTAGGAAGGAGAAATCAAATGCACAAGTACAAGCTGGGGGTTAACTGGCGAGGTGGCAGTACTACTGAAAAGGATTTGGGGGTTACAGTGGATCACAAATTGTTAGTTCATATTCAATGTGGTGCAGATGCAAAAAGGGCAAACATCACCCCACGGTGTATTAACAGAAGTGTTGGATGGAAGACATGGGCAATAATTGTCCTGCTCTGCTTGGCACTAGTGAGGCCTCAGCTAGAGCAGTGTGTCCTGTTCTGGGCACCATACTTCAGGAAAGATGTGGACAAATTAGAGAGTGTCCAGAGGAAAGCAACAAAAATGATAAAAGGTTTAGAAAACCTGACCTATGAGGAACGGTTAAAAAACACCTGGGCATGTTTAGTCTTGAGAAAAGAAGACTGAGCGGGGACCTGATAACAGTCTTTCAATATGTTAAGGGCTGTTTTAAAGAAGACAGTAATCAATTGTTCTCCATGACCACTGAAGGTAGGACAAGAAGTAATGGGCTTAATCTACAATACGGGAGATTAGGTTACATAGTAGGAAAAACTTTCTGACTATAAGGATAGTTAAGCACTGGAACAGGTTACCTAATTGTAGAATTGGAGGTTTTTTAAGAACAAGTTAGACAGAGATGGTCTGGGTCTAGTTAATCCTGCCTCAGCACGGGAGGATGGACTAAATGACCTCTTGGGGTCCCTTCCAATGCTATATTTCCATGATTCAGGAGAGGTCAACATCTATTCCTCTTGCCACAGGGCCAGGTCCATGGAGACATTAGCTCATTTCAAACCCTCAGCAGATCTTTGAGGAGGTCACTAGGAAAAACCACTCCCACCAGGTCCCAGTACTTCTTGTGAAGAGAGGCAGGAAACACCCACTACCTCAGAGAGGGCAGTGGGAGGCAGGATATAGTCTCTCTGATTGCAATAAGCTCTGTAATGTCAGAACTGGGTAGTTAATGAACTCCACAGGATGTCTTAGCAATCATAAGTGGAGAATTAAGGGTATCACTCAGAGTGCATTATTCAGAATATTTCCTTGATCTAGGATAATGCACCCTTGACAGATAAGACCCTGGCAGTTGTCAGTTTTCATAAGAATAAAGGGGAAGTTTCTTCGCTGGGGAAAGGCTTTTTTTGTACTCAGAGTGGGGAAGGAGCTTGGCTTTGAGGCACTTGTTCTGAGAGAAAACAACACATTTTTAAAATACATAGGCATAGTGAACAAATCCCATCAGGTGCTGAGCACCTCCGGTGAGCTGCTAAATAGCTTCAACTCCCAGTGAATGAGGGGTAGTGAATGGGAGTTTAGGATGCCTGTAAGGGAACTCAGCCAGGGCTCGTCCCTCACAACACACCACCTCACTACACTCTCTGCTGGGTTGGGGAATACCCAGTCTATGGCCCAGACCTTCAGGCTGGGTCCTGCAAGCAATTCAATATAAGCCCAGGCCCTGGGTCAGGGCGGGGCAGCAAACAAACAGTCAGGGGCTCAGGCCCTCAGGCAGGGGCTGAGCAAATAGTTCAGTATAAGCCCAGGCTCCTAGCTTTAGCAACCAGGGGGAGTGGGAGACTGCCACCCGAGAAGTGGGTGGCAGGGGGGACGCAGGACCACCCACTCCACTGTGTCTCAGCCCGGGGCCCTAGCAGCGGCCAAAGACCTGCTGCTGTGTCAGTGGGGATCGTGGCCGCAACACACTGACATTGGCTCTGGCAGAGCTGCAGCCAGACTGGGGTTGGCTGCCCCCGGGCTACTTCCGGACTCCCCCTCATAGGGTACCTGGGTCAGAGTGGTGTCCTCGGAGGGTTCCAGCTCCATGGGCTCCTCTGGGTTGCTGGTGAGGGGTAGGCTTGGCAGCTCCTCTGGGTGGTGGTCAGCATCAGGCATTGGCCGGTCTGGCCAGTCCTCAGGTCGGCCACGGCTTCTTGGGGTCTCCCAAGCCAGAGCCAGGCCACAGGCATCTGGCCTCTCCAGCTGTTCTTGCCCAACTGAGCTCCGGGGTTGGGCTTTTCTACTTCCTGTCCTGCACCTTGAGCTCTGGGGGGTGGGCACAGGATCCACTGGCTCCACTTTGGTGTCTGGGGAGGTTCTTCCCTCGGTGGGGTGGTGGGGCACCACACCGCCTCACTACAATGCCACACACCTTGTGGAATCAAGTCCAGGTTACAAAAAGGTTGTGAGAGGAAGTCTTTTAATTTATGGTATCTGTTCAGGCCTTAATTAATGGTTCTTTATTATTGGAAAAACCTAGGGCAATCTGTAATCTTTAAGAAGTGTAACAATCTTTAAGAATGGTGACAGGTTTCAGAGTGGCAGCCATGTTAGTCTGTATCAGCAAAAAGAATGAGGAGTACTTGTGGCACCTTAGCAACTAGCAAATTTATTTGAGCATAAGCTTTTATGGGCTAAAACCCACTTCATCGGATGCATGCAGTGGAAAATACAGTAGGAAGATATATATATATACACAGAGAATATGAAAAAATGGCCAGCCCTTGCTTACAGACAGCCCCCCGACCTGAAGCAAATACTCAACAGCAACCAAACACCACACAACAAAAACACTAACCCAGGAACCTATCCTTGCAACAAAGCCCATTGCCCACTCTGTCCACATATCTATTCAGGGGACACCATCATACGACCTAATCACATCAGCCACACTATCAGAGGCTCGTTCACCTGCACATCTACCAATGTGATATATGCCATCATGTGCGAGCAATGCCCCTCTGCCATGTATATTGGCCAAACCGGACAGTCTCTATGTAAAAGAATAAATGGACACAAATCAGACGTCAAGAATTATAACATTCAAAAACCAGTCAGAGAACACTTCAATCTCCCTGGTCACTCGATTACAGACGTAAAAGTTGCAATATTACAACAAAAAAACTTCAAAAACAGACTCCAATGAGAGACTGCTGAATTGGAATTAATTTGCAAACTGGATACCATTAAATGAGGCTTGAATAAAGACTGGGAGTGGATGGGTCATTACCCAAAGTAAAACTATTTCCCCATTCTTATTTCCCCCCCCCCCCCCGCACTGTTACTCACACCTTCTTGTCAGCTGTTGGAAATGGGCCGTGATTATTACTTCAAAAGATTTTTTTCTCCTGTTGATAATAACTTAATTGATCACTCTCATTATAGTGTGTATGGCAACACCCATTTTTTCATGCTCTCTGTGTATATATATCTCTTCCTACTGTATTTTCCACTGCATGCATCCGATAAAGTGGGTTTTAGCCCACAAAAGCTTATTCTCAAATAAATCTGTTAGTCTCTAAGGTGCCACAAGTATTCCTCAATCTTTAAGAAGTGTAACATGTGCTGGGTTTCTCAGAATTGTTCAAGGGAGAGGGTGGAGGTATTCCTTGTTACGGGCTCTTTCTCTAGCAGCTCTTTGGACAAGCCGTCCTCTTGACTGACTTGCCCCTCCACCTCCTGAACGACAAGTTTGATATCCAAGCTATAGTTGGCATAGAAATTAGCAGGAAACTCATGCCAGGACCACTCTGCTGCGGATTTCCACTTTTCAGTTAATGAGTCTTAGCATTTCCAAGGAATGTAAAAGGAAATGAGAATGAAGACAGAAATAAAGCCCTTGTCAACACAGAGTCAGGGAGTGAAGTCAGCATCCATCTTTAAAACTGGGCCTCAAGTCACCAACTGGACTGAATTCTGTCTGGAGTTAGGGCACAGTGGAGTTGTCAACCCACAAGCCACACTCTCCTGGGGGCATGGAAAAGATCAGAGTAGCATGAATAATAGGAAGGTCCAAGCTCAGAAGGAATAAAGCTGGGCAAAGGAGTGGGTGAGTCAGGGACAGGCTGGCTGGAAGACAACTACCTGTTGATTCAGTGCCTCCACTGCCAGGGCTCCTATACAACCCCATCCAGCCTTCAAAGCTGCTCTCTCCTGGTGGAACGCCCTGAGGTAGGGAGGCAGTGATCCTGCCACCAATTGCCCTTGGGGATGTACCCCTCTCTGACTGATCTGTTCTTGCAGGGCAGTGGGGTGCAAATGGCACCCTGTTGCCCCAGTGATAGTGAACGTGAACTGAAGTTTCTAACACAGTTGCACTGGTTTTGGGCGGGTTTTTTTTTTTTTCATTTTTAAAAACTGCCCTGGAGCAGATTGGTCTCATCTGTGTGGGGCGATCAAAATGCATCCAAAACCAGTTTATCTGGAACTGTGATGTTCATTTAGATATGGATCCTTATCCTGGGTCCCCTCCCAGCAAGGGGAGGGCCAACAGAATAGATATTCTTTCTTCAACAATTTATTTTGGGAAAATGTTTTGAATGGAAACAATCAGCAGGAGATTTGTCTTCCTTATTCAGCAGCTATGTATCCTCTGCTCTCTGCAGAACATGGTAATCTCCTGCGGTGATTCCCTCATGGTCAATTTATGAACATGCCGTGTTCATTTGTTATAGTTGGAGCCGCTCTCTTTGGATTCCCATCCAAAGCAGCCAACTACCTACATATGCTGAAGTGGCTGCCTGGCCTACTACACTCATTCTAAATATGGCAGGGCTAGACATACTAGAAAATACCAACCTAGTCATCCACTCCCTGGTCGTACACTCCTCATAGTAAAATCAATACGCATTGTGCTCTGGGACTGGGGCTATTTTTAGGTGGTGTTTTTCCACTTGTTCTGCAGCTGTTTTCAGTCACAAGCTTCTGGAACTAAAAAAATACACAGTCCCTGGCCTAAAGGAGGGTGTAACGAGGACACAAGTATGCACGTGAATCTTCCCTGCCTCCCATAATTTTACAAATTATGGATCAGATGCCTCCTCCCCCCTCCTCAAGCTTCAGTGCCCTGAGGAGAGGGCACCAAAACATAGCATATTCCCTTGGCAGTGGGGGTCTTCCATGTTATGTTTCCACCCACCCTCAACCCCATGGATGTCCATTCACAAGTGATCCATGAAGGAGGTTCAAGCATCGCATGGTGGAAGGGGGTGGGAGGATAAGGATGGGGAGGCACAACCATCATTCGCAGCATTGCTCCACACTCCCTCAGCCCCAAAGGGTTTCTGGCTGTCAGTTATTCCTGAGCCTGTGGACATTAACTTTTGTCAGTGCCCAATATGATGTTCAATCCCCCTGTCCTCTGGGGGGTGAGGAACGGGCTTGAGGATGGGCAACAGCCTACTGGGGAAGCTATGGATGATAAGTCTCTGTAGGATGCCATGGAGGCACTGGGTCTCTGGACCTTGACTTCTGGAGGATCTCCCAAGATCTATGGGTTTCAGAGCTAACCCTCCTCCAACTGTGCAGGGGAAAACCTGCTCCCCCCCTCACCCTCCCTCCACACACCCCAGTAAGGAAGGACATCCCATACATTCATAGCTGCAGTTTCCCATCCTCTGTGCAGGAATAGCCCTGTAAGGGATGATTTGACCCTACTGGTAATTAGGAGAAGGAGCAGAGGAATCCAACAAGGATTGTCTTGCTTTTCTTTTCACGAAAAGTAAAACTTCCTACTACAATATTTCATAAACCAAACTGGGAGTGGCTTCCACCAACTCCCTGCATTTAAATTGGAGGTGAAGTGCCAGTGATGGAGAAGGAATGAAATGGAGTAAATGAGTTATTATGCAGGCCAATACTGCTTCCACAGTAGTCATGGCAAATCTACCACTGACTGCAATGGGAGCAGGATGGGCACCTGTCAATCACAGCACACATAGATTTTGCTCATCCTCCTCTTTATTGTTATATAAAATTGAGATGTTAATTTACAGAGCTAGTGTAACTCTGTTGACTTCAATGGAGTTAGAATCATAGAATATCAGGGTTGGAAGGGATCTTAGGAGGTCATCTAGTCCAACCCCCTGCTCAAAGCAGGACCAATCCCCAATTTTTGCCCCAGATCCCTAAATGGCTCCCTCAAGGATTGAACTCACAATCCTGGGTTTAGCAGGCCAATGCTCAAACCACTGAGCTATCCCCCCCTCCATTGAGCTAGTTATTCCTGGCTTGCACGGGTTAAAGGAGAGGACAACTGGATAATAAAAGGGAATTTTTATTTGGTTTATATCACTTAAAAGAGAGCTCTTTGAGGCAAGGGGTGGATCTTTCTATAGATCTGTAGGCATCCAGCACATATTGGCTGCTACTGTAATAATAAATAATCTCTCTTGTGGTGACCAGCTGAATTTTTGGTTCCTTGTAAGACCTTTTATGAACACATTGCTAATAGAGTGAGGCAGAATTTTTCAACCAAACCCTTTTTCCCTCAGTAAAAAATGCAGATTTGGCAACTGTAGGGAGCCAGGGTGGCTCCCCTTCGAACCAGAGGGTAAAGAGCCACCCTCTGGGCCTGAGTGGGCGGGGCCAGGCCAAGCTTCTGCCAATCCCCGGAAGGGGAAGGGTGGGACAGGAAGTACAAAGGGCGGGGCCCTCTGCCCAGTGAGGAGAGCACCAGGGAGGGAGGGAGACACAGGCTGCTCCCTCGCGATCCTGCTGCTGACCCAGGTGAAGCCCTGGGCAAGGAGGAGCCTGACGGGGGGGAAGGCCTGTGGCAACCAGGGCTGCCGGCCGCTGAATACCCAGAGGACCTGGAGGGGCCTGACTGCAGCCCGGGCCAGCGTGAGACCGAGGGGGAGCGGGGGTGGCCCGCAGCGGAATACCCGGAGGAGATGGAGGGACCGGAGTGGCCCGCAGCAGAATACCCCGGAGATGGAGGGACCAGAGCAACCTGCCTGAGAGAGACCGGGTAGGAAGTAGCCCAGGGGCCCAACTACACCGTGGGGTGGGTGTGTTTGGTCAGCAGGTGCGGATTGCCCACTGACCCAGCGGCGGGACCTTTGCCTCCCGCCACTGTCAGGGCCCTGGGCTGGAACGCAGTGGAGTTGGGTGGGCCTGCGTTCCCCTACCCCGGCGCTCCCCTGCCTGAGGGGCGCGCGCCGCTGACTCTGGCCGGCGCACCTCCCCGCTAATTCCCCAACGCCCGGGAGGTGGGGCTGAGGCCTGCCACGGAGACCATTGCTCTCCATCGCCCCTAGGGGCTCGGAGGACCGACCGACACCTGTCACAGCAACACTGAAACATTTTCAGATTCATGTTGCATCTGCTGACTTGTTTTGGTTGGGGGTGGGGGAGGGGGGGAAGCTTAACAATAATTCTGAAACTTTTTGCTGCAACATTTTTGAAATGAAACATTTTGATTTTTCTATTCAAAATGATTTTTTTTTAAATTTCCTTTAATTTTATTTTAGAAAATTAAAAATGTTGAGATCATTGAAACAAAATGTTTTATTGGGAAAAAAACGTTGTTTGGGGGCAACATTTGTTGATTCGCCAACAAGTCTGGAAAGTTGTTTGGTTTTGGTTCAATCCAAAATTATTCTTTTCCCTGCTTTTTTTTTAATTATTATTTTTGAGGGGGGGGATGGACAGCAACCCCCCAAACGTCAATATTTGCCCACCTCTAAGCACTAGATCTCTATACATAACCATACCTACTTTCCTAGCAGACTTACTAAGAGGAATTTTCAGCTGATCCCTTTTGTGTGCATGCAACCCCCGCCCCCCCATTTACGTGCCTGGGTGGGCATTTATGTAATTAGGTAGGTGTAAGTACAGTTACCCAAACTGTGTGTACAAATACTGAAAGCAAGTATTGTGCCAGTTCAGAACAATTCCTGTGCAGCCTCTACCTGCAGGGCTCCTCTGAGGCCCTGGTTGTATCTGCGCACACCTGGCAGAAATCCCTTTAGTGCAGCTGCACCTGGGGTTGTAGATGTGCATATTAATCGGAAGCCTCCTGATGCAAACCATATTTATTTAAATAGTCTGTGCTATATATGACTGCATCTGCCTCTGTGTAAAGATCATTTGGCAACACCCTGTGTAATGATGTACTGAAAACCAGTAAAGAAAAAAGATCTCCTTTCAGAAAATGGGACTTCATGCACATAAGAAGAGCAGACTAGTGCAGGTATGAGAGAGCACAGGCACAGTCTATGCAGTGCTGGGAGGGGAATTTTGGTTCAACTGAGGTTAACAGATTTTTTCTGTATTCTCTAAACTTATGTGCTATGGGCCAGATCCTGAAGGCCTCATATCTGTGCCTCTGTGTAGCTAAGCATTTATACTGGATACATTTATAAATGTATTGATGATCATATGGTACCTGAGCTCCTATCACATATTGCGTGTGTTGACAGTTTGCTTGAACACTGCAGAAAATGCACATTGTTTTTGCCAGTATAAAGATTTCCATTGCTCTGATACAACAGAATGAGCTCTGTACCTGGTAGCCCTGCAATTTCTCAATGTTGATTACTATATCTGTTAACTCTAGACATCGAGTAAGCATAGACTTATTAGAGTTTTTTTAAAAAAAAGAAAGAAGAAAAAGGAATTGAAATACTCACTGCAAAACAGTTGACATGCACAAACAAGCCAAGTTTGACATGGAGGCATTCAGACTTTGAAATGTATGAAGTGACATTTATTTTTAAAATAGCCTATGCACAAAGGGTATATGCATTTAAATGAGCAAGTTAAAACAAGAAACAATCAAATCAATGTTACCTTATTCCCTGCTCCTAAGGTTTAAAAAGAGCAACAACCACCACACACGTAGGAGCTCTGAACTGGGGAGGGGACCGAGTTTAAATGAACCAGGCCTTCTCTAACATGACTGATGATTCATACTTATGCTAACTTGTTCTTCTAGCTTATTGATTGTCTCGTATGTGTGAAATGTTTTGAGACTGTAGTCCACTGTCTAACCACAGATAAAGGCTTCTGCTTTACCCAGTGCCAGGGCACCAAAAATGAAGTTTGAAAATCAGGACTGTACCATGCAAATGTCTGAATGTGAGTGAAGTGAGAACAAAACAAAGCTGCTGGAGCTTTGGGTGTTAAGTCTGTGCCAGAGCCCCCACCAAAACCAATTCTTTACATCTGTATTTTTAGTCGTAGTAAATAAGTAATGTGACCCAAAGGAATGAACTCAACTAAAATTAGCACTAGGCAACAGCATGCCCAGAGCCTAGAGCAACATACAGCAACTGGGGGACAATAGCGGCTGAATTCTCATGATCAGACTGAATCCCGCCTACCAGATTCATTAGCAGTGCCATCAGTGTCATCATGCGCAGTGATACGAGCAGTACTGACTGAGTGGAGCTCTCCTGGTGACTGCCTGGGTGCTTGTGGAAAGGAAATGCTTATGTCATTCTGCATCTGCTCTGTGGCCTGAACTGCTGCCATCTCTGCATATACCTGAGGCATTGCCTCTAGCTCTTTGGGGGCAGCTTGGTTAATACTTCATACTGTCCCCTCTTGGTTCCTTGTTTGGCTCTACTCCTCGTTAGATCTTTTTCATGATGTCTCTCTTGATTTCCTTTTGCACACTTGAAGGTTGAAAACAATTCCTGTCTAGCAGCCCCCACCCACCTTCTCTCCCACAATCACAACCACAAAAACGAAGACAAGAACAAAACACTTTTGCAGTTCTAACCTTCTACACTGAACAGCAGCTAAGCTACAAATACCCTCTGACCCAGCCGCTTCAGCTGCAGGATCAGATTGTCAGCTGTGGCCTATTTTCAGCATTGTTTGGGAACTAAATGGCTGGATTGTGATTGTCCCTTCCACAGGTGTGCGAGCACAGGGGGAGGCTGCAAAGAACTTTCCCCTCCTCTTGCGCCCTCTCTGCAAGAGCCAGGAAAATCGTCGTCCCTGTGCATCCTCAGAGTTGGTTCAGCCTCTGCTCACCCCTTCACTGCCTGGAGATAGCTCCAGGGCAAATCACCCTGCTGCTCCCCTTGCAGCTATGCATGGCCTTGGGCTGTAAATAATCTAGCCCACAGCATTTGCTGCATTTAAACCTCTGCCTTTGTCTTCTAATCCCCCTCCAAGGACCTGATTCTGCCCCCTTTACTCACATCAAGTAGTAGCTTACTCATGTGAGTTGCTTAGTGGGACAAGTCACACGAGTAAGGTGCTACTCAATCAAGGGTGGCAGACTCAGACCCCAAACCACAGTTCTTCATCTCGTCCTACAGACACACGTGAGCAATTTGACTCATGTGAAGAACCCCTCTGGAATCAGCAGGAGTTCTGCACTACCTTCAGTAGCAAGTTGCCAGGATCAGGACCTTAGAAAGCAAATTCTTGGGGAGCAAGGTCATTTGCTCTTTATGCTGTATAGCACCCAGCACACTGCTAGCACTCAAGGTATAACACCCCAGAATGCCTGCCAAGCCTCACTCCCTCCAAAGAGCTTTACTTGGAGACACAGCATTTTTCAGTCCTGTATAGAGTTTTGAATGTGGTAGAATAACACTCACACAAGTAAGGGGTATCTGTAGCCTTCCCTGCTCCGCTGTGCAGCACTGCTGTTGGTTCCACTACAGAAAAGGCAAGTTAACTCGTATGGTAATTTTAAAAAGATGCATGACCACAAGAATAGTTTGTTTTCCCTTTGCATCTAATGGATGAAACATCAGATTCTGGTAGACATTGCTTTATATGGAAACTTCCTCACAACCTTTTAGTATTGACCATTGACACGGGTGCTGCAATTTCTCCACTTGCGCAGAATAAAACATTGATGTACAAGCCCTTGTTGTGGGTTATTGTTTAATCAAGTTACTTGCTGTATTTTATATGAAAGGCAAACAAAGACTCCATTTCATGAGATCAAAATTGCCCAAATTAGATTTTATTATATTTCACGTGTATGATTTTCCTTATTTTTATTAAAATTAAGTTTGCTCATTTGCTGTTTTCAAGCTAGTTTGAAATTAGGATCACCTTGTATCCTAGGAAACACAGGGAGAATTTTATATGTGATCAGATTTTTATCCATGTTATAAAAAAGCAGCTGGTAATTAGGTGCATTATTCATAGGAAAATCTTGTTGAGCACACTGTCTCTGTGGTTCTGGCTTAGAATCTAACTTTTCTTAAAGAACTAGTTTATACCCTTCAATTGGCCCTCATTAAGTATCATCGTTATCCTTCTGACCCACAGCACCTTCGTGCACGGAAAGCAACGTCTTACAATATTGATTATAAAAGTTCTTAATTTCTGATGTCCGTAAAATGTTCGCTTCCGTACTGAAGGTTGACATCAAAGTGTCCTTTCTGCAACATTATTAGTATTATTTATGGCAGGCGAGATTGTGTCTTGCAGGAGCAGTTCTGCACTGGCGATTGTGTGGAACTGTGCTGGCCCAGGAAGAGCACCAGATCCATTCTGCAGGCTGCCTCCTTGAGTAACCCAGTGTGCAGTGTAGTGCAGAAATGAGGGACTCACAAATCATACCGCTGCAGCCAATAACCTATGTTGGAAGGTTGTGTGGGTGGGAGCAGTCACCGCTCCACTGACTCCAAGCATTTCCATGTCCAGAGCAACAGAAGCTTAACCACGAAAAGGCACTCTTCTTCTAGAATAAGAGTTACACAGGTATAACTACAGTGGTATAATTATACCAGTGTACATTTCCCTAGATTGACAATTCCTAAATCATGCCCAACAAAACTATCAGACCTGTCAATCAGTTTGTCAGCCAGAAAGCTACTACTTGACTCCAGACACCATCATCTCTTGCTGTGAGGAACTGCCAGCCTGCTTCAAGGAAAAGGGAGCCAGAATCAGGGCAGCCTCTTGAGAGCCCAAGAATCAAAGTCAGGAACATCCTTTGCAGCAACCATAATGCCGCCAATCTCCAGATCTGGCTTATTCACAGAACAGGAGTTTCTTAAAGCACTAAAAGAGATTGCTTTGTCAGGCTGGTGAAAGGCTTGGGCCTGTTGCTAAAAAACCATCAATGCCTCCTTTGAGGATAGGATTTGCAGCTCACCCTAAAAACAGGCAACATTCTGGCCTACATTCAAGAAAAAATTGCGTGATGAACCAGACTTGCCTTCTGCCACTCAGCCAGCAATTTCCTAATCCTGAGACAGGGAAACTAAAAGTTAAGAAATAGTTGATTCCAATTATCTCAGGCTGAGCGTGTTAAAATTGAATTGCCTGCCAAGGCAATACATACAACCCCGCGGTTGGTTACACCAGGAGATAATCTCTTCAAAGCTGTGGACAAGGGAAGATATCCACAGTCATGCTATTGGATCTCTCAGCCCTGTTGATCATAAGGCAGTGGTGCTCAATCTATTTGTGGACCACATATGGAGCTCTCTATGTGGGCCGTATCCACACACCATATATACTACTTGTATGGCCCTCAGGATATCACATGGGCTGCAACTGTGTGCTGGTTGAACCGCAAGAGGCCTGTGGGCCATGGGCTGAGAACTGTCATAAGGTGCTGCTGTCTTAAAGACCTAGCAGGGACAAGTGGAAATCCTCTGAGCTGGCTCAGATCCTCTTCTTGAACTAACCCCAAAGAACTGTGATCGGCAGCTACACTTTCACCTCTAGAGCTCTCAATGGGGTACCACAAAAACCTCCTCACTCTCCCAGCTGTTATTCAACACTGAGGTAGAAGTGCTTGGGGAGACTGTGCGACATCCCAAGAGCAGACAGATGCCATTCAGTTGTAAATCTCTTTCACCTCAAGTGCTAACAGCACCTTCTCCCAGCTCTTCCAGTACTTAATTAAAATCAGTAGCTGAATGAACAGCAGCAGGTGGAACCAAAACTAAAGGAAGACAGAGGTGATGTTTGGGAAAAGAGGAAAATGGTTCAAAGTACTGGCAAGCAGCATCTATCGGCAGGATGGTAAGAAATCTTCAGGTCTTTACAGCCTCCTCCTAGCTTTTGGGCTCTAATTGCTACAACAGCTAGACATGCCTTCTTCCATCTTCACCTCGCCATGAGGCTTTGCCACATCCTAAATGACAAGGACATGGCAACAGTGAACCCATGTTCATGAACTCCAGGATTGATTATTGTACTTTAAATCAAACACAAGAGCTTTAAAGAAACTCCAGCCCGTGCAACATGCAGAGTCCTGCCTTACTAAGAAGCACAGGCCATAGTAAACATATCACATCTTTGCAATGTTCCAGTCATTGTACTGGCTCCCTACAGAATATGGGATCCAATTCCAATTCTTGATTTTGATCTTCAGGTCTCTCCTGGGATGGCCCTCAGTGCTCTCAGGTGCTGCCTCTTCCTCTGTGGCCATGTCTTCCCACAATAACTGTGCCCAGTCGATATAATGGACCGGCAACCACAAGAGTGAGTTGTGCCAGGGGTGGGTATAGCTCTCTCAGCAGCAGGACTGTCATTTTTAGAACTCCCTTCCAAAAGAGCGAAGAATGATCACAAATCTAAACACATTCAGATCTGTAAGCGCCATGTTTTCAATGTGGCATCTTGTATTTAATATGCCCTGGAAAATACAATCTCCACTATAAAACTACCCAACAGCATGCCCATGAAGAAGGAAACGTCCCCCTAAGAGGTGACCTCATTTCTCATTTTAAAAATCTGGGCACTGTAGCTCAGTCCTGCATTTGTGTGTCCTCTGAGGAGATCTCTCTAAACCAAACCCATGAATTCCGCACAGATGACACTCAGGCCTCCAAATGGAAAATATTTTTGGAAAGATGAACAACTGTAACTGGATCAGACAAGAGAATTTTCTCATCCTACTGGCTCTGAAAATAAAGGTGGGTGAGGCTAATATTTGTTTGCTTATTCTGTAGCAAGCCTCCTGTAACCCTTCCAGTGCTTGTTAAGATGGGCAGGAAGGAAGACCCATGAGAGTATTAGAGCTATTAGAATATTAGGTGATAGAGCATATATCAGAAAGAGAGAGGGAATATTCTCAAGGATATTTTAATGCTATCAGAGCAGTGGATACCCTAACCCCAAAATAATTAGAGAGGGTATCAGCAGTTTCCACTACATACCTGTTATGTTTGTTTTTGAATACATTTATTTCGGTATTTCCCTAAAAATTGTGACAAACTGATGGGAATTTTTTGTTTGTTCCCCCTCAGAAGCCTATGGCAATGCTCACTGCTTCCTGCTGAAATATATCAGTCTGAAGTCACCATCAGTAAACAGATGATCATGTCCAAATAAACTCCAGTCAGACACACGCTTCACTAAACAATTCATGAAAAAACCTGAGATTTGGGATTGGGGTTTTTTGCATTTGAAATGTTTGCAAAGCCACCAGCCAATAGAGTAGATAATGTGATCCTTAGGGATTCACCCCAGTCATCTTTAACATTGATCTCCTCAAGGAGCAGGACAGCACAAACTGACAATACAATCAATAGAAATATACCTTCTAATTCTGTGCTTTGCTAACCATAAAATTCAAGAAAACTTCACCCACGCTGCTCTCTACATTGGATCCCAGCTGCCTCCGGTGCAGTACTATTATTAAGGTCTGCTGGTTTTGCTGTTGCACACCTGAAGATCAGGTTTTTATCATTATAAAAGTAATCCTGCTCTTTTAAGATTGTAATGGGCTAAAGAGTTGGGGCCAGATTTTGGCTTGTCACATGTAGGTGCACAAGACAGAGTGGACGCAGGCAACCTCCCTAGCTTTTTGTACCTGCATAGGTGATAGCCAGAATCCTGGCGCTTGTGCTCCCTGAACACAGCAGGTCTGTCACTGTTAGCCCTGTCATTGACACTAGATACCCCGAAGGAGTCAAGGCATGGTCATGATCATGGCCTAACCCCTCTTTCGGCCTCCCCCTCCACATTAACTGTTGTTCATAGGCTGAACAAAAAAACGCAACAGAGGGCAGGCCCGCTGACGCGGGTGTGGTAGAGGCAAAGGGAGCAATTGCCCAGGGGCCTGGATGATTTAAAAGGGCCCAGGGCCTCCAAAGAGCACCCATTGACTGTTCTGCCCTGAGGCCTGGAATTGCTATCAGCAGGCCTGACAGAGGGCTTTTCTAATTGGCCTTAGAAACCTTCTGCATGCCTCCATCCTCCCCTGGTAGAACAGTTCCAGCCAAATGTAGGAGACCATATACTGTACTCCTGAGGAAATTCCCTCTGCCCCACAGAAATGGGCTGGGTATATTGGTGCTCTTTCATAGACAATGTTCACTGTTTTGGTGATGCTTGGCTAAAGAAAGTTACAAGCTGTGTGAGGGGGAGAGAGGCAATATCTTCAGGGTCCTGTTTGTGCCAGAAGCCACACTTTGCTGCAGAACTGTTCTAGAGTCCAAGCTTTTGTTTTTAAAAATGACATTTCTAGCCCTTATCGTGTCAAAGAAAACATTCTAAATGTGACCCGAGTGTCAGTGATGCCCGCCTAAGTCTTTAGACAGCCTGAAACAGCTGCTCATGTAAGTGTGGGCTCCACCATTCATCTCAACCGGGGATTAGCTATGACGTCTAAAGATGTAAATTTCATTGAGACCTATATCATGGGTGGTCATTTGAACATCCAGTAAATGGGCTTGTTCCACCAATCAAACTCTTCCTCCCCTCCCCCTCTTCCATTTGCTAAATGCTCCAACTGTCTCCTGCCCAACTGCCAAAACCTCCAGCTTCCGACGACGACTTCCACAGCACACTTACGCCTTTTCTGTCCAAAATTCTGCAGCACATTGAAAATGATGCATTTAGAGTAAAATACAAAAAAACCTGAATTTGATCTCCAACTAGAGAACAGCGGGGAGGGTCTAATGATCGTGCAATTCATTTTCATATCTTATTCAATCGAAGCCTCCATATTTTTTTTTAAATGAGTCTGAAGCTGCTACATATTCTCCGGTCTGCTGCACTGGAGCACCGCAGAATGCGGGACTCTTGCTGCAGAAGGAAGGTCAAGCTTGCAGCGGAGTACAAGAGATTGTCCACTGGCTGGGGTTCTTGGCATGGCCTATCAGCAACCATTCAGTGCTTTCGTTTGTATTGCACAACCACCGCTGAGTGCTGTGATGTGTGTCTGGTAACTGCAGGGGTGGCAGAACTGCGGGGATGGGGGGCAGCAAGGGGAGGTAGTGCTCCTTTAATGGAAATATTATGGGGGCTAATCTGTGCATTGTTCCGTGCAGCCTGCATGCATGGATGGGGGAGAAGGAGGTGCAGGGAGGGGCTGGAGCTCCCAGTGTGGCACCTGGGATCAAGGCAGGGAGCAGCTAGGAACCCCCACCTCCCACTGACTCTAAGTAGCTCACCTCACATCCCATGCACAACATCCACCAGCTCCCCTTCCTATCTCTGATCCCCTGATGCCTCAGACAGAGCACCTCTGCTCCATCAGCCCCATTCAAAGGGAGCATCCACAGCCTCTGGATAACTCCCTTCAAACCGCAGCAAAACAACGGAATAATTATTAAGAGATAAAGAAAAGAATCTGTAACTATAGACTAGAGGATGCTGCCAAGAGCAATAAGCAGCACACGATTGTAAAGAATAGCCAAATAAGCTTTAGCACTTTTTTGGACAGAAACCCAAAATTTGTGAGTAAAGGAAAAGCAGTAGGGACAACTTGGCACCTGGCTTTTATCTAGCCTGGGGTAAATCCATGGAAATCAGTGGGGTTACTCTGAATTAACCCCAGTGTTAAATCAGATCAGAACCTGGTCTAAGTGAATTACCCCAAAATAAAAACAGTATGAGATGAGAATTAGGCTAAAGAGACCTGGGGCCCAGGCTTTTTGTAAAACGTCTTATAACTGGGTCTCAATCATATTTGCAAAATTAATGCAAATTGGCTTTGGGAGGAGAATTGTGACATGGATTAAAACTGCCTGGAGGATGTAGTGCTAAAGGGCAGCATAACAAGTGAAAGGGAAGTGTCTAGTGAAGTGCTGCAGGCGTTGTCCTGTTTAACATCTTTATTGCTTACCTGGAAAGGGGTTAAACAATATTTTAAGAACCTAATCTTGCAGCCCTTACTCACTTTAGTAGCACTTACTAATGGGAGGAGTCCCACCGATGTCAATGAGATGTCTTGTGTGAGTGCAGACTACTTAACTGAATAAGAGCAGCAGGATTTGTCCATAAATTTGCAGCTATGTCATGGGCAGGAGAAACTGGCCCTAGTCACAGGACTGTAGCAACGGCGATTGACAAGTAACTCCTTTAGAGATGTATAAGGACAGTACTTCGCAGAGGGATGGAAGGCCCGCTCTATGACAGTGGTGCTGAAACACAGCTAGTGGTGACAGAGGACAGCACATTGTATTGTAAGATAAACAGCTTACAGAGGGAAACCTGCCACACTGACTGAAAAAGCTGTTCCTAGACTCCTCTCCCTGCCCAGCTACAGAGCTTGGCTCACATTTTGAAGAAGGGGCTAGGTGTAGATCTGTTGTGGAGGGATGTGACCACTTAGCCACCTTTCTCTTCTGCTTGAGTTTCCTGTGATTTGTGTGTGTTTGGTAACAGAGAATACATTTCTAGTGGAAAAGATTACAGAAGTGAAAAGGACCTGAGAAGCAATGCCAAAAAGATGTTCCTTATTAGTACTGGTACAGTAGCCAATTGAATGTGTCTCACCTTCCTGCCTTTCTCTGTTTGCTTGATATATATACAGTTAGATATAAGTAGGGACATTCAGGTGGGATCCTGAATACCATCTGATAGCTACAAAGATTTGGGGGATCTGTCCTCCTCGTAATAATGTTATGTTCTATTTTCTGTGTGGATATAGCGTTGTGTATAAAGCATTCCTGACTCTAATTTGTACAGTATTTGCAAACCTCCTGCCAAAAATTAAAAATGGAAAAAATCAAGATCCTTGGAGCACCAATAAATTATTTAACATCAAGTTACACAGGTTTTACATGTTTATTTCTTCAAGTATTCAATTAAAAGCTTACTTCCCATGGCAGCTGCCACATCACATGGTGCATATGCTGCCTCTTAGATACAGAGCAGCTTTTTAGAAATGACTGCCAAAATGTTCAGAGGGCTTTTATAATGTTGTCAGGGTGCAAGATACAATGTAATAAGTCACATTTGTGTGTGTTTTATTGATCATTTAGGTTCAAACTTGTATTTTTTGTTGCTATGCAATAAAAGGGAGGCAAGGAGACCTTTATGGCTTTTTGGGACTGAAAAAGGGCAGAGATGTGGTGATAGGACAGCTGGAGTGAACGTGGTGAGACAGATGTCCCTTGGACCATGATTTTGTTCCTTTACAAGGATTGCAAAGAGATGTTTCATTGCCACCAAGAAATATTTCAGCAAGTCACAATACACTTAAAGCATTTTATTTCATTGGAAAACAATTCATGTGAATTCCATTGGTGGCCATTTGGTTAGTTCTTCTGTGGGATGTTTTCCAAAATCCAGATTTGATTTCCATTCATAAATCTGTGCATGTTCTAACCTGACTTAGGCTGATTCAAATTTAAATACTTTAATTACATTTAAATCACTTTAAATTTGGATGGGATATGAACCCTCATGCTTCAGGACATAAAACAACCATTAGTGGCCTGGGATTAGGAAAAAGCTTTCTCTATCAGTACAATTGTCCATTATGAAAGTATTACATACTTCTCTGATATTGGCCACTGCTAAAGACAGGCTGCTGGAGTAGATGCAATAGTAGTCTGATCAGCTGCAGTAATTTCCATGTTCCTTTGTGTCCAAGAGCATTAAATATCTTCCTTTCAACTGGCTCATAAAAAAATCTATGGGTTATATTATGCAAATTGCAAACCACCCATAGGAAAGTGTGGTGTCAAAGGATTCTGGAGGTGAGCCATCTCTGCCTGACCACTACTACGATCCTTTGAGGACTGGTTTCAGAGTAACAGCCGTGTTAGTCTGTATTCGTAAAAAGAAAAGGAGTACTTGTGGCACCTTAGAGACTAACCAGTTTATTTGAGCATGAGCTTTCGTGAGCTACAGCTCACTTCATCGGATGCATAGCATATCGTGGAAACTGCAGAAGACATTATATACACACAGAGACCATGAAACAAAACTTCCTCCCACCCCACTCTCCTGCTGGTAACAGCTTATCTAAAGTGATCATCAAGTAGGGCCATTTTCAGCACTTCGGAAGTGCTGAAAATGGCCCTACTTGATGATCACTTTAGATAAGCTGTTACCAGCAGGAGAGTGGGGTGGGAGGAAGTTTTGTTTCATGGTCTCTGTGTGTATATAATGTCTTCTGCAGTTTCCACGATATGCTATGCATCCGATGAAGTGAGCTGTAGCTCACGAAAGCTCATGCTCAAATAAACTGGTTAGTCTCTAAGGTGCCACAAGTACTCCTTTTCCTTTGAGGACTGGGGCTTGCTTTCCCCTACACCTCTGGTCAACTAAGTTGGCTGATAGATGGAGGGGTGAAGAAAGTGAAAAGGTCCCTGGGAGGGCAGTGTCTTGCCCTGTCCTGAAGGCATATGTCCACACTAGGAATCAAGATGTGTTTTTACAGCATGATCGTTAACAGACAATAGCTAACATGTGTAAAATAGTAGCGCAGAAAGGGCAAGTTGCAGTTTTAACTGGTCAAAGTGAATCCCCATGTCAAAATGTAATGCAAAGCCACCTGAACTAACATAAACTCCTACTCCAGCTTCCACAAACAAAATTTTGTCGAATTGGGTCAATTTACTGTGTGACAGTTATGGCAAATTCCTGCAATATTCTTGAAAAACCTTACTGAACTAAGTTGAAGTAGCTCTGGAGTCCACTGTATTAAATGCAAAGGTAATGTGGAACTGTATGTAACTTCTCTGGTGGGGAGATGAGATGTGAAGCCTGGGAAGTGTTATGAACTTCAAAGGACTGTACTGAACAATGGGCCAGATAAAAATACTTTGGGGATAAACAGTGAGTGGTTTTCTTGGGAATCTTACCGGGAGATGAACAAATTGCCCACCTCTGGTAGTGCAAAAATGCAGCCTTTTCAAGCTACGCCCAGAGGAGAGGACCATTGTCCACTGATTGACATTGAGACTCCAAGAACTGTTAAAGGCCCAAGCTATATAAAAGAAAGACTAACCTATGCAGGGGTCTGTGAATTCTGAGCTAAGGCTCTTGTGAACTTGTAACCACAGAAAAGACCCTGGGTGGGGTTTGAAGCATTGACACCTACCAGATTCCTTGTTGGAGTGAGGGGGGGTCACTTCTAAGCTTATTAGTATGTGTGTACATTTTTATTTGCTTTTAATGTGTTTTCTCTGCAATGCTTTCACCTTAAAAATAAATGTGCTTGCTTAGAAAGAGCTGTGTGGTACCTTATAGCTGTGGGCAATTATGCTGTTCATAGCCTCTGGAGAGAAAGCAAAGTACAGACACTGGCTTGCTGAGGATATTGTAGTGTAGGCAGGGCACCATGCAGCCTGAAAAAAACCTGGTCAGGATGGAAAGAGATGTGGATCTCTATCCAAGAGAGGTGATGTCTGAGGAGCCAGGAGCCTAAAGTTGGTGCCCTTGGTGGATCACAGAGAGGGAAATACAGGTGCAGTTGCCCAGAATTGTGACACATTGTAGGTCAAAACATAGCTCTAAGAATTCTCAGGGGTTTTGAAAACAAAACTGGAAGAAACTATTACTTTAGATCAGTGGTTTTCAAACTGGGGTACGTGTACTTCTACGGGTACATTAGCTCTCGTCAGGAGGTTATACAAGAAAAATCATGTAATGGCGTACAACACACTTTATTTAGTAAGACTTGGCAATCTAATCATAGGCATATTATGATCCTAGCTCAGATGGGGGCATGCAGTAGACTACATGATTTGGAAAGGTGTACAGAGCCTAAAAAGTTTGCAAACCACTGCTTTAAATGTATTTGTGGAACTTATACTATGTAATACAATTATCTTATAAAATAGTGAAAATCAGTGGTATTGATTACAAAAAAACCCCACACAACACTGATCTGTGAACTAATTACACAATCTGAGCACAAATTTTGCCAGTGAAAGCAAACTGTTTTCCTCTTTCTCTGGCAATATAAACTAAGCTCCACTTAAGATGAGCATTGTGTGATTCTCCACACAACCAAACTCTGTGTTCCAAAATCAAACCAACTTTCTCTCTGATTTATTTTATCACTTAAAATGTGGAGATGTCCAATTTTTTACCCCAGGCAGGCTTCTGAAAGATTGGCAGGTCACATAGAGTAAAACCTCAAGAGGTTTATTTTTCAGAAGTGTGAAACTAATTAACATTTACTTTACAGATTCTTTTTGCTCCTTTCTAGCTCCCTGTTCAGAACCCAGTGTTGCCCACTCTCATGATTTTGTCATGAGTCTCATGATATTGTTTTCCTTAAAGCCCCAGCTCTTGGAGTCAAGTGGATAGTGATGATTTCAGCCTTCATTCTTAAAGAAAAAGTAAAGTTTCTAGCCCTCATGGCTGTGGAGAAAGCTTCAAAATGTGGCCCCAGTGCATCCTAAAGGCTCAAAAAGCAGAGGGCAAATAAAAAGAACTTCAAATCTATTATTTTTACATAATCTCATAATCTTAAAGCCAATGTCGTGATTTTTGATGAGCCTGACACTTGATTTTTGAACATGTGGGGTTGGCAGTACTGACAATGTGATCTCAGTTACGCAGGTGGAATTCTGGTGTAACTGTTCATTTAAATAGATCACTCAGGATTTATATTGGTGCAACAGACAGCAGCATTCCTCTTATTTCAGACCTACGTATTTGTGATGTTTTGGGGACTAACCAGACCAGTAAGGGGTTCTGACACCACCTGCCCTGTAACCTTGGAGGCCTTTGTGGTATGTCGCTATGGTTCACATCCCTGCCATCAATAGTCTGCCCACAAGTGTAAGGTCTCACTCTGGCTTCCAGCAGCCTAGTTCTTTTCAGGGTGACAACCAACAGACCTTCTAGTCTCAAGTCTCCCCAAATCCGTCCTCCCTGAATACTTAATTGCCAGACATCTGGACCATTCCCCTCTAGTTTGTCACCCTGGAAGGCATGAAACCAGCTTCCCCCCACCACACACACAACTGATCAGCTCACTTTGGCACATACTCTCTGCACAGTTTGCCCACTGGAGACCTGGTTGGGATAAAAATAACAAAAAAGTGTATTTAATAGAAAAACCACAGATTCAAAGACTAAATAGTAAGGGGGAGCAACTGCACAAGTTACACACAAAGGTGCAGTTTCAGCCTTTACACTTTCATAGTTGATAAAATCCATTTTTTAATAAGTTACCTCACGCCTTAAAACAGTTTCCCGGTGTACCCTCTAGCTACAGGAGGGATCCAACATTCACAGACAGCCTCCCACCTAGAGACTGTCTCCAAATTCTGGATAAAAAAACTCAGTTCCTTCTTATAAAGGGCTTTTTTGCCTTAGTCCCCAGTGACTCATATTTAATCAAGGGGGGAAATTCCCTCCTGCCTTAATGTTTGAGAACCTGGATGTTCTTTTCAGTTTTGAGTTGTCTCATTGTCTTCTCATTAACGCTAATGGTTCTCCATTGTCTTTTTCCTGGGCTGGACAATAGATAGTTACTGGAAGCCAGTTTTGTGTAAACAACTGGCTGGGGAGGTGCCCCTCCCAGCCTGCTCACTGCTTTTCTGTGAGATGGAGCTGACGTTGCAGCACAGATTATGAGCACAGTTTTCTTTATACACAAATATATAGATTCATAACTGTGGTCTATATACACCTCATAATGACCATCAAGATCAGAACAATACAAGTTTTCATAAAAGATCGATCTTGATATAACTGTATAGTACAATAATACAGTATGCAATCAGTTTGTTTCGCTACTCATTTGGGGGGTTTAAGTGTTCCGTTCTCCCCTTGGGGTGTCTGGATCCTGATTAGCAGCCTGAATATACTGCAACAACCAAAGCAAATGTGCACTAAAGAGAAGCTTTAGGGTCCTGGAATGTAAGAAGCTTGAATTTGTTCCTGATTCTGAATCCTGCTTCCACTGTGCTACCAGGGGACGTGCGTTATGTACTTTAACATACCTTCACAGGAAGTGGCTGCTCTAGAAACATAAAAAAGAGTATTGGAGGCAGAGAAGGGCGTGCTGTCATTTAATTGCAAGGGGAAGCAGAAATTATAATAGACAAATTCTTTTCTCTGTAGATACAGCCGATATAGTATATTACAACTTGAGTCATTCAGGCCGGTTGGTAAAATGTCCCTAGAGGTAGGATTAACTGAATGAAGACCCTTACAAGTTTAGGGGATAATATTCCACATATGGAAATTGAACCATAGTAATGTTACCTTGTCCATGTCTGACATTGCACAGAAACAAATCTAGAGGACTATTACAAGCCAAACACTACTTTGGATCTAAGTAGGCAGATCTGGATTAAAACAAATAGGAACTACTACATGATGCTCCTTTATCACACCAACCTTTTTAAAAACAATAGAAACTTACAGATTCTTTTCCAGGAAAAGAATTTGCTTCTTTGTTCTTTAAATCACAACAGAGATGGGAAAGATATATCAGGTCACCTTGTCCACCAACCCACCTCTCCCTGTCAGTACAGGATTGTTCCCTTCTGCATATTATCAACTACTGCAAGCAGTCCAGTTTTAAAATATTCACACATTGCGGTTTCTATCAGTTCCTGTGGGATATAGTTATTACACAGCTCAATAGACTTCACTGTTAGGAAGTTTTTCAAGTTTCTTTTGCTCATCCTAATTCTATTCCACCCCAGTAGTTATATCTGCTTGCATCGCTCTAAGCCACATATCTCCGTCCTTGTGTTGTGTTTTGTAGTGCCAAGCCTTGGGTGCAAGGTCTGCAGTCCTGCCTGCTCCAAAGTCGGAGTTCACAAGGGTTAGCAAGGTTCCTTATGTCATCCCTCAATGACACAGAATCCGATCTTGAATAAACAGAGTCCCTGAAGTGAGCTTCTCCATAGATGGTGTAACTCAGAATTATAACAAAACCCAACCTGCAGATCAATTCTGGGAAGAGAAACAGCTGCTGGGACTTCTTGTACCTTGCTACGATGATTCTGAAAAACTGTGTTAATCCTTTGAAAGTGAGCACCACATTAACATGGCATCCAGCTTTTCAAAGAAAGGGCTGGGTGTGTTTCCTCTCTTCTGACACTAGTATCTTGCTGCTAACATCAGTAGCAGAATTCTCAAGCTTTGCAGCTGAACTTCCCAGTGAATGAGAAATCATTGACCAAAGTCTGGGTATACTCTAAATGTAATTTGCTCTATTTGTACATATATACCAGTCCTGGAGCAGAGATGCTCACAAAGAACTTGCAGGACAATCTCTTCTTCCAGAAATCAAAGTCCAACACCAAATGTCCACTTCTCCAAGAGCAACTCTGTAGCAAGAATGATTCTAGCAGAGAACAAACCTTATTGCTGATTCTTGCATAATCAAACTAACAACACATCTTCCCAAGACTGCACGTCTTCTCAAGGCTGCCCATTAGCTTGCACACTAGGGAAAACAAAAAAGCAAAAAAACTTGGGGAACTGGGTGTAACAGCAATTTGGTGACACCTGCCACAAGGTAAATGTAACTAAAAATGGGCAAATTATCTTGTCCTCGAGGTCACAGGTCAAGTTTAAGACCTTATTGCAAATCTACATTAGCATTGGCTTATTGCATGACTTTGAACTCTGAATAGTTCAGAAGGAGTTACAGTCATACATCCAGATTAGCGGATTACATTTATAGTATAACATGTTCCTAGAAAGGAAAAGTAATTTTCACATTTTCTAGCGATTTATGGGTGATTATTAATAGTCTCCAAAGCTAGTGTGTTTTATCGTTGTTCAAGTTGTTGATTAGTTCTGTTAATAAGGGTTACTTGAGGTGCATTTTAAAGGGGAGGCAAAAGTCTCTAGGAATTGGTACAGTGTTATTGAAACAATTCAGAACACGTAACTAAATTTGATTACATAGGAATTGGGAAATTTAATCCTAGACTACTATATAGATTGGATTATTTCAAATAACATAGGTTAGCTGGGATATGGGTGTCTCGGGGCCTGTTATGCTGGGTAGTAACTATATACATGGGTAATAACTATACATGCTCCATTGAGGACGTTGTTTTTTAAAAAAGAACTGTGTTCTTTGAAAAGACTTTGCCTTCCTGTCTCATTAATAATCCAAGGGGGTGTGCTCTGACCTGTCAAAGAAGCTTAAAAGGGCCATTTGCAGCAATCTGCTAAAATATGTATTTAAGGTTTTTAAGAGAAGTATTTAAATACATGTTTAAAAATATATGAAAACAACTTTAAAGTTATCAACTGGAATAGTGTCAGAGCAGATCTCTGGATGTCTTCAGTAAAGATAGTAACCCACACTTCCAAGTGATGTCACTAATCTTGACAGGGAACAACATGAAATGGAATTTAATGGGTGGGACATGATCACTCTTAGAAGGTGATTAAAAGATGTTGTTCCCATTCTCACTATGCAACTATACTAGTTTAGTGGAATAAGACCTTGGCTGTACCAGCTGTGACTGTCATTTTGCATTCAGTTGTGCACATTCTAACCCTCAAGGGAACTTAGGTTGGTACAAACCACACTACCACCAGCTTTAGGATTCGGAACATTTAAAACTCCATTATGGGTTAGAACGTACACTCTTTGAATGGACAGCGATAGTGCACCAGACTTTGCCTGGAGGTAAACCATTATGGAAAACCTAAAAGCCTGATGTCCAGTATTCTGAGAACTATTGGTCTAACTACAGTGCCATGGGAACCATTAACCTGAAGTGAATGATGCTTTATTCTATTTCTTTAGCCAATGCATTCACAGAAATACATTGTATGCTCCATTTAAAAATATATACAGCACTGATCTGTGTGTCCTAGTGACAGAGTTAATAATGTATCCAGTGAAGTCAGGCTCTCTTTCTGCTTGCTGAATATCAGATCATTGCTTCTTCAAACATTTTCATTATCCGAAGCTATCTGGAAACAGCTTCTCGAATTTTTTCCTCTATGAATGCAAATATTTTAAAGTTAAGATATATGGCTTAGCTCTGATTGCTCAGCTCAGTCACATAGTACTCTTTCTCTTCCCTGATTGAGGCTGTGATGCAGCAAGAACATGCTTAACTTTAAACACATGAGTAGTCCCACTGAAGTTGATGGAGCTACTCAGTGCTTACAGTTAAACATGTACATAAATGCATTTCTGGTGTGGAGTCTGCATGAGCACGAGACCTGCAGGAGCAAATTCGTGAAAGTGTATACTTAAATTGTGGTTTCTGTAATCAAATCTGAGCATGTGACTCTACTGACTAATCTAGCAAGATGGGTTGGAATAGCATCTTCCAAACTTTGGTATTAGACCTCACCTTTCTTGTTCTCTTAGACGTAGGCTGGGGTCGAATTGGGGGTGGAAACAGTGCTCTTCTAGACTGAATGCACATCTCAGTTGCCACACACTTGAGTTGCCAGAATGTGATGCAGTCCACAGTAGATTGTAGAGATGTTCAAAATATAAGTAGGCATGTTCTGCTTAAATCCTTGGGTTGGCTCCCTCCTGGTTGCACTCTGATGTCCTACTCAGCTCTCTTCCTTATCTCTCTCTTGTGGCTGCAGGGATTGGAAAAACAAGCGGTGGTATTTGTCCCAAACAATCCTGACATATCAATTGTTGCCAATATGTTTCAGCATCAATGCTCCACTGGGTCGAAAAGAGACAGTCTTCTTTCAAAGATATGGTTTGAAATTGTCCATAGACTGAAGCAGACATTACTACACTGGCTACCTAAGTTCCCTCTAAGCCTCGCAGCCACGCAGCAGGTTATCAAGGGTTGCACAGGTGGGGAGAGGCGCTTCTCCCCCGGCCTCAGCCCCAGAGCTGCTGTGGCAAGAGAGGGCTGGAGGGAGTCCTCTCTCCCTGCTGCAGCCCCAGGGCATCCTGTACCCCAAGCCCCTCATCCCCAGCCCCACCCCAGAGCCCACACCCCCAGCCAGAGCCCTCACCCCCCACATCCCAACCCTTTGCCCCAGCCCTGAGCCCCTCATCCTCGGCCCTACCCCAAAGCCCTCACCCCCAGCCAGAGCCCTCTCCCCCCTGGACCCCAATCCTCTGCCCCAGCCCTGAGCCCTCTCTTGCATCCTGAAACCCTCATCCCCGGCCCCACCCTACAGCCCTCACCCCCAGCCAGAACTCTCACTCCCAACCCTCTGCCCCTGCCCTGAGCCCCCTCCCATACTCCAAACCCCTCAGCCCCACCCTCACCACACATCACCTCCATATTGGTGCACATAACAAAATTCATTCCACACATGGATGTAAAAAATTAGAGGGAAGATTGCTGGCTACACTTTGTTAATATTGGAGCAGGGGAGGGGAAATAAAGCTTAGCTCCTGGAGATAATGCATGAAATTTTGGCTCCACTGAAGTCGATGGCAAAACTTCTATTGACTTCAGTTGGGCCAGGATTTAACCCAATATGGCTGCCATCAGGAGGAAATTTCGGTTTATCGAGCTACTGTGAGCTAGTCCAATTTGAGCTGTGGACATGTGACAGAATTGGCGAAGCTATCTGGGGTATAACTCCTCTAACACCTTTTATTGTTTTCTCTTTTGAGGCATCCCTTACAATATTTTCCTTTAGGAGGAAGTCTCCAAAATGAAAAGTGTTCTGGTGCTGTTGGTAACATGAATTAAAAGTGCTCATTGGATGATTTGAGTACTATATATGAAGTATAATAGCTACAAGGAATTTATCTGTAGCCTTATCTGGTATAAACAGAATTAACATCAGAAAAACAGGTGGGACACACAGGAAATTTTGCAAACAAACTAATTATCTGAGCAGCATGGTTTTCAGATTTATTGGAAATATTTTTACATTTTGCTTGCAATTATCTTAAATTCTGCAAGAGATGGCACATCTCATGTTAGGTTTCAGTCCAGAAGTAATGTGGTTTAGAAAGTTTTAAAAAGGAGGCTCAGTCTTTCAGAACTATTCAATTGTGAAATAAATGTGTCTAAAAAGAAGTATGATAGTGAAACATGAAGATCCAACAGCAAAATGTGAGTTCCAGTGAATAGTCAGGCATTTGGCACAAAACAGTGGATTAAATAAACACTCAATGAATATTCATGAGGATCCTGAGAAAATAAAAAGGGACTAGGAAATTTGCTCAGAGGTAAGGAAAAACTAATTGGCCATAGTGGACCCCTGAGAAAAACAGGTGAAAGACCATCCCAGCTCCTCTAACACCCCCCGCCCCGGAGTGATTAATTATTGATATCCTTAACTGATCTTTTGTGCAGTCTGTCAGCTTGATACCAGCATTACTCAACCACAGTGAGAGGTTAATAGAGCCACATTATATTTTCAAATGTTTGTTGTTTAGCCCGCATGAAGGAAGATGTTGTATACATCAGCTTCTGTTTGGTAGCATTGTTTTCACTTTCTTTTTTGAATTCTAGTGTATGTATTTTCAAGTCTTAATTCCTAGAATAATCCCACTTTGAGTCATGTTTAATTATGCTATTGGCAATGTTCTGTCTCTGTGGGATTATGGACCAGATTTTGTGCCTGCTATTAATTAAATGCACAATTTTGTTGGCTACACTAAAAGTTAGAAGGCTTTCACACACAAATCTAATAGTTAGATAGCTACATTCTATACCCTGTGCTCACATTTGATTGCACCTGCAGAACTGCATTCAGATTTATTTGCAAGAACAAAATGACAGGTTCAATATCCAGGTTGAGGCCCCTTTGAAAATTCAGTCGTGTATAGTTTCATAGATGATCATTTGAGCCTCCTGATTTCGCAACCTTTCTCTCTGAGCACCGTCCGCAGTAGAGACAGCTTACTTTTATTTTCTGTTTAGCATTTTACAAATTCCATCACTATTTTATGAGTGCCCTTAGCTGGTGTCTTACTCCCAGTTAGCTCATGATCACTTACACCCCAGATTTTTACCCCTTTCAATCAGCTGTCATAATTTCTCCCTGGGAAGTACCACATTTAAACTCACCTCCCGTTTGGCTTCATTTTCAATTCAGCATTGAATAGTCAATGTGTTTTGAATATTTGTGCCTCTTTTTTTCTTCCTTTCTTGGCTGTAGCACTCATTTCGTATTGCAACTGCTTCATTTGAAGCCTTGTACATTGTAATGTTGTTTCTACTGTAATGCTGTTTAATGTAGCAACACAAACCTGGCAAGTGACCTGAATTTCACAGATCAAACTGCAATCACACAGGAGACTTGGGGACCTGCAACAAGAATGTTTGTTTAGCTCCCGCTGCTCTGTTCCCTGCCCATGATCCTACTGCTCCCCCATCTGACCTTCCATGCAATTTTTACTGCTTATTCTTGGGTTATTTTACTGGTTATCTAGGTGTACGGTGTGCTGGCAGTTCCTGTTGGAATATGACATAGGCAGCCCCTGATTAGCTGTCTGTCTGGGTAGCAGAGACACAGTTAATAATTTGAGTCATTGAAAATAAGTTGCATGATGTTAGGGCACTTTCCAGGATCTCGTAGGCATCACTTGCCAACCAGACTCAGCGTGACAAGGATCTGCTCCTCATCTAATGTTTTATATGAACCATTTGAAAATTATAATATGTTAATAATTTGAAACAACAATAAGAAATATAGATAATACTTTATAGAAGATCAATCAGGTTGAAGTATTGAAAAAGTCCTGTGGTAGGAGACAGTGCTTTGAATACGTTGGGAGAAAGTGACTTTCTTACATTGGCGATTTTGCTAGCACCGTATAATATCCACAACATACAACGCAGAGAGGGTAGGTAATAGGTGTAGGGTATGTAACTGAGAAACTGAGATGCCATTTGTTCTGGTGTACTGTACCTTTTAAATGTCTAAGCCCTCTCCCTGTGTTCAGCAGCCATTTTTGTTCTCAGGGCTGAGTGCAGACTGGCATGGGTGATGCACGCTGTGCATTCTCTCCTGGAAATGTTACTTTTGTCCCTTTTGGTATTGTTGTTCTCTTCATCTTTAGTAAGTCTTTCTCGCTGAAAGTTTTGTGATTGCTCTTTGTGTTTGGAACAACATAACAGTAGGGCCAGGTACTAATGACCTAAAGACATCAATACCTTGATTTATTCATACTATACCTGCAGTTTATGGCCTACTTTGACTTACAGGCCCCATTTGCCTTTGTGCCCACTCCCTACTCAGAAATGGCGAACCTGTGTTCAGACAGAAATCAGGGCAGGCCAATAAATGTTCAGTACTTACCTGTGCGTTACTGTGTGTTTGTGAAACCTTGCCTTGGAAAGCGCATTGCTCAGGTAACATAAGTGAGGAATAAAACGGTTTCAGTGATCGCACAGTAGGTGCTGTGTAGCATTTTACTATTTTTTTTTTAATCTTGTGAAGTGAACATCATCTTGCAATGTGGGACCATCGATACAGTGATTCAAAATTGTCTGATTTGGGGCCCAAGGATTTGAGGGTGTATTTGTGCCTTTTGGTCTGTTGTTAACATGCCACTAACGCTTTTTGAGATGTGACGGGTGATATTGTATATGCTATGCACTGATCTCCCTGGCTCAGTCAGATGGTGCTTCTTAATAGTGCTAGGGTGCAGGATTTTTCCTTCTCAGCATCCATCTACATTTACTGACATCCCCCATTTTCTTTTCATATCCTTAATCTCCCTGGCACAGAGGAATGCCTAGTGAAACGCCCACAGCTAGATCTGGTGCTGTAGGGTTTATCCTTCCTGCTTGCTGGATATATCACCTTTTCATTAAGCAGAGTGAGTTTTTCCAGCTGGTGGATCTCTGAAACAGAGAAATTAGCCTTTCTTCTGGGACCTTGTATAGCTGGCTGTGCACTATATACTATGGTCTGTTTTCCCTACAAGGAAACGCAGTTTTGAGCATGAAATACAATATTTAGGTAAGCATTTAACATTTGCATAGAATCATAGAAGATTAGGGTTGGAAGAGACCTCTGGAGGTCATCTAGTCCAACCCCCTGCTCAAAGCTAAATTAGCCCAGCCAGAGCTCTGTCAAGCCAGGCCCTAAAAACCTCTAAGGATGCAGATTCCACCACCTCCCTAGGTAACCCATTCCAGTGCTTCACCACCCTACGAGTGAAATAGTGTTTCCTAATATCCAACCTAGACCTCTCCCACTGCAACTTGAGACCACTGCTCCTTGTTCTTGCACATGAAAGCCTGACAGGAATTTGTGATCCTAACGTCACATTCAGTCATACGATTGTGCCCAGATTTCATAGGCGATGACAAAATCACCTTTATCTCCCCTGAGTGATTGACATGACCTATTTGACATTGGGGTTTGATTTGGCACCTGCAGCCCTGCATATGTGAGGCTTCTCAGTCACTGGGATAACTCCACTGACAATCTGTCTCGAAATGGGATTCAGAAACAACGAGGATTCCACTGAATGGGTTAACTTGGGAGGTTGTAGCAGTCAGAAATGTGGCACAGTTCATCTGTGAAAGGATCCATGGAGCTGAATGCTAATGTTGTCTCCTCCTGGAGTGCTTCTGTTTCCTAAGAGTGGCAAAGTCCACTCCTTCCTCCTTCCTAAGTGGCTCCGTGGCTTGTTTTAGCACCAGTAGACCCAGCGTTTTTTGTGCCCTTTCTTGCCTCCCCTCAGAGAGCAATTATGGGGCTGTGTCTCATCCTGCTGATGGAAGCTGATTCCCTGTAGCCAATGACTTCCCCTCTCCCACTCTGCCTGGGCAGACTCAGCGAGTATGTCTGGGCAATTGCCAGCCATATTAAGGCTGCAGTTGGTTGTCCTGGAACATCAATCACTTCTCCTTCTCTTCCTTGGCCCACCCACAACAAGCTGTGTGTGTCTCGGGCACCCAAGTGAGTCAGAGATTTGGGGTCCTGCTGGTTCTCCTATTTTCTAAAGCCTCCTAACAAGCTCCCATTCAGGGTTACCAGGAAAACTTTTTATACTGCCATTTTTCCCAGCTGCTGTTTCTGGGCTGCTGCCTGTGAAAACTGCTCTTTAGTAAGTCCCCAAAATGGCAAGGGGACTGTAGTAATATGAAGAATGCTTGCTTAAATCCTCAGACAAGAGCTGAAGAGAGAGAAAAACGTAAGCTGCTAGTTTGTACTTGCAAAGTTACTTACTTGCAAAGATGCTCACATGAGCTTCTGTTAACTGAGGTTTTCCAATTAGCATCTTCTAAGACGAACCCACTTAATCTGTACTTTCTTCTGTACTTTCCACAGTATGCATCCGATGAAGTGAGCTGTAGCTCACGAAAGCTTATGCTCAAATAAATTGGTTAGTCTCTAAGGTGCCACAAGTCCTCCTTTTCTTTTAATCTGTCCAGTAATGGGTTTTGCTTTCAAAGGCCACCATTTGGAATCAGTTCAGGACCTAAACTATTTTACTCAACAATGGGCAAGGTGTAGTAAGATGGGATGGATGGGTGGTAACACTGTGACTTTAGAGAGCTTTCTAGCATGCTTTTGTTGCTGCACCTCATTGGACTGTAAAGACCACGTCTACACTACGAACTCCGGGCGACCACAAGTTATGCTGACATAAAGCTGCTGCCATTAGTATATCACTTGTGTGTACGCATACTTGACTTCTCGCATCAGTGCTGCACATATTCACCAGGACTGTTTCTGTCGACATAGGCCCTGACTCCACCCCTGCCACGCCCCCTCCAGCCCATGCCCTACCCCCATTCCAACCCCTTCCCCAAAGTCCACACCCCAACTCCACCCTCTCCCTGCCCCTACTTGACTCCTTCCCCAAATCCCCGCCCCAGTCCTGCCTCTTCCCCGCCTCCTCCCCTAAACGCACCCGCAGTCCCGCTCCTCCCCCCTCCCTCCCGGAGGTGGCGATGAGGTGAAGTGGGGCGGGGAGGGGAGATTGGCTGCCAGTGCGTGCAGAGCACCCGGTAATTTTTCCCCGCGGGTGCTCCAGCCGCAGAGCACCCACGGAGTCAGCGCCTATGTGTGTTGATGCATAGTGAGGTGCACCATGATAGGTATCCCAGTGTACAACCCACCACTGTCCAGCACACTGTCTTTTGGGAAGTGTTGGCAATGCATGGTGGGACAGAAACGAGTCACACGGGGGGACTAGGAGCACGGGGTCAACTTCCCAGCATGCAACTGTATCCATCCCATAATGTCATCTATATCCCATAATTGTCATGCCTTTTTAAAAAATCCCACAAACTCCCATGGTTCTCGTCGCAGTCTGCCATAAGCATGGAGCCTGCACAGCTCTGCACTATTGTCATAAGCACTGAAAGCACAGGATGCATGATCCTCCAGTATCTGCAGAGCCATAAGAAGAACTGAATCACTGGGGGAAATGTTGATTTCTTGGAGGACAGATTGTTGTGGGAAATGGGGAGAGCTAACTCAAGACTGTTGTTAGCATTCATGGAGCAGCTGCAGATGGTGGAGCGCCACTTCTGGGCCTGAAAACTGAGCACTGACTGGGGGGATGGCATCATACTGCAGGCTTGGGATGACAAGCAGTGGCTGAAGAACTTTCAGATGGGCAAGGCCACATTCCTGGATCTGTGTGCCAAGCTTGCCCCCGCCCTCCCGCACAGGGACACCAGAATGAGAGCTGCTCTTACAGTGGAGAAGTGAGTGGCAATCCAACTATGGAAACTTGCAATGCTGGATTGCTACCTGTCAGTGGGAAATCATTTTGGACATGGGAAATCTGCTGTGGGAGCCATTGTCACGCAAGTGAGCAGGGCCGTTAATCGTGTTCTGCTACACAGGACTGTGACTCCTGGCAGTGTGCAGGACATTGTGAATGGATTTGCAGGAATGGGGTTCCCGAACGGCAGTGCAGCAATAGGCAGCATGCACATCACTAGTCTGACACCTTGCCACAGAGAACATCAACAGAAAGGGTTACTTTTCTATGGTAATGCAAGTGCTGGTGGATCAGCAGAGACACTTCATCAGTATCATTGTTGGCTGGTCAGGGACGGTGCATGATGCTCACATCTTTAAGAGCACAGAAGTGTTCAGGAAGCTGCAAGCAGGGACTTTCTTTCCTGACCAGTAGATTACCATTGGCAATGTTTGAAATGTCAATAGTGATCCTGTGGGACCTAATCTACCCCTGGCTTCCCTGGCTCATGAAGCTGGACGATGGCCACCTCGACAGCACTAAGGAAAGATACAGTTACCGACTCAGCAGGTGCAGAATGACCGTTGAATGCGCTTTTGGTAGATTGAAGAGATACTGGCATTGTTTACTCACAAGATTGGGATGTTTCTTTCACTGAGATCCAATGGTTATAGCTGCCTGCTGTGTTCTGCACAATACCTGTGAAGCAAAGGGTGAAGACTGCCACCGGCGTGGAGGTGGAGTGGCTGTCTGGTGAGTTTGAACAGCCAGACGTAAGGGCTAGTAGAAGAACTCAAAGCAGAGCTGTACAGCTCAGGGAGGCTTTGAAAGAGCACCTTAAAAATGAACCACAGTAATGCATCATTGTGTACTGTACTGTACCTGGCCCTGATATTTTGGGGCCTGTTAGGAATTGTGTGGTGCCTAGTGTACATCTATGACTATCACACTATCAATGCACCTATTCATTTTGTAGTGCTTGCTGTACATTTATGATTATTACATTGTTTGTCACTGATCCTGTGAATTGTGTCACACTGTCTAGTAATGAGTAAGTGGGTGTTTTCTGAACTGCTAGGCACTCTGCAGCATACATTGCAGACTCATAAAGATGAATTATTTTCCAAATAGAATTTTATTCAGTAACAAAAGCAGTACAAAGAAAGATCTGTGCAATTTAAAAGCAAATACATTAAAACTTAATAAATTAATGGAACCAAACTTAACAAGGGAAAAGAACATTCATGTCCATTTTACTTACATATACAGCAACTGAAGCTTTCATAGATCCGTGCATGAGAAACTGTGGTTGTCCTTAATGGAGTGGTGTGATGCTATGTGATTAAACATGACCATGTATATCATTGATATTGCCACTGTTAGACAATTGCAACAAATCTTGTACAAAGTATATCGTGTAAGATGTCAATGGAAAAGTTATGATTTGCTGAATATGATTATCCTGTTTGTATCTGAAGTTATGAATATTGACTATGTACCAGTATTTCAAATGTGTTTGCTCCTGGGGTAACATCCACAAGGTAGTTTACATCCAGTCTAGCCTGCACATTGTGAATGGACCATTCAAGTTGATGGCCCATTAATAAACACAACAAGCCATCGAAGATGCTTGTCCTGTCCCAGTGAGCCTTCCTGTGGATGCTTTAGTCAAAATATGAGTAATGGCTACTCTTATTAAGTCATCAAAGCATGCAAGGGCATGTGACCCTGGACTCCATCTTGTACCTATAATTTTATACAAACGAAGCATGTGTGTTTTCCCTCCACATGGGAAAAGGTATAAAAGATCATGGAAGCATCTCCATTTTGCCTCTTTTCTGCTCTGATCTCTTGACTATGGACTTACATTAAAAGTAGTGCTGTCAATTAATTGCAGTTAATTCACATGATTAACTCAAAAAATTAATCACAATAAAAAAATTTATCGCAATTAATCGCAGTTTTAATCAGACTGTTAAACAATAGAATACCAATTGAAATGTATTGTGTATTTTGGATGTTTTTCTACATTTTTCAAATATATTGATATCAATTACAACACAGAATACAAAGTGTACAGTGCTTACTTTATATTCTTTTTATTACCTATATTTGCCCTGAAAAATGATACAAAAAATAGTATTTTTCAATTCACCTCATACAAGTACCATAGGGCAATCTCTTTATTGTGAAAGTGCAACTTACAAATGTAGATTTTTTTTGTTACATAACTGGACTCAAAAACAAAACAATATAAAACTTTAGAGCCTACAAGTCCCCTCAGTCCTACTTCTCATGCAGCCAATCACTATGAGAAACAAGTTTGTTTACATTTACGGGAGATAATGCTATCCGCTTCTTATTTACAAGGTCACTTGAAAGTGAGAACAGACATTCACATGGCACTTTTGTAGCCGGCACTGCAAGATATTTATGTGCCAGGTATGCTAAACATTCATATGCCCCTTCATGCTTTGGCCACCATTCTAGAGGACATGCTTCCATGCTGATGACGCTCATTAAAAAAATGTGTTAATTAAATTTGTAACTGAACTCGTTGGGGGAGAATTGTATATCTCCTGTGCTGTATTTTACCTGCATTCTGCCATATATTTCATGTTATAGGAGTCTTGGATGATGATCCAGCACATGTTGTTCATTTTAAGAACACAAATTTGACAAAATGCAAAAAAGATACCAATGTGAATTTCTAAAGATAGCTACTGCACTCAACCCAAGGTTTAAGAATCTGAAGTGCCTTCCACAATCTGAGAGGGACAAGGTGTAGACCATGCTTTCAGAAGTTTTAAAAGAGCAATACTCTGATACGGAAACTGCAGAACCCAAACCACCAAAAAAGAAAATCCAACCTTCTGCTGGTGACATCTGATTCAGATGATGAAAATGAACATGCGTTGCTCTGCCCTGCTTTGAATCGTTATTGAGCAGAACCCATCATCAGCATGGTTGCATGTCCTCTGGAATGGTGGTTGAAACATGAAGGGACATATGAGTCTTTAGCACATTTTGCCCATAAATATCTTGCAACGCCAGCTACAACAGTGCCATGCGACCACCTGTTCTCATTTTCAGGTGACATTGTAAACAAGAAGCAGGCAGCATTATCTCCTGAAAATGTAAACAAATGTGTTTGTCTGAGCGATTGGCTGAACAAGAGGTAGGAGTGAATGGACTTATAGGCTCTAACTTTTTGTACAGTTTTATTTTTGAATGCAGTTATTTATTGTTTGTACATAACTCTACATTTGTAAAATGTATTCAACTTTCATGATGAAGAGATAGGACTACAGTACTTGTATTAAGTGAATTGAAAAATACTATTTCTTTTATTTTTACAGTGCAAATATTTATAATAAAAATATAAAATGAACACTGTACACTTTTTATACTGTGTTGTACTTGAAATCAATCTATTTGAAAATGTGGAAAACATCCAAAATATTTATATAATTGGTATTCTATTATTGTTTAACAGTGCGTTTAACTCTTGCTGTTCACACCACGGGCCTGTAGGGTAAGTTAGTACCGACCTGCACTTGGCTTGCCTGTGCTTGAATGCTGAGACTGACTGGACTGCTATGGAGTCTCAAACAGGTCCTGGCTCACAGCAATACTGGACCTCTCAGTCGCATGTTTCCCATCCTCCTCCTC
Organism: Chelonia mydas; assembly: GCF_015237465.2. Taxonomy (NCBI): domain Eukaryota; kingdom Metazoa; phylum Chordata; order Testudines; family Cheloniidae; genus Chelonia; species Chelonia mydas. The sequence continues at coordinate 150,624,330 of NC_057850.1, forward strand.
ACTCTTGCTGTTCACACCAGGGGCCTGTGACTCAGGCTCCTCTGAGGTATCCACAGTGGTGTGTGGGATGGTGGTGGGGTCTCCACCATGTAGTTCTTTGAAAAAACAGTAGGTTTGTGGCTCAGCACTGGATTGACTGTTGTCCTCCCTGGCTTTCTGATATGCCTGATGCAGTTCCTTTGCTTTCAAGAGGCACTGCTGCTGATCCCTGTCATATTCCTTCTCCTGCATCCCCTGTACAATTGACTCATAGATGACCCCCGTTTCTACAGCTGGTCTGTAGGGGTGCCTGCACAGCCTCGTCTCCCCACAGGCCCAGGAGATCCAATATCTCCTGACTACTCCAAGCTGGAGCACATCTGGAACATGTAGCCGGCATGGTGAGCTGGGCTTTTGCATACAACAGTGGAGATGTGCTAGGTGTGCTTGCCAAGCTTGGCAATCTGGAATAGGCATTTTAACAATTCACAGGGTTTAAAGGGGGGGGAGGCCTGCTGGTCTCTGTGACCATGGGCAGTGGAGTTCACAATTGTGACCAGAGCAGTGAATCCAAAGCATTGTGGGACAGCAGCTAGAGGACTGTTAGGGTCGACTTAGGTAACGCAGTGTCTACACTCGCACTGTGTTGACATCAGTACATCAACCATGGCTCAACACTGCTCGGGGAGGTGGTGTTACTGCATCACAGTAACAGGGCCCTTATATCAGTGGGAGACAAATTTAAGTGTAGACACATTCACAACTAGGTTGACGCAAGGCGGCTTACATCAATCTAACTTTGTAGTGTAGACCAGAACAAAAAGAAGAGACACCAAGGACTCTCCTTTCTCCTTCCCTGAAGTCTCACATTAAAATATTTCAATAGGTAGAGCTTACACAATTCCAAAATCACCACTACACAGCTGACTATGGGACATATATTTGAAGTCACACAAATGTAGCTAACAATAACTTAGTACTAGTTAGCTACTAACGTCTATGTTATTAGTGCTAAGTAATATTATTATTAATAATAACATGAATTGAATGCTAAAAAATAAAGTAACATGTCTTGATTCTAAACAGAGAAGTGTCAGTTCTTTGTCAGCAAAATGACCTTTTTAGGAGACAAGTTATTCACTACAACCAGCAAGAAGAGAATTGCAGGCCGTGGGAAATACGTTCAGACTTACTAACCAAAATAAATACAAGAAAGTGTAATGCAAGCAGCTACAGTTCCTAGGCAAATACACACATGAAATACATCCCTGCAGCCCTGAGTGTGTGAAGGCCTGGGAGCTAGCGGGGTTTTCACTCTGATGCTTTGTCACCAGAAGAGATACTGAGGTGTAACAAGGAAGGCAGAGGAGCTGCCTCTGAGTCAGGCATTCCAAGGCAATATGGACCTGCTTCTCAACTAACACCTCACAATTCAAGCATCAAGTAGGCCCAGGGAAGAAACAAGGAGTGCAGGAGAAAAATGGGACCGGCACAGCATGGAAGCAATTGCCCATCAAGTAGGGGGGACACTGTTCTGTTGAAGAAAAAGGGTTCTTTTGCTCTGACTCCCTGCATCTAAACCTTTCAGCGCGCTCATTCTCAAGGCAGGCTTGTTCCTCACCTCCGTACTCCTGGCTTTAACTCCCAGACAGAACAACCCACCTTGCCCTCATCCCCACTCCCCTTCCTTGAACAAACCGCCCACGTCTCTCTTATGTCCCACTTCCCAGACAGATCCACTCCTCCCCATACTTATTTCTTCCCAGACAAACTTACTCCCTCTTTATGATAGCCCTGCTCTTCCTCTTCTTCCTTACCTCCCCCCAGAAGGACCTACTTCTGCCCATGCCCAGCTCCCCTACCTTTCCTTATCCTGTGCCCATCCCACTTTGCCTTCCCTCCCACTTACTGGGAGTCTTCTACCTAGTCTGTCGTCTTTCCTCTGACTCCTTGATGGATTCCTTCCCTCCCCTGCTTGCTGCCTGACTATGAGTTCTGTCTCACAACAGTACATCTGGAATCCTAGAAAGATTTAACAAAATGTGATGCAGCCAGGGAGCAAAAAGGTGGGCATGAGGGCCATGATGTAAATGGTCAGCATGGCAAAAGGGCTGTGGACAGCTTATCGCATGCACTTACAATTTCAGGATCAAATTTCCTGCCAGCCTCCTTAACTGAGTCCACAAAATATGCAAGCAGAAAACACACACTTGTGCACCCAAACTGGTATCTATATGTGCTCAAAAAGTACTTGAATGCACAAACGGATAATTCAGTGTGGGCACAAATGGGGGATTTTGCTTTTGCCCCCAGGTATATGGCTCACCAGATATTGCACTCATATTTTTGGAGGGCAGTTTGAAATGAGAATGAATTTCAAGCCTACCACAAAAATGCAAGATCAGCTCTGCCCCCTGTTTGGTTCTTGTCTGAAGGACCCACTACACCTGAATTAGGGAAGAGGAGTTGTAGTGGATTAGGCCTTCCTAAAGATAATGGGGGAAGCTGGGCGGGGGCCTCACTGGATGAGGAAGGATGGAAAGCAAAGTGGTTGGTTGTACCAGGGGTAAAGGAAAAGGTGATTGTGCTGCTCAGAAAAGGGCCAGAATATGGAACAAACAGGGAAGAGTTTTGAAAAAGTGTCATGGGAAGGCCCACTGTGAAGTTGTGCTAGGAAACCCAGCCATGAACGTTTATGGCACTGGGAAAATTCATATAGATGTGACAGCAAAGTCTGTGTTGCCCAAGACACTGTTACAAGGCCTGGTCATAAGGGAACAGAACACAAGTGTGAATGAATAGAACTGAAGTACATTCTAATCAATTAACCAGTGCTGATACTTTTTGATTTAGACAAAAGCACCTGGGTCTCAACTGATGCCTCTAAGGATGGCCTTGGGGCAGTGTTGCTTCAAGAGAGCAGAAGACAGGCCCTGGCTTTCTGTTGCATCTGTTGCAAGATTGAAAACTGAGACTGAACAAAAATATGCATAGTTAAAAAAGAATGTTTAGGTGTGTCCCATGGATGTGTGAAATTTCACAGCCACACTTACACTTTGTATCCAAAACAGAAACAGATCACAAACCTCTAACAGCAATATAAAAAAGAGTCTGAATCTCATCTCCACATAAACAAAAATTCATAGTGAATCTCTAAAGATTTAGTTATCACTTGACTTACAAACAGTGAAAGTATCTGACTGATGCAGCTGCATTCTCTTATGTGGACTTCATTATAGAAAAGTTAGCATGAACTTTCATAATGAGGACAGGTCAAGAATTTTCCATCAAAATGTGTTTTGTTTTCAATGGATAATTATTTGTTGTAAATGAACATTTTCACAAAAGATGAAAACCTATAAAAAAACACACACACACTCCAAAGCCACATATTTTTGCAGTTTTCAGTCTCCCCCCCCACCTCCCCCGGGCCAGTTTTGTTGCCAAAAACTGAAATAAAAATTGCTGGGGTTGGGGGAGGTGTCTTTAAGTTTTCACAAACAGTAAAACATTTCCAACCAACTCTATCCAACCAACTACAACGGGTCCTACTAAAAGGTGAACTGTCAGGCTGGAGGGAGGTTACCACTGGAGTTCCTCAAGGATCGGTTTTGGGACCAATCTTATTTAATCTTTTTATTACTGACCTTGGCACAAAAAGTGGGAGTGTGCTAATAAAGTTTGCGGATGATACAAAGCTGGGAGGTACTGCCAATTTAGAGAAGGACAGGGATATCCTACAGGAGGATCTGGATGACCTTGTAAACTGGGGTAATAGTAATAGGATGAAATTTAATAGTGAGAAGTGTAAGGTCATGCATTTAGGGATTAATAACAAGAATTTTAGTTATAAGCTAGGGACACATCAATTAGAAGTAACGGAGGAGGAAAAGGACCTTGGAATATTGGTTGATCGTAGGATGACTATGAGCTGCCAATGTGATATGGCCATGAAAAAAACTAATGCGGTCTTGGGATGCATCAGGAGAGGTATTTCCAGTAGGGATAAGGAGGTTTTAGTACCGTTATACAAGGCACTGGTGAGACCTCACCTGGAATACTGTGTGCAGTTCTGGTTTCCCATGTTTAAGAAGGATGAATTCAAACTGGAACAGGTAGAGAGAAGGGCTACTAGGATGATCCGAGGAATGGAAAACTTGTCTTATGAAAGGAGACTCAAGGAGCTTGGCTTGTTTAGCCTAACTAAAAGAAGGTTGAGGGGAGATATGATTGCTCTCTGTAAATACATCAGAGGGATAAATACTGGAGAGGGAGAGGAATTATTTAAGCTCAGTACCAATGTGGACACAAGAACAAATGGATATAAACTGGCCACCAGGAAATTTAGACTAGAAATTAGACGAAGGTTTCTAACCATCAGAGGAGTGAAGTTTTAGAATAGCCTTCCAAGGGAAGCAGTGGGGCAAAAGATCTATCTGGCTTTAAGATTAAACTCGATAAGTTTATGGAGGAGATGGTATGATGGGATAACATGGTTTTGGTAATTAAATATTCTTGGTAAATAGGCCCAATGGCCTGTGATGGGATATTAGATGGGGTGGGATCCGAGTTACCCAGAAAAGAATTTTCTGTAGTATCTGGCTGATGAATCTTGCCCATATGCTCAGGGTTCAGCTGATCGCCATATTTGGGGTCGGGAAGGAATTTTCCTCCAGGGCAGATTGGAAGAGGCCCTGGAGGTTTTTCGCCTTCCTCTGTAGCATGGGGCCTGGGTCACTTGCTGGAGGATTCTCTGCTCCTTGAAGTCTTTAAACTACGATTTGAGGACTTCAATAGCACAGATATAGGTGTGAGGTTTTTTGCAGGAGTGGTGGGTGAAATTCTGTGGCCTGCGTTGTGCAGGTCAGACTAGATGATCATAATGGTCCCTTCTGACCTAAATATCTATGAATCTATGAATCTATCCATGATTATGTGAATCCAAGTCACGTGCCACCTAAGGCATGTTGTGCATACATTAAGAAGAAGACGACACAGCATTATCTGTGTCAATAACACAGCTGGATGGAATTGTGGTGTATGTAAAAATCATTGCTAATGAGTATGCCCTTAATTATGCAGCACAGGTGACTCTGTTTTATGCATACATCCACTGTCCAGTTTATTCCAGTGGACAGACTTGATTTCCTCAGTGTCTATAAAACATGAAAGAATTCATCAGGGACACCTAGGAACTGAAAAGCTTATGGAACTTGTGTCCTCTGACAGTGTTTGGTGGACAACAGAACTGTGTAACACTAATTTCTTCAGTCAGACATTCAACTGACTATTAATAGAGCAGCGTAAGGGGTCCATTTTGCCAGACATGCCCCAGCTGCTAAGCAGACACATTTGAGTTGGACAGTGTGCAGAGAGAGCATATTTCGGGGAATCATGTTAGAGAGATTTCACTTTACAGATTCTCTAGAACTTGGAACTAATATTCAGAAAGTTTATGTCGGAGTGTTACAACAGGGACTTTTCTAACCGAGACAACATGTAGTTTCCCTTTGCATTGCAAGCTTGCAGCTTAAAAACAGATCCTTAGTCCAAAGGGATTCTGTCTACCAGTTGTGAAATCTGGTGGCCCAATTACAGTTTTAGACGTCTCAAACCATCTGGGTACTTTAATTTTAATTCCATATAAGAAAGTATTTCTGTACAAATATTGTCTTATGTAGATATTTTTATTGGTAATTAAAATAATTATGAGAGCCTGTGGTTAAGTACCAGATTGTTAAAGAAATCATTTCAGCTACTAACCACCATGGCTGCATTAGTCCTACACATTTAGTAGACATAAATTCTTGTCTTATTTTATGTGGACAGCAAGATTTATTAGATCAGACAGGTCATTAAGTCATTTTTTCTTTAATAATGTCTTTGATTCAGTGAACTCAAATATATGCTCCATGTTATAGTGTGCTAACAGCTATTTTTTGGCTAGGAAGTCAGCAATAAATCTGAATTTAATAAACTGACAATAGATCTCAATGTGAAAGAGATTCAGGGCACTAATTCCTTTCCCCCCGTTGTGTAAGAGCAATGACTCCTTATGTAATTTGCAGACCAACTGCAACATAAAAATATATTTAGTCTGAAAATCTCATTTGCAACAGCACACATTATTGTTTAATATAAAAATATTTAAATATTATCTAATAATAATCCTGTTAACCAACTCTGGTATGCTTTTCTCACCCACAAAACAGGAATTGTTTTCCAGCAAACAAAAGAGAACAGGACTCTGCTCGGTGGTTTGAGCATTGGCCTGCTAAACGCAGGATTGTGAATTCAATCCTTGAGGGGGCCATTTTGGGATCTGGGGCAAGAGTTGGGGATTGGTCCTGCTTTGAGCAAGGGGTTGGACTAGATGACCTCCTGAGGTCCCTTCCAACCCTGATATTCTATGATTCTATGATACCAAAATGGCCATCTTACCCCCAAATAAGAGCATCCACATCGGGAGTTGTACTGGTATAATTATGTCAGTATCATTCTGCTGCTAAATGCCTCATATAGACAAAGACGCCAGAGGCTCTGGACTTTGAAAGACTATTGCTTTACTGTTATTTAGTTGTAAGCCTCATCCTACCACAGACACCTAAAGAAGTTATATAATTTCCCTGAATGTTAACCCTAATACATTTTTATTGCTTCCTTCTAGAGAGGGGGCGAAACTACTTTTTTTTTTTCACAACTAGATCATATGGATAGTCAGTTCAGACTTCCGCACTGGCCCTCGGATGGGGGTATTAATCTGATGCCAATCCAAAAGTTCATGGCCCTATTCTGGGATTCTGCTTCAGAGTGGGGGAAACCATGAGAGCTGAACATTTAGGACTCCCGTCATGACTCACACCGATCTCCAAATGTTTAGCTCTCACTGAAAACAAGAATTACTTCTTATAGTATGAATAAATGAAATACTTTCTGAGGCTAAAAATCTTAACTATTGGTACATTTGAAATTTTTGTAAAAAGTCTGACATTTCTTTGTGCCTCTCTGTCAACACAATACATTTACATTCCATCACAAAACTCAAAAGAGTAGTAGATTTTACTGGCAGCTTCCCTGATGTTTTTTTAAAATTCCAGTACAGTGCTTTGGTACACTACCATGGTGATTAGTGCTTTATACCCACCCATAGAGTAAATAGATACATTGTTACACAGGCTTGTGGAAGAGGTGGTTTTCATGTGTTTTTTAAGAGGCCGTTATTTTGAAAACTAGATGAAAGGGAGTGACAAAAAGCCAACTGAGAATATATGAAGAAAAAGCCAATGGCCCAATACCAAAAGACAAGTTACTGGGGTGGTATGTGGCTTGCACATAGTCTCATCAATGAGTGCTTTCCACAGCACTTACATACACCAGACTGGGGCAATATTACTTGTAAATACTGCACAACAATTTTAAAGCTGATTGGAGAATATGTATGCTGGTTTCCAAACATTTGTGACTTGCCCAGCACCACTCATTGCTCTGATTTAATAATCTTAATGTCCATCCCTTATCCCATTTAAAAATAAATAAATTGCAAATGAAATGGTAGGTAAATGGCAACCTTGAGTGGTTTTTTAAATGATTTTTTTTTTACTTTTGGAATGCCCTTTATCTAGGCACTTACATGACTTTCATCATCATAGTATCTGAGTTCTGTGCTGTGTCCACTGGTTCTGGCCTCAAGCAGATCCTCGGGTTTAATTTCATAATAGGCCGTAGCTAATGTAAGTACTTCACACGTCAAAATGTTATTTGTGACTTCAGAAACACTGTATGTCAGCATGTATTTGTAAATATATTTTATCTCTCAAATAAGTGTGTGCGCAATATTGTTTTCTCTCTTTGGATGTTTGAAGAGTCACTGGGGCTGTGTGGTCAGCACAACCCATCTTCACTTTGCAGTTTCATGTGTGAAAATAGATATTGGCATGAGTATTTACAAACTAGATCCAGGATGAAATATTGCGATTTCTTCCATCATCCACAGCTTCTCCTGTCAGAATCATATGTTTGTGCCCCTCGATAAGTTATCTATATGGCTTTGAGGGGAGGAGACATGCTGCAGGCTGCTCTAACTTACTTGCTGAACCAGAAGGGGGCAAAGCAGCTGGATCAGAACAGAGACTCAGGGCACTGGTCTTTATTCATTGTCAGGAGGAGATAATCAGGCAGCATGACAAGTCCGTGTGTCACACCCAGACTGGACCCCAATTGAGAAGGGTCAAGGAAAGCAGAGGCATCCACAGTTGCCTTGCCATAACTTTAACCAAGAATGGAAGATTAGATACTGGTCAGCAGTTAGATTGTCAGCATTGAGAGTTATTTGAACAGAGATTGAATGCAGGCTTCCTTTAAAGCAGTCAGCATCCCTTTCCTTATGGAGGTATTGACAACCTGAATCAGCAAAGGACCCAGTACTTCCCCACTGGCCCTTATCCACCAGAAAAAACAGGATACAAAACATAGATTGTGGCAGACAATTTGACTAACACAACCAGATCCTTTACGAGTGTTGCTGGCTGAAACAGAAAGAAAGAAAGAAAGAAAGAAAGAAATAAAGACATGGCATTAGTCTTCTCCAGATATTGCCTTGCCTCCCCCGACACAGACAACTTAGTCCAAATCTGACTTGATTTTTGTTTGCAACATACTCAGCAGTTTCCTTGCATTGGGAGGGACCAAGTGGAGACAGTCCAGATTAACCAGGTTATTCACCATGCAGTAGAAATCTGCTGATCAAGACTGTGCAGATGCTATGTTGGAGGTAAAGAAACATGGATTTGCGTCCTGCACAGCCATGCCATAAGAGTTCAAAAAGCCTTTATTATACAGCTGATCAACTTCAGCATGAGACTTGTGCCATCAGAGTGTTAACTGTCTCCGTTATTGCTTTGCCTGTAAACCATGGTGACCTGTGGGACAAGAGTGCTTAAGGCCACTCTCTCAATGCTGAATTTTATGTGTTTCCTCTTCACACCACTCCTACTTTCATGAAGAACCCTGGTGAATCACACAGTCTGGCCGTGAAAAGAGAAACTGAAAAAAAAAAAAGTAAAATGTCACTGTGGCTTTGTCACATTATCCTTCTGCTCCTCAGACAGGAAACATGAATGCTTCCTACACAGAGTGTAATGGGTGTGCATGGGTGTGCAGCTGCCTTCAGAGTCCCTTCAGCAGATGGGACTGTCCCTTTCGGAGAACCACAACTTTTTTCTGAAACACTTGGCTTTTGTTTTCTGACCTTGTTCTGTGCACATAATTCAACATCTATCGCTTTCAAAAGGGTTCACGAAGTGGAGGCCATTTCAAGGTGTGCAATCTGGTGAGATTTCCAGTTTAATCCAGTTTGTGAATCACATTAATCTAATCTCAATCTCCAGCAAATGGTTATACAGAAAAATATTTGATTTTGTATTCAAAGGCCTGATTCTCCTCTCACTTACAGAACTGTAGGTCAGGTGTAGCTTCACTAAACCAGTGCAGATATGCTGGTATAAAAGCAGTCTAAGACTCAGTTTAATTGTAAACTGTGGGCCTGTGTCTCTTTGACTGAGGGCTTGTCTATGCTAAAAGATAGTGTACGGCTAACCAAGGTGTGAATCTACGGTGCGCTAGCTTGCCGTGTACTAACTGGTCATGTGGACCCTGCTAAAGAGCTCTAGACATTCTGTAGTGCACTTAACATACTCCCATTTCAATTTGAACTTTTAGTGTACAGGTGCAGGGTCCACATGGCCAGTTAGTGCACAGCAAAGTAGTGCGCTCTCTACTCACACCCTGGCTTGCTGTGCACTAACTCACCGTGTAGACACACCCTCAGTGAAAGAGAAACAGGCCCACAGTTTACAAATACACTGAGGTTTAAAGTGTAGAAATAAAGAAGTATCTTTCCAGCCATGGTGAGTGCCCTTTTCCTTTCTGCTAGGATAATTAGCCTGCAAACCTTGCACCCACATTTTTATACCAGCAAAAGCCAATTGCAGTTGTAAATCTGAATATTTGATTTGTGCCGCAAATGAATGACAGGTGCAAAAATGCGGGTATACATTTTGCAGACCTCAGAAGGGAGATGACCTCACTGATACCATTCACTCAATTTCCTACATTTCAGTTACAGAAATGTACCTACCAAATAAGCACCAAAGCCACCCGAGTGAAATTCTGGCTTTTCCCAGGGGAGGAGAACAGTAAGAATGGAGATGTAGCAGCCAAGCAGAGATTCCCCAAGTCATCTACATTTGCAGATGATTGGCAGCCATTATCGATGCCTCACTTAAAGCCAGGGTAATGCCAACCACCCTGAGACATGGAGAGGTATCATGTCTCCGCATTGGACTGTTTGACAATTACAGCCCAATCCATATCTTTCCCCGTTTGGGGAGCATGATTAAGAAAGCAATGACTATTCAGTTATTAGACCAGTGATACCTTAGGCAGGTTCCATTCTGGGTTCTGGCCATCCTTTGAAATTGAGAATTCATTTGTCACGGCCATAAAGGATTTCATGCTGGTTTGAAAGCAGTGTCAACCAACTATTTTGGTCACAATGGCTTTCCCAGCAGTTTTTTACATTACCAACCATGGGCTGGTGCTTTGGTAGCTAAGGGATGTTGTTAATGTATCTAGCACTGGCCCGCAGTGGTTCAGGTCATATAAAGATAATAAGGTTCAACTGGTGGTATCATCATTAAGGAGTCTGACCTGAGGCATCCCTTAAAGATGTAGTCTAGTGCTCACGTTTTCAGTTTATATATGAGACCTCCCGGTGAGATCATTTCTAAGCATGGGATAGAAAGTCATCAATATGCTGAAGTGCAAGCAAAGAGAGAAGGAGATAGAGATCAAAGGATGAATGTGCCAATATGGAAGGGTTTGGGATTCATAACACTCAAAATGCCTTTTGTAATGAGAGCTGTTTGGATTAAATGGCCTCCATGTAAGCAAAAGAATTATCAACCTTCCAATTGCAAAACTGGCAAGGGCTTCTTACATAGGTTTCAAACTATACGTAGGGGAATAGGGGATTTTTTTGTTTAATTCAAATGATGTGGTGTGTATTTCTAACATACGAAGTTAGACAGGAAATGAAGTGTGTCTGAAAGAAAAGATTTTGAAGAAAAAGGAAAGTATGAAGGTATGAAATTGTCTATACAAAGACAAGAACTAGCAGTTTTACTCAATGATAGCCTAATTTAGTGGGTATACCTGAAACGTGGTGAGATGAGTCTCATAACTAAAATATAGTATTTGCTATACCAAAAATCTCCAGATCTTCAGTTTGGGAAGATCCCACACTTGGGAAGATTGCCAGATTTCACTGAGGACCTAGTGAGATTAAAAATATGGCCAGAAAATGACAACAGGAGATTCTACTTGGAGAAATGCAATCCTAGTAAATGATCTAGTAAAAATCATCCTGAACATAGATATCAAGCACTAATAAGAACATGGGAACTGACATATTAGATCAGATCAATGGTCCATTTAGACCAATATCTTGTTTCTAGCAGTAGTCAGTACCACATGCTTCAGAGGAAGTGGCAAAACCGTCATTATGGAGAATTGTGCAATAACACTGATATGGGGAACGTGTCCTCCTTCCCCCACGTAATTGAAGGTTGGCTTATAACCTGAAGCATAAGGGTTGATAGATCCCTTATAAATATATTAGCTAGTGTAATTGTGGATGTTATTAATATAATTGTTTAATCCCTTTTTAGAATTGTACTAAGATCCTTGCCTGCATGATGTCTTAGAGCAAGGAGTACTTCCTTAACCTGTAGAATTTGCAAGGTTGGTCTCTGCTCTGGAGGAAAGGTTAGACCAGGGGTTGGCAACCTTTCAGAAGTGGTGTGCCGAGTCTTCATTTATTCACTCTAATGTAAGGTTTCACGTGCCAGTAATACATTTTAACGGTTTTAGAAGGTCTCTCTCCATACGTCTATATCGGGGTCGGCAACCTGCGGCACGCGTGCCAAATGTGGCACGCAAGCCAATTTTTACTGGCACGCTGCTGTCAGCCGGGGTCCCTGGTGAAGGGAACACCAGGCCGGCAGCGGGCTGAGCGGGGCCAGCGGTCGGGACCCCGGCTGGCCGGAGCCGGCGGATGGAACCCCAGACTGGCGGCGGGCTGAGCGACCGGTCTGGGGGTTCTGTCCGCCGGCGTAGTGTATTAAATTTCTCCCCGTAGGAATGTGCTAGTTGTGGAGCACCAGGACTGGCAGCCGTAAGTAGTACACCGTAACTAGCACATTCCTACGGGGAGAAATTTAATACACTACGCCGCAGTAGGGAAGGCTGTGCCTCCCTAAACAGCCGGCCCACTTCCCGCCCCCTGACTGCCCCCCTCATAACCCCTGACCCATCCAACCTCCCCCCCGCTCCTTTTCTCCTGACCACCCCCTCCCTACCAGTACCCCCCACCCCAACCACACCTCAGGACTCCAGCCCCCCATCCTAGCCCCCCTGCTCCCTGTCCCCTGACTGCCCCAACCCCTATCCACACCCCTGACCGGCCCCCCGGGACTCCCACACCTATCCAACCACCCCTGTTCCCCGTCCCCTTACCATGCCGCTCAGAGCATCAGGACCGGCAGCTGAAAGTAGTACACCGTAAGTAGCACATTCCTATGGGGAGCAATTTAATACACTATACCCAGCCCCACTCAGACCAGTGATGGTCTGGAGTTCTCAAAGTATGTTCTCTCACCTCTTATCAAAAATTACACTACAATTAGCTTAAAAACTTGAAAACTGAAAAACTCAAAAACTTTGTTTGTATATTACAGTAATCGTTAAAAAAGGTATAATGTTAATAAATACATAGGTTTGATTAAACAAAGTAGTTGTACTTAATTTGTGTTTTCGATGGTTTACTTTCTAAAAAAATCTTCATGTCTTGCACCCCCGATTCAGAACCACTGCACTAAACTGATAAGATCTGCGTTTTAATTTAATTTTAAATGAAGCTTCTTAAACATTTTAAAAATCTTGTTTACTTTACATACAACAATAATTTAGTTACATAATATAGACTTATAGAGAGAGACCTTCTAAAACCGTTAAAATGTATTACTGGCACGTGAAACCTTAAATTAGAGTGAATAAATGAAGACTCGGCACACCACTTCTGAAAGGTTGCCGACCCCTGGTTTAATGTCTCTGGCCCTGTTCAAATGGATGAAAAATCTTCATGTCCATTATTTTTATTTCCCTCTTCCAGGATTCAAACCGATGAAATGAGGCTGTCTGCACATACTTCTCCATGGATGGATGGGGCAATTAACAAAGCTCTCGTCTTATATTAGTCTACTTAATTTTTGATAGTCCTCCTGGATGGGCGAGGGGAATGATTCCTGTGCCTGGGTTCACAAGTTCACAGCAAACATTTCAAAGTTATAAAGCAAAACGTACATATAGCATGGAATACTGACATTACAAGTGAGATTCATGTATGCAGCAATTTACAAATATTTCATAGAGTCTAAACACGAAATGCCTTCTTAGAATGCTAATACCTATTTTGAACAAAACTAACATACAGGTAAGCTGGTTTGTCAGTTCTTAATTAACACCTACAGCCTTGGCCGGAACTTGCACTTTGGTTTACCAGTTATATCTTAGAGGTGTGCTAGAAGAATGCAAAGAAAATAACCTAAAATTCACAAGAATGCATATCTTTCAGCTTTCATTTCTCCAGCTTATTTGAAAAATAACTGTTCTTTGTCTATCTCAAACCCACATCTTCCCCATCCTCCCCCTGCCTTTTACCATTCTGCTGTAATTTCTCCTTCTTCCAGAACCCCATACTGCCCTAATACTTCCCTCAGGGCTCCCCCACAAACAGACTGACCTCCTCTTTGCCCTGGACTGCAGTTTTCTGGGATGGATGGATGGATGGATGGGTAGGTAGGTAGGTAAAGCCTAGGACAGCCGAAGACAAAATGTGGCTGTGAGCAGCTTTGGGAATGGTGTACATTATATTTGCCAGCTGTTCTACACATTTTCCTTCAAGATATTTACTGAGCACACTTTCCAAAATAAATGTTCTCTTGTTTTTATTATTGCCTCAAAGTTTGAAGCAAAAAGTGATACGGCTCGATAGGCCTCATGTAGCTCCTATAGGTTGTTAGAGATTTACACTGGCTTTTCCACACCCCTACGTGGCATAGTTATACTGACATAAGTTGGTAGTGTAGACAGTGAAAGTCTGTGTGTGCACAGCACTTAATACAATGGAGTCCTGGTCCATGACTGATGCTCCTAGATGCTACTGCAATTCCACTAATAAATATACTTAGAATAACACCAAATTAGAGAAGTTGGGCCCTTATCCTTGCTGCATCCTTTCAGGGAAAGTTTTGGTACATTGGCTTCCACTACCTTATTTACTTTTTTTAAATTTTGCCTGTTTTTTACCAAATTCCAGGTGTTACCTTTTGGGATTTACTCTATGTTCCTGCTACAATGTCTTCTTCCCATTTCACAACAGGATTCTTGGGCTGGGCTATTTTTCCTAATGAGTCTATAAGTATGTGCCACTCAGTAAATAGGTTCTTCTCTCTGTAATTTTGAAGTCTAGTACATAGTTATTAATTTTAAAATGATGCTATTAGAAGATGCTATAAAAGTTCTCATGAATTTAGGTCAGAGTTTTTAAGCATGGATGCTAAGCTTAGGCCCCTGTGTCCATATGTCCACATTTAGGCACCTAAATAAAAGTGGCTGGCTAGTCAGAGGGGCTGGGCATTTGCAATTCACATTAGTGCTAATAGGAAACTGAAGAAAGAGAGAATCAATTAAGTGAAAAGTAGAAAAGTATTTATTGGGGGAAAATGCCTGGAAACTAGACTGAAGAAAAGCAGACACTGAAACATATGAAGGGAAATATTCACCAAGATATGTGCGACAGGGAAAGAAATAAAGGAGTAGAGGAAGAGAGAAAAGGAACATGAAAGACAAACAGCTGTAAATAAAAACAAATCATACAATGTTTGATTTAAAAATGATGTGATAAAGTGCACACATCACTTTAACCAAAATCTTTTAAGTGAAGACATTGAGAAAAGATGACTGAGGCGAGGGCAAGGGAGGAGGAACACCCTGATGTTGGTGGATGTCGACCCTTAGGCTGAGTGAGGGCTTCTGTCAATATTGTGAAGAGAAGGGAATAATTCTGTCTGAATTATGTCAGGGGGTGGAATAAGAATAAACTGCCAAAATCCACCCCGACTGGACCAGCTCTGTAGGATGTGGAATACACTTGAGGAATAGGGCAACAGAAGCAAAAGCCCTTAATCCACTAACAGCTAAAAAGAAAGGACAGTTATAACCTCCCTACCTATGCTAAAAGACATAGAGGGAAAGTAAAACCCTGTACCCAGTTTCCAGAAACCAAGGAGAGTGGGGGAGGGGAAGTAAGGCTCATGTGTGGAACTAGAGTAACAAGAAGGCTCTGTGGAAGCCCCATTTTCATGTTCTCAGGGAATTCCTCATAACCTCAGATTGTCCAGCAGTCATATTAAAACAGTAAGGAAGAACATGAGGATACTCTAGCTCCATCTAGCTAACTTCCAAGGTAACTCCAGCATCACATACTAACTGTGGAATTCAGAAGATAGATGATTGTCACGGTCCTGCTGGGGTTTGGGGGTGCAAATCCAGACCAGTGAGGATTGTGTCATCATCTGCCGTGTAACCCCGGTGCCTCACAATGCTTTGCTTCTATAGCTTCTGAAGTGGGCTGCACACAACCAGCTTACCAGCACGCAGGTCAGATCCTGACTATCTGTGTATAGCTGCAGCCCTGGTCCAGCAGCTCTGACCTCAGTAGCCTGCCAGCAAACACGAATCACACTCTGGCTTCCACCAGCCTCAGTTACAACCAGCAAGATGATCCCAATACACTCCCAGTCCTGAAATTTCCCCAGCATCATATGTATTAAAGTGTCCAGCCCTCTCCTGGATAGCTCAGGGAATTAAAAAGATTTGTTGCTCCTGTAAAGAGACAAAACCAGCACTGAGTTGGTTTATGATAAAAATGAAATACATTTATTAATAAAATAGACATGGGATTAAGTGAGTTCAAGTATAAGGAATGAAGAGAGAAATAATTACAAGTAAAACAAAACAAAATACGATTCTATAAGGCTAAAATTTAATCTAGTAAGGTACAATCTTTGCAGGGAGGCAGCGGTGGCCAGGGGCTATGTGTGGGGGGTGAGCCCGGGGCCGGAGCCCGCCCCTATGTAGCTGGGGCCCCACGGCCAGAGTCGGGGCAATGGGGGTGGGGGGATTAGCTCAGGGCCAACAGCCAGAGACCAAGGCCTGCCCCATGACTGGAACCTGCCACCCACCATCCCAAGGCTGAAGCCCAAAGCTTGAGCCTCACCACCCCTGGGAAGGTGAGGAACTCATTGGCTGCCTGCTCCTCTAGAATTTGTGGCTCCAGAGTGGGGCAGGGCCCAACCCCTGCTGGTGGCCCTGGGGGAGAGGCCACTGCTTTGCCGCCACCCCCCGTCACTGCCCAGGAGTCTGTGGCCACAAGAAAAGCCCCTGGTTTAGACTCCCTTTGTCTTTATACTTCAGATAAAGTCTCCCTTCCCTGCTGGGGTGTAGCCACTCTGTCTCTTCCCACCACTTGATAGCTTTGTTTATCTGATATATAAATAAATTCTCATAGTCTTTCAAAGTACTTTGGAAGTAAGTGCCTGGTGGAGAAACCCCATACTTTGTTTGGGGTGTGGTTCCTGTTTGACTGGCAAACTCATTTTAAGAATTATAATTTCAGTTAATGTCCATAACTTTGCATCCAGTGCTTGCACCTACATTACACACTGATATTAATAACCAGTGAATTATGATCTTTCCAATGACATATTACCTGACACCTTTTAGATACTGATTATAACAATAATGAGTTGGGGTACACTGGGCTGGTCGGGCCAGCTGAAACTTACAGCTAGATACCATGGACACGCTCCTCCTTTTAGTGTCACAATGTTCTCTTTGGAGAAATAACAGTGCTATCATAATACAGCAATCATTGTGAGACTAAAGCCACCAAAGAATTCCTAATCATTTTATGGTTTCTTGTGTCATAGCTGAACATCTATTCCATACAGGCGCCCTTCATGTTGAAATGCTGTGGTACACTGGTACAACTCAGTCATAATGGGAACCCTGGTGGGTGATGAGAATGAACTGTAAGGTGGATACATAACAGTTGGTAACAGTGAGTGAGACAAGTAATCTGCAGAAATATTTTCATATTCTGATTGATAGTGCATATCCAGGATCAGATTAAGGACAAGTTCATGGATCTGAGCCCAGGGATGGGAAGAGGTTCACGAGATCAAAAGGCCTGGACCGCCTTTCTATGGGGATCCACCAACTATATCATGAGAGAAGGGGGGAAAGAGGAGAGAAGTATTGGATAGTGTTGGCCTTGTATCTCTCTCTTTGTTTAGCTATCTAAATCTTTATCTTCATTTTCATACTCCTTTCATCTCCAGGCTGAGTTCATCTATCTCAGAGCTGATTCCTCTGCTCTACTCAGCAAATCACAGACACTGCACTGCTGTGCAGATTTAATGCGCTGTTAATCTACATGCTGGCAGTGCTGCCCAACCAACCTTTCTTGCTGCTCAGAGGCCCATCTGTGTCTTAGGCACCACTCCTCTTCTCCGCCTACGGACATTCTTCCCTCCTCAAGGCACCCTTCCTTTGACTTCCCGGTCCCCTCCTCTGCCTCAGGCCTCCTGCTTCCTACTCTGGCTTAAGTTTATTCAGGGAGATCAAAGGAGAAGAATATGAGCCTCAGGAATCAAGAGGGAGAAAAGGATGGGAAAAAGGGATGCTGAGGAGAGAAGAGGCTGAGGGGGCTCCCAAGCTGGGGAAGGCTGGTTGAAAGGAAGTATTTTCCTGAACTTCAAGTGTGTTTCCCTTAAACTGCCCTATCGCTATATTATGGACAGCAGCTGGACTCACCATTATCGAACAGGCACACCAGCTCACCTGAGTCTATTTCTGAGCAGTAATATTATGTAGCGGCTAATCAGTCCATAAATTAAACATAAATCTTTAAGCGCAAGAATATTAATTGAGGAAAGAGCCTCTGTTTCAACCAGGGCCGTCCCTAGGCATACGCAGCATATGCAGCTGCGTAGGGCACCGGAAAATTTGGGGCACCATTCCCCTCGCTGGCTGCCGCTGGAATCCTCTCTTCTCCGGGCCCTTCCCCGTGCTGGGCCAGCGGGCTTCTCCCCGCCCCCTTCCTCCCTCCCCCGGCTCTGCCGCCCCCGCCCGAGGGAGCCCAGAGCGGAGTCCCTCTCTGGACCCTGCCTGCCTGCACCACTCGGTCTCTGGTGGGGCTAGGCTGGGGCCAGGACAGGACAGGGGAAACTTCCACGAGTCATTGAGTGAAGGAGGGGGGGACTTAAAGTGACAGTGTGCTCACTGTCTCTCACACACTTCCCGAACACACACACAGTCTGGCTCTCACACCCACATACACTCTGTCTCTCACGAGTCACAGCCCCCCATTACAGATTGTCACACACAAACACACACACTCTCACACTCCGGCACACAGTCCCCCAACACACAGTCTCACACACACACACGGGCTCTCTGTCTCTCTCACACGCACTGGCTCTCTCTCATACACATACACACCCACACACACTCTGTCACCCACCCACACACTTGTATTATTATTGTTGTTATTACTGCTTAGTACTTCCTGTCAAAATGCTCGTGGTGAGTCAGGAGCAGGGCCGGCTCCAGACAGCAGCGAAGGAAGCAGGTGCCTGGGGCAGCCAATAGAAAGGGGCGGCACTCTGTCCGTGATTGGGGCGGCACGTCTGCGCCTTTGGTGGCATTTCGGCGGCGGGTCCCTCACTCCCTCCCTCCGTCTTCGGTGGCAATTCGGCCGCAGGTCCTGCTTCTTCTTTTTTTCTTTGCCGCTTGGGGCGGCAAAAAAGCTGGAGCCGGCCCTGGCCAGGAGTGGCTAGGGGGCTGCAGGGGGCCGTGGGCTCTGGCAAGACGCAGCCCCCATGTGACAGCACAAAGCCTGCCTTGAGCCACTGCCACAGCAACTTCTGCGTGCGAAGCACAGTGTGTGCCAGCAGTGGGGGAGGTTCTGGGGATCTGTGGGCGGGGGTGGTGGCTGTGCTGTGGCTGTGGGGACCACCTTCTGTGAAGCATAGAGGCACCAGTTTAATAATAGTGCATAGGGCCCCGTAAATCCTAAGGATGGCCCTCGTTTCAACCACACAGTATTTTTGTTTGTATACTGTTAGTGTCCTGGATGTAAATACAACCATTCTTTCTCATTTATTTTCATGGATCTGAGAGCGTGCTACAACCAGGCATCTGAAGCAGCTGTTGTTATGACTGTATAGCAGGCAAGGTAAGATCAAACAAGGTAGGCTCTGGGCTTTGTACAATTTAATTTTTTAACTTTTTCTAAACTACACTAAGCAGCATTAATCTGGAAAAAAAAACTAGTTACCATGTAATAATGCCTGCAGGGGTCCACGACTGCTGCATAATTTATAGTAAGCTTGGCACACGGTGTTATGAAGTAAATTCCAGAAAAGAGTACAAAGTGATCACATCTGGTTGTCTGGCCTATAGCATAGTTTGAGCTAGGGTGACCAGATGTCCCGATTTGATAGGGACAGGTCTGATATTTGGGGATTTGTCTTATATAGGCTCCTATTACCCCTCACTTGCAATCTGGTAACCCTAGTCTGAGTTAGGGCTTATGGGTCTCCTTGAGTTGATACCCTTCCCTTTCCCCTTTTCCTCCCCCCCCCAAGGGGGGGGAGGTTGTCTGTCTAAAGAGCCACTTAGCAAAACTCAATTTCAATCACGACTTAGCTGTACATTCCAGTGCAGTGCTCAGATTTTCTTCATGCTGTGCAGACATCTCTCTCATGCACTATGAGATTGTACAAATAACACTAAATCCCTGACTGCCCTTTCAGTATCACTAAAATCTCCTCTTGCGAGCACTACGGGACAGATTTTCGAAGGTATTTTGGTGCCTAAAGATGTAGATAGGCTCCCAGAAAATCCCTCTAGGAGCCTATCTGCATCTTTAGGCATCTATATACCTTTGAAAATCTGGTGCTGTGTTCGGATGTGAGGTCAAAAGGCACAAAGTGGGGGGGAAAAAAGTCCATCCTAGGACATAAAACTGGCTAGATTCTCATGTAATGGTACCTGCTGGTACCTAGAGTACATGATTGCCTCACTCCAGAAAGTTCATACATTTAGTTTTAATTCTGTACACTTTGCACTCTGAAAACAGAGCAGATAACTAGATTCAAGCAGAAATGGTATAGTATTAGTTCAGTGAAGTGTGGCCATCCTGAAGGTACCTAAATGATAACATAGCAACAGTTTATGAAGCCGGTGAGGTGAACTGTAATTACCTATGCTTTGAACAGCAATATCAGTGACTGGTTTCATGTACTTGACTTCTGGAAGGAAAAATGCAGCATACTTTAACAAAATGTCCTCTCTTTCCACACTGCTGACCCTGAACATTTTCTGCAAGGCATTCTGTGTGTTTGGAGGCATGGAGCATAGATCAAAGGAGAAGCTTGCGATGCTTAATAGATGTATGAATTGTACCCTGATCACCACCATTTTGTCTGCCACTCCTATTCCAATCAAGAGACTGAACTTAGTAAACGAACTCCTGAGTGAGAATTTTAGCCTCTGACATAGCAGACTCCATATGACTACCAAGAAATGCAGCTCTCAACAAAGTTAGTTCTGGTTCAAAAAGTAATGGCTCACATATTATATGAATGCAGTCTTCTCCAAGAGGTTTTCATTTACTCAAGTTCATGTGGTAAAATAAACAAGGACTCCTTTTGTACATTTTTAATGTATTTCAGGCTGCTTTAAAAATTAGAATTCACCACTGAACTCATCATTGGGGTGCAAGAAATAAATCAGGAAGCCACAAAATTTAAGCCCAGTGAAACCCAGAATACATATGGCTAAAGCTGGGTTTGTTCATCACAGCTACACAGGGCAAGACCTACCACGTTTGGACTTCCCATCATTTTTGGCCCACATGGCCAAAACAATCCACATCAATCTAGCTAAAAATCTCTGCCTTTTTGTTGCATGTTGATGTTTATATTCAGACTCAGAAACAAACATGCACCAGCACTGGTGTTTATTTTCTGATCATTCACAACCAACGCCCCGTTTTTAGGTGTATTTGCATTCAAACTGGAATATGAAGCCTAGTTCTAGGAGTGAGCTTTGCGTGAAGCTCCATATTTACAATCCTTTCCTCAGACTAAATCAAATGGTATGTGGTCCATAATGCTGTCAAGAAGGTAGGCTATGCCATTCTGCATCTGATTAAGAGTGATATATTTAGTCAACCCACATAATAATGTTGCTATAAGACTAAAACTCCAACTGAAAGGATAATCTCTCTTCTTCAAAAGGGAGAAAGATGTGCACATATGCAGTATGCATGAGAGATCAGTGATTTTAAAGACACACCAATACCTGAATCAGAACTGGGATGATTTGCAGTCTGTATGCTGTGTGCCTGCCACTGTGCCTTTTAGCTTCTTCTTGTTGCTTGGGCTAAGAAATAGAGCTGTAGAGGACAGAATATTTAGGATCTGTCACCACAAGCGTGACATATGGGTAGTGCCTGGATAGTGGCATCTTTATAGCTGTATGCCTTCTAATCCAAGCGTATGCAGATTAGCACCGGGTTCAGTCGTGCTGAAAGCATCCAATGCTTTTTTTAAGCACTGAGCTTCCTCTGAGTGGTCGTGATGTGACTGTCAGATACAGTTCCCTGATGTCTCTCTCACATGACTTCTGAATGCCATGATACACCACATTCATATAGCTATCCAATTTCCAGTCAGTGTACAGCAGCTCTGGACAGTACAAGGGTTTCTGTTACTGGCCATATTCCACAGTGTACATGGAGACACATTTGCTGCTCGCATGTGGGTTTTGGAATCCCCTTTTACAATCAGGAGGTCTATGGAAAAAGAAATCCCTACCACAGCATGAATATAATACTGGCTGTATTTGATGCCAAGAGCATTAGTCTCATCAAATGCCTGACTTTAAGGCAGTGTGCCTATGTTCTTCAAATGTCCCAGTTCACTCAGCACATTTCCCTTGGCATTGTGGGTGATTTCTGGTAATTAGAACATCACATGATAACACTCAAGGCAGTGTGTGAGTTATAAAATCTAAACTTCACATCGCTGGAAAAATCCAGGTGATTTTCTGTCCCTTCGTAAATCGTACAGGGCAGAATGGAGAAGTCATTATTTTAAATTACAAACCTCATAAAATACTAGCTTCCGAAAGGCTGGGGATTAGTAGTGTCGAAATCAGACAAATGACCACTAGAGTACATAAAGTTCTTTCAAATTAATTGTATTCAAGTGACCATGGATTTAAGAAGTTCTGCTCTTAGCTCACACCGGCTGCTGTCAAAAGAGAGCCAACAGCAGGCATTCTCCTCCCCAGTAATCCTCCAACCTGTAAGAAATATATAGGGTGAAATCTGAGGCCCATCAAAGTCAATGGGAAGACTCCATTGTCTTCAGTGGGGCCAGGATTTCACCCATAATGTTTATAATTCAATAATTGGTGCCTAAAGACTATGCTGAGAGGCACATTAGAAATGCTTATGACAAACACAGACATTTTTTACAAAGATGTGTTTTGTTCCAAATGCTCATTAGGCTAATTTGGATTTAAATAGATGTTCACAAAAATAAATAGGAAAGAGTTGTACGCAGTCTAACTAAAATTCCCTTCCCTTCACAAGTGTTCAGCTTTCAGTCTTTTGACTTCTCTGATGTCATGATTTCACTAGTTCTCTAGTCACCATAGACCCTGTCTAGACTAGGAAAAAGGTGAACCTGTTTAACTTACCCTAGGGCTCATTTCAGCCACCTAACACATTAAAATACCACCTGCCCTTTCTATATTAAGATTTTTTAATGTGTTAGTTAAAACGTGTTAGGTAATGTTTTTAAAAAAACACACCTTTTATCCTAGTCTAAACATACCCTTTCAGGGGAGACAAGACCTGAACTTCTAATGGAAAAAATAAGAAGAAAACAAAACTTTTTTTCCTTTCTTTTATTAGCATAAGCCTTTCAGACCTTCTTTATACAATTTATAGTGGCAAAAAGGAAAAAAAGGTCAACTTTTTTTTCTTTTGCTAGTCCCCTTTAACATCATTTACAATGTAATTTATCAGATAATATTAAATAAGCAAAAGACAAAAAAGTAAAGGTTCTCATGGAGATTACATTAGAAATTCTGGAACCAGACTGGAGAAGAGCTACTATATTAAACAGATCAGTGCATATAAGATTTTAGTTGCTGTGATAGTTTACGCTTACACCTGTGTAGCATGAAGAAGAGGAGATTATTGGAGCTAGGGGGAAATGGAATTTTACTGCAATTTATAAATACTTAAGAAAGGATCACAACGACTTGGGTAAGAATATATTTTAACTAAGCAGGTACAGAAAAGAAACCTAGATTCTCAGAGATATGACAAAGCTGGGTTTTATACACAGAGGGAGATATTTCTTTTGAAGATGATCAACCAATTGAAATCTGTCCTCAGAAAAGAATCTCCTTTTCTAGGATTTAAAAAACATATGGACATTTACTGGGAACCTAATAATATCTCAGACTGCAAAAGTGCTTACCCATTGAGATTTTATTCCCATATCCGCAGGTTAACTGGCCCTAAAGACCAAGCAAATATGCCTTTTTGAGAGTCTTATAGAATTGAATAGGGATGAGATCAATATGCTTCTATAGAAATTACTCCAAAATCCTACAGAATTTAATTTAATAGAGAGTGATCGCTCTATATATAATTTATAATATAACCTAGACATTTTCATAGCAGATAGGTAAAGTTCTATTAAATTTAGTGGTATCGTTTAAAAACCCACTAGCAAGGTTACTGTTTTCTGTTAAATTCCACAAGAGTGGGCTTAGGAAGTTCCCTTGTGACTTCGTGGCATGGACCTAGGGGTTTTTCACTTTCCTTGGCATCACTTATGGCTCATATGTCAGGATCAGGTGGGCATATGTCACAAGAACAATTTTCTGCACATCAGACCTTCCTGTTGTTTTCTGCTATACTTAGATCTGTCACAAGTGACCAGCATAGGTGTCACCAGTTTAAAAAAAAAAATCACAGCAAGTCGGTAGGGAAGTGGCTGTGTGTTGGAGGCATGACACTGGGCCAAGAAAGGGTGAGTAATGGCAATAGAATTTCATAGACTGGCTCCCAGTTAGCCAGAACCTTAACCTACAGGCTTAATACATTGACTCACTACCACCTTCCTTACACTCATAATTAACAAAAGAATTCCTATCCACAAAACAGGAATAGTAAGCTACTTAACCTTACTAATGAAATGGCGCCGGGAAATTGAACTTCATACACAGAGGGAGGTACTTCTGTACACAGGCAGCGGACAAATATCCTTGGATGCTTGCCAGACATAACCAGATTCTGGACTTTATTATTTCAGATAGTTTTCTGCAGCTTCCTCAGGTGGAAGTTAAGGCTCTGTTTTCTGGTGATCCTGCCAGGTCAAGGCTGAGACATATGAATGGGGAATTGAGAGAAAGCTTGTGTTCTCATAGCCTGAGCGGTACCAGTCCTGTGGATAGCTGGAGTTGCTCTTTCTTCAGTACTGTATGTCTGGGTACCTTTGAAAGTACCCCATTTATGTTTTTCTTTTACACAGTAGAAATGTTACCAGGAAGTGAGAACAGAATGTTTCAGTCATAACTTATGCCAACCTTTATTTCCTCTTTCCCTGTGTCTGACATCAAAGCCATTCCATTTGAGGAAGCTAGAATTACAACAATTGTCAGGCTTTTTGTAACTATTTCTCCCTTCTATTTTGAGTAACGTTATGTTACACTTATGTTTTCCTTGACATTCCTCTATCAGTGCACTCTGTGCTGATTTGGCTAAACACGCTTATATGAGAAACCTACACACCCCATAATATTATTTGAGAGGAGAAAATGCCTGCACAGGATGAAAGGGTTTAAAGAGAAAGTGTGGCTCTTTGTACTTTGGTATTGATTTTAAATGCTTTAACAACCTCAGCACGTTGATTGCGCAAAACAGCAAAGTCACAATAGACTGGGGAAATGAGTGCTCCTTTGAACTTTAGAGAGAGTTGATCCAAGTCCCCAGTGACTTTCGCCTTGGCCAGTAATTTATGCCTGTGCAAAGCAAAAAGTGGGTGCAAATGCTTATCAGAATGATAGTGTTTTACTCACAATTTGCACAGGTGTAAATCACTACACAAGGAGCAGAGTAGTGGGCAATCGGGCCCAGAGCCTCCTCTCACAAGTCCTCAAATAGAGGCTCTTTAACACTAAGGCCAGGTCTACACTACAGACCTGTACTGGTATAGCTACATAGCTCAGGGGTGTGAAAAATCCATACCCTTGAGCAATATAGTTATACCAGCCTAACCCCCGGCCTAGACAGTGCTATGACGGCGGGAGAGCTTCTCCTGTCAACACAGCCACTGCCTCTTGGGGAGGTGCATTAATTACGCAGATGGGAGAAGCTGTCCCATGGGCATAGGAGTGTCTTCACTAAAGTGCTACCGTGGCGCAGCTGCACCGATGCAGCGTTTTAAGTGTAGACCCACCCTTAGGCCATGTCTACACTACAAAATTATGTCGGCCTAACTTAGGTCTGCATACAGCCACTGCTGTTATTAAATCACTTGTGTGTGCAGACTTGGCACCTTGTGTCAGCGGCGCCTATTCTCATCAGGATCACTTGTATCGATTGTATTGTCAATGCGGGGCATTGTGGGATGACTCACGAAAGCCTGTAGCAGTCGACCTAATTACATTGGCCATGACTCTATGCCACTCGGGGAGGTGGTGTTATTAAATCAGCGTAGAGAGGCACTTACATTGACGGGAGCCAAATATAAGTGAAGACAGTTCCACAGCTAGGTCAACGCAATGCAGCTTATGTCAACCTAACCCTGTAGTGTAGACTAGGCCTCAGACAATGACAAAGCCCTAAAGGCCCATCAAATGGACACAATTCTTCACATATCAGGAAGGGTGTACAGAGTGGTGTACATCAGCCTGCCAGGAAAAAAACAAAGGCATTGGAAACTAAGCAAAATGCCGCTCCCCCCTTGCACGATCCCAGAGCCTGATCCCAGACTTCCGTTTTATAGCCCCACAGTCTGAGCTCTGCGAGCCTGAATCAGCTGACGTGGGCCAGCCATTGATGTTTAATTGCAGGGTAGACACACAGGTTGTTATGTGCATGAAAAGAGGTATAAAATGCAAGAAAAAGAGAAACTGGTTCTATAGAAGGGATCAGAGAGCAAATAGAGATGAAATGATAATTTAGTTATCAGACAAAATGACAGTGATGTGCCAGAGGGGCTTCTTTATAAAATTCTTCCACCAAACTGAAGGGAGGGTAGGAGAGGTGACCCTGCCTCTGGTGCAATTCCCACCTCTCCAGACACTGTTACCCCAGCACTAGATATGATATTTGGGCATCAGAACAATACCTCAGAAGGGCAAAACTTTTGCCTTTGGAATTCGCCAAATTTTCAGTTATCTTTAGAAACATTGCTTGAGAGAAAACTCCAAGACTTCCCTACAAGGTCTCTGGCACCACCAGATTCAGCTGACCCCATTACACCCTCTGTTTATAGAGATATTGCTCGTAGCAGTACCAGCGGTTCTCTGAGGCAGAAAGGCATCCCTGCCTGAGGCTGCCTCACAGTGCTGCTCTACTGAGGGCCATTGGCACGTCCCCAGGAGTGACAGCGGGTAAAGCTTCCTGATTGTAAGATCCATTAGGGTGTGGCTTGATCTCCAAAGAGAAGAGTGGTAGCTCCATTCCTTGGGACAGTTGAAAGGAGGCTAGACAAAAAATCTAGTATATTTACTATAGGGAACAATTCTGCATTGGCAGTGAGGTAGGCTTGGTGGTCTTACGGGTCTTTTCCAGCTATAATTTCTCTGCTCCTGTGATCTGCCACTGGCTACATAATATGAGCCTAGAATTGTACTTTAAGTGCTCATTGACTGGGTTCAGTTATATACCCTCATGGTGTGTCTTAGATGTGTACTTGAGTGAAGGAAAATAACTGTGGAGGACAAGGAAAGGAAGCAGCTCAAGGAAGCAGAAATGTAGCAGCCTAACAGGTTAATTAGTGTAATGAAAAGGGCTCTCATTCTGAGAAGCATTATTTTTAGTAACGGCATGTCAGTAGCCTTGAAGTCAAAAACACTGACTGGAAGCAAGCAACTGACAGACATAGTAAGAATACTGAGCGACTGCACTGCATATCAGATGCATGGTTTGACTTAGACAGCTTCTGTTCAAAATGAATATGCATGCACACGAGCAGCAGGAAACAGAGAATGCACCCTGTATCCCGTGGCAGAGTGTATGTAAGCGGGGGAATAGTCCCACTATTGTGGGGAACTTTCCTGGCTTCTGCACTACCCCGCTGAAGTGGGGTAGCGAAAGGATCTGAGTCCTCGCTCCCACTTCCTTTACCCAGTGGCCTCCCTGCCCTTGAGGACTCCCCTTCCACTCTCCTGTCTGGCAGAGTCCCCGTAACCCCAACAAGGCTGGGCCCAGGATTCCTGGGGGGCTCGACCCCCAACCCTGCTGTGGTCACCTGGGACAAGGGCTAGTGTGTCCCCACTCCGGGGTACTCTCTCTGCACTGGGCACTTCTCTGACCCACTGACCATTACATACAATTTAAAGCAAAATGCAAGTTATTTAATCAACAATTAATTTTAAAAAGAATAAGGAAAAATGGGAAAGGTTAAAGGAAACACATCACCCCGCTCTGTGGCAGGGAACATCACAAACAGCGTCTCTGGAATGCCAGGGCAGTTCACAGTCTGTTCCTTGTAAGTCCCAGGCCTTCTTCTCAGGCCCTGGCTGTGCTGCAGGGACGCTGTGGGTTGGACACTTGCTCTGGTGGTGGCCACACGCTCTCAGGCTCTAGGTGGCAGGGCCCTTCTTCCGAGCATTGTCCCCGCCTCCTCCATCAGGTTACCAATTCCCCACCCCACCCCCCGAGTCTGACCTGCAGAGCCTCCTGGCTGAGGTGTCTCTCTGTGCTGGGCCGACTGCCCAAGGTCCCCCTCGCTCTCCCCAGCTGCTCACG
This sequence comes from Chelonia mydas, assembly GCF_015237465.2. Classification (NCBI taxonomy): domain Eukaryota; kingdom Metazoa; phylum Chordata; order Testudines; family Cheloniidae; genus Chelonia; species Chelonia mydas. The sequence continues at coordinate 150,652,558 of NC_057850.1, forward strand.
ACACCCGGCTCCGGACTGCTCCAGCCCCAGCTCCAGTCCCACTCTGCATCAGCATGGCTGCTGGTGCTGCTGCTCTGCCTCCAGCTCCCTGAGCTGCTTCTCTGGCCCCTCTGGCTCTGGTTGCTGCAGCTCTGCTCCCAGGGCAAGTCTGCTCTCTCTGGGCTGTGCCTCTGGCTTTGGGGCTGCAGCTCTGCTCTCAGCACAGGGTCTGCTCTCTCTGGGCTTCTTTTCTGGTCCCTCTGGATCTGGCACAGCTCTGCTCCCTAGCTCAACTTGGGCCCCTGCTTTCTCCTTAGCTTGGCCCCACTCTGTCTGACCCAGGCAAATCCAACTCACATGGAGGACGGGACCTCCCCGGCCTCCTGACTCCCTGATTAGCCTGCCCGCCCTGTCATTCAGGCTGACCTGGAGCATTGGCCTCTCCCCATTGCTCCTGGGGACTGTCAGTCTCAGGGTCCTGATTTCCCATCGACCCTTCCCCTTTTAGTACTGGGAGCTAGCAACAAAAACACCCCCATTGAGTGTTAGTAAGGGGGCAACAGTCCCCTTACACATAGACCTCGGTTAACTGTACCGTATAGGTATTTAATAGTCATTGGGTGAAATCCTAGCCTCACTGAAGTCAATGGCAAAACTTGCATTGACTTCAGTGGGGCCAGGATTTTACCCACTATTGCATCTGGTGAAGATGATTAATATTAACATAGTATAGGGCAGGTTTTAGTAATCCATTAAAATGTTTTATGTGTGAGGAGGTGATCTGGGCTCATCAATCTGTTCTGAAATACAGGGATCAGCCAGGCTATACGGCACATGCATCACTCGAAAGGGGTTGGAGAAGGGTGGAGTTAGGGCATCAATTGTGCCCTCACACAGGTCCACAGAGCGGGCTTAATGCAACAGAATGTAGCAGCAGGTACATTGCCCTGCATATCATGGAGCTCCAGGAGGATTTCTGTCGCCATGAGGCAGAATCCCTCTCAAAGCACCCCCTAGGGTGCTTGCCGCGCTGTACCACACACACTGCAGGGCCATGCATATGATGTAAGTGCCTCAGAGCCAATGCAGCTGAGGAGGTTGAAGCAGGGTTCTATTTTGGCTTGCACATTATTCCCAGGATTGTTAACTGAGGTGAAATTGCAGAGCCAAAGTCCAAAAGATTGCAGAAATGTAACTGAGAACAGAATCTTTATCATAGGAAGTGAGGCATGAACTAGAGGAAGTGGGAGGAGACAGCTAGACTCTTGGATCCCAGGTTGTTTGTCAGGATTTCAGCTAGAAAAATTGTTTTGTTTTTGCTCCTAAACTATCAGTGTGAGACAGTAAACATGGAAGCCCACAATACCTTTCCTACAGGGACGGTTTTCAAAACGGTCATTTGCCCCTGTAAATCCCCCCTGGTGAGTCATGTAACCCTCTCAGGGAATCTTATATGAGGACTATGTCCCTCTTTTCCTCCTCGATGAATGGCTATTTGAAAGTGGGGAAGGGGGCGACTGACAAAGAGAATGAATCCAGAAAAACAAAAGCCAACAAAATATTACCAAAAAACAATGGGTAAAATCCTGACTTCATTAAAGTTAATAGCAAAACTCCCATTGGCTTGGTGCCACATTTTGTCCAATATATTTGTTGTAATTATGGAAGGGGAAATATTTTGCACTTGTTTTTTCCTAGCTATATATAAACTAAGTATGACTCCAAATAACATAGTACCAAGATAATTGGACAACTAGCGTTGTCAGTGATTTCCCTGTGCAGTGGGTGAGCAAGAATTTTTAATTTCAGAGTTCACTTAAAACTCACTGCAGAGCTTCCACAACGCCAGTAAGCTTTAAAATGTTAATGAGAAAGGAAAACACTCTTTTATTTATGTTCAGTTATATTTTATTGCAAATGACACAAACATATAAAATGAACAGATTAACAAGGTGAACAGTATTCTGCACCATATCAAACCTACAAACTGACCCTTATAATTTCTGCCGGTGACCACAGGTCTTTACTGCAAACATGTAAACTCTTCACTATTTTTGCAGCAAAGCAGACTGTTTGGGAAACTGCACTTGGATACTTCAGTGGTATGCATTTTGGACTGATAGATTTAATTTTTGTTACAGCCAAGGTTACAATAACAATCCTTTCTTCTCCTGTAGATATTGCCCATAGCTGCATACACGACTTGATCACAAACACTCTTTCTGTATACTTAATCACCCAAACCCATCCTGCTAATTTGGCTACTGGCTGATTAGCTAACAAATAATCGCCTGTGTGCCAGATATGGACAACTGCACTGTATGTGTATCACTGGTGATCCATATGCAGAACACATCAAATGCCAGATGCTTGTCTTAGGGTGAGTTTGGAAGGGGATCATTCGAAAGAGAAAGAAGGGCGCATGCATGCCTGCATGTGTGTGTATTTGTGTATGTGCGTGCGCTAGAGAGAGAAGACAACATTGCAGACAAGAAGCTTTTTTTTTATATTCTCTTTTTAATTACACCTTTTGTTTCTTATTATTTTCTGAGTCATGCTACTGCACTGTGGTCCGCTGAAGAGAAAAACTTGGTGCAATCCCAGGTAGTCAAACAATGAGGTGGTTGATCATGTAAGATATGAAATTAAGAGGATTTTATAATTGACCATTAATAATGCATTGTGCATGTTTCATTAGTCTTGTATTGCTTATTACAAATACAAATATTACAAAATGGCAGTCAATTACAAATAATACCATAATTGGGAAAGACTATCAAAATATATTGACTAAACTCAAGTTTTAAACTTGGTTCATACAAGTTCATAAAGTGACTACATCTAATTTAGCCAGGGATGATTTTGTCAGAATTTTTGACATTTATTCATTCAAAAATATTAATATTTTAATATTATTTGTATCACCTTTAAAAAAGTGTAAAGACGTAATGTCATCTTAATCTAACATTCACTGACACTCTTCCAAAGCACATTTGAGCATTTCAGTTGTTACCACATAATATTTTATTTAAAAATACATATTTCATTCTTTAGCTATTATTCAGTTAGGCCTAATCCACAGCCCATTCATGTCAAAGGACATCTTTCCATTGACTTCAATGAGCTTTGTATCAGGCCCTTATGTTCAAATCTCACTGACAAAATATCACAACTACACTTAAAACGCTGCACCAATGCAGCTGCACTGCTATAGCAGTTTCATGAAAATGCTCTATGTTGACGGGAGAGAGCTCTCTCGTCAGGGTAGTTAATCCACCTCCGAAAGATGGTAGCCATGTTGATGGGAGAAGCTCTCCCTCCAACACAGCACTGTCTACACAGGGGGTTAGGTCGGTATAACTATGTAACTCAGGGGGGGTGAATTTTCCACACCCCCAAGCTAGGAAGATATGCCGATGTAAGTGTGTAGTATAGATCAGACCTAATACAGTAGCACCTAGGAACTCAGTGAAGGATCAGAGTTCCATTGTGCAAGGTGCTGTGCAAACAACTAACAAAAAACAAGCCATGCCCCAAAGAGTTAACAGGCTAGGAGCATGCCCATGTACAAAAATAGTCGAGATTAGGTCAGGGTTAACTAATCCATTTTATCTAACTCTGAGCTAACCTCAAGCTTTTCCCTAGTATAGATGCCTCAGTTTAGCTGGAAGGCTGACCCTAGCAAGGAGCCAGCAAAACTGAGGTAAAAGGTGTTAACCTCAAACTCATTTCTTAATATGACATACCCTAGGTGTCAGGATGTAACTGGTGGTCAAAACAGACAAATGGATGCAACAGGGTGGAAGGTTAAAGTAACAAAAAAACAAATGCAACCTAGCAGAGAAGCTGAAGACTCAGCTCTATCTAGTCTAGCCAATGCCACGTGGTGGTGATTTGGAAGTATCATGGCCCAGATACACTTCTTTCCTATGCAGCAAAAGGTACCCAGGAAAAAGAAAGAAACACTCACTTTCCCTTAACTCCATGTGACAGAAATCTCTACTCTTGGGGGACAAGGCTTCAGAGCCTAACCCACTTATTTTAATAGTAATCCATCCACTTCTCGTCCCTAGGCGAGGACATTCACAGCTCTGTCTGTCCAAGGAGATTTACAAACTCCTTTAAATACCCCCTCTCAAACAAATACTCGCCATCATTACAGAATCTCCTGTGTCATGAGAACATCGGAAGAAATACAAGAAGCCTTTGGAACGGACACACTCACGCAACTGTCTCCCTGGTGGATAGCTGCAATATGCCAGAGGCATTCTCTGCTTCTGCGTCAAAACTTGGCTGCAAATAAGAGTGAACTTTCTAAAAGACACAGTCTTAGGCCTGGGCTACACTGCGGGGGTTGCGGGGAGGATGGGGGGGGGGGGGTTCGAACTAAGATACACAACTTCAGCTATCTAGACGAGACGCAATAAATTGATCCCCGATAGATCGATCACTACCCGCCGATCTGGCGAGTAGTGAAGACGTACCCTTAGAAAATACAACTAAGTCATTTGACTGCTGGAAAGCTGAATTCAACCACACAAATAAACAGTTATCTCAGCCTCCACAAATTTTTTGCTGGGACAAAACTTTGATGCCTCCCATTTTCCCCTCAGATGCTGGAATACAGTCAATTAACTTATATGGAATCAACAATAAAATGTATCACGTTTACCTGCAAGCAACTTCCTTTTTAATGGTCCAATCTGATTCCCATTTAACTCAATGAAACCATACCAGCAGGATTTAACCTTAGATGTTTTGCTTTTGCATGAGGGATTACTCATGTTTTCTGGGATTGCCCCAGGCTAAGAGGGTTTTAGCAGAAAGTTACAGGCTGTGTTTGTGATAGGCTAGGTGCAAGCATGGAGAATGACCCTTTTCTAGAACTAGTAGGCATTAATTGTCAGGAAATACAGGAGATTAAAGACAGGGAGAGCTAGGTGTGTGAATGTGCAAGGAGGAAGAGGAGAGAGCACAAACAGCTTCTGAACACCTGCATAGGGCAGCAAAAATTCTAGGATTTACACTTCCTGTTACCCACAATCCAAGGTGTTTGAGGACCACCAGCAGTGCTGGATGGCAGGAACTCATGGGCCTACTGGCTACATACCACAATTCTAAAAGGAGTTGTTAGAATACACTGGAGGCCTTCTGCCTTCCTATGTCCTCCATCCTTTGCAACTGGTGAGTTATTCCTACTTATCAAGGGAGTTACTTTAAAAAACATGCTAGATGCCACACAATTAATTCAGATCTTGCCTACACAAAATAACAATATATGAAAGTGGAGCATTCTCAAACCTCCAGTGAGAGGAACTGCACAAAGAAATACCATACTGTCATTGGATGGAGCAATATTAAATCCAGAATCACAGACTATATATTTCATTGCTTACAATAAGAAGAGTAAAAAGAACGAGGAGGGTTTTAGCCCATGACAGCTTGTGCCCTAATAAATTTGTTCGTCTCTAAGGTGCCACAAGTACTCCTCGTTCTTTTTGCTGATACAGACTAACACGGCTGCCACTCTGAAATAAGAAGAGTAAAACAAGGGCTGAAAGAGAGTTATTCTGCTAGACACTAACAATCATGGACTGAACAGAGACACTGGATTTATGACTTACTACAACAATTTGAAACCCATTAACCTCCCCTTTTTTCCTGTGACTGCAGAGGTGTTACTGGGCCACTCTACCTTGAATGGTTCCTTAGAATATGTGCTAACTGCTTATGCTAAACAATTGCATTTAGTTGTGATGCTTGGAGTACTTTTCCCAGATCTGAAGAAGGGCTCTATGGGTATGTCTACACTGCAACGTACGCCCGTGCTTTAGCCCAGGTTCAAACCTAACCCTCTTGCGTCTACACAGCAGTTGTGCTAATGCAGGGCTCGGACACAGAGTCCCAGGACCCTGCAGGGCTGGAGGGTCCGAGCTCAAATTAAACTGGGACCCAGGGTTTGAGCCCTATTGCTTTGCAGTATAGACACAGCCCTCCTTGACTCAGGTCCCACAATTCCATGGGACAACTTCCTTAGTCCTCCCTATCCCAACAATCTGCAATCCACTCTGTCGATAGCAGAACCCACCCCCTTTTGCAAATGGCAGCAGCTCAGGTCAGCATTAACCCATTCTTTCCTGATCACAGATCTGCAAGCACACTATCAGACAGCCTCCTGGTTTACAATGGAGAGTGACACGATCAAGCCTTTTGCAAAGCAAGCTGCTTCCTGGCAATGTGCAGGGTGGGCAGTGAAGTTTTCCCACAGTGCACCATGGTCCTAGGGTTAGAACAGTCACATTTTGGGGATGGGGGTAGGGTTCTAGGAACTCTGGGATATGGTTACTTTGACTAAGGTCTGTGCACTACAGTGTGGATGTCAGAGCCCTAGGTTTGAGCACAGGTTAGAAAAGTCATAACATTAGGGTTAAGCCCAGGGTTCCCTCACATAAGTCAGCTGATTCGAGTCCCGCTAACCCTGGACTTACATTGCAGTGTAGACATACCCTGTGTGGCTCAAAAGCTTGTCTTTCTCACCAGCAGAAGTTGATCCAATAAAAGCTATTAGTTCACCCATCTTGTCTCTCTAATATCTGGGGACAGCTACAACTACACTGCATCACTCTTTTAGCTCTTTTCTGAGCCCTTTCCAATTTTTCAATTCTTTTAGCAGTGCACACTCCAGAACTGGACACAGTATTCCAGTAATGGTCTTACCAATGCTTTGTGCAGAAGTAATACCATCTCCCAACTCATAGAATCATAGAACTGGAAGAGACCTCGAGAGGTCATCTAGTCCAGTCCCCTGCACTCGTGGCAGGACTAAGTGTTATCTAGACCATTCCTGACAGGTGTTTGTCTAACCTGCTCTTAAAAATCTCAAATGATGGAGATTCTACAACCTCCCTAGACAATTTTTTCCAGTGCTTAACCACTCTGACAGTTAGGAAGTTTTTCCTAATGTCCAACCTAAACCACCCTTGCTGCAATTTAAGCCCACTGATTCTCGTCCTATTCAATATTCAATATTCTTTTCCTTTAAATACCCAAGGACTGCATTAGCCCTCTTGGCCACAGCATTGCGCTGGGAGACCATACTCAATTGGTTATTCACAATGACCATCCCAGTCCTTTTCAGAGTCACTACTTTCCAGGATTCTAATCCTGCCCTCCCCGTCCCCCCTCCCCCCCATTCTGTAAATATTTCCTGTATTTTTGTTCCTAGATGTATGACTTTGCATTTGGCTGTATTAGAGCCCATGTTGTTCAAATGTGTCCAGTTCACCGAGAGAACCAGATTGCTTTACAGAACTGACCTGTCATTTTCATTATTTACCACTCCACCCATTTGTGTCAGCTGCAAATTTGCAAACTTTACTACCAATGATTTTATATTTTCTTTCAGATCATTGATAAAGATATTGAATAGCAAGAACAAATCCCTGCAGGCCACTACAGGATGATAATGCCCCAGTTACAATTACTTTTTGAGCTCTATTGGTTAGCCAGTTTTAAATCCATTTCATATGGGCTACATCGGTTTTGTATAGAGCTAATTTTTTTTAATCAGACTGTCATGTGGTACTAAATCAAATGCTTTGTGGAAGTCTAAGTAGATTATGTCACCACAATTGTCTTTCTCAACCAAGCTTGTAACCTCAGCAGAAAAACAATATCATATTTGTTTAACAAGACATATTTTCCATAAAACTCTGATGATTGGCATTGTTTATGTGACCATACTTTAATATTTGTTGATTGCATCCCATCAGCTTTTCCATGATTTTGCCTGGAATCAGTGTCAGGCTAAGCAGCCTGTAGTTGCTGAGGTCAATCCATTTACCCTTTTTAAGTACTGGTACAACATTTAGCTTTATTTCCAGTCTGCTGGGACTTGTACAGTGTTCTAAGATTTGTTCAATATCAACATCAAGGGCGCAGAGAACTCCTCTGCCTGTTCTCTGGGATACAAGTTATTTGGAGGGATGGAAGGAAAGTACCAAGTGTAATATCTAGAAAACAGTGATCATAATGTGTGTGTGCGGTTTCAAGTTAAGGACAAGGCAAGTCCCAGGAAGTGAACTACAATGGTGTACAATTTTTGGAAAGGAAATTCTGAGAAAGTGTGTGTAATTATTACACAAAAACACCCTAGGAAACTGAAACAAGTGGGAAGACAATTGATGAGCTGAGACTTCTGCTTTCCTCCTAACCTCTGTTCATTTTGTGACCTCATCCTCCCAACCTGCCATGTGTCTGTTTCTTCCACGTACTGAATCCTCTTTGATTCTGAGTTGTTTGGAGGCACGACTGTGCTCTTTGTTACTTGTCTGTATAGTGCTTAGTGCAATGGGGCCTGATTTTGGTATATAATCATGGGCGGCAGGTTTGTATAATTTTTGGTGGTGCCCAGAATGAGTCCAAGTCCTGTCGCCCCCCGCCCCCCCCCCCACCTGCCTTGTAAGTCAATATATATATATATTTTAAATAATATAAAAATGGACTGCAAACAGTAAGCCTTTAATAGTTTCCCTATATTGCACAATGGGGGGGGGGATGAGTGCTCTGGCTGGGGGTGAGGGCTATGATGTGGGGCCAGGGATGAGGGGTTCACGGTGCAGGAGGGGGCTCAGGGCTGGGGCAGAGGGTTGGGGTGCAGGGGGGGTGAGGGCTCTGGCTGAGGGTGCGGGCTCTGGGTGGCACCATCCAGATTAAGATGTTTTTTTCTCCCAAGACTAAGCCTGAGGTCAAAAGAGCCTGAACAATTAAAAAGATGGCCATGGCACTAAGGGAGGGGGGAAAGTGTCAGCAGGCCATGATGTTGACAAACAGACAGACTGATTGATAGTCAGGGTCAGCAGCACACAAGATGTAACTTGGTGCGAGAGAGAGCAGGAGACACCAAGGCTAAATCATGTCTCCTTAGGGGCTTGAAGGGAATGCCCAGCACAGGAAAGACAATATGCATGTAGGTCTCTGTTACGTTTAAACCTACTTCTCTATGTACCATTTAGGCAAAATCATACTCTGATTTTAGAGAAATTGCTTCTGTGTCACTGCACATTATTAGTGGCCACAGGCTCCCAAAGGAGAACTCTGGCAGGATCCAGGCCCACTTGTACCTGCTATGTAACACGGCTGGCAGCCAGGGAGGTATAACCTGGAGAGTCAGTCAGAAAGTTGTGGGATCCCATCCCAAAGTGAAATGGAGGTTTGGGCCTGCCACTTGAGAGGGATATGCTTGGGGGATCAGAAAAGGGTCTCAGAAGGGACAACCTACCCAAGGACGTGACAATTTCTTCCAGTGGTTAATCACCCTTACTGTTAAAAATTAATGCCTTATTTCTAATTTGAGTTTAGCCATTAGTTATTGTTGTGCCCTTCACCACTAGATTAAAAAAATTCCTGGTATTTTCTTCTTGTGTAAGTAGTTATACACTGTAATCTAGTCATCCCTTGATCTTCTTCTACACTAAACAGATTGAGCTCTTAATGTCTCTCGCTAAGATATTTTTTCCAACCTTTGAATCGTTTTTGTGGCTCTTCGCTGTACTCTCTCCAATTTTTCAACATCCTTTTTAAAATGTGAACACCAGTCGGGACACTCTTATTGGACAGAAGGCACAAAGGGAGAGATAGGAAAGAGAAGAAATAATATGGAAATGAGGAAAATGAGACATAAGGGAGGTGACAGCAGGACCCCAATATTACATCCCGGGTATCATTCAGGATTTGGCTGGAGCTGATGGAGGTGGTGATGTCATCTGTTTCCCTCTCTTTGGCCTGGTCAGGTCAGGCTACCTTTCAGGATCAGGGCAATGAAGGGTCAGTTGTGTTATGGTGGATTCTGGGGTTCCAGGAGATGGTAGGGGTAGCAGACATGGTAGTAAAGCTCTTGCCTTTCAGTCCACATGTATCCTGTCCCACCTCTCCAGGACCTGTTTAGTGACCTCCAGATTAACAATGTCCAAAAAGGGATGGCAATTTCCTCCCATTGACATTAACAAATCAAAACACATTCTGGTGATTTTGATTTTAAACATTTCCTCCCATTTCTAGAATTTTTCAGTCATGCTAACTCTTGACTTTACCAGGTGCAGACACACAGTTCTTTTAACTTAAACAACACAATTTGTACCAATCTATTTCTCTCCAACTTTTTCTGACTTTCAGAAACAATTTTAAGTAACAGGCTGAGTTGGATTTTTGTTACTTTGGACAACTTACACTGCAGGCCTCAGCACAACAAACCAGTGGGCTCTCCCTCCAAAGGGAGGATGGTGGAGAGATCCACCTGGCCTGCCCCCAAAAGTGGCTGCATGCTGGGGACGAGGAGAGACCCTGCATAGCCCAGTTCTGCTGTCCACACAAGATGCAGAACCCCGGCTCAAGCTTCCCAATCCCGTCCATCCACTTCTGCAGTCGAACCACACTGATCAAAGACTTTCTGTAACCATGGGTGTGCAGGGGAAGGGACAGCCATACACAGCCTGAACCTCCCGAAGTTGGAGGTGGTTTCATTTAAGTTTTTCTGCTTCCAATATCCTTACCATGTTTTTCAGAGATAGGGTGGCCAGGAACCATGTGTTTTCAAAATGCTTTGGTTTTGAGCAGGTGTTTTGATGTCCTATGTTTCTATTTTGTCACGTTTTCTATATAATTGCCCAGTCCTGCTCCACCTCAACTCCCACGCTCAACACCCACATGCTGCCAGGTCACTATCATCACCCCAAACCCAGACCCAGCCTACAGAAATTCACATGCAGCCCCCTGCCAGGATGAACTCAGAGACCAGCTACATCTTGTTGGGCCCCACTACGTGAAGTTCTTGCCCTTTGAATTGATACATAAAATCTTGGGAGCGTCATCTCTTGGTTTGTTTGGTCTGATGCATTCTGGGGGTTTCAGCTGAATAATTTACAGGGGGATACTGCAGTGCTACCCAGTCCAGAGCAGGGCTCCAAGCTCATCTTACTTTGAAGGAGGGTGGCATGGGGCTCCTATGGCAAGGAGAGGCATAGTGAGCAGGAGAAGGAGGGATGCAAAGCCTTTTCTTCTTTGTTTGTTTGGCTTCATGGCCAGAAATAATAGTCAGGAACAGTCTGTAAAGGGTTAACTTTCTACTCTAATCTCTATGATCACTTTCAATTTGACTTTTCGGTTCCAAAACAGGGTCGCTGCTTCCTTGCTGCATGGAGCTGCCAAGCGTAGGTCTGGATGAAGCTTTTAGACACCAGCTTCTCTCCCCCTCCCCAAGCCCCCATCTACTCACATAGGCTTGTCAGTACAGTGCCGAGAATGCTGATGAAATACAGACAAATTACACATAGCAAGCTTTTAAATAGTGACCCAACCCCTTTGTGTGAAGGATTTAGTGAAAAATATCCTGGGTTTTGCATCACAATCATAGCATATTATAAACCGGTACATTTTAGAACACGAGAGTGATTTTTGAAAAATTATTCATGAAGAGCAAAGCACCTTCATTGACAAGTACAATGAAGACCAGGAAAGTAGAAGAAACGAGTCAGCTCCAACTTTACTATCAGAAAGAAACTAGATCTTTAAAACAGTGTTTCCGCTCCCTTTGTGGCTACGGCCTGTGGTTTCAGTTGAGGTACCTGTTGTGGCAAGATATTCAAATGAAATTACAAACAGCCTTATGTGTTGAAACCTAAGTGAAGGGAAGAGGAATTTCCAATGGAAAATATGATTGAATGGAGATATGTTCACTTGGAGAAGTCTTTTAATAAGGTACAGCAAATGATTAGAGTTATATGTCCGTCTTATTTTCCGTGCCATGAGCCACAGTCTACACTATTGTTCATGCCAAGTAAATCTCATAAAGTGAATGTTGGGCACATAAAAGTTTCTTCTTCTGCAGAAACTCACCAACCTGCCTACTCATATTGTGGTCGGCAAGCATCTCTGAATCTTCCAGCACTTTGCAGTGTGACTCATGCTTGAGCTCTGGGTGCTGTATAATAGACTTCAGGCTATAGTTGCATAAACAGCTATGCACACCACTCCTCAGCAACACTAAAGAATCAGCCATAAATTATTTAAAAGAATATCCTGTGACCATGAATTACTCTTAAAAATGTATTATTTTACAACGGTCTGATGAATTTGGAATTAAAACACAGAAGCCTAGCTCTTGATAGGATTTTTTAAAACATAGGAGACAGTATGTACAGTAAATATAACACTGGTTTGAAGCCAACCCCCTTCAAACATTGGGAGTGGATCTTTAGTGGAATGGGGAAGCAAGAATTTGCATATTCATTTATTAGAATGTCAAAAATTTTCATATCTGAGAGTTTCTTTTCCAGCAACAGTCACGAAATATTTTGATCAAGGATTTGTCAATCTGTCCATAGATTTTTTAAAACCTGAATAATCTCTGAGACTGGTGGCTAGCATGGCATCTTGAAGGAAACATTATGGGAGGTGGGAATTATCAGGAAAAGGGCAAAGGTAACAGATACATAATTTTTTTTTAAGTCAAGTGTCATAACGCTGTTCTTTGTCACTAATAACCTGGGTGGTTTTTTTTTTCATTTTAATGCAAATAGCTAGAGCTGTATTTGTGGTTAGATAGCAAGGGACTGATTTGAAGACTGTAGGTGCTGTGCCAGATATGACCTTTGTTATCCCAACCTCTCACTCCAAGACATGTTAGTCTTTCTTTCACCTTGCAGGAGTGGGTATTATCTTCACCCCCAGGGGAATTTAAGTTCTCTGGGGGGCTCACTGGTCTGATCATTTGTGCCATGGCAGTTTTGTTGCTGAGTGCCTGCTCTCTAGCCTCGTATGCAGCCTTACGTTTAATTTTTCAGCTCGTGGCAAAAATAGTGTAACTGTTAATCATCGCAGCTATCTCTGGGAGTCAGCAATGGAACATGAAAAGCCTATGGCAGCCATGACAAACACATTTTTAATCATCTCTTAAATGTGTATCCAATACAACTGAAAATTGCCCATACGCAGCTGGAGGTATTCGAATCAGTTATGTCGTTGAGTCCCTCTGGTTTTCGGAATGGCCTTCTGGAGAACACTGAACGGCTGCAGGCCCAAAGCAGCAATGACCTGGTAGGACAGTACAATCAGATGCTGTCCACAACCATTGATGAGTTGGCCCCTCCTCCCCAACAAAATCCTCTTAGGTCACCATGGATCATAAGTATCCTGTAGTAGATAAAATGAGGAGGCAAAAGAGCAGAATGCTTCTGGTAAAGAATTAAATCAGAATGACCTTGGCTGTGGGAAAGGCGTTTGTATAATTCTGTCACTGAAGTGAGAGAAACTATAAGAAAGGCTTCTCCTCCTTTGCAATATACTCTGCAATATCATGACCAGCAGCTTTTCTCCAGATCTAACCAAGTCAGACTGTCTCCATACAGTTCCAGATTTCAGGACTTCACCTGCTGCAAAGCACTATCATTAGGGTGATCAAACATCTCGTTTTGGCCAGGACAGTCCCTCTTTCAAACCGTTCTGAATATTTTGGGCAAAAGTGGGCATCTGTCCCGTTTGCTCTTGCCAACTTGATCAGCTGGCAAGAGCAAACAGGACAAGTCAGGTGTGGAGGAACATGCGGGGGGTGAGCAGCAATGCCAGCCCTGAACAGGCGGGGGAAGGCAGGGCTCATGTTGGGGGCCAGCAGGGCTTGCGCGAGCAGTGACACCAGCCCCAGCCTAGCGTGGGGATGGGGGGCAGGGCTCGTGTGAGCAGCTTGAGCCAGCCCTTCGCGTGGGGCAGGGAGGACTCAGATGAGCAGTTCGGGCCAGACCCACATGGGGGGGGGCTGAAAGGGGGATTGGGCTAGCCCCATGCAGTGTCCCATTTTCCCTTTGGGAAATATGGTCACCCTAACTACCATGCTACCCTGCAGAAAGATTAAAGGTATCTAAGATCATTTCTCCAACTGCCTGGAGCCAAAGGGAAGAAAACCACTTCAATTTCTCTTAAGTGGGCTCTGATCCTGCAACTAGATCTTGTGCCTTCTCCGAGTCTCATTTTCATGGGTCTGACTGCAGAACCGGGACCCTAATTTATTCTAGTCTCACAAGGTGAAGTGTCGAAATCACTACAAGAAAGCCTATGGCACCATATAGAAATTGGATCCTTGCTCCCTAGTTACTTGTGAGGCCATCAGAGAGCACAGATGATCACAATTAAAAAAACCCAACAACCTCAAACCATGGACAAGAACAGCTAAAATTAATTTATTTCAAATCTAATCACACTGCTGAATTGTTTTGTGGTATTTGCCTAGCTTTGTATATTACTTGACTTCCTTTCATGATTTGATGCACTGAAAGAACAGCTGACCTGATAATATAGATGATCTTTGTATTTTAAACTGAAGGATGGAGGGCAAGACACTTGTCACAAAGGTTCTAAAAGAAGCAATAATGACTGTAGGGTCTTATAATGGTCTCTAGGTAAACATGGTAACTATTAGGCTCATAGATTTACTGGAGAATGGAGAGGAAAGTGACATTAGAGGTCTTTTTGATCACTGTAACATAAAACTTTGATAATAAAGTGAGAGAATGATTCACTCTCTATTGGAAATGCTTTTACAGTTCTACAAAGATGGATAAAACAATGGGGCAGACAGAAAATTATATTCTAACTAGCATATTTGTGGAAAAGATTTTGAGAGGTACAACAGGGATGGAGGAATTGTTCTAACTCTAAGGGTAGTAAAGTACAGGAACAGGTTACCAAGGGATGTTGTGAAAGCTCCATCACTGGCAGTTTTTAAGAACAGATAACACAAACACCTGTCAGGGACACTTTAGCTATACCTGGTCCTGCCTCCCAAGGTCTCTTCCAGCCCTACACTTCTATGATTCTGCATATAATCCCATGGAGTACTTTTCTTTCCTGTTTGCTCAAGATAAAATTTAGGCTCTTGTCCCACTTAAAAGAAATGTATTTGATATTCAAGTGGAAGTAGTGATTTGTGCTCCACTAATCTTTGAGTGAAGTGCAGTGGGAAATATATCACGTTGGAGGAAACAAAGCAGAAGTGCATTTATTGGAAAGTATCAACAAAATCTGAAAAGACACTTCAGATTGTGATTTAATTGAATTTGGGATATAGCTGAAGGAAAAACCTCCACCACATGCTCTAGAAGAGCAGTTCTCAAAACTGTGGTCCATTGACCACTGGCAGTTCACAGAAAGCTGCCTGGTCCTTGTTTCCAGCTACTAAATTGCGCTGAAGTCAGTTTAAAACTAATTAAATATTTTTCTATTGTTACATTTCCACATAAGCAGCTGTAGTTGCCACAGGGATACTGTGTGATGGTGACTAGAAGGGGAGGACGTCTGCGTAAATCTGAATGGGAAAGGGGTGCTGATTCACACTCTGAAAAAGTTTAAGAACCCATATCTTAGAACTCAGTAACGGTTGGAAAGATGAAAACAGTGTGCATATAGTATAACATTGCAGATGCAAGTCTCGAGTATTTGAAGAGTAACATTCTGTAGCAGCCCTGGCTTTACCTTAATATTGAAAATGTAGCTCATGTTTGTATGCCAATTATGTATGGAATCTGAATCTGTCAGAGCCACCCTTTTTTGACACTATAATTGCAGTGACGCTGCCCTAGTGTTGGTTATAATTACTGATAAATTCAAACACTGTCATTAATTTGCCATTACCAATCACTTTTGAAAGCCTTTTACGCTTTCTCCTGTATATAATGAAGCTGAAGTTAATAGGCTTTCTACTCGCCCTTGTTGGAAGAATTTGATTTAACGCTGATTTCTTTAAAAGAGCTTGTACTATTGCTTTTGTGAAAATCAAAGTTGTTAACATTTTTTTTAACTTTCTTTCTTCTCCATCACACAAATAAAGAAAAATCTTTTAGCGGATAGCTAGCAAGTGTTACTCTTTTAAATGTAATTATTTCTTGCGGCAAAGCCTTTCTATTAGAATTCCAGCTGTGGAAATAATTGATTTTTTTGGTTTGCTAGCTGTTCCAAAACATGTTTAAAAAATATAAAGGGGAAAATCAAAAAGTTTTTAAAAAATCCTCATTTCAGGTTGAGCTAAACATTTGGTTCAACCCAAAATAAAATGTTTTGTTTCATTTTTGAGCTTGATTAAAATTTTAATTTTTTTAATGAAATTGAAGTAAATTTCTAAATGAAAGCAAAACTTTTTGTTTTGAAAAATGTCACATTGAACGTTTCAATATTGTTGGAAATTTTTGTTGTTCAGGGTTTTTTTTAATGACTGAAACAATATGATGAATTTGATATGAATTTGTGAAATGTTTTGGTTGACTTGAATCTGCATTTTTCAGCAAAAAAAGGGTTCGGATGAACAATTTCATCCATCTCTAATTAGGATATTTTCTTCTGTTCTTATGGAGTCATGGCTATTTAACATACTGAATAATGGACCTCGTGAATGCAGAGAAACCAAGCGTCCATTGAGTCAATGAATGCTGCTAGTTGCCTGCCACTTTTGAAAATCTGGTCAATAGGACCAAATCCTGCATGTCCCTCTCAAGAAAATCTTCTTAATGAAGTCAGTGGGAAGTTTCTCCACAGTGGGATGCACAGGATTGGATTCTGAGCTCTCCCTGAAATGTACTCCTTGGAGGTTTTTGACCTTAGAAGGGAGTTCCCCTTCCCATACAGATCTGGTGGGGCAGTCCAGCCCCTGTGGTTCCAAGCCCCCAGGTTAGCCTATCTGATGTATATGCTGTCTTTTTGTTCCTAAATTCATCTTTCCAAGAAGGTGACAAATTTTAAAATCTTATGTTTTAATTCTGGCCTTTAATCATACACCCCATGACATCTACTATACACAATTACTGAATTACTATACACAACATAAACATTGTTCTGTTGTCATGACAGAAATGCCAGCTGTAGCCCAGTATTAAGTGCTGACTTCCAATTAGGTGCTTTGAAGAAAATACCATTCATGGGGCTAATTAATTCACTTCCTCTGTAACCATCTACAGGTTGGAAAAGCATATTTGGAAACCTTTATCAATCCCGTAAAGCCTGATCATTGTCAGATTTTAAAAGCAAGGGTAAAGTTTTTAATGAAGAGCAGATTTTTCCCAAATAATTTTTGATAACCTCAGGCAAAGTCTACATTACAAAGTGTTGCCAGCATAGCTATGTCAGCTAGGACCGTGGAAAATATCACTCACAAGCCAACATAGATATCCTCACTTAACCTCTGGTATAGACACAACCATGTCAACAGAAGATTCCATGCGGCTTAGCTCATGTCATCCGGGGAGGTGATGTAGCCATGGGATCTGAAGAACTCTTGTTGGCTTATGCATTGTTTCTAATAGGGAGCTCTGCTGGCACAGCTGTACCAGCAAAGGCTCTGTAGGGCAAACAAGCCCTGTTAGAAGTCTTACCGAGAGATATTTTGACAAAATAAGACCTGAAAGAGAAAAGAAGTCTTCTTCCTGTGCTATCCTGACTTTTAACAACCATATACCATCTCTCTAGCAAAGACATTGTTCGCAGCATGCTACAAATGGGCACACACACTTCTTTAGAGTTATGACACCAATACTCAGAGTTCTTTAAAAGATGAAATGCAATAACATGTTAAAATATTGCAAGTTGGAACACAAATGCATGGAGGCCAGGAAGTGGTGCCTAGGAACTGAAGTATATAAGGAATGGGGAAAGGCCCAGTGTGCTTTGGCACCTGAGCTGAATGAAGAAGCGCCAAGTGTCCGATCCTGTAGCTGCCTTGTACACACAATTTACACTGAATCAATGGCAGTTCTAGGCTAGGAATGGCTATAGGACTGGGCCTTCTATGTGTTGCAGTCATGTGTACAAAGCCACTTAGGCACATGCTGTGCTATCTGTAATATTCAGATCTGGTTCAATGGTGCTCCTGCAGCAGAAAAGTCTGAAACTCCTTGTGTTTAGGATCAATTTTTATAGTGGAGGTGCTGAAAGCCAATCAAATTTGGCCTCTCCACACCTCTGACTGCATCTACAGAGGGCAGATGGGTCAAACCTGAGCAGTGTTGCGATGCTGTGTAACATGTTGCAGTGCCTGGAGTGGGAAGCCGGGTAGGTCACAGCACCCTTGTACTTCAAGCCGGTGGGGTATTGCCACACCTCCAGCACCCCTAGATCCTGTGCTACTATTTATGTTTGTTGATTTCCTGTATTTCAGAGCAAGAGAGATACGACTTGAGTCTGTTATTACAGGCGTTTACAGAAAAAGTGGTGAGACTGCATTGAGTCCCAGTGGCTGCTGGGAGATGTAGTTCATTCAACTGGAGGAATCCCAGACTCCCTCTTCAAAATATTTACTGTTTATAGACACAACTATTTTCTATTTGTTAGAGCTGCAGACTGGGAGAGAGGAGACGCTGCACGGATGCTATGTGACCAGAAGTTAGTCAGCCTTCCTAGATGGAGCTCTTCTGCCCCCTTTAGAGAGGCAACTAGGACTGCACTTGAACCACAGTCTCCAGCACGTAAGAAAATCAGTATCTCATTTCAAGACAAGCCAAAGATCTTTTACAACCAGGATATAACCTGGACTGGTATCTATAAATTCATATGCTGTCATGATGGCTAGTGCTGTAAAGACATCCGGGAGGAGAGCCTGTAACAAACTGACGCCTGCAGTGTGATAGAGGAGATCTAAAAAATAAGTTCTCCCAGAAAGGAAGAAGCTGCAGAAGTGAAAGCTGGTGTTTTATTATATTATGTGGAAGTTTTAATTTGCGGCATTGATTAACAATGATGAGGAAGAGCCGGTAGCTGTTGGGAGGGAGGATGCAATTCACGCCTAGGGGCAGTAGAGTATACGCTGTACTTGGGAATAGGTCAGACCCTGTGGTGCCACCAGGCAGGGTCTTTGACTCACCCATGGGGCAAAGGCCAGAGTCTTAATGGGTAATACCAAGTGCCAGAAAGAGCAAAGCCATAAAGCAGAGAGAATCCAGTGGAGGAACATGATGGGGCAGCCTATCCAGTACTATCGAGATAGGTAAGCAGCAGTGCAGGTTCCTTTGCAGGTGGAGGGAGACCAGCAAGAGAAGAGGCAGCACAAGGAAAAGAGCTGTGGCAGCCCCAGCTGGAGCCAGAGCAATTGTGTCAGCATGCAGCTCCTGGGAGTTAAGCAGAGTTACAACTAAGTTCTAAACATTCCTTCCGGCGTGGGAAGAGGATCAGGGCTATTTCCTTGAACAAATATATAGAATTATTGTGTGGGCAGTGGCATCTGGTTCTCACACCATATGCTGCTCCTTTTGGAGAAGGCCTTACAAGTGTGTATCTGCCTAAACGCAGCACATGATGAGAGTGAAAGTGGCCTTCTTGAAAATTTTTAACAGACACCATAGGATGATAATAATAATAAATAAAACTTTGTACTTATATACTCACTTCTATCATAGGATCTTTACAAATATACATTGGCTTAAGCAATCTCTTGAGATTTATATTAAGCTGAATATTATTATGACAGAGCGGTACTATAAATGGATAGGAAGGGTGGATGCTGTCATTTTTCAGGATATGGCTGAGGTGCTTGGTTACAGCAGTGTCACACAGTTCACTTCATTCTGAGACCCTGGATAATATTAGGTTCCCCCATCATTGCTGCCAAAGGCACCATGTTAATTGACAGAAGGTCAAATCCTGCTTTCAGTTACATCCATTCAATCCCATTGAAATCACTCAGTGGAACTACACTTGTGAAAGCAAGGGTATGTTTGTCCAACTCTATCAATACTAGACCTCTACCCAGAAGGAATGTGACAGGAGCCAGCAAGGCAACCTATACTCAGGAGTGGGTGGCTACTGCCCCTGAACACAAAAGAAGCTATACCCTAATAAATAAGATCAAGAAATAAGAACCTAGGATGGCACTAAGACAACTGTCGTGCAAGTCCCCTTTGGGATGCTAATCTTCAGGGTCTTCAGCTGACTAGAAGACTCAACCCAGAGTCCTCCTGTAGTTAAGGCAGACATTAATGTATTCTTGACTGTGCACAGGTGCTAAGAGATCATGACAGGTATTTTTTTTAAAAACTTTAAAAATAAATCAATAAGAATGACTTTGCAACTGGTAGATACTAAGGGTGAGAGTCACAAAAGTACTTAGGCACCTAAACCCAAGATTTAGGCACCTAAGTCTCAGGTTTAGATAAGTCCCAGTTTGGCTCTACTTTCAGTCTAAAAAAATCCTGCCAAACTCTTTAAGCATTTAAACTAACTCGGGTGCCTAAGTTGCTGCCTCTGAGCATAAGTGCTATCAACTGGAGTTTGTGTGGAAAGTACTTCTGTCAAGTATCCTCAAAAACAGACAATGCAGAAGGAGGCAGGAGGTGTGCCACAAAGAGGTTTTCCAAATCTCAGACCACAAACTTCATAAACTGAGGCATGAGAAGAGCGTATATACATTGTTTCTGGTTGTTGATGGTACCTCCAGAATACAGTGTCCTGGATGAGCCCCATCCTATGCTATCTCCCTGGGCTTTAAAAACTGTTAGAATTAATGTTTTTGTGGAAGAAGCTTAATGAAAGAAAGCTTGAGGTGTTTTTTATGTTCATCCAAGCTACCTCTTATTCCTCTTTAGACAAGTTTTTATTCCCACTTAGCTTTAATATTTATAGTGCAAATATATGAAAAGGAATTGAGTCACCTGTATGTGTGACCTACAAGATGGTTTTCTCAAAAAGAAATTTTGAAGAAAGCCTTCCAGCAGAGAAAGACTGGGCACTTGCCAAACATTGCCCAAACATACAAACAGCACAGATTGCTGTTGTGTAGAAAAAGGGAGATGTGAGGTCTATTGCTAGACAATGGACATCTGCAAGTTTAATTACTAACCAGCGGATTTTCAGGTCTGTTACTAATGATCCCTTAGAATATGTGCTAACTACCTATGGTAAAGAATCTGTTCCATCTTGCACTTAGCTGTGATGCTCCGGGTACCTTTCCCAGACCTGAAGAAGAGCTCTGTGTAGCTCTAAAGTTTGTCTCTCTCACCAGCAGAAGTTGGTCCAATAAAAGATATTATGTTATTCACCTTGTCACTCTAATATCCTGGCACCAACACAGCAACAACAACACTGCATATAGCTTCCTTTCAGTCAGTCTTACATTTCAGAGTAATCCACAGAAAAAAAGAACAACACCCCCCGGCTTGAAGTGGTTTCTATTATATACAGGGTTTACAGTTTGGTTCAGTGGCTCTCTCAGCACCTTCACCATACAAATTGTTCCAGCACCCCTGAGCATTAGTCCATATCAGATTTAGTAAATGCATGTATATATTACGTATACAGATATATATATATATATTGCAGCCCAGTGTATCAAATAGGCTTTCAATGACTGTTCAGTGAACTCCCAATGAATGTTGAGACTGTAGAAATGTTTCAGTATTTCCTTTCAGCCATCACAAGGAAGGAGGAGGGGATCTGGATTGCACCATCTGCTTTTATACATATAACAGATCGCCTCTAATCTGCCAGTAATTCATAGTTGATGTAAACTAGATTAATGTTAAGAGAGAATTGTAAGAATATATGAATTCTCTGTCTTCAAAGTCAGGGGCTTGACAGACAGAGAACTGGATTGAAGATGTTGCCTCCTGCCAAGACAATTAACATTCAAAAGCCTGGCTGCTAAGGTAGAATAAAGAGCAGACCCTTCTAGGAGTGAGGAACACTTATCTGGTCATAAGACATGGAGGAGGCCTGGGAGAAAACTATTGTGGGGCTACGCCTTCATAATAACACTTTAATTTGTAAAGGTGGCGCAGGAAAAACAGGAACCAAGACTGTGAATAGAATCCAGAGTTTGGGAAACATGCAATGACTGTCATGTCATCTTCCTCTGAGAGTACACTGTGGAAATTCCCTTGAGGGGGAAGGTCACATGGGAGGAGGAGCCTGAAAAGTGTAAGTGAGTGACATTGGGGAGACCAGGAGAGGCAGGGGTTGGGGGAGGGTGACAAAACAACACCTTGGATGAAATCCTGACTTCATTGAAATCAGTGGAGTTTTGTCATTGACTTCAATGAAGCCAGGATTCCATCTTACTACCCAAGGCTGGGGTTTCTTCTGAGTCAAGCTGGTCTGACAATGAGCCAGGGAGAAAGGGACCTGAGAAAGGCATTCTCTAGGGGTGCAAGGTTGTGCTTGCTGAGATTTAACAGACCCTGATATATCTAAGGTTTCCAGTGTCTAAGACTGACCAAAACAATGCAGGAGAGAGTGAGGGAGAGGAGACATAGCAAAAAGAAATTGCTTTTTTTTTTATTTTTCATAGAAATGTCCAACTTTTTCAAATATTCCAAGTAGCTGGGCTAGAGAAGAGGGAACCCAGGAATCCAGACCCTCTCTGTATCTCTCATACCTCCTGTGGACATATGGGTTTAATTTTCTGGTGAATTAAGTGGAGATGGGGAATCAATGACGGTTTCTTTGTACTGTGTCCAATTTTATTTCACCATTGTGCAGTCAAGGGACTCTTTTAGTCTTGGATCCATTTATTTTGAAGCCTCTCTATACTTTTTTTCTGTGGCCTTCATTAAATAAGTACATATTCACATAGTCGGTCTGGCATACTTCTCAATTCTAGGTTTCAGAGTAGCAGCCATGTTAGTCTGTATTCGCAAAAAGAAAAGGAGTACTGTGGCACCTTAGAGACTAACCAATTTATTTGAGCATAAGTTTTCGTGAGCTACAGCTCACTTCATTGGATGCATCCGATGAAGTGAGCTGTAGCTCACAAAAGCTTATGCTCAAATAAATTGGTTAGTCTCTAAGGTGCCACTAGTACTCCTTTTCTTTTTTCTCAATTCTACTTACCCATTTTAACAAGTCTGGCAATTCCAGGGCAACTATTGCATTGGGACCAAACCGTGTGACAAGTAAGGGTCTAATTTATGGGTATTGGCAAAACTGATATTTTTTGGAGGCAACATTGTTGCAACTCCTCAAATAATTAATAATAATAATAAATAATAATAAAATAATAATAATACTTAACTCTTATACTGGGCTTTTCATCAGTAGATCTCAAAGTTCTTCACATTCTTCAACGTCCTCACAACACCCCTGCGATGTAAGGAAGTGCTATGATCCCCATTTTATAGGCAGGGAACCAAGGCACAAAGAAGCTAATGACTTGCCCAAGGCTACACAGGAGATCTGTAGTGAGCAGGGAATCAAACTTGGGTCTCCCACTTCTTAGGCTAATGCCCTAACATTGGCAATGTCAACTTAGGGGTTAGAGGTGATGGAATAGTCTTTTCTATCCATTGCTTCTATGTTGTATGTAAGTCTCTGACTTTCCCCACAGTATGGAATTCTCACATAACAATGATGAAATTTACATTTTGCAATGGAATCCAAAGTCACAATACTACAACAGTGAAAATCACCTCCTTCTCCCAAGATAGAGAACCAGGCAGTGGATTAAGTGCTATGGCAGCTCTCACATGAGTAGCATAAAAAGGAAGGGAAGAACCCCAGAAATTTAGAATATTTGGTTGTCATCTTCAGAGCCATTTGACAGGTGACTCTGGAATGGTGGGGTGTATGGGGAGCTCTGTTGACAGGCCGGGTGAACCAATGCTGGAGACAGTTACAGCCTGATGTCATTGCTATATGATGACAATTTTCTGGCTCTGCAGGTATTTCTTCCATCACACATGCTGAGTTCTTAGTGCCATCTCCCCCTCATGTCATATGTCTGGTTTCTCTTTTCTTTGGTTCTTTTTTCTTTGAGTTTTCTTACAATATAAAAACATGAACAAGAATAAAATGTTGTATGATATGCTGAATCTGGCTTGATATTATACTTCCCTTTGTATATTCATTTCATTGTAATTCTTATCTTTCTTTCTGATTGTCTTCACACACCTAAAATGTGTCGTGAAACAATGGTTTTACTATAACCCTGGTAAGCGGTGTGGCCTAGTGACTAGACCACTGGCCGAGGACTCTGGAGACTAGAATTCTATTGCCATCTCTGCCACTGACCTACTGGGTAACCTTGGGCACAGCACCTCTCTGTGCCTCAGTTTACCCATCTGTAAAATGGGGGTAATTATACTGACCTCCTTTCTAAAGTGCTTGAAGATGTACTGATGAAAAGCGCTATATAAGAGCTGGATATTATTAATTATTAATTATTATTATTATTTAGCTGTTACTCAGGAAATTTCCTACAGATTGTTGCAAATATATGAAACAACCTTCAACCTGTAAGAGGAAGCAGTGCAGGAAGGGCAACTTAGTCCTTCCCCTCGGAATTCTCAATCAATAAAGATACAGCCTAAGGAGTCTACTTCCTTAAGGTGTATTCCTTTCAAGGCTTTGGTCCTTCAGATATGTGTAAAATGGCTAGTGACCGCAGATGAGAAATGAATTTAAGACATGGAAGGTGACATCAGACCACTTTTACCTTGTCAGTAGTATGTAAAGTTTAAGTCAAGGAAATCTACATTTTGTGGCCTAATAAGTAGGCTTAAACTTTGTGTGCCCAAAGCCAAACCTGCTTAACTTACTGATTTGTATTATGAAAAGGAAAAAAAATGGAAAGGCATCATCAGTGTAGCTGCTTAATGTTTTATTCCTGGCTGGGGAGTTGGACCAGAAAAATAACAGCTTTACTTTTGGCTGTTAGCATTTAATGATTCAATGTTAGCAGCCAAGAAGTAAGCTGCTAACCGTCCTCCTCTTCTTCACAGCATTTCCTTCTTTATTTGATCTAAATCTGTCCTGCACATATGGGAAGAGCAGTCAGAATCACAGGGATCAAATTCTGACTTCACAGGAAATACCATCAGAATGACTTATACGATTTTTTTTTTTTTTAATTTGGTGGTTGTGCTATTCCCCATTCTTCTAGACAGTTTGGTTTCCTCTTTGTTTCAGACACCTTTATTTTACTAACTTCTCCCTGATTTTAACACGTCACAGATCTTTCTTCTTCATGAAACTTCCCCCAAAGACAAGCACTTTCAGAGCTGTGCTGCAGTGTACTGGCTGCTCTGTGTGTTACCACTGCCCTCTGCTAGACACAATAAACCGGCTCTAGAGTTTGTGATTTTCTGATCCTCAAGCGTCCTGCCTGGAAAGTCCCAACCAAACTGATGCCATATGGACAGTTTGTCTCAAGTCAAAAATATTTTATTAACATCGCTTTCCCATCGAGCTTCTAAAATTTCCCTAAAACATGGCAGATCTTGATAACCAAAAAATCAGATTTAAGCGGTATAGGAACTTCTCCTACAAAATATCTCATATAATAAACTGAGCACGTGCTGTGCCTGCTGTATTTGGGACAAGTACATGAAGCTCTATCAGTTCATGTCCCCCTTTAGCACCATGTGTTTTCTGCACAGAGTAAAAAAAAATTCTGATGGCTTTCCTCTCCAGGGTGAGACAGTCAGTCATCATAACATGACTGCTGCAGAAAAGGACCTAGGGGTTACAGTGGACGAGAAGCTGGATAGGAGTCAACAGCATGCCCTTGTTGCCAAGAAGGCTAAAGGCATTTTGGGCTGTATAAGTAGGGGCATTGCCAGCAGATTGACGGACATGATTGTTCCCCTCTATTCGGCATTGGTGAGGCCTCATCTGGAGTACTGTGTCCAGTTTTGGGGCCCACACTACAAGGTTGTGGAAAAATTGGAGAGAGTCCAGTGGAGGGCAACAAAAATGACTAGGGCACTGGAACACATGACTTATGAGGAGAGGCTGAGGGAATTGGGATTATTTAGGGCTTGTCTACACTTACATTTTATAGCGCTCTAACTTGCTAGCTCAGGGGTATGAAAAATCACGCTCTCAGCGCTCAGAGCTAATCCCCTCGTGGAGGTGGATTACCAGGAGTGCTGGGAGATCTCTTTCCCAGCGCTCGCGCGCGACCACACTCGAACTTCAAAGCTGTATAAGTAGGAGCATTGCCAGCAGATCAAGGGACATGATCATTCTCCTCTATTCGGTGTTTGGTGAGGCCTCATCTGGAGTACTGTGTGCAGTTTCCGGCCCCACACTACAAGAAGGATGTGGAAAAATTGGAAAGAGTCCAGCGGAGGGCAACAAAAATTATTAGGGGGCTGGAGCACATGATTTATGAGGAGAGGCTGAGGGAACTGGGATTATTTAGTCTGCAGAAGAGAAAAATGAAGGGGGGATTTGATAGCTGCTTTCAACTACCTGAAAGGGGGTTCCAAAGAGGATGGATCTAGACTGTTCTCGGTGGTACCAGATGACAGAACGAGGAGTAATGGTCTCAAATTGCATTGGGGGAGGTTTAGGTCGGATATTAGGAAAAACTTTTTCACTAGGAGAGTGGTGAAGCACTGGAATGGGTTACCTAGGGAGGTGGTGGACTCTCCTTCCTTCGAGGTTTTTAAGGTCAGGCTTGACAAAGCCCTGGCTGGGATGATTTTGTTGGGAATTGGTCCTGCTTTGACAGGGGGTTCAACTAGATGACCTCCTGAGGTCCCTTCCAACCCTGATATTCTATGATTCTATGACTGCCCCCCAAGTGTGTTGAGCTGGTCTGTCTAGGTCAGGGAACAGGCCCACTCTTAGATCAATGTGAGATGCTTGCTCTGCCACTTTCCTTTCTGTTCTATGGATAAACAGATAACTACATTCTCCCAGAGAGTCAATCTCAACGTACTGCTTAAATGCTTGTTTTCAGATTCAGTAATGGAGCACAGAACCAGTTTGGTACCATGCCCTGTGCCCCACACTACCCATGTTCTCCAGATTGGCATCATTTGGCACTATTGGTTGCTCATGTTTATACAAAAAAATTACACCTTCAATTCAACCCCCTATATTCAATTCTTTAAAGAGATTCTTCTCATGAAATTCTCTTACCACAGAGGTATATTAATGTCCCTTACCAAGGGATACTGAACCTTTCCTTCCATGCCAGAGATAACAGGGGCTACATTTTCATTTTCTGGCGCCAAAATATATAGGCAGGTGTCAAGCGTAATCTGAATCGAAGAAATCTGAACTCTGCACAAATATACTTCCAGGTGGCAACTCTCAGCACCACCATTGTCTCCCTTCACAGAGACTCCTTCTGCATTATGATGGTATTGATGCTGATGAAAGAGTCTACAGAAGCCCTAGTCAGGACCTCATTGTGCTAGGTGCTATACAAACAAATAGAATAAATATAGTCCCAGTCCATGCCCCCGAGAGCTCACAAACTCTTGATTTAAATATCTAACCTCTCCATAGATATACTAACAAACCCAGAGACCCATTCTAGACATTGTTCAGATTTCTTGACAGGAAGGAGAGAGTGAGAAGGGTCATTTTTTAGGATTGGGTCTCTCTTATGGAGCACAGGAATTCATTATTCAGTACCACACTGATTAAGAAAAAGTGTGGACTCAGTCATGGGTGCCCATCTTGAAAAATGAAGAGAGGCGGAAAGAAAGAATGAATGATACCTACAACATTTTTTTAAAACCAAAAATCCTCAAACAAGACAAATTTGTTCTCAGTCCTGTGCACTTAGTGAAAGTATCACAAGACTAAAAATATTGTTCAGTGCTGCAAAGTACAGAGATTAAAAAGCCACCCCCTTATAGCCAAGAAATGTCTGTGTCTTTAAAAGTTGTTATTGATTTCCCCACAAGATGGAGTAGCATGTACAGTTTAACAGATTCCTGCAGATGAAAGTTTTGCATGGAATGGGTACTGTATTCTTAGTAGGTCTGAACAAATTAAGCAAGTTAATATTAACAACCATCTCAACTCTTCATCAGTCCCTTAAATCAATCATTATTGTTCCAAACATTGTGGTTAATAACAGATCCACGATCCCTTCCCTTGTCTTCTAATTCGCCAGTAGGCTCTCTTCACCATGGCTTACTTGGTGTAGGTTTGCTGGAGGCTTCACACTTTGGCAGCCTCTCTTCTTGACTTACCTCTGTTACCCCTAAACTGAAATGATACATGTTCTGAATCTGGAAGATGCAAACTTGAAATTCAGTGGCAAGAAGGACCAGCAGGAAGGCTGTAAGAGATACTGGTGCCTGCCACTATCAGTGAGAGCAGTGGTAGAGACCAGATACTTTCCCAGTTATCTTGTTTTTCTAATACATGCAGCTCAGGCTCAATCTGTTTTATAAAATGAAATGGGGAGGCAGCAGGATGCAGCGGAATGAATACATCTCTGGGAGAAAGGGAAAGCCTGAATTCTAATCCCAGTTTTGTCACTGATCTGCTGTGGGGGATGGAGCAGACCATTTCACCTCTCTGCTTTAATTTCCACATCTGTAAAATGGGAATGCTTGCCTGCCCAACCCAGAGGAGCATTATGAGGGTAAGTAATTAAGATTTGCACAATGAAACTCAACAATCTATAAAGCGCCATCTATCTGCTTCTTGTATTAATTCCAAAACAAAATAATAGCTTTGTTTCAATTGCCAGCCAAGGCTGTTAAGTGGCAGCAGTGTACAGACGGGTCACAGTGAGGTGGCAAAATTTGCAGATGATACAAAACTACTCAAGATAGTTAAGTCCAAAGCAGACTGCAAAAAGTGACAAAGGGATCTCATAAAACTGGGTGACTGGGCAACAAAATGGCAGGGGAAATTCAGTGTTGATAAATGCAAAGTAATGCACATTGGAAAACATAATCCCAACCATACATATAAAATGATGGGGTCTAAATTAGCTGTTACCACTTGACAAAGAGATCTTGGGGTCATTGTGGATAGTTCTTTGAAAACATCCACTCAATGTGCAGCAGCAGTCAAAAAAGCGAACAGAATATTGGGAATCATTAAGAAAGGGATAGATAAGAAGACAGAAAATATCATATTGCCTCTATATAAATCCATAGTACGCCCACACCTTGAATACTGCATGCAGATGTGGTCGCCCCATCTCAAAAAAGCTATCTTGGAATTGGAAAAGATACAGAAAAGGGCAACAAAAATGAGTAGGGGTATGGAACAGCTTCCATATGAGGAGACTGGGACTGGGACTTTTCAGCTTGGAAAAGAGACATCTGAGGGAGGATATGATAGAGGTCTATAAAATCATGACTGGTGTGGAGAAAGTAAATAAGGAAGAGTTATTTACTCCTTCTCATAATACAAGAACTAGAGGTCACCAAATGAAATTAGTAAGCAGCAGGTTTAAAACAAACAAAAGGAAGTATTTCTTCACACAATGCACAGTCAACCTGTGGAACTCTTTGCCAGAGGATGTTGTGAAGGCCAAGGCTATAACATGGTGGAACAAAGAACTAGATAAGTTCATGGAGAATAGGTTCATCAATGGCTATTAGCCAGGATGGGCAGGGATGCTGTCCCTAGCATCTGTTTCCCAGAGTGGGCGGCAGGGGATGGATCACTTGATGATTGCCTGTTCTGTTCATTCCCTCTGGGGACCTGGCATTGGCCGCTGTCGGAAGACAGGATACTGGAATAGGTGGACCTTTGGTCTGACCCAGTATGGCCTTTCTGACATTCTTATGTTCACATTGTTTTCAAAACCCAAGTACATAAAGAATGAGGTAAGGACATCATAAATCATATGGTCATAGCGCATCACAACCACAGCAACTCTGATTCAAAGTAACTACTATTCTTTCTTCATTAGGGTAACAAAGATTCACCCCCTTAGTGCACTGGCCCAGCTTCACAGGCCATGCAGAGGTCCAAAATTTCCCAGCCCTTCCTTCCACATTCTTCCACGTATTTTGTTCACAGAAAAAAGCAAGAGTCAAGCAGTCCCTCTTCAGAAGAAGCCTGATTATCTTCTAGCATGTAACTAGTGCAGTCATTTACACCAGTTCAAAGAAGGTAGAAATGCGACTGAATCAAAAAATGGAAGTGCAAAGTGGATGTAAAATACTGACTTTGATCAGAGGTTTCTGACTGGTGCTGGGCCCAGGGAAAGAAACTGTAATTATTCCTTCCGTGGGCTTCTTGTGTGTCCCTTTCCCCCTATGCTCCCATGCAAGGGTGGATCACAATCAGTCACAAAGTGTATTCAAACGATTTGCCCTGTATATGTGCATGGCTAATTTAGCTGCACAGTGAAAAAGTCTCCTCAAAGACAGTGACTGGAATGGGTTGATATCATGCTCCTGTGCCAGAAATGGACTGGCTACAGAGCTTCCATCTGAGCAAGATACACACCAGATGTGCTCACTATAAAATTCTTTAATGCTCTGCCAAGTATGGTTGAGGTTAGCTTAAATAAGGTGTTTTACACACACTGGCAGACCGGTATAATACAGTTTAGCAGTCCATTACATCTCTCTCTTTAAGTTCTACATTCCTACTGTGACACTGCACCCCATATTCTTCATAGAGATATTACTATGATATGATTATGGCATAACTAAGATGTATTTTATGCAAGACAGGTCACGTAAGATATCATTGAAAAGGTTATGATTTACTGAATATGATTATCCTATTTGTATGCATGTATCATTTTTGTATCTGAAGTTAGGAATATTAACTATAAATCTGTATTACAAATGGGTTTACACCGAGGGAACGCCCACTAGGCAGAATGTACTCAGTCTAGATGACTGGCTGGGAAGGGACATTAGAGAAAACAATAGGCCTTATAAGAAGTTTATCTCCCACGGGGGGGCCTTCCTGAGGATACTACCAACAGCATCTAACTCATGGCCACTATGACACTACAGGCACATGTGACCAGGTCACCTGGTCTTCATCTTGGAATACCAGTGTTTTTCCACTGACTGGTGTGGAAACCAATCTTTGAAACAAAGGGTTCCCACCATATGCAAAAGCTATTTGAGGCAAGGGAGTGACATCATCATGGTTCTTCACTGACTCCCCACCGAAAGAGACTCTTGAAAACACCCGGTCCTAGGGAACAAAGACTGAACTGTGGGGAAGTGCTGGATCCAGGCTAAAGGGATTTTTAGCCTGTGAATGGAACAGCTGGGAAACCCAAGCTGCAAAGCTAAGGCAGCTTATGCCTTAATAATCTGCCTGCTTGCATCATCATTTAGGGTAAGAATTTGCCATTCATATCTGATCTATGTAGTATATTAAGCTTAGCTTGTGTGTTTTGTTTATTTGCTAGGTAATCTGCTTTGATCTGTTTGCTATCCCTTATAATCACTTAAAATCTATCTTTTGTAGTTAATAAATTGTTTTTGCTTTGTGTAAAACCAGTGTGTGTGGAAATCATAACTTAGGGCAGAAAGCTGTTGTATATCCTCTCCACATTGAGGGGGGGGGGCAAATTTCATGAGCTTACGCTGTACAGTTCTCTGTGCAGTGCAAGAGGGTATAATTTTGGGTTTACACTCCAGAGAGGAGGTGTGTGCCTTAGGAACTGGGAGGTGCCCTAGCTATATCTTCCAGCGCAGAACTGATCACAGCATCTGTATGTACTGCACCTGGGTGTGTCCCTACCTGTATGTGTACTGGTAATAGTGCAGGCTGAAGCCTGGGAAAGGGCTTGGCAGGCTGGTCACAGCAGTATAGTGTAAAGGGAGCCCAAGCTGGTGGGTCAAGGGGGCTCAGTGATACCCCAGTTCCAGATACTTGTTTTCTAATTACATTTCCAAAACGCGTAACAACTTGGTCATCTGGTCAACAGCTTGGTCAACAACTTGGTCTATTAGTTACAATGACTGGCTGTGGTTGGTTTGGAATCTCTGTGTCTTTAACTTGTCCTCTATCTGCCATCTGTAGAGTTTACTCTGTTGAGTGTTTTTTCTGAGTAACAAAATGTAGGTATTGATGGTTTTTGTTGAACTCTCCACTGTCTGTCTTGCTCACATATGATCTGGGCTCTGAATTCTTTCTGAGTTCTTTAGCTGGAGTTGTCCATCCTTTTTCTCCATCCAATTTGACATGAACATGGTCACCAGATTCTAGACCCAGCAGTTCTCTAACTAAGTGATGTCTGTTGTAAAAGTGTCTGTAAGCTTTTTTAGCTTTTCATCCAATTTGTCTGCTCTCTTCATGTCTGGCAACCTTGCAGATAGATTCTTTTACAAAGCTGGGACAGAAGTTCTGAGTTGTCTTCCCATCAGGAGTGGTGCTGGACTATAACCAGTAGCTGCTATTAGTGTTGATCTGTAACTCAGAAGAGCAAGGAATGGATCTTCCTGCTGTAGGATTTTCTTGGCTGTCTGTATGGCTCTCTCAGCCTCTCCATTCACTTGTGGATAATGTGGACTACTAGTAATATGACCAAAATCATATTTTGTTTGGAATTACTTAAATTCTGCTGCAGTGAATTGTGGTCCATGGTGCGTCATGAGCTGTACTGGAATACCAAAATGAGAAAAAGTGCACTTCAGTTTCTCTGTAACACTGCAACATGCTGTCTTTCAAGTACATTATTTCTATATACCTGGAAAAATAGTCCACTATGACCAGTAATGATGACCTCTGAATTCATATAAATCTGCAGCTAGTCTCTTCCAAGGTTTGGCTGGCAGGG
Organism: Chelonia mydas; assembly: GCF_015237465.2. Classification (NCBI taxonomy): domain Eukaryota; kingdom Metazoa; phylum Chordata; order Testudines; family Cheloniidae; genus Chelonia; species Chelonia mydas. The sequence goes on from NC_057850.1 coordinate 150,685,019, forward strand.
GAGTTGTTAAAGGTTCTTGTGCTGTGTCGGTCTGTTAGTTCTGCAATGTTCACATGTGGATACTTTATTGTTTATGTCCCTGCTGATGCTCGGTCACCGCACTGATTTCTTGGCCTGTTCATGGCATATAGTTAATTCTTAATGTCCCTCAGGGATGAGGTTTAGGAATTCTCCCCTCATTTCATTTGAAATTACAATGCAATCACTTTTAATCTTGAGTCTATCTGACTCAATTGTCCATGTAACACAATGGAGTCTCTTGTCATTTTCTTAGCGTCTTTTAGGTTAGGCCAGCTGACCCTAACATAATTTAGAACTTCTTGAAGTTGTGGGTCTGTTGAGGTTGCTTTTTGTAGCTGGGGTCTCTTTTCTGACACTGCTCTGTATGTATCCACGTACACTTTTATGTCATCTTTGAGCTCACAAGTTGCTGAGTGCGTTGCTGGGCTCCATTACAGAGTGTCTGCTACTGCCAGATTTTCCCAGGAACATATTTAGCAAATCTCATTAGCCTTATCAGTGGACATTGGCATCTCAGCAGTGCTTGATTCAGGTCTTTTCCACTGATGACTTTAATGTGCTGCCAGGTATGTGTGAGGTTAGCTTAAATAAGGTATTTTATACATAGCCCCACCTAGTGGCTGAACAGTATAATACAGTTTAGGATCCCATTACTGTCAGCACATTTGGGTCTCGGAGAAAGGCTCCTCCTGATGAACTTTATATGGTACAAAAGCATTGTGGGAAAGACTCTGCACACTTTGAGCCTGATCTTGCCTCACTGAAGTCAAGAGGAATGAAGGACCTTTTGCCTCAGTCTCTGAAGCAGAATGGCCTGAGAAAAGACTCCTGAGGGCTTTGTAAGGTGTACAGGAGGTAGCTACACTGATGCATCTTAGGAGCTAAACTGTGATTTACAATCATGGAACAGGATAAAATAGCCATTCTAGACTGAATCAAATCTAGAGCCGAAAGCAGAGCTCGCGCTGCAGAAAAACATGTTACGCTTGATTGTGGCTGCCACAGGGGCTCTTCAGGATTATAAAAAGGTTTAAATTGTTAGCATATCTCCATATCAGTGGTAACTGCAAATGCACTGACTAGCTCCTCAGTTGTTACTCAGAGAGAGATCTCTTCTTCATAGTTTCCATTTGAACCACTGTGTGGGTGAAAATTAGACTGACTGGAGGAATTTGTGGTAAGCAGATACGGGCTGAGAAAGGTTAATGTTTTCTGTTTGCATTTCTAATGTGTCAATTCAAGCTGGGTGATTACCACACACAATTTCCCGCTGGTATTGGTAAAACATGTGAAGATGAATTTGCTTCAGCCATGCTTGCCCATATTTTGTGACCATTTCCCACAGATATTCGATATAGAATTTTCTCACATGGCTGCTCATGGAAATGGACTTGTAAGTTCACAATCTGAGTACTCGCAGATAGTTTACAGAGGATGGGACACTGCTACACAGCAGTAGGACAGGACTCCTAAAAACCCTCAACAGAGCCCCATTGAAAGAGATGGTGAAATAAGTCAGGCAAAGAGCTGACATACCCATTGAACTAGGACCGTGCACATGCAAAGAACTACTGAGTGTGACTGAGAGGAGGGAAAATTAAATTTAAATTCTGCTCCCAGTCAACAAATCTGACAGGAACTGATTTTGTCTAGAAATGATGCCTCAGGAAAGGCCAACCTTTTCACAGAAAGGAAAAAGTATGCGTTTTTCAAAAAATCCCTAATTTTGCCTACTGTGACCGTCTCTTGCTACCTCTCCCTCTCCCTTAGAGATTCAAAATCCCAGTGGTGTCTTCAGCCTACATCTTATGTTTAAAACAGTTACAGTCTTCCCCTCTGTCAGTGGAAGCAATATAATTATGTGACCAATGAAAACTAACTAGAACCACTTGACTGTCAAGTAGAGATTACTCATAACAAAATGCCAACGTTTTAACGCATAAAGTTTTAAAACAATGCAAAAACATTTGTTTAGTAAAATTGAATAAAGAATAAATATGAGGAAAATATGATCTGCTTGCAGACATTCTGCAAGCAAAAACGGAGGCAAAATTAAGCAAGTAAATTATTCACGATATATTATTTGCTTACTTCTACTACATGTGCACATTTTATTAATACATACATTAATCAAAACAAATTGCCCTAAATTAGTACTCCATTGCTGGATAGGGTTGCTAATTTTCTGATTGCAGAAAACTGAACACCCTTGCCCTGCCCCGAGGCCATGCCCCTGCCCCGCCTCTTCTCTGAGGCCCTGCCCACAGCTCACTCCATCTCCCTTCCTCCGGTGCTCACTCTCCCTCACCCTCGCTCACTTGCTCATTTTCACTGGGCTGGGGCAGGGGTTGGGGTGTGGGGGGTGGGAGTGAGGGCTCCGGCTGGGGATGCGGGGTTTAGGGTGGAGCCGGGGATGAGGGGTTTGGGGTGTAGGAGGGGGCTCCAGGCTGGGGGGTGGGGCCAAGGTGTTCAGAGTGTGGGAGGGGGCTCCAGGCTGGGGAAGGGGGTTGGGGTGCAGGGGAGTAAGGGGGAGGGCTCCAGCTGGGGTTGTGAAATCTGGTGTAGGGCTGAGGATGAGGGGTTTGAGGTGCAGGAGGGGGCTCTGGGCTGGGACCAAGGGATTCGGAGTATGGGACGGGGCTCAGGGCTTGGGCAGGTAGATGGGGTGCGGGATGCAGGCTCCAGGCAGTGCTTACCTCAGGTGGCTCCCAGAAGAGGCTGGTAGGTCCCTCTGACTCCTAGGTTCAGGGGCGGCCAGGGGGCTTTGCGTGCTGCCCCCGTCTGCAGGTGCCATCCCTGCAGCTCCCACTGGCTGCAGTTCCTGGCCAATGCGCTCAGGGCAGGAGCAGCACATGGAGCCTCCCTCGCTGTCCCTGCACGTAGGGGCCATAGGGACATGCTGGCCGCTTCCGGGAGCCGCACTGAGCCTGCCTTAGCCCTTCTGTGCCACCAACCGGACTTTTAACAGCCTAGTCAGTGGTGCCAGGGACCATTCCAGTTGAAAACCGGACTTCTGGCAACCCTATAGCTGGAGCCCCTTTTAGCCTTACTTTAGTTCACTAGTTACTTTCCAAGCTCTCTCCTACCCATTATAGTTAGAGGGAAGGGATTTTATGTCCTATTTTTAACTCCACTTATGTTAATAGATATATTAACTGTATAATAGCAATACTAAAAGGAATAGTTGGTAATTGGTCATTGAGTGAGCCCAATTTTGCTACCCTTACTCACTGACTCATTCTATAGTGGAGGAAAAGATGTATGGACTGGTGTACTTTTGAGAGTAAAAATAGCAGCCTTGTAGGACATCGTGCACAGGTGTGCATGGTGTCATGCCAGTGAAGAAAAGAGAAGCTTCTAAATCAAGGATGCTGAACAATTGCTTGAATGTGATTTTTTCCGCCCCCTTAACATTAAGTTTCAATTTCGGTTAGTGTTCTGGCTTTCCAATGTCTGGGTTATTTCTTTTGTTTGTTTGTTTTTAATGCAAATTTCTTATGTGTTTTTTCCCTTAAATTATTGATACATTTATAAACACTTAATTCCAGTTCAATAAAGAATTTTGTCTAGAAAGGTCTCTTTATTTCTGAAATATGCAAGAATAACAAGAGTGTTGGTAGAGCTGTGACATAACAGGGAAAATTATTAGCTGGATGTTTCCATTTTTTTCTGTATTTATGTTCAGCAAGCGCCAAAAGATTGCCAGGCCTGGGGAAAATTGAGAGGATACAGGCATCGTTATTATTTTCAAGTCTAATTCTTTTCTTCATTGCTCATTTTAAAGCAAAATTTAAGTTGATTTGTATTTGACAATAAAAGCCTGTTGAAGTGGTAAACTTGTCTTTCAATGTATCCCACTGATGTTGCATTGAGACTTTGCAATAACAGTTTTACCTAACAGCAGCAAGTGTGAAAAGTCAGAAGTGAGTCTCTTTGCATGAAAGCTCTTCTGTCACACCAGGTGTTGGAAACGTGTGGTAAAGGCATATTAATTAGGCACTACACTGGCAATACCAAGTCTGAAGTCTGATAGTGTTAAATACAAAGTGAAAAATGAGCCTTTGCACATGAAAACTCAACTTTCATTCCATGACTTTTCCAGTTTACAATAAAGCCAATGAGAGACACAAGGTAGGTGAGGTAGTGTATTTTATTGGACCAACTTCTGTTGGTGAGAAAGAAAAGCTTTCAAGCTTACACAGAGTTCTTCCTCAGCTCTGGGAAAGGTACTCAGTCAGAATGTCAGCTAAATACAAGGTGGAACAGATTGTTTAGCATAAGTAAACACATATTTCAAGGGACAATTCAAGGTGAAGTGACCAGCTAACACCCCTCCAGTCATGAGGGAAAAATGCTGGGGTGGTTTATTGAGTTATAGATAGTTGTAATTGTGACGTGTTCCCCCCACAGTGCCACCTGGAACTGGGGTAGCAATGAGTCCCCAACCCACCAGCCTGAGCTCCCTCTCACACTGTACTGCTGTGACAAGCTGCAAAGCCCTCCAGCCTGTACTTTCACCAACATTCACACAGGTAGGGACACACCCAGCTGCAGTTACACACAGACTCTCTAACCACCAGCTTCCCAACCTAGGACCCTAGAGCAGTGCCATCCTGCCCTGGTCAAATCTGGCCAGTGTATGGGTTTAATACCCAGTCTGCCTCTCCCTCAATGTGAAGAGAACAATGCATATTTGTGGTAACCAAGCAGAGATTTTCCCCAAGCACTCCAGTCAAAGTTCACTGGTTTAGATTAAAACAAAAACAAGTTTATTCACTACAAAAGACAGATTATAAGTGATAGAAAACAGATCAAAGCAGATTACCTAGCAAATAAACAAAAATGGAACCTAAGTTTAATATGCTAGATAGATTGGATATGAATAGCAGATTTGCACCCTAACTGATGGTACAGACAGACTTGTAGATTCTTAAGGCACAAGTGACACTTGCTTTGCAGCTTGGAATCCCCAGGTGTTTCATACACACATTAGAAATCCCTTTATCTTGGGTCCAGCACTTCCCCCAGTTCAGTCTTTGGTCCTCAGGTGTTTCCAGGAGTCTTCTTGTGTGGGGAATGATAGTGAAGAACCCCAGATGATATCACTGCCTTATATAGCTTTAGCATATGGCGGGAACCCTTTGTTTCAAAACTTGGTTCCCAGACCAGTTTGTGGAAAAATAATGACATCGCAAGATGGAGTCCAGAATCATGTGGCCTGGTCACATGTCCTTGTAGAGTCATAGCAGCCATTACTTACATGCTGTCTAGAGTGTTCTCAGGAAGGCTCACCCAGTGGGGGATAAGCTTCTCCTAAGGCCTGTTGTTCTTTCCAATGGCCCATTACCCTGAATAGGCCCTTTACAACTAGCTATTTAGATTAGTGGCTATTACCCAGGTGTGACTACATGTGAAATACAGATACATAGTCAATATTCATAACTTCAGATACAAAAATGATACATGCATACAAATAGGACAATCATAGTCAGCAAATCATATTTTTTCCAATGACACCTCACGTGACTTATCTTGTACAAATTCATCATAATTATGCCATAACCATATTATAATAATATTACTATGACAAATATGGGATGCAGTCCACAGTAATAAGCCATACATTAAGTGTCTCTATTCAGTCCATGATTTTTAGTATCTAGCAAAGTTATGAATTTAAACTCCAAGGTTTGTATATTGAAGATGTTGTGCAGGTTTCCTTTGAGGAGGAGTACAGAGAGGTCAGATATAGAGTGGTTTTTTTGTGAAGTGTTCACTCACACATGGTTTGGTATTTTTGTCTTTTTATCAACTTTCTGGGTGAGTTCATTTGCGAGTGTAGTGATTGTCTGGTTTCACCCACATAGTTGTTATTGGGGCATTTAGTGCACTGAATGAGGTACACCACATGTTGTGAGATCCATGTGTAGGATGCATGGATCTTGAAAGGTGTGTGGTGCGAGGTGTTGATCATCGTAGCAGTAGTTGTCAATTGTGACAACTATGTTAACGAGGCTAACCAACAACTCTCTGACACCACCTACTATAAAGAACTCAAAGAAGACACCACACCTCAATTTACCCAGGAATGTAAGGATAACATCAAATCCTTCCCCAAAAAACTCAAGAGAAACTCTACAAACTCATCTCCCATGAACCCACCACAGGGACCTTTTTCATGCTTCCCAAAATACACAAACAAGGGAACTCAGGCAGACCCATCATATCTGGCCCCAGCACTCTTACTGAAGGAATATCAGAACTCATAGAAACCATCCTCAAGCCACTCAGCACACAAAGGGCCAGCTTCCTCCAGGACACAACCTACTTCCTCCAGAAACTCAGCAACATTAACAGCCTCCCTCAGAATACCATTTTTGCCACCACAGATGTCACCTCCGTATGCAACAATATCCCTCACCATGATGGCATTACTGCCAGCCTCAGATATTTACAAGATAATGGACAACACTCAGATATTCATCCCAAACACATTGCTGAACTCATCCATTTCATCCTAACCCATAACAATTTACATACAATAACAAAAATGGTGTCTCCAAACTGTTGGAGACCCATGGGAATAGCCATGGGTACTAGGATGGCTCCCTAATTGTCAACCTCTTCATCGGCCACCTGAAGAAGACTCTCTGGACAAATGCACCATGAAACTAATAATATGCCTGAGATACACTGATGATATTTTCATCCTCTGGACAGAGTACCTAAAATCCCCCACAGATTTCCACCACAACCACCACCCGTCCATTCAACTCTCTCTAGAATACTCTCACACTAGCATCAACTTCCTGGACACCATGATCAGCTTAAAAAATGGAACCCTACAGCCAACTATGTACAACCTATCCAGTAACCACCCCAAACACAGCAAGAAATCTGGTATCTACAGTGAAGCACCCAGATACTACAGAATAGACTTGAAGGAGAAAGTCCAGGATATTCTCCTTAACACACTTAAAACTGTCTTCGCCAGACAAGGAAACTCCACTAGAGAAATAGATTGCATCATGGAATGGGCCACACAAATACCCAATGAGAACCTGCTTCAGTGCAGAAATAAAACCCCTCTGACCACAAACCCCGAGTTGTCACCTACAACCCCACACTGGAACCCATACAGGGTATAATCAAGCAATTACAACCCATACCCAATGGGAACCTTAAAGAAATATTTTCTGAAACCCCCTCTTCTGGCCTTCAAACAACCCCTCAGCCTCTCCAAGCTCATCCTCAGAAGCAAGTTCCCCACAGACCAGAACAAACCAACTTAAAGCAGTACCATACCTTGCTGGAAACAACAGATACATATCTCCACTGCTATAATGATCAAGAGCCCATACAATATACCTTTAAAAATCCATCAGTACTACACGTGCCTATCACAACATGTGGCGTATCTCATCCAATGCACTAAATGCCCCAATAGAAACTATATGGCTGAAACCAGACAATCACTACACATGCTAATGAACTAACACAGAAAAATGTTAAAAGACAAAAACACCATATTACCTGTGGGTGAACACTATCCACAAAACGATCACTCTATACCTGCCTCTCAGTCCTCAACCTTAAAGGAAACCTGCACAACACGTTCAAAAGTCAAGGCTGGGAGCTTAAATTCATAACTTTGCTAGACACTAAAAATCATGGACTGAACTGAGACACTGAATTTATGGTTTATTACAACAATCTATAAACCACTAATCTCACCCCCCAGCTTTCCCCCCGCCCCCCATGACTGGAGAAGTGTTAACAGGCCACTTTACCTTGCATGATTCCTTGAAATATGCGTTAACTACTTATGCTAGATAATGTTCGACCTTATATTTAGCTGTAACACTCTGGCTATGTCTACACTGCAATTAAAAACCCATGTCTGGCCTGTGCCAGCTGACTAGGGCTTGTGGGACTCGGGCTCAGGGGCTGTTTCACTGCGGTGTAGACATTTGGGCTCAGGCTAGAGCCTGGGCTCTAGGACCCTGCAAGATGGGAGGGTCCCAGATCTCAGGCTGCAGCCCAAGCCTGGAAGTCTACACCCCAATTAAGCAGCCCCTTTGCCCAAGCCCAGCGAGCCCTAATCAGCTGGCACGGGCCTGCTGCTGGTATCTAATTGTAGTGTAGACATACCTGTTATGCTGTCTGGAGTGGCTCATGATTGTGAGTGTCTACCTCAGGGCAGACACCCCAAACTGGTGGTAGGTTCTATAATTAGATTTCACCAAGCCAATGACAAATGTGAATTCTTGTATCAATGTAACAATCTTACCATGGAGTCACAGACAGTCCCCTTAAACTTTCCGGTCTCACCACCCATACAAACTGGACTTAGGGCACTACAAATATGCATCGGTGCAGCAGCTGGGCTGCTGTAGCGCTTCTGGTGAAGACACTCTAAGCCAACAGGAGAGAGCTCTCCTGACAGCTTAATAATGCCAGCTGTGCCGGAAGGGGTAGGTATGTCAGAAGGAGAAGCTCTCCCGCCAACATAGTGCTGTCTTCATGGGGGAGTTAAAGTCACTCAGCGACGTAGTTATACCGAAGTAAGTGTGTCGTGTAGACCTGGACTCAGTGATAAATGGTCACTTACACCAAAAATCACACAACATTCAGGTTCCTTCCAGTCCCAAGAGACCAGTCACTTACCCCCAGATCAATTGGTACCCTAGATCTTACATCAAAGACCACACCTGTAGCCAATCCTGTAATAAAATATCTAAAAGTTTATCAACCAGGAAAAAGAAATAAGAGAGGTTAAAGCAATCAAACATACACACCAATGAGTAACCATCTAAATCCAAAGAGTGACAGAGTTGTAGTGATCTGTCAATTCAAAGTGTTAGCCGTGTTAGTCTGTGTCAGCAAAAAGAAAGAGGAGTACTTGTGGCACCTTAGAGGCTAACAAATACACTTGTTAGTCTCTAAGGTGCCACAAGTACTCCTCGTTCTTTTTGTCAATTCAAAGTGTCTTTCAGGGTAGACCCAGGAGGCAACCCCTGGGGATTTCTGGCTTCAGTTTAGAGTCTCTGGCCCTTCAGAGTTCAAACATCCAAAAGGATGGAAAAATTTCCTGTGACTTTGTTTTATTTCCTTCATTCAGCTTCCAAGTCCACAGGACAAGCTTCTTTGCATGTAGCATTTCCCAGGTGTGATAGGGCCATTAACCAATCATTTGTATTGTGATGATTCTTGATGACCCATCTGATTTTGATAGCCCTTTTGGATGGATGGGGGGTGGAGAGGCAGGGTGGGGGGTGGAGAGGGGTTCCTGTGCCTGAGTTCACAAGTGCAGGGCAAACATTTTAAAGTTATAAAGCAAAACTTACATATTTTCTTATAGCATGGAGTACTGACATTACAAGTGAGATTAATGTATGCAGAAGTTTACAAGCATTTCATAGAATCTAAACACTAAATACATTCTTACAAGATTAATACCTATTTTGAGCAAAACTAACATACACGTGACTTGGTGTGGTCTCCAGCCACAAGTTTCTCAGCTAGTACCTGCAGTCTGAGCAAGAGCTGATACCTGGCTGCCAGCATCACAGTACCCTTTGAATACATTTTCCAGACCTGAAGAAGAACTCTGTGTAAGCTTGAAAGCTTGTCTCTCTCATCAACAGAAGTTGGACCAATAAAAGATATTATCTTACCCACCTCATCTCTTTAATATCCTGGGACAAACACGGCTACAACACTGCATACAATAAAGCCATTGAGTCACGTGAGGCATTTCACAGCTTGCAGTTCAGTCATTTTAACCATTTAATTCCTTCTCCCCAGGCTTTTTCTGGGCCAAGTATTTGAGGAGACTGTAAATGTAACCTGGGATGCTCTGACGGGGATCCACGTGTTTTCATGATATATTTCTCCAGCTGTTGGACTCAGGAATTACCAATAATAAACCAAAAAGAAAAGGAGGACTTGTGGTACCTTAGAGACTAACAAATTTTATTTGAGCATAAGCTTTCATGAGCTACAGCTCACTTCATCGGAATGCATTCCGATGAAGTGAGCTGTAGCTCACGAAAGCTTATGCTCAAATAAATTTGTTAGTCTCTAAGGTGCCACAAGTTCTCCTTTTCTTTTTGCAAATACAGACTAACACGGCTGCTACTCTGAAACTTCTGTTAAGTATCTCATTGTAAAAAGATACCTATTTTTTACAATGAAGACATAGCATTGTATCTGCAAAGTGCCTAAGAAACTCAGATTCTGTGGGGTTTACAGCTAATCTGCCTGTTAGTTTTTAGATAGTGTCCTTGTTTGCTTCTTTATGCTAGATAAACAAAAGGCCTGAAAGGGTTTTTGGTTTATTGGGGGGGGGGGGTTTAAAGTATTGTTCCCCCTTGCATTTTTCTACCTTAGAAATATCAGGAATGTCAAATCTGCTCTCTGGTTTTGCTGCAAGACCTCTGGGGTGTTTTAGAGAACGTATGTTGTGAGCTCTAACATTGAAATGGAAAATGGGGTGGATCAAAGTGCGCTAGGGAATTTGAGGGTGCAGTAGCAGGGTCCACATGGACACTTAGCACATGGCAGGCTAATGCAGGGTAGATTTACGCCCCAGCTTACTGTGAACAAAGTGTACATGTAGACAAAAGTAGGCTTGATCAAAGGTTATCTTTCCGGTTTATTCTTATTACTTCAGCACTAGAATTACAGTCTCCGAGAGATTCTAGTGGGACATTAAACGAATGAGATCCTATTAATTTTCCAGCACATGTCCAAGCATGTCATAGGTGACATTCCACTTGGCTATGACATCTGCAATCAACAGTCGGTTAACTCCATTTTTATACTGTGCACCTTGGAGACAGTGGAAGTAAACCTTACACTTACAACTGTCTCAGGGAAGATCTGAAACTGGCCTAAGTTGTGTGTATTTGTCAAGACAAATTTCAGTTCCAATGTATATTTTGGATATGGAGCAAACATAAATTCCAAGTAACATGAAGATTCACCAATTTCATAGTTGACTATTACTTGAAATATGTTGACCAGCCTCTGGATGGGCAGATGGTTGTTCTAATAAAGCATCCTTAATTCAGTCACTAAAAGCTTTTATTTTGTCAGACCCATTGTCTCAGAGCACCCTGTGATTAGCATCTTTGGCAATCTGCCTTTTACCATACATGCCCAGAATTTGCTCCAAAACAGGCTCTGCTGTTGAAAGTCTCACAGTACAAAATAACTGTTCTTTTGACTTCATTGTCTATCTGGTCTGATGTTAGCCCCAGAAAAGACCGCAAGGTGTTTCTTTGTGTCACGATAGCTGTAGAAAATGAGTTGCAGTTCATGGGGTTTTTAAAGAAAATTGGAATGATCACTTGCTGGAAAACTTTTTCACACACAGATAACATTGTTAGCAAAAAAATTATTCATAAACAGCCAGTAATGAGGTTTCAGTAGTTTTAGGATCCACCCGAAGTACAAATCATCCATCTTTGAAATAGGAAGGATATTCGTAACTACAAACCTGCCAGAGCACTTCTAATTCTCCTTGCCTCTGAGGAATTGATTTCCAAATCATCCTCTGGGCTGCATGTTTGTTTGTTTTTTTGTAACATAACTGCACTCAAAAACAAAACAATGCAAAACTTTAGAGCCTACAAGTCCACTCAGTCCTACTTCCAATTCAACCAATTGCTAAGACAAAAAAGTTTGTTTACATTTACGGGAGATACTGCTGACTGCTTCTTATTTACAATGTCACCTGAAAGTGACTTTTGTAGCCAGCACTGCAAGGTATTTACGTGCCAGATACGCTAAACATTCATATGCCCCTTCATGCTTCTGCCACCATTCCAGAAGACATGCTTCCATGCTGATGATGCTTGTTAAAAAAATAATGCATTAATTAAATTTGTGACTGAACTCCTTGGAGGAGAATTGTATGTCTCCTGTTCTGTTTTACCCACATTCTGACATATATTTCAAGTTATAGCAGTCTCGGATGGTGACACAGCACGTGTTCACTTTCACTGCAGATTTGACAAAATGCAAAGAAGGTACCAATGTGAAATTTCTAAGGATAGATACTGCACTCATCCCAAGGTTTAAGAATCTGAAGTGCCTTCCAAAATCTGAGAGGGACGAGGTGGGGAGAATGCTTTCAGATGTCTTAAAGGAGCAACACTCCGATGCGGAAACTACAGAACCAGAACCACCAGAAAAGAAAATCAACCTTCTGCTAGTGGCATCTGACTCAGATGATGAAAATGAACATGCATTGGTCTGCTCTGCTTTGGATTGTTATCGAGCAGAACCCGTCACAAGCATAGACGCATGTCTTCTGGAATGGTGGTTGAAGCATGAAGGGACATATGAATCTTTAGTGCATCTGGCATGTAAATATTTTGCGATGCCAGCTGCAACAGTGCCATGGGAATGCCTGTTCTCACTTTCAGGTGACATTGTAATCAAGAACCGGACAGTATTATCTCCTGCAAATGTAAACAAACCTGTTTGTCTGTGCGATTGACTTAACAAGAAGCAGGACTGAGTGGACTCGTAGGTTCTAAAGTTTTACATTGTTTTATTTTTGAATACCGTTATTTTTTGTACATAATTCTACATTTGTAAGTTCAACTTTCATGATAAAGAGATTGCACTACAGTATTTGTTTTAGGTGAATTGAAATATACTATTTCTTTTTGTTTTTTACAGTGCAAACACTTGTAGTAAAAAATAAATATAAAGTGAGCACAGTACACTTTGTATTCTGTGTTGTAACTGAAATCAATATATTAGAAAAAATAGAAAACATCCAAAAATATTTAAATAAATTGTATTCTATTATTGTTTAACAGTGCAATTAATCATACGATTAATCGCAATAATTTTTTTTAATCGTGCGATTAATTTTTTTTAATCGCTTGACAGTCCTAATGGAAACACCTCACCTCTAACTAGGAACAAACACTGGATAAGGGTTTATGTTAGGATAGGACATATTCATGAACCTGCCTTCATCTCGGCATTGCTCCAGACACTGAATTTGGGCAGAATTAAAAATTAAGGCTTTTAAAAGAAGCAAATTGTTTTTAAAGCTCATTCCTTACCATAAATTGAAGATGGGGCTATTTTTCTAATTCAATGTATGTAATCAGTGCCTATCACCAATATTGTCTCATTGTTTCCTTATACTCCCCCCTCCATCTGTATCTATTTCTTGTCTTATTATACTTAAATTGTAAGATCCTTGAAGTTAGGGCCTTTTTTTTTCATTCTGTATTTGTACAGTCCCTGGCAGAATGGGGTCCTGATCCATCATCGGACCTCCTAGGTGCTATGGTATAATAAGTAATAATAATAATACTCAACATCAGAATTTCTACTTGCTATTTTCGTTTGGCTTTTTGGTTTTGGGTTATTTTTTTGTTGTTGTTTTTTTGGCAGGCAGTGAGGCTTACAGCAAAGAACAAGTCTAGAAACTGAACAGCCTGCACACTAAGTCTCATGCTTTGAGAGGCACAGCCGGCTGCACTTACCAGCACAGCACCTGATCCTGCTCTGCTGAAGTCACTGGGAGTTATACCATTAGTACACTACCAAGCCCATAGTGTACAATTCGCTTACACCCTCTCCAAGTGGTTTTCATTTATTCCTAATCTGCTACATAGTTATTTCAATACAGAATTCAAGCTAAAAATATTTGTAATGTGCACAAAATTAATTTAATTCTTTACTGTCACACAGGGGTGGCTGACCACCCATATGTAGCACACGATGCTGCCTAGCAACACTGCCTAGCAAGGCCATACTGCTATCAGATAGAATCTAATGCTGTGCGGGAACCGCTAGCAGGGAGCAACTGAAAATGAGCAGGTTCAATGTTATTTACAAAGGAAAAATATTAGCTCCAGCTTACTTACCAGGTTTTAGTTCAAATCCTTCTCCTTACAGTGATTTATTTTTCCTGATTTTGCTTCAGGGATCATGCTGTGTTTGGTATTTTTGTTTTGGGGAACATCTTCTTTGATGAACATGCCTGGCAAAGCGTCTCTGTCATGGGACTTTCCTGTCAGCAGAAGACAGCCCGGGTTATCTCGGCATCTGAGTGAGTTAAAGGGCCAGTAGCACTGGCAGCTGTTGGACTGTAGGGGTGCGTCTACATTGCAGTAAAAAGCCAGTAGCAACGCTCAGAGCCTAGGTCAGTTGACTCAGGCTTGTGGAGCTCAAGCTGCGGGGCTAAAAATAGCAGTGTCTGTATTCAAGCTCAAGTGGGAGTCCAGACTTTGAGACCCTCCCACAGGAGCACCGGAAGCTCCCTAGAAGTGCAGGAGGGGCCACCAGTGCCTGAACTGTGGCCTGTCCTCACTCTGCCTCTTCCTCCCAAGGCCCCACCCTTGCTCCTCTCCTTCCCCTCCCCCTGTCATTTGCCCTTAAGGCAGGTAAAAAGTGATGGCACCATGGCCCCCTGTTCCAGCGCCCCTGCCCTCTCTTCTTGGGGGAAGGGGGTCTCAGAGCCTGGGTTCCAGCCCACGCCGAAATGTCTCTACTGCAATTTTTAGCCCTGCACCCTATGCCCTGTGAGCCAGAGTCAACTGATCTGACCAGCAACAGCCAGGTCAAGGCTCTTTTATTGCAGTATAAACATTTAAGAGCCTTCTGGAACCTGTTCCTACAAAAAGAGGGGTTGAGCAAGTCACCTATTGCACAGAAGCCACAGGGAGGACCAACCAGCCTCTCCCTGAAGAGTCAGGGTGGGATAATGTGCCCAAAGCTAGATACCCTTAGACACCAAAGGAGGCTTGAAGCCCTCTCTGAGCCTTCCACAGAACCTCAGCATATTGGGAGAGGGGAACTGGTGGAGAAAGTTGGTCTTGCATGTGGATCATAGAGAGGTTATTTCATTGTACCTGGACAAAAGTCTCTCAGTGTCATGCCCCATAGTTGTAAGTTCATCATTTATAAACTTGCACCTGTAAATCAATCTCAAAGACACTAACCTCCCCCAAATTTGAAAGCATTAAGCTTTTTTTGTATGTGATTTACAAAGGGTTAAAAAATCAGCCTTTCAATGAGACCATGGCTGCAACCTCTCTATAATAATGGACCAAACCAAAAACCCAGGTCTGACCATCCTCACACTTGGGGAAAGTTCAGATTTAGAACTCGGTAGCGTCAGTAATACAGTACACAGTGCCAAACTGGGTACATTTTCTGGTGCTTCCTGAGATTTGGCCAATCAGAAAACTGAATTTGATCAGAATTAACCAGCATCAAGTCATATCTTCACTATAATGATGCACATTTGATAGATACTGGGATTCAGTTCATTGCTGGCATGTGTGCAACTCCCATGGACTTCAATGAGAGTTGAGCCTGCTCATTCCAGAGCTAAATTGAGCCTCTCTCATCCTGTTCTGGAAGCTTTTCAGTATTTTAGACAATTGCTTATTTCTACACCTCATGCAGATTCATTAACTTTTCTCTGTAGTACCAGAAGAAGCAATGGGTGAGCGAGGTTTGTGCAACTCAGTGAATAGAGCCTGCATTTAAAGATCACACCAGACAAACCAGAATGTCACCATATCAACATTAAAAGTCTCAGATCTGAGGGCTTTTAAAATAAGTAGTATAATTTAGACAGATTCCAATTCTGGCTGATAAAACCTCAAACATAACGTTGTGAAAGGAAATAACTGATTTTAAAATCCTTCCACATTAGAAATTGCAAAGAGTGATTATTTATGTGAAATAGCACAATGAATCAACACACCAGATCTCTGGAGATGAGAGTTCACACATGGATTTTGTCATTAGTGAAATGGGTTTGTTGTGTTAATTGTTGACACCAGCTGACATTGCTCTGCATAAAAACACTATTCTACTACTTGGCACAATTCAGTATAACTGGAAATCTCAGATGTACGTGATTGGCATATAGTAACAAGGAGGCTGCAGGTCAGAAATTAGCTGTATGCAGAAGGTTCACAAAACACCTGTGCTTGGTATGCCCACCTTTTCACTGAATAAAATCCAGAAAACAAAGAAGAAATAACAGAAGCCATATAACCATTTCCCCCCGCCCCCCATTTTTTTAAACAAAGGTCAAAATCAACCAGTGGACACACACTTTAGCCCAAGCCCAAAATTCAGCTTAATTAAGGTTCTTATTAATATTAATAGCACTGTCAAACCTGCATATATGGTGCTGCACAAAACATAAGTTTTCCAAACTACTGTTAGTGCCCTGTCCCAAAACGCTTACGTTCTTAAAGGAAAATAAATGCTTTTACAAAACTAATTGAAATACATGTTTTATCATTTTTAAAATATACAGTTGAAATAGTTTCTTAGTTAAAAATACCCCTCCCATGTTTTCTGTCCAGACACGTTAGCATTCATCCTTAATGGTGCTGCTCTGAGTTGGCCCAGAAACATAGATGAACAGCACCCCACTTGTCTGAGTAAAAATTCAATTAGCTATTATATTGTAAGGTCTTGGAGGCAGAGATTGTCATTTGCTCTATGTTTGAGAATTCCCCAGCACAATAGGTACTGGATGAGCAATACAGGCTTGATCACAGTAATAGTAAATAAATAAATAATAAATAAAATAATAAAATAATAATTAATAATAATATTTGAAGGGATGTTACATATACAAGGATTTTTAACCAGATTTATGTCGAAATGAACACATGCTGATGCACACTTATGAAATAGATTGCTTATGTTTCCTTTAACATTGTAATATAATTTGCTTTGAGGAAGAGGAAAATGGCCACTTTAATAGATGAGTTTACCATATGAATAAATACTGGTAAACAGTTGAAAATGGCACCATTTCCCTTTCTGTTACCAAAGTGGTAAGTATCTATATCAATGTCATATGTATAGCAATATTTACCTTAGAGGAAACAAGAGCTGTATGACTTTTCCAGAAAAAACACGACAAAGCTATCTATCAACCTAGCCCCGAATCTATCAGTCTATCTATGTAATTATGTAGCCCTCGTTGAGCAAAGTACCAACTAATCTCTAACCAACATGACTAATGGAAAAATACAGGCGGCTCAATTTACTTTCTTATGTGTACTGAATATGTCATGGTTTATTCTGATGAGGGCAAGTCATGTCACAGTTCCAGCTGCCCACATTTTCGTTCCTAAAGAAGAGATTGTGTATTTGGTAAAGACATCATAATACTGAAGGAACATACTGTGAAGGGTCTTGAGTAATTCATACGGTATGCTGTGTTACTGTCTGATAGGCTCAAAGATGTTGCGATACAGTGGAAGGTACAAGAGACAATGAAAAGAGCTGACAGTTTCTTGTTGGAGGGTAAACTCCCAGTCTGATGTGATAAAAGAAAAAAAAAATCCTGCTGTTTCCAAACAAAGGGCAGTCTCAGTATGAAACAGATTTCTTTAGCTAATGAATCCATGTACTTGAGCAACTGTCTTCTATGTAGCCCTTTCAACAACAAACATGATGGAAGATTATCCAAGGCAGTCTATTTATCAGTGACACAGGATCAACAAGCTGATTTTTCAGTTTCTGGAAGTGGTTGCTGATTTTTATCATGTTTAAGTGCATCTTACTTGAAAAAGTTCTGGCCAGGTGGTTGTGATCCAGCATCTGGGAGATGCTGCTTTTATGAGAATAGATAGCTCCGGAAAATAAGTCAACTGAACTAAAAACTATTCAGATGACGGTCACATAATTGTGCCTCATCACAAAATTCTCTGCAGTTTAGAGCTTTTAAAAAAGTCTTTATACTCCTTTGCAAATATTCTGCATGTTATTAAATGTTTTGCTCATACTTTGCTACTTTTGGTGGCTGATCTGGTTTACTTACCTAGCATACAACATAGTTTCTACTTTTTTTCCCCCTAAAACAGGTTGACCCCCCTGCTATGCTAGAACCATTTTGCTGGAACCATGTTGAAACTGTGTTTAAGCAAGATTCTCAAACATGGTACCTAAGTTTGAATCACTACTGCTGGATCTTGTGTAATAAAATAGAGTAGATTAGGTACATAGATTACTTAAGAAATTGTTGAGATCACGGATTCTCTTAAAAAGTCAGAGTAGAAATGGAATACAAACTAACCACTAACCCCCCAGTTCTATATCTCGTGGTCTCAGATTCCCCTTATAGCATCAGACAGCTTCAAACAAGGCATTCTTCACTCCCCCCACTGCACTCTGTTGTGTATTCTTAGTGCCACAAAAGGAGCACATCCCAGAAGGCCAAGAAGAAATCAGTCCATTAAAATAAATCTTCCTAGGTTACTCTGTATTGCACATCTTCCAGTCACATTAAGACCTAATTTATAAAACAAATCTAACACTCTTAAGGGCAGAACTTGATGGCCCTATGTCAGCTTACACAGCTGAGGATCTACTTCCTAAAATTATATGCAAGTTAAAGCTTCTACAGTCAGTATCTGTCAACTTGCTTTATCCTTGGAAAGGACAGACCACCTAGGGTTTGAAAAACATGATGTTGCTTGCAAGGCAAAGTCAATATTTATTAATTTTTATTCAGCTAAATTTCTCAGAACCTCCTGCTTGGTTTAGATGTTTGGAGTCACATAGACTATAGTGTATTTACATTAGAGATTTAAGGTAAAGGGGAGATATTACAATTTTCAGTTTTTAATGACACACCTGCAGGACCATAGGGATTCATAGATTCATAGATATTTAGGTCAGAAGGGACCATTATGATCATCTAGTCTGACCTCCTGCACAACGCAGGTCACAGAATTTCACCCACCACTCCTGCAAAAAACCTCACACCTATATCTGTG
The DNA here is from genome assembly GCF_015237465.2 of Chelonia mydas. Taxonomy (NCBI): domain Eukaryota; kingdom Metazoa; phylum Chordata; order Testudines; family Cheloniidae; genus Chelonia; species Chelonia mydas. The sequence continues at coordinate 150,703,834 of NC_057850.1, forward strand.
CTATTGAAGTCCTCAAATCGTAGTTTAAAGACTTCAAGGAGCAGAGAATCCTCCAGCAAGTGACCCGTGCCCCATGCTACAGAGGAAGGCAAAAAACCTCCAGGGCCTCTTCCAATCTGCCCTGGAGGAAAATTCCTTCCCGACCCCAAATATGGCGATCAGCTAAACCCTGAGCATATGGGCAAGATTCATCAGCCAGATACTACAGAAAATTCTTTCCTGGGTAACTCGGATCCCACCCCATCTAATATCCCATCCCAATATTATCTTTTTCTTCATTAAGGTGATGTGTACTTCAGGAAGGTTATCATTTCTGACTCACATCATGGTAAAGATATGGGAACTTCCTGGAGCAACTATAGTAATCCATTATTGACCAGTTGGAAGATAAAGGAATTTGGTAAATGATAAGGAATTAAATAAGTGCATCTATATTTCAGATTCCTAACACACATTTTAATAATGTATTTACATGTGAAAAACCTGGGAATGGGTTGGTTATTCCTCCCACCCAAAAGTTTAAAAAAAGGAAGACCATAAAACACATCTCACCTCAGAAAAAAGTGTGGTGCCCGGAACACTTATAACAGGGGTGGGGAACCATTTTTCAATCAGGGGCCACTGGTCCACAGAAAAAAATCAGTCGTGGGACACACAGCCTTGTTGCGGGGGGCACAGAGGCTCAGAGGCACGGGGGGGGGGGGGGGAAGGGAGAGAACGGGATGGGATGGAAGAGGTGAGGGCTCTCGCTGGGGGTGAAGGCTCTGGGGATGAGGGGTTTGAGGTACAGGAGGGGGCTCTGGGCTGGGGCCAAATGGTTTGAAGTGCAGTAGTGGGCTCAGAGCTGGGGCAGAGGGTTGAAGTTACTGGAAGTGTTTGCTGATTTTTATCATGTTTAAGTGCATCTTACTTGAAAAAGTTCTGGCCAGGTGGTTGTGACGTTATTGACATAAACTGTGACCGTATAGATCATTGTTGCAACCAGGGTCCTATGGTTGCACCAGGTCTTGTACAGAGGAGGTCAAGTGGGGTGTCTATGGAAAGGTTGTCATTTGCTGGTTATGAGTATGCTGTCTGTATGTGTGTATCATTTTTGTATTTGAAGTTATGAATATTGGCTATGTACTTGCAAAAAGAAAAGGAGTACTTGTGGCACCTTAGAGACTAACCAATTTATTTGAGCATAAGCTTTCGTGAGCTACAGCTCACTTCATCGGATGCAAGTGCTGTTGCATAACATGGCTGTTACTCTGGCTATGTACTTGTATCTCAATGTGTTTGATCCTAAGTAGCCTCATTTGATCAGCTTCTTGAGAAAGGACTATTCTCGGTAAGTGCCCAGTAAAGAAACACTTAACTGACAATGGACTTTGGGAGACGCCAGTCCACATCTGAGCTTTCCTGGGAACATTCAAACTAACATGTAAACAATGGCGTCGGCCTGCAAAAAGCTGAATCATTCATGGACATATGACTTGCCCAGGTGGCTACAAACTCCATCTTGTTGCTGTGACTTTGCACAGAAGAACAAAAGGGTTTCTGCCCACAAGAAAGAGAATATAAAAGGTCCTGGAAGCCTCTCCATTTTGTCTTCAGCTGGCTTAAAAGATGGCCTCTCCACCCCAAAGAGATCCCTGAAAGAAATTGGAACAAAGGACAGTAACTACAGGGGTGTGAGTGACTGCTGGACTCAGACTAGGAAGGAGTCCAGTCTGTGAAAGAAGCTTGTGGGAACATCTCTAAAGGTGAGATTTACCTGTATGCAGTTTCTAAATTTATTAGGCTTAGACTTGCGTGTTTTGTTTCATTTTGCTTGCTAACTTTGTTCTGTCTGTTATTACTTGGAACCACTTAAATCCTACTTGTTATACTTAATAAAAATCACTTTTGCTTATTAATTGACCCAGAGTAAGTAATTAATGCCTGGGGGAGCAAACAGCTGTGCATATCTCTCTATCAGTGTTATAGAGGGCGAACAGTTTATGGGTTTACCCCGTATAAGCTTTACACAGAGTAAAACGGATTTATTTGGGGTCTGGACCCCATTGGGACCTGGGTATCTGTGTGCTGGAGACAGGAGTACCTGCTAAGTGGTTTTCAGTTAAAGCCTATAGCTTTCGGGGACGTGGTTCAGACCTGGGTCTGTGTTTGCAGCAGGCTTACGTGTCTGACGCAACAAGGCAGGGTTCTGAACTCCCACGCTGGCTGGGAAAACAGGCTCAGAGGTAGTCTCAGCACATCAGGTGGCAGTTCCACGGGGGTCTCTGTGACCCAACCCGTCACAGTGGTTGTGACCCAGCAGGGGGTTGGGGTGCAGGGTCTGGAAGGGAGTTAGGGTACAAGAGGGGGTTCCGACCCGAGCCAGGGGGTTCAGGCTCCAGCTAGGAGGTGGTTACCGGCGCAGTGGGGCTAACACAGGATCCCTACCTGCCCTTGCTGCTCCCAAAAGCAGCTGCCATGTCCGGCCCCTAGATGGGGGGGCCAGGGGGCTCTGCGGGGTGCACGCTGCCCACAGGCCCCACTCCCACAGCTCCCATGGGCCACAGTTCCCGGCCATGGAAGCTGCGGAGCCGGCGCTGGAGGTGGGGGTAGTGCATGGCACTTCCAGAGTCGCAGGAATATGCTGGTCGCTTCCGGGAGCTGCACAGAGCCGACCAGGCTTTTAACTGCCTGGCAACCCTCCCCCCTCAGCGGGCAAGCCGGCACTTGCAGCTCCAGTGCTGCAAGGGTGCTGAGGCTCAGGGCTTCTGGCCCACGGCACGGAGACTTGCTGCGGGCCAGATGAAATGAAGCAGTGGACCGGAGGTTCCCCACCCCTGACTTAGATGAATATATAAATGCAAGTGTTTAATCCCAGATTTAAAACATACTTCACTGTCTAAAAATACACATTCCCAAATATTTTAGAAAATACTCAATGTTCCTCATAATTTAGTTACCAGAAACTGGAAATAATGTAAGGATGAGATACTGTATTTCATATCCTCTGTGATTTTGAATTAGACTCTTTACCAACAATTCGAGGAGACTAATGAGAAACAGAGATTGGCACATAGGGCAACTGTCCTATCCTTTCCTATCCCTATTTTGACAGAGGTGATCAAAATACTGTAGAGCCCTAAACAAGGGCACTATCTCCATGGCATTTCTCTGCTCCTGCCATTACTCTGTTCCATGAAACCGCACCACGTGAGCAGCACAGGGTTTGGGTTCCATGGTAAGATGGGGCAGGTAGAAGAGGAGCAGGGTGGACCAACTGCTATCTGCAGCAGCTTATCTCCTCCCCCGAAACCACACAGGCCCTTTACAGGTAAATTAATGTTGATGCTGCTCACATTCATTTACCTAAGTTCTTCCTCCATAGATAGAACTCGTCCCCACATCCCAGGCTGTCTGATGCTACAGAGGGAATTTGAAATAAAGAGGTACGCCTTCTTTGCTGGACTGCTAGTCTTTTTACCTGGAGAACTGATCTTTCCAATTGAAGGTAGCAGAGAAAGTAATTTGCATAAAACTGAAAAAATATGGCACCCCTTGATAGAGGTCTCTAAAACCCTACTGAAATGTGGGCAATAAAACATTAAGGGACAGTGGCCCAGTACGGCTAAGCTGACATCTTACAGACCTTAGCCTGTGGGCTTTGCATTTCCATCCTTCTTACTTAGATATCTAATACATACTTATCCCTTCTAAATACTGACCAAACTTATACTTAGAGCCCTACCAAATTCACAGCCATGAAAAATGCATCACAGACCATGAAATCTGGTCTCCCCCCGTGAAACTGTCTTGTGTGTGGTTTTCCCCCATACTATACAGATTTCACAGGGGAGACCAACGTTTCTCAAATTGGGGGTCCTGACCCATAAAGGAGTTGCAAGGGGTCACAAGGTTATTTTAGAGGTGTTACAGTATTGCCACTCTTATTCCTGTGCTGCCTTCCGATCTGGAGGGCCGGAAAGCAGCGGCTGCTGGTCAGGTGCCCAGCTCTGAAGGCAGCACCACGCCAGCAGCAGCACCGAAGTAAGGGTGGCCATACCATGCCAAACCACCCTTACTTCTGCCTACTATCTTTAGAGCTGGGCGGCCAGAGTGGCGGCTGCTCACTGAGGGCCCAGTTCTGCAGGCAGACATAAGGGTGGCGATACCATACCGTGCCATCCTTACTTCTGCACTGCTGCTGGCGGCGGCTCTGCCTTCAGAGCCGCTCTCCAGCTGCCCAGCTCTGAAGGCAGCACCGCCACCAACAGCAGTGCGGAAGCAAAGGCAGCGGTACTACGTCTCCTCCCACCACTCACATGCCTTTTTGGGTCAGGATCCCTAAAATCACCACCCCTGAAATTTCAGATTTTAATAGCTGAAATCATGAAATTTATTATTTTTAAAATCCTATGATGGTGAAATTGACTAAATGGACCACGAATTTGGTAGGGCCCTAATTATACTCCTACAACTTAAATCTATTTAGCATACAATGATTATATATCTGACATGTTAGTTAATCATAACATCACACTAAATAAATGAATGATAAAATGAGCCAATTAGCTACACATTTCAAAAGAGGTGATAACAAATGGACGGTTGGGGACAGATATCTAATGTTGGAGCAAATGAACATGGAATTGGTTCACCAAATGCATTCGTACAAGGATGTTGTATTTCAGGAAAGTAAATTCTGGGGAATCAAGAATGCAGTATGTAAAGTGCAGTGGAAATGCTTGATGTAAGTGACCAAAGACTGACCTGTCCACAAAATTACAGGAACAGATGTGCCAATGGGGGGTATTGCGAAAAATGAACCACAAGATTTTTTGATTACAAGATACCCAGTAGTCAGTTTTCTAACATGCGCCCTAACCGCAGGGTGCATTATATGCATAAATACTAATGAGAATAAAAGGAACTATAAACAGCCTATGAAAAATGGGGTACCCCAATATTCTTGGGGGACACTGCAAATAAGGAAACAGGGTGGACTCCTTCACGCACATGCGCAGAGTGTATGTGTAGTCAATATCACAAGATAAAAGAGGGCTCCCAAATTGGGTAAAATGAGTTCCCTAAGGGAAAACTCCAGCAGGACTCATCCCTCTACTGATGATCAATTGGCAAGGCATCTATCAGACCCTCTGAATATCATTAAGAATGTGAGTATGACTATATTTGTAACTTGTGCATAGGTCTTTAGAGGATTTCTATATGCTTGGGTAATCATAACTTTAATAAAACTTGTAAAACAGACTAGACCTTGTACTTGGAAATGTATGTGTGGTCACTACACCCTTGGTCTTCATGTGTTCCTGGAGGCTCTAAATCTAAAGCAAGTAGCAGAGGTGACTTTCGTTCTGTTAAGCTTGAAACTGTAGCCACCAGAGCCAAACCCATGGTGGTGTAATACCACATTGTTTTATTTAAAGTGAATTCAGTAAACAGCTACAAGTGTGAACTCCCCAGCACAGGGACTGTCTAACTGTTTTTGTACTCCAATCCTAATGAATAGAAATGCATGTGTAATTAAGTTGCCAGATGTCTTGTCAGAGAAAAAGGAGATATTTGCCCTCTCTCTGTGGTAGTATGACTTTCAAATAGTTATCAGCCTCAATACCAAGAGTTTTCAAAGAGAGAAAAAGGACGGGTGGGTGAGATTCTGTGGCCTGCAATGTGCAGGAGGAGGTCAGACTAGATGATCATTATGGTCCCTTCTGACCTTAAAATTGATGAGTCTATGATGCTGCTGTAGCCTACTACCCAAAGACAGCTCTTTTACTCAGGGCTACATATCCAAGAAGCCAAAAAGCATGCATTTAGCCTCTCTTGCAGAATAGTTTTAAGTGCACCTGGCTAGGGAAGTGAAAAAAGAGCAAGTGAGCTAAAAGTCATTCTACCCAATATTGAGGGAAACAGATAAATGAACCAGTCCTCACTCAAGAGTTTACAGTGTGCAATATAAGCAATTCTAATTGTAGCACAGATATATATGCATTGAGGGAAGTGGGGGCGGGGCGGGGGAGAAAGAGAGAATGGGAAAAGGCTGTTCTGTGATCCAAAGCTGGCTGATTACATGGTCTTTGCTCCACCTCTTTGATCTGGCATTCCACAGCAATTTACCAGCACACGTACCACACTACGTTTTTATGACCAAGTGCATTAGCATATGTTATTTCAAATATTTTCATGTCTCATAAATTTTGTTCCAAAAACAATTCTCTGATGTAAGATTTTCTACCTATATTGTACAGTATTCAAAATTCCATTTTGAACTATTGTTATACCACTGTTTACTCAAAACTATTCAGAGCGCTCTTTATAATACTTCATGACAGTGCTGTGTTGGGGGATGGGGGGGAGAAGAGGAATAGAGAATGCATTGCTTCAATTTACGTATACAAATTTTATTGCAAGACCTGTAATTTTTAAGTCTACAGGCAAACACACAATGACCTGTGACAGAAAGACTTCAAAACCAGCACAAACAGAAAAATTTAACAGTTCATTAAACACTAATACCAAATAAAAGTGACAAGGGACTCCTCAATAGCCAAACAGGAAGCTTTCCAAATATTCTCTCTCCATGAGCAAAGAAAATCCTCCATACTTTTGGTCCAAGATGTATGTTTTAAATTGACAGACATACGGATGCAGATGAGTCTATGAGCGAGTGTACTTGCCCCAGATATGCAACATAAATACAGAAGCAATAAAGAGGAGACTCATAACCAAAACTGGAACAGGACCACTAGAAAGAAAGAAAAAAAGTCAGTTAAATCTCAACGATACATAAAGACATCTTGTTCTGAAGGTTAGCTAGAACCAGCCAAATAAATTACTCAGTAAATACACAGACTTAATATCAAAGCTTCTTCCTGCTCCCACCCCGCACCCCTCACCAAATTAGTGATGGGGATTATTTTGTTATCTATTGCAAAAGTTTTAATACAAACATTACTGGAATGCAGCTTTTAGTAGTACAAGTTAACCCTTTAAGATTAACAGAAATAAGAACCATTTTCTCAGAATTGGTATCTGCCACATTAAGTTGGAAATCTAAGATTTAATTTTGATACCTCAGTTTTGAATTGCTGAAAGAATATGGATGCTTCCATTTGTACCATAACAATTACAGGGAGTATTTAGTCATTCACTGCTAATCACTTGTTGAAATCAGGATCTTAATACTCTGATTGTAAACTTTATCTCCACATTTTTCAATTCATGTTTCCGCCTCACATTCTGGTGGGTCTGCTACTGAGTTAGTGACCTGAGCATACTTGTACACAAATAGAGCATAAGAAACAATAGAGTCCCCTAGCAGCTAGTCAAACCTAGGTTCAAAATTAGAATATTTTAGCTTGGGAAGTAATTTACAGCCAACTCTCCAGTTTTTAAGAAGTGAACAGAATTTTAAATGCAGCGAGGCAACAGATACAATCATTTTTCAAGTAGGCTTTTATAGTTACACCAGTTTCAGTTTGATTAAATTTACTGCAAGCGACACTGAAAAAAAAAATCACAAGTGGAAGCTCTGTCCATTATAAATCCTTATCTAAAACTCCCAATCTGAACTTCGTGTTGGAATCTTTCATGCTCACTAATTCTATTTTTAAGAAATTATAATTAGGGTATTATTGTTTGGAAAACTTCTCACAGTTTCAATTTTAGACTGTGTTAAACTAGCTGATCTATGCTGTGACTAGTCTGAAGGGGATCCCAAGCAAATTAACGTGAGTGTTCCATTACAATACAAAACACCATTTTCTTACTGTGCATCTCATAACTACGGCTGTCAAGCGATTAAAAAAATTAATCATGATTAATCGCATGATTAATTGTGCTGTTAAACAATAATAAATACCATTTAAATATTTTTGGATGTTTTCTATATTTTCAAATATATTGATTTCAATTACAAGACAATACAAAGTGTACAGTGCTCACTTTATATTTATTTATGATTACAAATATTTGCACTGTAAAAAACAAGAGTATTTTAATTCACCTAATTCTCAATCTCCACTTACTGATAGTTTGCTTCCCACAACCAAATCTCTGTACAAGTTTTCATGAATGATGTACCCAAGTATTCAGATTCTAATATCTAAACTGTATTGTGAAATCTATTCACCTAAATTTGAGTTATTGCGGATTATGTACTCTATGTATCATATGATATTTGAAAACGAACTTTGTATTTGTGGATAATCTAATCACTATGCCCAGATGTACAGACACTCTTTTCCCAACCTATGTATTATATATATTTTTTTTAAATTAGCTTTAATGAAATTTTTACATCTGGCACATAAATACCTTGTAACGCCAGCTGCAAAAGTGCCATTCAAACACCTGTTCTCACTTTCAGGTGACATTGTAAATAAGAAGCAGTCAGCAGTACCTCCCGTAAACAAATGTGTTTGTCTTAGCGATTGGCTGAACAAGAAGGAGGACTGAGTGGACTTGTAGGCTCTAAAGTTTTACATTGTTTTGTTTTTGAGCGCAGTTATGTAACAACTACAACAATCTACATTTGTAAGTTACACTTTCATGAGAGAGATTGCACTACGCTACTTGTATGAGGTGAACTGAAAAATACTATTTCTTTTGTTTATCATTTTTACAGTGGAAATATTTGTAATAAAAATATAAAGTGAGCATTGTACACTTTGTATTCTGTGCTGTAACAGAAATCAATATATTTGAAAATGTAGAAAAACTATCCAAAAATATGTATTAAATTTCAATTGGTATTCTATTATTTAACAGTGGAATTAATCACGATTAATTTTTTTTTAATCACAGTTAATTTTTTTGAGTTAAATCGCGTGAGTTAACTGTGATTAATTGACAGCTCTACTCATAACACTGTACTTGATCTCCCTTCATTAGAGGCAGCACCAGATTTCCAAAAGTATGATTCATGCTATGGAGTTTTTATGATCAAGCAGATCTTACTTGAACATAATGTAAAAATGAAACTGAAGCAACTGATCTCCTTCATGCTACTGTCTTCAAGGTTTTTCAACGCCTCATGCAATTTTCTGATTCACAGGCTTTTGAACATCCTCATCTCACAAACTATTTTAAATCATAATTGCTATCTACTATGCATAGCCCAATTTGGCTTTTTGTGCAGAATCTTGAATTTTATCCAACAGGATATAGATACGTAGATGTATTTAGCAATCAAACTAAGTGTAAATATGCAATATATTTTAGTTTGCAATTCCACAGTGCAATTCCATAGGCAACTCTTAGCTAATCCATCATTTCCACTATCTTCACAATCTACTTCCAGACCCCAAAAGTATAAATATGAATACATAAAATTAATGAAGCTCTAGGATCTTCCACAATCATAAAAAACAAACAAAAACCAAAAACTAAGAGGAACTCCCCACCCACTCCAAAATACATCTGACTTGCCACTTGAATCAATAAATCATTCTCATCCTTATTAAAATACAAATCATCTTCAGACCATTCCTATTTCTCATCCTTTCCAAAATTACAACAGGTGATCTATTCAGTGAACAGTTATAATTTATCTACCATATTTCAGTTAGGACAAATTGGCTCTTCCACATTTGTGATGACAATCAGACTATTTTCTCTAAAGCCGATCTAATCGTCTATGGCCTCAACAGAACTTTTTATTTCATTTTAGACTTATTATATTCTCAGGATCAATAACACATGAAATACTTGTTTGTTTTTCTAAGAGCCCATTTGGTTTGCCTCAAAGTAAGTTCACAATCAGGAAGATTTACAAAACTGATCGAACACAGCTGCTCCTACTGGTAAACGGGTACATTAAAAAAAAAAAACACAAAAACAAAACAACCTCTCTCAACAACACAATAACCAAAAAGAGTGTAAGACAGACCCATGGTCATTTATAAAGGATTTTGTGTAAATGTATGTGAAACATGCAGTAAATTTGAGTTAAGATTATTAAAATCTTCTGGTGGGAAAGAACTTTGCCATATTGACATCTTGGTGTGAAGACTTAAGTTTTTTTATACCAGCATTTTATTTTTTTAATCTTACTTTGGTGCAAGTACATCAGCATATAGTGACAGGCAAAATGGACCTCCTTAAAGCAGACAGTTTTGTTATGGGTTCCCTCTTTATGAATTTGCATGTGACACAGATCTTATATAAGCTCTGTCTCTTCATAAACATATGCAAAACCAAAGACTCTCAAGTGCATTAGTCTTCATGGAAGAACTTGGTACCTCACTAGTTATCATCACTGTTAAGGAGTACTAAACTTCAGTAAAGAAAAATTGTACTTCAGAAATTTAGTAAACATCTGCTACATAAATTACATTATGCCACGATGGTAACACACAGGAACATTAGCTACAAAGAGACCAAAAAGCCTGCTTCTATAGTTTACAGATTTTACAGAACTGATTACAAAAAAACCCCCAAAATGAACTACTCAGTACTGACAAATCATTACATTTTCCATTACACTTCCTCCAATCCCATGGAAGGTCCTTGCTGGAACCTAGGAGATCAGCCATTCTCCCCACCAACACACACATGCTTCTTACCCTCATTAAGGTCAACATTTTTTCTGACTAGCCGGATGAATTCCCTTAATAAGAGTAACAATGTTAAATAACCACAGCAGTGACTCCATATCTAGAGTTCCCTGCAGTCAATAAATTTGAAGTCAACTTTGATTTTCTACACAATCTAGTTTTATCAAAACCAAACCATTCTGCTCAAGATTTCTATTACATAGTCTTGACATTCTCACAGTGATCAGATTCAGAGTGCCACAGAAGGACGGCAACAGGTCTCAAGCGAACTATTTTGCTCTGACTATCCTTCCCATTAAAACATTCCCCCCCCCCCCCATTCCCTTAATAGCCAAGACATTTTCAACTTTAGCCCATTGCTTCTTGGTAACACTCACAACCAGAGTGAAAGGGAGAAGCCCCTCAGAAACAGGGCCTTGAAGTTTGTCTGCTGAACTGGTGACTAGCAGAGAATGCAGGGCAGGAGTTGATGAAATTCTGATGCTGCAGGTCATAACTATGAGACAGAGAAGGGGACAGCACTAACCTGTGTATACTGGAGAAGAGCTTATGTTATTGGGTAGTGACCACTAACACTTAGAAAGGCGAGACATCAAAGGTTCACCAGTGATTTTCTTTGTAGTGGCTGTTTTGACCAGTCCCCCTTAGACCTAAATACTGTCACCACCACATGCTGAAAAATTCCTGGCTCAGACATCAGATTCATATATTTACTAAAATTGTCTGTGGGGGTCAGAAACATGCATGGAGAAAAGAAGAATTTTTCCTTCTGGATAAGGGTTTTGGTCATTTTGATGAGATTGGAACAGATAGTCCCTTCTCTGAGGGTTGGCAATTTCCTGGGAAAAACTAGTTTAGGACAGAGTGCTGATAAATAAAAGCTTAAACCAGGAAACTGAGGAAAAAAATTTTATTAGAATATACTAATGAATATTACTGAAAAACATTTAGCAATTTGATAATAGTTTTGCAGTAATGTGGTCTGTTTAATTTAAAAATAAGGAAAACAAAACAAAAAAGAGCCTCAATCAAAAGAGGTATGCTATTGTTTGAAACAAAAACTTCTTAATCTGGGAGACCGGCTGTTGGCCAGGAGCCCAGGTCTGAAGGCAGAGCCGCCGCCAGCAACAGCACAGACATACGGGAGGCAATACCATACCATGCTATCCTTACTTCTGCGTTGCTGCTGGCGGCAGCTCTGTCTTCAGAGCTGGGCTCCCAGCCAGCCACTGCCGTTCTCCAGCTGCCCAGCAACAAAGGCGCTGCCAGCAGGAGCACTGACGTAAGGATAGCAGTACTGCAACCCTCCCCAAAATAAACTTGTGACCCTCCCACAACTCCTTTTCCAATTACAACACCATGAACTTCATGATTTCAGCTATTTAACTCTGATATTTCACAATTTTTAAAATCTTATCACCATGAAATTGACCAAAATGGACAGTGAATTTAGTAGGGCCCCAGTTATTGAGCATCAAACTTTTCAAAAAATGATCAGCTGCCTATGGTCAGGCTACAAAGCACCCAATCAAAAAGCAGGTAGCAGGTGAACTGTTAGACACTGATAGCATGAGAGTGGAAGTAACAAATTACATGGAAAAAAACAGGTTTCAGAATAGCAGCCATGTTAGTCTGTATCCGCAAAAAGAAAAGGAGTACTTGTGGCACCTTAGAAACTAACACATTTATTTGAGCATAAGCTTTCATGGGCTACAGCCCACTTCATGAAAGCTTATGCTCAAATAAATGTGTTAGTTTCTAAGGTGCCACAAGTACTCCTTTTCTTTTTATGGAAAAAAGTTACACTAATGCAAGATGAAAAAAAGATGGAAAGTATAAGAAGTGATTTGGAACAAGACGACAACAGTTTGGTTATATATTAATATGCATCACATTGGCTAAATCTACTTGGACAAGACCTTATCCCAAGTGCTTTGATGAAACGTAGATTTACAAAAGTATTTTTGTAATCACCGTCAGCCTGGTTAAAAGAATACCAAGGATCTGTAAAACCCCAAATCTGTGGTGACATACGATGGAACACTCAAACAACATGTATGGAAACCTGTATTAAAAATCAGCTACATTATCTCAGGATTGTGAGCGGTCTTGAGGAAGAACTTGAAGATAGAGGTCAGTATAATTGATAATCAAAGGGCTTTACAGGAAACAAAAAACTTGATCAATTGAAAGGGCTTTCAAAGATTGCTTAATGCTTCAAACCTGAAACTCTGCATTTTCATCTAATCAAATGTTTTTGACTTTTGGTTACATAACAATGAAAACTGAAACGAGCTGACATGTGTAACTTCCTTGAGAAGATACTGAACCAAACTGTGCAATATTCCAATATTCAGTATTATAATTATATGTTATGCCCTCTGCAGTTTTATTTTCATCTAAACAATTCTAAATTAATCTCTGAGTCTATTGCCTCATGTAACCACAATTTGAATATGTAACTAAAACAAAGTGTACTGTGGTGTGCATTAATGAAACAGTTTTTAAAAGACCTTAAACTGGGACTAACTACTTTCTCCCTGGGTGTTAAAAACCATGATTTTACCTGGTAAAAAACAGCTCTGGTAAATAACATTCTATTCCTGCCTTCTGTTTCCATGTGACCAGGAGAGAGGCTGTTTCTCTCTATTTCTTGACTGTATTTGCCCACCACCCAAGCCTAGATGAGGGTGGGGATCTATCACTTTTTTGGAAGGGACGAGGATATCTCCAAGAGTGTCAGGAACACTTGCAGAAGTGAGAAATCTACAGGTCTAAGCGTATAGGAGAAAATGGTTTGTGAATGGGATGGTATTTTAATAGCTCTATCAGAATGGCCATTTTATTTTATATTGCTTTTGCTGCTTGCTCAGGAAGCTCTTTCTTTTACAGCCAGCTGCAGCACCTGCCACTCCGATTACCAACTTAAGGTATCTAAGAAGCTGTGTGCTGAAGATATGGTGTAATGGGCAAAGGGACTGATTGAGAGCACCTGGCTTTCTTCATCCCTACAACAGAAGACCAAGGAAATACAGGGTTGAAGCACTAAAACAAACCTGTGACATAGGTGTGAGCCAAGGCTGAAAAGGTTAGCCTTGTAACACCAGTGTGTCTTAAAATGTTCGTCACTTCATTATGTTTAACTCAAGACGTGTGGTTAATGAAGTTACCGTGTCCAATGGACCTCATTAGCAGTGAGTTGCTTCTGACTGCGTGTATAACTGCAAACAGTACGTACTGATGTGTAATGTTTTTTGGTATTTCTGCAATGGTGTTTTTATTGGCATTAAAAAAACCCATAAAAACTGTAGATAATGAAGCCTTAGGTCCGAAGCCTACAACCACTTATGCATGTGTTTTACTACTGTGAGTAACCTCTCTTGATTTCTGAGGACTGTTCATGGTATTCAAGAAAAGCACGTGCACGTCTGCAGGTTTGGGACCTTAGAGAAAAACAATTCAAGTAATCATCTTGATTGTAGTGTATTAACTTAAACATCTACCTACAAGATTGATCTTTTATATTTTTATAACCAGGTCTCCTCAAGGCATTCTTTCTGATTTATCTAAGCAATTGTGGTTTTCCCATATTTTCATGCATAATGTGCAGGCCAGATCAAATGACTCAGGGAGCCTGGACTACTGTATATAGACTGATAAACAACACTGTCACCCCCTTTCTGCTTTCAGGACTTACACTTTGAGCCCAGGGGAGTCCTCTGTGTAGAATCTCCACATGCCACCAGTGCCTGCTGAGGTAGTGCGGCCTGCGCTCCTAGTCCCACCGCTGGCGTTTTTCCTTGGAGGGAAGGACAAGGGAATCAGAACCTGACCTGCACTAGCGAGCAGCTGAGAACCACCAACCTTTCCGAGAAGTCAGGAAGAAACCCCCCCACCCCACACAACCTCTTCCTGGTGCTGGTCTCAGACTTTGGCCCGAGGTGACCGTGCTCAGCGCTGGGTGGGGGCCACAGGGCGATGCCAGGCTCGGTTCAGTGCCGTTAGCCACAGACGTAGCGAGAAGTTGCCTGACACCCTCCCCCAGCCGCCCCCTCCCAGCTGGCACCAGGGGCAGCGACGCCCATCGAGGCTCCCCCAGCTCAAGTGTCAGCCTCGGGGGGTGGGGGGGGGGCAGGAGGCGGCGCTATCGCGCGTTGTCGCGACCGGTGTCTCCATCGGGCCGCGGCCGGGCGGCGGAGCCAGGCTTTACCGAGCCCCGACCTCGGGGTCCGCCCCCGCCGGTACCTTTGCCGGACGGTGGATCCCGCAGCTCGAGGCGCCACCGCTTTGCTGGGTGAGCGGCCAGAGGCGCCGACGCTGGTGCCGCTGGGGCTGGGGCCGGGCTGCGGAGAGAAAGAGACAGCGCGTGAGACGGGACCAGCGCGTGCCAGGGCGCGGAGGGGGGATCGGGGCCTCGCGCTCTCACCATGGTAGCGACTCTGGGTTCAAGGAAGCGCGCGCGGGCCTCAGAACTCTCCCGTCTCCAAAATTCGCTGCGGCTACTGCGGATACCCCAGGTCTAGCTGCCCCGCCCCTAGGACCGCTCGCCTCCTGGGCCTCCCGGGCCTCCCAAGGCCCCGCGGTCGACTAGGACACTGCCTGACTCCACCCGCCTCTCAGGAGACAGTTTCCAGAGCAGCGAACCGAGTTCAGGGCTCCAGCCGCCAGAGTCCTGTCCCCTTCCTGTGCCCGAACCCCGCCTGAAACGGAGACACCACAGGACGCGCGGGCTAAGGAACCAGGCAGCACCAGGACACCTATGGGGGGACGAAGGCTGATGTGTCCCAAGCTGGCAGCACAGCGAGAGGGCGGAGCTACGCATGCGCTCTCTGCAGTGACACGTGGACTAGCCCAGCTCCCGGAATCACTTCTTCGCTCAAAAGAAGCGGGCTCCGCCTCCTCTCCGGCGGGTGCAGGCGCCAGCATGGCAGGGGGGCCGGGCTCGGGCCCGTCCGTGCTGTTCCTGCACCCGGACCTGGGCCTGGGCGGCGCCGAGCGGCTGGTGGTGGACGCGGCGCTGGCGCTGCGGGCGCGCGGCTGCCGCGTGCAGATCTGGACCGCGCACTACGACCCCGCGCGCTGCTTCTCGGAGACGCGCGGCCTCGCGGTGCGGAGCGTGGGGGATTGGCTGCCCCGCAGCCTCTTCGGGCGGGGCCACGCGCTCTGCGCCGCGCTGCGCATGGCCTACGTGGCGCTCTACGTGCTGCTGCTGAGCGGGGAGGAGATGGACGTGTTCGTGTGCGACCAGGTGCGGGGGCGGGGCTAGCAGCACGTGCTCTGGCCCAGCGCGAGGAGCTGCCGGGGCCACGCGCCGGTAACGGCCGTGGCGGGGAGGGGCGGCGCGGTCACGGCTCGGTTGGCAACCGGGAACCGAAGGGAGGGGGCGTCACGTGGGCCCTGAGCCGGGAGGGCGCTGCCTCCCCTCGCTGGGCACGGGCATGAGCCCGGGTGCGGACCGCACGGGTGGGGCTGCGAGTCGCACAGCCACGTGTTTGGCTGGTCATGGCGGGCGGGGGGCAGGGGAGGCCGCAGGGCGCCTGCCCTTCGGGTCGCCTCTCCCTGCAGCGGGAAGGGAAGCCCGCCGAGTGGCGGTTTGCCAGCAGCCCCCCCCGTTGCGGAAGGCCGCGAGTGAGAGTAAGCACGGGGTCAGTACAGCCCGCACCGCTTCTTCCTCACGCGGAACGTTTTAGTTTTGAATCCACAAGCGTCGCTCCAGAATAGATCTTATTGTAGAAACTGGGACTGAATAAACAGTGCTGTCTCTTACTCTCACCCCCGCCTCTCGGTTTATCCAGGTGTCTGCTTGTATCCCACTTCTCAGGCTGGCCAGGACTCCTAAGAAGGTTTTGTTTTATTGTCACTTTCCTGATCAGCTTCTGACCAAGAGAGAATCTTTTCTTAAACGCATCTATAGAGCTCCACTTGACTGGTTGGAAGAGTATACTACTGGCATGGCAGATTGCATTGTTGTCAACAGCAATTTTACAGCTAATGTCTTCAAGAATACATTTAAATCCTTAAATCAGATTAAACCAGACGTCCTATACCCTTCGTTGAATGTCAGTACTTTTGAAACAATTGTTCCTGCAGATATAGCTAGTATAATTCCCCAGGAGAAAAAATATTTGTTTCTTTCAATCAATAGATTTGAAAGGAAAAAAAACCTAGCATTAGCTCTGGAAGCTTTACATGATCTTCGTGGCAGGCTCGATGCTCAAGAGTGGAATGAAGTTCATCTAGTTTTGGCTGGTGGTTATGATGAAAGGGTTTTGGAAAACGTGGAACATTATGAAGAGCTGAAGACTATTGCGACCAAGCTTAATATTAGCGAGCAAGTCACTTTTGTGAGGTCTTTTTCAGATGAACAAAAAATCTCTCTTTTCAATCACTGTGTGTGTGTGCTTTATACGCCAAGCAATGAACACTTTGGCATAGTTCCTTTGGAGGCTATGTATATGAGATGTCCAGTTATAGCAGTTAATTCAGGTGGTCCTTTGGAATCTGTTATAAATAATTTTACAGGATTTTTGTGTGATCCCCTTCCAACACAATTTTCTGAGGCCATGGAAAAATTTGTGAGAGACCCTGCCTTAAAGAATACAATGGGAGCAGCTGGAAGAGCAAGAGTTACAGAAAAATTTTCTTCGGACGCTTTTACAGAACAGCTGTACCAATACATATGTAGATTAACACAGTAACAGATACACTGCGTACTGTAATTTACTGCTTTGTCATGTTTCTGATTTGTACATGAGACAGTTGATTAAACTAACGTCTAGGCTAGTGCAAGGATGCTGAAATATTTAGAAAATTTGAGTTAATCTTTAAACTACACTTTTGATAGTCTGTTTCATGCCGGTTGCCACAAAATAACAAGATTTAGTTGAGGTGGATTTGTTTACCACTGACTACATTGAATTTTTGCTGCATATCATGTACTGGAAAATATTTTAATAAATTTATTAGACTTCCTAGTTTAAACTGGGGAAAGTTAAAATTATGGCAAGTCTTCAGGTTGTATAAGATGATTAACTTTCTTATTTAAACTTTCTTCTCTACACTTGTTATGAATTAACTTTACAGTGCAATTCTTCTGTTGTAATACTATGCACCATAATTTTCCACTTGAATGAATTTCTACTGAAAGGCTCTGCCAGATCTCTGCCAATTCTGGTGTGGATGCAGTCATTGAAAATACAGTGAGCTATACATATGCAATAAAGTCCCATGGTTTTTTGTGTTTTGTTTTTTTTTAAATGCTAACCTGTAGCCTGGTGATGTTGAACAGTCTTAAACTGTCTTATTTGTCTGAGAACTCCTGTCCTTAAATTGTATCACCTAATCATCTCTGATGTCATAATCCCAGTAACTAGCTGTTGTTCTTGGAGTAGTAGCAGAGGGAAGAGAGAGAAGGATGAAACCAAGGATGTCAAAATCCCTCAGACAAAAAATGGGGCCAGGATTTAACCCCGTTTTCCCCTCAAAAGTCCCTGAAATCTTCTTGAATATCAGCTGTTATACTAAATGTCTACATCTACTGAATTTCATTTTGTCTATTAGAAGCGTGTCTTGATACAGCTTTCCTTTGTGGATTTTCTGATCCCCACATAACCAGATAGATATGTGGAAAAAGCCTTGATATTTTTCTTCCATTTCCTTTCAAGATGTATCCCCATAGTCTTGGGTCATGCAAAAATGGTAATATGAATGAATATTTCCCACAATCAAAATGTCAAATTGAGTTTTTAAAAGAGACGGTAATATGTCCGTCACTGCATAAAAGTTGAGTTATGTCTTTTAAAACTAAGATGGTGGATGAAGTCATAGTGAGAAAAGTATACAGTCCTCTGTTTTGGTTTTAGAAAATCACACAAAGAGCAAATAAATGCATGAAGTTAACTAACAGCCTTAGATACAGATTCTGCAAGTTTCTCTGTTCAGGGAGACTTCACTGTGAAACAGGCCTTAGATATGTTTGATATATAGTGGTTCTTATAGTGTACAATGTATCAGAACATCACTTGAAAAGATTCTAAGGGACTGCATTTTGTGGCTTGCTAGAAATTTGCTTCTAAGTTTATATTTTATGCACTGTATACAAGTTAGTTATATTTTGGTCTGAAATCCTATTGAGGGGGGCAAATATTAGCTCATTAATCTGAGGAGAAGGAATATCAGATTTTATAAATACCTCAACTCATTTTACTGAGCTTTGCAGGCCCAATGCACTTTATTTAACTTTGTCTTATATGGTTTTTGATCTACAACAGGGGTTCTCAAACTGGGGGTCGGGACCCCTCAGGCGGTCACAAGGCTATTACATGTGGGGGTCATGAGCTGTCAGCCTCCACCCCAAACCCCACTTTGGCTCCAGCATTTATAATAGTGTTAAATATATAAAAACGTGTTTAATTTATAACGAGGCTTGTACTCAAAGGCTTGCTATATGAAAGGGGTCACCAGTAGAAAAGTTTTAGAACCACTGATCTACAATATACTATTTGTATGTGATGGAATAAAATTGAATTTAATTTTGTAAATGGATATGTAACTTGCATAATTCTCTGAAGTTTAGGTTCTGTACTTACTCTGTATGGGCTCTCTGTGTACCACACTGTGTGTACGCTTTTGGGATAGTTAACCTTTATTCCAAGGTGTCTCTAGAAGTTCTCAGAATTTTAGAATTGAATTGCTGTTTGATTTATGCAGAGATTTTAACCTTTCCATTGTTAAGATTGCAGCCTAAATCCTACTGTAACATGTTTTGTTTTACCCTTCCTCACTTTTTAACTAAATAAAATCCCCTGGAGGCTGCATGCTTCAGTAGCTAGGGCACTGGAATCAGAGTCAGACAACTTGGATTCTATTCCCAACTCTGCCACTGATATGTGAAGTTCCAATAAGCCCCCACCATGCAGCCAGAAGTCTGCTATCCCGTAGGCCTCAGCATTCCTTCTTCACATCTTTTCCTTTCACTGACTCTTTAAGCTGACAAAGTTAAAACATGTAAAGTTTTTAGAAGGGAAAAATTCATCCCTTTAAAGTAAGTGAAAAAGTGAAAAGGACTTGTAAGAGGAAGAAGGGGAAGCTGGTCTCTAATGTTCTGCTAAGCAGGCACCTTTTTCAGTGAACTGAGACCTTCAGGAGGCAATTGATATGGATGGGTGAGAGCTGAAGAGGAGGAGAGAGTTTGGGATGGTTGGTGCCTATTTCCACACAGATCCAAGCCCTTTGCTGCATAATTTAGGTCTAATGAATCTTACAGGGCCTTGACAATAAACACTGAGTGTTAAGTACACCAATAGCTACTAGATAGCATTCATTGGTGGCAGCTTCAACTTTAAAATGATCAGCATTTTATTGAACTCACTAATACAAGTCATGCAAACTTGGCAGTGGTGTATATATGCTTAGTTGAAATTGCTTGCTGGACTTTGCACCAACCGTGGTGCGATATTGCATTGGATTGTCACTGACAGTTGCAGTGATGCTGGGGTGATGTATTGCATTGCGTTTAAACTGTTTTCTTTCTGTGACAATTGCAAAGGCACCAGGGCATAGTTAATGTAATGAGAATGTAATTACAAAGCCCCCTTGTACCTTAAAAAAACAAAAAAACGTATGTTTTCAAAAATACATCTTGGAAGGAAAAGGGCTTTTTTCCTGAAATTTTGAAGGAAATTCAGTTTACACTTTTCCAGCTCAAAAGATTCGAAATAACTTATTAGAAACTTCAAAAATATTTTCTTGTGTTCTTATTTCCTAAAAATAAATTATATTTGAGGAATTAGTAAATACTTCCCCCCCATAGGATGTCAGTTTTCAAGCAAAAAGAAATTTTTACAGCTAGTGTTTTTCAAAAACCAAGAATGAAGCCACTAATGAAAAAATGTGCAAAGGGCTAGTATTTTTAGTGTGAAAGCCAAAAGGAGGAGGGAAAAAAACCCATGTCAATTCAGAACATTTTTGTTGTCAAAGCCTACATCTAAAATTTGTGTGCCTTTTCATGTAAAAAGCATTATATGAGCAATACGTTTGTCAGTGGGTGTGAGCAGGTATAACTTCTCATTCCCATTAGTTTGGGCAGGAAAAGCTTTGTAGGTACAGTGATTCCTCTAATAGGACTTCAACACACACACACTCTCTGAACGGTCTCCATTATCCCCTTGTTCTGTGCTGCCACTTCTTCTCAGGCAAGAATGGCTTGGTCTGTATTCTCTCCATGCTAACCCAGTCTATGTGATACTTCTCACATCCTTAAGGACTCTTGTGGAACTTGACTCAGTAGACCCAGTCTATGGCATACTTATAAAATCAATAATGTCCATGCTGAGCTTTCAATCATTATATGGCCACAGCAGCTGGGATGGAGCATGGACAAAGGATGTGACACTTACCTTTAGGTGGGAAGGCCTATAGCATCTAGAAGGGAAAGAGGTCCTGTCCCAATTCAGCTCAGGAAGCTGTTGGAATTGAAGTAGATTAACACAGTGTTCTCATCCAGGGATTGAAAAATTTCCTTAACACCTACTAGCCCATTTGAAAACATCTGTCACTGAGCCCCTGAAATCCCACATCCCTGCAATGTAAAGGAACAAAACATCTTTGGACTCTTCATACCTGAAGCATTGTCAATGAACTTTCTATTAATAAACATTTAAAATGTACATTTCTCTGTCTCCTGATCTTTTATTATATTGTTTCACTCTGCTTTTTATTTCCTATTACTGATTGTGTATCTTTTTATGCATTCTCCACCCATCATATCCTTTTGCTCCCCACTATGCTGTCATCTATTCTCTCCTACACATTACGTCCCTCCTTCTTTATCCCCAAGCAGTTTTCTGTCTGTCCTATTGTAACAGGGTGCACTCATCTCTCATGAGCGCCCCCTTGGCCAAGTGTGTGCGTGCCTGCACTCTCTCTGTTTGTCCCTGCTCTGGGATAGAGCTGTGCCCCAGGGCTCCTCCCAGGTGACAATGTCTTCGCCTTCTCGGGCTTTCTGGCTGCAGGTCTCCAGCTGGGCCTCTGCAGTTCAGTTCCCTCTCTGGGGTGCCTCAATGTCCAGGCCACTTTCTCTTCCCCCTCCCCCCACCTTCTTCCTTTTATAAGAGCAGCAAACCCATGACCACCATTCACCAGCTTACTTATTTGTTTCAGGAAGAGAAGCCAGCAGCTCCAGGTGATCTGGTCCCAGTCAGCCCATTCATCCCCTCCAACTTCCTCTTTGCCATGAGTTTTTCAAGTTTTGATGGTATGCAAACAGGGAGCTATCCAGCAAATACTACTGAGTGCAGAGATTGCTGCTAGGACTACTACTCCTGGAAATAAGTACTTGTGATGGGCAATAAGTGTTTGTAGGATCAGGACCATAAATATGCTGTAGGCTGCATGGTCGTCCGTCCTTGTTAGTCTCTCAAGGAGGCCATGCCTCCTTGCTGTCACATACCTGTAAAGGAGAGTTCAAAGGGGGAATTAGCTACACCTAGTGCTGTGGTCCTTCTCACTACACTTGCACTGAAAAAACAAAATCAGTACCCACAGTAGTTTTATGCAACAATACTTTATACAATGAACAGATATCACATAAATACTTATAGTTTATATGCTTTTTAACAAGAAACACTTCTATGGCTTGTATCCTCCCTCAACAGCTGCCAAAGACTTCTCTACCTGAAGTCTGAGGAGCTGTTACTATGCTGCCTATCAAGCTTATTAAAGGACCCTAAACCCTTCAGTAGCCTGAAGACAAGTTTACTTGAACATGAGAATGGCCATACTGGATCAGACCAATGGTCCATCTAGCCCAGTATCCTGTCTTTGACAATGGCCAGTGCCAGATGCTTCAAAGGGAATGAACAGAACAGGGCAATTTCAAGCCGTCCGTCCCTAGTTGTTCAGTCCCAGCATCTGGCAGTCGGAGGTTTAGGAACACCGAGAGCATGAGGTTACATCTCTGACTATCTTGGCTATTAGCCATTGATGGACCTGTCCTCCACGAAGTTATCTAATCCTTGTTTTAACCCAGTTATACATTTGGCCTCCTCAACATTCCATGGCAACAAGTTCCACAGGTTGACTGTGCAACTTGTCCTCAGCATTCTGCCT
Organism: Chelonia mydas; assembly: GCF_015237465.2. Lineage (NCBI taxonomy): Eukaryota > Metazoa > Chordata > Testudines > Cheloniidae > Chelonia > Chelonia mydas. The sequence goes on from NC_057850.1 coordinate 150,726,492, forward strand.
GAGAAAAAAATATGTTTGTCTTGATTCCCTCTCTCTGCTCCCTAACAAGATATGCCTTCCTTCCCATGTCTTGTTCCCTCTTTCCGTGCAACAAAGATAATGGCTTACTCCAACCCCCAAGAAAATCTGAAATAGAAAGAGCTTCACTTCTTGTCCGCTGCCAGCCCTGTCTTCCTACACAGGGTCAGTTGAAGCTCTGCGTCAATTGCTCCCTGCCCTGTCTGTCATGATGTGTGCAACCTAGCCATTGTTGGTGCCCAGCCTAGAGATGGCATTGATACCTAGTAGGAAAGGAGAATGACACACTGGAAGGGCAGTTCTGGGGAGAAAGGAGGATTCTCAATGGGGTGCAAGCATGAATCCCAATGCAGTGCCACCTCCCAGCAGATATAAAACTTTCCTGATGCCCAGCACAGTGCCCCAAACTAAAAAACATGGAGATTAGCTAGTCCCTAAGGCCTCATCTTCACTAGGCTAAAAAGGTGTGTTTTAAATTTGAGTTAACTCAGTCAAGAAAATCCTAGTGAAGAGAAGGCAATTTGTAGTTTACATATGTTAACAGATGAAGGTAAAGATAGTCTCTCTCACAATCTGTACCTTGACCTGCCCACTCATCTGCGAACTACAAGCTGCATTGTCTTCCCTAGGATTTTACCTTGAGTGAGTTAGAGTTAAAAAACACACCTTTTTTTCCTATCGAAGATGAGGCCTCTGTGAAATTCACACAGGAATTATGTAGTCTTCCAAGGGTGAATCAGTAATGTGTTTATTATTTTATTATGATTAAACAGTTCCATATGAGTCAGAGCTTTTTCATGGACATCATTAATGTGGGGAAATTCTCTGCTCACTCAGTGTTTTCTGACTGACATCACATTCAGCAGCCGAAGGTATCCTGTTGGCTTTCCTCCTTTTTTATTTCATTTTCTCCCTTCTTTTCATTATATAATGCAGAGGACCCAGTTCAGCATTGCCCTGCACCCCCTTTGTGTGGATGTAAGGGTGCATAAAGAAGTTTTGCCATACCTTTAAAATATTTCTGCTAAAATGACCAACAGTGAAACAGTTAACATTGGGATTTAAATGGTCATTTTTAGATTTTAGAGTTCATAGAATCATAGAATATCAGGGTTGGAAGGGACCTCAGGAGGTCATCTAGTCTAACCCCCAGCTCAATCCCCAACTAAATCATCCCAGCTTTGTCGAGCCTGACCTTAAAAACCTCTAAGGAAGGAGATTCCACCACCTCCCTAGGTAACACATTCCAGTGCTTCACCACCCTCCTAGTGAAAAAGTTTTTCCTAACATCCAACCTGAACCTCCCCCACTGCAACTTGAGACCATTACTCCTTGTTCTGTCATCTGCTACCACTCAGAACAGTCTAGAGCCATCCTCTTTGGATCCTTTCAGGTAGTTGAAAGCAGCTATCAAAACCCCCCTCATTCTTCTCTTCCGCAGACTAAACAATCCCAGTTCCCTCAGCCTATCCTCATAAGTCATGTGTTCCATTTCCCTAATAATTTTTGTTGCCCTCAGCTGAACTCTTTCCAATTTTTCCACATCCTTCTTGTAGCGTGGGGCCCAAAACTGGACACAGTACTCCAGATGAGGCCTCACCAATGTCAAATAGAGGGGAACGATCACGTCCCTTGATCTGCTGGCAATGCTCCTACTTATACATCCCAAAATGCCATTGGCCTTCTTGGCGACAACAGCACACTGTTGATTCATATCCAGCTTCTCATCGACTGTAGCCCCTAGGTCCTTTTCTGCAGAACTGCTGCCTAGCCTTTCGGTCCCTAGTCCCGAGTTAGCAATACATTGAAATGAAAGGGAGATTTCACGCTTCTGAGCTGTTGTTTCAGGCTGTCTTCAGACTCAAGGAGACAAGACTGCATCAGTTTACACTTGATTCATATTTTCAAGCTTAATTTCACACGTTAACGCAAGAAAGATTTTTTTATAATTATTAGGTAATGAAAGCTGCAATTCTGGAGCATACTTCTGACCCAAGGGATAAATTCCAGGGAAAATTCCATGGCTATGAAACACACAGGGCCTGGCCCCAGATTTAAAAAAAAATGTCTTCCTCTCCCCAAAACACACACACTTCTGCCTTTTCCACCTAAGGGTACAAAGTTAAAAACGGGACATTATGACAGGTTCCCCCTCTCCCCCCCGCCACCAGGGTGCCACTTGGAACTGGGGTACCACTGACCCCGCCTGACCCACCAGCCTGGATTCTCTTTGCACTGTACTGCTGAGGCAAATCAGCCAAGCCCTCCCTCAGGCTTCAGACTGCACTTTACCAGCACGCACACAGGCAGGGACACATCCAGCTGTAGCTATACACACAGATGCTGAGATCAGCTGTGCATGGGAAGGCTCAGCTAAGGAATTGCCCAGCACTCAAGTGCACACCCCCTCTGGAGTGTAAACCCAAAATTGTACCGTCTTGCGCTGCACAGAGAACTATACGGTGTAAACTCATGAAATTCACCCCTCCCTCCATGTGGAGGAAGATATGCACAGCTTTTTGCCCCCAGTTATGAATTCCACAAACTGGTTTTAGAGAAAACAAAAACAAGTTTATTAGCTACAAAAGATAGATTATAAGGAATAGCAAACAGATCAAAGCAGATTACCCAACAAATAAAACAAAAACGCAATCTAATCTTAAAATACTAAAGAAACTGGATACAAGTAGTAATTTCTCACCCTAAATGTTGTTTTAGGGAGATTGCAGAGATTCTTGAAGGACAGCTGCTCTTGCCTGCAGTTTAAACCTTCAGATATTTCATTCACAGGCTAGACAACCTTCCAGCCTGGGCTCAGTCCTTCTCCTCTGGTTCAGTCTTTGTTTTTTAGATGTTTTCAGCAGTCACCTTGGCCGGGGATTCAGTGAAGAATGAACCATGATTATGTCACTCCCCTGCCTTAAATATATTTTAAATATGGAATCCTTTGTAATTCCTTTGTAAATTCCTTTGGAAGCCTTTGTCTTTCAGTTTACACCTACACCACTCTTATGTTCAATTCAGTCTAACAAGCTGGAGTGTTGTCATGGAATCTCTCACTCAGCTCCAAAGAGGTAATTACATTTTTGTCGGATTTTTCTTAAATTCCTCCAGTAAATTAAATTAGATACTGTAATAGTCTTCATTTCCTTCCCTGTACTATTGTATAGTGTTGCTTTAGGCTATTAGGCAACTACAATATACATCACAGAGAGAGTTGCTTTTCAGTAGCGAGTGAAGGTTATAAAGTGTTTTATGAGATAAAAGGAGGTAGAGAAAGAAAAAGTCAATGCACAAAAAGCAGTCAATGTGGCATTGTGCATGGGCACCCAGTGAGGGTGGTTTTTGGGTACCCCCACCCCAGTGCACACTGTGAGGAAAAATTGTTACATTTATATCAACATGTCATGTTTTCTTGTTCTGTCTCTCTCCCTTCAGGTCCCCCTATCTTTCCAGTTTACATTCCTCTTCACTTCATACAAATAATCCCCATCTCCTCTGTGGCAACAAAGGAGGCTACAAAATGGCCAGTGAGATTTTTCCTCTCCTCAATGTATTCATCCTAGAATGAGCTGTATGAATATAACCTAACCAAGACAGGAGCAAGAAGATAGTCTCAGGCAACAATAATACTTCATTTTATAGTGTTAGGAGCACTAGAAAGACAAGCAGTAGTTGTCATTTAAAAGTCAACTTTTACCTACAGCTACAACACAGTAGTATCTGTGATATCTCATTTATTTCCCATGCTACATATAGGGAAAATTCTATGGAATTCTGATGCCAATGTGTGGTAAATGTTTGTGAATGCTGACTTTTTAGTGGCAACCACTCTAGATAGATAAGTAGATGATCAATGGACAGCCAGAAGGCAGGCAGACAAATGTATGTTCTCTTAGGACTTCATTCAGATCTTTTTTCTCTCTTGCCTCCAGGATATCCTTCAATTTTCTCTCTTCTCCTAGAATCCTCCTCAATCCCTTTCTTTCTTTCCTCAGGACACTTCCCCCACACAAAAGGGAAGGATGTTTACCACAGTCATAGAAAGTAGATTAGAACTGATAAGGACAGTTTCTGTTACAAATCTTTAAGAGCATTAAACTGGTGAATTAGGTCATTAGACTTCCACACTGGATTTTAAGACAGCTGCTTCCTCCAGATGATGGTGCCTTGAAGGCTCTGAGTTTACCAAAGAGGTAGACTGTTAATAATTAATGCACAAAAGACCTATATGCAAAGTATATCAGTCCACCACCCAAAGCTTATCACTGCCCTGCAGTAGTACAAATTCCACATCACAGGGACAGGCTGTGCCTGGCCCCTGTATGGGTGTACACACGTAAGTGACAAGAGCCTCTGCCCCTCAAAACCCCTAAGCAGGGAGTCAACCACAACTGAAGTCTTTGCATTCCCCTAAGTACACGACTGTTCCTGCCTGTCACCCCTAGTTGCACTAACTGCCTCAGTAGAGACAGGGAGAAGTGTGGGAGAGAGGAGGGCCATGGCCAGGAAATGCTCTGTTAGGTGAAACACAATCTGGCAAATGGAGGCCAAACTTACAAGCACTTTTGTATGTGGACACACAGGGCCAGATTAATCTTTTGTGGGCCCAGCGCCAAACATATTTGTAGGCCCCAATGGAGGCAATGGTGCATGGCACGGGGAGGTCAGTCCCCAGAGCAAGGGGCCAGCCAGAGGCAATAGGGCATGGCATGGCAGGGGTGGCCCCGCTCCGCCCAGCCCAGTGCGAGGCCACTATTTACAAACCGTCAGTTGTCAGACGCACAGTGGCCCACCCGGCCCTGTGCTGCCAGCGTGCCCCTTCCCCTGGGGGGCAGGCCCATGCCGTGCCACACAGCAGCCCCCCCTCACCCAACATCCCCCTGACTCCCTATGGCCAGAGCCCCCCTGCACCCACCATGCCCAGAGCTCCCCCACCCCACCCCACAAATGCACAGCGGCCTGCACAACACTACTGCTGCCCAGCGCCCCCCTGCCTACAGCCCCACCACAACTGCCCAGCACCCCCCACAGAACCCCCACTCCCTAGTGCCCCAACACACGTTTTCCACGCCCCCTCGCAGCCCATCTCCCCCCACACCCCAGAGACCCACTCCCCCACACCCTGCCTCCCAGCCACACTCACCTGCTCTGCTGGGAGGCTGAGACGGCCCCATAGCCAGGGCTGGTCCCGGGGTGGGGAATCGCTCTGGCCCCTCGGGAGTGACACGATCAGCCAGGCCCTGGCTGGGCTCCCTCAAGACGCACTTGCCTGGAGAGGCCCAGCCAAGCCCCCCACACTGTTCCCCCCACCCCCACCTGGCTGAGACTGGCCGGGCTTCTGCACCAGTCCCAAGCGGCTCAGGTCCGGGTGCCCCATAGGTGGTGGGAAGCAGAGACTTCCTGGAGCCGGAGGTGCACTGGGGTCTGGCCAGGGGGCAGAGAGGAGCAGGGGGGTGGGGCCAGGGAGCGGAGAGAAGCCCTCGGCCAGGCGGTGGGCAGGCCAAGAGGAGCAAGTGGTGGGTGGGGGGAGCCAGTGGGGTCTCGGGGCGCAGTGCAAGTGGAGCAGGCTGGGGCCCCTTATGAGCATGGGCCCGGCTCCATGGTGACACTGGTGCCATTGTAAACCCGGTACTGTGGACATGAGGTGTGAAACAAACATGGCAAGTTCTTGCAGTGCCAAAATTTCGTAGTGTAGACAAAAGTTCAGGCCCTTGTTCCCATACACTGAGGGTCAACAATAAGCAAATATCACACCCTACCATCCTGGCCTTCCTGCCTACCACTGGCCTTGCCGATGTTTTAACAGATGGCTGGATTCCCATTGTGAGGTTTTATTTGGAATAGCCATACTAACCAGTGTTACCATTTAAATTGCATCCCATAGGCTTTGAAATTCACATGTCCCTGGAATGAATAGAGTAGGGGAGAGATGAGTTCACACCTTTAGAAGAGTCACTGTTCAGCTGGTGACAATTCTGCAGGCCAGGTCCAGATTTATATTTTCAATTTACATTAGGAGGAGGGGCTAGAAACTTAATTTTTAAAAAATGAAATCTTAGACTAGACAGAATCTGAAAACGCCATTTGAGGAAATGAATCTACTCTAGTCTGTGCTAACAAATGTATTTTTAGCCCCCAACAATATCAAGTTTATTCATTTCAGTCCAGGAGAAGGAGGACCACAGAAAAGAACAGGAATGTTTATGAGGAACAGTGAGAGGATATTTGTTTAAATGTGAAATTTATTTATTTATTTTCAAAATAAAATGCTCACACAGTACTATGAAGAACATAACAGTCATACTGGGTCAGACCACTGGTCCATCTAGCCCAGTAGCCTGTCTTCCGATAGTGTCCGGTGCCAGACGCTTGATAGGGAATGAATAGAACAGTGCAATTATTGAGTTATCCATCCCCTGTCATCCAGTCCCAGCTTCTAGCAGTGAGAGGCTTAGGGATAATCAGAGCATGGGGTTGCATCCCTGACCATCTTGGCTAATAGCCATTGATGGACCTATCCTCCAGAACGTATCTAATTATTTCTTGAACTCAGTTATAATTTTGGCCTTCACATCTCCTGGCAAGAAGTTACACAGGTTTACTGTGTGTTGTGTGAAGAAGTTAGGGTTGCCAACTTTCTAACTGCAGAAAAACTAAAACACCCTTGCCCTGCCCCCCTGCCCCACCCCTACCCTGAGGCCCCACCCCTTCTCTGAGGCCTCACCCCCACTCACTCCAGCCCCCTCCCTCTGCCACTCACTGTCCCCCACCCTCACTTGCTTTCACTGGGGTGGGGCAGGGGATTGGCGTGTGGGAGAGGGTGAGGGCTCCAGCTGGGGGTGCAAGCTCTGGGGTGGGGCTGGGGTGCAGGAGGGGGCTCTGGGCTGGGGCCAAAGGGTTTGGAGTGTGGGAGTGGGCTCAGGGCTAGGGCAGGGGTTTGGGGTTTGGGAGGGGGTGCAGGCTCCAGCTGGGGGTGTGGGCTCTGGGGTGGGGTCAGGGATGAGGGGTTTGGGGTGCAGGAGGGGGCTGGGGGAAGGGGGTTAAGGTGGGGGTGCAGGGTCTGGGAGGGAGTTAGGATTCGGGAGGGGGTTCCAACCTGGGGCAGCGGTTTCAGAGTGTGGGGTCTGGCTGGGCGGCACTTACCTCAGGCGGCTCCCAGGTGGCAGCACAGCGGGGCGAAGGATCCCTGCCTGCCCTGGCTCCACACTGCTCCCGGAAGTGGCCAGCATGTCTGGCCCCTAGGTGGAGTTGCGGTCACTGGCCAGGCAGCGCTGCGCGGTGTGCGCTGCCCACACCCGCAGGCACTGCCCCCGCAGCTCCCATTGGTCATGTTTCTTGGGGGTGGGGGCAGCGCTGGGGGTGGGGGCAGCACACAGAGCTTCCCTGATTGCCCCTGCACCTAGGGGCCACGGGGACATGCCGGCCACTTCTGGGGAGCTGCGCAGAATCTGCCTTAGCCCTACTGTGCCTCCGACCGGACTTTTAAAGGCCCGGTCAGCAGTGCTGACTAGAGCCTCCAGGGTCCCTTTTCAAAAACCGGACTCCTGGCAACCCGAGAAGAAGTACTTCCTTATGTTTGTTTTAAACCTGCTGCCTATTAATTTCATTGCTTGACACTTGGGTCTTGTGATGTGAAAGGGTAAAAAATATTTCCTGATTCACTTTCTCCGCACCACTCATGACTGTATGGACCTTGATCATATCCCCCCTTAGTCGTCTCTTGTCCAAGCTGAACAGACCCAGGCTTTTTAATCTCTCTTCATAGAGAAGTAGCTCCAGACCACGAATCATTTTTTGCCTTTCTTTGTACTTTTTCCAATCCTGATATACCTTTTTTGAGAAGGGGCAACCAGAATTGCACTCAATATTCAAGGTGTGGGCGTACCATGGATTTCTATTGTGGCATTATGCTATTTTCTGTCTTAGTATCTACCCCTTTCCTGATGGTTCCTAACATTATTAGCTTTTTTGACTGCTGCTGCGCATTGAGCTGATGTTTTCAGAGAACTATCCACGATGACTCCAAGGTCTCTTTCTTAGTTGCAAAAAGCTAATTTAAACCCGATCATTTTGTGTGTATGGATGAGATTTCAGTTAGGAAAAAAAAGATTATTATTATTATTATTATTGCATTTTCTGTTTTTGTAGCTTCTCTGGTCTCCCTTAGCAATTCACAGTCATTGTTACCCTCCTGGTCAGGTGGGCGGTAGTATATTCCTGCTGTTATACTCTTATTATTGAAACATGGAATTTCGATCCATAGAGATTGTGGTACAGGTTGTTTCATTTAAGATTTTTACTATATTTGATTCTGTGCTTTCTTTCACATATAGTGCTACTCCCTCACCCGCACAATTTACTCTGTCATTCCTATATATTTTGTACCCTGTATTACCATGTTCTATTGATTATGATCGGTCCACCAAGTTTCTGTGAGGTCTATTATGTCAATATCCTCATTTAATACCAGGCATTCAAGTTCACAAGTCTTTAGACTTTTAGCATTTGTATACAAGTATTCATAAAATTTGTCAATATTTAGTTGACTGCCTTCATGTGATGTAAGTGAATGGGAGTCTTCCCATTTGACTGTTTCTCTTCAATTCCTATCTGTATTTTATCAACTTCTATCCTCTCCTCTTTACTAGGATATAGAGTATCTCCTCTAATAATGGACTATAAGGTGGACAGAAAGCTGGCTAGATCATCGAGCTCAACGGGTAGTGATCAATGGCTCCATGTCTAGTTGGCAGCCGGTATCAAGTGGAGTGCCCCAAGGGTCGGTCCTGGGGACGGTTTTGTTAAATATTTTCATTAATGATCTGGAGGATGGCGTGGATTGCACCCTCAGCAAGTTTGCAGATGACACTAAACTGGGAGGAGTGGTAGATATGCTGGAGGGTAGGGATAGGATACAGAGGGACCTAGACAAATTAGAGGGTTGGGCCAAAAGAAATCTGATGAGGTTCAACAAGGACAAGTGCAGAGTCATGCAGTTAGGATGGAAGACTCCCATGCACCGCTACAGACTAGGGACCGAGTGGCTAGGCAGCAGTTCTGCAGAAAAGGACCTAGGGGTTACAGTGGACAAGAAGCTGGATATGTGTGAACAGTGTGCCCTTGTTCCCATGAAGGCTAACGGCATTTTGGGCTGTATAAGTAGGAGCATTGCCAGCAGATCAAGGGACATGATCATTCCCCTCTATTCAGCGTTGGTGAGGCCTCATCTGGAGTACTGTGTGCAGTTTCGGGCCCCACACTACAAGAAGGATGTGGAAAAATTGGAGAGAGTCCAGCGGAGGGCAACAAAAATGATTAGGGGGCTGGAGCACATGATTTATGAGGAGAGGCTGAGGGAACTGGGATTATTTAATCTGCAGAAGAGAAGAATGAAGGGGGGATTTGATAGCTGCTTTCAACTACCTGAAAGGGGGTTCCAAAGAGGATGGTTCTAGACTGTTCTCAGTGGTACCAGATGACAGAACAAGGAGTAATGGTCTCAAGTTGCAGTGGGGGAGGTTCAGGTTGGATGTTAGGAAATACTTTTTCACTAGGAGGGTGGTGAAGCACTGGAATGTGTTACCTAGGGAGGTGGTGGAATCTCCTTCCTTAGAGGTTTTTAAGGTCAGGCTTGACAAAGCTGGGATGATTTAGTTGGGGATTGGTCCTGCTTTGAGCAGGGGGTTGGACTAGATGACCTCCTGAGGTCCCGTCCAACCCTGATATTCTATGATTCTATGATAAATCCTCCCCTAAGGGATATCTCTGCCAGAATCATGTCGTCCTCCATATCTATTGGCTTTCCCCCAGCCCTTAGGTTAAAAACTCCTTTATGATCTTTTTAATTTTACATGCCAGCAATCTGGTTCCATTTTGGTTTAGATGGATGCTATTATGGGACCCCAACAGATTGTTCAAAGCCAAATTGACAGACATGGAAAAATCCTGATTATTATGGGATATGCACATTATGGGAGTGTTGCCAATTGACTTCATATTGGCAACAAATATGTCTTATTGTCAGATGTTTTTAATATTCAAATTGACCATTCTGTTGAAATATGCATTTTGTACATTATAGATAATATTTCTGTTCCCAAATCACATTGCAGAAGATTCTTCATTGCACTGATAATAGTTAGGCAAATTCTAATAGTATTTTAACTCTGATGCTTTATTTTCTTGCAATGAGTGGCTGACAGTATTATCCCTGTAGCACCATGCAAACTATTTGTAGTAAATAGTTTATCTGGGTCCTGATTCAAAGCCCACCAAAGTCAATGGAAATCATTATTTACTGTTTGTGTTGTGTGATTGGTCACATACTCCAAGACAAAAGATGTCATGTCTCCTCCATGATTGGATGACCTAAGCTTTATAAATGGGAGGGATCTCTTTTCTCTTCAAGAATCACCCACAAACATTTGGAATTGTTTGACAAACCGATTGTTTCCACTTTTGACCAAAGTGGTTAACCAATAATCAGGGCCTAGTGAGTTGTTTCCTTTAGAAAAAGAAATTAATGACGGAGTCAGGTATTTCTTTGATACAATCTTGTTTATTTACAAAGAATGTACATAAAGTCCTGTTTCCCTGAACACAGTAGGAATCAAACAGTAGGAGACAGTTTCTTTGTTCACAGTTCCAAGCTTCTCTCCAGCCAGTACTCAATCAAAACCTTTCTCTTATCTTTTTCTCAGGATCACACTACAAGCGCTTGTAGGGCTGTGTTCAGGGCTTCCTCCCACCTTCCTTCTGTGCTTCTGTAGTCTTTTTGCTGATTCTCTGCCATATACACACAACTCCATCCCAAAATTATTAGCCAGTAGGTTTAAAACAGACAAAAGAAAGTATTTCTTCACACAACACACAGCGAACCTGGGGAACTCTTTGCCAGAGGATGTTGTGAAGGCCAAGACTATAAGAGAGTTTTAAAAAGAACTAGATAAGTTCATGGAGGATAGGTCCATCAATGGTTATTAGCCAGGATAGGGAGGGATGGTGTCCCTTGCCTCTGTTTGCCAGAAGCTGAGAAAAGGTGACAGGGGATAGATCACTTGATAATTATTTGTTCTGTTCATTCCCTCCGAAGCACCTGGCATTGGCCACAGTCAGAAGACAGGATACTGGGCTAGATGGGCCATTGGTCTGACCCAATATGGCCGTTCTTATGTTCTTATTGTAAGGGGACTGTTGCCCCCTTACTAACATTCAGTGGGTGTGTTTTACTTGCTAGCTCCCAATACTAAAAAGGGGGACGGGTTGATGGGGAATCAGGACCCTGAGACTGACAGACCCCAGGAACAATGGGGAGAGGCCAATGCTGCAGGTCAGCCTGAATGGCAGGGCGGGCAGGCTAATCAGGGAGTCAGGAGGCCAGGGAGCTCCCGTCCTCTCTGTGAGCTGGATTTGCCTGGCTCAGACAGAGTGGGGCGAGCTAAGGAGAAAGCAGGGGCCCAAGCTAAGCTGGGGAGCAGAGCTGTGCCAGATCCAGAGGGACCAGAAAAGGAGCCCAGAGAGAGCAGACCCTGTGCTGGGAGCAGAGCTGCAGCCCCAAAGCCAGAGGCACAGCCCAGAGAGAGCAGACTTGCCCTGGGAGCAGAGCTGCAGCAACCAGAGCCAGAGGGGCCAGAAAAGCAGCCCAGGAAGCAGGTCAGTGCTGGGAGCAGAGTCACAGAAGCAGCCTGCAGAGCAGCCCTGTCCTGGGAGCAGAGCTGCAGCAACCAGAGCCAGAGGGGCCAAAGAACCAGCCCAGGGAGCTGGAGGCAGAGCAGCAGTAGTGCAGAGACCGAGTGGTGCAGCTGGGGCTGGAGCAGTCCGGAGCTGGGTGCGGTGAGCAGCTGGGGAGAGCGAGGGGGACCCTGGGCAGCGGGCCCAGCACAGGGAGACACCTCAGCCAAGGGGCTCTGCAGGCCAGGCTTGGATTGTAACCCCGACAGGGCGGGGGCGACACTGGGAAGAAGGGTCCTACCACTTAGAGCCTGAGAGCGTGTGGCCACCACCAGAGCAAGTGTCCAACCCCCAGCATCCCTGCAGCACAGCCAGGGCCTGAGAAGAAGGCCTGGGACTTACAAGGAACAGACTGTGAACTGCCCTGGCATTCCAGAGACACTGTTTGTGATAGGTTTCAGAGTAACAGCCGTCTTAGTCTGTATTCGCAAAAAGAAAAGGAGTACTTGTGGCACCTTAGAGACTAACCAATTTATTTGAGCATGAGCTTTCATGAGCTCATGCTCAAATAAATTGGTTAGTCTCTAAGGTGCCACAAGTACTCCTTTTCTTTTTACTGTTTGTGATGTTCCCTGCCACAGAGCGGGGTGATGTGTTTCCTTTAACCTTTCCCATTTTTCCTTATTCTTTTTAAAATTAATTGTTGATTAAATAACTTGCATTTGCTTTAACTTGTATGTAATGGTCAGTGGGTCAGAGAAGTGCCCAGTGCAGAGAGAGTACTCCGGAGTGGGGACACCCTAGCCCCTGTCCCAGGTGACCACAGCAGGGTTGGGGGTCGAGCCCCCCAGGAATCCTGGGCCCAGCTTTGTTGGCGTTACGAGGACTCTGCCAGACAGGAGAGTGGAAGGGGAGTCCTCAAGGGCAGGGAGGCCACTGGGTAAAGGAAGTGGGAGCGAGGACTCAGATCCTTTTGCTAGCCCACTTCACCGGGGTAGTGCAGAAGCCAGGAAAGTTCCCCACAATAGCGGGACTATTCCCCCGCTTACATAATGTAAAATATCCAGCCCCCTGTGTTTGCATTCATTTCCAAGTGAGACCTCTTCCACCCACATAGCTCAGATACCTGACTAGTCCTGCATGGTCTGTGTTTTGGGTGATAACCAGTGGTGAGCTGGAGCCGGTTTGCACCGGTTCGCTAGAACCAGTTAAATTTAGAAGCCCTTTTAGAACCGGTTGTCCCGCAAAGGACAACTGGTTCTAAAAGGGCTTCTAAATTTGACAACCGACCAAAAGTGGTGCCTTAGGCTGGAGCACCACGGGGAAAATTTGATGGGTGCAGAGCACCCACCTGCGGTGCCCCGCCCCGCACCTGGCCCCAGTTCACCTCTGCTCCGCTCCACCTCCGTCTCCTCCCCTGAACGCGCCGCCCCGCTCTGCTTCTCTGCCCAGCCCCAGCTTCCTGCGAACCAGCTGTTCGCATGGGAAGCTGGGGGGAGGGCGGGGCGGGGGGCTGAGAAGCAGGCGGTGGCTTCGTGCTCAGGCCCAAGGAGGCAGAGGTGGAGCGGAGGTGAGTTGGGTCGGGGGGGGTGGGCCAAGGATGGCCACCCGCACCACAGCAGGTAACTCGGGGGTGGGGGGTGTGCAGGGGAACCGCTCCACACCGCAGCTCACCTCCGCCTCCCTGGGCCTGAGCACGAAGCCGCCGCCTGCTTCTCAGCCCTCCCCAGCTTCCTGCACGAACAGCTGATTCGCGGGAAATTTGGGGGGGTTGGAGAAGCAGAGCGGGGCGGCGCATTCAGGGGAGGAGGCAGAGGCGGAGCAGAGGTGAGGTGAGCTGGGGCCGAGTGCAGAGCTGCCGGTGGGTGCTCTGAACCCACCAAATTTTCCCCGTGGGTGCTCCAGCCCTGGAGCACCCACAGAGTCGGCGCCTAAGGCACCACTTTTGATGTGATTGATGTGATCTGCTCCCCGCCTAGCTACGCTCCCCCACCCCTAGGAGCCAGAGGGACCTGCCGGATGCTTCCTCGGAGCTGCCCCAGGTAAGGCCCACCGGGACTCCCCACCTCGCCCCCCGGCAGGTCCCTCTGGCTCTTAGGGGCAGGGGGGGTACCCACTATGGTGGCCCATGAGACCCTCCTGCCCAGTTCTGGGGGCAGTCAGGGGACAGGGGAGCAGGGTAGATGGGGCAGGGGTCGGGGGGGCGTCAAGGAACCCGGGGGGTTGGATGGGGCAGGAGTCCCCCAGGGGGTGGGAGTGGGCCACGACCCCCTCATGGGGTGAAGAGGGAACCGGTTGTTAAGATTTTGGCAGCTCATCACCGGCGATAGCTCCTATTGTTTCAGCTCTCTATTCCATTAAGGCGCTTAAATGATTTTTTACATTTACCCTGAATGAAGAGCAGTGATTACACCCACCAGCTTCAGTGACCTAGATCAGGTCAGACACTCAGGCAGCCCATGCCCTGGCAGCCAAAACCATCTGTTCTCCTCTGTCACCTGCTCTGACTCAATATCTCTCTCACACTTGTCTTACATTTCCCTGTGGCCCCAGCTGTTTTTTGTGCAGGTGCTGTGCTGCCCCTCCTCCTATTGGTGGGCTGCATCTGACCCTCCTGCTGCGGGGGTCTGACAGGTATTAGGTTATGACAGGTATTAGGTTATAGGTAGGCTCAGAGCACACTTACAGGATTGGGCCCCTCTGACGAGCTAGGCATTCCTCCATCTAGTTGAAAATCCCACTTCAGGGCCTGTGGGCTTTGGCTTGAGCTGTGGCTCTGAGTTGCTCATTAGCTGTGCGGTGGGATCAGGGCTTAGGCTCCTTTGCAAGCGCTGACTGGCAGAATCTCAGGCACCTAGGGGATTTAGACACCTGTGGGGTTAGGAGGCAGCTGAGCAGCAGTTTCGAATGTCCACAGTGCCTAATGATTGACTTAAGTGTCTAATAAGGCAGATAGGCACCTAAATACCTTTGAGGATCTGGTCATTTGGCCTTGCCACACTGAGTAGAGCAATGCCTAAATACCTTTACAAATCTGGGCTAGAGAGACTAAGGACCAGATACTGAGATGCCTAAAGATGTAAATATGCATCTTGCAAATTTTCAAAAGTGCCTAGGCACATAACTCAATTGAAATGATTTCTGAACACCCCTAAGCCTGATGTACACTAGTACCAACACCCTAATGCCTTTGCTAGAGAGTCACACTTCCCTTTCAAATTCCTACTCTTTGTTACATTGTGCCATATCCTTGGGTTACTCATCCAGTGTCTGTGAACTAATGAACTCTGGTTTTAAAGGCTGTTATAATTGCAAATAGTTATGTAACGTTCACAATTAGCATATTTGGCAGTGCGTTCCATTCAATAAGCAATTCTGATTATATTTGAATAGCAGCAAGGATCTCAGCACTCTTACAAGTAAGTAATAATTTACCTATTAATTCAGTTTCTTCACCGTTTATATTTATTTCCACCACATTTCTTGAAGATAAAACTTTATAATATCTTGGGGGAGAGCTACAACCAATTAGCTGCTTATATATGTAATCTTCTGGCTTCATGAGCTTGCCCTCTAGGTTCCTGAAGGATTTATTATCATAATGTCATTGTTTCACTCTTGTCTGTTCCTGCAGATTCCAGGAACCGACTAATACATTTTTTCTTTCAAATATTCTGGCTATAAGCGTGCATATCACTTAAAGCTGGAAGTTTAGTTAAGAGACTTTCATATGTGGGAAGGGTATAATACAGTGACCAAATGGAACTTTCAATCAGCAGATTATAGTTTTACAAGTTTCCCCCCTATTAGTATCTAGATGTTCCTTTGACAGGATACAGTGCAATATTGTTTTCTATTCAAATGCATATCAGGTTTGTGAGCATTCCTAGTTCTCCTTACCTTTAGATTTGGACCTCAAAATAAAGACACATTACTGTTTGCATTTATTTGTAAGCAACTAAAGCAAAGATATAGTAAATACTTTGGCAAATAAAAGTTTTAGTTTTAAGGGAGGAAGTTTTAAGGGGCGAATAATGGTCTTGTGCTTGAGACACTGCTTGGGAG
This sequence comes from Chelonia mydas, assembly GCF_015237465.2. NCBI lineage: Eukaryota > Metazoa > Chordata > Testudines > Cheloniidae > Chelonia > Chelonia mydas. The sequence goes on from NC_057850.1 coordinate 150,742,248, forward strand.
TTAAGGTCCAGATCCTCTGATGTATTAAGTCCACCATTTAGGCACTACTGACATTTTCAAAACCACTGTTCAAGTGCCACCGAATCCCCTAGACACTTACGTCCTTTAGGTGCCTATGTTTCTGCCAGTTGGCATTCTCAAAGCTGCCAAAGCACTGACGTGGCCCAAAGCTTATGATTGGCTTGGAGCCCTAGCTCAAACCAAAGACCTGGAGGCCCTGAAGTAGGATTTTCAAATCTGGGGTGGGAGGAATGCCTATCAAGTTCTGATCATACCTATAACCTGATACCAGTCAGACCCTGCAGCAGGAGGACCAGATGCAAGCCTCCCATAGGTGGGAGAGGGCAGCACAGCATCCACACAAAAGAGGGAAATGTAGAGTAAAGCATGAGAGAGGTACTGAGTATGATCTGGAGTCAGAGAAAGAGAATGCACAAAATGGTTCCAGCTGCTAGGGCACAGGCTAACTAAACATCTGACCTGGCTTAGGTGCCTAACTGCTGGAAAGGGTTCACTGCTGAGGATCCTGAGCAGATGGAGGTGCTAGCTATGCCCTGTCAGTCAGGTGCATTATGTGCAAATTTGTGAATACAGATCTAATGCAAAACGTATCTGAGAGCAAGAATAAAGTTTGCAGTGTCTCTTGAAAAAACAGAGATGTCTACATCAATCTCAGAGTTTCTGACGATAGCCTAGAAGTAGCCACTAAGCTATTGTATTCTAAATGTACATTGTTTTCCTGCTTTTCAGGTATGAATCATTCTAAAGTATCTGCTTTCATTCTTGTGTAATGTTGGTTTTAGTGGTGATGTGATAAGAACAGAAATGAAAATCACAGAGCACTATTTGTATCACACCAGTCCAGAAGGCACACTTTTAACCTTTTCGCTCAGGCACAGTGCCATATTCATATTTTTAACAACTATTATTAGTATTTTGTCATTTTGGATTACTTTTCTAGTATGTTTTGATAACAAGCTTCCTACCTTCTCCCAATACATCTGCATCTTTAAAAGTATACAGTTTTGTAACTAACAAAATATGTGCCATCTATGTTTGTGAAAAAAGAATGAAAATGTATTTTTGGACTTCTCAAAACAGCTTTCTATTACCATTTCAAATGGAGTGCTCTACAAGTGTCTAGGAATATGTACCTCAGCTGCATATGGCTTATATCTTTCTTATCTTGGGTAAAGTGAAAAATTTAATTATTTGAAAAAGTGCAAATTACTGCCAACTCTGTTAACTATGAGAGAGTTGTATTATCTTCTAACATAAATTGTCACCAAAATGAAGAAAAGAGACTTTGGAAGCTGATCTGATTACTGTCAGTGTGAGTGCTCAAACTCAACTATTGGCGAATGTCCAGTACCGATCATTGAATAATCATCACCTCATCATTCAGCCTTCTCAACTGACATGCAAAACAACATCCAAATATTCATTGCACATCTGTGCCGGACAGATTACGCATTAGCAATTCAAATCAATTCAACGTACAGGCAGTTTCTGCAAAGGCGTCTGTTTGGGTGAGATGCCTTGTTGTCTAGGATGGATAATAAGGCAACTCTGTCTAATCTTGGAGAACAATCAACCCATCTTGAGAAGGTGACTGACTACGTATGCTCTTGCCCTGACAGCACTAGAACAATGGCCCCATAATGCACTTGACTCAGCTGGTAATAAAATCTACTTTTGATTAGCAGCCATGGCTTGTGTCAATCACTGTATGATGCACCATTGTCCTCTGCTCCTGAACACAGTTTATTTACAGAGAAACAAAGGCTTTTTGGATATGGCTGCTGCCCAGAGATTGCAAAATAGATTGAGCTGTCAGCCCCACACACTAGATGAAGATTAATGAGTTGTGCAGACAATAAATATGAAGCAATGACCATAAATATGCTAATAGGTATTATCCATATACACTATAATTGCTACAAAAATTAAAAGGTAGTGTGAAGGAAATAGGTCACAAGGTGACAGATAGATAATCTTGGATGCTGGAGATCTTTGGTGCAGTTAGATTCTCTACAGGTTTATTTTCTCCAATTAAACCCCTCAAAAGACTAATTGTTTAAAAGCTGTTTGAATAATCTCTTTTTAAATAGAGGTTTATGGGGAAAATGTTTATGAAAAAGTGACTTCAATGAAAGTGTTATTAGAATGAAAAAGGTGACTATCAAAAGCAGGGTATGCAGAGATTAATATTCACGATCAGCTGCCAAGCTTCATTATGAGAAAAATATACCTAAGTAGCACATCAATCAGGACTTCAAGGAAAACATACTAAAAGGACAACAATATATTTCCACACACATACAAGTGAATCAGATCATTCCTTGGGGAAATATACCAGAACCACATGTACATCTGTCTCCTTTGCTATTACATGTTTAAAGAAACCAAAGATGGAAAGGATACCTCTGGGTAATATTTTCCAAGTGGTTTCAGCCAAGCCTCTGATTTTGCAGTCTCCATAAAAGAGAATGCACTTTTGATGGCACATATGTTTAGACAGTCACAAACTCAGTTTTCCATGTGACAAAGTCAAATAGTTAAATGTCCAGATACTTAGTTTGCAGGTATAAAAGTTCCAGTGCCTGGCACTGCACATGGAAAAATTTGGGTTCATACATTGAGAGGCTATTATTGAAAAATTGGTCCATAATATTTAAAGATCCCAACCCCCTTTGTTTCAATCTGAGAATCTAAAAGCTTTTTCAGTACATTTGCTTTGGAAATATAGGGTCTCCACAATGTAATTGATCAAATAGCTTTTTAAGTTAAACTCTTTGACTATCACATTTTCACAGGTGCTGTTGCACAGTTTGAGAAGTAGGACATGACAAGGTGAGTGATCACTGTGTAGAGAAACAGACGATGTATTGAGAACAGGGGTCAATTTGAAAAAAAAAAAAAAAAGTGAAGCTGAACTCTTCAAAGCCCTGCCCACAAACGAAGCTCCACCCATATGAGATGCCAAAATGAGATGCCATTCACAGGAAATTTTACATGAAATTCACAGGAAATTTTATGTTTAAATACAGGATTGGCTCCCCCTCAATGAGACTCAGATGTGCCTTTGGGCTCTTTCGGGCTTCTTACGTTGGTTCAGCTCATATGTTCCCCTCTCCTGTGCTCTTCTTCCTTCTGGCTTGTTGGCTCCAATGGTCAGACTGGGAAAAAAATAAGCAGAAGTATTCTCCCAAGAACCAGCCACTTGCAGGGACCCAAAAACAAAACTGCTACATAAAACCAAACAGTTCCCCTGCCCCAAGCAGGCTGCAGTCCCCAGAGGCCTTTCCCCTTTGCCTCTCTGTCCTGGAAGGAGGACACTCCCCCTTCACTTCAGTCCCCTGCTGGGTCATGTTGTTGGGTAGGAAAGGTTCAATTTATTTAGTGTACATAGTCGCCATTTTGGACTGGTAAAAGGACAACCTGTCCTCCATCTTGCCATCCCTTCTCCTTCAACTTTTGGCAAACTTTTCGAGTTTGGCACCAAAACAAGGAAAAGGCGGGAAAGATAGTGTCTTGTGGCAGCAGAATCTGCCTAGCAAGAGAGAATGCATACAAGGGAGTGTCACCCTCTGAGGGGCACTCTGGGTGCTGTGAAAGCAGGTCATCCCAGTGAGGCATAGAAGCCCTCCCACAGAACACCAGCCTTGCTATTAGCTAGAGCCCTGAGGGATTAGGACTTGAGGTGAACCAGTAACATCTACCAAGGTTCCCTTAACTTACCTCCACTCACCTGTTCCATCATCACAAGAGATAGCATTCACATTCAGCACGCAGGATGATGACATCAAGAATAGAAGACAGAAGAAATCATACTGAAGATCTATTTACCTGTCACCGAAGTTCCTGAGGTCCAATTCCTGTTGTGTTCCTGTTCCTGGCACCTGTCCCTGAGATCCTGGTTCCCATCTGTGTTCCTGTTCCTGTTCTCCTGTCCAGTGTCTGCAAGATATGGTATAGTCCTTCTTGTTTAGTCCTGTGTACCCCATTGTGTATAGGGTTTGGGGCTCTGGGATTCACCCCCATTTACATCATTTGTGTTAACAACCGAGCTGTTATTGTGTTATCTTAGTTTTCAGGAAGTCCTAGCCTGTTATTGTTACTCTTAATACATACCACCTGACTGTTTGCAACCTCAGTCTGCCTTTGTCTTAGCTACACAATTACCCGTGATAGATGCGGAAGGGGTAGAACACTGCAGATAGCCCATCTTCTGTAAAGTAAAACCTAGTTCCAGCTGTCTCAGGCTAACAATGTGACAAGCAGGTAGCCTTTAACCCTTTCCTGGCTGTTTCACCCCGTCACAACCAAAAGCTTACTTTAAAATAATATAATCATATAATCATAGAACTGGAAGGGACCTCAAGAGGTCATCTAGTCCAGTCCCCTACACTCAAGGCAGGACTAAGTATTATCTAGACCAGGGGTGGGCAAACTTTTTGGCCCAAGGACCACATCAGGGTTGCAAAACTTTATGGAGGGCCAGGTAGGGAAGGCTGTGCCTCCCCAAACAGCCTGGACCTCGCCCCCTATCTGCCCCCTCCCACTTCCCGCCCCCTCAGAACGCCCATCCAACGCCACCCCCCCCACTCCTTGTTCCCTGACCGCCCCCTCCTGGGACCCCTGCCCCTAACTGCCCCCCCGGGACCCCACCTCCTATCCAACCCCACCTGCTCCCTGTCCCCTGACTGCCCCAACCCCTATCCACACCCTCCCAACTGCCCCCCAGGACCTCCCCCATCCAACCCCCTTGCTCCCTGTCCCCTGACCACCACCCCCTGAACCTCCACCCCATCCAACCACCCTCTGCGCCCTGTCCCCTGATTGCCCCCCGGGACTCCCTGCCCCTTATCCAACCCCTTCCCGCCCCCTTACCATGCCACTCAGAGCGGCAGGAGCTCACAGCCATGCCGCCGCCCTGCCCGGCAGGAGCATCGGGCCAGAGCGCTGGTGGTGAGGTGAGGCTGCGGGGCAGGAGGAACAGAGAAGGGGCTGGGGGGTAGCCTCCCCGGCTGGGAGCTCAGGGGCGGGGCAGAATGGTCCCGCGGGTCGGATGTGGCTCGCGGGCTGTAGTTTGCCCACCTCTGATCTAGACCATCCCTGACAGGGGTTTGTCCAACATGCTCTTAAAAATCTCCGGTGATGGAGATTCCACCACCTCCCTAGGCAATTTATTCCAGTGCTTAACCACTCTGACAGTTAGGAAGTTTTTCCTAATGTCCAACCTAAACTGCCCTTGCTGCAATTTAAGCCCATTGCTTCTTGTCCTATCCTCAGAGGTTAAGAAGAACAATTTTTCTCCCTCCTTCTTGTAACAACCTTTTATGTACTTAAAAACTGTTATCATGTCCCCTCTCAGTCTTCTCTTCTCCAGACTAAACAAACCCAGTTTTTTCAATCTTCCCTCATAGATCATGTTTTCTAGACCTTTAATAATTTTTATTGCTCTTCTCTGGACTTCCTCCAGTTTGTCCACATCTTTCCTGAAATGTGGTGCCCAGAACTGGACACAATACTCCAGTTGAGGCCTAATCAGTGTGGAGTAGAACGGAAGAATTACTTCTCGTGTCTTGCTTACAATACTCTTGCTAATACATCCCAGAATGATGTTTGCTTTTTTTTGCAACAGCATTACACTGTTGACTCATATTTAGCTTGTGATCCACTATGACTATGATGATGATGATAATAATAATAATAATTAAAAATAATAAACTGAAAGCTGAGATTCTGAAGCACAAGAAGGGCACCTCAAGAAAATAGTCCTTGTTCTCCAAGCGGGCCCAATTTGAGCCCTGGCCGAGAGGCATGCAGAGAAAATAAACATTTTGAATCTAGCTTTGATATTCAGGCTCTGACAGAATATCATTCAGCTCAGAGTAACTCATCAAAACTCTGATAGGATAAGGAAAACCAAAAGATTAATTAAACTTCCCCCATGTGTAGTTAAAGGTCAAGATCCCAGAAGGTTTCCAGAAGGACTTGATTTTTATCTGTATAACAAGAGTATCCACATAATAAATATTATAAGTAATCAAGGATTTCTGAAGGGATGTAAACATTTGTGATTCACAGCTTTAGCCAACTCTAACTATTGGGGGTTAGTAAGCAGTTTTCCATGAGGGCAGGTTATCCTATAACTGGCTAATGTCGGGTTTCTAGCACCTTCCTCTGAAGCAGATGGTCTTGGCCACCACCTGTGACAGTACACTGGACTAGATGGACCAATGATCTGATCCAGTATGGCATTTCCTGTGTTCCTCAACTGCTTTGACTTCAGTGGAGCTTACGCCTATTTACACCAATTGACCCTTAGGGTACGTGTATGTCTCCACTGCAATCACAGGGTATGATTTCAGCTTTAACCTAGCAGAACAGTGAAACTGGATCAATGTATGCTTCCATGTACAAATCTGCTGGGAACTCTGGGTAACTCCAGCCCCAGAACCAGATGAACACACAGACACACACATACATTAACAGAAAGAAAAGGAGGACTTGTGGCACCTTAGAGACTAACCAATTTATTTGAGCATAAGCTTTCGTGAGCTACAGTTCACTTCATCGGATGCACGAAACCTTATGCTCAAATAAATTGGTTAGTCTCTAAGGTGCCACAAGTCCTCCTTTTCTTTTTCCGAATACAGACTAACGCGGCTGCTACTCTGAAACCACACTGAAACCACACATTAACAGAGCAAGTCTGAGCGGACCGGGTCAGTCAGAACTTTCAAGGTGCACCCCCTTATATGCCGCTGGGCTCCATAGGCTGGGCCAAGCAGCACTTTCAAGCTGTCACCCTTATGTGCCACAGGTACCGCACCGGAATAGAGTGAGCCTGAGCAGGCTGGGTCGAACAGCACGTCCAGGCTGCCACCCTTATGTGCCCTGGACTCCGTGGACTGGGTCAAGCAGCACTTTCAAGCTGCCACCCTCGTGTGTCACGGGTTCAGCACGTCCCTATCCCCACTTTCACGTCACAGTTGTTCTGGTAGTATCATAGAATCTCAGGGTTGGAAGGGACCTCAGGAGCTCATCTAGTCCAACCCCCTGCTCAAAGCAGGACCAATCCCCAATTTTTGCCCCATATCCCTTAATGGCCCCCTCAAGGATTGAACTCACAACCCTGGGTTTAGCAGGCCAAAGCTCAAACCACTGCGCTATCCCACCCACTTGATGAGCAAACTCCACAGTATTTTTGGGCGCTACAGGGATCTTTAGCTTAGGTAAAAGAAGCGTTGCTGCAGAGTAAATGGGGAAGCTAAAAACATAGAAGAGTAAAGTTCAGAGAGAGAGAGAGAGAGAAGCAACCAGCTTAACCATAAAAGTTATTTATTGAATAATAGTGATAACTACACAAGGAGAGCCTAAACCAACATAACAGTTACATTATTAAAGGTTAATACCTGAGGTAGAAAGGAAAACAGAGAGAGAGAAGCATCTCACTGCTCCATGAAGCTTGAACTGGTTGGGGTTTCCAGGTGATGGTGGTAGTTCAGGGTCCTGAGTGCTGGAGACAGGCAGAGCCCCCAGCACGATCAGTCAGGAGAAGATGGAGTCCCAGTGGAACCGATGCAGAGTTTGAGTCCATGCATCAGAACACCTACTGGAGTGTGAGCAGGGGTTTTTGTAGGGAAAATACAATGGTTCAAGGGAGAACACTAGGTTTGTTTATGGGTAAACTGATGACTCAAGGGTTTTCTTTAGGCTAGACAATAGGAGCTGATCACTCTTGGCTATGGATGATGTTCCTTCCAGGAAGCTCACAATGCAATTAGGCTGCTTCAATATTTTGGATATCAATCAAGGATTCATTACTAGAATTGGTCTGATAACTGCTGAGCTGGGTGTGTACAGGCATAGGTTCATTACCATCTGGAACAGAGATCCCCCATGATGCAGTGCTTCCCTGCTTTTCTGGTCCCAGAGTTCAGTGTGGTTCTTGCCTAGGAATCTCTGTTCTCCATTCTGTATGCTAATGGAGATGCCTCCCTGTCCCGTCTTTGATGCAGATGAAGATAGGGGAGTTGCCTTTAATCTTGTCACCCTTGTCAGGAGGGATCTTAGTGTGTCTCCCACCGCCCTTCATTGCTTTCTGCAAGTCTTTTCTCTGATTGGTTTCAGTTCAAGCAGAGGCTGGGGGCGGGGGTGGGTGGGTGTCTTTCATGTGTCAGACAGACAGGCGGGGAACCAGGGCACAGTATCCAAAGAACACAGAGCTGACTGGTATCATGCTTTAATTGACATGAGAGCTGTAGTCTCAACATTAGTTTCAGCCTGAGAGTAACTTGAGCTTCTCCATACTAGGTTGAGAACGAAGGAACATAAATATAGAATTTTGCATTGAAATTGATGGCCTGTTACTTTAAGGAATTGTTGATTTGTTTGGTGTGTTTTAATCAACCTGATAATTAGGTTAATTAGACATTCTGATATTAACTCACTTCCTTTTAATTCGATTTGTTTATGTAACCCTTCTGCCAGGTATTGCTGGCAGCAATAAGGACCAAGTTCCATATCTAGGGTTTCCTCTTAAAATTACAAAACCAAAGCAGCGTAAGCCCCTGTCAGAAACCTGGGAAAACTAAATACATCTCCTGGGTACCCTTAGTAGGCTATGCTTTGCCTCTCACAAGCACTGAATCCGTAGCTGAGAGGTGTAATTCCCAGGTCAGGTAGCGTACATGCTGATTGAGATAGTATGCTAAAGACAGCGGTGTGGGCCTGCTGGCACAGGCACTGCCTCAGGCTAGCCACCAGAGTACAATCCCATCCAAGATCCTAGGTATGTACTCAGGTGGCTAGTCCCTCCTGCTACCTGTTCTGCCATGGCCATGCTAGACTAGAAGGGGCTGAGAACTAAACCCAGAAACAAGGTTGCAGACACTGACAAGGACACGGCAGTAGTCCTTATTGGACCTTTGTTACTCTGGGAGGGGTTCATCCATTTCAGGCTTTGTGTGACTTAGTCAGAGGGCTGAGTTACTGAAGATCCACCTGATGAGGGCAACAGCCGACAGGGGGCACCATGAGCAGACAGAGAGTTCAGGTTCACACCTAGATGACAGGACACACTCACAAAAGGTGAAGGGGCCCCATCACAGGGAGATTCAGAGGTACCTTGTGCTGGCCCACACACCATACCACCCATGTGCCTACCACACCTACACAAGCACATGGGGCCCCTGCCCGAGAAACAGGCTGTATGCCTTTCGTTTTTGATAAACTGTAACCTACCAAGTATAAAACATAAAAACAATGCAAAACTAACTTTGTCAATGTCTTCGCCCTACCTCGTTCCCTCTCCACAACCGTCCCCATTCTACTATGACCCGGCCAGAAAATCCTCCTTACACAGAGAGAGAGACCAATGGACTTGTGAAGCCTGTTGATTAAAGATGGACGTGCCTAAAAGTCCCTTGAATCAAGCCTCACCAACGCTCAAGTGGCTTGTGAAGATAAGTTATGAGGGAAAGTTGTGCAAACTGAAGAAACAAATACAATGTTGACACAATTGGAGTTTGAGACACCAGACCATGTCCTGAAAGTAGGTCAATGGGGATAGTTACTGCTGAATGTGATCACAAGGCCAGACCATTGACCCAACTTTTATTTGAGATTCTGGACCACAACCAGGAGTCTTCTCATGATTCCAACGGAAGGAGGAATACGGAGAAAGTCACTGGTGAGTTGTGCATGAGAACGTTTTAGGGGTTGGAGTAAATGGGGGTGGCAACAGGGACTAGCCATCAGAGCTTAAGTGGCTGGAGCATTTAGCTTCCAGTTGAAAGGTGGATAAAGACCATACCAAGGCAATTTTTTTTTAAAACAGTGAGCTGAAGAGGCCTCTTGACAGGAAAACAGTGAGCTGAAGAGGCCTTTTGACAGGAAAAAATAATGGTTTAAAAGCATGTTAGAAAAACAAAAGTGTTGCCTTCCATGTATTTCTTATTTAAATTTCTCAGCAGCTGAGTGACAGTTCTTCTTGGAGAAACTGAACACCCACAGCCCTAAAAGAACAAACAGATTAGGCCAGATCTGCTTCTGCCCAGACTCAGGGGTTTTCCAGTCAGGGTTTAGAGTCTCAAACAAAAATTGGGTCAGTGGTCTGGCTTCATGTTCCTCTGGTGCTTTCAAAGCAATACAACTAAACTAGAGAAAGGCACTCTTATTGCCGAGCGTCCACATGGGAAGTTCTACTGGTATAATTCTGCTGGTAAACTTTCCTGTGTAGACCAATCCTTAGTTGGGTTGAAAGTTCTCCAAGGCAGAGAATGTCTTTTACTCTGTTTGTACAACACCTAGCACAAGGAGTCCTGATCCTCGGAGGGGCCTCTGAATATTACTGCAATACAAATAATAAACAGCAACAACATAGAAACAGACAAAATCAGCATACAAGAAGTTTGGATTTATCTGATCTCTTTCCAAAGCAGATCCAAGGGGAGGGAGCAGCTGAGTGAACGGTCCACCCTTCCCTCATCCTAATTCCTAAGAGTACTTTATGCATTTGCTATATGTCCCTGTACATATAATGTAGCCCCAGAATAGGCTCTGTCAACTCTTCTGGCTCTGTCAATCTGTTTCTTCACTTCAGCAGGTGGGTATTGTAGTTGTAAGAATGCTTGATAGAGATCTTGTAGGTGTTTGCCTCCAGCTTTCATCCAGACCACCCCACATGATCCATTGTCTACAACCAAGCTCTACGATACAACCGCATTTGCTCCAACCCCTCAGACAGAGACAAACACCTACAAGATCTCTATCAAGCATTCTTACAACTACATAGTGAAGAAACAGATTGACAGAGCCAGAAGAGTACCCAGAAGTCACCTACTACAGGACAGGCCCAAAAAAGAAAATAACAGCACGCCACTAGCCATCACCTTCAGCCCCCAACTAAAACCTCTCCAACGCATCATCAAGGATCTATAACCTATGCTGAAGGACGACCCATCACTCTCACAGATCTTGGGAGACAGGCCAGTCCTTACTTACAGACAGCCCCCAAACCTGAAGCAAATACTCACCAGCAACCACACACCACACAACAAAACCACTAACCCAGGAACCTATCCTTGCAACAAAGCCCGTTGCCAACTGTGTCCACATACCTATTTAGGGGACACCATCATAGGGCCTAATCACATCAGCCACACTATCAGAGGCTCATTCACCTGCACATCTACCAATGTGATATATGCCATCATGTGCCAGCAATGCCCCTCTGCCATGTACATTGGTCAAACTGGACAGTCTCTACATAAAAGAATAAATGGACACAAATCAGAGGTCAAGAATTATAACATTCAAAAACCAGTCGGAGAACACTTCAATCTCTCTGGTCACTTGATTACAGACGTAAAAGTTGCAATTCTTCAACAAAAAAACTTCAAAAACAGACTCCAATGAGAGACTGCTGAATTGGAATTAATTTGCAAACTGAATACAATTAACTTAGGCTTGAATAGAAACTGGGAGTGGATAGGTCATTACACAAAGTAAAACTCTTTCCCCATGTTTATTCCCCGCCCCCCCACCTCCTACTGTTCCTCAGATATTCTTGTCAACTGCTGGAAATGGCCCACCTTGATTATCACTACAAAAGGTCCCCCCCCCCCGGCTCTCCTGCTGGTAATAGCTCACCTTAAATGATCACTCTAGTTACAGTGTGTATGGTAACACCCATTGTTTCATGTTCTCTATGTATATAAATCTCCCCACTGTATTTTCCACTGAATGCATCCGATGAAGTGAGCTGTAGCTCATGATAAATGTAGCTGATGCTCAAATAAATGTGTTAGTCTCTAAGGTGCTACAAGTACTCCTTTTCTTTTTGCGAATACAGACTAACACGGCTGCTACTCTGAAACTTATCACAGAATTGATTCACAGAGCTGTGATCAGTTTTGTTTTTCAGTAAATGGAAACTGCAGCAGCTAAGGTTTCAGTTTCAGTTTCATTTCTTTCCCTGCACTGAATCTCTCCCCCCGCCCCAAAGCAGTATTTATAGGACACAGGCTCTGCCCAGGAGCTCACTTCAGTCCACTTCAGAAAAGCAGAAGGAAGGATGGCAGACCAAAATGTGCACAAGGCTGGTTTTACGCCAGGTGGGATAAAAGGAAGATCAACTGGCTCCGAGATAATGTCCAGAGAGGCTAGGAGCCATGGAGGAGGTGTGCCTTCTGGAGGACCTACTTCTACCCTACAAGAAATGGGTATGAGTTGGAATTTCGTCTTTTGCATAGAAAAGAAATTAAAGGCTACTGCACCTTAGAGAGGAGGGGTAAAAAGAACCTAGTATTGATTATACAATTCTGCCCTAAAAAATAAGCTCTGTTAAGTATTCTCTTCTCACTTACAATTTTAATTGAAGTAAAAATGATTGACCAATATAACTAGGGCCCTACCAAATTCAGGGTCCATTTTGGTCAATTTCATGGTCATAGGATTTCATTATATCAGCTATTTAAATCTGAAATTTCACGGTGTTGAAACTGTAGGGGTCCTGACCCAAAAGAGAGTGGTAGGGGGGGTCGCAAGGTTATTGTAATGGGTTGCAGTATTGCCACCCTTACTTCTGCAATGTTTCTGGTGGTGGCGCTGCCTTCAGAGCTGGGTGGCCAGAAAGCGGCGGCTGCTAGCCAGGAGCCCATCTCTGAAGGCAGCGACACGGCCAGCAGCAGAGCAGAAATAAGGATGGCATGAGATGGTATTGCCACTCTTACATCTGCACTGCTGCCTTCAGAGCTGGGCCCTTGGCCAGCAGCCACCACTCTCTGGCCACTCAGCTCTGAAGGCAGCAGTGCAGAAGGAAGGATGGCTTGGTATGATATTACCACCCTTACTTCTGCAGTGCTGCTGGCAGTGGCACTGCCTTCAGAGCTGAGATTCATTCAGAGGCACAGACAGGGACTGAAACTTTAGCAGCGAGTATAGGGTTACAGTTGCAATGACTATATCAAATGTGTGTTTATGGGAAACACGTTTCTGGAGAAGAGAAGGATGCGTGCCTGATGCCAAAGGAAATCGTACCTGTGCCTTTTGGAGATATTCCAAGATAGCTCTTATCCTTGTGAAAATATTAGCCCTATAACGCCACCAAGGTAGGTGACGGCTTTGGCTCTCTGCAGTGTAAGAGCTTGCCATGCATGCTGTGCCTGCCTGGGTGAGAATGAGAGGTTCTAATCTCGCTTGCACAGGTATTCATTGGAAACCTTGCTCGTTAACACTGTGTTTTAGCCTTTTCCCCCTGGATAAACATACCCCCCTCACCTTTACCCCAGCATGGACATTTGCAGGGGAGTGTTTCTGTCTGAGGCAGCATCTGAACAGTGTCCTGTGTCACTCTATTCTAGTCAGTATAGACTTTTATACCGCACTCATGACCCTGGTATTTCAGCACCTTCCAGCTGTGCATTAAGCTCCATGACTACACATGTTGTTTGTTCTCTCATCCTCTCTCCCAGGGGGAAAAGTGCAATATGCTGCTCGAAATTTATATTTGAGAATGCAAAGTCAAAGAAAAGCACCTTACACTTAGAGTGGAAGGTGGTGAGGTTTGTGATGGTCCTTAGTTCTTTATTGTAGAAAGCTCTGTTGAGCCAAATGAGCCGTGTTGTTAACCACTTCCTCACCCCAGAGCTTTAGTTGATCTTTTACAGCGGAGGACTCTTACTTAGAGATGCATTACACGGCCCCGGCAGGAAATTGTGATGGAAATTTAGAACTGGTTTCTAAATAGGACTGTGTCCTTCCACCCTGGAAACAGTAGCAGCCAAAAGGTTGCACATTGCTAGTATTCTTGCATATTGGTGGAATGGGATGAGTGACTAGCCATCTCTTTGCATTTATTTTTGATATCACTATTTGAAACATTTGGTGGAATTTAAGTGTTTTATAGCTTTAAAATGCCATACTGTCCCATGAGGCCCCTTCCAGCCTGGAGATCTTTATCAACACACTCTTTGTAACTCTCTTTGTTGTAGGTGCCAAAAGCTCCACCCATTCATCAGGTTTCACCTCTACTGGGATCTCCAGTGGAAGTAAGGCATCTGGAATGATGTCCCACGAAGCTAAGTCTCATGGAGGACAAATACCAAAGGGTGGGACAACATCCACCGTCCAGTCTGTCTGTAAGTTAAAGTCCTCTTATTGTTTATAATTCAGTGAAAGATTCATTCATTCATTCAGAAATGTCAACATCTACTTCAAAAATGTCATTATATGAACAGGGTGTGGCTAAGCAAAGCCACGGCATTGAACAATATTTCTCCTGCTTGTTACCTGATATTCAGTCAGGAACAGAAATTGGAAAGCTGCTGGAAAACTGTAATGCTGAGAGTGACAGCAGATAGTGCATTACAAAGTGTGATATTTGCTATGGCAGAAAAAAAAAGGCCAACAGAGTTTTGGGTTGCATATGCATTGGCATCAGAGGGAATAATTCCTCTATGGGGCCATGCTCACACTAGAGAATCTGTAAAATTTCCCACTCTTGCTAATACTGTTTCCACTGCACTGGTTTCTCTAGAAGTCCTAGTAGAGTTGGACTGCCAGCTACTGCTGGCATTTTTATCACCATGAGATATAACTCTGCTCACAGCGGGTATGATATACACTGTTAAAAACAGTGGCGGCAACCAGCAAATCATCTACGCTAGAACTCCCAACATTGCTGAAACCAGTGCAGATGAGCAAGTTATAACGATAGGAAATGTTCAGAAAAATTCCCTGATACAGAAAGTGGCTATAGAAGATGGGTTAGCTATACCTGGAACCCTGCATTCAGTTCTGGCATCTCAGTACCAGAAATATATTGACCAACTGGAAGTATAGACAAAGGAAAAGTATTTACGACACTGGAAGGAGAATGTAAACTCTTTAGGGCATGGAATATATCTAACTCTGTATTTGTATGGTGCCTGGCACAAAAGGGCTTCAATTCTGCATGCGGCCTTCATTCAGGTGCTACAAGAAAGAAAAAGAGAAAGAAAGACTCTCTACAAGTACTGAAAGAATATGAACATACTTAGACACATTTAAAATTACACTGGGAAAAGTACATAATACATCCACCATAAAGAATTAACCTGCAATTTTTATTATTATTGATAGTATACATTATGTGGATTCCAGTAGCACCTAAAGGTCCCAAATCAAGAGTGGTGCTCTATTGTGCTACAAAGTAGATTATAGGATGGTGTGAACAGAAGGAAGGGGGACAGGATGAGTTTATAGGAGCATGGAAAAAGGAAGGTATGTCAGGCTTTGGATTCTAGGTAGACCGGCCTGGTGGTTGGAGCAGTGTTCGAGGCCAGATGTAGGGTTGAAGGCAGCACTGAAACCAGGGTCCAAGGGCAGGCCAAGGATCAGAACGGGGGTCAGAGTCCATAGCAAGCCAAATCAGGGTCATGGTCAGATGGAAGCCGGCTGAAGGTCAAAGCCAGGTTGGAATCAGTCCAAAGGTCTGGGGGGCAGCAGGTGGATGCAGGGCTGGAATAGAGTCAGAACAGGCCATGGACAAGGCTGAGGAGGGCTGGAACAAGGCTCAGGTAATGCTGAGGCAGGGACAGGGAGAGGCTGGGAGTGTGTAACACTGTGAGGCAGCAGGAGGTTCCTAACCAAGCCCTGCCGCTGCACAGCCTAACTTGCGCTCTGGCAGTGAGAGTGAATTCCTGTATCTGGGGGGCCATCTGACCAGGGCCCTGCCCAGAGATAAGCTGCTGCAGCATGCCCAAGGGATGAGATACTGCAGGGGGGTGAGTCATCATAGCTGAGTGAGCAGCCCTGGAATAGTGGCGAGTTTGCCTCCCAAGTAAGGGAAGGACAATACTGATGAGGGAAGGAGGGGAGAGGAGGAAGGAAGGTATAGAGGGGAGGATGGAAGGCTTGGAGTGAACTGGCAGCAGTGGGAGAGGCTTAGAGCAAGTAGCTAATCAGCAAGGAGTAAAACTTGTCCAGAAACATTCCTGAGAAGATAAAGTCCAATGACATCACTGTCCAAAAGTTCCAAAGGAGCTGTTGCTGCTCCTGTTACAGCCTCCACTGCCCACAGGCTGACCCTGCCTGGAGGTTCTCTCTCCCACGCCCCACGTGGCTGGAGCTTGGAAGCTGCACAAGTCCTCGTTTCCTGGCTGGCGGTCCCTGGAAGGTCTCCAGAAGGGGAATCTCCCTGCTGGTTCGGGGGGAGGGGAATCTGCACTTAGCCACAGAAAGTGGGTAACACAGCAGTGCAACCTACTTCTCACTACACTGCCAAGTTGCCTCAGCCTAGACCTGGCTGAAGGAACTACTCCTACGAGTGAGGATGTAGTTCATTCTCTACAGCCCATTCATTACTTGGCTTTCCTGATGAGACTGCCAACGAGGGCAGGTGCTAATAATGGCGGTGGGTTTCGTGCTATACTAAACACTCCATTGAGACCTCCGACTCATTTTACATACGTCACTGAGTAATTTTCAAAGGGTTATGCCTGGTCAGGTTTTGAACAGCTGATCAAGTGTCAAAGGCAGCTATATTCCATAAATTCCCCTTAACTTAAATAAACATAATTTAAGGTCATTAATGTTAATATAAAGGTCTCTGTTTTTCTTTTAGCAATGGGTGGTAAAGGAAAATAAAATGAAGAAAGAAGCATTGCTCAGCCTGCCAGCCCTGCAGACACCACATCCCTGGATGACATAACTGGCGACCTTTCCCCTTTCCCCCCACACCTTACTGATATGAAGTGTCAGAGCTATAACATGCAGAATAAAACCTTTGTTGAAGTACCGGACTAGTGCAGGAAATTTGATTTTTCCAGTTGTGTGTTAATTATTCATTAAGGTAATATCTCTTTTGTTGGTACGGAATGCATCCCCCAAAGGCTTTTTTTCCTAATGAAGCTTCTGTGAGTCTGGCCAGTGAGTTTTATGACTTTCTGAAATACTCTCAGAAATGTAGGCGCACACACAGAGCCAGATGCTCGGCCCCTGTCCCTGGCAGCCAGGCCAGGTGGGGCAGGGACCAGCCGGCCACTCCGGGTCACTGCTCTGTGCAGCACAGTGGCTGCTTGTGAGAGCCTGGCTGGGGAGGTGGTGGCGGCAGTGGTGGCCTGCCCCAGCCCCCACCAGCCCAGGCCCAGCTGTCAGGGACAGGGGTTGAGTGATCCGGAGTCCCCTCTGTCCCCAGCCTTTTTCCAGCTCGCTCAGTTCCTGTCCCCAGCAGCTGGGACCGGGTAGGCAGTGGCCTGCCACTGGTGCCACCTCCCCAGCTGGGCTCTCTCAGGCAGCTTCAGCCATTCCCAGCCTGGGCCCAGCTGCCAGGGAGAGCAGCTGAACACGCCAGGGGCAGACACAGCGGGAGAAGGACAGAGCCATCCCTTCCCCCCCCCACCACCACATGCAGGTAACTCTAGTGGGGTGGGGAGAGCACCGCAGCCCCGGGCTGGGTGTAGGACGGGGGTTGTCCCTGGGTGGAGGAGACATGTGGGGCAGTCGCGTGTCCTCCCCTTTAGACTGTGCCTACCTACCACGAGTCTATGACATCGCAGTAAATTTACAGTCAGGACTACAAGTGTAGAACATAGGAACAGCTAACTCAAGGAGGATCATGGGTTTCTTATAGCCACTTTACTACACTGAGTTCAAGTATTAGGGCTGCCTTCCTTCAATTGCCACACAAGAAAATATTATAGTGTCATGATGTCATCAGGAGATATACCAGGTGCCCGACACTGTCTTGATGTGATACTGCATCAGCACAGGTTACCACATGCCAATGTAACGTCTATCTGTAATTCCCATTGTGACGCAATATTAAATCATAATGTAACTAATGCCTTAGCTGAAAGAATTCAGAGCTATTTACGTGTCGACATGAAATAGCATGAAAATCAGGCCCTGTTGCAAGCAATTCAATATCTAACATAAGTGTATCTATATTTTCATCTGTCTATAATTTATTTCTAATGTGCATAGTATCTAGGCACTTCACTCAAAATTTAGGAAACAGCAGTTTTGTCACTAAAAGATCAAAACTACTCCTACACGTTTTTGTAGGACATCTAAGAACAGCCCAGAAGGACACATTTTCTCTTGTGTAGGGGAAAGCCTTACGCCAATCAACTTACTTCCCTAACCTTTAACCCAACATTCACACTGGCTTACTGCCCCGCTCATTCCTGCCCACCTCATACATACCTTCTCACTGCCCGCCCCCAATTTTCTGCCCACCTCATACATATACTCCTCTATTCCTACTCCCCCACCCCCACATATCATTGCTCCGTCACATACATATTCGCACAATCTTGTCCTCCACATACATATACTTCCCTACTCCTCCTTTCCTCCCATGGTCTTGGTTGGTCACCCTTCCCTCCATAAACCTTGCAGGGCTTCTTTTCCTGGTCCTCCTCACATCCAGTGGAGTGAGGTGGGGCGGGGGGGAGGAGTGGGAGAGGGAGAGACTTCTATCAGAAAGAATTGTGTGGTGTGTGAAATCTTTACTTCATGTCCACCCTGAATCCCAAAGGGAGGGGATTTACCAGGAATTCTCACTAGGGTACCATCATTCCCTCTCCCCACCCTGAGCTTAGGGAATGAGATCCTCACTCCTGCTTCCCTCTTCCTATAGTCTAGAAGGAGATAGGTCTCTGGTGCTACAGGCACTAACTTAGCACAGGTGACCTCTGTCTCGGGGCACCAGCATTCCCTCCCCAGCAGCTTCTTGCCAGTGTGGGAAGTGCTGAGTCACATAACTAGTTTCGGGGAGGGAGCCCTGTGCACCTGTGTCACTGTGCCTCCATGGGTCACAACTGAGAATACCAAATTCAGGACAAGCTGCTGAGAGAGAGGGCAGACACACCTCAAAACTGATGGTTATTCTTCCATGAGATGTACCAAACCACCAACAAAAGTAAACTTCTGTCTCACCTCACTGGCTAACAAGAAGTCAGAAAAGCAGTCTTCTTAGGCATTCCAGTCCTGGATTCAACACCCAGACACTAAACTTAGTGACGCGTGGTTATTTAAAACCAATTTCATCAAACAAAAGGTTCTTCTGATCCCAAATGTCTAGCCACATACCCAGGTCAATATACAACTCAGATCTTACCCAATAAGCATGCTGTTGCCAATCCTTTAGTATCGAAAGAAAGAAAGAAAGAAAGAAAGAAAGAAAGAAAGAAAGAAAAGATGAGAGTTAAAATTGGTTAAAGGAATCAAATACATAAAATAATTGCAAAGTTCTTGGACCAGGCTTGTAGTAGTGATAGAATAAACCGCTGGCTTGTTAAGTCTCTGGTTGCTTCCAAATCACTGGAAGGTCCTCAGTCCCTTGGTTAGAATGCTCCCATTAGTACAAGTTCAACATAGTCCAGAGATTTGAGCAGGAAAGAGGCAAAATGGAGATGTTTCCAGGGCCTTTTATAGCTTCTACCATGTGAACGGAAACCCGTTGTTCTCACTGTGGAAAATTACAGGGAACAAGATGGTGTTTGGAGTCACATGAGCAAGTCACATGCCCATGCATGCTTCGCTTAGTCATAGTTAGAATGTTCACAGGAAAGTCCGTTAAGTGTAGATAGGTGTCTTCCATGGTCCATTGTGAGTTAAGTATACCTGGATGAGCCATTTAACTAGAATAGTCCCTTCAAGATGCGCAGGCTAAATACCTTGTGGGTGTTACCACCGGAGCAAACATTTGAAACAGGCACATAGTTAATATTCAGAACTTCAAATACAAAAATTATACATACATACAAATAGCATAACCACATTCAACAAATCATAACCTTTCCATAGACACCTTACTTGACATACTTTGTACAAGATTTGTTGCAATGATATAACAGTGGTAGCAGCAATGATCTACATGGTCATATTTTAATTAGATAACATCACAATCTCCATGCATCACATACCCCTAGGACTAGCTCTGCTCCCTCCTTATTCTTAGGCTGCTCCCTGAGCTGACATTGAGAAATTCTTCTTGGCCACAGTTACAACTACTCTAGAATAAAATACTTAGTTGCCTTGGCAAAAAGAGGGGAGCTTGGATAAGGAGGAGCTGAATGAGGGGCAGAAGGGGAGCTGCACTTACTGTACTGCAAATGGATTAAAAATAAGCCTCCATTTCAGGAAAGCAGCTGTGTTAAGAAAATCACTGAGGCTCATGCTTAACTTTAAATCACATGACTTCAATGGAACTTAAGTAATGCTTAAAAGTGAAGTATGGGCATATCTACAGAACAAAGAAAAACCCCTGGCTGGCCTGTGGCAGCTGACTCAGGCTCGCCGGGCTCAGGCTGCAGGTCTGTTTCATTACTGTGTAGACTTTCTGCCTGGGCAGGAGCCCAAGCTCTGAGACCGTCCCACCTCACAGGGTCCTAGAGCCCGGGCTCCATCCTGAGCCCAGAAGTCTACACAGCAGTGAAACAGACCTGAAGCGCAAGCCCAAGCCCGCTAGCATGGGCCAGCCTGAGGTTGCCAACCCTCCAGGATTGTCCTAGAGTCTTCTGAAATTAAAGCTTAATCTTTAATTAAAGATTATGTCATGTGATGAAACTCCCAGGAATACGTCCAACCAAAATTGGCCCTCTAAGCCAGCCGGAGGTTTTTCTTTGCTGTGTAGACATACCTTATGTGTTTAAGTGCTTCCCTGAATAGGGACACACCATCGCATGGGGAGACCATTATGTTGTCACAAGTTCCCTGAATTCTGTGAAATCATGTTACTGCCTAACATCAAAATGGTAATAATAATAATATCTTACCTTTATATATTCACCTTAAAGGATCCCAAAGTGCTTTACAAATTGTATGGAACCACATCTCTATCCTCAAAAATGCAGCCACTTTTGAGGGAAAATAGATCAATTTTTAAACCCTTAATTTATTAACTTCCCCACGCCCCTAGCCTCAACACTCCTCCATGCTTTTCACATTGAATTCCCCCTCATTTGGATTAAACAGAAATACATATTTTAATTACTGTGTGTTTTATTGCATGTTGATTTTGCTATTGTTACACAGCATCCTCAAGCACATTGTTATAACTGTCATAACTATTTCATTTTAGTATTAATGGTGCACTGTAATATTATACAGCAGAAGACTAACATACCCTATTGAAGTTGAAGCAGGAATTTAAGTAGGCTTGTATATTGGGCTTTCAGGTGCCCCAGAAAGAGTTGTGGGTCTACCAAGACCAGAAGGTTGTGAGCCTGAGCAATAAATCATAGGCAGACTCCCTCATTTGGGGGAGTTCAGATATAATTTCTTCTATTTGCTTCCCACACCCTACCGATGTGACTTCACCCTCCTCTAGGGTGAATCTCAGCCAGCTACCTTCATGGGAGCTTTTATCCTGCACAGGAGCCTCGATCACCATTAGATGCTGGGTAAGTTGTTCAACCAAACTGAAAACATGAAGTTGGATGTCATCAGCCTAGGAGTCTGAGAGCTGCAGGACTTTGTGTTCTTGGCATTTTTCCCAGTTCTTCAGTTGTGGTTGGTGAATTCTGACCCTGCCTGAGGTGGAGGCAGGTGATTTCCCACCCAAAAAGGGGCTTCTCCCTCCTGCTGCAACCTCCCAACACTTCCCCTAGCACAGCATGGGGTGAGATCCGAGTTACCCAGGAAAGAATTTTCTGTAGTATCTGGCTGATGAATCTTGCCCATATGCTCAGGGTTTAGTTGATCGCCATATTTGGGGTCGGGAAGGAATTTTCCTCCAGGGCGGATTGGAAGAGGCCCTGGAGGTTTTTCGCCTTCCTCTGCAGCATGGGGCATGGGTCACTTGCTGGAGGATTCTCTGCTCCTTGAAGTCTTTAAACTACGATTTGAGAACTTCAATAGCACAGATATAGGTGTGAGGTTTTTTTTGTAGGAGTGGTGGGTGAAATTCTGTGGCCTGCGTTGTGCAGGAGGTCAGACTAGATGATCATAATGGTCCCTTCTGACCTAAATATCTATGAATCCCCCACTCTGATCTCCGCCCTCTCTCCTAACCTGGGTCCACCAGTCCAGCCCTTCCCCATCCCTCTTACTACAGCAACACAACCCTCCTTTCTCTCCAGTAGAACAATGCCATCCCCATCCCCTGCTTCCACCTACCTACTTTAGTCAGCTGTGTGGGTTGCTGCCTGGGTAGGATGCTGCTTTACCCCTGCCTCATGTTAACAACTCTAGGAGGGTTTGCTGGTCTTGGTGAAGGCCACCTTGTTTGTGCTGGTCTTGAAGTAGGGTGGCTGCCTTCTAATGGTGTCTACCTAAATAGTTCCAGGTTATGGAATGTACACATTGGGCCACTGCTTTGCACCATTTGTAGATGTTTACACCTGTGGAAGGGAGTACAAAGTGGGCACACAGAACTGCCATTTTCATATGGTAGCATTTTACATCCACTCAGCACAGATGTAAATGACTTCACCAGGTGCAAAACAGTGGAGAATCAGGCCCACTGTTTGCCAGATTTACAGATCACCATTGCTTCAGAGCTCTGGAAATGAAAGTTTAGGGCTTTATTAATTAAATTTTGAGGTGTTTGTCGCCATTTCTGAGTTTTATGTGGGTGTCCAAAATTGGGGTTTCGGGTCTCTTTTTATATATTGTAATGAGTAATCTCTTTGTACTGTTTCTTAGTGCGCTTTAACATACTACAGTTTCAAACAGCACAGCTTTAAAGTGTACTAAGGAACCTTTAATGCACACCAGCATGGTTTACACAGACAAATTAACATGTAACACATTAGTGCGCTTCAGCAATCACACCCCCTAGTGCACATTCTTGTTCTGTGTAGACAAGCCCTTAGATAAAAGTCACCATTTCCGATGTTTTTCCAATGTTTTGTAGATACACACTGATTTTTTTTGTATGGGGTGTTTCACTGGTGTTTGTCGGTTAAAACCTAAAATCATACACCCAATAGAAGCTCCTTCTTTTGGATTTTACCCCTTTTGCTATCCTTTCATCTTTTTAAAAACCCAGAAAATTAACTATCATAAATATAAAGGGAAGGGTAAACACCTTTAAAATCCCTCCTGGCCAGAGGAAAAGCCCTTTCACCTGTAAAGGGTTAAGAAGCTAGGATAACCTCACTGGCACCTGACCAAAATGACGAATAAAGAGACAAGATACCTTCAAAGCTGGAGGCAGGGAGAAACAAAGGGTCTGGGGCTGTCTGTGTGGTGCTTTGGCCGGGGACAGAACAGGAATGGAGTCTTAGAACTTAGTAAGTAATCTAGCTAGATATGCGTTAGATTATGATTTCTTTAAATGGCTGAGAAAATAAGCTGTGCTGAATGGAATGGATATTCCTGTCTTTGTGTCTTTTTGTAACTTAAGGTTTTGCCTAGAGGGATTCTCTATGTTTTGAATCTAATTACCCTGTAAGGTATTTACCATCCTGATTTTACAGAGGTGATTCTTTTTACTTTTTCTTCTATTAAAATTCTTCTTGTAAGAAACTGAATGTTTTTTTCATTGTTCTTAAGATCCAAGGGTTTGGGTCTGTGGTCACCTACGCAAATTGGTGAGGATTTTTATCAAACCTTCCCCAGAAAGGGGGGTGCAAGGCTTTGTTGAGGATTTTGGGGGGAAAGACGTTTCCAAACTACTCTTTCCCAATAATAAACCCGGTTAGATGTTTGGTGGTGGCAGTGAAAGTCCAAGGGCAAAAGGTAAAATAGTTTGTACCTTGGGGAAGTTTTAACCTAAGCTGGTAAAAATAAGCTTAGGAGGTTTTCATGCAGGTCCCCACATCTGTACCCTAGAGTTCAGAGTGGGGAAGGAACCTTGACATTAACCAATTAACCATCTAAAACCCATCAAACGCTGAGCTGCAGCCAGTGAGCATTGGGCACAGCTTGGAGGTGGGGATGAGCCATTCACTGCATGGAAGGGGTGGAGTAGGTGCCTCTATGGCAGCTTTATGTCACCCAGTGATTCTCATATAAAGGGGATATATGGAAGTGACCTAGTAAGCTGCCAGGGAGCAGCCAAAGATCTAGCCCCTCCTGTTATACAGGTAAGTACTCAAACATCAGGAAATGTCAAAGTTAAGGTTCAAGGTCCAATAAGTCAATAGAGATCTAATAATAAAATTAATTTACTAGTCCAATATAAGTGTACAAAAATGACAAAAGCATTACAAGATGCTACATGTTTGTAACTAAAGGTGTTAGACAAAGAATTGTATTTTTTATTCTATTACCTGAGATATAATATGTGATTTGTATACATGAGACAGAAGAATCACATTCAGCTTTAACTGTGGCATTTCCTGACCTTTGAGCGCTTACCTCTGTAAGTTTAGTGTTACATGAATATAGGTTTTAAAAAAAATATTATAAGTGAGAGTTAAAAAAAGTGGTATTTATGCAAAAAATCTTCAGGCCACATTATTTAACTTTCTAGAACTTCTGTTATTCTTGTTTCAGAGTAGCAGCCGTGTTAGTCTGTATCCGCAAAAAGAACAGGAGTACTTGTGGCACCTTAGAGACTAATACATTTATTTGAGCATAAGCTTTCCCCTCTGCCATGTGCATTGGCCAAACAGGACAGTCTCTATGCAAAAGAATAAATGGACACAAATCAGACATCAGGAATCATAACATTCAAAAACCAGTCGGAGAACACTTCAACCTCTCTGGCCACTCAGTAACGGATTTAAAGGTGGCAATTTTACAACAGAAAAGCTTCAAAAACAGACTCCAATGAGAAACTGTTGAGCTTGAATTAATATGCAAACTAGATACCATTAACTTGGATTTGAATAGAGACTGGGAGTGGCTGGGTCAGTACACATATTGAATCTATTTCTCCATGTTAAGTATCCTCACATCTTCTTGTCAACTGTCTAAATGGGCCATCTTGATTATCACTACAAAAGTTTTTTTTCTCCTGCTGATAATAGCTCATCTTAATTAGCCTCTTACTTCACCTTTTCACATTCTCTGTATATATCTTTTTACTGTATGTTTCATTCTATGCATCCAATGAAATGGGCTGTAGCCCACGAAAGCATATGCTCAAATAAATTTGTTAGTCTCTAAGGCGCCACAAATACTCCTGTTCTTTTTGTTGTTCTTGTATCCCTAGTTTTGGATATTTGTGAATAGATCATTGGATTGGAACTCAGGACACCTGGGTTCTATTCCCAGTGCTGCCACTGCCCTGCAGGGTGACCTTGGGCAAATCACTTTGTGTCTGTGCCTCAGTTTCCCCATTTGTAAAATGAAGAAATTGCTACAGACCTCTTTGTAAAGTGCTTGAGAGCTACTGATGAAAAGCACTATATACGAGTAGGATAAGATGTATGCAGAGCAGCTTTGTCTCAGATGGAAATGTCTTCAGCTGCACTTGATTGCCCCTTGCTGAATCATCCTGACTGGACATAGTGGATCAGAATAGAATAAGATGCTTCCCTCTGAAAGCCTTATTTATCCCCCACTTAAAGAAATTGGACATGTTTATTTAAAATAAAGTAGTTTCATTTTAATAGAACATAAGTTACATTGTTACCAAACACTAAATACAGAAGATAGCATAACAAATACAGCAACCAAAACACTTCGCATCTCTCATTCAAGCCTTCAAAACAAAAAAATGAAAAAGAGAAGGTGAAAGTGCTGTGTGATTACCAGAGCAATGCACTAAAGCAATATGCTACAGGAAGCGCAGAGCTTTCTGTAAGAAAAATCAATTTCTCCCATGGGATGGGGTCGATATTTGTCTGACAGGACAGTATACAGGCAATTTAATAGCATTTTATCCAAATGAATCCCTGTCTTTTCCCCACTGCCCTCACAATTCAGGAGCTGGATTTTTTATTAAAATGGATAATTTTTTTCCATACAGTTGGCAAATATTTATAATTCTGAAGACACTAGTGTTCTGTCTGAAAACCACTCAGCACTCTTACTCATTACTGCAGTGGCAGTTCTCACCCAACCTTCTTGTTCTAATTAGTTAACTCACAGATGCGGGATATAAAAATCACTTTCAGTTACTCTGAAAATACTTTCGTTACCCAGATACATTTTGAACCAGCAGTCACCTCTCGAGGAAATAAAACAAAACAGAACAAAACCAACAGGCAGAACCAGGAAGTTCAAAATAGTGAGAGCTGGAAGTGTCCACATTGTAATGACACGTTATGCCAGAAGAAGCCCATTTCTCAAGAAACGAATTATTCACAGAGACTGGTTGTCCAGTTTATCTGTTTTAATAACACTTTATTATTAAAGCTGAGCTGATCTTATTAGTGAATTTTGGGGTGAAATAAATAGTAATGAACAAGAAAACCTAATAAGCATAATTTCAAGTATGGATCTTCATAGCTGTAGGAGGTTAATATTGTGCCCCAAAGGGTATTGTAATCCAGCTGCAGTTCTCACTCATTTAGAAGATTAGGGGCTGATAAGCGACGGTCAAGCCTTATTAGAACTGGCTGAGGCAAAAGGAAACTCTAATTGGATAATTTAATCCACAAGGAGACAATAAATGCCAGCATTGTGGTTCAAATGTTATTCTTTTATTGATTGGTTAATCTCCTGCTGCATGAAATTTTCCACAAATTCTTATTGCAGGAAAAGGACTAAAATCTAAATTTGAAGTCACTAGTTTACTGCTGCCATTTTTCATAAGATCCAGTCTCCTGCTGTTTTGCTGAGACACCTTATCTTAACCCAGGAACTGTGTCATGTCGTAGAAAGGAAGCTCGCCTCTCCCCTGAGAGCTCAGGTACAGCTCTGGAAAGAGAAAACCTTAGTTCTCAGCTCGAGTATTTCTAAATACACTAAAGAGATGTCAAAAAAATCACTGTCTAAATTGAGCAAAAGGATATGCCTAGGGCCAGTGGCTAGAAATAGGAGTATTGGCTCCCCACTTCTGGGACAGCTGTATGTTACCATGGGTGTTGATGTCATGTGGTAAATTGCCATTGCATCATCTTGTGTGATGAGACAGGGCACAGGGAGGAGAATGGGAATGAGGGAATAAATATTTCTGAAAGAAATCCATGTTCTCAAGCAGGCTCATAGCCAGCCACACAAAAGTGTGTGTGGGTCTCTCTCTCTCTCTCACACACACACACACACACACACGAACGTGTGTAGCTGTTTAGGATAACATCCCCTTATCTCCCAGCCACCATCTCACAAACAGACACCCCACTCTGGAGTGCCAGAAGGGGAGAGGGAACGGACTGGAATGTTCTGCTTCTCCTGGATTCTGACTCAGGGGGAGGGAGCCTGGAGCCCAGCGTTTCTTTTCCCTGCAAGGGAGACAGAGAAGGGGAACTCGCAAGAGATCGTCCTATAAAAGAGAAGAGGCAGAGAGGATACTTCCAGCTTGGCTAATTCTTCTTCAGTAAAGTGCCAGCGCCAGAAGGAAGGCTTAGAGCGCCATAAAGTCTGAAGCCAGGTACCCGCTCCCTATTGTGATCCCACTTTGATTTTCCTACGTAAGGAGGCCCCAGTTCTCTGGCTCGTGAAGAGATAGAAACAAGAGGAACTTGAGGAGCTTCACCAAGCCCCAGAGACAGAGAGGAGGGGGAAGCTCTCACTCTCTATTTAGCAGATGTGCTGAACCCTTTCTTCCCCTCACTTTAACCCTGGCCTAGGGCTAGAACTTGGACTAGTTGGTGTGTTAGCTCCCGGACCCTTTTTTACTTTAATAATTTAAGTGTCAAACAATTTAAATATTAAAATGTAGTTCAAGGTCACGCAAGCAGCATTAATTCAAAACAAATACGGTACGTTATGCTCCGTTGAACAGCATTCACTCCTACGCTGTGGCTTTATTCTGCTTTCAGGTTTTAACATCTGCAAGCCCTGTGGCTTTTTGTGCCTCCATCATGTCCCTGCCAATATAGCTGGCCAATGGATCTACTCCTGCCCCCTCCGCAAAACATTCCTCTGGGATAAGGTGCAAGGATTTCCTGTGGAGCGGTGATCCTGTCAGCAACCAGGACTTGAGCAGTCCGACCTATTGGTTGGAGCAGTGGCAGTCAGGGATAGTTGTCAAAGCCAGAGTCAGGAACGAGGAGTGAGAGTCAGGAACCGAGCAGAACGGAGTAGGGCTGGAACAAGGCTTGGAACAAGGAGGAGTGGTCACAGCTGCAGGCATCAGCGTGGACCTGCTGTTGCTGGGCCCCCTTATGCTAAGTGTTGTACAAAGCCATAACAAAGATGGGCCTGTTCTAAAGAGCT
The DNA here is from genome assembly GCF_015237465.2 of Chelonia mydas. NCBI lineage: Eukaryota > Metazoa > Chordata > Testudines > Cheloniidae > Chelonia > Chelonia mydas. The sequence goes on from NC_057850.1 coordinate 150,770,466, forward strand.
TACAATCTAATCGGCTGAGGCTAGCAAGCTCCTTTCCCATAGTAATAGCTGACTGGCCTGCTTCATACTGCAGAGTGAAAGGGTCTGCCCCTCATTATAGCCTTCTGGGCTGTCCAGTCTGCCTTAGTACATTTATTTTAATAAACCTTCTTTAACTAGAGCAAAACAGTGTAAAATGCTGCAGGCTGCCCACCTACACATAAATCACCATTCTTTATGGATTAAAGCTTTCAAGGGAAAAACAAACAAAACTAATAAAGCTTTTTATAAAATTGCAACCCATGAAGTAATTAAAATGGTTTAATTGTATTTACTTATTTAAGTATTAATTGTGAGTGTTTAAGTTTAATAAAGTAAAATATTTCACTCTATCATTCTGAAAAAATGAACGTTAAATTTAGGCTTGGAAGAACTCAATTAATTTTTTTAAAATAATTTTGACAGAGTATCAATATTTAAGCATTTTTTCAATTTTTACCTATTTAAATTTTCACAGTTGCAGGAAATTATGGGTATCAGGCAACAATTAGTTAATGACAGTAGATTTTGAGATTCAATAAGTTAAAGTTTTATAGTTAAAGCACATTATTTTGACACATGATGTTGACAAATATGCTGAAATCAAATTCTAAGACGTTATCAAGCAGTACTTTTCTTACTGTGCCTACATTTCAATTATTGTCCATGGAAATATTTTTCATTAATTTCTGTGTATACAGTGAAATTGAGGTTTACCAATATTTACTAACAAAAATCTAATCCTTCCAAACTTAATTAAAATATAATCTTAGTTTAGTGTTCATGTAACTGTAGTGTTGTTTTAATTAAAAAAAAAATCTTGATTTTACTTAACCAACACAATAAACAAAACAAGTGTTTGAATGTCAAAAAAAAGTTGTCATAAATCTACATGGAAAATATTACCACCAAGGTAAGAATTGCTCCCCACAAAATTAGTTCTTAAAATTCAAAAATTTTGCCTTTCAGTCTTTTGCAATTGGAATTTTCACCCAGCAAGATTTTAGAGACTAATTTTAACCTAATTCTGCGATTTATGTTTTATGTATAAACAGCTCTGATTTTAATTGCTATCAACTTCTGATACTCACTAGGGGGTCTTAAATATTTTGTGTCCCAACAGACCATTTACTTTGCCAAGAATGGACACAGTTTCATGATTTATACTTCTTCAAAGGAGGAAGTACACAATAAAACATTATGTTCCGTGGCTGTGAATGGTAATGTCACCGCAGAATGTCGGGATATTTCACATCTGATACTTATATCTCTATCAGTCAGTGCTGTACTGCTTTAGTCTTATTTTAGGAATAGGTTTTTAATGGAAGTAAAATATTGAATCTGTTCAACGTTGTCTCAAAGCTCTGATATTACTGACTATAAGTCCTAGATACCAGTCTCAGCACTATCCTAATAATTACACATTCATTTTTTTCCACTGTAATTAATTATTTAAACTGTAACCATTCTTGTAGAGGGAGCCACTCTGTTATGGGACAGGAATGACTCCTTGCTTTCGTATTTAAAGGAGTGTTTTGGGTTTTTTGTTTTTTGTTTTTTTTACAAAAGTGTATTAGAATGCAATATGAAATAGGAGTTATTTCCAGGAGGGTAAAATGCAGCATATAGCAAGCTATAAGAAAATGTTATTAAATGTTAAATATAATTCAATAGATGAATGAAGTTGCCTTTTGAACTAAATATTTGGCAGAGCTTTCAGATAACAATCATGGGTCAAAATGTCCTCTCGTGAAAAAAACCCCCCAGAGGAATCGAAAATATTCTCAAAAAGTCGTAGGCCAAACTCATGTGGAGTAATACATTACTCCACAAGTCCTCCCACCGAGTTCTGCCAATAGCGGCCCCAGCTCTTTGAGAGTCTGTTAGAAGAAACTGTCACCACAACATGCAGTTTATAATCTAACCTGGTGGGTGTCCGTTTCATGAAAAACACTGTAAATAAGACCTCCACACTTAGAAGATAGGTTTCTTAGGGAAAAAATAATCAAAGATGTCTCAAAACAATTTTAAAATGTGTTTGATCATGTCTGCTTTTAAACATATTTATTTCATAAGTATTTGACAATTTGTGTTCAGGCAATTTAATAGTACACAAACCATCTATCATCCCTTTTTCCACTAGGTACAAGGGAAGGGAGAGCTTCTGGGTGCCAGTCTCCCCTCCTTCCTCACTGCAAGCGGGGTGCGGGAGAAGAGCAATAATAGGAAACACGTTCTACAGAACAATACTTCATTGTCTTGGAAATGGACTAAATGCGACTCAAAATAGTCTCTAATTTCCATGGGCTAGATGGTGCCGTTTGCATAGAACTCTGAGCAGAGGACAGATTGTTGGGAAATTTTAAACTGAACACCCTGTAATCTATTACAGAATTACCTGCTACACTATACTTCCAACTCAGTTGCCATTTGCCTTCACTAGTGAATTGAAGCATTCCCTAGGATTTCCACAAAATATCTTAACATATCTAGAAACCAGAGATTTGGTCAATGAAATAATTTTGTACAAGCTTTCTTCTTACACACTACTCAGTGGAGGTGATCAATGACTTCTGACTGAGGCAAAACTCCAAATGACTTCCTTGGGAGCTTTTTCTGAGTAAGGAGTGCAGAGTCAAGCTCTAGAAAAGTAAATATTGAACATGAAAACAGATACAATACAAGAAAGTAAGGAAGCAAGAGAATGGGAAGGAACAAATGCGGAAGCTGTAAATAATCAGCTTTGAAATCAAACAGGCAAGATTGAATAGAAAAATAAGGCAAAAAGAGTAAAGCAAGATATTGTTGTAGACTTGAGACCACAAGGAGAAAGCGGGAGGAATGCAGACATGGCTAAGATTCTGATTCAGAAAATATATAACCATTTGCTTAACAATAAGCACATGCTTAAGTGCTATCAGAATAAACTTAGGCAAGTGTTTAAATTCTTTGCCTCAGCCTGGTGGTTGATAGAGGCCTCTGGGTAGGAAGACCCAGCTCTTGCAAAAATATCACACAGAAACTTTAAGAGTTATATCTTTCAGAGTATAAATATAGATTGGGAATATCAAGAATTAAACAAATGTATCACAACAGAGGTATTGTTTTTCTATTGACTCAGTTATATCAATCACACAGTAACTGTGTGCCAGTCTAATGGGGAGCTTTTACAAGGGAAGAATATGGAATAATTACTTTATATTAATCGTCACTCTTATTTGTTTTTCCTTTTTACCTTTAGTATGAATGGCACAGGTTGTGTTAATATTATGTTCGGTCCCTGGTGCTTTTTATGGTGAATTTTACAGTGCATATTTAATATTTTAAGAACTAAGATACTGAAAATATTAATATATTACACCAATATCACCCACTGTGCATATAAATGGTGTAAACATACAAAGAAGCTAATGGTATTACAGTTTTCAGATAATCTATTTTAAAATTGCTGACTTGGAAACTGTTTGAGAGATTAATAGCATTGAACACATCTAGAGGTAATAGGATTACAATTTAATATTAACTAAGTGTTTCTTGGGGGGTTGCTTTAGCGATGTCTCATCTCTGGGATCTACAGTAGTAATTAGTCTGTAGTGGCATACAGTGGCGATGCATGAAAACTGCAGCTTTATCATGCTATAATTAGGCTTTCCAGTTCTCAGTTAGCTGTTATTTATTTTTAATGCCGGACATAAATAAAGCAGGGTGCAATCTGTGCAGTGTCCCTCCACACTGAGCTGCTCAGGGAGGGATTGTAATTCCCTAAAATGCAGCTCCTGGTAGCTTGGGTCAGTGGTTCAATGCCACAATTTGACCCACAGAGCCAGGCAGATGAACCAGTGGACGTGTTATGGATTTTGCATCTCTTACATCTGTGATTCTCTGATGCCAGAAAACATTACAGAAGAGCTTGTATGCGCGAGTAAACTGTTAAACATATTTGGGTTATATAATCTTTAGCACTTTTACCTTTCACTTTTCCCCCTAATTTTTCCTGCCACTGTTGCGAATTGAATATATCCAAGTTACAAAGGATTTGCTTCTTGCTAGCCTAGGGTCTCATCCAGCGTTGGATGATATGGTGATTTAGGTCAGTTTCTATTACACAACTGCTGCAAGTTTGAGTTTGCCTGATGGATCTGTAGCAGCATATTTTCTCTTGGCTGTACTGAATTGAGCCGAGTCTGAAATACTACCCTCAACTCATCCAGGGCAAGAACGAAAGGGCTATGGAGTGATAATATGAAGGCTGGAATGAGGGAATACTTAGAAGAACTCCTAGCACTTACACCTTGCTGGGGGAAATCTTGCTTCCGATGTAGTGAGACGGAACACCAACAAAAGATGGGGTACATACAAATCCCATTCTGTTAAAATCAGTACTGTTCAGAATGAGAAGCAAAGGCTGGTGGTTACATGAAAAGACAACTAGACCACGCAGTGTGACTGAGGGACTTTTTATTGGGTACATTGTTGAACCGTTAGAAAAGCTCAATCCAAAGGGAATTCAAGGCAAAGCAAGATTCGGAAGAGCTCTCTACAGAAAGGAGAGCCTTGCCCAGGGAAGTTGAGAGAGAAGCTACTAAAACTCCCTGTTTCAGTCTAACTGCAATAAGATACTGTTCAGCTCCTCAGATGAATATAAAGGCACATTTTTCACAATCCTCCCTATTGAGAAGTGCAATACGAGGGTTTCCATAAATTCTATGGTATTCAATTAATCTAGCAAAAAAAAATTTGCTTTTTAATGGAAGTATGTTTTGTAAATTTGGTTTAAAGATGCCCACAATACTTAGGAGATTTTCCAAGGCACAGGTAGCAGTTAGGCACCTAAATGCCATTGAAAGTCTGTGGAATATTAGATGTCTGTCATTTGTGCCTTGGAAAATCTGCCCTTAAGGTAATATTGAGTTTTGAACAAACCCCTTCTGCATACGGATTACTTCATTCTGCTTGCCTAGAAAACCTATATTTATCAGGGTCTCATTCAGTGATTGTATTTTCAAATGTTTTGGGGTTGTTTTTTTTTTGGTATCCTCACTCTACTTGGTGTAACTGCTTTTCTGCTATGTTTAGGTGGAAGTTGTGTCCCCTTTGCTTGCTGTAGGGATACCCTTGAACATTAGCTGTTTTTCATATGTGCCCTTTGTCTGACCTAAGCCATGGTACTATGGGAACCAGCTGTTAGCCTAGAGCAGCCATATTTTTCTAGTTTTTCAAACTCTCATTGCTAGAGCAAACTAGTAAAACAGTGTCTCTCAAAAGACAGGATATTTTATCCACAAGGAGCCTGTTGAATGAGCCTTTGCTGGTTGGTTGGTTTTTAATTCTTTTCTGCAATGGAGGAAGGAAGACAGGAATGGCTGATGACCACTGTCCATCTGTGGGGAGCTAATTCCCAATATTGGGGAGTGCTGCTGTTTCTTTAGTTGCTCCAATGTCTCCTGAATTCCTTTCTGTGTATTATTACGTAGCAGGGACATAGGGCTGTGACAAGTGTTTGAAGAGAGGCCTGCAACACACTGTGCTGAAGAACAGAAGTAAACCAAGTTATTCCATGAGCATTCCTGGGACAGTGATTGGAGTTGCAGGAGCAGGGGAGCCTGAGGGCTTCTTGGCTTCTCCTGGCATTAAAGTGTCGCACACATGAAATGAATAACTATAAACAGTAATTGCAAAAGTTCCAGAACACCAGACAGCGAATGGATGAGCCACAGCTAGTAACCAACCTCCTCCTTCACAAAGGCCGTAAACAAACAAGTGCCATCCACAATAAGTGCCCAAAAGACAAAACAGAAGGACAATATATTAGTGCAATATAGAGGACATTATATTTGCTGATGAGTGGGCTCAAGCACCCAGGATGAGCTAATCTGATGGAGTATGCACAGTTCAATGGAAAATATGTACAAACTGGTGATAGCACTGCCACCTGGTGCACACAAGTGGAATATCAACGAACGAGTGGTTCTTTTGTTCATCCACGGATCATGACAGGAAGATTTGACAGCACTGTTAACAGAAAGGAGATAGGTTTCAGAGTAACAGCCGTGTTAGTCTGTATCCGCAAAAAGAAAAGGAGTACTTGTGGCACCTTAGAGGCTAACAAATTTATTTGAGCATAAGCTTTCGTGAGCTACAGCTCACTTCATCGGATGCAGAAAGGAGATAGTTACTTGTGGAAATAGAACACACTTTTAATTGTTACAGCATTAGTACAGAGCTAAGTTTAGATTGAATGAGGGGGAGCTGCTGCAGTCTGATATGTATTATAATTTATTATTTGTATTGAGGTAGTACCTGGGGTTCCCAACCCCATCATGCTATGCACTAAGAAAGAAAATCCCTAGACTAAATACTGTAGACAAATATTTGTACTGCTTCAGAATTCGTGCTATTTTGCTATGGAATGTTACATGTAAACATTCAAATTAGTGGAAAATATCATTTCTCTACTGATTTACAATTTGAATACTTACATCTATGCTTTTCATGATTTGATTTATAAAATGGCCTCCAAAATCTTAACAAGCTGTAAAATAAATGTACATGGTTAATATAATTTCATTTCACCCCATGTATATCTAATCATGATGTTTACACCTTGTTTGTGAACCCTACTAGTCTTCCCCTACAGTTCCACCTGTAATGGGAACTCTAGGATAAAGACTGCCCGCCAGAAGCCTTCTGACTGGAGCAAAAAAGTGTTGTTTTTTTTTAAGCCATTAACAGAAGCTCACACTTGTGAGCTCACGTGTTTCCAAACCACATTTCAAGGATTATACAGCACTATGTGCCACTGGGTAAAGAGCACCTTTGTGTCACTGAAACTGCCTCGGCAGGCCAAAAGGAAATAGCTAAGAATGAAGAGCCCAGAGGACAAGAAAGAGGTCTAAGCTACCATGGCACTTCTCAGGTAGTAAAAGAGAACTGGTTTCCTCCTCAAGCAGGAAGCAACATATTGGCAGGGATTTCTCAGTAATGGATTGGAAATTAAGCAAAGCAATCTGAACGGAAAGTGGTGGGGTACGGAGAATTGTGACAACCCATTTTATGCCACCAGTAGGTTGAAAGGTGGTGGAGATGCATCATTATGACTGACTAGATGGTGAATTCCTAAGAGAGTTGAGTAAGGAGGAGGGATGACTGATAAGAAAAGGGACTAGAAATAAAAAGACTTCTGGACATTCCATGACATACTCCTCAGACTTGCAGTTCCTGCGCTGCAGCCATAATGAGGACACCATTAAGTGCTCAGCAGTCTGTGGGAGGAAGTTATTAAATCTTGGCAGGGACTAGAGAACCTAGAAGGTTTGGGAGAGAAATAAGCTGGAAACATAGAAAGACATAGTGAGAAGTTAGTGGGCATTGAATGTGGAGTGAAAGAAGAGAAGTCAAGTAGTGATATAAGTAAAATGTTATGGATGAACAAAAGGGAACATCTGTGACAGAGGATACAATGAAGAAATATAATATGCAAGGGAGTTTTTACACAGCAGATGTAAAATAGGGATTTACCTCTCCAGTGTCTCATTTTAAGGGATCTGACATGGGCCCTATTACCATAATATCTGAGAGCCTCAGTTACTCTCAAACACCCCTGTGAAGTATTAGTATTCCCATTTTACATATGGAGAACTGAGGCCCAGAGAGACTAATTAACTTACCCAAGGTCTGCAATAGACCAGTAAACCAGTGTCCTAACCGTTGGCCATCCTTCCTCCCTGGGATGTCACTCATTTTAGTTACAATGCTGTCTCCTGACTTTTATTGTTGATTATTTAAATCAGAAATCTTTTTATTTTTTTTAAACAAACTGAAGTTATAAAAAGAGGTATTGATACTAAAGGAAGGAATCACACATCATTCTAAGTTCCCTGCATGAGTATATTTTTGTGCCCCTAATTTTGGGTCTTTGTCACACATTGCATGCCATGTTTGGACCTCGGCAGGTTGAAAGGTATGGAGAGAAAACCAAATGTGAAATTATAAAAAAAAAATACTAGACGTGTGGGAACACAATACCAGCAAAATCCACAATAATTAACAGTAAAAATTTTCAACCATGAATAACCCATTGAATAAACAGGAAAAAGAAAATGAAGGTAAGGTTCATGTTTCTAACGGAAAAAGAGAATAAAGATGGTAATTCTGAACTAAAGAAGAGACCTCTTTAGTCTCTACCATTGTAGCTATTTTGGTTAGGGAGGTGATTTTTTTTTTTTTTTTTTAAACAAAATGGTTACCCCGCTACGACTCCCTAGTGTGGCTGCAGTTAGATGGGGATAGAGGTGTCTCATACCAGCATAGCTATTCTCCTTTCCCATAAGGGCATTTATACCACTGTGGCAAGTCTACAATACAGAGCCTGTGCTGGCTCAGCTCCCTAGTGTAGACACAGTGTTACACTGACAAAAGGCACAGGTCGGTTGGTGTAGGAGCACCAGCTTCCTGTGCAACATTAGCTATAGCGACAGAAATACCCCCCCAGTGTAGCTGCAGATGTGCTGACAAGAGTATTGTCGGCATAGTCCTGTCACTGGGGTGGGGGTGTGTTTTTTCACACCCCTGACAGACATAGCTATACCTTTGTAAGTTTTAAGTGTCGACCAGACCTCGGACTTGGTCCATGCTCGGGGATGGCGATACTTTAACTATATTGGTATAGGTTTCAGAGTGGTAGCCATGTTAGTCTGTAGCACAAACACACATGCGAGGAGTACTTGTGGCAATTTAGAAGCTAACAAATTTATTTGGGCATCCGATGAAGTGGGTTTTATCCCACGAAAGCTTATGCCCAAATAAATTTTTTAGTCTCTAAGGTGCCACAAGTACTCTTTTTTTAAAAAAAAAAAAAAAATTGGTATAGTTAAAGCTTTACAACTTGCGTTTAGAAAAGCCCTTAGGTTTGTGAAAAAATCCCACACTTTCAGCACTGTCTGGACTTCGCCCCCACTGAATTCACTAGTAAAATGCCCATCTACTTAGAAAGGAGCAGACTAGGCCAGCAAAAAGAGCTTTCAAAACAAAAAACAAAAACAACCCTCACCCTAATTATAGTTTTACAAACTGTGGTCTGTATCCAAACAAAGAATTTTATAGCAGGATTGCTAGTAAAAATGTTAACTTGTGTTTCAATTTGTGCCTGGTGCATTTAAAACGTTTACTATACTCTCCTGGTGGAAGGGTTTGTTTTGCTTTAACAATACCTGAAATTGTGCTTTCAGCACTTTCTTTGTTTAGTGAAAAGCTCTCTTCGTGAAAACCCAGTAGACCACAAAACTAGTCAGGGACTTTTATCCAGGGTGTCTCACCCATTGCCTGACAATAATTAGTTCAGGTTAATTACAGCAAATCTGTAGATTTGCAGCCTGAAATAATCTCATCCCCTAAGCGGAACCCTCCAGAGGTTTCTTTTATGAGCTCTGCATCCTAAGGGTGGACTTAAAGTAATGAATTTGCCTCTAATAAGATTCATAGGTTTGTTCCCTAAGCAATGGTGTCAATTATAGAATCTAACACTGATGGCTTATTTTGCTGGAAAATACAGAAAATGAGAGTTTTTAATGAGGCACTGTAGGATTTTAAACATTTTTATTTAACTCTTTCCATTGTTGAAAAAGACAAGACTTCATCTAATTGTGTTTTTATATAATTTTCTACATAATTCTGGATATGCCAATGGCTAATTTCCTTCTGCTCTATAAAGGAAAAGGTTAACGTAATGACTGAGGTTTCATTTGGAAATGTTCCAGAAGAGCGTTTGAGTATTTGTCGTTCTAAATGGCAGGAAGTAATAAGAGGTTATGTATGGCAAAAATGTTCCATGCACTGAGAAGATTAATATTGGAGAAAGGCACTGGGGACATCAGGTTGAGGTGGAAGCACAATATAATATGTCCATACTTAATATTTGCCCTTCTGTGGCTAATCCCTAATAATCAGCCAAGCAGCCATTTGCTCTCGTGGGGAGATGCTATAGTGAGAAGAGAAGGAACCCATCATGCAATTCTCCAGTAGTTTACCACTGACTGGACGCCTCACCCTGGAGGCAGTGGCTCAGATACTATGGGAATGGGTTCCAAACAATATTCCCTCTAATTTTTGACAGGCCCTGTGTGCAAAAAATTTCTACTGTGTAAAGTGTTGTGCTTCTGTGCAAATTTTTATGCGTGCGGTGTTTCACCATGTGTGTGCGCACCCGCGCACAGCTTAGAGGAAACAGTGGTGCTAACATACCACCCTATATAGATAGGTAACTAAGAAACTCTTCAAATATTTAACTCTAATGAGGGTCTTGACTTTTCCATTCATTCATTTTTTGCATCTGGTTATTGTGTTTAAGACTTCTGGACAATGAACCAGCCTTAGGGTTCAGGACTGGGGGGAGGGATAGCTCAGTGGTTTGAGTATTGGCCTGCTAAACCCAGGGTTCTGAGTTCAATCCTTGAGGGGGCCATTTAGGATCTGGGGCAAAAATTGGGGACTGGTCCTGCTTTGAGTAGGGGGTTAGACTAGATGACCTCCTGAGGTCCCTTTTAACCCTGATATTCTAGGATTTATGTAATAGTACTCTTTATCTTGATGAACCACAACCGTGACTCTAAACTCCCTTGTGAAGCAGCACTAGATTTCAAGAGGAAATTACTTATGCATAGCTATTCTCGTATGGAACATTCCTGCTTAATGTTAATACCTCTTTATGAAATTCTTTCCACTCAGAAAAATAGATCATGTGATATGAATTCATCTGGAATGCAGGTGGACTTTTGCTATTCATGGATGTCATAGATCCTGTTAAGTGACCCTCTTGGCCACTCACCAGATTACTGTGAAAGGATCAGCCGCTGGATCCCATGTGCTTTAAGCCTCTGGAGCCTGAACAAAATCCAAGCACTACTCCTCTTGGGGACCCTACGCACACTCTTGGTGCAGATCCTTTATCTGACACCCCTTCTGAGACCTGTGACCTTGCAGTCTAACTGCCTAGCCCCTGTTAACAGTGCTGACCACCTCAGACTCCATTAGCGCGCACACGCACACACACACACACCCACCCATCTCCCAGATGTCCAGCTGCATGGGTGTCCTGGGTCTACAAGTTTACCTTTTCAAGGGGCATGTGGTAGGTATAGCCCCTATTGCACACAGATTTACTTTGCACAGGGTTCTAAAAACACCATTGATCTTCCCTTAAACACAAGAAATACACAGAGAACACAGATTATATAATGTATAGTAAGCATCCTGAATCAATACCCCTCACTCTAGCTCACTGTTCCCTTGGGAGACCGTCTGAATTCAGGTACACAAGGTTCCCCCCAGCCTTGAACTGCTGTAGCAGCTTCTCTGCTTGAGCTGGTAAAAATGGCCAGAGGCCAAAGAGCAGCTCCTGCCTTTTTATAACCTGCCAGTGCCTCTGTCAGTTGACTCCCAGATCAGCCTCCTTAGGTAGACCCCCTACCAGCCGACTTTGTTGCCAGGTAAATTCTTCCGTGACAAATTCTCCTAGATGAGAGCCAGTATCTTGTCTAGGATGTTTGTATTTGAATAGAGGAACACTCCAATTTAACAACCCCCTATTGTCAGCACCTGGCATTTTGGTCCAACATGGAGGTAAAACAAAAAGATGACAAGAGGCTGCACCCCAATTGCAGCCCAATAAAGAAACAGACAGTGTTCAGAATCTCATGCTGAACTCATATATTGTACAGACAGATTTCCTAAACCACCACAAAGGATGAAAATCTCTCTCTGACCAATGTCTTTGACTCTGCAATCCCTCACCCCGATTCATTAAAATGTATACTTTACTTCCAAGGCCAGAAATCTTTAAATCATCTTTGTCTGAAAAGATTTTTCTTAGTCTTCCTTTCCACAAATTCTTCCCTCTCATCCCCCAGAAATCTGCTGTTTATATGTAGAAACCCTTATTCATGCCAATATCACTTCTCAACTCAACTAGTTGAATTCCTTTTCTTACAGTCTTTCTAAAACTCAAACTCTAGGAGATCTTGAATGCTGCAGCCAACATATTCCTGCTCCAGAAGGTGGGAACACACCAGTCCATTCTCCATTATTTTCCTTAAAATGGAAAGGCTCCTTAAGATTACCTGTCTGGTTTTCAGAATGGTCTAGTGACTCAGACTGGATTCATCTTGACTTTTTGATGTTATTTCCATAGTACCTGCTCTGCAAGTCCTCTCATTGTCTAGTCTTTTTTACTAGAGATGCTCCAGAATTAATAGTGCAACTAAGTGTGCCATCTCTCTGGAAAACTCTTCAGAGAATTAATATAGAGGTTTACTGATGTTGTCTCTCATAGGCAATAACTATTTTGTCTTTATTAAAAAAAATAAAAATAAATACAGTTCAAGCATGTGCAACATTTCCAAAAGGATAACTCCATCCTGAAAAGATTTTATAACGGTCGTCAGAAGCTGGGATTTCTAATTGTGGCCATCAGAAGAATAGTGATTTGTGAATCTGTAACTGCAACTAGTGCTGAGAAATTCTCTGTAATTCTTTGCTTATTAATATAGACTTTACTGCCAGTCTCAGTCTTGAGGCTATAGCACTTGTAAAACAATATCCAGTATAAAAATTGAATAATTCCACCAAACAGATTCAGCACAGGCAGTTGCAGAGCAAGTTTCCTCTCATAACCCTATTGACCCAAATAAACCCTGACCTGTGTGGATCACTTTTGCAGGTGAGAGTGCTTAAACCTCCAAGTGAACTCAGTTCATGGCTGCACTTCTTGGCATACTAATGAGTGTGCTCACTGTGGAGTATGGGTGACAAGAATATATGTTAGCTCAACACTGGATTGTAGTCACCAACTCATTTCATATAATCAGACAGCTATCAAATGGTAATAACTGCCATTCTCACTACTCTTCTGGACTAGATTTGAAGCCAGGATAAAAGGCTTTATATCTCATTACCAATCCTCTGAGTCAATTGGTTCACCAAATTCTCCCCTCTTAATTATAGTTATCATACAAAATCTTGATGCACCAGAAGGCCACTCGTCTCGTACTCTTTTGATGCATTACATTTTAAACAGTAGTGCCTTCCATCACAGAACATGGTGCTTCAGAAAGAAAAAATGAACACCAGTGCAAACTGGAAAGTTAGGTCTAGGCAAGGCAAAGGAAAAGACTCTTTTCAGAATTTTCTAAGGATGGTATGTGACAGATGAGTATTGTTAAGAATTACTGAGGACTCCTACTACACTCTCTCCAAAAACCATCTCCTTTCACAAAGTTAGCATCAGGGGTCTGGATATGTAAAGAGAACATTGTTCTCAGTAACATTAACTTTAACTCAATGTGTAATGAATGTTGTCACAACTGCTCTCTGCAGAAAGGCAATTGAAAGGTTCAGGTGTGCAGAATACCCTCTTTAAATCCTGTATTTTAATAAGGATCCTCACCAGTTGGAATCTGTAACCTGTTAATTGCCTGAGCCTCATTTATATGATAAGTGGTTCATTTCCTTTATTGCGATTGAATCCCCTCTCTGTATTCCAAGAAAAGTGGAGCTGCAGAGAGTGGTTGATTGGATTTCATTGCTGTAGGCCATTTCTTAAACAGGTTACAGGTTGACAAACATAGAAGAGGGATCAATAGCCATCCTTTGCCTCATTGACAAGCTAATCTTTTCAGTAAACATTTCATCAGTACCTGCCATTTGTACACATACCTGCCACTGAGGACTGGAAAAAGCACTGCTTTATACGGTTTAGGCAACTAATAAATGAAAAGACAATACAAATGGGCCAAATCACCATGATCGCATTTTTCTGTAAATGGCCTTTATGTGCCTGAGTATGTTCTGCAGGCACCATTTAAACAAGTCTTAATATTAATTATGGGGGATGAGGCCTCAAACCTGTGTAGACTTGTTTTTCTATATTTTAACTTGTTTTGTTATAACTAAAAGGTCTAGCTTCTCAGTCTGCCTGTGGGAAGTGGAGTGATCCGGCCCCAGCCTGCTCTGCTCCCCTGGCTCCCAGGTTTGGGGGGCGGGGGGGAGGGGGGAACCGCCTCCCAGCATTCACTGGCTGAGAGCCAGGGAAGTGGAGCAGGCTGGGGCTGGGTCGCTCCACTTCCCAAAGGAAGTGGCCAGCCCCCGTCCCCCATGGAGGCCTGGGGCCATCCCCCCATCCCCCACGCAGAGGCCTGGGGCCCCACATAGGGAGGGGCGCTGCATAGGACGTCAAAATAGCTAGGGACGGCCTTGCCTCTCTGATCACGGTTATATGACATGGTGGTAAAAACTCTTAGGGTCTGGCTACACTGCAGTTAGACACACATGGGTGGCCCATGCCAGCTGACTCGGGCTGGGGCTGCAGGGCTGTTAACGGCGGTGTAGGTATTCTAGCTCAGGCTGCGGCCTGGGCTCTAGAACCCTCCCCCCTGGCAGAGTCCTAGAGCCCAGGCCCCAGCTCGAGCCCTGACATCTACACCACAGTTAAACAGCCCTGTTGATTGAGCCCTGGGAGCCCTGCTAAATTCTGCCCTCCCCCCCCCCCTCACAGAAATATGCATCTAACCCTGGGCTGCACGGAGGGGCCTAGCCCTGCTTGCGAGTTGAGCATTAGCCTGCTAAACCCTGGGTTGTGAGTTCAATGCCTGAGGGGGCCATTTAGGGATCTAGGGCAAAAACTGGGGATTGGTCCTGGTTTGAGCAGGGGGTTGGACTAGATGACCTCCTGAGGTCCCTTCCAACCCTGAGATTCTATGAATATCTATGAACCAGGGGAAGAGAGATGCTTTCCCAGCTAAGTTGTGTGTGGGCAGGGCCAGCCCACAACATTTTGGCACCTGAAGCAGGGAGCTCAAATGATGCCCCCATGCTTGGGCCAAAACTCTGAAAGGTCTCAATTCTGCCTTCTTCCTGTTCTACTCCTCTCATGGTACTGCTCTGCTACCTACCCCAATAAAGGAGAACTTAAAATGCCTTGTTCAAAAATTTTAAGTAACACAACTTTCAAATGCCTGAACAGCAAATGTAACTTTTCTTGTCTGCATAGTAAGCACAGGCATTATCATCTGTTTGATGAATCAAAGTGGTGCTTTCCGTGCATTCTTGATTGCAAAGATTTGAACTGCTTCCTGAAGGTCCACAGTCTGGGCCAGCTCATGCTCTATTGAGATGGTTGCAAGGCCGACCAGCCTCTCCTGTGTCATTGTGGAGCTTAGATGTGTGTTTTTATTAACTTCAGCTTGGAGAAGCTGCATTCTCCACTGGCAACTGTTACAGGAAATTAGAAGTGTGTGCAGAGCAACAAAAGCATTTGGAAAGAGAGAGTGGTCATCTTATTTATGCACATATATTCCAGAACAGCCTTTGGAGTTGATCCTGCTGAAATGTATCTTGAAAGGGTTTTCAGTTCATCACCTAAATCACTTGCATCAATATCGCACATGTCACTGTCTCTAGTGCCCTGCATGGCTCGTGTAGGTCTTCAGGTATAGTGAGGAGTTTTGGAATATCTTACAACATCCCAAATATACTGCTGTGTTCCTTGAGCTGCATGAAACGTTCAACTGGTTGTATTGCACAATCTAGCACCTGGTTAAAGAATTCAACTTTGAATTGTTGTTTAGGGTCTCTTATGGGATTATCCTGTGCCTCGTAATCAAAATGTCTTCTTCGGTGACTCTTGTATTCTTGAATGGGTGGGAAAAATAGCTTCAGTGTGAAGTTTCTCTACCAACTTCTGTGCACTCTTCAGAACATTTTGAAATCCCTCATCTGACCGGTAAGACTGTAGGTACAATTTTGCTTTGTCCAGTTGTTCCATTGCTCCAGATATATCAAGATCAACACCTTGGAGTCTCTTGCTTACAACTTTTATTTCAAACAGTATGTCATGCCACAATACTAAGGCACACAGAAATTTGAAGTTATGTATGTTTCTGGTGATTCCATTTCCCTCTGCCACTGTTCTCCCACGAACAGTTCCTGTCATAGCATTATACTCCATAATGGCAACTATGG
The DNA here is from genome assembly GCF_015237465.2 of Chelonia mydas. Classification (NCBI taxonomy): domain Eukaryota; kingdom Metazoa; phylum Chordata; order Testudines; family Cheloniidae; genus Chelonia; species Chelonia mydas. The sequence goes on from NC_057850.1 coordinate 150,786,495, forward strand.
CATCATCTATCTTCCGAGTTTGGTGTTTGATAGGCTTTATCGCCTCCACTCGATGTTCCTATCGTGTGGCACTCAGTGGTTTCAGTGTCAGAGAGGATGTTGCCAGATGTTGCTTAAAAATTTGCCATCAATGAGTTGATGTGGGGGTGGGGGGGGGGGGGGGGGACCACAGATGCTTTGAATTACATTAAAAAATTCAGCAGCCTCACTAGAAGCTGATGCTGTATGTTAGAATATAGATATTCAGGCCTGTCTGTAAAGGCCTATACTTTAAGAATTTAAATGTATTCTTATCACTTGGCTAGTTAGAGGTATAAAAGAAAGAATCAAAATCACTGTCTGCCAGTGTAAGGTCCTTCTCTTACTGTGACAGTCTGAGGCCCTGTGCTTAGGCTAAGGCCTTTGGCTAAGCAACAGAGGCAGCCATAAGCTGGGAAGCGACTGGTCACCTCCTCACATTCCAAACTAGTCACATTGAAATAAGGTGCTATTGGGCTATTAGGAATACAATCCTGCCCTGATAGTGCCTATCCCCTCCAGAGAAAGGGAAGTGCCTAGAAGATTTAAAAGGAAACTAGTTTGATAGCATCCTGTCTGGCAAGAACTCACTTATCAATAGCTGGGATGTGAAATCCTCACTTCTGTATTGTTTTGTCATTATAGTTCCCACTTTGCCATTGTTTGTCGTATAATCTCTGTCTGGTTCTGTGATTATTTCTGTCTGCTGTATAATTAATTTTGCTGGGTGTAAACTAATTAAGGTGGTGGGATATAAATGGTTACATAATCATATTACAATATGTTAGGATTGGTTGGTTAAATTTCAGTAAAATGATTGGTTAAGGTATAGCTAAGCAGACCTCAAGTTTTACTATATAATCTGCAGTCAATCAGGAAGTTAGTGGGTATGGGGAGGGGAAATGGGAATCATGTTTGGCTAAGGGCAGGAATGGGAACAGGGACACAGGTGTAAGGCTCTGTGGTGTCAGAGCTGGGAAGGGGGACACTAAGGAAGGAAACTGGAATCATGCTTGCTGGAAGTTCACCCCAATAAACATCAAATTGCTTGCACCTTTGGACTTCGGGTATTGTTGCTCTCTGTTCATGCGAGAAGGACCAGGGAAGTAAGTGGGTGAAGGAATAAGCCCCAACGCTGCATCACTGACCAAGTTCAATGAATGAAAACTGCATAGGACCAAAAAAAAGCTCAAGGGTTTAACTCTTGGATCTGTGTCTGCACTCCTCTGTTCTTTCCTCTCATGTTGGCACCATTATTGTAGCTGACATGAGAGGTCAGGGCTATTGCAATTCCTGTATCTTCCAGCTTTTTAAGAAGCACATTTGATACTATAGGAGCTGGCATGGCAATGTCAATAAATTCTAGAAAATGCTCTGACAGTCACCATTGCGGGGACATTTTCACTAGGTTCTGTTGTTACACAATGCACCATCAAAGTCATTTGTTCTGTACGGCTGATGTCAGGTGTGCAGTCCAGAATAACAGAGTAATATCTTGCTGACTTCAGATCTGCCACAATCTTGTGTTTGACTTTTGTTGTCAGTGACTGTATGATCTCATTTTGAATAGTTTTTCCAAGGTAGTGGTGTGTACACATTTCTTGGGTAGTGACTCTTAGATGCTCCTGGAGTACAGCATCAAACTCAGCCATCAGTTCCACAATTTTAAGGAAGTTTCCATTGTTTGGCTCATACAGCTGCTCTGAAGTGCCACGCAGTGCTAGGTTTTGGGTAGCAAGTATTCTCACAATGGCAATGAGCCTTTTCAGAACATTTTGCCAGTAAAGAGACTCTGATCCAATCTTCTCTTAATGCTGATCATCTATGGTGGCCTTTAACCTTAGTCTCATCTTAAGCTCTTTCCACCTATGGAATGCTCTCTGGTGATTTGCTGCCTTCTCATGGTATGCCAGATTTCTAGCCAGATTTTTCCAGTCCTTTGTTCCTGTAGAACCCAATGTGGCTGGAACATTAGACTGGAAGAGTTTGCAACAAAAACAGTGTGCAGCATTCTGGGTTTTTGAATACATAAGCCATGGCCTCTCCACTTTGGCACCATTGGGATTTCACGCCAGTAATGTGTTGGATGGAAACTTCTATTTTCCTTATCTTTGAGGAAGATGAAGTTTTTCACTTGCTGTGGCCCATGCAGTACAAGCAAGTCAGGCTACTGCTCAAGTGGGTCCATAGTCCTGGATCATCTAGACTTAAGGAACTAAACTCAGCAGCAGCTGTTTCTTGTGCCTCCACCACACTCTTCTCTGATCTACACTTTTCTTCAGGAACGTGCATGGTTACATCCATTTGAGATGGAGATATGGATGCTGCAGTAGCTGCCAGGTCACCTGCACTCTGACTAACTGGACGATCAGGCATCTCCTCACCACTCACATCCTCACTGGGGCCGGAAGGCTCACCGTGAACATTTGTGTCTATGTATCTCAGGAGAGCTCCTTCCTGCTTAGATAGAAAAGCTTCCTTTGCTTGCTTTCTTTTTCTGAATGCTGCCCCAGAGGGGTGTTTTCTTCTTTCACTCATGATTGCTGTTATGTGCCAGCTATAGTGGCTCTCAACACTCAGTTGAAGGGGACAAATAAGCAGGCCGATAGCAGGCCCTGAGCGAGGGAAGATATCAGCGTCTTAAGGGCCTAACTGGCTCCTACTACTTCAGCTGACTGCCTGTTCTCCTCAAGTGGGTTCAGGGAAGCAGCAGGAAACAGGAAGCTCCCTGAGAAGCTGGTGCTAATCAATCAGTCCAGGCCCCTGGGGGTGCTAGAGAGGTACATAAGAGGCTCCTCCTCCTCTCTGCAGCTCCTGCTGCTTTCTGTTATTCCCTCTCACCTTTATTCCTGCCTGCCACTTATGTCTCTTGTGCCCTCCTTCCTCCCGCACAGCACTCCACCATCTCTGTGCATCTAGAGCAGAGAGAATACATATGCACCAGCAGCAGACATAATTTTCTACACTCTGGGTCCTAGTGGCGCCCCTCCCGCCACAGTCTGGCACCTGAGGCAGCTGCCTCAGTTCGCCTCATGGTAAGGCCAGCCCTGTGTGTGGGGCCTGATCTAGTAGCTGTATTCAGAGGTCACTTAACTCCACCAAACAGCTGGGGACAAGGGAGGGCCTCCCTTATAATCTCTAGCCTAGGGGATATGGTTCTCATCTAATCCCCCTCCTGAAGGGGAACAGGATTTGCCACCTCTCAGGAGAGCACCTTAACCACTGGGCTGTAGAGTCATTCTAGCTTTTGCACTGTCCCAATCATATTTAATTATTCAGTTACTTAACTAAAGTGGAAAACTTCAATAGGAGAGGTTGAAGAAGCCCAACATCAGAATATCCCATAGCACCGTGGTTGGAGCACCCTCCTGAAAGGTGGCAGGTCCCTGTTCAGATCCCTACTCCCCCCTCAGGAGATTACCCTAACTGCCAGGCTAAAGGTTAAGGGAGGAGGTCCTCCCCCAGCTGTTGTGTGACCTCTCTTGAGAGGCCTGATCCAGTAATTAGCCTCCCAGCACTCCTACCAGATTGGGCCCCCTCATGCAATGTAGGCAACCAAATGCCTGTTTTCCCCAGTTTGTGAACAGTTTGTGGGGTTTAGATAGGAGATAGGCACCTGGATGTCTAGAGTGAGGCAGCAGTGCTCATGCTCAGAGGCAAAAACAGATGTTCCAAGTGAGTTTAGGCACCTGCTTGGCTGCTGCTGAACCCTATAGGAGTTGTGGGTCTCAGTGGTGCCTAAAACCAGGACTTATGGGATAGGTATCTTCATAGATTGCAGCTAAAGAGCTCACTTAATAAAGAAGTGTCTGGAGAAGGATTTAATATGAAACTTTTTCATCTTAAAATGTCATTAGTTAGGTATTAAGCAGTCCAGGTAGGTCTGAGAACTTTCATTTTATATCCTGTCCAATTAACAAAAGCTTTGTTTGCTTATAACTTTTATTTAGAATAATTGGGTGAGCAGATTAAGATAGTGTATTCAGGAGAAGAAATAGTTCCCATAACTGTAGGTTAATTGCTAGTAAATGTTGCTCAAGCAGTCTGGGTTATGTTGATGAATGGCTTCGCTGAACAGTTGAAAAATCGCTAGGGCTGTTGGAAAGATCATTAGCAGTTTTAACTCTTCAGCCGTTGTGATGGGCATAGGGAAACAATTAGCAAGATTTCTAATGCATTTCATTTAGATTACTTTGCATACAAAGTTGCAAGGATAAGCCATATTTAGGTAGACGTAACCAGTGTGTTTTGGTGAGCTCAGATTTGTAGACTTTTGAGAGAAAGGTAAGAAGTGAAATTACTTGATTGTTAAAATAAAGATTTTGGGCACATCAGATATTGCCTATAAAATCTCTTAATACAGAAACCCAATTCTGCTCATTAGTCCTACTATTTAAAAGAAAAAAAGAGGCAGAGACTGCATGAAAGGGTGCTTCTCAGCTGAACAAAAGCTTAGTTTTGCTTTTACAAAGTTGGTGAGATTCCATACTGCACTTCTAGGAGGTGTGGCACAGAACTCACAGCCCAAAGGGATGGGGGCTAAGGAAGATTTAAGTCAACATTGTGCCCTCCCAATTCTGGACTGTTCTGGGACTGGATAAGACTCAGTGTAATTTAGAAAGCCAGGGGCTGCCCTATGGGCCATATTGCTGCCCAGAATCTCCAGACAGACCGTCCCAGACAGCGTCCTCCTACTGCCGGCACACTCCCTACACTGGGGCTTGCACAGGGTCCTCAAAGAGCAATTTTATGGCTGTCTTATGTAATTTCAGCTGGGGGGAAGTCTTCCGATAGCCAGAAGAAGAGATTAGGGCCCCTTTATGCTGAGTAAAAGGGCCAGAATGGCAAAAGAGGCCAGAGCAGGAGTGAGGAGGTCACCCTTAGCCTTTAGAATTTGGTCTAGCTCACTAGTAGAGCTATAGCCTGCCAATCATCTGTATCCCAGTTCAACTCGTAGGTCTTGCCTTCACTGCAACGGGTAACGAGTGAGTACGCTGGAGTTACTCCACTGAGTCAGCCTAGTGAGAGTGATCACACTGTGAAACAATACTCAAGATACAACAGCTCATCCAGTCACTTGGTGTAACTAGCTACTGCACCCCCCACCGCACTACCTTAGTTTCAGCCTCAGCAGCTCCTGCCCTGACAGGCCAGCTACTTCAAGCTTAAAGCACCACTTAACTTGAGCTAGAGATTGTGGATGGATGGGAGTCAGGTTAAGGGAAAAACTTGAGTTATACCTTGAGCTAACTGTGCCATGAGGACAAGCCCTTAGACACTTCAGGTGAACAGATCATATGTTCACAGTGAGCCAGAAATGAGACAGAAAAACTTTAGCAAGGCTAAAAGATTTAAACGTGGGTGTCAGAAGTTATGCACCTCAGTGACCTGATTTTCAGAGGTGGCTGACCACCTGCAGCTCACATTAACATCAATGATCAGCATCTTTAAAAACCAGGCAATTCATTTAGATGCCTAAATATGGCTTTAGGTGCCTTGACTTCAATGGTAGTTATGTAAGTCAAACACTAAGGACAGCTGAAAATCTCACCCTGCAACAATGATCAGTTCCAGCACATTATATAATTATGAACTGGCTCAGATAGTTCAGAGAGGTTCTCATTCTTACACCCAAAACTTGAGCTGAACTTTGTTAGAAGTCAAAGTTCAACTAACATTTTTCTCCATTTCCTCCCCCCAACACCCACACACACTTCATAGCATACTCAACTAAAAGCATGAGTGCAGAAATAAATGGAAGAATAACTGTTCTCTGCCTGAGCAGAAGCAGAAAGTACCTGCTTTCTCAAGAGACTTTTGCCCAACTGGGTAGCCCCAAGAAGTTCACACACAGTTCTATTTAGCATTCAAACTTTTAGCAGCTTTTTTGAAAAGATCAGAGGTTCAGTTCAAATTTCACTCAGCACGAGGCTACATCCCTTCAGTTTCCTTTAGACAAACCACAAAACAAGATTTGGCAGGCTCTTCACAGATCATATGAAACAAGATTTTAAAAAAAAAATCCTTCCCCTAACAAATTTTGAATAGGTAGGATACTAGAAGTTTCATTCTGGAATAGAATGAGTGGGAGGGAAAAAACCCATTATCTTCTCAATTTTTGCTGATCTGCAAAATCTAACTGATGTCAGTAAACACATCATCTTTATTTCAAGGCTGTTAAGGAATGTACCAAAATATGGCAACCTCCACTGACTTGGAATACTGTTATAAAAATCACCCCAAATTCAGCTGACACACAAGCAGATGCAATACCCATTGAAGTCAATGGAATTTGCAACCTCCTAAACCAAGACAGAATTTCCTTTGTCTGGATCAATTTATCTGTGCTAATGAGGTTTTATTTTGTAATTTGGTAAATTAAAATTATGATTTTGTTTTACTTAAACTGAGGACTTCCAGTATCAATTCATGTCTGAAGTTATGAAATTCCTCTCACCCATCGAACTGTAAGAAATGGGCTATTTGAGAATTTTAACTGCTCTTAGAAAATCCTGTTTTACCAGTTCTACTCAGGTTCTAGTGACATGGACAATAGGGTAATGCTAGAGGGGAAACAGGAGCAGCCAGGAAAAACTAGCCTGTGCCAAAGGAATTTATTGAATCTACTCAAATGGACACTTGGCTTTTTCTTCTGGGCAGTGACTTTCAATAGAGTGAGAGCTCTGATTGCCTTTCTGGTCTCTGAGATTAGTCTAACTCCACCTTATGGCAGACAAAGGTCAGAAAGAAGCACTTGAAAGAAAGTAAGAAGTTCCCACTATGTTGCTGGTGAGACAGTGAGCACCATACTGTAGCTAGATGTAATGCATTGACTCCAACCATTTCCAAGATTCTGTGCATGTAAAGAGCTCTTTTACTGAGGGGGAAGAGAAGGAGGAGATGAGAGGCAGAATGTCTCTTTGGACCCTAAATGGATACTGAAAATCTAATTTGCTTATGAAAACCCAAAGACAACCCTGCCTCCTTCACCAGCAGGCCTGGGGATTTTTCACTATGTAAGCAGGGAGGGGAGAGGGGATAGATTTGGGAGCCTGGATGGAGGGCAGGCTCACTATCTGCCTATCAGAGAATTCACCTCCATCAGGGCTGCCTGCAGGTCCTGTGCTGTGGGATTTAAGGGGAGGACAGGAGGAGATGGGAAAGGAACAGGGCTGCAGGGGTAGATGATCTGCTGTGTAGATCCATCAGCCTGTCCCTCCCGTAGAGTGGGAGTGCAGGATCATCAGGGGCCCCTGCAGTAGTGCACATGGAGCAATTTTGCCACCGTGTCAGAGCCGGCGGAAGAGGATTCCTTCCAGCCACAGGGGCTTGGCATGGAGGTTCAGACTTAGTGGCTAGCTTTGCACAAGCCTTTTGTGACTGAGAGAAGGAGCTGAAAGAGCTGGATCAGTGATGGACCTCCTATTAAGCTCTGAAGCAGCTTCTCAGGACAAATGGTCATTTTGACATTCACAGCTAATAATCTTGTCCTGGGCACTCCTAACTGTTGCGCATACAGCATCCCTTGTCTGCTTCCATTCATGCTCGTCTGTTTAGATGTCACCATGACCACTCACAGGTTGGTTGACGTTTTGCTCTAGGGTATAAGTGCCATGCAAAGCAGTTAGACAACCTATATAATGCTCCTGTCAAGGCTAATTCCCCACTCTGGCACTTGGAGTGCGGAAGGTGGGGGCCCACAAGGATTCTAAAAAGAATACAGGCCTGGAGTGGCCAGTATTAAACTCCCAAGGTTATAGCTTTTCTCTGACCTTGGATTGGTAGATGCCGCCACCCCCCAAGTGCAGAACCCCTTTGAGGTCCAGGAAGATGCACTTGGGAATTCCTTCTTGTGGGGTACCCTCAAGCCCTTTCACCCTCCCAGGGAAGAGATGAGGGGGAAAAAAAAGGGGGGGGGGAAATCAGCTGTTCCCACCAGCTAAACAAACACATGCACAAACCTCTTATGACACAAAAATCCAATTCTGTTCTTCAAAAGGGTAAATGTTAATAAAAACAAAATGCATTTGGGAACTCTGGCTACTGCTAGATTTTAAAAGAACTAAAAGTTGTAAGCACCAAGAATAGGTTTCTTGAGGTCCAGCTTAAAGGTTACAAGCAAAACAAAAGCAGCTGAGGTTAGCTCAGAGGAATCCACAAACCATAACAAAATAAAAGGGATAAACCTAATTGTGTCTTCCTAGACATTTCCTGATCTACTTACATACCTGGGGTTTTAATTAAGTAGTTTCTAGGTATGATACTGATGATTTTTTCATATCTGGCCCAAGCTTCTTACAGCATAGCTGCTGCCCTGTCTGCCTCTCCCCGGAAGGACAGACAAAGGGGAGTCTTTTCAATTTTAAAGAGTACTAGCCTTCTCATCGGTTCTTTTGGCCAGGTGCCCACTCACTTCCTTTTACCTATGCATAGCAGTGAGACTTTTTAACCCTTTACAAGTAGAGCAATTAGAGAACAGCTGCAAAGAGGGATTTTATAGCTAGTGGCTGGCTGTCCGTCCATAAAAGGGAGCTAACACCCTGCCCCCTTCATTTATCACAGCTCCAAACAACAACTCTCTGCTCCTCCTTTGTGCCAGCACTGAAGCATTTGTGCCATATGCCTCCGTGGACTTGATCACCTCTATTAACATCCAAGTACCAACAGGAAAACTTGAATTACAAGAGGAAAAGACGACAAGAAGCTGAAGGGTATGACTGGCTGTTAATGAGACAAGTTGAATTGCACCAGGTGCCCAGGAAGCTCATCATGAATGATTCTTTACAGGGTGACAGAAAGTATGCAACAGGAAATTACTGCCTGCAGGCACTTTGTTCACTGGCATTTCCCAGCCAAGAATGGGAAACAGAGGACGAACTGAAACAGTTGATCAAAAAAATTCACCAAGCCCTATACATAGGCTAGACACTTGTCTTTGACAGTGAGCAAGCAGCCAAGGAAGCATGATCAGGGGCACTGGAACAATCTGTTAAGTGGGGGTGCTGAGAGCCATTGACCTTAAACCTGTATGTGATGGAAACCACTTCAAGCCAAGGGGTGCAACAGCAGCCATGGGCATGATACAACAATCAACTGCAAGTGCATAATGGTCATGTTCTTTCTGCTGGAGAAAGACCTCTTACTAAGGCCTTGTCTACACTTAGAAGTTTGACGGTATACCTATAACAGTACCCCCCCCACAGTGTAGATACAGGTATAGTGGCAAAAGAGGGTATTTACTGGTACTGCTTATTCCAGTCCCCTGAGCAAAATTAGCTATACCAGCAAAAGTGCATTTTTTGCCAGCATAACTGCATCTATCTTATGGCTTTTGCTGGCACAGCTATGGTGTAAACATTATATACATAAAAAAAAAAAACACACACCCTTAACCAGTTATGCTGCCAAAACTTCTAAAGTATAGATCTGACCTACGCAAAAAGCTCGGCAAAAGGAATAGTAGCCAAGATATTGTAAGTAATTTGTCTTAGTCATAGCCCACTTACAAGAAGCTCAATAGAGAGGTTTGCCACAATCATAATCCAGAGCCTTGAAACGCTTCTTTGAAGAGCATAGGATGTTACCAATGAAATGCTCCAATGGACTGACATTCCAGATTCTGTTTGAATGAAATCATTTCCTCTCTCCCCTGCAGAAAAACCATGTACATTTGGCAAAATATATAGGAGTTGCGGAGGAGGCCATGGGGAAGCTACCCCGTGAACTGACATGGCTAAGCAAGAACATCGAGCACACTGCACCATCTTCAAAAGGTGATGTAGCTACTAATCCAGCATGTGCACCTTTGTGGGCCCCAGAATCATCATTCAGTCCAACTTCCTCCAGGAATCTGCACACTGCCATTTTTGTGAGTTATCAAAGGCAGACCCCTGCCCACACTAGCTACAATCAGTACAGTCAAATATAGAGTCAGTGTTACTAAAGATGTTGAGGGGAGAAAAATAAAAAAAATATATAAAAAAAAGATATAAACTAGAATGTTGTAATACAGGATTTACCAAGACAAACATGTCACAAAACAAACTTCATTACTTTATTTTCCTGTGCTGCTGTTTAAAATGACTAATGGTAACATTTTTACACTACTAGACCAAATATTCTGACCAGACACAAATGCTCTTATAAAAGAGAAGGCAGTACAAAAGATAAACCTCCTTAATGTTCCAAGCACTATAGCCTTGTCTAGAATCAAAGTTGCACAGGTTTAATTAAACCACTTTAAAAATCACACCTAAAGTTAAATCCATGCAACTTTGAATATAACCTCTTTGTTTCCTCCGATGCTGTAATTGATTATATATCTGTTCAATAATGCTGTTAGGGTATTAAGACTATTAAAAATGATGCTTCATTAGACAAAGTATTCTAATTTTATAGAAATTACTTTATACTACATTATGTTCAGTTATATCTCAAACCAAAAATTAGTGCTAAGTTGTTTGTTAGAGTGTATGATACTGCACTTTTTTTGGGAAGAGCAAAAGGGAAGAGCAATACTGCCATCTAGGGTAGAAATGTAATTGGACTTCGTTTAAAATGCCTTTTGGTGTTTATTCACTGGTGTGTATAGTCAATCCAAAGCATTCCAAAATCATGAGTCCAGGCCGCAAAATTATGAGGAAAAAAAATAAATTTGGGATTCTTTTTATTTGCCTTCTGGCTTTTGAACCTTTATGGTGCATTTTCAAACTTCCCTGCCACCAGAGAGCTAGAAATTTACTTGTTTAAAAAAGTTGAAAGCTGAGATTCTCATGTAATTATATGATTCCAGGAGGCAGAGCTTTGGGAAAAACACCAAATGTTACAACGGTCTTGCAATAAGATTGCAAGAGCTGGAAACACTGCCTCATACGGTATCTGAAAAAGGATAAAGTGTGTTCCTGGAACTCCAATTGTTTCAAGCAAAAAAACAAAACAACAACAAACAAAAATCCCTCCTGAAGGCTCTGACTCAATGTTAGTCAAAATGCCGAAGTAGCAGACACTATGAAAACAAAGGGGTGAGCTGGTGTTATGGAGAGAAACAGAAAGGTCCAGAGAAAACAACTTCAGGAGGGGCTAAAAATGCAGAGGGGGGATGGGAATGTCCATGCATCTCACTGAGTGTTACGCTCTAGCTTAGAATTGCCCTTGACTCCCTTCAACTGCATCACTGCAGTATCTGAGCACCTCCCAAGTATCCTTAGCATATGCGCAACATGCCCCAGGTGGCACGTGACCAGGATTAATCACCGAATTTGGTCCTATCATTGGATCACTAGCTTCCCCAACCTGGGTACTGACAGGCAATGAGTACTGATCCATGCCCCCTCTCCCAAGTACTTAAAAAATAGGGATAACTAAAACAAAATTTCTTTGTTTACTTATGCAGTATGTAGCTCAATTAGTTGTTGGTTTGTGTGTGTGTGTGTGTGTGTGCGCGCGCCTGTATGTATCAGACATTGGATATTTAACGCTCTGGAGTTTAGGAGGGAGGTCTGCTTGCTGTTCTAAGCCTGGCTTAAAAACAAACAAACAAAAAAAACACCCACTGTTCTGCTTCTGTCTCTGGGCTGTACATTCTGTACACACCTTGCAGGAAGCATCCTGAGGAAGGAATCAAACTAGAATGCCTAACTGCTCCACCCCATGGTGCTTCTGTCCCTGCTAATTTCCACAATCAAAGGTGGGGTGGACTGGGGCAAGAAAGAATGGGGTCTGTGTGGGACAGCCTGAGGGAGGAGATGGCTTCCTGGCTGCTCCAACTCACACTGTGGAAGGTGGCTAAAGCTTCTCTCTCAACAAGACGAGAACTGCTAGAGGTTGTGTTTAGTAGAGAGGTGGCTGTATAGGTTCAGATAAGTGTCCAAGTTTGAGGATATATATCAAAACTCTTAATTGGGTGGTGGGGCACTCTCCGAGCTAGTGGCAGATTAACCACTGGGCCAATCAGGGCCCCTGGAAAAATGGGCTCTCCTGCACTCTGACCTCATTTCCGCAGCAGGAGTGCTGGGGAGGCGGGGGGGGGGGGGGGGGCGGTGCAGGCAGAAGGGAGATGGATGACAGGTGGAAGGGATAGGGAGGGGCCCCACTTGCTCTAGCCCTGGGTCCCACAAAACCATAATCCACCTCTGCTCCCAGCACTGCTTGATATGTATTTTTTGCTACACCAGTAGTAAGGTTCATGGGTTCTTACGTTATTGCAATCTTGAGACAGTCATTGTGACAAATCAGCTTAATGGACAAGCAGCAACGTATAGTTTAGCATAGAGAATATGGGGGTTAGTGGATTTTCTAAGGAAACAAGAACTATAACAGGCCCAAAAAAGAAAAGTATCATATCTGAAGATGGGATAATTAATGCTCTGATCCTGCAAACACTTAAGCATATGCTTAATTTTGCCTAGTATCATTCAGCTCAGTAAAATTAAAAAACCCATAAGTGTCTGTAGAATTGAGGCCCACGTACAAGAGTCTTGTAGCGATTGCATCCATGTGAGATCATAGAGGGCTTTAGAAATAACCATCTATAAACGATGGCAGAGTCCTACCTCTCTCAACCAAATGATTTCCCAAACCACTCCTCACGAAAAGCCAGTCACGCTAGAAAGCGTACATCAAGAGGAAAATATGGGGTGGGGAAGAAAGGACTAGAACAAACTATTATTGGTGAGTAATTCCATGCTGTTACACATCGCTCCTCTTTTCCCATTCCATTATCTGAATCCCCTTCTTCTGCAGGAGCAGTAGTTGTAACAGCTGACAACAAATAAACTGCTTGCAACACTCCAAAAGAGCCACATGGGGGTAGGCTCAACCTGTTTATACTGTAGAAAGAAAGGCAACGGAGATGCAGACATTGCCTAGAACTACAAGGCCTCAGTAACCTTCAACATTTGTTAAAGGTTTCTTTTGTTACACACAAAGTTTACCTAGCTTCCCAGAATACCAGACAGCAGGATTTTTTCCAGCTTGCGACATGCTCAAGGTTCTTCACAAAGAGCTCAGGATGAGCCAAGCCCCTATATAATCCTGCCAGAACACACCAAAAACAGCAGATCCGGTACCAGAGAAATAAATCCATCAACAAAGTATCTGAACAAGCAACAGTCGCCCCATGGTAAAGCTCTGGAGAATAGGAAATAAGCCACCACTCTCCCTGAAATCAGAACATGTTCCCAAGATGAGCTGAGGAACACTGCAAAAAGTGTTTGTAAACTTCATTCCAGCAGCCTCCTTCCCCCACCACCTGAAAAAAAGGCAATTGTACAAAGGTGGCACTGGGCATTCTCTGAAGAGAGGATAGACAACATTTTTTGGGGGGGTGGGAGTTTAGACTTAAAACCAACAAATAATAGCTGTTGAATATCATTTTATACTATCTAATTATTATAGCAGGGACAATCCCCTGTAACTCAGCATTTCTTCTCTTCAGCCCAGGAGGGAACGCCCCTCTCATGGTCTCCACTGCCTGAAGTCCTTCTCTTCCACTCCTGCTGACTCTTAGTAGCTGAGAATGGGTTAAAGAAGGTCTCTCCTGCAGCAGATTCTGGCCTCTTTCTTCCAGCTGCGAAATGGCTCAGCAAGCAGTCTACTCTTCTTACAAAGGGACATTCCTGTGGTCTGGGTGAGGCTCACTTATCTGTGCTTTTCCTGCTCTTTCTAGAGCCAGAGTGGCTATTTCCCTGCCTTGAGGAAGGATACAGATCCTCTAGCTTTCAAGTAAGCTGTTCTGCTGCCTTTTAAATCCCCTCCTAGTCTGTACATCCCCTGCAGGTGTGTTGGGGTGGGGCTGGCTGAGGCCAGAGCAGCTCCTTAACCCCTTCTTGCCCAGTGTGAGGTTTGTATTCCCCATCACAAGTCCAAACAGAGGGGAAAAAAACCTTGAAGTTACAGCTTTCCATACTGTTAATGACTAACAAGCCTAGCAGGTTTGAGGGCCTATTTTTGCAAGTAGAGATTTTTTGTTAGATTGGCTACATTGATCTAATGCTGCAGATGCATATTTTGGATAGCAAATTATAGTCCCACCTAGCCATGGCAATGTGAATTTTGGATCCTTTTTTATCCTGGCTTCTCCTTAACTCCTTAAAAGGCGACTTTAGATGATGCTTCATGCAGCAGGCATTCTTTTGCCCTGTGTCATCCTGGCTTTTCTGTTGCTGGTCTTGGGAGAAGGGTTGGAGGCTTGCAGAGGGCTGCATTCTAATCCAAAAGTATCTTAATTTTCATCCTGATTTCCTTCCGCTCCTGGAGGGTGATGTTCGGACGTTTTTCAGGGGGAGTAAATTCTAGATGACTTTTTCAGATTTCTGGGTAGAGAGAACTTTTGTAGACCGCCCTCCCGCTACCATTCATAAACCATTGCACTCACTGATGTACTGTTCACTCACCATTTCCCTGAATAGCTCCTCTGCATTCTGTGATGATATCCCACCACATGCCTTGAAAATTACTAGGTTTTCCAATATTTCTAAAATATTAAGGGCTTCCCCTGCCACAAACAAAGTCAGAGCCAGTATTGATAAATGTCCCCAAAACATGACTTCAGCCTACCCTGTATCAGCTGGATCCAGCTTCTTAATTGTTTTGTTCATTTAAAGTAAAATCAGTGTTACTCACACATCTGCATAGGGTGGGCTTCTGCATGTGTGAATCTTCCAAGGATGGAAGTGAGATGGAATGTACATGAGAGTTTATGAAAGAGTAATATAGAAGTATTCCACAATGTTGCAAATCATGGCCTTGTGGACAGACAGAAAGCAAGTGGGGGATTCTTTCTCCATCTCCCCATAGCAATACAATGAATATAGCCTCTGTTTCATTCTATTGGAAGACACATATCACACCTGCCTGATCAAGCCAGCTGCCTGGGACTGCGGGTGCTACAAGTGGCCAGCAGCGGGCCAGAAGAAGGAGGACCATGCAGGAGCATTTGGAGATGGGGCAAGGAAGAGCAAAAAGCACCTTGCTTTAATAAGAGCCAAAGAGGAGAGGGACACGGTCAATACAGAGAGACTGCTCAAGATAATCACCTTCACCTGTGGGTGTCTGGCCCTGAGAGCCTAAACCAGTTAGATTATCTGCACCATCACCTAAACTGCCCTGTCTTTTCCAGTAACTGTTTGCTATGAAAGGTGCTGAAGACACAATGGAAGAGGAAATCCTTTGGACTGGATTTAAATTATTCCAACTGAAAATGAATGAGGGAAAAATAGGTCCAGAGTTATCTGCCTAGCAGCAGAAAAATGTTAAGGTCAGAAAGGATTATTCTATCCATATAGTCGGACCTCCTGTATAACACAGGCCCTAGAATGTCACCGAGTGGTTACTCCAGTCAATCCATGACATGTGACTGAGCCAGAGCACGTCTTTCGGAAAGAAATCCACATGCATTAGAGCCAGCTGGCTAACAGAAAATCTTTCTTCTGCAGTGACATGAAGTTAAAGGATGTGGAGAAGAAGAAAGCCTCTACTCGGGCTGTAACTGAAGTTGGAGCAGAGAGGCCAGGATAACCAGGGCTAGGGCCCAGGATTGACTATCAGCAGACCTGCCATTTTCTATTCCTGACTTTTTGACCATGAGCGAATCTCTTTGCCTCTGCGTGCCTCAGTTTCCCCAACTATAAAATAGAGCTAATCAAGGTTTTGTTTATTATTCCCATTTTACAGGGTGGGAGGCTGAGACACAGTTGGGGTCCATCTAGGTCTGTAGCCCATTTGTAAGCTGCTGACTCCCACATGTTGTTCAGAGCCTATGGACAACACAATTCCTAAGCATGTGTTTGTTCTGTGCTTAGCCCCTATGGAACAGCTGGGCTGGACGGCCTTTACTCACTGTGCTGTGGGGAGCAGGTACTGGGCACTAGGGATCTGAAGAGGCTCTCAAAGACTAATTCTTGAAACTAATTATCAATGAACTTGAAGCCAATATAAAATTACTGCTGCTAACATTGGTTGGTGACTGGCAGAGTGGTAATTAATAATGAGGGCAGGGCAGTGATATAGAGTGTTCCGGATCCCTTGGTAAGCTGGACTCATTCAAGCAAAACAAGTTTGAACAGAGCCAAATTCAAGGTCCTATACTTAGCAACAAAGCATGCTGGCCACATCTACGGAATGGGGAAGTGTATCCAGGAAAGCAGTGACTCTGAAAAGGATTCAGGGGCCATACTGGGCAAGCCACTCAGCATGAGCTCCCAGTGTGATGCTGTGGTGAACAAGGCTAATGCCATCATTAGACATATGAGCAGAGTCGTGAGTAGGATAGAGAGGTGACACAGCATCAGTGAGACTGATATTGGAATCCTGCGTCCACTTTTGGTGTCCTCATTTGAAAAAGATGTTGAGAAATTGGAGCTGGGGCAGCAAAGAGCCACAAAATGTTTTGAGGGCTTGAGAAAAATGCCTTCTAGTGAGCTATGGAAAGAGCTCAACCTGTTTAGCTTATGAAAAGAAAATTGAAACGTGACTTCATTGAAGTGTTGAAGTTCCTTAATGGAAAGAAAATATCGGGTATAAAGGGGCTCTTTAATCTAGCAGGGAAAGGCATAACAAGACCCAGTGGCTGGAAACTGAAAAGAGACCAATTCATATTAGAAATAAAGCACAAATATTCAACAGCGAGGATGATTCACCACAGGAACAAACTACCAACAGAAGTGGTGGATTCTCCATGTCTGGATGTCTTTTAATGAAGACTAGATGCCTTTCTGGAATGTGTTTGGACAAAAACTAGCTATTGTGGTATACAGGAGGCCTGTGACATGCAGAGTCAGATTAGATGCTCTAATGGTCCCTTCTGGCCCGAAAGACTACTAATTTATGAAAAACTGAGTGTAGCATGGAGAGCAGCCTTTCATGTTTTAATGTGTAGCTTGATGGATCCCCACAATCAACACTCATTGAGTGGGGTGATTCACAGGAAGTAGCTCAAACATCCAAAGGGGCTGGCCGGGGCAGGACATCAGCACTGCAGGTGAGGGGTGGTATGGAAGTGACATCACAAGGGCCATTGGCAGGACCTCAGCCTATTGGTCAAAGGTGGTGGGGAGGTGGTAACCTCACAGAGAGATGCTGACATCAGGCAGGCAGGACAGGGGCGCAGGGCCAGGGCAACCTCAGACACCCTTGTGGCTTTGCCTCAGCAAGTCTCCTTCTCAAGGTCTCTCCTTGAGGACTGAGAGAGAATTCTGGTTCATGTACGTGAGCGCTAGGAGGACCCTCGTTTGAGTTTTCTCCTTTCCTTTTACTGATTTTACTAGAAAACAGACGTCCTTGTTTAGAAGGTAAGAGCCTCTCAGAGGTTTGGAATCAGTTCAGTCTTATCCACCTGGTGCTGGCTGAATTCTAGGCACGGAGGACACTAGGTTAAGATGGCAGAATTTTATTCCCTACCTAGGACTTTGTACCTTAGAATCTCCTTTTTGGTTTCCCTTTTCCTCTGTCCCTCCCTCCTTTTTCTTCCTCTCTTACTTCTTTTGTGCTTTCCCCTGCTCCTGTCCCACCACCGGGAGCTGGAGGCCTGGGGGAGTGCACTGCAGCTCCCATTGTGTGAGGCCCACTGAAAAAGGGGGGGGCTGGAATATTTACATCTACAGTGAACCCCTCCGGTGCCATCCTTTAGGCTCTTTGGTGAGAACACTAGGCCTCCCGCCCCTCAAAGTCTGAACCCCGATTAGGTGAACAGGGGGCTATTGACAGGGAGGAGACTCAGGTTCTTGTTGTTCTCTTTTAAGACCAAGCAAATAAGTCATAACCAATTATGTGTCTGACTAATTTTCATGCTTCTCTGCATTAATTGTCTCTGAGCAGTTCATGATTCTCTCTAACATTCCAGTTCTTTTAAAATACTTGCTGAATAATTACCATGAACTGTTATTGGTCTGCAGCTCATTTGAAAGTACTTTCTTCTGATCACTCAGTGTATGAAATTGAAGACGTGATGGTTAGTTTGGATTACTGGGTCCTATTCCCAACTCTGCCGCTAGCGGACTGTGTGACCTAAGACAAGTCACTTCTCCTTTCTCAGCCTTAGTTTCTCCCTCTGTCAAGTAGGGATAATAATCCTCTCCTACCTATTTCACGGTGAATGGAGGTTGGGGATCCACTGGAGAGTGTCACGAGGAGTAGTGCATAATATGAGGTGTCCTATCACATTGAGTCATATATTATGACATAATATAATAGCTGAAAGGTTCCATTTTATTTGTATTTTATTATTTTGAAATTGTTAAGAGCAGCAACTACTTAGCTCAGACTCAAACATCTCGTCTAATTGTCTAGATCACAGTGTATCCTCTTTGTGTGTGACGAGACAATTTAACACACTGTGACAAACAGGAGATACTTTTGTTTTGCAAACAAATATTTTTGAAAAGAATTTTCATCCAACTTGTTATGATTTCAAGAAACAAACTGGTTTAGTCTGAATGGGATTTCCTGACAGAAAAGGGCTTCCATGAGAATGTTCCCACCATCTGGATTCCTGGGGCTCTATCCCTGCCTCTGGGGGGTTTCTTGTCTGTTAGTTAGAACAGGAGTCAGGACTGGTGGCTTCTCTTTCTGGCTCTGCCACCGCCTTGCTGTGTGGGACCTTGGGTAGGTCACTTCCCTTCTCTGTACTTCAGGATCCCCATCTGTCCCATGGGAATAGGGACAATTCCCTAAATCCAGGCAGCAGTGAGCCTGGGTGAGATAAGGGGCGTTAAAGCCCTCTGTGAAGGGGAAAGGGGTGTTTCCAGGTGTTGAGCACCAAGGAATTCTAAACTCTGCTAAAATGGCTGGGCTGTGGAAACAAGAAATGGTCGGGGCCAAATTTTAACTATTGTCTTTTTTAAAGCCCATTCAGGGATCTGAATTCCACAGAGCCATAGAGAAGGAGAGCAACTTGCCCAAAGTCCCACAGGTCAATAGGAAAACCAGCAATGGAACCCAGAAGTCCTGCCTCCCAATGCCCTGGACAGTCACTACAGCAGAGCAAACTCCCTCTCAAAGGCAGGAGGACCACACATGAGGGCCTGGTTGTAGTGGCCAGCTGTGGGAGGGAGTGTGCAGCAGCGGTTAGTGAAGAGGCCTGGAAATAAAGACTGTTGAGTTCCATCCATGGCTCTGAGACTTGGTGTGACCCTGAGCCAATAGCTTCCCCTCCCCAGGCCCGTTTCTCATCAGTAGGGTTGGGATCCCGTCCCTACAGCCATGGGAGGTTTCATGAAGGTGAGTAAAGTGCCAGGATGTCAGGAGCCAGGAGGCGCTGTCACCCCTGCACTAGGGCAGTGTTCTGCACCCCCTGCTGCTGGCTGAGTTTCTCTATCCTTTGGCAATAAGGGCCAGTCGATCGCCCAGTGTCATCACCCTGCCTGCTGGCTGGGCAGGGTAACTCCTCAGGTCACCACCCTCTCCAGCCTGCTTTGGGCTTGGAGAGTGAGGAGGAGGGTGAGGGTCAGCTGGTGACACTGAACATCCGCCATCCATCGCACCATCACCTAGAGCCAGGGCTGGATTACCCAATAGGCAGACTAAGCACGTGCTTAGGGCACCAGCAAAGCAGGGGGTACCAAAAAAATGAGATTTTTTTTGGAAAAAATTTGATATTTAATATTTCAAAAAAAGCATCGAAGTAGTCATCATGGGAAAAATCAGAACTTTGTTAGACTTCCTTACACTCCACTATACACTCTTCTGTTTTTCTGTTCTCTTTTTATTACTTATCTCCACCTAAACCAGGGGGGCCTCCTACTAATGTAGATCGAAATAATGCGAGGAAATCAGTTCCTGTCATGTAGTGCAATAAATTTATGTTTTATTATTGATATAGTCTTCTGAGTTATACATACTTGATTAGTTTTTTCTCTCATATATATATATACACATATACACACACACACACACACATATATATATATATACACATAAATATATATACACACATAAAAATAGTTTTCAGAGTAGCAGCCATGTTAGTCTGTATTCGCAAAAAGAAAAGGAGTACTTGTGGCACCTTAGAGACTAACAAATTTATTAATAGTGTACGTTGTGAAATTTGGTTTTTTTTAAGTTCAGATAACTGAGATAAGGGGTAGGATGAAACGTAACCAACTGAGTGGAGCACAGAAACGTAAACTGGTGGAAGAAAAGAAACAAAAAACTAGTAAAATTTTCCAAAATCTTCCAAATCTGACATAATTTTTCAAAGTGAATCCATCAAAAGCAACATCTTCTCTCAGTAGCATAAACATTGTTCCAAAACCTGTAGATTTTTCAGAGACTGACCCTTCTTCTATTGGTGAAACAAACACCATTCCAGAACATGTGGATGTGTCAGAGACTGTAACTGATCATCCTACTCCTGGTGGTAAAACAGATATTGTTCTAGAAGGTGTGGATGTGTCAGAGACTGAACCTGCTCATGCTGTAAATAATAGGAGAAAAGATCCTGGTATGTGAGTTGATTTCAGTACCGATGATGTAGCTTACTGGATAGATCATGGACCAAATGACTGTCAGCACCACACTGGGCCATTTGAGAAATCCCGCTGGACTTTTACCAATGGCAAACAAGATATTGTCCACAAAAAATATTTTTTGGCATGAAAGCGAATGGTGAGAAATACACTCGAGAATGGCTACTGTATTCACCGTCAAGAAGGTCTGTGTACTGTTTTGTTTGCAAACTTTTTGCACATAAACCTTCAAAATATCCTGGTTTGCTGCAGATGGATTTAGTGAGTGGCAGAATACTGTTTTAATTGAACAACATGAAAATAGCACTACTCACAGAGAGTCAGTGTTGACATATTTAAATCAAAGACAGGGCTTTGGATTGACACAAAAATTGGAAGAACAAATTAAAGGGGAGCGTGAATACTGGCAACATGTCTTGCAGCATGTTATAGCTGTTATTCAAGCATTATCTGAACGTGGTCTGCCTTTCCGTGGATCAAATGACACATTTGGATCATTGCAGAATGGAAATTTCTTGGGATTGTTGGAGCTTGTGGCTCAGTTTGACCCATTTTTAGCAGGCCATATCTCAAAATATGGGAATGCCAGCAAAGGTAACCCATCATACTTATCCAAGACAATATGAGATGAACTCATTGGTCTAATGAGTGACAAAGTTCGTTCAGCTATTGTGGATGAAATAAGTACTGCTGGGTACTTCAGTTTATCTGTCCACTCTACACCTGATCTTTCATATATTGATCAATTGAGTATTGTACTAAGATATGTGTCTCCCACACATGGAAAACCAGTTGAACGATTTATAACATTCCTCAATTGGAAAAGCCACACTGGTGAAGAAATGGCAAACCAAGTACTGCATTATCTGTACCAAGTTTGCAAAATAGATTTCTCAAAGTGCAGAGGTCAATCTTATGACAACGCTGCCAACATGTCACGGCATTATCAAGGAATGCAGAAGAAGCTTTTAGAACAGAACAAATATGCCATATTCATACCATGTGCTGCACACTCTCTCAATCTTGTTTGCTGCAGAGCTGTTGATTATTGTCCGGTGGCAGTAAGTTTTTTCTCAACAGTCCAGTTACTTTATACATTTTTCTCTGCCTGAACACACCGATGGGCAGTTCTTAAAACATATTTGGGCAATGATCGTGTGTTGAAATCTTTCTAATACTTGCTGGGAGGCACATGAAGTGGCAACAAGTGCAATTCTGGAGTCCTACTCAAAGATTGTGGATGCATTAGAAAGTACAGCTGAAGACCAATCACAAAAGGGAGAAACTATACGAGAGGCAGAAAACATTGCAAACAAGATGCAAGAACTAGAGTTTGTATTCATGTTGACCAAGTGGAATGAAATTTTACAACACTTTTACAACACAAGTCAAGCTCTCCAAGAAAAAGAATTGGATTTGAAAACATGTGCAGACCTCTGTCAATCATTAGCAGACCACTTACACACTTTGAGGAATGATTTCAAAAGATTTGAAGACATATCAAAAGATATCTTGCCTGATACTAACTACAAAGAAGCCCAGTCCCGCAAGCGAATCAGGAAAAAACAAGAAAATGGTAGCAGTGCAACAGAAACACCATTGAATCCTAGAGACAAATTTTGCATATCTACTTACTACGCTATAATTGATACACTTGAACCTCATATGAAGAAGAGAGGTGAAGTGTACAAAGAAGTATCAAGTAGATTTTTCTTTTCTAAACGATATGGACTTATCTGATGAACAGTATTCACAAGGTTCCCAAAAGCTAGTTGACTCATACCCTGTTGACTTGAACATGAATCTCTGTGGAGAAGTACGGCAGTTCCACTGTTATATGCGCTCAAAGTTTAATGAAACAGGAAAAATGAAATTCAGTCACATTGATCTTCATGACACAATACTGAAAGACGGAATACAATGTGTATTTCCAAATGTAGAGATCGCACTACGTATTTTTCTAACATTGATGATTACTAACTGCTCCGCAGAACACTCTTTTTCTCAGCTGAAAAGAATAAAAGACCCTCAGAGAACAACGTGTCAGGACAGACTTGATTCACTTTCCCTATTGTGTATGGAAGCGGATGTGCTTCGTCGAGTCAGCTTCGATGAACTTATCCAGAATTTTGCAATCAGAAAATCTAGAAAGAAGCTATTTTAATCTCAGCATACATGTAAGTTTTGTGTCATTTTGAAAAATAAAATTTTATTTCACGGTATAGTATTGTTTTTATTTTGAATTACATATGGGGGGGCACCATAATTTTTTCAGTGCTTAGGGCCTCTAAAAGTCTTAATCCGGCCCTGCCTAGAGCAAGTGAGTGGCATTAGGGTTCCTTGGTGGCTTCCCCTGTCTGTCTGGGGAGAGGCAGAAATAGGGGGAGAGAATCTCTCCCAAAGGAGATTTCATTTGCAAACAGCCCCCAGGAGCCCCTCGCTAATGGACCTGGCAGTGGCTTCTCCCAAGCTGTCTCTGGTGTGTTTGGAAATGTCCCAGCAATGGGGCTCCCAGCCCTTCCCTTGTGGAGACTGTTCCCAAGGCTGAGACCCTGTGAGCTGCTGAGCATGGAAATCAATGGGAAACAAGGGGATCCTGGGCTTCCTGTGCCTATGGACTTTATGACTTTGACATGGGAAATGGTTTCCCAGGAGAAGTCTGACCCCTGGGTTCTGTTCCTTCTCTAGCCTGGGTGGGAGTGTAGCCTGGGACGGCAGGAGGGGGCTCCTTGTCCAAAGTAACTGATGGTCTTGCTGACTGACCCCACTGTTAATTTCAGTTTAAACCCTGTTTAATTCTGCCAAATTATTAAAGTATATACATGTATAAAGTTAAGATAAAGTTCTGTAAATCAAAAGGCCATTTTGTTTTGGTAAAAGGACAAGGCAACCTCCATTTTGTGTCAGGTTCTTGTTCTTCAGTACCAAGAAAAGGCAGGAAAATATAAGAGCAGTAATCTAGTTTTGCCTGGCAGCAGCTGCCTATAAAAGTATATGAGGGGAGGAGCCAGGGGGTCTTGAGCTCTTGAGCTGTCAGAAGTTCAGGTGTCCAGTTCTCTCTCGTGATACGGTACCTCTCTCATATAGCTACAGTAACAACAAGACCTGCTGGGAAGGAGCCAAGGTTCTTTTTAGGAGGTGATTAATCACATCACCAGAGTTTACCTGATCATTAATTAAGATGTGCGCTCGGGTAAACTGTTTTGGGTCGCGGGTAACATCTGAGGGAGATGCACCCATTAGAGCAGCAGTAAAAAGACTAGCTAAGGGAAACGATCCCTAGAGGCTAGGAGTGTTCCAGGGGCGTGAAGCCTGGACTACTTTACAACGGCTGTGGGTTAGTTTTGTCGACGGACGACCAAAACCATCTCACAAGAAACAGAAACAAGTACTGGTGTTTGGACTCCTGGCAGTAACTGAGTTGTTAGTCACAGTGGCTGCACAGGATGACCAAATAGCAGATGCTAAGGCCAAGACCTCAGCACAGGAAGCTGAAGTAGGTAGGCTGTCCTCTCGAATTGAGACACTTAACGATCAAGCCTCTGCGGGAGTGACACAAGTAGGCAGATTAACTGGTCAAATTCAAGATCTGACCAACCAGTTATCTGGTAAAGAACAGGAAGTTGCTATCCTCAACATGCAACTGGAGGAGACTCAGGCCCTGCGTAGGTTAATTAAAACTATGCAGGAGGGCATGAGTGAAGCAACAAATCATACCAGTTGCCAGAGACGTGAGGCGCGTTTAAGGGCTTGATTAGCCCGCTCAAGGGGAACCATCAGGGCTCTTCAGGCTGATCCTCTCCCTCAGAGACTTAGTTCCTCGGGGAGTGAGAGTGAAGGGGATAGCCATAGGAGTCCCAAGCGGATGCCCGAGTCTCCTCAAGACAGAGATATTACAAAGGGGGAGTCTATACCATCAGCCCCTATTGTAGAGGAAACACCAGTCCCCTTGGCACTAATAACTACAACAGTAGTGACTCGGAACAGTCAACACTATCAAGGTGGAGAAACGAGGCAAGAAAGCAAGCACGTGCTTTGGGAAAGACCTTGGGCCCCTTAACAAGGGAAATGGCATTAGATTGGATGGCAAGGGTTGCAGCCATCCCTAATTGGTAGTTGGAGATGTGGCCGCTCTAATCAGGGAATGTATTCATCTGGAAGATTATTTAGCCCTCTCAGTGGAAATCCAGGCAGCTAATATGCAAATTCTCATCCAAATATATATGGGTCTGTATCAGTTTTTCTTTCCTAGAAATAGCATTATAGGTCAATTCTATTCGGATCGACAAAGAACAGAAGAGCGACCGGAGCACTACCTATGGAGGAAAAAACTCTCGTATTTTCTAGCGGGTGGTAATGATTGGGACACAGATGAGTTCAAGGATTCTGTGGTTTAGGGGTTAACACCAGCCCTTCGAATTGCGGTGGGATCCTTTGACCCCCATCCTCTTACCATCGGGGAAATAGAGAACAAGCTAAGAGAGGGTTATGAACTTCAGAGGGGTGCTTTCTCTAACCCAAAAGGAAAAAGAGTAGCAGCTGTCATCAGTGGCAAGCAGGAGGGAGGTGGTAGCCCAAAGACGGGAAAAAGGGACCAGCCATCCTTCCAACAGAAAGGATATACTGAGGACAGGGGTTTCTGTAAGGAACAACCCAGATACCAAACACAAAAACAACCTGAAAATGATCGTAAGGCCTTTCGTAGGCTGGTGTGGGGACAACTATTGGTGTTCGAGCGCAAGCAGGATATTGACCATCTCCCCACTCCAGAGCTGACGAGGCAGCTCGTAAATCATCAGCGAGCCATGAAACCGTGGGGGGATGGGCCTCCCGATCTATTTTGATGCCTGTCTAATTCCCTAGTGCTGCCCATATTTACAACAACCACTGGGGTCGGCCAGTCACTTTGCTAGTTATTAAAGGGGAATTTGGCAGTCTAAAACAAGAAGCTCTGGTGGACACTGGGGCAGCGGTGTCTATTCATTGCAAAGATGGAAATGACATGGTGAGACAAATTCCTGTGGCTTTTTCACAGACTGTGGAAGGGTATGCAGGAGGGGATTCTACCACCATCCCATTTACTGTATCAATTAATTGCACAGTGGGACTTTTCACCATTGAGGCCTCATTTGGTATCCACCATCTTGGAGGCACTGGGATATTGGGCAATGATCTTTTAAAATGGTTACAAGTGATAATTGATTTGCCCAATTACCAGCTGCCACCTTCAAGATGTTCTGACCAAGCGGGAGCAATTGTTCCTGCCTCACACAGAGTAGCAGCTATAAAAGCCATGGAAGGGTATAGTGCACCACCCCAAGAATCTGAAGTACAAAAGATCCTACTCAAATATTCAGATGCTTTTGCCAGGCACAAACTTCACTGTGGTTTAATAAAAGGGGAGGTCAGTAGTCCAGGACCGGACCCCCATTCATTAAAACAATATAGGTTTCCAGGGGAAGCTATTCCCAGCGTCAAAAAGGCAGTAGAGTTGCTAGAAAACCAAGGTGTGTTAAAAACTATAAATAGTCCTTGTACCTCCCCAGTGTGGCCTGTGAGGAAAGCAGATGGCCATACGTGGAGGCTAACAGCAGACTATCAGGAATTAAACAGGGTAACCCCATGTTTAGCACCAGTAGTGGCCAAATATCGAGAGCTTATGGCAACTATTGATGGACGTGCTCACAGGTTCAGCCTCCTGGACCTGGCAAATGCTTTTTTTAGCATACCAGTTAGGGAGATGGACCAACATAAGTTCGTCTTTACGTTCGAGGGGAAGCAATTAACGTTCACACGCACTCCCCAAGGGTTACACAATAGCCCCACCATCTGTCATCAATGGGTGCATGCTATGTGTCAGGCGTTAGAATGCCGTCGATGTGTTTTGAGTTATGTTGATGATATTCTTATAGCCACAGAGACCCGAGAGTAGAATCTATCAGTCTTTGAAAAGGTCTTGGAGACAATTCAAAACACCGGATTTAAAGTAAACCCTGAAAAAGCACAACTAGTAAAACAAACTGTGTCATACCTGGGTGTTACCTTGGGCCAGGAAGGGAAGTCCCGAAATAAAAACAGGGTGGAACTTATAACAAAACTGCCAATCCCTAGAGATGTTTCCGCCCTCCGGTCATTTCTGGGATTGACTGGATTTTCTAGAGAATTTAATGAGAATTACGTGGGAATTGCTAGACCCTTATATCGACTTCTTAAAAAGGGTACTTCTTGGCAGTGGGGAAAAGAAGAACAAAAGGCTTTTAATGATCTTAAAAAAGCCCTAGCGGATGCACCAGTGCTAGCCTATCCAAAACAAGGCCTGCCGTTTTATTTGCATCTTGCAACTACTCTGGCAAGCATTGGAGCAGTTCTACTGCAGAATCAAGCTGGCCAGTTGAGACCAGTGGCCTATAGTTCCAAAACTCTAAGTGAGGTGGAGGAGAGGTTTTCAGCTTGTGAACGCGAGGCATTCGCTTTGGTATGGTCTCTAAAGCATTGAGAGTATCTAACTGGTACAGCTCCCATTGTGGTAAGAACATGCCATACACCAGTAAAATATATCATCTCTGGAAAAATTAATGAGGGTAGGGTATCCTCACCTCAGCTGGCAGGATGGACTTTGAGTCTGATAAATCGGGATATTCGTGCTGAGAAGGTTCCCCATATGGGAATCACTCCCTATGCTCTGATTACTGAAGGGGACAAGCACGAATGTTCGTTGCCAGATCCTGATTCCAATTTATCATCTCCATTTTTATTATCAACATCTTGGGAAGAAGTTCAGGAAAAAGGGTTAACTATCTGGGCAGTTGACCAGAGTGCTTATTATCATGAAGAGCATCTGGTTGCAGGGTATGCTGCAATCAAGGAGGGGACACAGCAAGTGTTGCAGGGTACAGTCAGGCCGCTGTCAGCACAAGCTGAAGAGTTAATTGCTGTGTTGGCAGTATTGTCTGAGGTAGCACAAAAGGAAAACATCTGTGCTCTGATTCTAGTTGGGTGGTTCAAGCCCTTACTAACTGGCTTCCCATATGGAAGAAAAGAGGGTTGAACGTGACAGATGGGAAATCTGTCAAATATGCCTCTGATTTAAACCATGCTTGGCAGACAGCTTCTTCAAGAGAGGGCCAAATATATATACTAAAAGTAAAAACCCACACGAAAGGGGAGTCGGTTCTGGCAAAGCTTAACAATCAGGCCGATCAGCTAGCAATACAAGCTGCTAGGTTAGGATCAAAATATACATGGGATAAGACCCCTATTGCAGCTGCTGTAGTTAAGATGCCGTCCCCAGATTTGTCAGTAGGCCATGACATCTTGGCCATGCAAAAACAGGATAAAGATCTCCAAGCCCTTTTAACAGCAGGAAAACATCAAGGATATACTATATGTAAAGACAAAAATGGATTAATTATAGCAAGATCACCAAACTGTGAATTACCTGTACTGGTTATGCCAGTAAGTCTGCGGAAAGAACTAATAACTTTAGCTCATAGCCAGGGACACTAAAGTGCTGCATCTAAGACTTTGGAACGGATGTCTAGGGTGGCATGGTGGCCTGATATGAAAGAGGAAATAGTCAATAGTCAAGATCACGTCTTCAGTGTGCTGAGAATAATATCGACACCAGGCCCATTAAACGTCCCATGTATCACCATCTGGCAGATGGACCCTGGTATCACCTTCAGATTGATTTCATAGGACCCTTCCCCCGATCAAAAAAGGGTAACTTGTATTGTTCAGTGGTAGCTGATGTCTTTACACGGTGGGTGGAGGCATATCCTACTAGGAATGCAACGGCTTTGACCACCACTCGTGTTCTATTGGAACAAACCTTTTCTCGATTCAGCATCCTGTTAGAAATAGATTCAGATAGAGGACCACACAAAAGCGCTGTGTGCGGCCGTAAACATCAAACAACGGTTGCACATAGCTGCTCACCCACAAAGTTCTGGTATAGTTGAGAGAGTTAATAGAACCATCAGAACTACTCTTAAGAAATTAATAGATGCACAGGGAAGGGATTGGGATAGCAAACTCCCATATATCCTGATGGCCATGCGATCTACTAGAACTGTGCAAGGGTTTTCACCGCACCAGGTGTTGACTGGAAGAGTTATGCGCACCCCTCAACGTTGGTGGGTGGGAGGAGTTCCTCCAGATGAGTACCAACCCAGGGTACAAATAGATTTATACATGCAGCAGTTGTTAAATACTCACAGTAGTCTCCAACATCAGGTAGCTCTTCAACTGAAGGCCAATAACCAGGCCATAACTACTTGCTTAGGCCATGTTAATGATGTGGGATGGGAGGTTGGTACAAAGGTAATGTTCTGGCATTACTCAGAAAAAGGCCATGTCCTTTGTCCTCGTTGGGTGGGTTGAGTTATCATCACAAACAGAGCGAGTGCCTCACTATATCAATACCAGCAAAAAAAGGAACCAACTTGAAGTGGTTTCATAGCAGCCAGTTAAAGGAATGGAAAGGAAATCAGCCCATTTAACGGTGCTAATCATATTTTCTTTCACCCTTAGATCATCATGACTACCATCGTCATATTTTTTATGTATATAGTTGGCATTGTATTTGTTAAGGTGGAAGCCTTTATTGATTTGGTTGAAGGTGACCATTTGTTCTGTACGACGGGTAGTCATCATGCTACAGAGGATCCAATGGCAACCCCAGATCCCCTGGAAAGAAATGAACCCATCTCTATTTTAATTGTTAAGGAAGAGCTGTACTGTGTACTCAAGTGGGCAAAAGAAAAATCAAATAACGCAGGCAAATTTCAGGCGTTAGTTTCCGAAACTTACCGCAAATACCAAGCCGCACCTGTAGGGTGTATAGAGAAACCAAAACTCTCCTGTAAGTGGGAAATAGTCAAACCTCTATTCGGAAACTGTACCAAGGTCAAGGTGCCTGACAGTTCTCGAATTTTCAGGTGTATCAAGTTAGAAATGCCTGAGCATATGCCCGTTGGGTGGGTGTCTGGGAATATATCAACTTCCTGGATTCAAGGAAGGCCCAATGCAATGTACAGAGTTAACACTCCAGCACAGTCCTTCCTCCTAAATGTACAATTACATTGGTATTTCGTTGTGGTATTCCATCTATGAAGGGGAATGATTGTAATATAAAAGCAAGTATGTTTATCTCAAAATATGTAGCAGAAATAAGACAAAAACAAAGTCTTTTTAAGGAAAGTTATAACTGTTTAGGAAGATTTAGGATTAGTGTTACGACAGCAGACTCCAGTAAATGGTCTGTGGTAGGTCCATATGGAATAATGGCAGACGCCACATGAGAGAGGCTGTGAGCTCATCCCCCCCTGCCACAAGCTGAATTGCTGCACCAGAACAAAAGGTTCATAGGAGTGTCTGTGTGGTTGGAACTGGGACCTGTCTCTGTGTCCTTGTCATGTTGCAGTTTGGACTCCCCTTGGAAGAAACTCAGGAACTGCAGACCCCAGACCAAGCTACTAGAGAAATCACTAAGCTGGGGGGAATAGACCTTTGGTCTGTCAGCTCCAACCCCATCCCCCATGCCTCTAGCCACTGTGATAAATTGGTCTCCAGAAAGAGCTGCTATAGGATTTGGATCCCTAAGTGCCTGCCACCTTTTAATAAAGAGGCTTCCCTGAGCCAGGGGACCCTGAAAGCCTCCAGGGGAATGAGCTGCCTTGGCTACAGCAGCTCTTACCCTGCCTGCCCCTGGGCCACGAGTGGATGATACTGTTCCAGCCCCCGATTTGGAGCCTGGCTCTGGGCAATTTGCTGAAGCCTCATGTCCTGTTGGTTGTAGGTCTTCGGAAAGTTCTTCTCGGCGGGACAGAGAAGATCCTTCCTCCAGACAGTAGTGCTGGCCATCCATGACCCCCTGCTGCGTGTCTGCAGGCTGGGCTGCTCCTCACCTACTCCCTCCTGGGGGAAGCCCAGCAGCTGATGGGAGACAAGGTAAGCAGCTGCATTAGACTCAGAAGATTAGGGTGGGGCCTGGGACCTCATTTCCATACTATTGCCATTCGCTGGCTTTGCAGCAAGGAGCCTGGTGGGGAATGAGAGTCAGAGCAGGTGCTACTGGGAAGGGAGATGAATTCACCTCCATGAGCAGGAGGGAGCCAGCTTGTCCCCTGAGCAGCTCCAAGCCAGCTCCTTCATAAGGCTAATTAATTACAAGTGTTACCTCCTCATGGACTTATGTTCTTAGGACATGGTGCTATCGCTCCTGGGAAGGGCAGGAGCAGGGGTGGCAGGTTTGTAGAAATTTTGGTGGTGCCCAAACTCTGCCCCCCACTTGCCTAAGGCTCTGGGAGGGAGTTTGGGTGAGGGTCTGGGGTGAAGGCTCTGGGAGGGAGTTTGGGTGCAAGCTCTGGGAGGGAGTGCAGAGGGCTGGGGTGCTGCAGACTCTGGGAGGGAGTTTGGGGGCAGGACAGGGTGTGTGGGGGTGCAGGCTCTGGGATGGAATTTGGGTGCTGGGTGTAGGCTCCGGGCTAGGGCAGGGGGTGGATGTGCAGGAGCGGGTGAGGGGTGCTGGCTCTGGGGAGGGAGCTTGGGGATGGGAGGGGGTGCAGAGGGAGGAGGTTCAGGCTCTGGAACAGAGTTTGGGTATAGGGTCTGGGCTGGGGCAAAGGGTGGGGTTGTAGGAGGGGGTGAGAGGTGCAGGCTCTGGGAGGGAGTTTGGGGCAGGAGGGGGAGTGTGGGAAGGGGGTGGGGGTGCAGGCTCTGGGATGGAGTTTGAATGCTGTGTGCAGGCTCCGGGCTGGGATGGGGTTGGGGGTGCAGGAGAGGATAAGGGATGCAGGCTCTGGGACTAAGTTTGGGTGCAAGTTCTAGGCTGGGGGTGCAGGTTCTGGGAGGGAGCTTGGGGATGGGAGGGGGTGCAGAGGGAGGAGGTTCAGGCTCTGGGAGGGAGTTTAGGGGCTGGAGGGGGTGCGGAGGGAGGGTGCAGACTCTGGGAAGGTGTTTGGGGGCCAGAGGGGGTGCAGGGGTGTGGTGCTTACCTGGGGCTCCTAGGCAGGGCAGGCTGGGAGTCTCCACATGCTGCTACCCCCAAGCACTGCCTCCACAGCTTCCTATTGGCTGCAGGAGCGCTTGGGGCAGGACACAAACCCACCCTGCCCAGGGGCTGCAGGGAGGGGCCGGCAGCCACGTGACGCGAGGAAGCCAGAAGCCACTCGGCTCCGCTGTGCTGCCGGTGGTGAGTGGGGACCCCCAGGCTGTTTTAAATGTCCTGGGAGATGTGCGAGGTGAGGGCGCCCGGAGCGGAAGGCGGGGCCGAGGGAGAGACCCAGCCTCAGACGGTGCTGGATCTGGTCCCGAGGTGCCTGGGCACCAGGAATATTCCTAGTGCCCAGGCACCACGGACCAGTAGAACTCACCACCCATGGGCAGGAAAGTCCCCTAAGTTCCCTCTGTGAGCCTTTTCTGCCTCCCCTAGGGCCGCACCCAGTTCCCTGTGGCCTAGTGTATGTGTTGCATGAGCCACTATCCAGAGTGGCTCCCATCACTGGCAGTCTGGGAGGCCAAGGATTGAGGGGTGATGGTGACTGACCAGGCAGGGCTGAGGCACATGGGCGGGGAAAGCTTGTCCTGCTGCTGGCAGGGCTGGGCCCACTCTAGAGAGAATGGGAAGATTCAACCCCATTCACCAATCCAGCGGCTTCAGCATTAGTCACTGGGGTGACTTGGGGAAATGTCTCAACCTTCCCCCATCCCACTTCACTGCTGCCAGAATTCCCCCTGCCCCCCTGCTGGAGCCCCCTCCCTTCCATAACCAGGTGGGCGTGGGGTGGAAGAGAGGGTTTTGAGAACTTGAGCTGTGTCCCCAAGTAGGTTGGAGGTGGAACAACTTTTGGGGCACTGAGGGGGAGGTGGCAGGAGCTCACCCTACAAGGAGGGGGGTTGGCACTGGAGATCACTAGAGAGGACAACAAGACTCCATCCTGGGCTCTCTTGAGGTCAGGAGGGTGAATCAACCCCTCAGAGGTGGGCAGGTGCTGGGTGGAAATGCTGCTGGTTCTAAGTGCCGTTAATCCCCCCTGATTCCTGGGGGGTGTCTGAGTCTCTGACAGGTTCTCATTCCCTTGCAGCAGGAGGACATCACAGCTAACATGATGCACCAGCTCCGCATCATCCTGCACTTGTGACAGGTGCCTGAGGCGCTGCAGGGAGTGTGCCTCTGAAGACACCAGCAACTCCCGCTCCCAGCGGCAGATACTGCTCTGGCTCACTGTAAATCGGGAACTTGTGGAAGGGGAAATGGAGCCTCCTGGCACAGACAGAAACTCTCTCCCTCTCTCTGTGGAGCAGGGTCCTTCCCTCTGCCCCCCAAATTCCTTCATCTGGGGCATGAGCTCTTCCCCTCCCTCCCATTCCCCTTGCGCTCAGGCAGAGCTCTCCCTGCCCCATATGGTGCAGAAGGGCCTTTGTGTCAGGGCTACAGCCCATCTGCCCAAGTGAAGCTCAGAAAGCCCCACTTTTGAGGAGGTGCGGATGGGACAGAGGCTTAGGGCTAGCTTCAGCCCCTGCCCTTTATTATCCCCTTGGCCTTCCTACGGGGTCTGAGTGCAAAATGAATGAGACTCCTCCCCAGATGTCTTCCAGGCCCTGGGATCTCTCACAGCCTCCCAGATGGGCGCAGCTGGCAACTGAGCCACCTCAGGGAGCAGTGGGGACAGGTCACCTCGTCCCATCAAACGAAGCAGTGCTGGGTCTCACAGAGGCGGAGATGGAAGTCCCCACTCCCTCCTGGAGATAAGAGCCATTTACTCCTTGGGGAATGGGGGTCTCTTGGTGGAGAAATAAAATCCCTGATTCATTGCCTGGCTGGGAACTTCCCCTGTCCCTGGATCCCAGCCCTGGGACAGAGATGTCTCCATCAATGTTCCACCCTTATTTTGTTCCTAGCAAGAGGCTCCCCAGACACATCCTCAAACCTGAACTCCTGAAAGCGTCTCTGGCAGGAGGCTCCAGCCCCTCAGGCATGAAGCGAGCATCATGCAGTTTGGTTCACATGGCATCTCCACTCCCCAGCTCCACTTCCCGAACTAGAACAAATGAACCCTTCAGCTCCCAGAGTCCTGACTCGGACCTCCTTCCGCTCAGTAGTGGGGTTTCTCCAGCCCCCTCACCACACCTGTCAGCCTCTGAATGATGAAGGCCCTGAATGTCAGTCACCAGAACAAGCAAACTCCAGTTCCAAGCAGTGGGGCCTGTGTGTACTTAGCCTCTCTAGAAACCAGGTCTGAAATGGGGAGCAAGGACCCAAGCCCAGTAACAGCAGGACTGGGCAGAGCAGGCCTGTAACAGAGTGCTTTCCCCTGGGCTGCAGAGCCTGGGGCCTAGCCAAACTGATTACCAACTGAGTCCTAACTGAGAGGCACCATGTACCTGCCCCGAAAGAGCCAGACTTCAGTGGTGATCCAGCCCAGCTCGGGTAACAACAGGAATGAGAACGAGGTAAGAAGTTCAGAGCAGCAAGGAAAGCCTAGAGGGGAACTTGAGAAGAGAGGTAGGAAGTGCTGCAGTTTTCCCTGGGCAAAGAGAAAGGAGCAGACCTAGCTGTTGGATACAGGGCCCTGGGCTGCTACCAGTGTCAGGGTGGGACAGGGTTCCCCTACTGGCCCCAAAGAAGGGGGTGTACACGCACCCAGAGAGGGTTATCAAGCCCAGCAAGGGGGCTGCAGGCTGAGCAAGAGCCCCAGCGAGGTCAGAAGGACTTCTTTCTGTGGAAAGACCTCTTTGGACTTTTAGTGAGAGACAAGCTGGGCTCTGGAAGGGTGGACTAAAGGTGGTGACCGGGGCGGAGGCCGAGTTACTAGGCAGAGAAACTTTCATAGTGCTGGCATGACCATGGATGGGGGACGCTAGCGAGAGGGCTGTGATTCTGTGCCTGGACAAAAAGAACAGCTAAGGAGAGCAGGGCATGAGAAAGTGTACCAGCGTGGCCTAATGCCAAGATGGGGACAAATGTTCTTTGTTTTTGGTGCAGAGAAGCAGGCCATATCAAAAGATAGGGCCTGCTTAGAAAATTGCTGAGTGGCAAAAGGAGGGGCCAAGAAAGTAAAAAGAAAGGAGAAGGTGTCCTCTGACACAAACCCACAGGAGGCAGGCAAAGTGGAGGTGGCAGTGATGGCTGTGGACCTTGCAGATCCTCAACCAACACACCCTGTCGGGTTCTGCAGGGAGGTGAAGGATGAAATGGTTGGCATACGGAGGAAGCAGACTGACGTAGGGACAAACACAAGGGTTGAGCGGTCCACGGTGGGTCCTCAGACCCTGATAGAAAAGGTTTTGGGGATGCAGCAGTGGTAGCAAAAAAGGCTACAGGAGAAGCTAAAGGCTTCAGAACAGACTTTGCAAACAGCTGTTAATGAGAATGAGAGGCTGCAGGAAGAGCACTGGGATATTGCAGAAGAGAAGGATTGCCTCTTCATTCTGGTGAACGAGCTGGCAGTAGAGCTGGAGACACCGAGCGCCCAGGCTGTACAAGCGTGCAGCTGGTGACAGCGATGAGATAGCGAGGGATGAAGCTTGGACAAGAGTAGAACTTGCCCCCCGTGTGGGCTGGATTTTAAAGAGGAGGGTATATAACAGGGTGGTTTGGCCTGTGGGCTGTAAAGCCTGGAGCTAAGCCAAGTGAACCCCACCTGAGGGGAAACCAGGGAAAACCACAGGAGGAAAAAACAGCAGACCTAGCTGTTCAGTACAAGGCCTTGGGGGAGAACCTAGAGTCCAGGGCAGGACTGGGTTCTCCCACCGTCCCCAAGGAAGGGGACGTACAAGGCCATAGAAAGGGCTACCAAGCCCAGCAAGGGCAGGCCAAGCCAAAGTCAGGCTGAGGAAGAGCCCACAAGAGGACTGAAGGTCTTGTTTCTGAAGGTCAGACATTTGACTTTTAGTTTGGGATGAGTGCGACCCAGGAAGGAACGGACGAAAGGACAGTCACCTGGCTGGAGCGCCGAGTTCGTAGCCAAAAAACTGCCAGAGTGACTGTCGGCGGGGGTGCTAGCCCAGCAAGAAAGCTGTGACACCAGGCCTGGCCAGGACTTAGTGGTGTGTGAACTCTGGTGCAAGCCAGCTTCTGTTATGAAAACACCCTGGTATTGGAGAGTGGTGGGGAGAATAGGGAGATGGGAGGGGCTGCTGAGGCTGGGGTGGGGAGGAAGCTGTGGGGCTGGAAGAGGATTAGAGATGAATTTACTGGACAAGCACAGAAATTATTAGGTTTGCTGCCTCCAAAGAGGCAGGGCACACCTCAGCCTGTTAGGTAGGCTGGAGACTCACACTTCACTTGAACACATAGCACTGAAGCGTAGTAACAAAGAACAGATTTAAGTGCTACTAAGTGTGGCAAAATACCTTGTTCGCTTCAGTAGGCTCAGTCCTTTTTAGCCTTGGAGACTCAGGTTTGGGGCAAGGCGAATCCTTATAGGTGGCACAGGGTCCTGCTACTCCTCTCCTTAATCAGCTTATTTTCCTTCCCTCCTGGGGAGTGAGTGCAGCCTCCCTACTGGGAAGGTTTGGTGTCTTGCAGCAAACAGCCTACTGGCAGCTTCCCTGCTCCTTTCACTCCTTCACTCTCCCCCTCCTACCACCCAGGGGAGGGTTTAAAAAGGTCCCAAACAGTTGGAGTCAGCTGAACCTAATTGGTTCCCTAGCCCCTTTTCCAGCTGAACCTTATTGCCCCATGGTTCTCTCTCCTCAGTGAGTAGGGAGGGGCCTTTTAAACCCCTGGGACTAATTACTACCCCCCTTTTGTAGCTATTTGTTCTGGGTTTACCACATATTCCCCCCCCCCCGCCCCAACAGTACGGGGTTAGGCTACTTGGGTCAGCAAACAGTGCACTCTCTACAGGCCATCCACATTGCCATGTTGGATTCCAGACCTATGTTGTACTCTGAAGTGGAAGGGTTTAAGCGACAGGAACCATCTCATCACTCTGGCATTTTTGTCTTTAGTTTGGTGCATCCACTGCAGAGGGGCATGGTCCGTGAAAAGAGTAAACCTTCATCCCAGTAGATAGTAGCGGAGGCTTTCTACGGCCCATTTTACCACCAGGCATTCTTTTTCGACAACGGTGTATTTCCATTCCCTAGGCAGGAGTTTCCTACTGAGGAAGAGGATGGGGTCATCCCCGACCATTTGTGAAAGTACCACCCCCAACCCTACATCACAGGCATTGGTTTGTAGGATAAACTCCTTTCCCCAGTCTGGGGCCACGAGTATGGGGTAAGTGCAGAGGGCCGTCCGTAGATCTGAAAAAGCGTCTTCAGCCGCGGTCGTCCATCTTACTATGTCTGGGCCCCGAGATTTTGTTAGGTCAGTTAATGGGCATGCCCTGGTGGCAAAGTGGGGAATGAACCGTCTATAGTACCCCACTAGTCCCAGGAATGCCCTGACCTGTTTTTTTCGGAGTGGTCAGGGCCACTTCTGTATAGCTTTTAACTTGTTGAGTTGGGGCCTCACCATGCCCCTCCCCACTGTATACCCGAGGTATTTGGCTTCAGCTAGCCTGAGCGAACACTTGGAGGGGTTTGCCGTCAGCCCCGCCTTCCTCAGGGTACCCAGCACTGCCTCCACCTTCTCCAAGTGTGTCTCCCAGTCAGGGCTATATATGATAGGCTGCTGCGTACTTGCCATGTGGTCACAACAGTTTGTCCATGAGCCTTTGGAAAGTAGCGGGCACCCCATGCAACCCAAAGGGGAGGACGGTGTACTGATATAGTCCCTCTGGAGTTGCAAAGGCCGTCTTCTCTTTGTCGGCTTTGGCCAGGGGGATCTGCCAATAGCCCTTGGTCAGGTCAAGGGTAGACATAAACCGTGCTTTTCCCAATCTGTCAATTAGCTCATCTATCCAGGGTATAGGGTATGCATCAAACTGGGACACCTCATTCAGCTTTCGGAAGTCGTTGCAGAACCTCGTGCTGCCATCCGGCTTAGGCACTAAAACCACTGGACTTGACCATGGGCTATGAGATTCTTCAATGACTCCTAAGGCCAGCATTTTCCTGACCTCTGTCCTGATCTCCTCTCTTTTGGCCTCTGGGATCCAGTATGGCTTGATGTTCACCTTCACTCCAGGCCCTGTGAGGATGTGATGGTGAACCTCAGTAGTCCTGCCTGGCTTTTCTGAGAACACATCCTGGTTGCGTTTAATCAGGCTGATCACTTCAGATCGTTGCTCCAGAGTCAACTCTGGGGATATTCCCACTTGGTCGGGCTGGTTGCTTTTAGGGGATGGTGCCCCTAGTGCAACCGCATGTGCTTCTCTATCCTGCCATGGTTTCAGCAGGTTTATATGGTAGATCTGCTCCAGCTTCCAGCGACCCAGCTGTCAGACCTTATAGTCGACTTCTCCTATGGCTTCTATTATCTCATATGGCCCCTGCCACCTGGCCAGGAGCTTGCTCTCTGCCATGGGTATGAGCACCGTTACCCGCTCTCCCACCTGGAACTTCCGGGTCATTGCTTGGCGATTGTAGTATGTCTGTTGGGCCTCTTGGGCCTTCTCCAGGTGTTCGTGCACAAGGGGGGCGACTTGGGCTATCCCGTCTTTCATTTGAAATACATGTTCAACGATGTTTCTCCCGGTGTTCGGCTGTTCTTCCCAGCCCTCTTTGGCCATGTCCAATATGCCCCTGTGGTGGCGACCATAAACAGCTCGAATGGGGGGAATCCAGTGGAAGCTTTGGGAACCTCCCGTACAGCAAACAGCAAGTAAGGCAGCAGGGCGTCCCAATCTTTCCCATCGCGGCTAACTACTTTCCGTAGCATGTTCTTCAATGTTCTATTGAAGCGTTTGACAAGACCATCAGTCTGGGGATGATAGACTGATGTCCTGAGGGTCCGTATATGGAGCATTGCACATAGGTCCTTCATTAACTTAGACACAAAGGGGGTCCCTTGGTCTGTCAGGATCTCTTTAGGTATCCCTACTCTGGAAAAAATCTGGACTAATTCTTTGGCTATGGTCTTGGACATGGTGTTCCGTAGGGGTACAGCCTCGGGATATCGGGTGGCATAATCTAGTACTACCAGAATGTACTGATCACCCCGGGCTGACTGCTCCAGTGGCCCTACTAGATCCATAGCTATTTGCTCGAATGGGATTTCAATAATTGGTAGAGGTACCAAAGGGGCCCTTAGGTGTGGTCGGGGCCCATGTAACTGACATTCTGGACAGGAGGTACAATATCGCCGGACAGCCGCATAAATGCCAGGCCAAAAAAAAACCTCTGCAGAATCCGATCAAGGGTCTTATCTACCCATAGATGGCCCCCAAACAGATGGCTGTGGGCCAGATCCATCACGCCCCTCTGATGCTTCTGTGGGACCAAGAGTTGTTCTACAACTTGCTCTTGGACCTGGACTACTCTGTATAGCAGATCACCCTTAATCACATAATATGGCCCTGGGCCCTTGACTCTCCCCTCCACGGGGACCTCATTTACCTCGACTACTTCTTTACGAATATTGCTGTATATTGGATCATTGGCCTGATCCTGACCAAAATTCCCGAGTGAGGTCCCCATTTGCCCAAACTCAGGGGGATCTATCTCTGCCTCCTGCTCAGGGAAAACCCCTGGGGAACAAGGTCCGGCTATTGGGTCATTGATCTCCTGCCCTACCCCGCTGTCTGTTGAGCCACCTCTTTCCCCTACAAGCATAGATTTCTGGTAGTGGGTCAAGATCCTCGTTCCTCTCCTTTTGTCCGCCCTCCATTCCCTCCAAGTCTTCCGGGGCTTTCCTGGTGGGGAGAACAAATCCTGGCCAAATTCGTAGAAGGCCGGGTGGGGGTTATCTATCTGGGCCACCCCCTGGGTCCTGGGTTCATTATTTTCTTCCACCTTCTCCTCATGGAGTAGGCTATCAAACCCCGGGAAGTCTCATCCGATAAGGACTGGTTAGGGGAGTTTCGGAACTACTCCCACCGTCACCTTAGTGGGGTTTCCGAGAACTTCTATTTTTACGGGGATGGTCGGGTAGTAACTGACATCCCCATGCACATAGGATATTCCTGAGCATTTGGCCCAGGATAGTTGGTTCTGCCTGACTAGCTTTCCCGATATCAGCGTGATTGCACTTCCCAAGTCTATTAACGCAGTAGTCTCTATACTATTCATCTTAACAGGTCTAATGTATCTATGAGGGACCATCGCAACCCCTACTAGACTTATTAGATCACATGGTCCCCCTATATATCCCAGTTCACATTGCATGGGCTCGTCTAGATTTGGGCATTGGGCAGCGATATGCTCCAATTTGCCACATGCATAACATCGATACCCTGCTCGGGGCAGCCCCCGAATTTTCGGGCTACTGGGCTTTATCTCCTGATATTCTCTATCTTTCTCCCCCCAGCCTCAAGTCTCTCCGGGACCTCTGGCTGCTCTTTGGCCTCCTTCCTCCCCTCCATAGTCCGGCCTGGTGTCAGGGCAAACCGGGGCCTCGGCGCAGAGACTTGTCTCTGATTCTGGCGCCTTCCTTCCCCGGTGGGCCGCGAAAGTTCTTGGGCTGCTAGGCGTCTCTCTAGGAGGGCAACCAGTTCATCATAGGAGGGGGGATCATTTTGGCAACCCACCCCTGTATGTCCAGCGGCAACCCCCTCATGTGCCTGTCCAACACGAGGATTTCCACTATCTTCTCTGGTTCATGGGTCTTGGGGCAGAGCCACTTCCGGGCGAGGTGGATTAAATCAAATAGGTGGGACCTCGGCGGTTTGCTGTCCCAGTATTTCCACTCATGGAAGCGCTGGGCCCGTATGGCTGATGTCACACCTGACCTTGCCAGGATTTCCACCTTCAGCTGGGGGTAATCCATAGCGGTGTCTGTGGTCATGTCGAAATAGGCCTTCTGGGGCTCCCCACATGGAAATGGAGCCAGGATACCTGCCCACTGGTCTTGAGGCCAGGCCTCCCGCAGTGCCGTCCTCTCGAAGGCGAGGAGATATGCCTCTATCGTCATCCATAGTCCTCTTCTGTAAATAGTTGCTTGCCCTCAGCGGCCTGATCCCCTGGGCCCTGTGCGTCAGCATGGTCAGGGCTTTTAGCTGGTTCACTACTTCATTCAGGGTGGCTCAATCTTGGGCCACCTGGTTCATCAGTAATTGGTTCATCTCCTGTTGGACACATACTGACTCTTGCTGGGCAAGCATCTGCACCCTGGTAGCCTCTTGTTGGGCTGCAGTGGCCTGTACCAATGCCTTCACTACATCCTCCATTTTTTTTTTTTGTGATTTACCCTGCCCCGAGATGGCTTGCCACAGAGCCTACTCACTCACTTCATCCCACTTTTGACACCGCGTGTGGCAAAATACCTTGTTCGCTTCAGTCCTTTTTAGCCTTGGAGACTCAGGTTTGGGGCAAGGCGAATCCTTATAGGTGGCACAGGGTCCTGCTACTCCTCTCCTCAATCAGCTTATTTTCCTTCCCTCTTGAGGAATGAGTGCAGCCTCCCTGTGGGAGGGTTTGGTGTCTTGCTGCAAACAGCCTACTGGCAGCTTCCCTGCTCCTCTCACTCCTTCGCTCTCCCCCTCCTACCACCCAGAGGAGGGTTTAAAAAGGTCCCAAGTAGTTGGAGTCAGCTGAACCTAATTGGTTCCCTAGCAAACCCTTTTCCAGCTGAACTTGATTGCCCCATGGTTCTCTCTCCTCAGTGGATAGGGAGGGGCCTTTTAAACCCCTGGGACTAATTACTACCCCCCTTTTGTAGCTGTTTGTCCTGGGTTTACCACATAAGCAAGAGAAAGAGATAAGTTTGGTGACAAACAAAACAAAACATGCTTTGTAGTGACTAAATCTGAATCTTAGCAAGTCACAATCTTTGCCTTAGCAGTTTCCAGACTAACATGAAGTTACTAGCATCTCCAGCCCTCCGGATGCTGTTCCCTCTCTTCCCTACGTGATGGAGAACTCAAATGTCTCTTACTCCCCTTCTATTATCCAAAGTCCATTGTCTGTAGTGTCAGAGTCAGGAAAGCTTCCTGGAGTGCAGAGTTGGTCCCCCGGGTGTGCTCCCCAAGCTGCTGCTTGTTAGCTTGGTTGCTCTGTTTACCTATGATGTCAATGTACTTTCATTGCCTATGGCTTACAAAGCTTGACCCAGACAAACAAATCCA
This sequence comes from Chelonia mydas, assembly GCF_015237465.2. Lineage (NCBI taxonomy): Eukaryota > Metazoa > Chordata > Testudines > Cheloniidae > Chelonia > Chelonia mydas. Next base: position 150,828,091 of record NC_057850.1, read on the forward strand.
CATTCCTGTCTATAAGCCAAACTTGTTTGTCAAGTCTGATCCCAAATCATATTTTAAAAAGCTATTTCCAGCACACATACACGAGTCCTTATACTCCATCTGGACCTAGATCACACAAGGATATTATTCTTGACCAGTGTGTTCTCCTGACAGACCTTACTTGATGTCCCTCTATAGTACAGGTTTCAGAGTAACAGCCATGTTAGTCTGTATTCGCAAAAAGAAGACGAGTACTTGTGGCACCTTAGAGACTAACCAATTTATTTGAGCATGAGCTTTCGTGAGCTACATGCATCCGATGAAGTGAGCTGTAGCTCACGAAAGCTCATGCTCAAATAAATTGGTTAGTCTGTAAGGTGCCACAAGTACTCCTTTTCTTTTTTCCTCTATAGTACAATAATTCTCTATCAAATCAGTTGATTTAATTACTTGGGCTTTTGGTTTCAGACCCTCTGTTCTTACCCTGGGATGCCTGGACCCTGACTGTCACATCTGTCTTCCAGGCTGTGTCCTAGCCTCTCACACAGATGTATCCTGCAGCCAGCCCAGCTCAGGGAGCAGTGGGGACAGTGATTTCATCCTGTCAAACCAAGCAACATGGGTCTCATTGAGGCTTAGATGGAAGATCCCATGCATCTCCTGGAGGTAAAGACTGTTCACTCTTCTGGGCACTTGGGGCGTTTGCGACAAAGAGGGCGCTCCTGCTACATAGCCTGCCTGGGAACTTTCCCTATTCTTTGATCTCAGCCCTGGTAGAGAGACCTATGTGTCTTCATGACATCCTTCTTTTATTCTCAGAGGATGTGTCTGGGATCCTGGAGACTCTTTCCTGCAGGAGGTTTGAGCGGGGGAGAGATCACTCACTGCCATAACCCATGGGTCTTCAACCCGGGTCTGCAGGGCTTATGGGAGCAGCCACACTCCAGCCCTCCACCTGGAAGCCTGCTAACAACTGCTTACCTAGGATCCATGAAGTCTAGCCCCACTTTGAGGCTCCAGCCTTGAGGCCTATTGGTGGAGTCCCAGACCAGCTAATTGGCTCATGGGTCCTCCTTAAGCCAGCAGCACGGACAGGAAGCTGTCTGAACACCCGAGCTCCTCCCTCTTCTGGACCGGGTGCTACCTGTTCCTGCTCCCGCTCCCCCGGCTTGATTTCCTGGAATCCAGACTTGGTATGACTCGTGGCATCCAATTTGTGGTTCTGATTGAAATTTTGTCTTTTATTTCAGACCTTCCACTAGGTCTGGCTGCCCCTGACCTGGCCATGACACTGACTTTTGTACAATTTCTCCAATGCCCTTTTCTGCTCTCCAGCTCTGCTCCCTCTAGCAAGACACACCAATCCCTTGGCTCCCAGAGTCCTAGTTGCCTGCTATTCCAGGGCTGAGGGGTAGTGCTTGTATCGCCCCCACCCCAGCTGCTTTTCCTATGGAATCTTCCTAGAGCGGAGGAGAAATCTCCTCTTCTCTTAGAATCAGTCCCGGCAGTAATTCTACCCACCCTGGCCTCAGCTGAGCTACTTTTTTGACCTGGGATCAGGGACCAGTTTTGAAATCCTTTGCTTAGAGGTGTAGGTTGGGGCAGAGGCTGAAGCTCCAACAGTTTCCACTGGAGGACACCACCCTGTCTTTCTGTGGTCTGATTACGGCTCACCATCCATGCTAGAGCTGAACACCAGATGGGAGCTGATAGATTGTCCTTGGTGGGCCATGTCCTTGTGTGTGATGGAGCTGTGTGCCAGAGAGGGCCAAGAGCAGGTGCTCCATGCATGGCCAGGAACAGTCTAAATAGCCTGTAATGCTAGGTGAGTAAAACCATGGCCACATACAGACACCCTGGGCATCCAGCACAACTCACTCCAACTTGACCCATGACAGTAGTGACCCCTGCCAGCCTCTCTGAGGTGGGTCAGTATTGTCCCTGTTAGCTGGGGCACAGGGATGGAAAGCAACTGGCTGCAAAGTCACCCACAGTGTCACTGACAGAGGCAGGACTGAAGCACGGTCCTGATACCAGTTCAGCTCCAACCACTAGACCACACCCACTTCCAAAGCCAGAGAACCCAGGAGCCCTGACTCTGACAGCCAGTACTTAAATGACAAGAGCAAACTCACTCCCTTTCAGGAAGCCATAGAAGGGACTGTGTGCTGAGTCCCACTCTGCAATGCCACTGTCAGAGACCATTGCTAGTGGGTGCCAAGTGATTGAGCAGGGAACTCCTTGAGAGACTCCTAGAGACTCGCAGGTGTTCCACTATGACCCTCTGGGAGCCGTGGAAAGCGTGCTGCATTGAAGAGACTCTCCAGGTCTCACAAAGGATTTATTTTCTCCTAGATAGTCGGTCAACCAGTGAGGCCAGTTTGCAGAATGTGGAAGAGCCGTTTGGCGATGGGTTGGAGGATTCACCATGTAGGTGGCTGCAGCTTCAGTGCCTGGTGTCCGCATGGGCCAAGTCTCCACTCCTGACACTCCAGGCTAATCTCCCACTGCTCTCAGTGGGGTTTTGGCTTCAGCTGCTGGGCCTGCGTGCCTAAACAGAGGACTCAGGTATTTCCATCAGGCTGCTCAATGGCAAATGCAGCCATCCAAAGAAGTGAAGAATGGAAGTGAAAGAGCAAAGCTGGACCATCCGCTGAGCTGCTGCAATCAAGTAAGCAGAGCCGAGGACAGAAGAGGGAGAATTCGAAGGTGACTGGTGGCAGTAATCATAGAATATCAGGGTTGGAAGGGACCTCAGGAGGTCATCTAGTCCAACCCCCTGCTCAAACCAGGACCAGTCCCCAATTTTTGCCCCAGATCCCTAAATAGCCCCCTCAAGGATTTAACTCACAACCCTGGGTTTAGCAGGCCAATGGTCAAACCACTGAGCTATCCCCCAGGGAAGAAAAGCAGTTTGGAAGCCAGGAGAGTAGAAATAAATAGTTAATGATGAATACTGTGGGCTTTGTCTTGTGTGGTGAAGGATTGAAAATGGGTCTTTTTACTGTCACCCTAAACTTTAAAATAGCTGTGTATGATGAAAGGGCAGGTCTATAAAGGTAAGAGGTCCCTCTAGGAGTTTGAAGTCTCAGATTCTGTCGCTATTGCATGCTTCTACCAGCTAATCTCAACCCAACAAATCCCTCAGGTGGCAGCAGTAGTGAGCTCTTGTCCTCTGTTTCTGAACTAGCCACCAGAAAAAGGATACAATACATGTGGCCAAGGTTATAGAGAGGCATGGGGGTCACTTGCAGAGTTACCTGTTAATGCAGCTCTTGTGGGGGAGCACAGCAGGGTACTGTGGACTCAGGGGCACCATTTCAGATTTTGGTGGTGGGGGGGGGCGCAATTTATCCATGATTCCAGTGTGTCACTGTGCCTCCGTGGGTCACAACTGAGAATACCAAATTCAGGACAAACTGCTGAGAGAGAGGGAAGACACCCACCCAAAACTGGTGGCTATTCTTCCATGGGATATACCAAACCAGCAACAAAAGTAAACTTCTGTCTCACCACACTGGCTAACAAGTCACACACTGGCTAACAAGAAGTCAGAAATGCAGCAAAGTTCTTGAATCAGGCTTGTAACAGTTATGGAATAAACTGCTGACTTGTTAAGTCTCTGGTTGCTTCCAAATCATTGGAAGGTCCTTAGTCCCTTGGTTAGAATGCTCCCATTAGTATAAATCCATAGTCCAGAGGTTTTTGAGCAGGAAAGAGGCAAAATGGAGATGTTTCCAGGGCCTTTTATAGTTTCTGCCAGGTAGAGGGAAACCCGTTGTTTCAAACAAAGCCCTCAGCACAGCTAGTGGAAAATCACAGGTAACAAGATGGGGTTTGGAGTCACATGAGCAAGTCACATGCCCATGCATGCTTCGCTTAGTCATAGTTAGAATGTTCACAGGAAAGTCCATTAAGTGTAGATAGGTGTCTTCCATGGTCCATTGTGAGTTAATTATACCTGGATGAGCCATTTAACTTGAATAGTCCCTTCAAGATGTGCAGGCTAAATACCTTGTAGGTGTTACCACAGGAGCAAACATTTGGAATACAGGCCCATAGTTAATATTCATAACTTCAGATACAAAAATGATACATGCATACAAATAGCATAACCATATCCAACAAATCATAACCTTTCCACGGACACCTTATTTGACATACTTTGTGCAAGATTTGTCGCAATTATATAACAGTGGTAGCAACAACGATCTACATGGTCATATTTTAATTAAAGTCACACAGGGGCTATTTAGGCACCTGAAAGCTCTGGTTTTTGTTTTTTTGTTTTTTGGTGGTTTTTTTGCAGATAACTTAGTAATTAGCTGACAGGAGCACTGTACCTAATTCCTATATAAAAGAAAATTAAATATTAGACCCAATGAACTCTTATACTAACATGTTCTGACATCTTGTGGCAAGTCGCTTAAGGGGCACTGGTTAAAATTTTAATGTATATTCTGACTTTGTTAGTAACTCTGCAGAGAGAGAGAGAGAGAGACCCCATCAAGACCTCTGGGTTCTATCCCAGCTCTGGGAGGGGAGGGGGGGTCTAGTGGGTTACAGTGGGGGACAGATACATCTAGGTTCTATAGAAGAACATCAGACCAATGGTCCATCTAGCGCAGTATCTTGTCTTCCAACAGTGGCCAATAGCAGGTGCTTCAGAGGGAATGAACAGAACAGGCAATCGTCAGGTGATTCATCCCCTGTTGCCCGCTCCCAGCTTCTGGCAAACAGGCTAGGGACATGCCGAATATGGTGTTGCATCCTTGCCCATCCTGGCTAAGAGCCATTGATGGACCTATTCTCCATCAACTTATCTAGTTCTTCTTTGAACCCTGTTATAGTTTTGGCCTTCACAACATCCCCTGGCAAAGAGTGCCACCGGTTGACTGTGAAGAAATACTTTCTTTTGTTTGTTTTAAATCTGCTGCCTATTAATGTCATTGGGTGACGCCTAGTTCTTGTATTATATGAAGGAGTAAATAACATTTCCTTATTTACTTTCTCTACAGCAGTCATGGTTTTATAGACCTCTATCATATCCCCCTTAGTCGTCTCTTTTCTATGCTGAAAAGTCCCGGTCTTTTTCATCTCTCCTCATACAGAAGCAGTTCCACACCCCAATCATTTCTGTTGCCCTTCTCTGAACCTTTCCCAAAGCCAATATATCTTTTTTGAGATGGGGTGACCAGATCCACATGCAGCATTCATGATGTGGACATGCTATGGATTTATATAGAGGCAATATGATATTTTCTGTCTTATTATCTATCCCTTTCCTATTGATTCCCAACATTCTATTCCCTTTTTTGCTTACCACTGCACGTTAAGCAGATGTTTTCAGAGACCTATCCACAGTGACTCCATGATCTCTTTCTTGACAGGTAACAGCTAATTTAGATACCATCATTTTGTATGTAAAATCGGGATTATATTTTGGCATGTGCCTTACTTTGCATTTATCAACACTGAATTTCATTTGCCATTGAGTTGCCCAGTCACCCACTTTTGTGAGATCCTTTTGCAACCCTTTGCAGTCAGCTTTGGACTTAACTATCTTGAGTTATTTTATATCATCTGCAAATGTTGCCACTTCATTCTTTATCCCTTTTTCCAGATCGCTGAGGAATATGTTGAACAGCACTGGTCCCAGTAAAGACCCCTTGGGGACACCCTATTTACCTCTCACCATTCTGAAGACTGACCATTTATTCCTACCCTTTGTTTCGGATCTGTTCATTGGAGTGCCTCAGAGCATTGAAGGAGCCAGGCGGCATCTGGCCTCTCTCGCTCTACCCCAGCAGTCCAGAAGAAGCTGTGTGCAGACATGTCAAGTGCCCTCTCCTGCCACACTCACATGTGGGAGACTAATGCAGTCACAGAGTCCAGTCTGGGTGCCATGCATTCCTTTGGGCTGTGAAAAGCAGGAGGTCTTGAGCTGCAATGGATCCCCCTGTGCACGGGCTGAGTGGGCAACCTCTCTACTGCCCTATCTGGATTCCAGGCCACACGCAGCAGCCGAGGGCTAAGGAAGAGGTGGTGGACTTACCCCTAAGGTGGGTGTGGGAAGAAGCAGAGTGAAGAGGTTATCAGAGAGCCATCCCATAGCATTCCTCCTAGAGTCACTCCAACAACCACCTGGCTCCTTCCTGGCATAGGCCGCAGCCTCTAGGTTCCATGGGAAATTTCTGAATTAACCCCCTAGAGAGCTGCCTGTGGCTCTCTACAAGCTCTCATACAGCCCTGTCACGAGAGGTAAGGAATAAGGTCCTGCCTCCCCCTACTGCTTGGGGGGATACTCTCGGAGCAATCCGTATAGGGCTTTGTGCCTCTCTACAAACTGATCACTTCCCATGGTGTGTCAAGAAGATGCACACCCCTTGGCAGCTCTGTTTAGAGCAACATTAACTCCCACAGGGATTTCTGCTCTAAATGCTCCAGCCCTGAGAGAAGGATTCTCCAATCCAGGCTCTGCTGTTCTGATGCTGCAGAGCTGATACAGAAGGCTTGAGGGAGAGCATCCTGGAGAGCATGCTGCAACGCCAGCAATCCCATTCTTCCTCAGCCCTGGGGACATGTTATCTTTCTCCCACGGCACCTTCCAATGGAGGGAAGAATGTGATGTGTGTTTTGGAGTCTCTCCCTGGCTTACAGATAACCCGAGATGACCCAGGCCTTCCAATGGTCTGGGGGAGGGGACGGGACAGAATGAGGGCAGCTGGCTTCAGCAGTGTTACTGAGCATGTTCAGTCCACGTGAGCATGCTGAGTACAAGCCAAGCAGCAACTCAGGGTGGGGGGGGGGTGGCACTTGAGCCCACATGCTCCCTCCCCCACGCAGCTTCTCTGCAGATAACCCTCCTGTGGAAACACAAGTGTGGACTCAGGGGAATGCTGTGCTGCGGTGTATGTGCCCTGCAAGATACTCACTTGTGAAGGGAAGCAACATTGCTGTTAGCACTGGAGTCTGGGCAATAAGGAAGAGGAGTTGGAAATTCTCACTGAGGAGGGGAAAGTGGGTAGAACTGGGAAACCTGGAGGGACCATGTGTCTGACTGGAATGTTAGTGTCACTGGTGACAACCCGTATAGGGAGGGGAGAGAGGAGCAAACTGCTGGGCTTGGTGGCTCTGGCATTAGACACATCATTACCTGTTTAAAGTTCTTGGTTATTGAGAACCCCAGGGCCTCGAACGGACGGGGATCAATCCGCTAACTAACCCAGCCCAGCAGGGGAACTAGTGCGGGGCTGGTACAGTTCACTGAATCCAAACCAGAGAGCATGTTCAGGTTCTCCTTTAGCACCTGTCTGTGACTTGTGGGAAAACAATTGGGTTAGCATGGGGCACTTCCTAATGGGAGACAGACTGGGGAGGTCTCACGTAGCAAGTAGTAAATCATCCCTGGAGATTTAAAAAAATTATTTGGACTTTTTGTAATAGGTGTCCTCAGACACCCAGCTCTGAAGGCAGCGCCGTCAACAGTAGCAGCGCAGAAGTAAGGGTGGCAATACACCATACCACTGCACCCTTACTTCTGCGCTCGTGCTGGCGGCAGTGCTCCCTTCAGAGCTGGGCGCCCGCTGTCACCTATTACAAAAAAGCCCAAATAAGTGACTGTCAAATAATACAAGCCCGCAACCTACAACTCTCATAAAATTAAAGCAACTTTTTTAAAAAAAAAACAAAAAACAAGCTGAATTCCACTCAAGGATTTCTGATCCTCTCTCTTTAGGAAGACCTGGGACAGGTCCAGCCCACTGCCATTTCTCTGGGACTAATGAGAGCTTCCCTGATTGGTTCTTTTCTTCTTCCCCTCTCCCATCCCTGACATGAGTTCCATGGGTTCTTTTCACAAAGGCAGGTGGAAGCTAGACATCATAGGCCCCATGATTTTGACACTCCTTTTGCAGCCTCTGACCCCAGTCCCATCATGCTTGGAGGGGTAAAAGATCCTCCAGCTGCCATCTTATTTTTGGTCTTGTCCTTGTCAGGGTCTCTGGGTGAGAGAGGAACCCTTGCTTACATAAGCAAAATATAAAAGCAGTTATTTTCCTGTTAATCAACTACTCAGGTATAAGCTGCTCCCGTTTCATTCTCCCACATTCCAGACTGTTCTGCAAAGAACATAGTGTCTATATAAAATGAAGAGGCCAAGTAAATGCTTCAGTTTTTCAATACAACACTGTGTGTCAGGTTTCAGAGTAGCAGCCGTGTTAGTCTGTATTCGCAAAAAGAAAAGGAGGACTTGTGGCACCTTAGAGACTAACCAATTTATTTGTGCATAAGCTTTCGTGAGCTACAGCTCACTTCATCGGATGCATCAAATAAATTTGTTAGTCTCTAAGGTCCACAAGTCCTCCTTTTCTTTTTGCGAACACTATGTGTGTTTGTTACTTCTGTGATGTTACACCATTCTGACTGAATACTGATTGAGTGAACTACAAAAACAAAGGGTGTATTTTCAAAGTGCTAAATGAAATCACTTAAATCCTGGCTGATTAAAAAGGAGGAAACTGCACTTCCAACAAGAAGTGGACCAATTTCTGCTGCTTGTAGTCCTGAGTTGTCTCCTCCATCACCTGCAACAGGAACCAAATGCCAGTTGCCTGATAGCATTTCTGAGACACCACATCAACCACCACTTAAGTCTTTCCCTGCGCATAACTTTGGAAAATAAGGCTATTCTTTCTGCTTATCCTGATTTAATGATTTTGAATGGAGCCATTATTCTGAAGCTAGTGACAGTGTACTTCATTTCTGCTATTGTACAGCTTTTAGGCACAAACTATTTTTGACCAAGTATACAGATGAAAAAGGCTTAAGACAAATTTAAGGGGCACCAAGGTTCTTTGTGTCACCACAAAGTAGTTGATATTCCTCAGAAGACTACGGAGCACATTGGTGACATGCTAAGTTTTCAGTACTCAAAAGAAAGAAGAAAAGAGCAAGATTGTAATGGAACTACTAAGTAGTATATGTTGTCTTTCCAGACAAGGACTTGCCATGATACTGAACAAACTGAAAATACACCCTTAAGTGGAAAGCTTGAGTGCAACATTATTCAACTGCTTTGTTTACAGGAAGAATATGATCCTGATATTTCAAAGTGGTTGAAAAAGAGTCAAGACAAGTTTGGTTATTCAAAATGAGATGGTGGAAATCATGACTCTTCAAATTGCGAGGGCTGTTTCTGAAAAAATATCTGCAAAGTGCTCTACAACTATGGTAGAGTTCTCCAGCAATGGTTGTGCTTGCAATATATGGGTGGTGAGATGGTCATGAAGAGTTCACTGGATTGTACAATGAAGCCTGCAAATTGGTGGAGGTAATCGCATCAGTAATTAAAGATATAATTGCCTCTAAATTGGAGGATCAACAGTTGTCATGGACAATGCTATGGTGGTGCTACTACTATGGCACGCTTAGAATCAAGTGTAGCAACCAGATTACAACAGGAAGAACCCTGAGTTACATGCTCATTGCTATCGGGATGCTTTGAATTTGGCATGCCAGGACCTTATTAAAAATGCTACTCTCCGAAGAAATACTCTTGAGACTGTTCATTAAATCATAATTTAAAAAAAAATCACTCAGATGAGATACTATATTTCATGACATAAAATACGAAGTGTTAAGTAAATTACCAGGCATCTGCGTCTTCTGTCTGACAAGATGGACTTTCCAAGTAGAAGCATTGGTTTCAGTTTCTGAGAACTACCTTGGATTGTGTGCAACTTGGGAGGTTGTGAAGGATGTTGCCAAAGATCCTGAAATGAGAGCTATGGTATCATAGAAGCTCATATTGAAGCTTAACTTCTTCTCTGGTATTGAACTAGGTCAAAAAGTCCTAAACATGGTAGTCAGTCTGCCCCAAATTCTGCAAGGGCTGGAGGTTTTCAGCAACAGAAAGCCAATCTCTTAAGTAAATGGCACCTAATTCACGTCAGTCCATCTGATCAGATAAACGCTACAACTTATTCTGGGAGCAACTCCACTAGAAAAGTCAAAAATTGGAGATAGTCCGAATGCCTGAGCTTCCAAGGAAGAGAAAAGTTCCCAAGAAAAAGCAAATGGGAATAGGAGAAGCCAGCGACCCAAACTTAGCAAAGGAATTTTATAAATACACCTACTTCTAAATAGCTGGTTTTACAATGTCTGGTATTCAATCAAGATTTGTACAGATACTAAAATCTATTCAAAATCTTGAAACTCTAATAATGACTCCAAACATAACAGAAATGCAAGTTTGAGATGTCCTTGAGGTGCTGGTTCTAATTTCAGCCACGATAGATTAATTACTCAGCTTCATCTCTTGCAAGCCAACTATCATTTTACAGAACAATCACTGAAATCAGTTCAGGAATAGCTTAGTTTGCTCAGCCAAACTGAGTGCTGGCTGATTTCCAAAGTGGTGAAGTTGATAAAAATGATTTTGATGAACTGGCAAGCCGTGCTGTAAGTGAGCATAGTTTCAGTGCTCTACATCATATTAAAAATGGTTTCTAATTACAATGTGACAATCACAGCTCAACAGGTATATGACTTTACGTGTACATAAGCACAAAAGTGCAGATGTACAGCTTATAGATGTTCCAGAAGAATTCATTCCACAAACCCAGGGTGAAAACCGTCATTTGGAACTTTTTCACATTTGTAAGCCATTCATTTTCCTTAAGTTTTAAAAAGTAATGCTATAATTAGTAGTACTGTATCATGGCTAAATGTGTCCACTTTTAGTAAACTGGAATAAACGATGTTCTGTGCCAAACTCAGCATTTCCTTTATTTGTTAATGCAATCCCTGAATTTCTGGGCGGGGAGAGATTAAAGCCTGCAGTTGTCTCTACACCCATGAAAGGTGAAGTGGGGAGGCTACCAAAATAAAATGGTGATTAGAGGCAGGATTCCTGTCCAGCATACTTTGTGATCAGGAGTGGGAGAACATTTACCCATCTTGTACATTTTTTTACTACGTAGCCTGGTTGATTAGAGATGGAGGCCAGATCTAGTTAGCATCCTACCTGTGACTGCATAGAGAAAACTTAGGGTTTGATCCTGAGCCCAGCAAAGTCAACGGGAATCTTTCCATTGACTTCAGTGGCATTAGATCAAGCCTGTTCCTAGGCCTGTTGCAACTCTTGCTACAGGTATAGCCCCAAAGGAGCCCCATTGTAAACACAATTCTACATTAGTACAGCATGTATCTATTGTTACTGTGCTCCTAATCCCCCAGTCAGCTTCATATCCCGCTAAGAGAAGGTGGGAATGATTTGCTTTACATAAGTTGACCTGCACTAATAAACATGATCATTTGGAGGTTATTCTCTATAGGCTCTGACTAGCTGGGCTCAATCATGGAACTACCCAAAGCTCCAGTTCTCTTTGGGAGACCCCCATCAGTGATGCTACCACTCCCAATGAACATGGAATCAAACCTGGACCAGGATTTAGGATGTGGACCGAACACATTATGCACACACTCTGTGTATCAACATTCCATGTCTTATGTGTGGGGCACTGAAAACCACTTTGGCATTTCTTGGCTGCTTGCCATGTTTGAGAACTTGCTTTGTAAACATGGAACTGGCTTATTGTGACTGTGCTGTAGAGTTGTTTGTGTCTGAATGTCTTTATGTGTTTTTCAGTTTTTATTCTGTTTTGCACATCTAAGCTGCCACAGACTGCTATTTCTAAACAGCTTATGAACCGTTTGGAGAACAACTTCTTGTCACTAAATTTTTTTAAGATTGTTGCTAGGTTTTGATTTACTCGGTTATCCTTGTCCCTTTCCCCCCAGTTCTCCATGATAATTAAGAAATTGTTAGCAGGCAGAGAAAGTTCACTAGCCAATTCTTTTACTAACCTAGGATGCATAACGATTCACACTAACATCTATAGGTGGCCAAGTTTTCCTGGGTCTAGTTCCTTGTTCAAGAAACAATACAGCCAGTCTCAGGGCTGTCAGTATAACAAGCATATATTTATTCAAATAAGGTAATAAAGTTGGTGTTTCAAATTATCAGTTTTGTCTAACATTTTGTTAAAATTCTTCCATTTTCACCTCTGGAGAGGATAGTATGTTGCACGGATGGTAGTAGACTTTCTGGAGTTGCTTGGTTCCAGCATATCTCAGACTGAGTTCTTGGACACGAAGTCCCCAAACTTGCGAACACTTAGGTACCCTATGTAAGAGTTTGCCAGGATCAGGGCCAAAGTGAGACTCTTCTACTGAGCATGTGTGAAATTAAAATAAAATTGTAAGTCCTGCTTCTAAGATGTGTGCAACCTTGCACCCATCTGGGAGCAAGTGTTAATTCAGACCTCATACAGGAGGTATGCAATATTTGTGATCTGCTGTATCATCTACAACTTGTTGGGGGTTTCCCCCCCACTCCTTTCTTTACTGGATCAAAACAATCACCACTCCTGTGCACTGCATTGTAAAAGTTATAACAATATAATTAATTCTGAAAATAAAGCTTCTGGATTAGTTAATATAGACCAGGGGTGGCCAACCTGAGCCTGAGAAGGAGCCAGAATTGACCAATGTACATTGCCAAAGAGCCACAGTAATACGTCAGCAGCCCTACATCAGCTCCCACCCTCCAGCCCCCCAGCTCCTCCCACCTGCCGCAATCAGCTGTTTCGCATGCGCAGGAGGCTCTGGGGGGAGGCGGAGGAGCAAGGGCATGGCAGGCTTGGGGGAAGGGGCAGGGGCCTTGGTGGAAGGGGTGGAGTGGGGTCAGGGCCTGGGGCAGAGCAGGGGGTTGAGCAGTGAGCACCCCCCAGCACATTGGTAAGTTGGTATCTGTAGCTCCAGCCCCGGAGTCAGCACCTATGCAAGGAGCCGCATATTAACCTCTGAAGAGCCGGATGCGGCTCCGGAGTCACAGGTTGGCCACCCCTGATATAGACTGAGATAAGTGACTCAAATTAGGCTACAATTATCTAGCAGTAATTCGTAAGAAAAATATTTATTTTCATTTTCAGATTTTCATTTTTTGGAGTTAAATTCTTGGGTTACAGCAAAAGGAATCTAACACACTACCACAGTGACATATAACTAAGCCATAACACTGCAATATACCAAAATTGTGTAAACAAAAAGCCTTTCCATACTGATACTCTCTGTGGGCCAGATTCTGACCCTCTCTGTGGGCCAGATTCTGACCTACAGAAGCCCACTGAAGTCAAAAGGAATACTTATGAAGCACAGTCATACCCAATAGGAGTCAGGGTATCAGTGCATGGCCCTCTAGCTCTGCGATAACACTGATCCCCTTTTTATATTTAATAGGGGGGAAAATGCCTGCAGCCAGTTTTTAAAGAGATAATTTAACCTTGGATTGGTTCACACATCCATCCTGCATAGAAAAATATTATTCTTATTTTCTTATTACTGCATAGTCCAAACTCAAAGTAAACACTGTGGACCAAAGTGTTGCCTCATTTATATCCAGTGCAACCCCATAGGATTGTTCTAGGGGATAACAGAATAGGACTCTGGAACATTACTCATCTTCTAGTATGAGGCACGTACCTGATATTCATTTGGCAGCAAAAATTAGTTCATTGAACAAAAATGCAAAATCCAAGACGCTCCACTGAAATTCTTCCTCTAGGGCCCCAGTACTGAGTATTATTCCCTCTGCATGGGAGCACGAGCCACCTGCACAATCTCTGGACCTATGTCAGGCAATAGATGTCTAAGAGAAAGTTTAGTACATTTTGATGGTAAGTAAACTAGTAGTTCCTTAGATTAGTTCTAAAAGGGCAAGTTGTGGCAACATTTAGTGAGTCAGAGAGCGCAAGAAGCTAAAGAAAGGGGGATATTTCGTTTTTTTTGTAATGAAATAAACAGGACATGTGCATTTAATATCTATCTCCAATTTGATGTACATTAAAAGAAGGCAACATAAGTACTGTAAAATCTAAGGGATTATATGAATTGGAAATATATTCTGTTCAAAAACTAGTTTAGCTACTAAAACTTAAAATCTACCAATTGAATATAAACATCTTTGACAACTTTTGTACCAGACATTAATTACAGAGCTGATTGATTTGTATGGTTTCACCGGCTGTGTTTCGGACAGCATTCAACAAGATTTTACTCTTGATAGATATTTATGGATCTGGTCCCGCCGCCTTTACTTGTATGTAACTTCCTACTGGAGTCGAAGAGAGTGTTGCGTGGCTCAAGACCGCAGAATTGGATCCTAAAACAATAACGTACAGATGGCGTCGCATTAAAAAATACTGGAAAACTGCAATACAGTGATAGATTATTACAAGGTGATATTTTTAGTTACAAAGTTATAAAGTTACAAACTTGTTTGCTTTACAAAAAAGCCACACACAGTTCACACAAACTATTAAAAATCCACATAAATTCTTGCCCTTTACATGTTTGGCAAAATCAAAATCTTGGAGTTTGCATATATCCATGCTTTAGTACTTCTCAAATGAATTAGTTCAGAACAAGAACATATCTCTGAAGTTGTATAGATCTACTGAATGGACTCATTCAAGTAGCATAGTTGTTGCCTCGTAGTGACAGGTGAGTGGTAGTATCAAGCATGGAATATCATTTGATTTTATTTAATTTTAAAGATGTCTTCAGTCCACAAGTACACTTTTCATAAACCAAAAAAACTGTCTTTTTATTATTTCTTTGGAGGAAGAACATTTTCTTCATAGAAACCTGGATTTACTACATTTCCAGGTGGATCGTATCTGGCCACCACAAATGTGGAGCCATCATTTGCTGTGGCTTTTCCAATTCCCATCTTCTTTGTGTTCTTCCAAACCATTGCTGTAAAGTGACCTAAGAGGAAAAAGGTCAAATAAACACATGAACTTTGGACTTTGGATTTCTAGTGATTGAGCAAAAACAAGTCACACCAAACTAAGTTAGTTTCTTTCTCTGACAGGATAACAAGCCTAGAGGGTGAAAAAAAAATGCAGCTGATCGAATAGTTTGTTTTTAGAAAGACAGCCAATATGGTTCTCCACTGCACTCATGAGCTCCTTGCGCTGTTCCAAAACCAAAATACATAGGAAAAGTTACGTGGAGACAACCAGGCCTTGATGAACATCAAGTACAAAAGCCCCAGATTCAAGACCCTGGGTAGGCATCATACCATGCCCAGCAATGATCCCAGCCCCTTCTCTCCCAGCAATATGGCTGACAAAGTAACCATCCTACCACTGACTGTTCCCCACCTGCTTCAACGTTCTGATCCCTCCGACTATGTTTCCATGGTGCACAGCATAAGTTAATAGCATTAGTGAAACATTAACTTCCATGGCTTTTTTCTAGTCTCTTCTGACAGTTGTGGAGTTGCTGTCTCTCAGAACCTACTCCACCAGCTGTTCCCTCTATGCACAGTTACAGATAAATGAACTTTCCTACGAAAAACTTTTGAAATCTCTCTCATTGTTTCCTGCCAATTCCAAGAACAACGGTATTTTCATCTCATACTAAATTGCTAACAGGCAACTAAGGAGCCAACATTTGGCCCCAATTTACACTCTAGGTAACGCTTCATTGACATCAATGGGATTAGATGGTAGGAGATGTAAGCCAAGGCAGACATCAGCACAGTATCTTTAATTAAACAGCTGTACGGTTTCTATTATTACAATTTTGAAAATTTGTGGGAAATAAAGTGCATTTGTCCTCAAAACCAACACCTTTTAATAATGGCAGTTGAAGGAAAAAGACTGAGACATTTTAAAAAATATATCTACTTTGTTTCTAATACAAATTTTGTTTACTTTCTCATTCCCCTCAGAGTCACAGTTTCCTTTTATCCTTCCAGTTCTTGTCATTTTCCTGTGAGCAATTCTAACATTGGTCTTTTACACACACACCTTAATTTTTTTTTAAACAGCTGATTTTTGAAAAATAGTGAGAAAGTAGCTTTAACAACTTTTTAAAGTAAGAGCTGCATCTTTGAAGGAGCAGTGCACAGCCTGAGCTCACCTGTCCCAGAAGAAAACCCTGGGTTTTGAAAGCTGTAATTTTTTATTTCAGTGTACCATCTTTCAGCTACTTCCTTTCCTGCAAGACAAAAGAAATGATGCTGTGGAATTGCAACAGACAGAGTGAACTCAGCAAACTGCAACTCACATCTCCTTGCCCACAAGATTCTTCTGTTAATAGATCAGCAAGAACTCTTGATGATTAAATGGAGTCATATAAACATAGAATGAGTAATAATTTTAAGCTACTTCTTGAATCGAGGGAAGTTCTTAGTTACAAGTGGCCTTCCCGCCCCACTCCCCAATTACCATCATACTCAAATACAGCATTCCATTATAAAAGGAATTAGAGCAAGAAAAGAGAAACAGTGTGCTGATGGATGCTTTCTGTAACAGAAGAAAACCCTAGGCCCTTTCTGAGAAACAGCAACAGAAAGAGACATAAAAGGCCACACCCTAAACAGGATGATGTACTTTCAGAGAGAATTAAAATTAAAAACCACAAACCTACCCAAAAGGATGAGCACTAAAGTGAGGTTTCAGAAAGATTAACTCACCCGGTTGGCTGATGGCAAGTACAGTAAAATTATCCACTGTCTGTATTATTTACACAGAACAGAGTAAGTTAAGGATGAAGTGCTGGTCTTTTACAGAGGGGTTTCTGCTTGGGGATTTGTGGACAAGGGCAATGCTCCCACCACCCCCATTTCCACATGTCTGGGTGATTTCTAGTCCTTATTTATTCCCTGTGATCCGAATAGCAGAGGGCAGTATGATTATTACACCTAGCAAATTTATCCACCAAATAAAGCAGAAATACCCCTTTCCCAACCCCACCAAAAACCCCAATGGTAATCCAAGCCTGTCAGATTTATAACCCCCTCAAAACATGAAAAAATAGAAAAGCAATAAATCAAAAGCAATGATAATATTTGGTCCCAATATAAAGCAGTTACCAGCAGCTTTAAGCTAATGCATTCACTGGGAAGACTTAATTTCCCTGATACCTTTGAGACAATTTCCTCTGTCTCAATGAACTTCGGCTAGAGAAGAATATGAAAAGGCTTGCAGTTCAAATTATTGGGCCCTCTCTGGATGGCAGGTGTGATCCAAGAACCTCTTGATGTCCATTGGCAGAGGGCACAGGGGTTCACCAAAGTAGGTCAGATAAGGTCTTTGCTGAAAGCTTGTGTCACAGTGGTCATCAAATCATTGTGAAATGTATGGGCAGAATGTGGAAATGTATCGTGAAAATTATATTCATCAGGCCTTGTAGTTAAAGGCAGGCCACTTAGAGGTAGTGTGCACTGAGACAGACTTCTCCAGACAGGAGGTGGGAGACGACCATTGTGAATCTTACAAAGGAAGTCTTTCAGTCAGACTGCCAGTGCTGCAGGAAAAAACAAAACCAGCAGGGGTTATCCTGTTTATGAGTAAAGACAATGAACTTTGGGGGGCAAAACTGGGGGTACGGAGGTACACCAGGTATCCTTCAGTCTGTGAGGACAAGCTGCCAGCAGGCTTGATCTTATGAAAGCGGGTCTCAGCCATTCTGGTTGAAAAGGCTGGGGAAAGGACTTGGGGAAAGCTAATCTGTGTGAGGCAGGGCTATTCGTCTTGTGTGTTATAGGCTCTAGCAAGCATATTATCATTTTGTTTTACACGTAACCAGTTGTTTCCAGTATTCTTTCTATCATTTGAATCTCCGATCTTTGATGACAAACTTGCTTTCGCTATAAACGTATCTAAGTGCTGCGTGTTAAGTGGAATGGTGATCCTGAGGTGAAACTAGTAAGCTGCTGCGTACTATTCCTTCGGGAGTAGCCAACCTGATAGTTCTGTGAGTGTTCAGTGGAATAGGGGCTGGGCACTGCAGAGGGATGCACAGAGGACTTGGGGATTGGTGTGTGCCTATTGCTAACCCATACAGAGAGAGTGAAGCCTGTGGAGGCCTGGAAGGCAGTGCTTGTTTTGCCAGAGGCTGGTGGAGTTATGGTGCTGATCCACACCAGGCAGATAAGACTTCCTCATGCGAAGGGCAGGTGGCAGCGAGGTGCCTCACAACCCTGGGTAAGCTGGGAAGCGTCACAGCAGGTGCACTCCAGAAGTCAGTCAGGAAAAAGTCACAGAGAGTCAAGAAGGTTCCTCTATCCACCACCAAAGAAAAGCCAGTTGAAGGAAAGAAGGAGCCACTTGAGACTCTACAAAAAATTCAAAGCAGGTCTCCTCTGCAGTATTCTTTTGATCAGGGATAAGTGTAACACCCCCTCCCCATTGTAAGCACTGAACTTACTGAATACTGTGCCTGTGCTGTAGAGTTTGTGTTGTGTGTGTGTTTTTCAATGCTGGCTGTTTTGCAGTCAATCCCTGACCCCAGCGTTTTAATTCTGTACAGCTCCTGCACCATTTGGAGAACATCTATGTGGTCCAATTTTCTTGTTAACCTTCTGATACAGTCAACTACTACAGCTGCTCTTCTAAACTTTTTGAATGAGTTATTAAAGACATTAGACCAGATTCGCCAGTGCAGTGTAGGTGCTTGGGGTCACATGGAAAGCATAGTCTTGATCTAAACCAATGTAAGTGAACCAGGGAAGATCATGTCAGTGTGAGGGTAATCCTCTGGTGGGACAGAGCTGATGTAGAGAGTCCTGCACCATTCCCTACTGCAAGTAGATTAGGGAAAGGGGGACAAGGCAAAGACACCTCTGTGATACACCAATCCTTGGCTGCAGTTAAAATCCCTGGGGCCATTTGTTAGGGTAGCCTTCAGTTCACAGGGACTGGCCCTGCACAAAGCCAGCATCAGGATCAGGGAGGTAACAATGTGAGCTTTAAGCTACCCTTGCCGACACACCTGAGCGGCACTGTTCACCTCCACCCCAGGAGCTATCTGACCAGAACCACATTTCAATAGCTGTTTTTACTATTTACCATCTTCTGCTATTTTAATCCTTTTTTGTCCTGCAATGAAATTAAGAAACTTTGATTATACTACACAAATCCTTAGAACAAAAAATATGACTCAGGCAAGCTCTGTCTTGAGTTAAGAGTTTTATCATTTGTTAGTAACATTGCATCATGGCTTTGTTAATGTTTATAGCCCTGTGATCTGTTTATTCCCAGCCTTGGCAGAACAAGGCTTGCAGTTCGTTGGAGTTCAGAGGTGTTAGGATATAGATATTCAGGCCTGTCTGTAAAGACCTATACTCTAAGAAATTAGGTGTATTCTTATCACTTAGCTAGTTATAGAGGTATAAAAGAAAGAATCAAAATCACTGTCTGCCGGTGTAAGAGCCTTGTCTTTTTGTGACAGTCTGAGGCTCTGTTCTTAGGCTAAGATCTTTGGCTAAACAACTGAGGCAGCCATAAGCTGGGAAGCAAACGGTCACCTCCTCACATTCCAAACTAGTCACGTTGAAATAACCCTGTTCTTGGGCTAAGGCCTTTGGCTAAGCAACAGAGGCAGCCATAAGCTGGGAAGCGACTGGTCACCTCCTCACATTCCAAACTAGTCACATTGAAATAAGGTGCTATTGGGCTGTTAGGAATACAGTCCTGTCCTGATAATGCCTATCACCTCCAGAGACAGGGAAGTGCCTAGAGGATGTAAAAGGAAACTTAGTTTGATAGCATCCTGTCTGGCAAGAACTCACTTATCAATAGCTGGGATGTGAAATCCTCATTTCTGTGTTTGTTCTATCACTGTAGTCCCCATTTCCCCATTGTTTGTCTGTATAATCTCTGTCTGGTTCTGTGATTGTTTCTGTCTGCTGTATAATTAATTTTGCTGGGTGTAAACTAATTAAGGTTGTGCGATATAATTGGTTAAATAATCAAGTTACAATATGTTAGGATTGGTTAGTTAAATTTCAGGAAAATGATTGGTTAAGGTATAGCTAAGCAGAACTCAAGTTTTACTATATAGTCTGCAGTCAGTCAGGAAGTGGGTGGGAAATGGAAACAGGGAATGGGGGTGGGGGAATTGGAATCATGTTTGGCTAAGGGCAGGAATGGGAACAGGGACACAGGTAAGGCTCAGTGGTGTCAGAGCTGGGAAGGGGGACACTAAGGAAGGAAACTGGAATCATGCTTGCTGGAAATTCACCCCAATAAACATCGAATTGTTTGCACCTTTGGACTTCGGGTATTGTTGCTCTCTGTTCATGCGAGAAGGACCAGGGAAGAAACTGGGTGAACGAATAAGCCCCCTAACAAGATGTTTTATGTGGAACAGATTGTGTTTAATGGGGCGAACTGATCATTGACCATGTAGTTCCACTAAACTGTATGGCAGTGCATGGAGCAAGGCTGGCCTAGGCGTTTTGCCACCCAGGGAGGAAAATGTTTTTGGCATGCATGCACACATACAAGCAGATCAGCTGAGAAAAAGGTTGGCATACAACTTGCCTGCCTCTAAGGCCGGCTTTGAGTTTACTTAAGTGATGAATTTGGCTCTATTTTCGTTCTTTGTTTTGGGGGAGGAAGGGGAAAGCTGTTGAGGATGGAAGGTTTATTTGCTCTTCTGTTTACTGTCAGGTTCTTTTGTGTCTGCAACTTTGAGGAGGCCAACAGCCATTTCATTTTGCCTCTCTTCCATGAGGGACCAATCCTGCAAGTTCACCATTACTTCCTGACAGTTGTTAACTGTTGGAATTCAAAATGGGAGTTGAAGGTGCTTTGCACCCCTCAGGAACCAATCAAGAACTTGCAGGATCAGTAAATTGAGTGTGTCCTGGGGGATTTGCAAACTCAGACCATAGGGAGTCTAGCTGTATTTTGGGTGGCTTCCATGGGTACCAACTGAGTTTTGAGCTGCCTCTCCACACCTCTGAATTTAACTGGGAAGATCCTGAGTGCTGCAATCCCGCCTTGGAGATTACAACTCCCATAATGCCTTGGGGAAGGGAGAGAGTCATCCTCTCCCAGGGAGTGCAGGGGGAGCGTGTGGTGGGCTCCATTTTTGGGAGAAGAGCTGAGATTGCTTTTGTGGATCACTGTCCATCCCAAGAGCTGCTGCTAACCTACTGCCAGGAAGCCAGAAGCTACTACTGAGAGCCTGCTGCGGCTTTGACCAAACAGGGAGCCTCAGAGGTGGTTGGTGGCTTCACTGGAGCCAGGGCAGAGACTGTTGCTGTTCCTGGAGCTGACTGAGGTGGGCCTCAGGTGAAGGCAGTGTATGAGTAACCACCAGCCTGGTTTGGGAAAGCATTTGTATGGGAAGGGGCACAGCAAAGAGACTCTAACGGGTTGTCTGAATCTGAGAAGAGGCAGAGTGGTCTTCTCATCGAACAAGAACCAGGATTTCTGACATTTGGTTGAAACAATCTTCAGAGGGGTTGTGCAGCTTGTTGCCTTGGCTGGATGGATTCACTGGACGAAGGGAGTGCTATCTCCAGTTTCAAGATCTCCAAGCACACCCAGCCAAGCAAGTGTTGAGAACTCTGAAATCCAGAGGAATGTCCACTTTGGGGGAGGGTAAATGGTGGCAGGGTAAAGGCAAGTTAGATATGTTTCATTTACTATTGTAAACTGTATTTGTTAATTGATTTATTGAACTGCTCCCCCTGCCGATTTAAATTAGAGGTGACATTTAATCTCAGTCTGTTATATCATGTTTTTTAAAGTTGTTAAGTAAAGGTGTGTTAATTCAAATCTAAGTGTATATTGGGAGTACATTGTTTATAATTGGAATTGTTGAGTTAGACCAATTGCACAGATTAGCTCAGGGTTACTCCTGGAGGTTCCCAAGGCACACCATTGAGTGTGGACAGGGCCCAGCCAGGGGGAGGCACCACCAATTTTAATTTCCTCTACAAATAAAAGGACTGCAGTGGAGGGTGTCAAGAGGATTCCCACCTATCCAACACCACCACTGGAATACTCAGGATCTTCTTTATTGTCAGCATCAGGTTCTCCAGCACACAGGTGAGTGCTGCCTGCTCCTGACCAACCCAGAGCGGAAAGGGGGCGATTTTTACATAATTATGATAATTTATGCAGCACCACAGATGAATGTCGCTCTGTGGACAAGGAAAAGTTTATCAAATAAATAACCCTGCTCTAATTTATGCTTTCGTGTATCTGGTTTCCCAGTCGATTAATCTGTAATAAGTAAGCCAGAACAGAAAATACTGAAGGCAGGGGCTCCAAATACAATTTGCAGATGCAAAGCACTCTCTCTGAAGTCAATTTGAAAACAAAACCCACAACCACAGTTTTCAGAGATTGCTTATAACAAGCATCAAAGGGCCTAGATTTGTCTCCCACCCCCATCAGCTATGTTATCTCTGCTTAACATTCCAGGAAGGAGAGTAATAAGTCAGTTAATGCTGCCAAAGCTGATAGGCCTACAAACATGCACAATATTGGGCCCTAGTTAATTCTCTGACTGCAGAACAGCAATGACTCATGTTTTGCTATTTCACAGGCAGTTTTAGTCTTCGACTGCTATCAATGTCTCAAACTGAACTCTACTGTTCATATGTGTGTGGCTTCAGTTCTCAGGATGCAACACACTCAACCCCTCCACTTACATGCTCCCATAGAATTATGACTTCACTAACCTCCCGGCCTTAGTTGGCAAGAGGGCAGTGGTGAGCTGGAGCCGGTTCGCACTGGTTCGCTAGAACCGGTTGTTAAATTTAGAAGCCCTTTTAGAACCAGTTGTTCCGTGAAGGACAACCGGTTCTAAAAAGGCTTCTAAATTTAACCGGCCAGAAGTGGCGCCTTAGGCACCGACTCCATGGGTGCTCCAGCCCTGGAGCACCCAAGGGGAAAATTTGGTGGGTGCAGAGCACCCATCGGCAGCTCCCTGCTCCACCCCCGGCCGCAGTTCACCTCCGCTCCGCCTCTGCCTCCTCCCCTGAACGCACTGCCCTGCTCTGCTTCTCCGCCCCACCCAGGCTTCCCGCGAATCAGCTGTTCGCACGGGAAGCCGGGGCGGGCTGAGAAGCAGGCGGCGGCTTTGCACTCAGGCCCAGGGAGGCGGAGGTGAGCTGGGGCAGGGGGGCGCGAGGAGGGCCGCCCGCGCCGCAGCAGGTAACCTGGGCAGGGGGGCACGCAGGGGAACCGCTTCCCACCCCAGCTCACCTCTGCTACCCTCGGCCTGAGCGGGAAGCCGCCGCCTGCTTCTCAGCCCTCCCAGGCTTCCCGCTGAACAGCTGATTCGTGGGAAGCGGGTGGGTGCGGGGCTCAGAGAAACAGAGTGGGGCGGTGCGTTCAGGGGTGGAGGCGGAGCGGAGGTGAGGTGATCTGGGGCCGGGCGCAGGGTGGGGAGCTGCTGGTGGGTGCTCTCCACCCACCAAATTTTCCTCATGGGTGCTCCAGTCCTGGAGCACCCACGGAGTCGGCGCCTAAGGCGCCACTTTTGATGTGATCAGTGGGGGGAGTGGCTGCTCCCCCCCCCCAGCTATGCTCCCCCACCCCTAGGAGCCAGAGGGACCTGCTGGATGCTTCCTGGGAGCTGCCCCAAGTCAGGACCACTGGGACTCCCCACCTCGCCCCCCGGCAGGTCCCTCTGGCTCTTAGGGGTGGGGTAGGCACCCACTACAGTGGCCCACGAGACCCTCCTGCCCGGTTCTGGGGGCAGTCAGGGGACAGGGGTGGATGGGACAGAGGTTCTGGGGGGCGGGCGTCAAGGAACGTGGGGGGTTGGATGGGGCAGGAGTCCCAGGGGGCGGGGGTGGGCAATGACCCCCTCGTGGGGTGAGGAGGGAACCCATAGTTAAGATTTTGGTAGCTCATCACTGCAAGAGGGTTAAGTCAATGCTCCGCCCTGAAGTCAAAGGGCAAGTGAAGTGCTGTCTGTGATACAGATCTATGAACTGAATGCATTATGTAGTGACCTGCACATGACTGCTTGCCATCCTGGTGCTCTCCAGCAGGTGTTAGTTTACATTTGACACATAAACTGGTGGTAAAAGTAAACTGCATCTCACTCAGACACTTTCTGAAGCAATTGTTTCAAGCATAATTATGGGCTCTTCTCACTCCCCCTCTGCCTTCTCTTGAGTTTTGGCCCAAGAAAAGCCATTGAAACAAGACCTTTTTGGAGCTGCATAGGCGGGGTGGGGTGATCTCTGTGCACCTAGATTTGCAAGTGTGATTCCCATTAATGCTAACAGAAGTTACACCTGCACACTGAAGACAAATCATAGACGCTTCTGTGCTTCATTCAAGAGTAACGTGTCTAAAATAAATTGCTCAATCAATCAATGATGCCCAAACCAAGATCTTCTTGATGCTATGAGCTTATTTTGAATGTAATGTTTTTGTATCAACATCTCCGTTAAATCGAGTGCATGCCAAAATATAATTCTTCCTGGTTAAGTGGCTCCAATTGCAACCTTTTCTTCAGCTGCAGAATCTGAATGAACCCTATGTTACTCCTGCTATAGGTCAGTGTAAATGCATAGCATTACACAGTAACACAGGAATGAATTAAGCCCACAGTCTTTATTCTAGGTCTGATAGATGCTTTCAGACTTCATATGAAGAAAGAACTTACCAGGAACAGAACAGAGAATACGCAAGACATGAGGAACCAATGACAGACATGGAGTTGTTATGTAATATTTTAAGAATTCTGCTAGGTAAGAATTTTATGATCTCTCTATGTGACCTGGTCAGTGAGGTAAAGTTACTGTATACTGGGCTATTAGAATTTTCTGTATGAATGCCTTAATCTAATGCATACTGGGGGTGGTCAAACTCACTGACCCTCTAAGACGCATATGACAATCTTCAGAAATTCAAGAACTGGGGTTTGCCTGCCGGGTCTTGGGGATTCGGCCCTGTGGGGAGGAGGATCTCGGGGCTTCAGCCCCATGGGAGGCACCTGCTGGGACTCAGGGCTTCAGCCCTGCTCTTGCTGAAGCCCCGAGCCCCGACAGGTGCACTCCTCGGGGCTGAAGCCCTGAAACCCCCCTCCCTGCTGGGCACAGAGGTGATGCATAGGGAAGCACATGGGATCATGTTGTCCCTCCCGATTTTTGCCATGGTTTGCTGGTGATGCTTGGTCACGTGGTGCTGCTGGGCCCGCTCTCTGCACTGCAGCTGCTGGAGCCAACAAGATGGCAACTGCAGCTGTCGGGTGAGGCAGCAGCAAACAGCTGGGAGCTGCAGGGAGAGCCACTGCTTTTGCTGAGGCTGGGAGAGAGAAATGGGTTGCGTTAATGAAAGTAATTATGCCAGCCAGACCCCAGAGGTTTTGTGGGATTTATAGGAAGCTTAGCCCTATGAGGAGCCCCATATGGATAACAGTTAGATACCTTGTAAACTAGCTATAAGTACAATCTGCTTTATTATTCACAATTTTATCATCACTTTAGCAATTTTGGGGTGTTTATCTGTTTCATAAAAATATGATGATTGGTTGCCAACTCATGAATTTCCCCTTATTCAAAACATGAGATGAATGGCAGTTCCTCTAGCTTAAGGGTGAGGAGAGGGCAAGTGGAGTTTCCATCTGAGCAGCCTGGAGAGGTCTGAATTGTTGTGTGCATTACAGGTTGACTTTTCTGCCTGAAATTGTCCCACACACATTGGCAGGGGAATAAAGGGGACTTAAAAAGTCAAAAGACAGAATAAAAACCATGATTTGATTTTAAAAAAAAGACTATTTTGGGGGCCAATCTCATGATTTGAGGGCATGATTCATGAGTTTGGATCTCAAGAGAGGGTCTGACTTATTATTTTTGATCTCGTAAGGTTGGCAGTATTGTTCTTAAGATCTTTTTTTCTCTTAAATGCTTGTGTGTTAATATTTGACACTTTACTTTAAAAAGCCTGTCCGGTCACTGGGTACCACTGTCATAGCTTCCAGAGGGAACAGGCTTGCAGGTGCTGGATATAAATTCAGACCTGCTCAGATAAGCACAGAATCATGCACAGAAGACTGCAGCCAGAGACCAGCCTGAGAATAGGAGAACGGCACAATTCCACTTTAAGACAGGTGATGGCTAGAGATCTGAGAAGGGGTGCACGCCAAGAGACCGGAGGGGGGGGGGGCGGGGAGGGGTGTCAGAAGTGCAGTTAGCCAGTAACTGTAACATCATCTATTTCCCCAAGTTTGATGATACAGAGAACTCACCACCACATTTCTAGTTAATCCACCTGAACTGATTTTGTATTGAGCAACGTAATTTTATATTAAATGCCACCGTTTTACTTTACATTTGAATAAACCTTTTGTAAAACAACAGCAACAACAAACAAACAAAACCCCAAAAAGGAAACATTTGGCTGAGCTGGCACTCCCAAGAAGTACATTTTAGTTTAAAGAAAAAAGCCAAACAAACCAACCACACCCACCTATCCTAGATGACAGTTACCAGATCATAGTGGAAGTGGTGGGTGCAAGCAGTGTGCAAACAGATGTGATCTTTTTTTAAATCACTTCCGGAGCTTCCTTTCTGCTGGGCTTAGTTGCAGAGCAATGTGCTAACATTTAAAAAAAAAAAAAAACTTTACTTGATTTTACTGCTGTGAACCACAGCTGAAATTGCAAAACTTTTCTAAGGAAACACAGCTGTTCCTGACAATGTCTGACTGATGGCCCCTACTAGACAGCAATCCTGGCATGCCTCTCTGAAGTGTGAACTGACAGTCTTGGATGGTTTTTGACATGTCCTGGCTGTGAGGAAAAGCTGCTAAAATCCCATATAGCATGTTGATGACAGAACATGGATAATAAGAACAGGTCAACCCGATAAGCAGAAACTTTATGTTCTAAGAGTTGATACTGCTCTATTGTGATGATAGAGATTTTATAGTGAAGATGGAGAAGAGGTATGCATTATACTTCTCCCTCTAAAACCTCTTGTCTCTCTCACTCGCTTTTTTGTACACTTCCTTAATATCTTGTGGTGCCTTTCCTCATACTGAGTAGTACATTACTCCATGAGTAATCCTAGTGATTTTCATAAGTAGACTAACAGAGTTAGATATTATTCCTTGTAAAGAAAAGCAGCGGAATTGGGCTTGATTTAAAAAAAAATTAACATTTTTCTAATTTCATTTTTAAACAAAAACTGTCTTAGAATTATGAGGAAATGTAGAGTTGTTTCCCCTCAAAAATAAACCACGTATTTGCTTACTGTAACCAATATTTATTTATAATATTGAAACTTTCTTTTTTGCGAGCCCTCATACAGGTCTTTCTAGTAGACATGCAGTGTGTGCTGCTGCAACGCACCAGGTGCTCCAGCCTATACAGACCTTTATACTGATCAAGTCCGTAGTGTGCGACTCTGCACTGAGTGGTAAGGAGCCATCCTTGCCACGAGGCGTATTGGGAAGTCTCAAGGCATGCCTGCTACTACACTCCTTTATTGCGGTGAAGCTTGCTCCCTTCTGCATGCTGATCCATCTCCATAGGCTAGGGCCTGCATCCTTCCAATCCTTTGGGAAATCATGTGTCCCCCGGGCAGTAGAACAGTGAAGTCCCTTTTCTCCCCAGAGTGCACAGCCTGCATTCCTCTATGGCCCTTTCATGGATCACAAGGTGCCCTCTTGTACTTCCCACCACATAGGGTCTAGTCAGAATATTGTCCTAAGCGTCTCTAGTACCTGCCTTCAAGTTCACGAGACACCTGGCATGCCATCAGGTGTGTGGTGTACCAGAGCAGCCCAAAGAAGAGAGAGGTAGAATACACTAGGTAAGTGGTGATGATGATGTCACTCATCTGAGCATAGAAAAAGAAAGTCTGCAACGCAACTTCCTCAGGATCAGAGGGAGCAAATGACTGATGCATACTTGGTAGAATACAGGGCTAAATAAATTTCAAACAACAGCCATAGACCGTTGTACTCTGGAAATCTTATAATGAAATATGAAGAAATTCTAAAAACGCACAGTTAGGACATTACATTTTCAAACCCTAATTTTTTTCTGACACATGAAACCAACTATGCCAGCATTCTTGTCGAACACTAAGAATAATCCAGCAATGCAACAGCTCTTTTTAGAGAGACTGCATGCCAAGTTGGAGACTTACTGATGTTTCCTTCATCTGGAAAGGAAATTGGAAGACACTAACTCCCTTTGTTAACTACTTGAATAGACTCCATAATACAGCCAGTTTCCAGCCTCATTCAGCATGACACAAATTAATTATTTGGATGGAACTGGACAAGGAAAAAAGTGGAAAGAGAACCAACTCCACAGGGGCATAGCCTAAGCCAACAGCTGAGAACAATTTTCTGCACACAACTAGTTTTCACTCACAAGCGCTTAAAAAGGCCCTGCTCTATAGACAGTGTAGTTGTCTCAAAAGATTTGTATCATAAAAGTTATCATTTTGGGGAAAAAGGAGAGGACATGGCTCAGACTGCTCAGCAGGACGTGCAACACTGTAAATAAATAAATTAGATACAGCCATGTAAAAAGCTCTCGGTGCAGAGTAGACAAAACAGCTGTGGAAACAGCATGCAGAAGAAAAAGCTGCTCCGTGAAGAAGTACGGATTATATAATGTAGAGGGTTTTTTTTTCTTTGCTAAGTCGTCGAACAAAGTCATCATATAAACTGTTAAAAAATGTTTTTGGAACATTAGTGCTAATAAAAAGGAGGAAATAAAGTACAGCTAGCAAGGGACAAGCCCTGTGCTAACTTCAAACAACTATGCTCCCCCATGTTGCCCCAAAAGCATGTTTCATGCTATTCCAAAGGACATCATGCTAATAGTTCTGAAGTGAGCCAAAGCGTGTAATGATTTTTCACTGTGAACGAATATCCATTAAGGGATGGGTCTGGGATTTTCAAAGGCGCTTAGAGGCCTAATAACAATGGGATTTGGGTTCCGACCTCCCCAGGGCTCTTTTGAAAATCACGGTCTAAGGTGACAGTATGAAACTATGTTTCTTCTAAGTCAAACCGCTCTTCCTAACCTACTGCATTGCTGGGTCCCAGCAGCGGGAAAGCAAGCCTTCAAGTCACTAAAATAAGGGACTGGAGAAGGGATGAATGGGAGCTCAGTGAAAATTGTTCTTCCTGAGCACTCACCACATGCTGCCTATGTGAGATAGTTTTAATAAGAGCTCAGTTCGTCACACGTGTCTAAACTAACCCACATAAAAGTCATCTCTCTTTTAGATCAGAAAGTATTTGCACTGGTGATTCAAGAGGGATCACAAAGGTGTTGACACAAAGGTCTTCAGAAAGTATTTATTCACATAGCAGTTCCCATACTTGGAGAGGAGAATGCAGGAGCAATTAGCATTCACTTAGGGCTGATCTACACTGAAATCCTACATCAGCCTAACTACATCTCTCAGGGGTGTGGGGAATCCCTCCGGTTGCTGTAGTGTGGGTCTACACTGAAGTGTTGCTGCAGCTGTGCCAATGTAGTGTTTCAAGGGCAGACAAGCCCTTAAGCTTCTTGGCAATGTTGGGCCAACGACTCTCCTTTGCTGCGCTGGTGCAAAATTGGGACAGGGAATAGAGAAGGCGTAGGAGCCTTCTTCTTCTCTGCTCCCATGCAAGCAGCAGGGAGAATACCCCTCGAGCACTCTGGAGAGCTCTAGGTCTGGGGCTTGGCTACTAAGTCAGCCCGTGCACCACAGCACCGAAGGGGCATGGCCTGCTACTCACACCACGCAGACCCAGCACGCTAGCTGTCTGTCACCTGCCGTTAGCAGACCATGCTAGCTGCAGCATGCACATCTTCTTTTCAGCACAGCAGTTTAAGTGTCCACCACTGCACATCCCCTAAGCCAGTCCCATGGAACCACGTCCATACTGTCAAGATTTCTGGAGCTGAAGAAATATCTACCAGTGCCGTTGCTCTGAGCCACCCGACCTGCCAGGATGGGATCTGGGCCTTTGTATTATAAGTATTTATATTCCTAGCTCAAAATGACTAAGGAGGCTTGTTTACTTAACATCTATGAGTTAGGAGCAAAGACCAAACTTACCTGGCTGATCATAGGAAGCCCACGCTAGATTTTCTCCACATTTTCCATTTGAAGACTCAGGGCTGTGTTGGAGGACCCTGGTGCTAGCCAGTGTTTCTGCATACCTAGCAAAGGAATCATATGCCAGTGACAGAGCAGTACCAGCTAATATCGCATGCAGAGAGCAGTCACACTGACCTGGGGGTTTATAATCCTGTTACTGAATTGCCAGGTGCCTAAAGTAGTGGGTGCTCCGAGATCAACACAGATCTCAGCAGCATGAGGAGAAGAGTCCAGAGGCCTTCTGCCTTCTTATTGCCTCTAGGGCCTCTGCACTTCTATTACAGCATGACTCTCTGCCACAGAGGCTTTGGAGGCAATAAGGTACAAAGCCTCATGTCACTGAGATCTGCGTAGATCCTGGAGAATCCAGGAGCTGCAGCCTCTGCCACTTCTGTGTATGGAGAAGATCCTGCAGAAACTGCTGTAAGTGCCAATTCCTATAGTTTTTAGTCCCCTATATAGGAAAAATCTGCATAGGGACAATATGGATTATAAATTAGAATGTATTTGGGGGCAGGGTTCCCAAGTCCCAGGCCAGAAGCTATTAAGAGAACAAATTAATTGTGGTATAAGAGGTAAATAGTCATGGATTAGAGACTGTTTAAGAGACAAAAAAGAGTGAGCAGGAAATAAATAGTCAATTTTCAGTGTGGACAGAGGTGATTTCAAAGCATTTAAGCCCAGAAGAACCATTAGATCATCTAGTCCAGCGACTCCCAAACCGCAGTACATGAACACGGGATGGGAGCCTGTTGGAAGGGTTACATCCAAAACTCTAAAAAACCCTTTCGGTTTCAAAGGAACAGTCGTTGCCTGCACTGCGGAGGCCAAAAAATGCCCAAGAAGCAACATGTATCGGGGGTAGCCATGTTAGTCTGTGTCCACAAAACCAATGAGGAGTCCGGTGGCACCTTAAAGACTAATAGATTTATTTGGGCAAAGGCTTTCGTGGCTAAAAAACCCACTTCTTCAGATGCACCGTGAAAGCTTTTTTTTATCCCAATAAATCTGTTAGTCTTTAAGGTGCCACTGGACTTCAAGAAGCAACATGGCACTTTCAGCCACAAAGGTGAATGACTTGCCAATTGCTCCGGTGCAGTAGTTTTATTCAGTGGTGTGTTGAGTGCTATGGCTGTCCATAGGGGCGCTCTACTCTCACCAGACACCCAGCTAGCTGCCTTTCTGCTATATTATTATTTGCGTCACTGTAGTGCCTAGGAGCCTCAGTCACGGACAAGGCCCCAGTTGTGCTAGGCACTGCACGCAGAACAGAAGGCCAGACTAGTCTTCTACTTGTACTGGGCTGCACTGCTCAAGTTATTGTAGCAAACTCGCAAAGTTCCCTGTCGTGCCACAAGAGCTCCTCTCATCCAAAAAGACACAGACAGGCAGGGCTGGTTCAGGGCAGCTGCAAAGCTCACAGTCACAGGGAGCCATGGGATTGAAGCCCTCCTTACCCCCACCACACACATAAGTAACCGCTGCAGAGTTCCTTTGCACTTCCTGCCCCACAGAGGCTGAGGCCTGACCCCTGCAGAGCTGGAAGGCAGGGGATGCATGGAGAGTGCCCCCTGTCTCTGCAGGGAGGCCAGGAGGGTGGGAGTTGGTCAGGTCCAGTGAATAAAAGCCTGGCTACAGGACTAAGCAGAGTCACAGTGCTCTGGCTGCAATCTGAGCCTCATCCTAAGAGCGGAGGCCACTGTGCAGTTTGCCCAGCATTGCAGATGACCACGGGCCCTGTTTGGGAGTGGAGGCTAGAACTGCTGAGGAGCAAAAGGTCTCCTGGAGCTGAACCTGCCTGGTGCCCAGATAAAGGCCCCAACTTCCAGCAAAGACTCTTCCACCATCGCTTAAAGTGGAGGGGGCAGGAAGGAGCATGCAAAAGATGACAGACCTAGCAAAAGAAATTTAAACTCAAGCTGGGTTGCTGAGGGGTGCACTGTAAGCACTGTTTTACCAAAGGTGCTGCTCCCAGGTTATGATAGAACCCCCACCCCTTCTTTCAGACAACTTTAAGCACTGTCCTCACCTCTCTACCCCACCCCCTGAGTCCCCCAGCCCTTTCACACATATACGCCCCCTTCTCATTAATGGCACTCTTCTTTTTCTCTGAGAGCTACTCAAAGTATTTTGTGTTTTTCTTGATTTACATCTTGGAAAAGGAAAACAACGTGACCTTTGGCTTGTGTTCAGCGACCATCCAGATAAGAATTAGCAGGAACTCTGAATTTAAATGAGATGATTGAAAAAGTCAAGCCACTGCATGCAGTACAACCGCATACTGACACAGATCAATGCATCATGGATGAGATATTTAACTGTTTCTTGTAATCCGAGTACTACAAAAGGCCAATAATAATAATGGCTGCTTCAATGTGCTGCTTCTTGTTGCACTGTCTAAAAACCTGAGATGTTTTCAAATGATGTTATAATCAAATATTTTAGGCTTCTGTATGCATTTATTTTTCTATAGAATCTGGAAATACATAAGGTAAGCCTATTAAGGCCTAAAATAAATATGCACAACAAGGACAAATTTTCATGTGGTATCTCAACCATACATTTTTTTAGGAAGGTAGTATGTGAATCAATCCAGTTTGGGAGCCATAGATCTACTCTGTCCTCATGTCTATCACTCGGCATTTCACCCAGAGACCTCTAAACTGAGCCCAGTGATGTATTAATTTTTTTTTAATAAAAAAAGCATTTCAGTCATCAGGAGACTAAACTGTTGTGTGCCACAAGCAGAGAAGAGGAGAGACCAAGGTGCCACCAATGCCCAAGTTTTCTGTGAAGTCTTCTGCACAGTGGGAGGCATCAGTTAATGACAGGGAATTGCTTGATTGAGGGTGTACAGCGAAGTTGTCCAAGGTGCTCTACTAGGACCGGTGTTTAATATATTAATGATTGGAATAGGGGCTTACATCTGCAATGCCACAAAAGTTATTAGCTGCTTGTAGTGCCTGTTTACACTAGTATCTGAGTGCCTTCCAAAGTTAAAATAAATAAATACTGTACACCAAGGCGACTAAGATCAGTCAAGCAAAGGTTTCTCTCCGTTCCATGCCATACAGGGAAAAGTTAAGTGGTAAATTAGTCAAGAACAGAGAGGATTGTGAGGAATTCCAGAACTTAACAATACTACACAATTGGGTAGCACAATGGCAGATGACATTCAATAGAGACAAATGCGAGGTAATACACATTTGAAAGAATAATTTGAACTATTCATAAACATTGTTGTCTATATTAACTGTAATCATGCAGGAGAAGACCTAGGGTGGCTGTGGACAACTCAGTGTAAGGCAATCAGTTAAAATACCAAAAATTTAGGATGCATAAAGAATGGGTTAGAGAACAGTAAGAATATTACTGTTTATATACAATAGTGTGGCACCACCTGGAATATTGGGCTAAGTTCTGGTCACTAAAAGAAAAGGAGTACTTGTGGCACCTTAGAGACTAACCAATTTATTTGAGCATAAGCTTTCGTGAGCTACAGCTCACTTCATCGGATGCATACTGTGGAAACTGCATATTGGTCACTGCATCTCAAAAAGAATATGACAGAAGTAGGAGTCGTCCAAAAGTGGCCAATGAAAAGGACTGTAGAAATGGGGAGGCTCCTGAAGGAAAGACTGAAAATAGCAGGACTATTCATTTTAGAGAGAAGACAAATACAAGGGAACCCCAGAGAGATGTACAATAATTAATGGTGTAGAGAAAGGCAATTGGAAGCATCTCAAATAAAACAAGGGGACATCAGATATAATTATAACACAACAAATTTTGAAGCATTTTTTAAAATCAAGCCCTAATTAACCTGGGGTTCTCACTACTGCATGATTTATTGAGGTCAAAATTTAGTAATACTCAAAAATGATTTATTGATATAGATAACAAGAAGACTTGTTTACTACACAGTTACATTAGAAGGATAAAAGGATATAAGCTTACATGCTTTAGGACACAAACCATCCACTATCTATCTGTCAGGAGTAGAAAGAAACTTATTTTAAGGGTAGGTTATTTCATATATTGTCCATTCTCAGATTTTGTATACCTTCTTTTGTATGATCTAGTATACCTACTTTCAGGGACATTAGAAAGACTAGTGTGCTAATGCAGTGTGGTAGTTCCTACGTTTCTAAAAGATGATTTCTTCCGTCCTCCTTCCCTCAGAGCACAAAATAGTAGTCTCACCAAAATGTGTATTAATCAAAGCTCTGGTGTTATTATATTAGTCAAAGCTCTGTGAAATTATTGTATCTCTCCACTATTCCATCTCCAGAATAGGGTACTTTTGGAGATGACAAGAGTAGGATCCTGGGATGCATAGACAGGGGAATCTCGAGTAGGAGTAGAGAGGTTATTTTATCCCTGTATTTGGTACTGGTGCAACCACTAGTGGAATACTGTGTCCAATTCTGGTGCCCACAATTTGTGAAGAATGTTGATAAACTGGAGACGGTTCAGAGAAGAACCGCAAGAATGATTAAAGCATTAGAAAACATGCCTTACAGTGATAAGACTCAAGAAGCAAAATCTATTTATCTTAAGAGAAGATTAAGAGGTAACTTAATTGCCATGTATAAGTACCTATGAGGGAAACCAATATTTAATAATGGACTCTTCAGTCTAACAGAGAAAGATGTAACACACTCCAATGGATGGAAGTTGAAGTTAGACCAATTCAGACCGGAAATAAGGTGTAAATTTTTAACAGTGAGAGTAATTAACCATTGGAACAATTTTACCAAAGGTCGTGGTGGGTTCTCCATTACTGGCATTTTTAAAATCAAGACTGGATGTTTTGCTAAAAGATCTGCTTTAGGAATTATTTGGGGGAAGTTCTATAGTCTGTGCTATACAGGAGGTCAGACTAGACTATCAGAATAGTCCCTTCTGGCCTTAGAAGCTAGGAATATGAATACCTCCACCACCACGAGAGATTCACTGGTACGGAAGCATCATTTATGGAAGCATCATACATTGGAGGCAACACCTCAACAAAGGACAATACATGGCAAAGTGCACATATTTCTGGGCTATGCATAGGCAATCCTAGCGCTGGGTAATAGAATAGAATGTGCTATGCTTAATTCATATATGTGATAAAAGTCTCATTACAAGAAAGGAAGGGTTGAACTCACTGTTGTGCTCCACTGTTTAACTTCTTGCAAAGCTTCAGTGGCGGGACGCCATGCTTCTTCCTGTAGTCATTGTGGGCTTTTAAGACCTCTTCAGCAAATTGTTTGGAAGCTGAAATAATGCAAAATATTGGAAAGGTCTATCAAATACAGCCTTCATTAAAATCAGGAAAAGAAAACTTGAAATATATTGGAAAGCTGGTACAGCACTCTGAATGAATCTAAAGAATACTGTGTGCGCTGTTCAGTGAAATAACAACAGAGCTGTACCACCGTAATTACCTACGAGCAGAATGAAATGAAGCCAGAAATATAGCAAGTGCTTTACATCTAAGAATTTTGAAAGGTGTTATATATATTTAAATACCTACCTATGACCTCAAGAGGGAGTTATGTGGGTTTATTGATTAATGCCTGCAGAACACAGAACAATAAGGCTCTTTTACACCACGGTAGCAGTGTAAAGAGGTCTTAAAGTAAGCATAATTTAAGGCCCTTTTATACTGCTAGGTCATAAGTGTAACCTGAGTGTAAATCAGAATCAGGCCCTTTGAGATACTTTTTTGGAAGGACACTATATAAGTAGCATTATATTATGATGATGAATAAAAATAAAGGAGTTTTTTATACAGGACCATTCTACATATGTCAACCCTCCCTGTACAGATAGTCAAAAGACTATGTTAAGATATATGCAAATATTTTGAAGTATACATTGCATAAAGTCACTCTCCCCCCCACACCACTCCCCATCACCCAGTACTAGAAAAAAAATGTATGAGGAATTGAAAATACAAATCAGGGGTTAAAGACTGAAACAATCATCGCAAATATTGAGAGGC
Organism: Chelonia mydas; assembly: GCF_015237465.2. Lineage (NCBI taxonomy): Eukaryota > Metazoa > Chordata > Testudines > Cheloniidae > Chelonia > Chelonia mydas. Next base: position 150,864,012 of record NC_057850.1, read on the forward strand.
GAGACAGGAACGGATTGTTTTGTTTCTTGTAAAAATTTGCTTTTTCAAAAACTTTAAGATGTTTATTTTTATACCCTGGTAATCTTCACCTTTAAGACAGCAAACAAGGGGTGTATAAGTAGTGATATATGGTGTCACTGGAATAGTGAAGCAGGAGCAACTCACTTTGCTGACGACAGTAAGAAGTTTGCAGAGACTGGAGTTTCCTAGATGCAATGAGCCAAAAAGCCATTAGGAAAGGTTTCAAAAAATGAACAAGGGAAATTTTGAGACATCATAGATTTACAACGGCTTTGCTGAATTTTTCCAAACTTCACAGAGAAACTATACTTTAGGATAAGCTGTGGTGTGTGAAGTTTCAGTTTCTTTTGGGGACAGTTTGGGTTTGAAAAAGAAAAATATATATATACAAACCTTAAATGGGAAGCTAGTTTCAACTTTAATTACTGCTGCTCCACAAGAGGACAATTCCCATTAGAATGTTAATTCCAACTCCCCAGTGATGCAGGATTGTTCACTATTATCCATTTAATTATGTTTTATCGAGTCTATTTTTAAATATCCTAAACAACAGGACTTCCAACTCTTCCCCTGTAAAATCATTTCCAGTTTATTTCACCTCCTGGTTGGGAAGTTTTTCCTGTTATTAACCTTATGTTTTCCTAAATTTCTTCTCAATACACCACCTGCAGAGGCTGGGGAGCTGTGTGGGCTGCTCCGAGCTCTGGGGGCCCCCACCGCCTGTGCGGGTTCGGAGCTCCAGGGTCCCCCCACCACCTGCAGTGGCCGGGAGCTTTGAAGGACCCAGGGTGGCTCGAAGCTCCTGGGTCCCTTGCCACTCTGAGCTCTGGGGCCCCACCGCCTTCGTTGGGCTCAGAGCTGTGGGGGGCCCCTGCCGACCACATCGGCCAGGAGCTCTGGGAGGGCCCACACCACTGGCCGGGAGCTACTGGGGGCCCCTGCTGCCTGCGGCGGCCAGGAGCTGCATCCCCGCTCCCGTGGCGGCTGGACGCTCTGAGGGGCCTGTGGCCACGGAGGGTGGCAAGAGGACCTGCAGCTCCTGGCTGACAGGGCTGAATTCATGGAGGTCGCTGGAAGTCATGGATTCCATGACTTCTGCGACCTCCGTGGAAAAATTTTAGCCTTAGTTATGTACACTAAAATGACAGGTGTACATTCGTCAGAAGACACGTATGAATGAGTGTTGAGTGGCAGAACAGTGTGATTTGCACCAGTCTGACATTAAATAAACATTAAACTAATCCCTGAAATAAAGATTAACAACTTCCACTGAAGTCAATGTGACTTGTGTTCACTTACGCAGGTCTGAATTTGGCAATGGGAGTTTTCTGGGTGATGTAACTTTATTAAAAGAAACCAGCCTAGCATCCTCCCCTACATCTTCCTGTAAGATGTTTTTCCTTCCACTTGTATTCTGTACTCACTTTTCATACCTTTAAATGCCAAATTGGTGCCAGTTATACCACTTTTCCTCTTAAACTCACATATACCCATTTTCTGAACAATTTACGCCACCATTTTTGTTATCACTGAATTTGGCTCAGAGATTGCTTTAGGAGTTGCATCTGCATGCTCCAAGCTGCACTTGCCGGAATAAGATCCATACTACTGCATGCAACAACTAATCAAATTCCACGATGACTGACTGATGTCATCTACAGTGGATTATCACTTGTGTCCTGTATCAAACAGTGGAAAATCTTGGACAGCAAGGGAGAAAGCTTTTATTCAAATACAAATTGTGACAGATGCTTTTGAAACATGTAATAGGATATAGATATTCAGGCCTATCTGTAAAGGCCTATACTTTAAAACTTTAGGTGTATTCTTATCACTTAGCTAGTTATAGAGGTACAAAACAAGAATCAAAATCACAGCCTACCTGTTTATAGGCCTTCTCTCACTATGATAGTCTAAGGCCATGTTCTTAGGCTAAGATCTTTGGCTAAGCAGCAGAGGCAGCCATAAGCTGGGAAGTGTATGGTCACATCCTCACATATCAAACTCGTCACATTGATATAAGGCAATCTAGGGCTCTTAAAAAGGTGATCGGATCTATCACCTCCAGAGAAAGGGAAGAGCCTAGAAGATTTAAAGGAAACTTAGTTTGATAGCCCCCTATCCGGCAAGAACTCACTTATCAATAGGCGGGATGTGAAATCCTCATTTCTTTGTTGTTCTACCACTGTAGTCCCTATTTCCCTATTGTTTGTCTGTATAATCTCTGTTTGGTTCTGTGATTGTTTCTGTCTGCTGTATAATTAATTTTGCTGGGTGTAAACTAAATAAGGTGGTGGGATATAATTGGTTAGATAATCATGTTACAATATGTTAGGATTGGTTAGTTAAATTTCAGTAAAATGATTGGTTAAGGTATAGCTCAGCAGAACTCAAGTTTTACTATATAGTCTGCAGGCAATCAGGAAGTAAGGGGGGGAATGGGAACAAGGAATGGGGGTGGAGGAATTGGAATCATGTTTTGCTGAAGGGGGGAATGGGAACAGGGACACAGGCAAGGCTCTGTGGTGTCAGAGCTGGGAAGGGGGACACTAAGGAAGGAAATTGGAATCATTGCTTGGTGGAAGTTCACCCCAATAAACATTGAATTGTTTGCACCTTCGGACTTCGGTTATTGTTGCTCTCTGTTCATGCGAGAAGGACCAGGGAAGTAAGCGGGTGAGGGAATAAGCCCCCTAACAACATGGACTATTCAATGACTATTATATAAATGTTATATGTATCTTTGTGGGCTTGCAAGTGAGCATCCCTGGCTCAATGGGTAAATTAAAAAATGTTTCCTGCAGTAAATCAATGGATGGCAGTTAATGAAAATCCCCAATTCTGAAACAATGCAGATAAGTTTTTGAAACTATGGCTCCTTGCAGAAATAGCATATATTGGTTTGACCTAGTTCAAGAAGCCTATGAATACAGAGGACCTGAAACTGTACACAGTGACAGCCCTGACCTGGGAGAGGGTCATTCACACTTGATCAAAGAGCTGACATGAGTCTGTGCCCATAGACAGGCCCTGTGAGAGGACCTGAAGTGCTTTAAAGCCTGCCAGGGTTTCCATATGAAAGATGGATGACCACCTGAAAAACCAGGCTTGCTTATGAGCTGTTTATTGTTTTTAAGATATGTTTGAGCTGAAATGTTTTTGTTCTAAAAAAATAGTATGCTACTTTATGAGAGCCGGTTGGTCACTGAATAACCTTGTCATTGCCTCTGAAGTGAGAGGTGCTGAGGTGATCACAGAATGACAGGTATGTAGTCATGTCTAGAGGGAGAGGATTGTGGGATCTTGCCCTGAGAAAGGTGACAGCTAGAGGCCTAAGACCTAATGAGATACACTCATGGGGACCATGGAGGTTTAGAAGTATAGTTAACTCAGGAACTGTGACACAAATATCTCCAATAACAGCAAGAGCAAAAGAGAAAAATACTAGCCAAAGAGTCCAGAGATTTACAAGATCACATAAATAGTCACTCAACGTATTAGCAGAAACATAGCACTGAAAATTATTTTTGCACTCACATTTTGGCTTACAAAAGCAAATAAGTAACAGACACAGTTGACAATACCAACAATTTCCTCAAGGCTTAGCAAAGATGACTTAATTTTTGCCTAGAGTTTCTCTGTCTCTTTCTCTGCTCTTTTCCCACTCCCACAAAAAAGCTACTATAGAACAACTATATAAATGAGCAATTATCCACCCTGATCTCAGGGCCATGTGCTATTTTTGCTCCCCCCCGTCCCACCCCAGGATCTGTGTGCTCTGATATGCAAGTAGAGACTCCAAACTGCCAAAAATCTTTTAGTTTGTGTTGGATGGAATTCTAGTTTTCCATTTCAGTGACATGCCATTAACTGAGAAGCCAGACACTGAAAGTAAGAGTTAGTGAGAATTTCCAGGCTAAATTATGCCAGGAGCTCTCTTGGTCTTTGTTTGACCCAGGATCAGGGGATTAGAAAGGTGCTTCAGAGCCTTAGTAGAAGCCATGCTGGTTTGTACATGTCATATTGTGTTCACCTATGATAGGTATTTTATAACTTACCTTTATTGTGAAAATTACCTTTTATTAGTAAAGCTATGACTCTGAAATAAAAGTGGGAATATCATAACACATAGTACAGATATAATTAAATGTACTGGGACAAACGTCCTACTCTGAAGCAAGACCAGCTACAGTAATCTTTATTTAGTCATTTTATTCCCCTACAATAACAACCCTTCTGTGGAGAAATACCTGAGATTTCTGATTTGGGTGAGAAGTTAAAAGTCCACAGCTATACCCATCCTTTGCCTCACTTTGTTCCACATGCCCAAGGTCACAAAGGATTCAGGATGGTCTTTATAGACTCTAAGGCCAGAAGGGACCATTGTGATCATCTAGTCTGACCTCCTGCATGTTGCAGGCCACAGAACCTCACCCGTCCACTTCTGAAATAGACCCATAACCTCTGGATGAGTTACTAGTCCTCAGATCATGGTTTAAAGACTTCAAGTTACACAGAATTCACCATTTACAGTAGTTTAAACCTGCAAGTGACCAGTGCGCCATGCTGCAGAAGAAGGCAAAAAGCTCCCAGAGTCTCTGCCAATCTGATCTGGGGAGAAATTCCTTCCTAACCCCAAATATGACAAACAGTTAGACCCTGAGCATTTGAGCAAGACCCATAAGGCAGATATCTGGGAAAGAATTATCTGTAGTAACTTAGAGCCCTCTCTAGTACCACATGGCCGTTGGGGATTTTTGCTACTTTAATTATGAAACCTTTTGGAATGCTAGCAAAGAGTTAAAATTTCATATTTCTTACTCCCTTTTAATATTATAGAATTTCTCCTTCCCCTCATTTCAAAACTTTGAATTTTCCCACTGTTAAGGCTCCCCTCTTTCAAATAAAAGAAATAATTGCAATAATTATGGGAAACACAGAAGAAATAAAAAGTTACGCACGCACAGGGTGAAGGATGCTGTATTAGGAGAGCAAAGAGGCAACTCCATCTTTCCAGAAAATGGGAGAAGCATCCTTGTAACTTCCTGCACATGGCAGGAGTTAAGAAAAAATACCTCCTGGTGCGGTACCTCAAGTTCACAGAGAAAGTATTGCCAAAAGGCAGTAGAGGTTTTGGGGTTATAGTTATACATGGACTGGAAGGGACGCAGTTTCCAGGAACACTGTTTTTTTTTTTTATGCTGGACTTTCTTGTGTGTGTGTTAGACCTGCTCAAAATAGCATTCATTTCAATCTATGAGATCCCTTTTGGTGAGGATTTTCCTTGATCTATTTTTGTATTTTTTTCCCTTCCCATCTTGCCTTTTCTTACACATTTCTCAACATGGGGGGGCTATATTTTCAGTGAGGCTCATGTCTCTCAAGCTCTCATTAAAGTTAAGATAGAATCTCTTCTCATCACACTATTTCTCTCTACATTACACTGGCTATGCAATAGTATATGTGCCACATCACGTAACAAGGTCTTGCTGCTTGTCCACGGAGATTTATTGCTCCTTCTTTCCAGTTTCTAGATCACATTAAAATACACTTAAAATACATTAAATAGTTTCCTAACTTTTCTTTACCACATAGACAATTGTTGTAGTTGCCACAGGGACGGAAAATGTCCACACAACAGTCTATGAAGATGTGGTCCAATTTATTTCATTACAGTATTTGCATGACAGTAGGACCTAGAGACTCCAGCCAGGATTGGGGCCCCATTTGGGCTAACCACTGTACAAACACATTCAGAAGCAGTCCATACCCTAAAGAGCTTTTTCTAATTATAAAATCATTTGTGAACCCCTCCATCACAGTAACAGCTGCATAAGACTCCAAAGTGATGGCACAGGTTATCTTCCAAGTTACCTTATCATACCATAATTTATTTGCGCAGTACACATGGCTGTGTGAACTGGTCACACTGAAACCTGAGACCACATGAAAATTACATGGTTTCTATGGAAATCTAAAACTCATTCTGATTCCTTGTCAGTGAACTTTAGAGATTTGTGTTGACCTCAGGCAGGCCCAAAACCTCTTCCTCCAAATGACTCAGCCTGCTCCTTCCTTATTTTGATCTTCTGAGGGTTTGGGGGAGAATAGCAGCCTTTGGCCCTGTGCCCGCAAGGGCTGGGAGGGAGATACCAGTGAAAGGAGGACACTCAGGCCTAAGAATAGTAAACTATGCTTTATTGAAGGAAGGAACGAAGGAAGAACTTACGCTCCAATCTGTGCGGAGAGCCCCTAGGACGCGCGGAGGGGCTGCAGGGGACTCTGGCCGTTCGGGACAGTTGACCAGGCAGGACTCCGCCGGGGGCGAGTCCTCTGCGGCGCTATATTCTCCGCGCTTATCTCGGGGTTACATGGGGTCAACAGCTGGTTACATTCTTATATGTATGCTTTATGCTTATTATATAAACTAACTTGTTTACAGGCAAAAATATGCTGAGCTATGCGACAATATCTTTTGGCAGGGTCTCTCAGACAAAGTTAATTGAAACTGCCTGCATCCTCCGCTTACATCCAGTCACATAGTCCACCACTTAGCTCCTCGCCAATCTTCTACAACCTTGCCCCTACAGGCCCCCTCCCTCACCTCCATATTTCTTTAGGGGAGCAGCTACCTGACATCGGGCCCTTCCCTTGGGGAGGAGAGTGGGGAAAGGAAACTCAAGGGGGGAGGGGACACCAGTGTGCCATCCTCTAAATCCATGGGATGAATCTTCAAAAGGAGTTGGTAATCTACCTTGCACACTCACATCCCTGGATTTCTGCTGCACTATGAAACTAGAACTATGAAATACTCCTTCAGTCCCACTGCTAGCACTTATGTTACCTCACTCTGGGGTCAGATATCACAGAACACTCTGGAACACGTGCACAACAGAAACACAATAAAGCCCTGAAGGCTGGATTACTGCAATCGGGTGGTCTTTGTATGCATAAGGTCCTGTCAGCAGTTTTTGCACCAGATGCTATCTCTACTACTATGATGACCTTCCTGAAGGTGGGCACGCTCTTAAGTCTGCATGGCACACGTACAAAATAGCACACTCTCTCCCACCCAAACTTCTGATTCTCCAGTGTATATGAAGCAGTGATTATGTGCAATTCAAACCCACACAAGCAAAGGCAGAAACTACCACTGTATTAATAAATAAAATAACAATAATAATACCTCACATTCATATAGCATTTTTCATCACTAGATCTCAAAACAATGTACAAAGGAGATAAATATCATTACCTCCATTGTACAGACGGGCAAGCTAAAGCACAGTGTTGAAGTGACCTGTACAAGGTCACCCAGGAAACCCGTGGCATCGCTGGGAACAGAACACAGATCTCAATCCTAGTCCAGTGCTCTGTCCACTTGGCAACACCGCCAGAAGACTCATTGCTTGGATGAATAACTTTCACCTAATTTTAGTAAAGGAAAAATTTTTGTGATGCCTTATTAACTTGTTGAAAAAAACCCAATGGTTTTCCTTTGGATTAGGAGAAAGCAACAAAGAGAGCATGTTTTGCAGTTCTACTTTATGAAGAACCTTGAGATAGAACTGCATACAAGTACAGTCTGTCTTGCTCTTTTAAATTGCTCGGATATGTTTGCTCTGAGCATTTTTCAGTTTTGAGCACAGGTGGGCTGCACTTAAGCTTCAATAAACAGGAAGAATTGGAGATATGCCACAATCTACTGCAACATTGGTGAGTCTCATGTTTAAAGGGCAAGTGCTATGCAAAATTAGAGCCAAATTCTGCACCCCCTTACACACCATGCAGCTCCTTTGACTTCAGCAGGGTTACATGGAGTGCAAGACAGATTTTGGCCTAAAGCGTTATTTGCTGGTTAGGAATACTGTATTTTGATTTTTTTTAAACATAGCATCTCGAATCCTTTGTTTGATTTAGGGCCTTTCCACACAAGGAACAGACTAAAAGCCGGTCTGTGTGTTTTTAACTGGGTTAAGTAGCTTGATTTAAAAAAAGCACTTTTTTTAGTCTATCCCTTGTATAGAAAGAGCCTTAGACAATAAGAAGAGATAACATTTCTAAGATCAGCAATTGCCCTAATGGTCCTGAACATGGACATCCTGTTGCTAACAGACTAATTCATCATCTCCTGTCTATCCCCTCTGGTCTGGTAAAACATACAAACACAGAAAATGAATTATCATTTTGGTAGCCTGTGTGTATAAGGTTTCACAGAAAATGAATAGATGGGGTCTCTAGTGAACTTGTGATACTTTCCTTAAGAGCTAGAACAAGGCGGTTGCAACAAGTGTCGAAAGCTGTTTTGTATAACAGCTTCATAACAGGGACATGAATTTTAGCTCACTTTAAGATGTATCTCACTCTGCGTAAAGAAATGGAAGGCATTTGAATATTTCCAGAAGTTGCATTTATCCCCCATTTCTTAAAGAGAGAAATGACATTTGCTTCTCAAGCTATAACTGTGTTTAAAACAAATTTTGAAAAGTAATTTGTTTTTCTTTTGTAATCATTTGTATTCCTTTTGGATTTTATCAGTTATTTATTTGTTGTACTGGCTCAACTGGCAGTACAACCTAGGATACTCCTAGTGCTCACTCACTTCTCACGGATACAGTTATTTTGTTTTCAATTCTGACTCATATTTACAGAAGGCTATGTAAGAGGATATACAACAGTGGTTTTTAAACTGCGGGTTGGAGCTGGACCTGCTGCTGGCCCCTTCTGGGGCACAGCGTGGTCCGCGGTGCCAGGACAGGCAGGAAGCCTGCCTTATCGCCCCGCTGCGTGGCTCACCGGGAACCGCCAAAGGCAGGGCCAGGTTTACAATGGCGTCAGTGGCGCCATGGAGCCGGGCCCATGCTCATAAGGGGCCCCAGCCTGCTCCACTTGCACTGCGCCCCGAGACCCCACTGGCTCCCCCCGCCCACCACTTGCTCCTCTTGGCCTGCCCACCACCTGGCCGAGGGCTTCTCTTCGCTCCCTGGCCCCACCGCCCCCCGCTCCTCTCTGCCCCCTGGCCGAACCCCAATGCATCTCCGGCTCCAGGAAGTCTCTGCTTCCCACCACCTGTGGGGCACCCGGACCTGAGCCGCCTGGGACTGCTGCAGAAGCCCGGCCAGTCTCAGCCCGGTGGGGGTGGGGGGAACAGTGTGGGGGGCTTGGCTGGGCCTCTCCAGGCAAGTGCGTTTTGAGGGAGCCCAGCCAGGGCCGGCTGATCGCGTCACTCCCGAGGGGCCAGAGCGATTATTCCCCACCCCGGGACCAGCCCTGGCTATGCTGCCATCTCAGCCTCCCAGCAGAGCAGGTGAGTGTGGCTGGGAGGCAGGGTATGGGGGACTGGGTCTCTGGGATGTGGGGGGAGATGGGCTGCGAGGGGGCACGGAAAACGTGTGTTGGGGCACTAGGGAGTGGGGGTTCTGTGGGGGGTGCTGGGCAGTTGTGGTGGGGCTGTAGGCAGGGTGGCGCTGGGCAGCAGTAGTGTTGTGCAGGCCGCTGTGCATTTGTGGGGTGGGGTGGGGTGGGCTCTGGGCATAGTGGGTGCAGGGGGGCTCTGGCCATAGGGAGTCAGGGGGATGTTGGGCGAGGGGGGGGGGCTGTGTGGCATGGCATGGGCCCGCCCCCCAGGGGAAGGGGCATGCTGGCAGCACAGGGCCGGGTGGGCCACTGTGTGTCTGGCAACTGACGGTTTGTAAATAGTGGCCTCGCACTGGGCTGGGCGGAGCGGGGCCACCCCTGCCATGCCATGCCCCATTGCCTCTGGCTGGCCCCTTGCTCTGGGGACTGACCTCCCCGTGCCATGCACCATTGCCTCCATTGGGGCCCACAAATATGTTTGGGGCCAGGCCCACAGAAGATTAATCCAGCTCTGGCCCGAGGTAAAAGCCTGTGCCCAACCCCCTGCCCCAGCCCTGAACCCCCCCAACCCAGAGCCCCTTCCTGTACCCCAAACCCCTCAGCCCCAGCCCAGAGACTGCATCCCCAGCCCAGAGTCCTGACCTCCTCCCACAGCCCAACCCCCTTCTCCAGTCCTGAGCCCCCCTCAAACCCAGAGCCCCCTCCTACACCCCAAACCCCTCATCCCCAGCCCCCCCCAGAGCCTGCACCCCCTACCCAGAGCCCTGAACCCCTTCCACACCCCAATCCCCTGCCTCAGCCCAGAGCTCCCTCCCACACCCCAACCCCCTCTTTTGGGTCACGGGCATCTACTATTTTCTTCAACTGGGTCGCCAGAAAAAAAGTTTGAAAACCACGGATATACAATATCTACTGAGTCACTCCTTATTGAATCTTCCCTAACGTGATGTTATTTTATACCACATTAACAAGATTACTTCAAAGAGCAGTTAGTGACAGATCCTCGGGCCATCCCCTCTGCTCAGGAGTAGAAAACACCCAAATTAAAAATGCCTTTCTTGGAGCCTGGAAAGTGGGGAGGGGGAGGGAGAGAAAGGCAGTACCAGTTTTGCAATATTCTTCCACCCCTTCACTAGGGACCTTTAGAAGCTTATTTATGGGTTCTCAGCAAGGATCAGGCTCCTCAGAGCCTAGGGGTGGGGCTGGCAACCAACTGCTCTCTGAAACATCATTACCAGCTGGCCCTACAGACATCCAAATGGGCGTTATTGGGAGTTAAAGCTGCAGAGCCCCTGCACAGCTGCAGTGGATTCAGCTGTTAGGAATCTTGCTGAGTGGAGGTCAACAACAACAGAGCAGCATAGAATTGCCTGCCCCTGGTGTGGTCATTTCTTGTCAAGAAGTATGTAGAGATTCTTTTCCTTTCAGATCCCCAGGATTCATGGAGTTGAAAGGCTGCCCCAAATACTGTCCCCAAAGGAATGATTTCCTGAAAACGTAGGTAAAATTTGGGGAGTTTCCCCGACTGGTGTGTCCTCCAGTGGGTTATTTTCATGGGAGGGGATGTTCTAGTCCTGACAGGGGAGTATTGCTATCATGTTCAATGTTCTAAAATTACAAAGCGAGAAGGCAGTCTGACTGCTAGGCTAGGAATTCAGAAATATCGCTACTAGGGCTTGAAAAACCCACTCACCCACAGCAAATAGCAATCTTTGCATCAATTTCTGCAGAACTTTGGCTTACCTTTTTTTTAAAAATGCCCTTAAAGTTTCAAACAAAATCTTCTAAACATATCCCATGTAGTGATATCTGTCCGCAGGCTCAGAGAGATGGTTCTACCACCCACACCACTGTTTGGGAGCAGGGTGAGAGCAACTGCCTCTGTAAGGGGGGAACCTGGCTGGCATTGCAGATAAGGCAGGGGTGCTCGAACTGGGGGTTGTAAGGTTATTACACAGGGGGTTGCGAGCTATCAGCCTCCACCCCAAATCCTGCTTTGCCTCCAGCATTTATAATAGTGTTAGATATATTTAAAAAGTGTTTTTAATTTATAAGGGGGGTTGCACTCAGAGGCTTTCTGTGTGAAAGGGGTCACCAGTACAAAACTTTGAGAACCACTGAGATTAGGTGCTCGGTAGGAGGGGCACAGCTGCTGCTGTTAGGAGTACGGTTCTTTGGCCAGCCTGTGACTCTGCACTGAGTGAATCATTGATTTCTTTTGGTTCCATGGGCAAACTGGAAAAACAAATTAATTTCAAACAGAAACAACTCTTTTGTTTTTTCTCAAAACAAAAAAAGTCATTTGAGTTGAAACGGAAAATTCGGAATGTCAAACAAACTGTCAAGTCAAATCTTAATTTCCTTCCTGAAATGCTGATTCAAAACATTTCAATATTTTCAAAATTTTTGTTTTCTGGCTTTTTTTTCCAGGTTAAACTATTTGCCAAATTTGACCTGAATTCATAAACAGTTTGGGTGCCTCACAAATGCATTTTTTGGTAAATGTACTCTTCATTGAAAAAAAATTTGTTCTATATAGCTCCTGGAGCGGAAAGCTCTGCTTGTATGGGGGGCCTCCTGCCAATACTGCCCCATCAAGGGCTGAGTAGGGGAATGGGGGGAAGCCCCCTGCCCCATCCTCCCACCGGAAGGTTGCGTGTGTAGGGCCGGCACAAATCAATTTGTTGAGGAGGTAAGGGCTGTTTAGCATTTACTTGTCCTAGGGAACTCATAAACTGATTTAGTTTGTAGCTGGTGAGGAGGTAGCATTAATGGAATGATTTGGTATTTGGGATGAGGAATGTGATCTGTGGAGCACGTTACATTTGCACAGGAGTTTGGATCTTTACCTAAAGAGCTTTACAAATATTAATTAAGCTTCACAACATCGAATATATACTAGGAATAGTTCACCTATCACTGAAATGCAGCCACCTGTATGGAACACACAGTTATTTAAAGAGCAAAGACCATAGAATGGTTCAGGACAGGAAATGAAGAATACTACATCAAATTGAAATTGCACAGAGAAATTAGTCAGTGAATGTAATTGTCTAAGAGGGAACAGGGCCAGGACATAGGGCTCAACACCCCTACTCTTATTGTATGCCTGGAAGATTTTTAATGATAGATGGTCAGGATCTCCAGTGGTGCTGGAACAATTTGTATAGTGCAGGTACTGAGAGCCATTGAACCAAACTGTAAGTCCTGTATGTGATGGAAACCACGTCAAGCCAGGGGTTGTAGCAGCACCTATGAGGACCTCACTTATATATCATATCTGAATGTACCCCCAGCAACACACAGTGCCCACTGATAGCATGCTGGGTCACCCAGTGTTGATTCAAAAGGAGGAGGACCACCTATTAAGTAACCAAAGAAAATCCACTTCTGGGATGTATTTGTATAATGGTTATCTAAAAACTACACCCACAAGAACTGTCAAGACTGGCAAACTAACAAAAACCAGTAAGAGACTGGAAGTAATTTCAGAATAAAAGCCACAACTGACGCTCAATAATAAGTGTCAGGGAAACATAATCGGTCATTTATTACAGAGATTAATCTCATCATCCACAGAATTACCAGTATTCAAACATGGACCATGTCCATGCCAAGATAAACAGATTTTAATCAAATTGTAATTGGATTGCACCTATTTTGATTTCCACCACTTTTGCCCAATTAAACATAATCTTTATTGGTGTAACACTGAGTTATTAATTTATCTGATGATTGTTGTTTTTATTCTACTACCATAAAAGTAACAAGGAGTCTGGTGGCACCTTAAAGACTAACATATTTATTTGGACATAAGCTTTCGTGGGTAAAAAAGCACTTCTTCAGATGCATGGCCAAATAAATCAGTTAGTCTTTAAGGTGCTACCAGACTCCTTGTTGTTTTTGTGGATACAGACTAACTTGATAGCATAAAACTTGATAGCATAAAACCGTTATTCCAATCTAAAAATTGTATAGTTAAATTTGGAAGTGCTGAACCAGGATAGGTATTTAAATCACAAACATATTTACTAAGGATCTAATCCATTTGAAAATGTCTGTAGCCTTCAGAGCCATGTGACTACAAAGAGCACTCACTTGCTAGCCATGTAACATCTGACATAGAATGTATGTATCCTACTTCCCTCTGTTGGATGGATTAAGTCCTGCTCAGGTTTTTGCAATTGTCTCACCTTTTATGACCAGATTTTCTAAAGACCTCAGCACTCAACATGATAAGCTGTCTGAAAATCTGATCCTAATTGTTGGTGCTGAGTGGTTTTGACAATATGGCACCTGGTGTATGGTCTTCCAAGGATTAAAGGCCCAATTCAGCTCCCAATAAACAGATAAGGTCAAAAAGCCCTACCATAACTGACAGCTAATGAAGATGTTTCTTGAGCTTAACTGGGAGAGGCCTGCATTTTTAAGAACTGAAAGTCCTCTGTTCTAGTTTCTAGGCCCTATATATTCCATTTATTGGTGACCATCCATTGTTTGTGTCAAAAGAAATGATTCAGCTTCACAGCAGTGAGAATATGTAAATAAGCTCCCCCATATTTCATGCCCAACTAGCCCCTTATTTTTCTCAGAACAGTCAATATCCCCATGTGAGCAAGAGAGTTACAAGTGTTCTAGTATTGGAGTAACTTCTCCTGTGTGTCCGCCAGGGGACGGAATGATTGAGGCCTGGCCTGGCCTGTGCTTAGACTATTTTTTTTTTCAAGTTACCTATTTGTATTAGAGGAAACTTCTGTTTCACCATCTAAAAGCTATTTTACTGGAGTCAGAACTCCTCTTCTGCTATGTTTGGTTCTCAGTTCCTGTCAACTGTGTGTGTAGGCAGAGCATTAATCTTTAAATTGCATAATGCCCTTCTTCCCCTTCTCTGAAATGCAGTTTCAGTGAGATAGTTTAGTATCTTTGCGGCATGAGCCCTTTCAAATTCTTCAGACTAACAGATATAAAATCAACCGGGTTAAACTCATATCCCCACATTAATAGACTCGACTGAACATAATAAGCAAATCTCCATCGGCTCCATAAATCTGATAACTAATATAAAGACATCATGCTGGCCCTAGGCCTAGTTCTGATCTCAGGCACACTGGTGTAAAACAAGTTTCAAAGTAACAGCCATGTTAGTCTGTATTCGCAAAAAGAAAAGGAGTACTTGTGGCACCTTAGAGACTAACCAATTTATTTGAGCATAAGCTTTTGTGAGCTACAGCTCACTTCATCGGTCCAATGAAGTGAGCTGTAGCTCACGAAAGCTTATGCTCAAATAAATTGGTTAGTCTCTAAGGTGCCACAAGTACTCCTTTTCTTTTTGGTGTAAAACAAGCGTATTTCCAGTGACTTCAGTGGAATTTGTTCTGGTCTACACCAGCATAAGAGATATCAGAATCATATCCACAGACTTCAACCGTGCAAAGGGGACAGCTGTGGAATGTCTAATGCAGCAGAGGGGGTAGATTTCATCCTCACAACAGGGAGGAGGATACACAGCTGTGAAACCTATGAACCCCGCAGAGCCAGAGACTATATTCTGCTGAATTGTAGCCAAAGGCTGATCCTAACAGTTTCCTGAATATGGTCATCTAGGCAAGAAATACTTAACTTAATTCAATAAGCGTATTTATAACTACATGATTTGCCTCCGTTATGCTTACAGAGCCACACACCAACTGCAGTTTCAAAACTAAGGTGCTTATCATTATAAATATCCTGCTTCAAATACTGTATAGTTAGTCTAACTGCATACATAAAAGCAAAGCTACCTTAAATATTAAAGTCACCATATCTAATATGGTAACTGGTTTTGTCTTATACATTCTGTACAGTATTTTTAAATCTAATGAAAACATTCCTTTGTCACAAAACAAAGAAACTCCTGTTATTGTATGCATAAAAGCAATCAGCTTATACAAGACAAAGCCACTAACATTTTTGCAATTCTTAAACCACAAGGAAAGATTTTAGCATACAAGCTTTGTTTACATAATCTACAGATTAAGTATTCACAACAAGCTCCATATAAATTTCACCAACCTGACTTTCCCATGACCACGTTCTTGATTGTTACCTGAAGCGTCTGTTGACTTAGTTTCTCTTATAAGATTAAGATGTGTTTTGAGCTGACTGTAATTTCCTTGTAGAGCTCCAAGCCTGCAGAGACTGCCTGCAGAGCTGACAGTGCTAGAGTGCGCTCACAGCACAAAGAAAGTGTAACTACACCCATTTATGAGCCTGCCCATGCCTTATAAGGAATAAGGCAAATTCTTTTCTTAGCAAGATTCCAGCTTAGAGTTGGGGTTATTTATCTTCCACAGAAACCAAGCAGCTCAAAAACCACCATGTGCATCCACATGCCAATTTAGTTTAGTAATAAGAGACCATTTCTGATACACTAAGTTGTTACAAACAAAATACTAAATCATATGTGAACTGGCACAACAGGCTTCACAACAGTACAATAAAAAAGAAGTTAACTTACTTTAAATTGGGTGTGTCAGCTTAATTAAGGTAAAAACAACTAGATATTTTAGAGTGTGACTGTGGTCCTGGGGGCATGGGTGGTGGGTATGGTAGGCAGGGGGAGGCTGTGCCTCCCCAACCAGCCTAGCATGGCCCCACCCACGCTCTGGCC
The DNA here is from genome assembly GCF_015237465.2 of Chelonia mydas. NCBI lineage: Eukaryota > Metazoa > Chordata > Testudines > Cheloniidae > Chelonia > Chelonia mydas. The sequence continues at coordinate 150,880,039 of NC_057850.1, forward strand.
CCAGGCCAGGCCCCCCATGCAGTGCCCAGTGCTCTGCCACGGCTGGCTCGCCTGCCTCCCACACTCAGGGCGGCTGGTGCTGAGCTGGTGCACCAGGGCTGGAGGCGCTGCAGCTGTGCCAGCCGGCACTCTGGGGCTGGCCGTCCAGCACATGGGGCTGGGGGCGCTGCGGCTGCACTGCCCAGCCACCTGGAGTCTGTATAAACGGAGGAAATAAGAATGTAAATCTAGCAAAATTGCCACGTCGTATAAACTGATTTTGAACTGGGGAGTCATCCTATCACATCCCTCATACTAAAGTTTTCATGTCTCCTACTGGTTTGTTACACTATCGCCTCAAACAACCAGTTTTTGTTGTTGTTGCTGCTGTTTTTTCTTTTTGGTATATAGATATTCAATTATGAACTTTAGCACTAAAGACTTTTCTTTCCTATGTTTGTAAAGCATGTGACAGGGTCGGGCCAGATGGCTACAGGAGAGTAATAGAAGGCAGATATATTAGCCCCAGGTTAAGTTGGTCCCTTTTCCCTGGGTAAGGTTGTCATAAATATAAAGGGAAGAGTAACCACCTTTCTGTATACAATGCAGTAGAGGGCGGGCCCAGGTTCCCCCCATCCCTCCACAACTCCCAATTTCATACCGGAGAAGTTGAACTGGACTGTGGGTTCCACCAGAGGGGAAGGTCTCTGGCCTGTTCCCCAATCCACTAGGTGGATCAGCAGAGATTGCGGGGATTGTTCTTCTTCCTTTCCCCATGCTGGCCAGTGATGAGGCTAACTGAGTGAACGGCAGATTTGAGCCACGAAAGTGGCCAAACAGAGGGCTGCTGTGAACCTCTGAGGTGAGAAAATCCGTCAATAAGCGCAGGACCCACCAAGGCAGAGGAGGAACTTTGTCACAACTGGTGTTAGAAGTGGGATTTGGTGTGCACAGCGTGGCGGAAGGAGGATGTTATTATTTAAAAAAAAAAAGGAGAGGGTTTTTTTTTTTTTTTCCACCACCATGGAGGAGGTAGTGCGAACACTGATACAAGCCACAGCTGCCCAGCAGGAGGCTACCCGTGTCCAGGCAGCCGCCCAACAGGAGGCAGTATGGCTGCAGCAAGAGACTAATCACCAGCTGATGGACCAGGCTGCTCAAGACCATGCTATGTTGAGGGAACTGGTAAATCAAGTGAAGGCCCTTATGGAGATGATGGGATGCGGATCATACGGGCCAGCAATTGCCTGCAGAAAATAACGGGGGAGGATGACATAGAGGCATATCTCCTGGCCTTTGAGAGGACAGCCCTACGGGAAGCCTGGCCTCAAGATCAGTGGTCTGGCATCCTCATCCCATTCCTGCGTAGGGAGGCCCAGAAGGCCTACTATGATCTGCCTGAAGAAGCTGCAGCAGACTACCCCCAGCTGAAAGCAGAGATCCTGGCCAGATCTGGGGTAACGACCGCAATGTGGGCCCAGTGGTATCACGAGTGGAGGTACCAGGAAAACAAAACCTCACGGTCCCAACTGTTTGACCTCATCCATCTCACACGAAAGTGGTTGCAAACTGAGTCCCGAAGTCTGGAGGAGATACTAGAGGTTCTGGTCATCGACTGGTACATGAGAGGACTACCACCAGACCTTCGCGCCTGGGTAAGCCAGAATGAACCCTCCACCTACGATGAGATTGTCGCACCGGTAGAGAGGCGAAGGACGGCGAGGGAGCTGACCCGACCAGTTAAGGAAGAAGCACCCCGGGTTAAACTAGCAGCACCATGCCCTAGAGCTCGGGTGACTGGGCCACCAGGAGAGCCCAGGTGGAAAAATAAAGGGGCTGAAAGCCCACCAGAAGCCATAAGGAGTCAGAGCACTGAGGGGGAAGAGGATCGTGATGTTTGACTGCCCAAACGAAGAGACCTGGGAACTCCTAGGGCTCCATACAGATGTTACGCCTGAGGGGAGTGGGGACACATAGCTGCACAGTGTCCCAATGCTGAGGAGCCTATGCAGTGTAACCTGGGGAACTGGGCAGACCCATGCTCCCTAATCCACCTTGTGGGGGTCTCACTAACCCCACATATGTACACCAGACCAGTGAAGCTAAATGGGGTAGAGACCACGGCACTGGTTGATTTGGGGAGTGCTATCACACTTGTCTCGGGGAAGCTCGTGAAGCGTAGTCAGCTGCTGTGGGCTAAGTGTACGGGGATAACATGCGTACGGGAACAGTTGGTTATTACCCCACCATCACAGTAAAAATCGAGATTCAGGGGAACACTACTGAGGTAGCAGCAGGTGTAGTCCCTAAACTCCCATACCTGGTGCTCATAGGGAGGGACTTCCCAGGGTTTGGAGACTTACTCCCGGGAGGGGAATTGGAGAAGGGGGGAAACCCTGAAGTCAGTGAGGCATCCACAGTAGACTGTCAACCCCTAATCTTCTCTAATATATCCCCAGATTTGTTCTCCACTCCCAGAGAGGGTAGAAAGTCGAAAAGGGAAAGGAGGACAGCTAAGGCCTTGGGAACTCGAATACTGACCCAAAGCCAGAGGGTTGCTCTCATAGGTAGGCGGACCCAAGCAGCTGAGAAGAAGTCCACCCAGGAGGGAGAAGCACCCGAGTCTGACCCACAGCCTAACGCCTCTGAACCAGTAGAGGCAACAGAGACTGACCCCCTAGATCTCGGGCAGATTAGCCCCGGGAGAGGAAATTTTGGACGGGAGAAGGCTGAAGACCCGAGGTACGACAACATTAGGAAGGAGGTGACTGAAATAGATGGGGTCCCCGTGGAAGGAAAAACCCAGGGACCAGGACCCTACTTCATAATGAAGAAGAATCTCTTATACCGGGTTGCACCAGTACAGGGGCAGAAGGTACAGCAGATCATAGTACCTCAAAAACACCAGAATGCTGTATTAAGTCTTGCCCATAGTCATCTTTTGGGGGGGAGGGGCATTTGGGGGTAGAGAAGACCTTGGTACGGGTCCTGCAACGATTCTTCTGGCCCGGAGTACATGAAGAAGTGTGGAGGTACTGTGCATCCTGCCCAGAGTGTCAGCTGCACAGTCCCCGTCCCCACTTGAGGGCACCTTTAGTACCCCCTTCCCATCATAGAAGTCCCCTTCGAGCGAATAGCCATGGACCTAGTGGGACCCCGTGAGAAGACAGCCCAGGGCCACCAATATATACTTGTCGTTCTGGATTATGCTACTCGCTACCCAGAAGCCATCCCCCTGCGGAACATGGCCTCTAAAATGATAGCTAAAGAGTTGGTGGGGATCTTTGCCCGAGTGGGGCTACCAAAGGCGATATTAACAGACTAAGGTACCCCATTTGTTTTGAAGCTAATGAAGGACATCTGTACGCTGCTCCATATCCATACCCTGAGAACTTCAGTCTATCATCCGCAGACTGATGGTCTGGTACAAAGTTTTAACCGAACCCTCAGGCAATGATAAGGAAAGTGCTAAGTTGGGACGGGAAGGATTGGGACACCCTATTACCCTACCTTATGTTTGCAATCCCGGAGGTACCTCAGGCCTCAACTGGGTTTTCCCCCTTTGAGTTCTTATATGGATGCCACCCAAGTGGCATACTAGATATCGCAAAAGAAATCTGGGAAGAGGAACCCAATGAGGGGAGAAATATAATTGACCATGTGTTGCAGATGCAAGAACGGATAGCCCGGGTCACCCCTGTCAAAGTCAGATTCAGGACTCACATAATTTGTCAGACCACTCTGTTTATTAGCAAAGCGCCTTGCTAATGCACCCAGATGTGAGCCCCTCTCTGAGGCCCAAGATAACCTATTTATACAGCTAAGCCAAAGCCAATTTAACATAAGAGACAAAAGAAAGCAGAAACTGACAAATATACATACATATCTTATTTGCATACTAACGTTTACCAATCTCCTAGCTCAGTAGGAGCTCTAAGTTAATTAGTTTGAGGACCCATTGTCTCATACTCCTTAATGTTTCTCTTCCTGACAACTATATTTCAACAAACCCTTCAAGTAGCATTTCTTTAATGAATTATAATTTCAATATAATTCATTCTACTTTCACACCCCTATTGTATGGGAACATTTGGAAAAGGTGCAGGAGGCCCAGCGAACCCATTACAATCGCCAGGCAAAAGTCCAACAGTTCCAACCAGGGGATCGGGTGATGGTGTTGGTACCCACGGCAGAAAGCAAGCTTTTGGCCCAATGGCAGGGGCCCTATGAGGTGGCTGAACCTGTGGGGGAAATAACCTACAAGGTGTGGCAGCCAGAATGCCAGAAACAAGAACAAATTGATCACATTAACCTCTTAAAGCCTTGGCACCAACGAGAGGCGTGTGTAGTGACCCAAGAGACCCCGATCCAGGGAAATAACATGCAGAAGCAGATCAGGATATCCACTGATCTGACACTAAACCAGAAGAAGGAGGTAACTGAGATGATCAACCGATACCAGGACGTGTTTTCAACTAAACCAGGTCGGACTACCGAAGCATATCACCACATTATCACAGACCCTGGGGCAAAGGTAACTTTAAGTCCCTATCGGGTCCCAGCAGCAAAAAGGGGGGAGATCAAGGCGGAGTAAAAAGGATTTTGGAGCTGGGAGTCATTGAAGAGTCCCATAGTCAGTGGTCAAGCTGATTGTGTTGGTGCCCAAACCTGATGACACCACTAGGTTTTGTAATGACTTTTGCCGGCTGAATGAGATATCCAAATTCGATGCATACCCCACACCCCGTATCAAGGAGTTAGTTGACTGCCTGGGCAATGCCCGATTGTTGACCATCCTTGATTTAACAAAGGGATACTGGCAGATTCCCCCTGCCAAAGATGCGAAAGAAAAGACGCCATTCTCTACCCCAGAGGGTCTTTTTCAATATACTGTTCTTCCTTTTGGACTGCATGGGGCACCTGCCACCTTCCAGCGTCTTATGGACAAGCTCCTACAGCCCCATACCAGTTATGCAGCGGAATACCTGGATGATGTGATTATTCACACCTACGACTGGGAAACCCACTTGGAAAAGGTGGAAGCGGTTCTGGACACGCTAAGACAGGCTGGCCTCACAGCCAACCCAGCCAAGTGTGATATAGGGCTAGCCAAGGCTAAATACCTTGGCTACATTGTAGGAAGGGGCATGGTCAAGCCCCAACTAAACAAACTAGAGACTATCCAAAATTGGATCTATTTATTTTAACAAAGAGAAACTTAAGGGGTGACTTGATTACAGTTTATCAGTACCTACACAGGAAACAAATATTTGATAATAGGCTCTTCAATGTAACAGAGAAAGGTATAACAGAATCCAATGGCTGGAAGTTGAAACTAGAAAAATTCAGCCTAGAGACAAGGCATAATTTTTTAATAGTGGGAATAATTAACCATTGGAACAATTTACCAATGGTCGTGGTTGATTCTCCATCACTGACAATTTTTAAATCAAGTTTGGATGTTTTTCTAAAACATATACCCTAGGAATGATTTTGGGGAAGTTGTATGATCTGTGTTATACAGGAGGTCAGACTAGATGATCAGAAAGGTCCCTTCCGGCCTTAGAATCTATGACCTGATCAGAGAATTTTAAACTATGGTTAATATTTCCTCATAAATCAGTCCCTCCATATTGGTAGCCTTTTTTGCTCTTTCCTGAATTCCAAATGATCTATAACTATTTGTTTAGCTGCCCAGAACTAAGTATGCAGAATTCCAGATGCAGTCTCACCAGATTCATGATTCACCTTCCTGGTCTCAAGTATCATGAGAGGTAGTCATGTTAATCAGTGTCAAGGTTCCTTCCCCACTCTGAACTCTAGGGTACAGATGTGGGGACCTACATGAAAGATCCCCTAAGCTTATTCTTCCCAACTTAGGTTAAAGAATTCCTCAAGGTACAAACTTTTCCTTGAACCCTATGCTGCCACCACAAAGCATGTTAAGAGGGAAAGAGCCCACTTGGAGACATCTTCCCCCAAAATATCCCCCCAAGCACTACACCTCCTTTCCTGGGGACGGCTTGATAAAAATCCTCACCAATCTGCATAGGTGAACACAGACCCAAACCCTTGGATCTTAAGAACAATGAAAAAGCAATCAGGTTCTTAAAAGAAGAATTTTAATTAAAGAAAAGGTAAAAGAATCACCGCTGTAAAATCAGGATGGTAAATACCTTACAGGGTAACCAGATTCAAAACATAGAGAATCCCTCTAGGCAAAACCTTAAGTTACAAAAAGACATAAAAACAGGAATATACATTCCATTCAGCACAGCTATTTTACCAGCCATTACACAAAAGGAAATCTAATGCATTTCTAGCTAGATTACTTACTAACTTAAGGAGTTATGAAGAGCATTCCTGATCTGTTCCTGGCAAAAGCATCACCCAGACAGACAGATCCTTTGTTTCCCCTGCCCCCCCCCCCAGCTCTGAAAGTATCTTGTCTCCTCATTGGTCATTTTGGTCAGGTGCCAGCGAGGTTATCTTAGCTTCTTAACCCTTTACAGGTGAAAGGGTTTTGCCTCTGGCCAGGACGGATTTTATAGTTCTGTATACAGAAAGGTGGTTACCCTTCCCTTTATATTTATGACAATCTGTATCCACAAAAACAACAACGAGTCCAGTGGCACCTTAAAGACTAACAGATTTCTTTGGGCATAAGCTTTCATGGGTAAAGAAGTGGACTTTTTACCCATGAAAGCTTATGCCCAAATAAATCCGTTAGTCTTTAAGGTGCCACCAGACTTCTTGTTGTCCTTCTGGTCTATGCAGGAAGTCCTTAATTGCACTGAACTCTTTTCTGCCCGGTTCCGTTGTAAATTCATAAACTAGTTTGCAATGTTCTAGAATGCCACGCAGGTCTCTTTCAACCTTTCTGCTTTCCTATTGTCTTCCTCCCACTGAATATCTATGTTTCATATGTTCTGCCCTGCTGCATTAGTTTGCATTTTTCCTCAGTGTAATCCCATTTGTGCAATTTCCTGATCATGCTCTTTATTTCCTTTGGTATTATTTCTCATTTCTCAGTGAAATATTTCTCATTTTAGTACAGTCTTCCATTTTAACCAATGTGCTATTTAATACCTCTTTCTAATCATCCTTATAAAGGATGTACCTAACACCCACCTCTACATTTTGGTCCAGTTTATACTTAAAAAGAAAAAAAGAGAGTTGTCTTTGCTTATTCCATTTTAAAAAACAGGTTCAGTCTGAGATTCATTTAATTTTTTGCTTTGTCACTATGGGCCTCACAAAAGTCCAAACTGGCTTTCCCCCCGCCCCGAAAATCTTCCAGTAATTAACACCAAGGAGCTTTATAGGTAATAACAACGCTGATATAGACAAGGCATCAGCAGTCAGTGGTGTTTCAGCCATTGCGTTGAATAGACTTCTTCTGAACAGGGTAAAGCCTGGTCTGTGCTAGGAATTTACATCAGTATAGCTACATCTCTCAGGGATATGAAAAATCCACATCCCTGAGATATGTAGCTACACCAACCTAACCTCCAGTATAAATAATGTTAGGTCGACAGTCAACCTGGCTACTGCCTGTCGGTGAGGTGGATTACCTATCAAACTGGGAGGGTGTATCTAATGGGGTCTCACAGGAATCAGCATAGGCGTGTGCAGCACATTTCATTAGGGTGTGCACCCAGGGAATTTTTTTTTTTTAAGGCAAACATTTATTGAATACTCAATCATAAAGGGATAGCTCAGTGGTTTGAGCATTGGCCTACTAAATCCAGGGTTGTGAGTTCAATCCTTGAGGGGGCCATTTAGGGATCTGGGGCAAAAATTAGGGACGGTACTTGGTAGGATGATTTAATTGGGGATTGGTCCTGCTTTGAGCAGGGGGTTGGACTAGATGACCTCCTGAGGTCCCTTCCAACCCTGATATTCCATGACAAAGCCAATTCTTGTTCAGAGTACAAAATCGTGAGTCAAGGCGCTGTTGGGACATTGTACTTAGTTTTTTACATGTGCTAGTTTTGAAAAGGCTCTTTCACATGAACAGCTTGTAACAAGTAATACTGCAAAGCATTGAACAGATTTGTAAAAGGCCTGGAACATGGAAGATTGATCTGATTCCTTTAGCCAATCAAGCCACTCTCTGGTGGTGTTCGTAGTGCTACCTTTAGGAACAGGTCCATCATAACCCCGAAGCAATCCGACTTCAGCTTCCAACTCATCCAAGGACACTTTAAATTTGTTGGCAATGATTCTCATATCGTCCCTGCCAATGTCTAAGCTCAGCAGTTTTCCCATTGCAGTCACAATTTTACAAGTCTCCTGTTCAAATTGCTGGTAATCATTGAGTCTAGGAGTGGGTAAAATGAAGTTATTCTCTCCTGCTCCTCTTTTGTATCAAAGTGATGCTGGGACTCAAACACATCATCAATATGAGTGGACGTTTTTCTCTTCTTAACTGGGGGAATCAATATATCATTCTCTACACCCATTTTCACATTGTCATTGAAAACAGATTGAAAATACTCTGGGCCACTTCTCATCACAGCCAAAGAGTTACGCAAGCTTTTCACCCCTGTCATTGCAGTAAGTAAATTGAGATCTGGAGCTTGAAGAGCCTTACTCACTTTTACCACCATCTGGAAAATAGGGTGCTTCCTGTGAAGGGCAAAGATGAACTTGAATGAATTTAGTTCATGGATAAGGCCCCTGGCTTTTATTTTAGCGTCAGCAAGGCGAGTTGTTTCGATAATCTCTTGTAAAGCTTGTGAAATGATGGAGTAGTTTTGTTTTACAGCAGCCACTGCTTCTGCTCTGCATGCCCATCTTGTGTTTGATAGTGACTTCAAAGTCTTCAACTGGGATCCTACTTCTTGTGAAATCTTCTCCATTACTGTATGTCGCACAGGATTCCCCTCCATGAAGGCATAAAGAGTCTGAATAACACCAAAAAAATCAAAGAGAGTTCTGTTTTGTTTACTTGAAGTGCATGCACCTACTAGGACGAGGTTCAAACAATGCACACAGCAGTGTACACAGAGTATTTCACTGTTTCTTTACATTTCATTTGAACTCCCGCAGCACATCCAGACTGATCGTAGATGCCCCATCAAAACAGACAGACATCACTGATGACCAGTTAATTTTAAGAATGCCAAGGATGTCATTTAGCTGGTCAAAAATAGACTGAGCATCAACTGTTAATAGTCTCTGAACAGTCACAAAATGTTCAACTGGACTATGTTTTTCATTGTCAAAATACCGCACCACAACGGACATCTGTTCATGGTGTTCACAGTCAGTAGTGTCGTTGGCAATTATTGAGACCATTTTTCCATGTGGTGAAGACACAATCTTTTGTTGCACAACGTTATGCAAGGCCACAATTAAATCATTTTGGATGCGATTACTCAGACAGGTAGCGTTTCGAGGAGATTGTTGCACATGTTTTGCCATTACAGGATCATATTTTTGGAGCATATTGACAAGACTTAGAAATAAACCTTTCTCAAAACTGTCAGCTTTTTCATTGTGACCCCTGAATGGTCTCCCACCTTTCGTCAAACACAGAACAATGTTAATCAATCACTCCATTACAGTTTGGTTATGGCACCGTTCTTCTTGTTTAGACAGATAAGTCTGCTTGCTGTCATCCAACAATACATCAATAGGTTTCCCTTCATTAAAACTTGACCATGAAGAACAGCTCAACACATGAGATTTTGACAGTTGGTGGTTTTAAAAACATTTGTTAGCCCTATGCCAGTTTCTGAATCCCTTATCAATAAATGCTGGATCAGTGTGACCTTTGTTTGCTGCATCATTAGAGAAGAAGAAACGGCAGTAAAAGCAAAATGCTGCATCCTTTGATGAGCTATATTTTAACCACCTATACTGCTCATACTAATCGGACTGAAAACTTCTTTGTTTATTCCCTATTTTACTTCTACGAAACATGCTCAATCTAGGCTGATAAGGACCTCTAGATAATCAAGACCGAAGTTCCAATCTATTTTTTGGAATATCACAAACCGGGTCATCAGATGGAATGTTTGATGGCTTTGAATAGGAAATACACTGATCTGAACTAAGAGACAAAGTCTGTTTCTGTTGGTCATTACTCAGTTTATTGCACTCACTGGAACTGGTGGCAGCATTATCTTCATGTAAATTCTTAACCGAGGTATTTGCACTGCTATCAGCACATTCATTATAATTCAGTTTGTCTGCTCCTTTTCTTAACAATGAACTGATCCATATTTTAAAATTAAAAGGGGGTATCATACGATTGAATTAAAACATAAAGCCACAGCCTTGTTATGCTATTTCAGTAGAGTACACGCAACAAAGATTACAAACACTGTAGACACTGCGCTGGGCACACCTGATGCGGCCACTTATGTAGGTCAAATAATTTTCTAGAATAGTAGTCGGAGGAGGAGGGGAGGACCAACGGTAATGCGGCACCGCAGTAGTGGAGACGCATGCTGCAAGCGAACGCAGGCTTTCTATACATTTCTACAACATCTATAGAACACAATTTGGCGCTTATTGCATAATACAACAATCCATACTTTAAAACTAAAAGAACGTATCATGCGATTAAATTAAAATTCAAAGCCACTTTTTTTCAGACATTAGGGCAGGGGTCTCAATCTAAAAATGACCACGAGGGCCACATGAGGACTAGTGCATTGGCCCAAGGGCCGCATCACTGATACCCCCATCACTGCCCCCAGCCCTGCCCCCAGCTCTGCCCCTTCCATGAGGCCCCGCCCCTGCCCTGCCTCTTCCCACCTCTTCCCTGTCCCCCATTCCAACCCCTTCCCTGTATTTTTACGTCTGATTTTGTAAGCAAGTAGTTTTTAAGTGAGGTGAAACATGGGTATGCAAGACAAATCAGCCTCCTGAAAAAGGTACAGTAATCTGGAAAAGTTGAGAGCCACTGGTCTAGCAGGTTCCAGAGAAGCAGCCGTTTAGTCTGTATCCGCAAAAAGAAAAGGAGGACTTGTGGCACCTTACAGTCTAGCAGGCATTACTTGGGCCTGCTGTAGCACAGGGGGAGCTGACCTTCCACTACTTCTTGCCATCCATTCCAGCCCTACATTTCACTGCAGTTTGTGCTACGCCACCATAAACCAGGATTTGTACTGGTGCAGCTTCCCCTCTGCTACAAACAGGCCCAGTATAGGCAGCGCCTGAGTTAGGGCAGCTGCAACTTGCTCCATTTAGACAGGCTCGTGCTTTGGCCGCGCCCCCGGAGAGGAAGCCCCTGGCCCAGTTCCACCTCAGCGGCCCCCGGCACGGCTCCCCGCGCGCGTGGTGCGCTGCCCCCAGCAACTCGCCCCGCCCCCGGCGGGCATTCTGTTACATTTACGCGGACGCTGGGGGGTCGCGAGGCTCAATCTCGGCGCGAGCGGGCGGCGCCATGGAGCTAACGGCCCCGCCGCGGCCCTGGGCCTTCCTCTCGCTGGCGGCCGCGGCGCTGCTGCTGCCGGAGCCGGCGGGTGAGTGACGGGCCCCAGCTTCGCCCGACCCCAGAGAACAGGGAGCGAGGCGGGGCCTCTCTCGAGTGACGTCAGCGCCCGCCTCGCCGGGAGATCCTCGGGCCGCGCTTCCCTGGCTCCGGCCAGCGGCCCCGCCTAGAGGCCAACTGACAGCGGCGTCTCCGCGGGCGGAGGGAGTCCGCGCTGCGCCTGCGCGCCGCACGCTGAAGGCTCAACCGGGCGCACGCGCGGTTCCCTCCCCCGCCAGGGGCCCGCCCGGCCTGGTGCGATTGACAGCGCGAGGAACGTCCCGCGCGCCAGCGGGGCCCGGGGTGCGCGGCTGCCGGTCAGCTGCGTGTCAGTCATCCCAGGCGGTGCGGGGAGGAGGGGGCAGCTGCTGAAAGAGCCCGCTGGGCCTGGCGGCTCCGGCTCCTTCGCCTCGCGTCCCTCCGCAGCGCTGCTCTGGTACAGGAGCGCCGAGGAGCAGCTTCGTGCTCGGTGAATTTTAAAATCGCCGAGTTGCTTAAGGTCCCTTGGCTGCCAGCTGGAAAGGTTGGCGGAGTTTTCCCTCAAATACTGGTCAGACGGGCCGGTGACAGGCTCATGGCTATTCGGTCTTCTGCATTGCGCTCAAGCAGCTTGCCCTCGCATCTGTTGTATACAGGCTCTGCTACCACGGACGTGGTTTCCCTCCTTTGCCACACTCTTAATCAGGGATGCCTGGACCAGGGGGTGCAGTAGCACCCCTTGGCTTGAAGTAGTTATAACAACCCAAATAAATGGTTTCCGCCTTCAGCGCCCTCACTATGCCCCAGCACCCGTCCCCTTAACAGGCCCCAAACTTTGTCATTACTCTTCTCTTTGGTGCTGATCCATTTTTGATTATTCCTCCCCTTCTGCATGAAACAGCTGGTGAACTTTTCTTTTGCCAGACTCCTTTACTTGCTCATGTTAAAAAAACTAGTGGAGACCCACCTGCGGTGCTGCCAACTCAGTTTTATCAAGACTCATGCTACTTGTGTTCTTAAAGGCTCAGCTTCTTGAGTTGTTATTGTATGAAACTCTCAGCTTTCTTTCTTTCTTTCTTTCTTTCTTTTTCAAGGTAAATTTTTAGCCTTCCTGGTTCTCGATAAAAGCTTGAAAATATACAATAAAGATTCAAAACCAGATGGCAAACAGGAAGGACCCAAAATGTGTATTTGGAATATCTCATGATTTTAAACCACTCAGAATTTTTGCACAGCTGGGATTGGGAAGCGGGTCATTTACTTTGGGAAGCATTTGAGTTGGACACATCTTCCTTTCTTTGTTTTTTGTCAAATGTTTGTGTGATTCTGTAATCTATCAACGTCTTTTGACTCAAAATTCTCTTTGGCAGGAAAGCTATTAATTTGCAATCGATTTTACTTGTCATATAATTAAATGTACATGTAGTGCTGTATAAACTTATGTAACCCTTCTGCCAGGTGCAGCCAGCAGCAACCAGGCAGGGTTCAATATCTAGGAGTTCCTTTGCATTGATACAACACAGAACCGGCTTGAGCCCCAACCCAGTAACCTGGGAAATTTACACACCACCTCGGGCACCTCTGAGAGGCAATACTTCCCCTGTCGTAAGCACAGAGTCTGATTGTAGAAAAGAAACTTTTAATAGAAGGAGGGAAGTAACTGCATTAATTTGGGAAAACACTGCAAACAGGGTTCATAATCATAAACCATGAGTAAACGACTCACCCCCAAGTACAGTAACTCCTCACTTAATGTCTTCCAGATTAACATTATTTCATTGTTACGTCACTGATCTATTAGAAAACATGCTCATTTAAAGTTGTGCAATGCTCCCTTCTAATGTTTGGCAGCCGCCTGCTTTGTACACTGCTTGCAGGAAGAGCAGTCTTTTGTCTGGTGAAAAACATTTCCCTGGAACCTAACCTCCCCCCGCATTTACATTAATTCTTATGGGGAAATTGGATTCACTTAAAACCTTATTGCTTAAAGTAGCATTTTTCAGGAACGTAACTACAACATTAAGCGAGGAGTTACTGTAGGTTGGGCAGTGTCTAAGCCAGGTTAAACCAGTCTAGGAATGGCTCTTGATGAGAGTGTGTAGCCTCCTGGCTAGGGATACCTGTCCCCACCCCTCTTATTTTTATAGTTCTCTGCTATTTGAGCCTGTGGGTTAACAAGGTTCTTTCAACTGAGGGTGGCCCCCTCATTTGGGACAGGTTAAGCACAGTCCTGCTTTCCTGTATTCCTACAATAATTACAACATTGGTAACCATATTTCACTACCCCTGCATTCAGTACTAAGGTGATTTGTACCCAACACCAGACAAAGTTGATCACTTGGACACTGCTGTATCTGCTGAATATGTAAGCAAAGCAGGAGCAAACTGTATTTACATAAATACACCCAAGTGATTTCCCCTCCCAGCTAGCTGTTAGGGAAGCATTCATTCAGCCCCTGCTTACACTTATAATAAAACTTAATAGTAAGAAAAATTGTTGTATACTTTGATACCATATAGATAACCATTTGACTGAAAACATTAGCGAAGCATGCTTTCTGCTGCAGCATACTCAAAGAACTTCATAGTCATATATTTGACTAGTCTATCCACTAAACAAAATTCATATCTCCCCCAACCCCCAAACTAAAAGTATGGTTAAATTAAACTCAGCAGTGCTTCAGTTATGTTTAGTGGGCTATGATGTGGGCTTTATGCATGATACTCTGGGTTTCATGTCTTAAATTTTCATCCTTGCTTAGTGATCAAAATGTGGAAATCATTTATCCTTGTTGTTCACAAGTAAATAGATGGACCGATGACTGCATGATATATTGTTTGCATTCTCCAGTAACATTGGCTGTTGGTTCAAATGTTTTCCTCTATCCTTGCTATTCAGACCTTTGTCAATCTGGTTAAAGCATAATTTGAATACTTTAGAATTATTTTGTTTTCATTTTAAAGTTCCAGAGAAGATTAGCTTTAAAGACTTTGTGAGTGTCTATCTCAAGCAAGCAGATAGGGGAAGTACTGTAAATCTTGAAAGACAGTTGGAATTCTAGGTTAGAAATTAGACCACTGTAATTTTAAAACTGGAAACATTCAGACTTCACTGACACTGGACTTTTCCAATACCATCATTCATTTAAAAAAAATAAAAAATCTAACATCTACAGTTAACTCAGAAGATGACTTCTGAACTTGGTTATTGCACTACAATATTGTTTGTCTTATAAGCCTTGGCCTTGGAAAAATCTGCAATTGAAAACAAAATTTGATAGCTGGCCTTTGTCACAGTTCAGAGAAACTGCACCTGTATCCCCCTTCTATCATCCAGCAAGGGCACCCACTCTTAGGCTTTCAGCTCCCCAGCCATCACCTCTCTTGGGTGGAGACTCATGTCTCCCTACTGATCAGGATATTTCCAGGCTGCTGAGCTCCCCGACTACACTATGAATCCCCCAATAATACAGATTCTTACAGTAAGCATGCTTTGCCTTCTCTTCAGAGGCTATAAACAGAGTAATTACATACAGTTAAGATACCGCACAGCTCTTCCTAAGCAAGCACATTTATTCTTAAGGTGAAAGGCTTACAGAGAAAACAAAAGAACCTGCATGCAGGCTTATAAGCTTACCCCCTGACTCCAACAAGAACTCTGGCAGATGAACAGTCCCTCAAACCCCACCAAAGGGTTTTTCTGTGGTCACAAGTTCATAACACCTGTTAGATAAGAACTATCACCCCCAGGAATCTGTGAGACACTCTTTGATCCAGTTTGGTCATCTGGTCGGGTCCTCATGTAACTGCAGAAATTAGGTTCCTCCTCAGGCTGCAGCTGTAAAAGGATGGCTCTGGTGGTGGAAAGTTGCCTTCCCCTTCCAAGTATTTCCTAGGAATCCCACTTAACATTGTTTGTCTAGCACATTGTTTCAAAAAGTCCTTTGATGCTCATAACACTTGCAGTGTTTAAACTAGCACTATGTAGAAAAAAGGAGGTCGACTTTGCCTCTGTGTCGTTCTGGGTGGTGGTGTTAGTGCATCAATGAAATGAGGCACTTACAGCAGCAGGAGACAAATTTAGGTTTGGGTGCATCCAAAACTGACAAAATGAGTCAACTTAGGTTGACCTAACTTGATAGTGTAGACCAGTCTGAAGAGTCTAAATAGAAGAATAGAATTGTTCTTAGAAGCAGAAACTAACCAGTCACCTCATGCATGGTAGGATCCAAATAAAGATTTATTACTAATTCATAGATTAGCATTGCAGGCTACTTCAGGTTTGAAGATTGTTCTCTACAGAAATAACTGCTAGACAGATGATTTTAAAATAACAGTTTAAAATATAAGTAGGTTTTTGTTTAGGGGCTGTGAAAAGTCTGAAGTATTACCTGCCATGCACTGCATCCTGATTATAATGAGTGGAGCTTTTACTGTACCAAAACATCATTGCAATAAATAGAGATCTTTCTATGAATCATGATCTTATCTAAAATTTGTAGAATTATCAAAAAATATGTAAATGTTTACAATTAAGTATATTAGTAAGGAATACCTTTATTAGTTAATGTTTCATCTCGTATGGAAGAAAACAAGATTTATGTGCGTCCCAACCATCAGGGAATAAACCAGTTTTGAAGTCTTAGTTGAGGTTCTGAATGACCTCCCCTTAACACCAGCACCTACCTGCCCATTTGGTCACCGCCTAGAGCATTTTTACCAAGCTTGGGAGCATATTAACAAGACTGTTGGGTTTTAGAAATAGTTCAATCAGGCTATTCCATGCCTTTTATTTTTTGCCCCCCTACTCTACCCACCTCCCCGTCTTGGGTCCGTTCTCATGAGCACCTTATAAGACTGGAAGTAGATCGTCTACCACAGCTAGATGCTGTGGAACCTGTACCAACACAATACAGAGGGAAGGGTTTTTATTCCCACTATTTCCTAACCCAGAAGAAAAGTGGTGGA
Organism: Chelonia mydas; assembly: GCF_015237465.2. Taxonomy (NCBI): domain Eukaryota; kingdom Metazoa; phylum Chordata; order Testudines; family Cheloniidae; genus Chelonia; species Chelonia mydas. Next base: position 150,896,453 of record NC_057850.1, read on the forward strand.
TGGCGACCGATAGTAGACATTTGAAAACTCAACAAATTCATGTGCTCCCAAAAATTCAAGATGGTTACCTTAGGCACAATAATCCCAGCGCTGGAACAGGGGGACAGGTTTTCAGCCATCGACCTACAAGATGCATATTTTCACATCTCAATACATCTGGCTCACAAACGATTCCTCCGATTCACAGTGGGACACGACCGCTTCCAATACAGAGTGCTCCCATTGGGACTGTCCACAGCACTGAGGGTGTTCTCCAAAACCCTTGCAGTAGTCGCAGCTCACCTGCGCAAACAAGGGATCATATTTTTCCCATACCTAGATGATTGCCTTACCAAAGGACACTCATACACAGAGACAGAAACAATCACACAATAGACCATCAATCTCTTCCAAAGACTGGGGTTGCAAATAAACTTTCAGAAGTCACATTGATACCCACAGAACAACTAGAATTCATCAGGACACTTCAGGACTCAACTCAAGCCGGAGCCCTAGCCAACAAACATCTCATAGATGTCAGTTACATCTGTCCATGAATCGAGGCACGGATGTGCCTACAATTACTAGGACACATGGCTGCCACCATGTTCGTGGCAAAATACATCAGATTACACATGCGGTGTCTTCAGGGCTGGCTGCGTTCAGTATACAAACCCACCAAACAGCCTCAACATGGTGGTAACACCACCGACCAAGGTTTTAGCAATGGTGGACAAGACCAGAGAACGTCTGCATAGGGGTTCCCTTTCACCACAGATCTCCTTCAGTCATGATCACAACAGATGCCTCCCTACGGGGCTAGGGGGCACACCTGGACCACCACACGACACAAGGCAGATGGTCAACATCGGAAGCATGCCTTCATGTAAACCTACTAGAACTCAGAGCAGTAAGATACGCCTGTCTTCACTTCCTACCACTTATAAGAAACGAATCAATTCGAGTGATGACAGACAATGTCACATGTATATTCTATATCAACAGACAAGGGAGGGCATGATCCCACTCCCCATGCACCGAAGCCGTGAGACTATGGAACTGGTGTATCCAACACCACATCAACATCTCAACTTCTTACCTACCAGGATGCCAAAACACCACCGCCGACACATTAAGCAGATAGCTCTCACAAGAGCACGAATGGGAACTGAACCCTACAGTCTTACAACAGATATTCTATCAATGGGGGTTCCCATCTATCGATTTATGTGCCACAGCACAGAACCACAATTTTGTTCCAGGGGTGGGACTTGGTCCCCTATCCCTGGGGGACACTTTCCTAATCTAGTGGGACTAGTATGCATTCCTACCGATCCCACTACTACACAGAGTCCTATGCAAGACCAGGGATGACAAAGCTAAGATCATCTTGATTGCTCCAGCGTGGCCCAGACAGACCCGGTACCCTTACCTGCTGCGTATGTCAGTTTGCCCTCCATGAACTCTTCCAATGAGACCAGACCTACTGTCACAGTCCGATGGTCAGATCCTCCATCCACAATTGGAGAAGCGCCATCTGAAAGCGTGGCTCCTCCATGGTTCCAATTACACGAGTTAACCTGTTCGGAGCAGGTTAAACACGTGTTTTTGAACAGCAGATGTGAGTCCATGTGCAATACTTACCTACAAAAGTGGAAACGTTTTTCCACATGATGCCTACATAAACGACTTACTCCCTGCACTACGCCACTTCCAGAGATGCTAGACTACCTTGTGGAACTAAAGAACTCAGGTTTATCATTAAGCTCTATCAAAGCACATCTCATGGCGATTAACACCTTCCATGACAAAATCGACATTTACACATCCAACTACAAAACACTTCCTTGCAGGACTTCAGAAGCTTTACCCTGAAGTACACCCTCCCACTCCCATGTGGGTTCTGAACTTAGTCCTCAGGGCACTCATGAGACCATCCCTTCAAACTCCTAACTACCTGCTCCTTACTATACGTGTCAATGAAGGTAGCATTCCTCGTTGCCATCACATTGGCTAGAAGGGTAAGCGAGATTAGCGCACTGATGGCCAATCCACCCTACATGATCCTTTTCAAGGATAAGGTAACATTGTGACCTTACCCTAAATTCCTTCCGAAAGTGGCATCCACCTTCCACATCAACCAGCCTATACACCTCCCTATGCTCTACCCTAAATCACATAAATCCTCACAGGAGGCTTCATTACACACCCTTGATGTTAGGAGGGCCATAGCCTTCTACTGAGAACAAAACTTTTCGTAAATCCCCAAGACTGTTCATTTTGACAACCAAATGATCCAGGGTACTGCGATATCCAAGCAACGACTTTCCAAGTGGATATCGGATGGTATCTAATCATGCTATCAAACCCATGACATAGAACCTCCTCCTGGGATCAGGTCCCATTCTACTCGTGCCATGGCAACACATCATACCCATTCCAGACATTTGCAAAGCCACCACATGGGCATCAGAACATACTTTGTCCAAGCACTATGCCAGGGTGGATGCCATATTAGACCTTACTGTCCTTTCTGCTGCTACTATGCACACAACTCCAAAGCCTCCCCCCAACCATAGTGGGTACTGCTCTACATTCACCTGAAGTGGAGCACCCACAGGGACAGCACTCTAAGAAGAAGAGAGGGTTACTCACCTTGTGCAATAACTGAGGTTCTTCAAGATGTGTGTCCCTGTGGGTGCTCCACTACCCAACCCCCTCCCCTCTACTTTGGAGTTCGACACGTGGACTCTACGGTAGAGAAGGAACCGAGGGGGTTGGGCTGTGCGTGCTCTGAAGAGACTCCAGTGGCGCCACTAGACAGTTGCTGCTCATGTGCAACCTGACTAGGCGCTGTTACCGAAAATCTCTGATCAACAGCGCTGGGACGCACTGTCACCTGAAGTGGAGCACCCACAGGACACACGTCTCAAAGAACCTCAGTTACTGCACAAGGTTAGTAACCCTTTCTTACATAGATTCTATTTGAATCTTATTGTAAAAATAGTTAAATATGAAACTAACATGAGGCATCTGGTTCTGATCTCACTTAAAAGCAGGGCTTCTGATTTTCAGTTTTAACCAATAAGCACTGATAAAACACCCCGATAACAAAAAAATAAAATTAGTGTTTATCCACTAAACTCTGGAAAAACACCAGAAATGGTTACTTGCATCTAAGGGTCTGTCTACACAGATCAATAATGCAGACTATAGGGATGTGATTTCTAAAGTGCGCTAACTTGTTGCGCATTAATTGGTCCATGTAGATCTGCTGGTGCTTACCAAAGATTCCCTAATGCATTTTAATGTAGTGCTGTTTGAAGCAGCATTATGTTAAAGCACACTAGAGAACATTACAAAGAGACTACTCATTACGGTATATACAAAGAGGAAAGCCTTGAAAAAACCTGATTTTTGACATCTTAACCCTCAAAAATTGCAAAACATAAATACTGAAAAAATGAAATAAATAAGCCCCCCAAAACAGAAATCCTGTTTACAATGAAGTAACTACTATTGACTTCAATAGAGTTACTGTTAGTGTATATTGGAGCAAGTGAAATCAGAATCAGGTTTCAAGAGGCATCCGAATCAGCTACAGTGGAACACTGTAAATGTTCCCATTATTATTATTTGTATTAATGTAGCAACTAGGAGTCCTAGTTAGGGACCAGAACCCCACAGAGCTGGGTGCTGTACCACTGCAATTCAGTTACAACTCCATTTAAGAGGGCTGAGTGGGCAGCGATACTCAGAGAAAGGGCACATGATATAGATGTTAGAACAACATGAAACTTTGAACATTTACAAATCTGGAAATAGGTGGCTTTTAAGATTTGGATGTTATTGATTTCAGGCTGGTAAAAAGAGAAAATATAGGGCCTGGTTCTCCACTCTGTTATACTATTTTTACATTGATGTAAGTTACACTGGCAAAAAAAAAAAAGCAATGGTATTGGAGAATTAGGGCATCTTCATTGGTTTGAGTTCTCTCTCTCTCTCTTTTTGGTTGCATTCCCACTTACTGAGGCTAACCAAGAATGACTTACTTTTTGGTGTACCATGAGAAAGGGGTGGAGATACATATCATGACTAACATTTGCCATTAAATTGAACCTAGGGTCCTTGTTGGTATGTATGGGTGAGCGTAATTTTTATAACTTCTTCGACTTAGCGGCTGTGAATCACCAAGGAATGTTTATCCCTCTGTGTTACTGCGACTTGTCTTTAATATATAACTTTCCAGGATTCTTTAATTATTCTGTCTTTTCTCTTATAGCATTTTCTTATTAAACCCCCCTCCTTTTATTTGTAGTGTTTGCACCATTTTACATATAACACAGAACCCCAGGCTGCCCCTGTGTTGATGATTAAATCACTATATTTGTTGGAGTTTGTATAACACTTTGAAGATTAAAATTATGTATTTTTAATATATAAATAGTTATGTCTAGCAATGCATGGATTATTTCCTCTTCATATAAGTTCTCACTGATATATATAACATTTTTATAACTAGAATTGCCAGGATGTTAGAGAGTATAAGTTTTTTCAGTTTCTTATTAACTTACTTTAACATCTAAAATATTAAGATATCTTTTTAACTGTGAATGCACATTGTCCTCTATTGTAAAGAACTGGAACATCTGGTTGCATGGGAGTTTGCTTTGTCAGGAATCAATTCTTGTAACCAGAAAGCTATTTTAAAACTACATTTAATTTAGGTCATGTATTTAACTTGTTCAGTATTGTGGATGTTAGTGTGTTTAACTGTATTAGACTATTACATTCTTAAGTCATCTTATTTAATTTAAAAGGACCCAACATAACTTCAAAGATTCCTCATGCACAAACTGGATGGTGGTGTATTTGATTAACATGCTGCTGTTGCTAGAATTGAACTTTCAAGTGCTGAAATATTGAGTTGAAATCAAGAGGAGCTGAAACACTAGAATTTCTTTGTTCTCTTAAGTAACTGTAAACATTTAATTGCTTTAAGTACTGTAGCTGATTTACACAGCATTACCTGGCTAATTTTTAGTTTGGCTAGGTGATCTGCTCCTTTCTTCCAGATTTGTAATGTGTACTTATATGGAATTGTATTTTCCAGACCACCCCTCTGAAAAATGACAAAAATTTACTTTATAGCTATATTTTACAAGGATATTAATTATAGGCTGAGCATTCTGCACATTCTTTATCATACTAATATGGATCATGATGACTACTTTTCCTTTTCCTGCCAGATGTTGACTCAGATATACTGTTTACAAGCTCAGTGCCAGGTGGTGCTGACAGATAAAAGACTATATGGTTTTCAGTGCTATATTCTTTAGTATGTAGTTCCCACAGTTCAGCTACCTGCCTTTTCTTATGCCTGCCACACAGTTATGTCTTGGAGGCTGAAACCTGTTTCACATTGTCCAGATAATGCATTCTATTTTTCTCTGAAATTCGAATATCGTAAGTATGATTACAGTACTATAGCAAACTACATTTAGACAATGAAGATATTGATGGTGAAATACATTGACTAAAGAAATAAAAAGAATGAAAAATGAAAGAAAAATGATGATGAGCATCTGCTACAGAGCACTAGGAGCGGAAGAGAGCACATTTGACAAATTCCTGGTCTTGAATGATTTGGTCTCCTTTTAGGTGTGATAAGATGAAGTATGAAAACCCAACAGTGTGGAAGAAGGCTGGGCAATTTGTGATGCTATTAGGAAAAACACTATAACTGTAAAAAATTACACAACAAATAAGCAGCCAATGTGACTTTGAGGGTACTCAAAGATTTGAGGTTAGAAAACAAACTTTTGCTGTATTTAGAAAAGAAGAAAAATAACGAAACATCAATATAGAAGGAATAAGAAAGGGGCAGCAAAAAAACAGAATAAGTTACCACTAGCACATAGATCTTAAGCAACTTAAGAATGGTTTTTCTAAATGTATTTGGTGCTCTAAGAACATCCCCTGGCAGAGAGTATTAGTGTCAGAGAGTCTTAAGAAATCTTATACTCAATATTAATTCAAACCAATGAGGATACAATCAATGTTGCATGGATTAAAAATGACTGACAGATGTAAATGAAGGCAACATACTGAATTGGGGAAAAAATTCGCTAAAGCTTCATTAAGGGCCCAAGTCTACTCCCATTGAAGTCAATGAGAGATTTAGGAGAAATGGCATATTAATGAAATTCACAGAAAGAACTAAATACAAAGAAATTGCAAACATGAGGATCAGTGGAGGTAGAAAAGTAGCTTAGAGCCACCTTTGTCTCCCCACATTCTGGCACAACCACACCAAGAATACATTTGACACAGTCAAGAAATTAGCCCACTGTAATTTACATAGGTCTAATGCCTCTAGGCATTGCCTCTTGGGGAGAGTGCTTCCTCCTCCTCCTTCCCAGCATGGCTTTGTCTTTGCAAAGGCCTGAGCTCACAATGCTGGTCCTTAAGTACTAGGGTAACCTTCTTTATCTATCTAGGTTATCTCAGTATCTACAGTATTCCCTTCTACTTTTCAATACTTATTCTAAGGAATATCTTTAATACTGAACGTTTTTTTAATTATCTAAGACAACTGGCAAACTTTAAAGGGCCACTATACTACATATTCAAAGTACTGTAGAAGAATTAATTCATAGTAATAGATTTTTCAATTGTACTAGTGTAGTAGATCAAGCTTTTAATACAAATAAGAAGTGAGGCTGAAATGATTTTTACTGAGACCATATAATAGCTCTACTATGGTTAGCAAGGATTAGCACCAGCTAGAGTGTTGTTCATTGGCAGAGTTGAACTATAGTGTCACTATAGGGTATAAAACTTAAGAAGCGTTTATATTGCTTCTCTAGTAAACAATTCTGTTCAGTTAGCAGTGACTCCATAGCTGAGGGTGTACTGAGATTTGCATTAAATGTAAGATAGCAATCCCTGGATTGCACATGTATAAATGATTGAATTTAATCTCCATATTTTACACTCTAACTATTTCTATTTGCATTTTTCTCTAATATTGCATTTTCTATAATTATTTTTCTAAAAAATGTAACTTTAGCAGAGGAAACACTTTAAAATGCTCCCCTTTTGAAATTTGGCCCTGAGTCGCTTTTGTTCAGTCTCTTGTACCTAAAGAACCAAAGTTATCGCATACTCCAAGCTTCAATCACATACACATTCTAATCAGACAGAAGCAACTTTCCATGTATTTATATATAACCAATAACATTTACTACCATAGTTTCACTTCCTAGTTTAGCTCTACAAAGAGTTAAGTGACATATCCATTTTCTAATGCTGCTAGCTAACCTCCTGGCTTCAAGCTCCACGGTGGACTGAAGTTTTGTTTCAGAGTGCTAGAAAGCAATTAAAAATGTAAAAACGTAAAACTTCATCTTATGTAACATACAGTGGAGTACAAATGCAAAATTATGCTATTTCAGTGTTACAGATCCCTGGGTATTTGAGAGCACAACTGCCTTTACTTTATTTGTAATTGTTTACATTTTTATTTGTTTTGTAATACTGTTTTTTTTTCTGTCTATTGATCTAGCTGGAAGTCCTTGCTTTTTGGACAAGACTCGCCTTATAAAGAAAGGAGCTGCACGCTTGAAGCGAGAAAATATAGACAGAATTCACGACTCAGTGGCCTTTTTTGAAACTGGTGGAGTCACATCTATTCCAGATGCTCCACAAATTTCTCATCAAATACTTGGAATAGAAGGATCAACTAGTAAGCCAATAATACTGAGAGAAACCTGATTATTCATTTATACTAATCAGTGTTCCAAAAATTCATAGAAATTGTTAATCTAGGGTGTTTTTGTTTTGATCTTTTCCCCTCACATTGCTTATTCCCTAACACTGGGTGATAATTCTAGTCCTAGATTCACCTCTCTCAAACAGGCTGGATGGACAGCATTAGAAACCAAAACTCTTTTTGTGCCTACACAAAACAAGAATGGGAATTTTGCCATTGTCTTCAGTGGGGTCAGTATTTCACACTCAGAGCCTCTATGAAGTAGTGAGTTCTTTGCCACTGGGCCACAGGGCCAATCCTTGTCTATATTCATTTTTATGTCAGTCTGTCTACTCTTGTATCTAATTATATTCTAACTTTTTTTCTGTTTTAGTTCCAGTGTATGTTCTCATTAATTCCAAAGACTTAATTCTTAAGTGTTTGACTCAAAAGCTGTTAAAGCAGAGAATCATTGATCCAAAATATCAGTGGGTTGGTCCCATAGGACTGATAACCAAAGGTAATTATATTTTTAATATTTGCAGCCAATTTACACCTTCTAGTTTGACTTTTGCACTGAGCTGAACTGTAATAGAATATGCAAACGAGTAGTTTGGATAAATGTATTGCGTTTGATTGGAATCATAAATGGATTCTGAGGAAAAATAACCAATCAGGAGTAATATAAGTAGAGAGTAATCTAAACAGTTTGAAGGGTATATTTGGTAAAATTCTAAGGCTGAAATTATTGGTATAAAAAGAAGAAAAAGTTTTATTTTAAAGAAATATTCATCTATGGGGCAAATGTGGATCCACATCCATTTAAGATTGTATAGTTTGAGCTGCTGCCAGCAACGCAGATAAATCAGCTCTCTAAAGTTATGGGTACATAACTGGCTGAAAAGGGAAACTGCTTAAAAGATTTTGGTCATCTTCCCTTTGCAGTTAGGCTCCATGTTTTACTTCTGGGGGAATTCTGGCCCAAAAAATTAAAAATTTGGTGCACAATATTTTAAAATTCTGCAAAATTCTGCATATTTTATTTGTCAAAATAACACAATATAATCACACCAGTTTCATTTATTTTTGGTCATTTATTTCAAAATACCAGTCAGCAAATATGTCTGTAACAATACAGACAACAAAAAAGATTCAGGAAATGTTTTTTGACAAATAGTTTCCTTACTAGGCATATTAAGACAGAACTCTGAGTAATAATTCATTTAGACTAGAATACAGAACTGTATTTCCCATACCCTTCAGAAGCAGTGCAAAGGCTTGGGGAAGTTGGGGTAATGGAGGAACTGAGGGAGAGAGAAATAAATTGCTGGGAAGGAGCTGGGTGTGAACTTGGAGGGTTGTTGGGTATGGGTGGGAAAAGTATGGAACAGGCTTTTTTGGGAGATGGGGAGGGATTGTTAGGGAGCTTCCCCCATGCAGACCCTGGCTGACCTTTAGCCTCTCCCATTCAGTCAGGCACGTCTGCCCCATCCCCATGTGTTCCTGCACCTCCATGTGTCCTTGCACCCCTTGTCCACATGTGTTCCTCCACCCCACTCAGACACCCACTCCTCCCATCGCCATGTGGCCCTGTACCCCCACCCCGATCTCTATGTGTATCTGTGCCCCCACCCAGCGTGCTCTGTCCCTATGTAGCTCTGCATCCCCTCCCCAATCACCGTGTGGCCCTGTGCCTCCACTCCCATTCAGCTTCTGCCCCAATCTGTCCTCCCCCACTAGCCCTTATGAGCTCTTGCCTGACCCCCCAGTACCCCACACTGTTTGTCTCCCCATAGCCTCTGTCTCCTGATCTGGCCTGACAGGTGCTGCAAAGAAGGCAGGCTCTTTCTCTTCCCTAGATGCAGGGAACTGCTGCTTTGTTCTAGCACCACATCGCCCTCTGGTGGGCAAAAGGTGGAACTTCAGCAACATTTCAGCAGAAACTTTTTTCTGCACAACAAATTAAAGATATGCACACCTCATTAATTATGCATGCACTCAGTAGCACAGAATTTCCCCAGGAGTAATGTTTAGACAACTTGACATAGAAGGAAGTTGACTGTTTGTAAATTGTGTCCTTGTGTTTGCAGTGCTCTGTATGTAGGAGTTCTTAAAGAAACTGACTAGAACATCTATCTTATTTGGAGGGAGGAAGTAAAGGAGAGAAGATGCTTTAAATGTGGGAGAAAGACATAAAATATGAACGTGGAAGTGCTAGAAACAATGCAAAAAAAAAGAGAACAAAAGAAAAGAAAAGGAAAACTGGGAAAAGAAAGGCAAAAAGAGAGCAGCCAAATAGGGACCAAAATGAGATGATGAAGAGATGATGTGAGAAGAGAAAAAGGAAGGCTTTATTTTTTTTTATTGAACTCCCAAAACCTCTTCCCTATCCATCTTGACTGGGCTCACTGTTTTCATTAAACTGAATTTTCAAATATAAGACTACATCAATTTTGGGAGCTTCAGGCTTGCTTTTCACCCAGAGCCCAATAAGTAAACAGCAGTGTATGTATGATCTTTTTTAATAAAGCCTAGAGACACCTGTACAGAGTTCGAATCTAGGATTGTATTGGAATGATGATTTTGATTTAGTATTTCCTGTATTTCTGCTATTTTTAGCATTTGATGTTCATATGTACAGTCTTAAGAAAATCTAAGGAAGATTATTATTCTTGCTGAGTGGAGGGGTAATTGTAATTTGTAATTATGATTCGTAGATTGTGTCTACAAATTTAGGGTCATATAATCACCTGTCCAAATAAACACTTTCATTAATTTCAATGGGAGTTTTAAAAAAGTTCAATATATTCCTCAAGTATAATAAGGCCCCCAGAGTACTTATCACTTCCCCATGGAAAATCCCTGTGTGGAGGAAAAGTCTGAAAAAAAATTCGAAGTGCTTTTTCATTTTCTTCTTAATCTCTACTATCTAAACTTCTTAATGTTTTAAACGTTTGCAATACTTGAAGCTATACCAGACTTGTGAGACTTCAGAGTTCTTTTGGTAAGATCTTATTTTCTTCCATGCCCTCTGAAGTCAAGTGGAGGAGCAGTGGACTGAGAGTCAGGAGACCTGGGTTATATGCCCTGCTCTAACACTGACCTGCTGTGTGACTTTGGACAAGTCACTTCCCCTGTATGTGCCTCAATTTCTATTCCTGGTAAAGTGGTAATAATATCATCCTCTATGTAAGGCACTTTGAGATCTACAGATGAAAAGTGAAATACGGGCCTGATCCAAAACCCACTGAAGTCAATGGAAGTCTCCCTAAGGATATGTCTATATTGCAATCACAGGGAGCGATTGCAGCTCGAGTAGACATACATATATAACTTTAATCTGATTAGCAGCATGCATTTCAGTGAGGGCTGCACAAGCTTGCCTGGAACCCTGGGTAGTTACTCACAGGGCTTGCCCTTGCTGAAGTGTGCGCTGGCCACAGTTTCACTACTCCAGTACACAAGCTAGCTTGGGTATGTCTACTTAAACTGTGACTATACCCCATGACTGCTGTATAGACATATCCTGAGCCTAAAAGCTGAATATTAATTATTATTATTTATTCTGTATCTAACATAATACCCTACTTTCATTTAATTATATTATTGGTTTGTATTCACTAAATAGTGGAATCTGTGTAGTAAACCCCAAGTAAAGAAAAATGCTGTCATATTTAGAGTTCTCCAAATTATTTGTTCACATATCCCACCATCTGCTTATCCTTTCCTCCTTAGCTATTTATTAACATCATTTATGTTTTGAGAAAAATGGAGTGTGGGGATTGGACCATTTTCACACATCATCAATGTGATGCACTGGAGCCCACGGCGCAAGCATAACTGTTTTACTTTCCTATGTGTCCTCTACATTAGAGGTGGCTGATGAAAAGAATGGTAGAATTCAACCATACCGAAGACTTCAACTGTGGTAACACCATTAGTTACTTTATATCATTATTAATTTTAAAATATTTTATTGTAAATTTTTATTTCTAGAATCACAAAGATTTGTTTTAACTGATGACGGTAGCCTGGAAATTTATAATATTCATGGAAGTGACTCTGGAAGTTACATTTGCACTGTCATCTATGTACATAACAATAAACATGTGACAACAGAAATCCGTTTCATGGTCTATGGTAAGTGAAGCTTTATTGTTTTTATTTTTGACATGCTTTCACTCAAATGCTGGTTTTTACTATAACGTTCATTTCAGGTTTGTTATTAAAATACATGAATATTCAAATGATCTGGAAGCATAATGCCATAAAAGTACCTAAACATTTAAATTGTGTGCAAGTACGCTTTAAGGAGACTGCTTAGAGAAAAAACATAAAATTATGTACAGAGATAGTTATTTCTCTGCTTACATGGTATACATGTGGCTAATTATTTCTAGTACACCTTGAAAAGGAAATGATTACAAAAAAGGAATTGTGAAGTGACATTACAACACTGGCGAAGCAAACTTGTCACAAATAAATTCACCACTGGAAACTCCCTCTTGGTTGCATGAACCTCATAATGCATAATTTTTTTCTGACTGTAAGCTCCAGAGCCATTCAAATCTTGTGCACTTTGTAGCTGAAGAGGTACATCATACACGCTGGAGTATAAAGGGTTTATACCAGAGTGAGATTGGATTGTAGTGCTACTGAGGTATAGAGTAACTGCCATGGCTCCTGAAATCCCCGGAGCCAGGTGCCTCTGAAGGACACAGTGACTCAGAGACTTGTTTAAATGTATGGGAGGAGTGCTTGTTCACAGGGCAGAAGTTGGGAGATATTAGAATGGTGTCATGGAAAGCAAGAGAATTTGAGGGGAACTTCAGACAGAGTTGGAGATGGAGTCTCAGTTATTTTATTTGTATTCAAAATTTGCTTGATTTGAAATATCTGAACTAATGAAGATTAAACTGAACTGGTTAGAAAAGTATGGAGAGGCCCTTAGTGTCTAACAAGTACACTAGATTTCTCCCTACTTACAGGAGGTTTCTAGAATTTTTTAAGAAGTGTGTGAGTTTCTCTTCCTCTGTCTGTCTTTTCTTGGCTATTGTTGTAGGAAAGCAAGGCTAAAGAAGTGTTTTTTGTGCTTTTGTTCCAAGGGCAAGGAGGTCTATGATCATTCTCGCTTCTTCTAGAAGGACATTCCATAGTCTCAGATCAGCTTCTGTAAAAGCTCAGTTCTCCCCTCTCCCCTCCAAGTTTGACCCTTTGTGTTGACCGTTTTATTGTTATTATGGAACATATCTGTCAAGGGAGGAATGAGCTACTGGGACTTTTGGGTTGAAATCTGAAGTTTCATGTCCAAGATGACAAAACTGCAAGGGAGGTACATAATATTGATTGGTATTTTAAATGATATGCCTGCATATTAAATTATTACATCCTAAATTATGCTGATATTGAGTGTTTCCTAGTGTGTATCTACAGAATGAAAAAGTTGGAATATAAAATCCCTGTGCTTCCAAATTCAAAGCAGCTCAAGGGGTAACTAAACTAATGCTGCACTGCCACCTGGTGGACATATGAAGGGAACAGTACCATGGATACTATCTTGATCCATGACTCAATTGTACATTTGGATTCCAGTTTTATTTCAAAACATACAGAATGATTTGCTCACAAATCTGCCAGGATAAACCTTTTTCCAAGCATTCCCTGTATATGTTTGCATTTAATTGCAGGAAAACGTGCACTACCTTCAAATGGAAATTTAATATAACAGTTCTCATGGAACACAAACATAAGGTCTGAGCTGAACACCTTGTGCAAGGTGCTGAGCGTCTCAAGTCCCATTGCAGTCAGTCCCACTGTCTCAGTCCCACTGCAGCTTCACAGGATCAAGATCATTAAAATACCTGGAATGTAAACTACAATATTCCTTTCAAGATAACTGTGGCATAGTAGCTGCAGTTTAGACTCTGTAGAAATTATTAAAAATGTACTTGGATGGAGGGGGTATACATAGTCCTTGAGATTAGCATCATGATGTCACAAATAACATCCAAGATTTTACAAGTGGATGCTACAGGGAAGCTTCTAAATCCTGATTTAGGTAGGCAGTGTGGTCGATTGGTTAGGGCACTGACTTAGGAGTCAGGAGATATGGGTTATATTCTTGTCTCTTCCACTGACCTGCTGTGTGATTTTGGGGCAAGTCAGTTCATCTCTCCATGCTTCAATGTCTCCACCAGTAAAATGGGAATAATTACCTTTTGTAAAATACTTTTAAGGTCTATGGATGAAAACTGTTAGACAATAGGTTATTATTATTTAATAAGTGGCTTGATTTTCAGAAGTGCTAAGCACTTAGCAATTCCCATTTAGGTTTAGTTAACTTAAAGTGCTTTATACTTTCACTTTGGTAATAGATAACACAGTAAGAATCTGACACTTTCAACTTTAAACATTGTTACTGAGATAGTTAGCTTCAGTATTTTGCAACGTCAGCAAACTGAGAGCTGGATCCTGCATACAATTGTTGAACAGGGACAGTATGCCCAAAGGACAAAGTGAAATGCTCTTGACTGACAAACATGGACTACCAACAGATCCTCTAGGGGAATAAGTTTACAGTATAACAAAGAAAATATGTAAAGAATGAATGCTTTATAATCTGGATATTAGTTCTTGTTTAATTTATTACAAGCAAAGTAAAGGAGAGGATAAGTCAAACTATATAGGTGCATCTAGTTTAGTGCATAAGTATTGTCGGACTATATTAAGCTTCCCAAAGTCACTAAATCTTGTTGATATGTCTTTGGAGAAACTAAGATAGTAAAACCCAAAATCTCTAAGATAAAGAATTACTAATATAACTATTGAGATGAAAAGGAACACTAATGCCCCTAGTTAAAGAACAGGTGCAAATGTGTGAGCTAGCCAAAGCTGTTTCTGTTAGGGTCTGGTTTAGACTGATTCAATATTCATACATTACTTCTTAACTACTGAATAAAATGAAATGATAGAATTTTTTTAATACTCCAGTTGCTACACGCATGCTGTTGTTGCCTTGCTCCATCTCATCTGGGAGCGTCTATGTCTGCAGACAGCAGTATTGTAGGAAGGTAACCAAGCCTATTGCTCACCAACTGGAGTGAATACTGAGCATTAACGCTGTGAGAGCAAATGCTCAAAAGTTAGGACGTTCCAAAAGTTTAAGTTGCTCAGGCAATGTTAACACATCTGTGTTACTCATATGGTTATTTTCTGTTCCTGTTTCACTTGCTGACTATACAACTTTAAATTATTACTTTCTTCTCATTGTAGACCATAAAATAGATAGAATGTGATTGCCCTTCCATTACCAGAGCAACCTTAGTTTCTAAGATTTCCAGACTTTTTAGTGTTTGGTTTTTGCAGCAGTATCATTTCATTGCATTAATTCTAGGGTGTTTTTCCCCCATTTAATACTTTTTTGACTACTATCAAACAAATGATCAGGAATACATAACAAGAAGATACCAAAACTTAGCTTAGCTACTATGGTGTCAAGCACTATATATTACTAGTAGCTGAAAGCCCATGCTGTCGCATGGGTGTGGCAGCTGGGCCAAGCAATCCACCAGCTGTGCAGCCTCTTTCATACAGCCGATGAAATTGTTGCATGCAAATTAGCTGTAGAGAAAGGAGGGTGATTGGTTGAATTACCTCTGATCTCACAGTGTTCTAGGACTCTTGGCAAGGCAGAGATACATGCTTTGCTGTTACACAGGTGTAATTCATAAAGTCAGAATGGCTGAGAATTTAACAGTTGGATCCTAATGGAGCACAAATCCCCATGACAATTGAACTTGGTGATATTTTGAATAAAAAGAGCTCTGAGCCATGTTTGTAGCTGTTTCCATCGTTTGACAGTGACTCAACAGACATTCTGGGCTTCAGAGTGACACACAGAATGACAATCCTGGTATCTTAATACATGGAGATATATATATAGCTAATTAGAAGGAGATATATAGATTAGATAAAATAGAAAGTTTATATAATTGACAGAGCATTTTCATTTTTATAGTATATCATAAGCCAGGGAAAAGTATACATCTATCATCTGAATTCAAAACAGAAACCTGTGAAACCAATGCAGTCACTTCATTTGAAAAACAACTATTAGAAAATATGGAGAACTTAATCCGTGATCTTCAATGTGAGATCCGGCAGTGGAACTCACAATGCCATGCAGCTACAGATACTATGGCGATACTAACACACAAACTTACATTTCAGTTTGTGGGTAAGATATATATTTTTCTATTAATTAAATATTCTGTTACTTACAAATGACATACATGAGGAAATGTTGCATGATTTACATATAGCAAAGGAAGAAAAACAATACATGATATTTGTGGTAAAATATGTTTTTGCATCTGTGTTCCCATGTCAAAAACTATAGATCATATACTCTGAGAAGTATCTCGTTTGCCCTCAATTTTCACAACTCAACAGTTAGTTCTTTTGATTCTGATTCTGCTCCCATTGAAATCAATATCAAGATTCCCCAGTGATTTCAAAGTACACCATCAGGTCATAAATACGTTAACTTCAGTCTTTAGAGTCTAGTTTGAGGTTTAGCCCAGATGCTGTGGTAATAGGTTCTCCAGAAATACCTTAGATTAATTTAGATAGAGGGTTAGACAATTAATTCCAATGTATAAGGATCAGCTTTTACACCATGAACTAAAATCATAGGAGCTATCTACCTTGATTTTTGGTAATTTTATGTACAAAAAATAAAAAAAATGCTGAACATAAAAAGAAGTAAACCTAACCCACAGAGGCTGGATAGCCAAAAGAAGATGGATTCAGAAAACTTTTTTATATTGGAAATATTAGTTCTAGTGTAATATATATCAACATTAAAAACTTCTACTTGAATTACTCACCTAGAATAATTTGTATTTATTTTACAAGGGAGTAAAAAAATCTTTGTCCCCCCCTCCATTATTTCAAGCATCATGTAAACAAAGAATCAATCAACATATGGATGGTTTGTTGTTTTTTAATTTGTTCATTTTTTGTGTGTGAGATCTCTCATGCATATTCAAATAAGAGTTCTAAATTAAATAGAGATTTTGACTGCTTCTTCATTAAATAAGTTAAAGCAATTGGGAACATTTATCAATGGACACAGGTCAAGAAAGCTCATATCTGCAATTTCAAATTGATTATATGATTATCTGTCTGTGCCTAGATGCTATACAGTGGTGATGACCATATTATAAATACATAGAATGGATAGATTAAATAAGAAATGTTGGATGAACTCAGCTGTATTTGGTTACTGATCCACTCATTTGGGGAAGAAGGTCAACATGATGATATAGAGATAGGGAATTCAGATCTGCTGTCACAGTCTGTTCACATTCTGAAGTTAAATGAGGGATTCCAAAATGATAGATTTACATTGCTCCAAAAGTTTCCATACTAGAGCAGACTATACTGTGTTCAGTCTGGTATCCTGCCTTTGAGAATGGTGATTCAGAACAAAGTGAAAACATTTGTACTTGCAGTGAGTCACTTGTACAAAGCTTCAACATGCACGTGGGGTGGGGGGATTATTTCTTCAGTCCTGCAGGAAGTTAAGTTTTAGATCAAAATCATCATGGTTTCTGCTACTGATCTATTTTTTTTCATCCGAAATCAACTTTAAAATGGAAACTACTAGCTTAGAGTAACTGCCTGTGTTATACTTCTGTATATATATGTCTAGTCTCCTTAGCTACCTTACCTGTTAAAATTAATTATGGCATCTATTCTTGATTGCGTGCTTGATGACCATTACCAAGCAACTAGAGTGGGGATACAAATGACAAAAAGCTGATTCTTTTCAGACATTTTAATTACACCTCCCCCCACTCCCACTCTCTACCAGCCCTATAAGCTCTCAGAATTTTCAAATAGATCAAAACTTTTTAGACCCCTCTCATATTAATGTAAAACATTCAAATTAAAATATTAAATATCATTCTTTCTCTGTTAATTTGCAGTTTTTCCTTTTGCACTGGCATTTGCAGAGCCCTGTAAAAGTTCAAAATGTGAAAATTCCACCAATTACATCAAAAAGGTACAACTATTTTATTAAGAAAATAATAAAAATGTCATATTTTGAAGCATTGATTCTTGATCACAGTTTTCTCACACTTTGGTTATATTAAAAGTCATGATAGATAGAAAAGGACGCTTACTGCATTAGTATTGCATTTAATAGGGAATCTGAGGTACTTCTGTGAGAGTTTGAAACAATGGCACTTTATAGTTTGGTGCTTTTTTATAGACTGATTCATTCTAACATCACATCCAACAATAAGCCCCCTAAACACTTTGCTAGGTGCTGTATTTCTGAAGAAAGACACAGGCCACATGCAGGGAAATTGTTCTCACTCTTTTGTTGGCAAACCAAAATGCTTGGTGGCAACCATAGTCACAGTTGGCATTAATTGGCACCCCTGTTGTTAAAAATCAACAGGAAAACCAAGAATCAGTTAGGCATGAAGATCGACCTGCCTTCTTACCCTAGAACTGGCTCCTCAGAGACAAGCTTGAAGCACTGCTGGTGCCCATTTTCCGAATAATCAGAGGCCTTCAGTCTCCAGGGCTGTCATTTTGGCACCTTTCCCAAGTGTTCTATTAATTTTGTTTTTTTTAAATATACCTTTACAGTATAAACTGATTGATTCACTACTGCCCTAGCTGAATAATCATGCTCTTTACCACCTCCTGTCCCATTATATCTCTGAGCATCATAATATGTTCTTCTCTGGAGTACCATTATACTTTTCTCTTCTTTCTACATGCAAATAAAGGTGAAACCAGTCATCAATTTCTTGTATTGAATGGCCATGTCCACCTCTCCTGGGCAAGACAGTAGACATGGTATCTCTGAAATAGTACTCCAACAACTGGGCCACTGTATGTGACAGGTGCAGGATGATGTCCATATACACCTGGTACTGTGTGTTGAATTCTTGGATAGCCATGCACTTGTCTAGCAGAAATTCACTGTGTCAAGCACAGCTGTAGCTCCTTCAGAATGCAACATGCTGATTAGCCAAAGTTAGAATCAGCCTGATCTTGTGTACTGTAATCAACATTCTGTGTGTACCCATTCATTTTTTTTCCTTCTAGGAACTGGCACACAATTACATTCATGAAGTGTGTACTCACAGGATATGATCAGCCATTCATCTTTTTTCTTTCTCAGCTGATTGTACAGATTTTCAAAACTGTATGTGCGGTGTGATGTGATGTGCAGTATGCTGCTGCTACTAGTAACGACCCCTTCCTCCCTAGCCACGTTTGCCCTTAAGCTGACCCAGTGGGGCAGGAGTCTGACAAGTGGTCCACATAACTGTTCCGAGTTCACATACACGCAACAAACAAGAATACTAGGAAATTGAATGCCAGGGTCCAGGAAGAATGGAATTGATGCCATGAAGAAAAGACAGACAATAGCCTGCCAATAGCTCAAGGAATTTTTCTTCTGCTTAGTCCAAAAGCCTTTTTTTGGGGTGGGGGGGTGGGGGGGGGGTGCTGACAGTTATTTGAGAAAGGACATATTTCCTCATGTTTCTCGGAAACCTTGTCCCCTAGACTGTCTGATGTTACCCCGGTGATAGTCTTTAAGATTCTCTTATACTTTTTTAAAGACTGTGCAAACCTTGTGTTTGTGCCATGTGATGATAATGTTGGGCTCAGTTATGGCTTTGCCGTGAGCCCAGAATAAGAGGCAATGTGTTCTTGTGCTGATCCAAAGTATCTTCCCTCCTGGTTCCCCTTCTGCTCCAAGGGAAGACAAAACTGTGTCGAGCTGTACCTGGTACAGCATACATTCCCCATTGAATGACTGGAGATATGTTGGCTGGTGCATTGGGGGTGGAGGTGTACGGAGCCATGGATCCGCCCAGTCCTGGTCCCATTCTGCCCCCTCCAACCCACCTATGCAAAGGCAGGAGGGCTCAGTAGTTCCGCAGAGCCTATTTCTCCTCCCACTCCGATATCCAGTGCAGGTGGAAGGAGGCATTTTGCTCTCTCGTATGTTTCTGTGCTGTCACGCTAGATGTCTCATGATTTGAACCTGAATAATTTATTTATTCTTGTTGGTTTTTTTTTTTTTTTTACTTCTAGGCATACACTAGGATTAAACAATTCTTTGAAGTCCAAAATACCGAATCAGATCACATTCACCAGATACATTATATTTCTGGCTCCCTTACTGGTAAGAAGGTGGATCACTGCAAACCAGGATTTGGTAAAAATATAAACAACAGTACACTGTGTCCAGGATGCTGTGGTGAGCATCCAAGGCGTGTTTGGAAAATGATATCTAATTACTTGCCTCAAGAAAAATATGGTGTTGTCAGTCCCATCCTGCAAATGGAAGACATCCTAATAATTAGCAATATGTTTACATATACCAGGGTTCAAGGCTGTGGTATAAACAGAGATCTTCAGTCTCTGGGCCTTGTCCACCCTAGGATAATTTTTTTTTGCAACTGCATTAACTATAATGTTTTAAGACTCTAGTGTAGACAGGGAAAGTTGTGTTGTGACCCGTGTTAGTTGGTCCTGGTGAGCCCTATAGAAAGCTTAGCTTACAACAGAATCAGCTAATATATTAAAACACAGATTACTGGGGTTTTAAAATGTATTAACTAATGAGTTTTGAAAATACACTTTTTATCCTCAGGTGGACAAGCCCTGGGACTATAAATCTGGCACTGTCCATGTGCACCAAACTCATTTTTTTAAAAAATGAAACAGGAGAGGATTTGAGTTTGATTCTAAGGCAGGACACAGAGCAAACTCCATATGCTCAAAACTAGAAAGAAACCTTTAATAGAGCATATTTTGAAAAGCCTTTAAGTGTATGTCTTCACTTTCAAGTTAACTCAGTTATTGGCACTCATGTGTGAGCACTCGGCTTGTCCTAGCTTAGGTACGGGGCAGCCACACTACACAGCCATATTCAAGTGCATCCACTTGACTGGTGCTGTACTCATTGTGTGAGGTGCTAGGATTTCTGGGGGGCATATTCCATGGTTCTTAGCACTGCAGTAAGATGGGCGGCTTTGATTCTTTCCCAGAAAATTGTGGGAGAACTTGTCTGTCCTTCTGGGCACACAGGGAATTGTGCAAAGGCACTGAAGGACTATCAGCACGCAAGTGTTTATCTTGGGTCTACACTTCAAAGTGGGCAGATTTCTAGCCCAAGTGTAAGCAGCACTCAGGCTGGGCCAGCTGGCCCAGGTGTAAAGTGAGTGAGGATTGTTCTGTGTGGATGGGAGCCAGATAAGGGGTAACACCCAGGTTAAAAGCCAAAGTTAATACTGCAGATAAGACAAGCCCTAAATGGTCTTGAGACAGAAAGGACGGTACTGTGTAAAGTGGAACAAAATTTCTCCATTTTGGGGAGCAGAGAAGGCTAACAAGACATTAATGTGGACTGCAGTGTGGAGTGTTAACAGCCTCATTGCACAGGAAAACTACAGAAACTTCTGTGGTTGGAAGATGCATATGTAGGTAGTGTAACATTTCCAACTATGTTAAAAATATTGGAACAGTTAAGGGGGAGTGGAGACATGAACCCAATGGAGCCTTCTCAGGAAAAAGAAGAGACGGAACTAATAAAAAACATTAATACTGTGACCCCACACTTTTCTGGACCTCTTGAGGTAGCACACTCTATAGAGGAGCTGAACAGACAAACTGACAGGATAAAATACATGTTCTTCCACACAAAGAGAGCCTAAGCTTCAAAGTGTTTTTTAAAAATATTCAGTAATAGAAAAGTATTCTTATAAATTCTTTGTGATGTGGGTCAGCCACATTGCAAATGGCTAAATGGGTTGCAGTTCTTGATTAATTTAGCCCTTTTTTGTTTATGTATCCACTGAATAAATCAAGATTTTTACAATATGTTCTTATTTACAATTGTTCAATAAATAGTTTAGGTAACCAAATTTCAACCTATGGATTGCTCACATATTGTTCATGGCATTCTATTATTAGATACCTAGAATTTGCTATTCCAGTGTTGCAGCTGGGTCCCTAAATCTCATGGTATTTTTTATGTTTCCTGAGTGGATAATCTAATCCTTAATTTCATTCCATCACAGAATACCTTTAGTGTTTTGCTTAAGTAAGTCTCAGGTACAGGTCTGAAATATGTTTTCCATGAACACTCGTATGACCAGAATTTTGCTCATGAAAATCAGACAGGAAAGGATGTGAACGTGGGCAAATAGATGTGTGATTCAGATTTTGCAAAAGTGTTCACAAATACTTTCCCCCAACATCTACCCAGCACTCTCGCCAAGTATTTCACATCATTCTCACTAATTTCCTCATCACTGGAGGGACCTGAGAGGATCTGGGCATTTGGGGCTTGTCACTGGGTTTCAGAAGCTAGGAGGGGGGCACCTTAGGTTAAATTTGTCAAAACATACATTTGACATGATCATTCTTTAAAGGTGACATGTAAAAGTGGGGGGCATGTTTTTGAATTTTTCCTATTTTTATAACGTATAAAGAAGGCTAGAACTGAGTTTTGCTTTCTTTTTTTTAAACAGAGGAAACAGTCTTACCTACCATTTTCTAAAGAACATGCTATTAATAAACAGTGAGCTAGTATTATGATGACATTGTAATCTGATTAATTGGGAGGGGAACTGATTTCTATTAAGATTATTTTAAAAAGTCAGTGGGGTTTGTTTTCTGAAAATCCTATTGAACCTAACTCAAATACCTAAAAGAGTTGAAAGAAAGACTGCTAAAGATTCTCAGCCCAATGTCTTCTACTAAAGACTCAGAGCCATTCCCAATCTCCTCTCTTTCCCTCCTCACTCTTCAAGTTATTAAACAACAAAAATCTGTTTAGGTCTCGTTTAGACATCAAACCAAGGTGGGAAAAAAAGCACCAAACCTGTTTTTTTTCCTCTTTGCAGGTCTCCTTTAAGGTGGAAACCTTCCACACTTAGCTTCAATCTCAGTGATTTCTTTCTTTCTTCCCTCCCTCTATCTAAAGTAAATTTGAGCTTTAGATGACTTTTTATTTTCAAATCACTGAAAACCAGCTTTGCTTTAAAACGCCAAGTTCACCAGGCCTTTTGTCAGCAAAGGACAAACATTATTTCCTCTTATACAGGCCAATAATTAAAATTATTCAAGTAAAACAACCTCATGTGTGTTTATTAAAATCCATTTTTACTCTATTGTACATTTTTTTTTAAAATAGTAACATGCCCACCGGGTCGATTCAGTGCAAGATATGATACCACATGTGTTCTCTGTGCATCTGGATCCTATAATAAGAAGTACGGGCAGACTGCATGCAAAAACTGTCCAAAAACACAAACTAGTGATAGAAGAGGAGCCAAAACTGAGAGAGAGTGTCACGGTAAGTTATTTTCTGTAAAGAAGCACACTGGATTGACAATGATAGAAGTGGTGTGGAATTGCTAATTTTTAATTATTCTTATTGCAAATGTATGTGTTTTCTATCGCGAGCTAACAAACTTCTTAGAAATCTCCCCTACCAGACTTATTCAATGGCTCCATCTAGTACCATGCTATAGCGATCCATACAGAAGACCTGGGTCCATTTCCCAGTCCTTGGACCCAAATCCTCTCTTGCTCTGTGCCTTGTCTGGTCATTTACACCAGGTCAAGTGAGTGCAGAGAAGGTGTAAAATTTTACTGAATCAGAATGGTAATGATTTGCACTAGTGTGCAGGACAATGCAAGATGGGAGAGTCAACGAGAATCAAGCCCCTTGTTTCTTGATTACTTGGTCAATGTGCTGTCATTGACAGAAAGAAAATACAGCATAAGAATGAACCCCGATGGCTAGTTGTTGAAATGCTTCCAAATTAACCTTTATGATGATTTCTTTTGGGCTCCCACACAAATATTGCATTTCAGTCTTATCATTCTGGCTCCCCGTTCAGACTGTCCATATGCTACAGTTAGACAAGCAGAAACATGACAAATATGTGAAGTGCTCTTTTCTATTGGTTTTTTGTTTTGTTTTTGTTCATCTTTTTCAGGAACTCTGCAAATCTGGATTGTGTTCTTAATTTCCTCCTTAGGAACAAGCCTTATCCTACTGACATCTTGGGTGTAAGAACCTTTATGGCATTGTATCTGTTTCTATTATTCCTTAATATTGTTTGTCAGATAGGACCCCTGTACATCCCTTCACTTACAGAAACTGAAGGGAGCCTGTGACAGTGGATCTGATCTTGGAGTACAAATGAGTGAAGTGCTGGTTCCATAGGACACTCTCGCGCTCTTCTCTTGCCTCTAAGCATTGGGGGCTAGATGCACAGGAGATGGTAGATCTCCACTTGATTCTCACCCACTCAGATCAGCACAGACAGAGAGTATAAGTTGCTGCAGGCAGTCAGCACTAAGTTATCCTACTTCCTCCTCTGTTCTAGGGAACCCTTACCTCCCTAAACCCCTTAAAGGGACTTTCTGGAGCAGCTGGCAACCACAAATGTTGCTGGATGCACATCTTGAGGCTATAATAAGCCAATATGATTGGGCAGCTGTGCACAGGCCAGAAACCTTTGCAAATGTCCTTGCATATCTGTGGTTTGCAGAGTACAACCTCCATTCTTTGGTGCAGTGAATGGAAGAATGCTATGGAAACAGTGGAGAGTTTGTGTCAGAGTAACCAAACTATGAAAGTGGGGCACACACGCACAGCTTGCCAAGAGCCAGAGGTCCCCATCTTATCAGGATACACATTTATATACATTTTGTATAAAAATAAATGCAGAGGTATTTTCTTTGATGGATTAATCTTGATGCTGGTTATTGGCTTCAGTGGGACTTAGATCAGGCCTATACTGATTAAAGGTCACCAACAATCTTGCTCAGGATGAGGGAGGCTGCATTTAGCCCTCAGGCTGCCCCAGGTGTTCCTAGTTTGACAATTTGTTTTTAACATTTATTTCATTAAATTAATAGTTCTCTGCTGTCACGATGCAGGGGGTACCCAACTTGCTTCACTCACACTGAAGAATTTCTTACCTGATAATTTTCAGTTACCAGTTGCTCTCTTCATTCACCACAAAACAGTAATGCACCTCACCTGTGCAATTCAGAGGATGTCCAAAGTTGCTGTTGCCTGAGGCACAAGGATTAAGCCCCACCCTTCCATGCGGGCCACCAGAAGAGTTCATCCACCATTGTAGAAACCCTCCGGCAACCAGTTATTGGCATTAAGACAATAACTAGAAATTACATTAACTAAGCCTTTAGGCAATTATATTGTTAGGACTTCAAAGGAGAGTAAAAAGTTTAATTTGTTACAAATGGTATTCCAGTTATTTACCAGACTACTAGGGTAGATTGAATGAGGAGAGAAGCTGCTAAAAGGAAGAAAATTATTAGGTGAATTTCTCATTCTGCTGTAGTTTCTCTGGTTCTTCACTACTAATAGGAAAGTAGTGAGCAGACATTCACAAAAGTGGAGTGCAGGGGAGGCTAAAGCAGAATTTTAACAATTATTAGAGTAGGGTAATAGGTAGAAATAGAGTTTCCCCCCTATAAAGCAAAAGCTTTGTAATGTAAGGAATTATTTGAGACCCAGCCCCCTGGAATCTCTTCACCAAAGGATGCCTCTCAGAGGAATGACACCCTAAACAGGAAAATGTTCCTCAAATGTGGCTCAGACACTCTGTTCCCACAATGACATTAGGGACCTTACAGAAGGAGCGTTGATTCCTTTCATGAATGGTCTCCCAGATGCCAGTTGGTACAGGATTTTAACACGTTGCTTGCAGCAACTTTGAGGTCCGAAGGCCTTGGCATTTTGGATAGAATGAGATGAACAGGGTACCACTGGCATATATACCATGCTTGATGTGTTTCTATAAAGCTGTAGCAATACCCATTTATGCCCCACATTCTAAAGCAGTGTTAAAGATTGGAACAAAATGATGGGAGAAGTATTTCCCAGGATTTATGGAAAGAAATAGACTTAGGAAGAAAGATTTCTGGAGCTATAAGCATAACTCTTTTCTCACAACAGCAGCAGTGTGGTTCTTGTATAGAGAAAGGAATTAATTTCAAGACCTGCTTTATAGAGGTGATGGTAATTGGAAAGGTTGACCACAAGTGTTTCTAAACTGGCCTGTTTGATTAATTTTGACCCGATGATATTTACATAGGGACTCCATCGTACCTACTTAAAGAACGCGGGTACCTCCTTTTCTTTAGTGCTGAGCTGTAGAACTCTGCCAACCATGCCTGAGAAACTCTCAAGCAACTAAGAGCTCCAGAATGTTGTGGTGATGATAATCAGAATCATTGTTATTATTGTTAGTATCATTGTTATTACCTAACTGCCCGATACTAAGTTGCTTGCACCTTTCTCTGAGGCAGCTAGTACTGGCAACTGTCAGAGATAAGGTACTGACTTAACGGGCCACAAGTATGATCCCATGTGGCTATTCCTATGTTTTGTCTCACACGTCAGCTGTTGAAATGAACTAAAAGGATGCATGTGCTGAGATTTTAGAAAATTGTACAACACAAGGCGTGAGCTGGAGCCTGCTTTTCTGTGAGGACCCATAGCCCAAGATGTCTGGTCTTTCAGATTGTCTTCCCACCCTGCAAGGCGTGTTTCCATAGTTTGTATGCAAGAATCTAGAATGAAAATTGGATTGAATTAATGTACATACCTGTCCATAAATGGAAATTCAGACATGATTTGGAAATGCCTAATTTTGCATTGCAGCTGTTCTGCATGACAGATTGTGTGAAATCCCAGTCAGGGGTGAAAGCAACGTGTAGCACCACCAAACCTAGTTGATGGAGACAATTGGCTGTAGATGACCACTACCAAGAAATGACTAGGGCAATGAAAATTTGGATCTTTGTAAATCTTTACCATAGTGGTAAAATTGTGGTCAGACCTAGGCCTATTTTAACCTCTGGGTGAACAATTTTTTGTTAGGCTCAAGCTAGTCTTGATTTTAAACAACTGGTGGGTTTGAATAGTTTCTAGCAGCTGACAAGTTAGGGGTAGCTCCGTTTCTCTGGCCAGGCCACTGATTAGGTAGATCTGTGTAACTTGAAACTGACAATTGCTGTTACTATTACCAGCCATTTCTTAGGAGTGTAGGTGCAGAGACTAGATCAAAGAAAGAGAGTCTTGGAAAGGCATTATAAGCTCTCAAATTAAAAGGTTCATTTTTTGTTTGTCATGCTGAGGATTTTATGGGTTTGGAAAGAGGTTTCCCTGCTTCAGATTTGCCCCGCTCATAGGAGAACAGTCCTTTCTTCAGCACCAGTGGTGCTCGTAGTGACCAACGGAGGATTGCTCTGCTGACTTTGATAGTGAGGACTCAGGCTTCTCTGCATTCTCAGCTACTAATTTCTCTGTTTCCCCAAACATTCTCACACCTGTGAATTTGGATGCACAGGCTCGTTGTTTGGGGACTCTGGGTATGATTGTTTGCTACTCAAGAATTTAAACACTACTTTTTTTAAGTTAGGAGCTATTGCTCTTGTCACAAATCACTTAGAGCCAGGAAAGGTTAACAAGAAAGAATATTTTACACACCACTGTAAAGATTTGACCATAATATGAACTCAAGATATCTTGCACTCCAAGCACGGACATACCCCTAGACAACAATCCAGTTGCTTGCCACCAAGTAGGTATTCTCTGCTCTTAATTAAGAATATTTTTGGTCTGAATGGTTATAGCCAAGGATTTTACATTTCTTAGTAGAGTGTCCTCACTTTTATGGTGTAAGGCATCTTTTGGAACAAGGTCTGACTAGGTCAGTGGTGTGGCTATTGTTTTAACCAACCTTAGGTTCCCAAAACTTATGAAGTATCCTGGTGTGTTTATGCAACATTTTAGTTTAACATTTAGTTTTAACCAGACATCCACATTCTAATTGTACGATGGCTTTACAAAGGAGAGTACAGGAAACCCTGTGTCTCATTACTGCTTGAAAGGAAGGTATTTATTATGAATAATGAGCTCGTTGTGAGCCACCAGCTTCCTATCCTAGGAGAACCATGTGAAATTTCTCTTTGTGTGATGGTATGTGTATGCAGTGCTTCCCTTGACTGATTACAGGAGGACAGTAGCATGCTATTCATCCTGGTCTTGGGATACCCCAACCAAGGAGAATAGCCCCCTAGATGGCCCTGGTAGCCTGACACGAAGCTCCTGCAGGCTTGCTAGGACCCTAGTAAGTTCTGTAAGAGTGACAAAGTACCGCTCAGGGCTTTATACTCAGTAAATCAGGAGCTCTTGACCATGGGAAGAGATTTCTCACTTATGCCCCTGTAAACCCATGATGGAGGAGCTGCATGGGAATCAAGTCCTCATGTGCCTCAGCTTCTGGGCACACGCTGCCTCAAGTGCTTCTTATTCTTTCATAGGGTGCTAGCCTCTGGGTGCAGCCATAGAGACCAACTCCTTCCCAAAGCAAGGGGCTGGCTGATGATCACAAGGCACAAATCCCATTCTACTGCTGCCTGACTCTTAGCACCTTTCCCTGGCAGAGCGAGATTCCCTGAGCTGAGAGCCAGCTAGGCACAATTCCGAGTAGGCTGCAGCCTGAGACAGGGCTGCACAGGAGGAGCAGGCTTCTCACATACCCAGGCATGCTGCATGGTGCACTGTGACAGCTTCTGAGAGGAGAAAAGCCTCAGCAAACATCAAGAAAGGGTTTAACCCTGATTTTTACCCTACTTGCTCATTAATATCACAAAACTGCTGCCTCCCAAAGGGGATGTCTGCTTTTGTCTTTTTGGAGCTAGAGTCTCTGGAGTTTGCTGGACTTAAGTCCCAAGCAGGCTGTGAGGAGATCTCCCTTCCCTGGGAATCTTCATGCCATGGTTAATCCTTCCTAGGGTGGAGTTGCAGCTTTGAGCAGGGGATTTGGCAGGGTCCTAGCACACTGATCTGACTCAGACTTATACCCTACCAGAGCGAGGGTTGGCAGCTTACAGCAGCAGAGTGGAGGAAGCGTACTAGACAGGTGCTGTACCAGAGGATTAGAGCCTTAATACTCCAGTGATTGCTCACCTTAGAAAAGTTGAAATGAAGTCTCTTCTGCACAAAAATGAATAAAAATTAGATACAATGGTCAGGAGAAATTGAACCAACCACAAACCTGTTCCACTGCCAGAGGCAGAAATTCTAGTGGCCTTAGCTGAAGGGCAGGGCTCAGTCCTCAGCCCTCTGGCAACACCACTGGGACCACCTCCAAATTCCACAGGTGAGAGATTACCCAGTCATTATGAATGGAGAGAGAAGTTGTGCAGCAGAAATCTATTCTGCTGTTCACACTGTGGACATTACTGCCTGACTCAGCATTTTTTTAAATCCCCAGAATAATACATAAATGCTGTAGAAGAACATTAGCAGCCCGATATATAGAGGAAGCTGAATCTGAACTTAAAACCAGACTGAAAACATTTGCCAATATTGCAAGTGATGCAGAGATTGAAGAGCAAAGAAGTAAACTAAGAAACCCAGACAGATATGAGAGAAAGAATCTGCCAAAATATAAAGTTGGGTTTATAGAGGAAGAATCCATAGGATTATTAAGCAATGATGGCATAACAGAGACATCAACACCTGTTGGTTCAAATCCATCTCCTGACCGTACATGGCCAAGTGAAGTAGAAACAAGCTTTGAGGAAGGCAGATCACAGGGTACTTTGGGAGGAGAAGAAATCCATTGTGTTTCAAAAGGACTGGTTTCTAATCCACAAAAGTTTAACACAATGAATCACAAATTGTCTTAACTTCTCTGTATTATGTAGGGTGAATTGTAAAACAAAGTCTTGATCATCTGTTGAAGAATGTGGGGTTAAGGACCCTTATAAAAATATTCATGTCCATAAGGATACTGCATTATCTTAAGAGTTCTCATGGTTATTTGTTATCTACAATAAGGTGTATAGTTTATAGTGGTGTTTTCTGGCAGCTGGAAAAGCAAAAGCTGTTTAAAAGATCAGCATTCTCCTTCAGGCAGACAATTGTCCTTAAAAACGTGTAGCACTTATCAGATTTCGGAGCTCCATTCTGCTGAAGCATACTGAACCTTCCCTTCTCTGCAGAAGCATTAAATACTTTCTACAGAAGTGTGTTACCATATATTTTATTGTTTTTTCATATGCAAGCTATTCAGCTGTTTGATAATGGCTCCAAACTAATTAAATTTCTTACTTTCTAAGAACTCCACAGAACCAAAACAGAAGCTAAACATTAACTGATATAATTTGATATTATGATACAATACTGTCATGTTACATTTTTCATAAGCTCAGTGCAAACTACGTACAACTATACAGTATTTTAATATGTGCTGCATGCTTTGCAGTGTGTATTAGGCTCAGAATAAATTTAGAGAAATTTAAAACTCACATGTTATGCCTGTTCAAAACTGAAGTTCATGTGAACAAAAAGGGTATTGGGACTTTAGTCGGTAGCAAATCCACTGGATGGTTTCAGTATTATGAAGGTGGGAAATGTTTTGGTCTGTTAATTTATATAATAAAAACCAAGAATTCGAAAAACAAAATTCGGAACAGACATCCTATCAGATAGTTCTTCATATTCATTTAATATCATTTGAACATTTTCACAATGAGCTAAATATTCAAAATACTGCATAACTGTTGTGTAGCTAAAATCAGTTTTTAATCCATGGAAACCTAGAATTTCCCATTAAACATGCTCTCTATGCCAAAAAATAAATTAAAATTAAGAATCTTTTGTCTCCTCACCATTCCATCCAGTCAAACTGATGACATATAACTGACATACCAGGTATGCAGCTTAAATATAAAAATATGCTCTTTCAGCTTCTGAATTGGTTCCATAATTTGCATAATTTGCATACGAATGTCCAGTTTCAAATGTATTTGGATGCCCATAATTTCAAAACAGGAAGCACAGAAAGTAAGCTGCCTCCATGTATTATAACAATAGCAGTAGATTTCAATGAGTTAGCCAAACATAAGGAGCAGACAAATATTGGAACCCCTTTTTCCAAACAGTTTTAAAACTGGGGTGAGTCACACACACACTAGGCTCTGCAATGACTCATAGTCAGACCTACCCTTGGAGAGATGGGAGAAGCAGCATGAAACAAGGAGTGGATCCTGGAGACATACCTGTACAGTGGATGAGCAGGTATAATGCCTCAGAAGTGGTTGGCAGGTCAATGTTAGAGGATTGTTGTTAAACCTGTTCTACAGATGTAGCCTGCATTCATTCATCCCAGTGAGGGAATAGGTGAAGTGCACAGAGCTACCTTTTAGGGGTACAAATAAACTTTTCAAAGAAAATGGGTGTGGGTAAAGTCAAATCCAGCAGAGCAAAAATAAATTATTGAATCCCACAAGTACGGCAGACTAGATTACCTAAAAATGAAAAATATGTAGTTGAAACAATGCTTTACCTGATCCAGACGGAAGAAGCAGCCTTGCAGTCTAATCTTCAAGTAGGAAGCACCTAGGCCCCAATTTTGCAAAGAACTTAACCATACATAACTTTGCTCATGTAACCTGTTCCATTCCATTGTTAAACAGTGGCCAACAGGCTTGTTGAAACCCCTAAAATAGCAGTTTGTGAGTGTTAACAAAAATATGAACTTAAGAAATGATTCCAAGGAGAATCTGTCTCCATGAAAGTTACAACTTGATATACAGCTGCAAAAGCAAGGCCTGCATAAATGTCAAAAGGATCAGTAGCCATATATAGGCAATACATTTGGAGAACGCCATTTGCTAGTTAACCTTCCTTTTCCCACCAAGAAATGTCTATGCAGATCCCCAGTGTAGGACACTGACAATACAATAAGTCAGGAAGATGACTGAAGAGTACTCAGTTAAAAAAATTATTGAAGCACCATTCTCCTGAACCAAGCATTAGTGCTAACTCCAACTTTGAGCCGTGGAGCTTGCTCCAAACACAAGAAAATAATGTTTTGTGAATGTGTCAATTGAGTCGTGTCAGCCAAACAATGGGAAGATTCCACAGTTTCTCTTGTTTTTCAATTTTGCCTTACGTGGTTCCAGTTCTTTAATTTGACCAAACTGGATTTTCACTGACATTGTGATAAAAACGTCATCAACCTGTAACTTGTCAAGCTCACCTGAAACCCATATTTACAGTCTCCAGAGAGTACACTTTTTTCTTTCTCTGAAGGAGTCAAAAGGCTTGTAAGAATCTGAGAAATCTTCCACCAAGTAATAATATGCTTTTAAAATAAGTATTTCCTTGTTTTGATCCAACATTGTGGGGGAATAGCCTAAGACCTTGTAGTTTCCTAGGAGTCTGACCATCTGTTGTTCTTCAAGATTTCAGAATCTTCAGCCTCAGTGAACATGTACTGAGATGGTATGCTGAACTGTTTACTCTCTATCTATTCAAAGATCTTCAGTATTTGCTCATCCAACACACACTTTTAAAAAGGTGCATTATACAAACCATGATTTGTGAATCTACAAGTCCTTGGGACTTGACTTCTGCTCCTACCAGATTGAATCTCTGGGGGTATGTTTTCTGCACTCTCTGTCTCATTGAAGACTGTTTTCTTCATGGCTATAAAATCATACAAGTGCCACACATGCTATCCCACAAGGAAAAGATGGTTTTAAGGCCTCATCCAAATTTTTTTAAAAAGTGTAAATAGATTTTCATATATATTATATAACTCCCCATTTTTCTGTAGACCCCATGATCTGCTGAAGCAAGATTATATAGGCTAGATGTTGAAAGGTTGTTTCCTCATTTATTTGTTAAAAGCTAAGGCATTCAAATAAACCTTCCCAATTGTTCGCAGCTTTTGGTGAGAAGTCTAAAGTCCGAAGCCTTTTGAGTTCAAAATCTTGTCAAGCGTACTATGCTGTTATCAACACACTGGAAGACTCCCAGAACCAAATGGATTAACAGCATGTTCTACAAAAGAACGACTGCAATAGTTGTTTGTATCAAGAGTATATTTATCAATACCTATATCTCTATATCAGTCTTTCCAGTGACATTTGGTGGGCGCACTCAAGCAGATTGCCTACACGTGCATCCAATTGCCAGAAGTATGCTGAAATTTGCACTGAGCAAGAGGGTACTTTAATCAAAATATAGCATGCTCTTTTCACAGCAGACTGTACAAAGATGACATACACTTATAAAAGCACTTGGAGGAGGTTTCAGAGAGACATGTCAGATTATAAAATGAAGTCAATGGGACTCTGCAGGTGTAAGAACCTGACTGTATCAATCTGCTTTGCAGAACTACACCCAACATTTTAGTTAATTCTATCCTTGATCTTTGTGCAGATCTCCAGCTGATAGCTGGAAGATCATCTGTGGACTGAGGATTATATCTGACTGTAATTTTGCAAACCTGGAACATAACAACAAATGTAATTCAGCTCTCTCCACGAAATGAGTTTGACACTCCTGGTATAAGGCGAATACAAAATGTTTAGAGACCAATAGAGAGACTATACAAAACTACTGTAGGAATGGTAACTTGAAATTTACTTACTTTGGCAAGTTTTAAAATCTAAAGATTGCATAAATGTATATTTTTGCATTTAATTTTTTCTAGGTTCTGTATCTGAAAGCAAACAAAAACACGCTGAAATATGTGGAGGGTTTTATAAAATTGCATATATATTTTTAAGTATACATGAGAAAATAGAAGTTCTTTATTAAAATAAAAAAAGCTTTGATACATTTGCACTGAAAATATTTTTAACAGAAAATAATTGCTACAAACATGCTACAGTAACAAACAAAATGTCCAAAAAGTTTTCAGTGCCTTCTTTTAAAGTTCAACATTTTGGCAAAAAAGTTTTTCTGTAAAAACTTCAAAAGTTGGCTACTATAATACTGATACAAAACACTTCATGTAGATTAAGTTCATGTGCATAAAACACAGTAATTTTTAATGTATTGTTTGTATAAAAACAACATATTTAAAGTGTAAATTTCATTAGATAACATGCAAATACTGCAATATTTAAAATGGCACTTATAAATAGAGGCTTTATAATTTTGTATCCAATAAGAAAATCAGATAGAATACATGGTATTTGCAATATACAGAACTGTAGAAATGAATATATTTGTCCATTTCTTAATGTAAATAAGGTTCTGGCTTAGAAAATGATTGTCATTTTACAAACATGGGGCCCAATATCCTGCAAGCACTTAAGCAGGTGAGTAAAGCTACTCAAATGTGTAAGTTTGCTGGGATAGGCCATGGCTATTTAGCTTTCTTCATAATAAAATATAAGATAATATACTCACACATAAAATTACTCAGTTCATTTTTTGGTAAATTATTTAAGTAGCAGCAATTTTTGTTTCTTCCAAAAATTGATGTTTAAAATAGGTGCATGCTTCTCATAATTCTCAATGATATACATCTGAATAATAAACAAAAAACACTTTTCAAAAATCTCAATACATTTGTTCACTGCTGAAAATAATAGAATTTATGTGTAACAACTCCCTTTTCACAGAATCACAATTTTAGAGATTTGTACAATATTTTTAAGGTATGCGTGCATAAAGAAAATGATTTGTCTGTGAAAAAAATCTTTTGACTTGTGATTAATAGGAGAGTTTTCTTTTGGATTATTTCAAATATTTTAAAATTCATTTTTAATGAAAAAATGTACTACATTAAAACCTTTTTCTGGAATTTTGTTGAACCAAACTGATATATATTTTTCTTTCTGCTTAAAATATATTTTGCTCTATTAACAGATCAGCAGTTCTGAATGTCCTTCGCAATATAGAAAAAATACAATAGGATATTTATTTTGCACATTTTCTAAGCAGTTATGTATTATAGATTGCTGCTTGCAAGGTCAATATAAGGCTCAAGAGCAGGGTCTGCAATACAGGTACAGCTTTAATAGAAGAAGAAGATATACTAAAGGAAACTTGCACTTGGGATGTGATAAGTGCTGATAACGGCACATGGGATGCTAAAGTTGGGCTGTCAGAATTTATCAGCGACTCTATCTTTTCTGCTTCTTTATTGCAGGCTTCAATCTAAAAAGAAATTCCAACAGTTAGTTATTAAAATCTCTTGTCTTTATCCAGAAGATTAGTATAAAAGTTTAGGGTGGTGAATAAAGGATGGCAAAGCCACAAGTGAATCGTACAGCTCAGCTTTTGAGAGTTTTTTAAAATTGTATTTTATGTCTCTGTCAGGTACCTTAGTTACTTATGCATGCTACCATGGCAGCTTCATGGGGAGAAAATTATAAACCTCAAAAATGGTTCATCACAATTTTGTGATTTTTAAGGCCCAAAATCTCATTATAGACCAGAATTAGAAAGAAGGGCCTCACACCACTGGAAATCATGAGATTTCTCTCCTGGTTCACAATGTACTGCACTGAGGTCTATGCGAGTAGAGAACCCCCAGAGAACCTTAGGAGGGTTGGTGTCCCCAGGCCTGTGAACCTTAGGAGACTCAGTAACCCTCTCAAGGAAATTTTCCTTTTTCTCCTGACAAGTCTTTATAAATGTTCAGGTTACATTCTGAAGCCCTTTGCACAAGGACATGGACGAGAGACTTACTTTTCCTAATAAAAAAAACCGAACAAATCAACCTTCATTTTTCAGAAATCCTTTTCCTGAACTCACCACAGATGATGCTTCACAGCGTTCCAAGTTCAGAAGTTAATAGTCTATTTTCAAAAGTTATTTTGGGGTTTTGGAAAGGGGATATCTACAGGGCAAACTAACTTTTATTTTCTACAAAATAGCAAAAAAGATAGATTTTTGATTTAAAAGGCGTTAACTTAGAAACCAATTGTCTGATTCAATTCAAATTTTATAGAAAAATTTGAAATAGTGTAGTTTCAGTCCTAGTCCTCAGCCTGCCACTTTTACAGCCAATTTGTTTATTTTTTGAGATTTTAAAGGTGGAGGATGGAAGAGGTGGTTACTCACCCTGTGCAGTAACTGAAGTTCTTTGAGATGGTTGTCCCGGTGGGTGCTCCACTTTAGATGTTCTTGCACCCTTGCACTTGTAATTGGAGATTTGTGGTAGCAGTGCCTGGTTGGGTCAGACATGGATAGTCCCAGTCTCGCGCTGCTTCAGGCCGTGTGACCAACCCCACCCCCGTTCCTTCTCTATTGCAGATTATGTACTGTGAAACTTCAAAGTAGAGGGGAGGTGAGAGGGTTGTGGAGCACCCACAGGGACAACCATCTTGAAGAACTTCAGTTACTGCACAAGGTGAATAATCTTCTCCTCTTCTTCTTCGAGGAGTGTCCCTTTGGGTGCTCCACTTTAGGGGACTTCAAAACAGTGCTCTTCAGTGGAAGGAAGGGGCTTCGGAGTTGAAGACATGGTAAGTCCAAATAGCGCATCACATGCTGAATATTGTTCTAATGCATAGTGTTGTGTAAATGTATGGGCTGAGGCCCAAGTTGCCACTTTATAGATGTCCATAATGGGGACACTGTTAAGAAATGCTATTGAAGCCAATAAAGCTTTGGTGGAATGTGTGTGGGTGCCCATTGGGGGTTGAAGATACTGTTGATGATAGCACAAGTTGATGCACATGGAAATCTGTTTGGACAGTCTCTGTTTAGATACAGTGTCTCCTTTTGATCATTTTGGGATGGAGATGAATAATTCTGGAGACTTTCAAAAAGTCTCTGTTCTGTCTATATAAAAGGCTAGCACCCTTTGGACATCTAGGATGTGAAGTGAGGACTCTTGTCTATTCCCATGGGAGGTTGGATAGAAGAATGGGAGGTGAATGGGTTGGTTGAGATGGAAAGAGGAGGCAATCTTAGGTAAGAACTTGGGATGAGGTCATAGGATAACCTTACTTTTTAAGAATATCATGTATGATGGATGTGCCATGAGGGCCCGTAGCTCTCCCATCTATCAGGTGGACATAATGGTGATGAGGAAGGGTACCTTCACTGAGAGGTGAAGAAGTGACCATATCATTAGCAGTTCAAATGGGGTTCTGGTGAGGCCCCACCGCACTAGGTTAAGATCCCATGGTGGAAATAAGGTTCATATTTCAGGGTAAATGCTGTTGAGTCCTTTTAGAAAGCGCTTGGTGACTGGGTGAGTGAAAAATTGATAAATGTTGCGTGTTCTGGTGGAA
Organism: Chelonia mydas; assembly: GCF_015237465.2. Lineage (NCBI taxonomy): Eukaryota > Metazoa > Chordata > Testudines > Cheloniidae > Chelonia > Chelonia mydas. The sequence goes on from NC_057850.1 coordinate 150,933,336, forward strand.
CGCTGTGATGGCTGAGAGGTGTAACCTGATTGAGCTCATGGAGAGGGCCGATTTCTTAAGTTCTAGTATGTAGTCTAGAATTAAAGGTAGCGGGGAGGAGACCTCTGTGATTTTTTTATTTTGGCACCATGTAGAGAATCATATCCACTTGTGTAAATATGTATGATGGGTAGTTGGTCTGCGACTATTTAGTAGAATGTCCTTTATCACTCCAAGGACCTGAAAGGACCTGCTCAGAGGAAGTAGAGTAGCCACATTTTGAGGTGGAGTCTTTCTAGATTCAGATGAAGGACTTGGCCTGCATCTTGCGAGAGGAGACAGGGCACAAGAGGAAGGGTGTGTGATATGCATGCTGCCATTTTGAGAATGTAAGGGAACCACATTTGTCAAGGGCTAGCTGGGGGCTATCACAATGACTTTGGACTTGTCCAATGTGATCTTGTGTATTACCCGTCATAAGAGAGGGATGGGAGGGAAGGCATATAGGAGAGGAGCATCCCATTTGATAAGAAAGGTGTAGCCCATGGAGCGAGGGCCCAAACCTGCTCTAGAGCAAAACTGAGAGCATTTGGCATTGTGTGCCATTGCAAAGAGGTCTATAGTTGGGAACCCCCAGTCTTGGTATATGTTGTGTAGCACCCATATGTCTAATTCCCACTCGTGGTCCTGAGAAAAGTTCCTGCTCAGTGCATCTGCAGCGGTGTTTTGGCATCCTGGTAGGTAGAAGGCTGAGATGTTGGTGTTGTGACTGATACACCAGTTCCAGAGTAGCATGGCTTCCGTGCACAGGGAGTGTGAGCATTCCCCCCTTACTGGTTTATATAGAACATGCATGCAACACTGTCTGTGAGGATTTTTATGGTCTTGTTCTTGATCGTGGGCAGGAAATGGGAGCACACGTTATGAATGGCTCGTGGTTCCAGTAGCTTTATACGTAGGAGGGATTCTGATGGGGACCAATGGCCCAGGATAGTATGAGTGTTCAGATGTGCTCCCCAACCTAGTAGTGAGGTGTCCGTCATGATCATCACTGTTGGAGGGTTCAGGACAAAGGAGACCCTGGCCCAAACACTGTCTGGTCATATTCACCTTTGTAGCGAGTCTTTTACTTTGTTCGGTATTGTGAGGTGTTTGTTCATGTTGTGCTTGAATGGAGTGTAGGTTGTCTGGAGCCAGGCTTGCAGACACTGCATGTGTAATCTCACATGTTTGATGATAAATGTCGTTGCAGCCAGGTGGCCCAGCAGTTGTAGGCAAGCCCTGGCCATTATCTGAGGGCTGTTTAGCATTGGGGAGATTAGACTGGTTAGAGTAATTAACTGCTGTCGTGGTAGAGAAGTCATAGCCTCTGGAGAATTGAGGTAGGCTCTGATGAATTCTAGTTTTTGCATTAAAGTTAGTGTTGATTTTTGTGCATTTGTAGGCCTAGGCGTGTGAAGAGAGCTACCTTGCTTCTAGCGCTCCTTATCACGTTGATGCTTTCAGTAAGCAGTCATCTAATTATGGGAATATCATAATTCCCTGTCTGCGGAGGTAAGCTGCGACCACTGCAAGAATCTTGGAGAATACTCGTGGGGCAGTGGATAGGCCGAAAGGCAGAACTTTGTAGTGAAAGTGATCTGCTCCTGTAGCAAATCTGTAGAGCCTCTGATGTGATGGATGTATTGTTAAATGAAAGTGTGCGTCCTGGAAGTCGAGAGCCAAGAATCAGGCCCTCCTTTCTAGTGCTGGATTTATGGTTGCCAACGTGACCACCCTGCAGCATTGGGTCTTCACGAATTTGTTGAGTCTACGTAAATTGAGAATGGGTCTCCACCCTCCAGTTTTTTTCTGGGTGAGGAAATAATGTGAATAGAAACCCTTCCCTCTGTGTTTTGTTGGTACCATTTCTACTGCACCTAGGTGTATGAGGTGGATTACCTCCTGTCGCAGTAGATCTTCATGAGAGGGGTCCCTGAAGAGGAATGGGGAGGGAAGGTCGGTACAGGGGATGGAGATAAATGGGATGGAATACCCAGACTTGATTATATCTAATAAGCATCTGCTGGATGTGATGATCTGCCATATTAGATAAAAGGGGTGAGAATCTCCGAATGGCTGGGAGATGACACGTGTTTCCAGCACTTGAAGTTGTGGGGGTCTTGGACCGTTGACCAAAGTCTCAACATTGCTGTCTTGATGGCAGTGGTTGAGACATAGAAGGCTGAGGTGGAGGCTGTCGTCTCCTCCTGGATCTCTGTTTCTGCCCTTGTTACACATATTGTCTGTGTGATTGCGCGTAAGGTGTAGACCGGAATCTTTGTGAGGCATAATACTTGCCCTCCTTTTTCTTGTTCTTAGGTGTGTAGATGCCCAGGGACTTTAACATCACCCTTGAGTCTTTAAGTGTGTGGAGAGATTCATCTGCTTTGGCTGCAAACAATTTAGGACCTTTGAACGGGAGATCCTTGACCAATGATTGCACCTCTCTGGGGAACACAGGGATATGCAAGCAAGATGCTCACCTCATCACTATTGCTGTGGCTACAGACTACACTGTGATGTCTGCAGAGTGCAATGCAGCCTGCAATGCTGTTCTGGCGAGAAGATGTCCTTCAGAGATTATGGTCCTGCACTGTTCTCTTTTCTCTTCTGGAATGAATTCAATAAATTCTGACAATTTTGAGTAGTTTGAGTGGTCATATTTGGCAAGTAATGCCTTGTAATTGGCAATCCTGAGGTGTAACGTTGCCAAGGAGTAGGTCTTACAATCAAAGAAATCTTGTCTCTTCCAATCTCTGTCATACGGTGTGTTTTTGAGGGTGTTATTCTCTGCCCACTTCATTTACTGCATCCACCACCAAAGACTTTGGTGTGGGGTGTGAGAAGAGGAACTCCGTTTCCTTCATTAGCACATAATATTTGTTGTCAGACCTCTTGCATGTAGATGGGATTGTTGTTGGGGTCTGCCAAATCGATTTTGCGGGTTCCATAATTGCATCATTCATTGGTAGAGTGATTCTGGAAGAGGTTGAAGTCTGTAGGATATCTAATAGTTTATGTTGTTATTCCTAGACTTCTTCCAGTGATATATCCAATGAGCCTGCCATTCTCTTAAAAAGGTCCTGAAATTGTTTCAGGTCATCCCCCATGTAGGGAGGTGGGGGCATGATGGTGTCATCAGGGGAAGATGATGAAAAATTGGCTGCTGGTGTCACCTCGTGGTCCAAAATCTCCTCCTCCTCCTCGGCCACATCTTCTGGGGGCTCAGAGGGTCGCTGGTACTGAAAGTGAGGGTGAATGACATGCGCTCACCCTGAGTGGGCTGGAAGGTTTGTGGTGTTGTGGGGGGTATGCTGCCCATGGGATCCAATAAGGCCACTGAGGATGAAAAAGCATTGGTGGCATCCCATGGATGTCCATACCACTTTTGATCTTTGGACCCAGTATAATAGCCCCTGTTCTGTGGTGGATCTGATCTAGTAGGTACACAGATGGGAGAGGAATGGTGAAAGGAGCATATTTCTCCTTCATCCTCATCCCCCTCATCACTTGATAATGGAGAAGCAGATCTAAATGGAGCGGTGAGACTGATGACATCGGTACCGAGAATAGGAGATTCCGACATCGAGGTGACCAATTAGGTCGTTCTAGCACAGGATTTGCTGCGGTGCCAGTAACATTGGTACCGTTTAAGATGGAGCGCTCAATACAGATTACTTTGATGCAGTTGTGGGTGTTGGTGCACACACTGAGTGTGTTATGCCAGCAGCAGATGGCGCCATGAGGTCTGCAGTGGTGCCGAGCTGCTCAGTGCCAAATGTTTCGTCAGCTCTGATGGTGCCGAGGCAGGGGGTTTCATTTTCCCTTTGCTGCCCTCATCTGAGCTAGCCTGCTTAGGTTCTTTTGCTCTTATGGTACCCATGGTACCGGAGGGTCCCACTACTTTGGCAGTGGAGAGTACCAATGGAGTGTGCCGGTTTCGGGAACACCATTTCTTGGCAGATTTCCGAGCCGCAGAAGTTGGAGCCCAGTTTTTGGCCAGCTTCTTGGCAGAGTGGTCTTTCGTGTGAGCCGATAAGGAAGAGCCTCTGTCAGCAGTCGGGGACCTCTGTTCAGCGGGGGTCTGTGATTCGGGCTCAAATGCTGGCCAGAGAGACTTCTCTACCATGAGGAATTTGAATTGCAAGTCTCTTGCCTTCCTGGTTTGGGCTTTTAGATTGTGACAATGCAAGCACTTTTGAGGGATGTGTGTCTCGCCGAGGCAGCGAACACACTGCGAGTGCCCGTCTGACACCGGGACAAAGTCTGCAGATGAGGCAGCATTTAAAACCTGGGCAACTGGGCATGTCCCTCAGAAAACGTGTCACCCTCCCCCCAGGGGAAAACTAATTACTCTATTCTAACCTACTAATGGCTAACAACAGAAACTTAATTTTCTAGTCTGAGAGATTTTTTTTTTTTAAGGAAGAAAAAAAATTAAACCGGGAAGGAAAGTTAGCTATAATCCAACAAGAACCAAGTCTAAATTGTGGGAAAAAACCCTATTCTAATAAAAGTAAGCATAGAGATGCTGCTAAGTGCGCTGATTCAAGTGAAAGGTGGTAGAGAAGGAACTGAGGGGGGTTTGCCCCACGGCGCTAGATAACCACCCGAAGCGGCACGAGATGGGAACCGTGCACGTGCAACCCAACCATGCACTGCTACCACAACTCCCCTATTACAAGCACAGGGGCGCAAGAACACCTAAAGTGGAGCACCACAGGGACACTCCTCGAAGAAGAAATTGGATTTGTAATGGAAATTTAGCTGCAGCATGAACTATTCAATGTAAAAAACACTCCATGGTCAGTAAAAGTAGATAAATTCAACAGAACGCTAGCAACTATAGGTATCTTGATAGATGAGGCTAGACAACATGGCTTTGACGTAAAGCCAACTTCAGTTACAGTGTAAATTGGTGTAACTTCAATGCAACTGATCAAATTCTGTCCACTTAGAACAGACTTAACTCTGGCCCATACAGGAAGCAAAACTGAATACACAATATGAGCTTGGGAAAATAAAAAGGAAATTGGAGGCAGACTTTACTAAACCAAACAATTTGAGGAAATGAAATTGCCTGAATAATATTTGTGTTGTAGAAAGAGCAGAAAATGTGGATTCCAGTCTGCTGCTTCTTACCCACTCCCCTCTTTTTTATTTTAAAGATTAACCTTCATTTTAAAATACTGCAAGTTAATGCACAAGTTAAGAGCATCAATCGGTCAGCGTGAATCCTAAACCCTGAGGGAACTTCATTATAAAAATGTGCTGTCAACAGGGCAGGGAAAGATGCTTAACAAAAGGATAGTGGTTTTTTGGACTTGCAAAAACCTAACCAACAGAATGTCAGAAGGAAGCAAGAGTTCCAGGAAAAAGAAATGCAATACATATTTGAAGCTTGTTTTTATTGTAGTTCTGAGTTGCTCCAAGCAAAATAATACAATGGCTTTTGTGTGGGTTTATTAATCCACCCAGAGTTCTAGGGTTGCCAGCTGTGTGCGTGTGTGTGTATGTCTTTGCTAGTGCAAACTAGGTCTGTCACACCGTTGTTATGCTGGGGCAGCACACTGTGACTTGATGTCCTTTAACATATTCTGAAAAGTATTTGGGGACGTTGTAGCACACTGATAGGTAGTTTTGTAAGAGGATCACCCTATCAAAACTGTGATGGTCTCAGAAATATAGGAGCAGATATTTAGCTGGTATGGTTCCACTGAAGTCAGTGGAGCTATGACAATTTCCAGCAGCTGAGGACCCACCCCATAGAGATGGGTGGCAGCCTAATCCATATCTGTATTTAGCATCAAGACAGACAACGGTATAACCCATTCATACACACCCAGATGCATTTTTTAAGTAACAGACCAAGGGCTCGATACTAAAACCTTATACTCCAAAGCACATTTATTAAAATGTATGACAGTCACTCTTCTAATCATATTTTTTCTTTGTGAAATTATAAATGAAAACTCTTTTGTATTTTACTCAATTGATCTATCTGCTATGAGATATAATTCACAGAAAGCTAAAGTATTGAATTTTATATTATTTTATAGCCTTTTTAAAAATGATAAAATACCACAAACTCCAGCAAAATGGAGCAGTGTAAAGTTTGTAGTATTTTCGCTTCCATTTGCTGTAGTCTGCTGTGTGATCCAACATACTCCACTAGCATCCATAACTAGAGCTGGGTGAAGTTTTTCAAACTTTTTTTCCTGAAAAATTCACACTTGGGTTGACCAAAACACTGCATGAATTCATGTCAAATTTGCCAAATTGTTTCAGCCATAAAAGAAAAAAAGTTCCAACAGTCAAAATGAAACAATTTGATTTTTTAATTCAAAATGACTTTGTCTTTAAAATGTTGCCTCAATTTTATTAAAAGAAAAGAAAAGCTCAAAAACTAAATGAAACATTTTGCTTGACCTGAAACTAAACTTTATTTTTGATTCAGCACCAAACTGAAATACTAGTTATTTTCACAGCTATACCCACAACCTCTTCTTCATTCAAAACCTCTTACAAAAACAGTAACTGTTAAACACATCCACTTTATCCTTATAATAGAAACTCTTAAGCACAAATCACCAGAGAAGTCTCAAAACAGTCATCATCCAGTACAAAACAATGAAACTCAATTCCATTTTATTCTTGCCACCTTTCATTGTAGCTTTTCAAGTGTAAGTTGAAAGTAAAAATAAATGGTACATAGCACAGATTGTACATATGACAACCTGTACTGAAATAAAATGGAACCGTATTGACAAAAGAAAAAAATAATAAATTCTACCTGCAACGGTTTGGGGTTTTGATCAACGGGTATGATGAGAATCACAATTTCAGATTCTATGCTTAAGTATCCAAACACATCGCACTGTGGCACTGAAACATGTAGACGGATTTTTTGAAGTACTTCAAGTACAGTTATTGGCTTTTTATTGGTTACCTGGAAAAAGATTGAGTAGTTTATTATGCATGCAAAATTAAATAAAATTACATTTGTCCTCTTCAGAGATGTAAATAATAAGGTTAGGTCATACTAAAAAAGTTCTTTGAACATACTCCATTTTAAACCAAATTATCAAACCCAGTCTATATAAGCAACGACTAAGCCTTAAGTGAAGGGAAAGAGAACACTTACTTATCTTCCAGTAACTAACCAATTTATTTGAGCATAAGCTGTTGTGAGCTACAGCTCACTTCATCGGATGCATACTGTGGAAACTGCAGAAGACATTATATACACAGAGACCATGACCCATAACCTCAGCCGTGCAGAACACAATGCCATCCACAGCCTCAGAAACAACTCTGACGTCATAATCAAAAAGGCTGACAAAGGAGGTGCTGTTGTCATCATGAATAGGTCGGAATATGAACAAGAGGCTGCTCGGCAGCTCTCCAACACCATTTTCTACAAGCCATTACCCTATGATCCCACTGAGAGTTACCAAAAGCAACTACAGCATTTGCTCAAGAAGCTTCCTGAAAAAGCACAAGATCAAATCCGCACAGACACACCCCTGGAACCCCGACCTGGGATATTCTATCTACTACCCAAGATCCATAAACCTGGAAATCCTGGGCGCCCCATCATCTCAGGCATTGGCACCCTGACAGCAGGATTGTCTGGCTATGTAGACTCCCTCCTCAGGCCCTACGCTACCAGCACTCCCAGCTACCTTCGAGACACCACTGACTTCCTGAGGAAACTACAATCCATCGGTGATCTTCCTGATAACACCATCCTGGCCACGATGGATGTAGAAGCCCTCTACACAAACATTCCACACAAAGATGGACTACAAGCCGTCAAGAACACTATCCCCGATAATGTCACGGCTAACCTGGTGGCTGAACTTTGTGACTTTGTCCTTACCCATAACTATTTTACATTTGGGGACAATGTATACCTTCAGATCAGCGGCACTGCTATGGGTACCCGCATGGCCCCACAGTATGCCAACATTTTTATGGCTGATTTAGAACAACGCTTCCTCAGCTCTCGTCCCCTAACGCCCCTACTCTATTTGCGCTATATTGATGACATCTTCATCATCTAGACCCATGGAAAAGAAGCCCTTGAGGAATTCCACCATGATTTCAACAATTTCCATCCCACCATCAACCTCAGCCTGGTCCAGTCCACACAAGAGATCCACTTCCTGGACACTACAGTACTAATAAGCGAAGGTCACATAAACACCACCCTATACCGGAAACATACTGACCACTATTCCTACCTACATGCCTCCAGCTTTCACCCTGACCACACCACACGATCCATCGTCTACAGCCAAGCTCTGCGACACAACCGCATTTGCTCCAACCCCTCAGACAGAGACAAACACCTACAAGATCTCTATCAAGCATTCTTACAACTACAGTACCCACCTGCGGAAGTGAAGAAACAGACTGATAGAGCCAGAAGAGTTCCCAGAGGTCACCTACTACAGGACAGGCCTAACAAAGAAAATAACAGAACGCCACTAGCCGTCACCTTCAGCCCCCAACTAAAACCCCTCCAACGCATTATTAAGGATCTACAACCTATCCTGAAGGATGACCCAACACTCTCACAAATCTTGGGAGACAGGCCAGTCCTTGCCTACAGACAGCCCCCGAACCTGAAGCAAATACTCACCAACAACCACATACCACACAACAGAACCACTAACCCAGGAACCTATCCTTGCAACAAAGCCTGTTGCCAACTGTGCCCACATATCTATTCAGGGGACACCATCACAGGGCCTAACAACATCAGCCACACTATCAGAGGCTCGTTCACCTGCACATCCACCAATGTGATCTATGCCATCATGTGCCAGCAATGCCCCTCTGCCATGTACATTGGTCAAACTGGACAGTCTCTACGTAAAAGAATAAATGGACACAAATCAGATGTCAAGAATTATAACATTCATAAACCAGTCGGAGAACACTTCAATCTCTCTGGTCACGCAATTAGAGACATGAAGGTCGCTATCTTACAACAAAAAAACTTCAAATCCAGACTCCAGCGAGAAACTGCTGAATTGGAATTCATTTGCAAATTGGATACTATTAATTTAGGCTTAAATAGAGACTGGGAGTGGCTAAGTCATTATGCAAGGTAGCCTATTTCCCCTTGTTTTTTCCTACCCCCCCCCCCCAGACATTCTGGTTAAACTTGGATTTATGCTGGAAATGGCCCACCTTGATTATCATACACATTGTAAGGAGAGTGGTCAGTTTAGATGAGCTATTACCAGCAGGAGAGTGAGTTTGTGTGTGTATGGGGGTGTGCGGGTGAGAAAACCTGGATTTGTGCTGGAAATGGCCCACCTTGATTATCATGCACATTGTAGGGAGAGTGGTCACTTTGGATGGGCTATTACCAGCAGGAGAGTGAGTTTGTGGGGGGGGTGGGGGAGGGTGGGTGAGAAAACCTGGATTTGTGCTGGAAATGGCCCACCTTGATTATCGTACACATTTTAAGGAGAGTGATCACTTTAGATAAGCTATTACCAGCAGGAGAGCGGGATGGGAGGAGGTATTATCATAGAATCATAGAATATCAGGGTTGGAAGGGACCCCAGAAGGTCATCTAGTCCAACCCCCTGCTCGAATCAGGACCAATTCCCAGTTAAATCATCCCAGCCAGGGCTTTTCAAGCCTGACCTTAAAAACCTCTAAGGAAGGAGATTCTACCACCTTGTTCATGGTCTCTGTGTATATAATGTCTTCTGCAGTTTCCACAGTATGCATCCGATGAAGTGAGCTGTAGCTCACGAAAGCTTATGCTCAAATAAATTGGTTAGTCTCTAAGGTGCCACAAGTACTCCTTTTCTTTTTGAGAATACAGACTAACACGGCTGTTACTCTGAAACCTTCCAGTAACTGTGGTTCTTCAAGATGTAGTGCCCATATATATTTCGCTCTTGGGGCACATGTACTCAATGTGCTTGCGACCAGAATCTTCTGGCTACACCGTCTATTGAGCCTGTGCATGCACCTCACTTAGTGTCCTTGTGCTCCTGTACTGAGGGCATAAAGGGCGGTGCAGGCCACCCACCACCCTTTCTTCAACACTGTTGTAGTGGGGAAGAAGGGCAGGTCATGGAATACATTTGGACAACACATCTCAAAGAACTCCAGTTACTGTAAAGACAAAGAAAGACGCTTACAGAGTCCTCAAACAGCTGAAGCAGGTCTACGTGCCACTGCTGTCTCAGCCAAGATGAAGCAATCAGTATTATCCTTCCCCTGTCCTGACATATGTTCCTCACCACCTTCTAAATTAATGGAAAGGGAGGGAAGAATACAGAAGGCCCTCTCCTTAATGCAACAGGAAAGCATCCAAATATGGACTAACTGTCCCTTCCCACTCTTGAACAGAAGAGATGATACTTTTTGTTTAACCTGGTTGCAGTCAGGTCTACATCAGGTCAGCCCCAGCTGGAGAAAATCTCTTGTGCCACTTGGTACTTCAGGGATCACTCATGCACATGAGGACTGTCTCTGATAAGCCAATCTGCCAACATACTGCTCTTCCCTGTTAGATGCCTGAATAGATATTGTGAAGAATGCACCAGTCCTATAGATTGACTGCCTCAGCACACACCAGGGAAGAATGGGCACTTCTTTGTTTGTTGGAGTAATACATAATTGTTGTATTGTCTGTTGATACCTGAACAACTTATCCCTTTATGTGAGGAAGAAAATATCTGACAGCCTCATGAATGGCTCTTAATTCGAAAACATTTATATGCAAATTCTTTTCTTGAGATGCCTGGTGGCCCTGAACTGTGAGCAAACCCTGCTGAGCTCCCCATCCATTGTCTGATGGGTCGGAGGTTATTGTGACAGATGGCAAAGGGGGTTTGAACGAAACACCTCTGAGAACATTTTAACTATCTATCTACCACATCAACAAATTTAGACTGTCCTGAGGCGTGGTGACTGACATCTGAATACTGTCAGATTCAGTTTGTAAACCTGAGCCACACAGTGCTGCGCTGACCTCATTCTGAGGCATGCAAATAGAATAACGTAAGTAGTCACTGCATAAAAACCATCAGACCCAAAAAGAAAATCAGTTTCTGGAGCTGACAGTGTCAAATATCTAAAGTGCATTGCTCTCTCTTCAGAAACCCTTTTTTCTGTGAGGAAAGCTCTTCCTGCTACTGAGTCCAATATAGAACCTATTAAATGAATTCTTTGAGTCAGGAAAAGATTTTACTTTTTGACATTCAGAAGCAGTCCCAAATCCGTAAGGAGAGAGATTGTAAATGTAAACTAGATCTTTGCGTGAAGACTTTAAGCAGCCAAATTGTCTAAAACTGGGTAAACAAAGATAGCCTGTTTTCTGAGGTGCACCCCTACTATAGAAAAGCAGTGTTTTTGTAAAGACTCTTGGCATTATTAGAAAGGCCAAATGGCAGGACCTTGTACTTGAACGGTCTTTGTGCCACCACAAAAGAAAGGTATTTCTGATGAGCTGGCTGGATAGAAATATTTAAATATGTATCGAGAGTTGTGAACTTATCCATAACTGAAATCAAGGGCTAATATGGAGGCTAGAGTTTGCATTCAAAACTGAAATTTCTTGATGAACCTATTCAATTTCTTTAAATCTAAAATTGGACAGAACCCACCCCCCCATCTTTCTTCTGAACCGGGAAGTATCTTGAATAAAACCCTGACCCCACCCCACAGATATTCAGGTTTCTCTTCCACAGCACCTTTTAGGAGAAATTTCTGAACTTCTGATAGGATAACCTTGTGAGAAGGTTCTATGAAAAGGGAAGGGTACAGGAAATGGAAAGGGGGTAACTATTATTTCTAGAACTCTCTTGCCCGATGTAACAAGCCTCCAATTGTCAATGAAATGGGCCAGTCTATCTCCAAAGGAAGGGACATATCCTTGCCAACTGGTCCCCAAGTCTTGATCCTAATGTCAAATCTGAGGCCATGTATTATGCAAAGATGGAGAGTAAGTAGCAGATTGCTTTGACTTAGTTCTGGATCTGAACAGTTTCTTTTAAAGTAGAGACTGCGATGAAGATGTAGTTTGATGATGTTTCAGGTGCAGCCAAAGAGTCAAATATCAAAAGAAGCCCGAGAACACGCTTTGCCACATTTGACATCTTTGACCCATATTAGACAAACTGCTTTGATCATCTTACAGTTCTTGTAGAAAACAGAGCCATCTTCTCCCAAAATGGAATTGCTAATAGGCCATCCGTGCCTGGTAATTAGCCACCCTAATTCCTAGAGAAGAAGAAGAAGGAAAGAATCACCCTTTCCCCCATCTTTATCTGCAGGAGTTGCACGGGCTTGACAAGACCTGAACCTATTACTGGCTGCAACAACTGCCAGAGAATTTGCCGTGGGGGGAGTATGACAGTACATACTCATAGGATCTGGCAATGCTAAAAGTGGCTGTCTTCTCCCTCGCCTTTTTCTGCAGCATCAACACAGCCAGAACAGTATGCATGATCATAGGCTCCTTAGCTGCCAACTGGACAGATGGAGCCTTTGACACCCTAAGAACTTTAACAGGAGGATCCAGCAAAACAGGAACAGGAGCCAGAACCAACAACAACCCTGATCTGCAGGATTCTTTAGTCACTTTAGCCTTACTAGATGAGGCAGCTGGAGCCAAAAAAGGCCTTTTAGTCTTCAGATCCAATGATCTCCTGGAACCTGATGGCTTAGCAGCAACAGCTTCTTTAAGCAGGGTACCTGCAGTCTGTTCTGCCTCTCCTTATGCACGCTGGTTGTGAAAGTCTGACAAATAGAACACCCAGAAGAGGAGTGGCACTCCGAGGCACTTAAGGCATCTAAACGACAGCTGGGCATGAAGTGCATCTCTTAAAATCTAACTTCTTCTTTGGTTCTGCCATTCCATGTAACTGAACCCTAAAAGTAAACTAAAATAACTATAACTACAAACTACCTTAAACTCAACCAATGCTAAAACTTACACAACAGCTATCTAAAGGTACTAAATATAAGAGAAACACCCAGATCCAACAGACTGAAACAGTTCATTTCTGTTTGGCACAAGCAGTTGAAAAGAACCAAGGCAGCAGAGGGCACGGAATCCCTTATACAGACTCACTCTCAGACATTCAGTGATGCTGAGTGAAAAAGGGTAAGAAGGGGGTGCACGTGAGCTTTAACATGCACTGCTTGGAGAAGGTTCTATTGTTAGCCGAGATCAGTCAGTACATTACCTGTAAGTGGTGTGACAAAGTTCCTCCTCTGCCTTGGTGGGTCCTGCGCTTATTGGCAGATTTGCTTGCCTCAGAGATTCACGGCTGCCCTCAGTTTGGCCACTTTTGCTAGTGGCTCAAACCTGCCGTTCACTCAGCTAACCTCATCATTGGCCAGCATGGGGAAAGGGAGGAGAACAATCCCGCAGTCTCTGCTGACCCACCTAGTGGGTTGGGGGATGGGCCAGGAACCTTCCCCTCTGGTGGGACTCACAGTCCAGGTCACCTGCTCTTGTCTCAAATAGGGAGTTGAGGGGGATGGTGGGAAGCCGGGCCTGCCCTCTACTCCGGGTTCCAGCCCAGGACCCTGTGGATTGCAACTGTCTACAGTGTCTCTTGTAACAGCTGCGTGACAGCTACAACTCCCTGGGTTACTTCCCCATGGCCTCCTCCCAATATCTTCTTTACCCTCACTGCAGGATCTTCCTCCTGAAGCCTGATCACGCTTGTACTCCTCAGTCCTCCAGCAGCACACCTTCTCACTCCCTGCACACCCTCCCCTAACTAACAGGAGGTCCTTTTTAAACCAGGTGTCCTGATTAGTCTGCCTGCCATAACTGATTCTAGTATGTTCTTAATTGGCTCCAGGTGTCTTAATTAGCTTGCCTGTCTTAATTGGTTCTAGCAGGTTCTTGATTGCTCTAGTGCAGCCCCTGCTCTGGTCACTCAGGAAACAGAAAACTGTTCATCCAGTGGCCAGTATATTTGCCTTCTACCAGACTCCTGTAAGGTTTAGAGGGCAGGGTGGTAGAGCGGCTCCGGAGGTGGACAGGACTGCTCCGGTATCTGTCTTTTCGAGGGCGGGCACTGGTGCTCAACCAACTAGTCCTGTCCATGCTCTGGTACCAGCTCAACATCCTGGTCCTGGCCCCGGATTTCCTGGCCAACCTCCGGAAATTGATTCTGGAGTTCTTCTGGTCAGGACTGCACTGGGTCTCTGCAGGGGTTCTCCATCTGCCCCTGGAGGAGGGAGGGCAGGGCCTGAAGTGTCTCCGCACTCAGGTCCATGTCTTCCGCCTCCAAGCCCTGCAGAGGCTCCTTTATGGTGCAGGTAGTCCAGCGTGGAGCATATTGGCGCACGCCTTCCTGCGCCGCCTCCGAGGGCTCCGATATGACCGGCAGCTCCTTTATCTCCATCCGAGGGGTCTTCCGCGAGACCTCTCCGGGCTGCCGGTCTTCTACCAGGACCTCCTCCGGACCTGGAAACTGTTTGCAGCGACCAGGTCCGTGGCGGCCTCCGTGGAGGAAGATCTCCTCGCGGAGCCCCTGCTACACAACCCCTACCTCTGTGTGCAGGCGGCGGAGTCCCGCTCGGTGCGCCAGAGGTTGGTCCTGGCAGAAGTCACCAAAGTCGGAGACTTCCTGGACTACGACCGGGGAGACTGGCTGGATCCCCTGACGCTTGCTCAGCGTATGGGGCTCTCCAGACCTCGTACTGCCCTGCGCGTACTTCAGGAGGTGAGGGCCGCTTTGCCGCCCGCTGCTCGGGTTTACCTCGACCGGGTCCTGCGAGAGGGCGCGCCCCGCCCACCCTCCACGCCAGGCCCTCCGGACCTTTTCATCGGGCCCCTGTCCCGTGGACCCGACCGACCCCCCCGCCCCTTCACCGCGAGCCGGCTGCACGAGCTGCAGCCGGTCCGGTTCCAGACCGCGCCAAAACAACATCTCTACACGCTCGTGCTCCACACACTTCATGTCCTCACCCTTGCGTCCCGCCCTGACACAAAGTGGCGGGACCTCCTGCCACCTCTAGAAGGTGAGGAGCCCCGGTGGGCCAGCCTCTATTCCACCTTAGTCCCGAGGCCCGCCGGGGATATCAGTTGGCGGCTCCTACACGGGGCCGTGAGCACGGGCGTGTACTTGGCGCGGTTCACCCCGATCCCAGACACCTGCCCCTTTTGCAGCGTGAGGGAAACCCTGGTGCACGTCTACCTGGAGTGCGCCAGGTTGCAGCCCCTATTCCGGCTCCTCACCAATATTTTGTTAAGGTTTTGGCTGCACTTTTCTCCTCACCTCCTTATTTACGCACTCCCTGTCCGTGGCCCCACTAAGTCGCGGGACCTCCTGGTCAACCTCCTCTTGGCCCTGGCTAATGTGGCCATCTATAAAACCAGGGTGAGGAGGTTGGCCGATGGAGTCTCCTGCGACTGCGGGGCCTATTTCCGATCCTCCGTCCGTTCACGCCTCCGGGCGGAGTTCCTCTGGGCAGCGTCCACCGACTCCCTTGACGCCTTTGAGGAGCGGTGGGCGCTGTCCGGGGTCCTCTGCTCGGTGTCCCCGTCCGGTTCCCTTCTTTTGACCCTTTGACCACACTCCTGTCCCTGTTTTTCATTAGTTGTCCCCGTAATTACTTGGCTTCCAGGTCCTGTGGATCTCCCCCTTAAGCTGGGGGGGGATCCTTTAGCAGTGGATGGGCTTTGCCCGCCCACTTCCTGGATCCCAATAGGACCGGACTCCTGTACGCCATTGGTCTGGGTCAGTCACAGTGGGAATATGCACAGCCACTCGAAGAATGTAAAAGTAAACATCTTGTAGAAGTGGTTTTTTACCATTGAAAGCTTATGCCCAAATAAATCTGTTAATCTTTAAGGTGCCACCGGACTCCTTGTTGTTTTTGTTGATACAGACTAACACTGCTACCCCCTGATACTTGAAGCCAGTCTTGTGGATCTAATGATGGAATTATGGAGGCTAGAGATGCCTCTGAATTTGAAGCACCAGATGAAGGTGTTGAGCCCCCTCAAGTCCAGAATCAGGTGCCATTCTTCCTTTTTCTTCATTATAAGGAAATAATTAGAATAAAAGTCCTTCCCCCAGAACTGTAGAGTAATTTCTTCTATTGCACCAAGAGACAGAAGTGACTCTGTCTCCTGATACAAGTCTCTCATGAGTGAGGTCCTTGAGATGGGGTGGAGGGTGGAGGGCAGATGTAGTATCTGACAGTGTATAAAACCCAGAAATTTGGTGTTATGAGGTTCTGACATTTTGAAAAAATGAAAGTGATTCCCAAATCAGGGGGAGCAAGGGTAGAAATCCAGCAAATTATTTACAGAGCAACTCCCTACCAACATTAGCTGTCCATCAGAAAATTTTAACTCCTCACCCTGCATTTCTGTGGGAGTTTGTCAGTAAAGTCTGAGAATCTGTGGCAATTCATAAAGTAATGCCTGATAATTAGCAACCTGGAATTGCAGGCCGGCAAATGAATAACTCTTAGGTCCAAATATATCAAGCTGCTTCTTTATCTCTGGAGGCTGTTGTTGCTTGCTCCTTTAACTAGCTGCCACATCAGTGGCAAGCCAGGTACTAGGTGAGTGTACACTTAGACTGTCTGGGTGGCACCTGGTACCTCCTAGCTGCCTTTTTTAGAGGTTGTAGTTCCTGATGCTGATGTTTGCCAGCTATGCTTTGCTATGCTTTGCTGACTGTAATAGGACTTTGTTGATGGGCAGTGCTATACGAATGGCACTGTCATAAACATACAGCTAAGGGTAGCCTAGAATTCCTCCTTACCTGTAAGGGGTTAAGAAGCTCAGATAACTGGGTTAGCACCTGACCAACAGGACCAATGAGGAAAGAAGATACTTTCAAATCAGGGAGGAGGGAGTTGTGCTCTTTGTGTGTGTGTGTGTGTTCTTTTTTTGGGACAGAGAGGCCAGACAGAAATCCATCTTCTCCAACCCATCCTAATCCAAGTCTCCACTATTGCAACCAATATAGGTAAGACAGGCAAGGCGGATTAGTTTATCTTTTGTTTTGCTTGTAAATTTTTCCTGTGCTAAGAGGGAGGTTTATTCCTGTTTTCTGTAACTTTAAGGTTTTTCCCAGAGGGGAATCCTCAGTGTTTTGAATTTGAATACCCTGTAAAGTATTTACCACCCTGATTTTACAGAGGTGATTCTTTTACCTTCCCTTAAATAAAATCCTTCGTTTAAGAACCTGACTAATTTTCCCATTGTTCCAAGACCCAGGGGTTTGGGTCTTTGACCATTTTGTAACCAATTGGCTAGGATATTATTATCAAACCTCCCCAGGAAAGGGGGTGTAAGGGCTTGCGGGGGATTGCTGGGGGAAGAGGAACTCCAAGTGGTCCTTTTTCCTGGTTCTTTGTTAAATCACTTGATGGTGGCAGCGTTACTTAAACCCAAGGTACAAGAGAGAATTTGTGCCTGGGGAGTTTTTAACCTAAGCTGGTAGAAATAAGCTTAGGGGGTCTTTCATGTGGGTCCCCACATCTGTACCCTAGAGTTCAGAGTGGGGAGGGAACCCTGACATGGTGGCAGAGCAGTGGGATCATTTTTGAACCAAAAGCACAGCAGGATTTTAAAAAGGACAAATTTTTCTTTCCTTTTGGCTGCTTGGAAACAGGTTTTTGATGAGAGCAGTTAGAGGGTTTTTTTTTTCTCTGCCTGAAGGCAGAAGGGTCAAGTTACAGAAGCAAAGGAATTCTAGGCTATCCTTAGCTGTATGTTTATGACAGGCACAGAGACATGAAGAATATTCAAGAGCCTACAGGAGCTCTCTTGTACCACTTCCATTGGTATTTCAATAGATTTTCTGTGTGCCTGAGCAGGTCTTGGAAGCTCTTTTGTCATCTGTGAGGTGGTGTAGATGTGACCACTGCCTTATCTGGGGAAGAAAAAAATATAGTAACTGGCCTTGTCCGCTATTCTGTCCGCTTCTCCTCAGATAACTCCTTGGGGGGTAAGGGAGAGGGAGCAGATGTCAGATTCATGAACTTCAAGCTAATACTCCAAGCTCCCTGGGAAGGTGCAGGAGAGGAGGCTCTAACCCTGGAAAGTGGTGATGAAGTGTGGTGCCTTGTATGGTGAAGACCCCAGGGGTTCCAATAGGGCCCTGATTAAATATTATATGGAAAAGGGCCTGGGGGCCAGGGAAGAAGGTACCAGATTATATGCCTACTGTTCTATTCCCTATATAATCTAGGTATATATGAAGCCCTCTTTCATACTAATAAAGGATCAGATAGTCGGAGGGCTCCAATGAATATTTCCTACTGTGTTGGGACTCTGATGAGGAGAAAGAGCACTCTAAACCTAATGTGGGGGGCTTCTGAAGCGGGGGTTGCTAGGCTGCATCATTAGTTGAGATGTAACTAGCAGGCAGTACTGCCAAAGTGGAGGGCCATCAGCATTGTGGTTGAGATATTTAGTCCTGTAGAAAGCAGTGGAGAGTCTAGCTCATCAGTGACATGAAGATCCCTCAGGACCACATACTACTTCAGAATGGAGAATGATGATGCTATAAACTTCAGTGCAGACAGTATTGATGCACTTGGCATCAAAGCAAGTAGTACCAAAGAGATTGGGATCACAGGGGTCAGTACCAAAGTGCTTGGTGCCAAGGTAGTCCCTGATACTCTGGTATTCCTGAGACGGTGCTAGAGTTCTGACATCACACTCCCTCAGAGCTCTGCTCATACCTGACTTGAGCCAATAAATCATCTTTAGATCAGGAGCGCTGAGGTGACATGGACTTCTTTTTACTGGGAATTTCTAGCAGAAAATTCCTTTTCCTAGAGGAGCGATACTCCTTCTTTCTCCTAGGTTCTGACACAGAGGAGGGTACCAAAGAGCCTGTCCCGGAGCCCCAAGCCTTTTACTGCTTCAAGAGAGATCACTGGAGTCCCTCCCTGACTCCATATGGTACCCACGCAGGGGAAGGGGAGGAGAAGGAGTTGAGCCTTTATTATGACCAAGGTGAGAAGACTAAAAGTAATACACCTCCTCCAGCAGGTGCGGCTAGTCTTTCTGGTCTGCTAAGATGCTCTTGCATCCCTTGCACTTGGGTTAGGGACGTAGATGATGCCGATGTCTCAACAGCTGTATTGGTACTGTGGTTTTGGTGACTGGACGTCTAGTTAGCACTGCTGACTGGGTCCACAGACTATTCTGCGCTTGTCTACAGTGCAGCTGTACCACTAGAGCGGCACTGCTGTAGCGCTTCAATGTAGACACTAACTACAATGATGGGAGGGATTCTCCCATCTGTGCCGGTAACCCACCTCCTGGAGAGGCAATAGCTAGGTCGATGGAAGAATTCTTCCATAAACCTAGTACTGTCTACACAGGGACTTAGGCTGGCTTAACAATACTACTCAGGGGTGTGGATTTTTCACATCCCCGTCAACATAGTTAAACCGACCTAATTTTCCAGTGTAGACCAGGCTTCTGCGCTTATAGACCTTAAGCTCCAAAAAGGGACAGTACGCACGAAGATGCTGGCCACTGACATGTGGGAGCTGCAGGTATCAAGCTGCTGGGTACCAAAAAGGTCAGCGTCAAAGGAAACCAGGCAGCAGATTTAACTGGTACCGTAGGCGCTCATCATTACTAATACTGAGGCATAATAAGGCTGCCCTTCAACTGCAGAGCTTGGGATGAGTCTAACACTCTTGTGTCTCGGCTTTGAGGGTCCAGGAGAGGGAGATTTATGTCTCATCTCTGAAGTGATAGCTCCTTCCTACCCGTTTTTGAAAAAGTCAATGTATGGATTGAACTCAAGAAGTGGGGTTTATTAGGCATCTCAGCCCTGGAGTATAGGATGGAATCACAGCTTACTGGGGCACTAACCAAGGACTGGAGGGAGGACTGAGAGTTAGCACAGGTGAATAAGCTCCTCCTCCTCCTCCTTCTAGAAATGTCCCTGTGGGTGCTCCACTTTTAGGTGACTATGGAGCAGTACCCTTCAGTGGAAGGTGGGGCTTCGAAGATGTTTACTGAGTGGTGGATAACACTGATTTTCTGAAATGAGCATCAGCAGCTGATTGCTTCTCTATGGCGTAATGTCTGGTGAAGGTGTGGGCTGATGCCCAGGTAGCTGCTTTACATATATCAATGATGGGTGTATCTTTAAGAAAGGCTATTGATGTGGAGATAGCCCTGGTGGAGTGTGTGTGAAGACCAGAGAGGGGTTCTAGGTCGTGTTCATGGTAGCATAATCGGATGCACTCTGATGTCCATTTTGAAAGTCGCTGTTTGGAAATGGTTAGTCCTTGAGATCGTTCCGTTGTGGAAATGAACAGTTTGGTAGATTTCCTGAATGTCTGTCTTCTATCTATATAGAACACAAGTGCTCTACGAACGTCCAATGTGTGAAGAGATGTTTCCCTGCTGTCAGCGTGCAGCTTCGGGAAGAATACAGGTAAGTAGATGAGCTGGTTGAGATGGAAGGATGAGGCCACATTAGGTATGAATTTCAGATGTGGGCAAAGGATTACCTTGTCCTTGAGGAATACGGTGTAAGGTGAAGTTACCATCAGGGCACCAAGCTCTCCAACCCATCATGCCGACTTAATTGTGACTAGGAAGGCGACTTTCATGGACAAGTGTAATAGGAGCAGGTAGCCAGAGGTTCAAAAGGTTTGCCCATGAGGGTACAGAGGACTAAGTTAAGGTCCCACATAGGGGCAGGGTCTCTGACTGTAGGGTAAGTATTTTGTATACCCTTGAGGAAGTGTTCAGTGAGAGCATGCGTGAATATAGTGAGGCCATCTACTTTGGAATGGAAAGCTGTGATTGCAGATAAGTGTACCCGGAGTGAACTGATAGAAAGACCCGATTTTTTTAGGATCAGCATATATTCAAGTATTGCGGGTAATGGAGCCGTTCGAGGGGAGAGTTGTTTGTCTCCGCACCATATGGAGAAATGAAGCCACTTTTGAGTATATGTTTTTCGTGTGGTAAATCATCTGCTGTTCATCAAAATATCCCAGACCTCTCTAGAACAGCCTGCCTCCAGAGGTGTCAGCCACAAATTAGCCATGCCTTGAGATGGAGGATTGGGATGTTTGGGTGATGGAGACGACTTGAGTCTGGAGTGAGTAGGGGAGGTACGAGTGGGAGGGGCCACAGTGATGTTGTGATCATCTGTTTGAGGTAGGGAAACCAGGTTTGTCTGGGCCACATTGGTGTGATCAGGATTACTCGGGATCTGTCCTGTTTTATCATGTAAAGGACATGAGATATCAGAGGAATCGGGGGAAAAGCATACATTAGAGGCGCTTCCCATTTCATGAGGAAGGCATCCCCGAGGGAGTTTTCCCCAAGTCCTGCCTGGGAGCAGTACTGAGGGCATTTGGTATTGTGGGGTGTTGCAAAAAGGTCTATTGTGAGGAAACCCCAGTGTTGGAAAACAGTGATGAGGATTTCTGGGCCCATTTCCCATTTGTGTGTCTGGGAGAAGTTTCTGCTTAGCTTGGCCACTGTGCTGTTTTGGCTTCCCGGTAGGTAGGCTGCTTTGAGGTCTATGTTGTGGGAGATGCACCACTCCCAAAGGTGAACTGCCTCTGTGCAGAGCAGGTAAGATCATGCCCCACCTTGGCGATTGATATAAAACATGGTGGCCAAATTGTCTGTAAGGATCTGCAATGTCTTGTTGTGAATGAGGGGCAGAAAATGGTGGCATGCATTGCGGACCACCTGGAGCTCCAATAAATTTATGTGGAGCATGGACTCCATGGAGGGCTATCTGCCCTGGATGGTATGTTTGGACAGGTGTGCCCCCCAGCCCAGGAGAGACACATCTGTAGTTATCGTTACTAATGGGGTGTGTCGTTGGAACGGGACACCCTGTGCAGACGTTAGAATGGTTTGTCCACCAGGATAACGAGTTCTTTATCGTGGTGGGCATGGTCAGTTGCTTGTGAATGGAATGTCTGTGAGGAATGTATACTGTATGGAGCCATGCCTGAAGGTGCTTCATATGAAGTCGTGCATGTTTTACAACAAACGTGGTTGCTGACGTGTCCTAGAAGTTGGAGGCATAACCTGGTGGATGTCTGTGGGCTGTTTTGTATGGTTGCTATGAGGTTCGTTAATGTCAAGAAGCGTTGCTGGGGTAGACTTGCCAATGCCGTGGTGCAGTCCAGGTGGGCACCTCTGGATTCCAACTGTTGGGTCAGAATTAGGGTGGATTTTAGGGCATTGATTTGTAGGCCTAGTCTTCTGAACAGAGTTGCAGTGAGCAACAAAGCGTCCACCGCCCGTTGGTATGTAGAAGCTTTCAACAGGCAATCATCCAGGTAGGGGAATATAATTACTCCCTGTCTGCGACGATGGGCTGTGACCACAGCGAGGACTTTGGAGAAAACTCACAGGGCTGTGAAAAGTCCAAATGGGAGCTCTTTGTACTGGAAATGCAGGTTGCCTACTGTGAAACAAAGGAACCTTCTATGTGCAGGATGTATGGTAACATGGAAATAAACATCCTGGAGGTTGAGGGTCAAGAGTCAATCTCCCTTCTCCAATGCCAGGATTATGGTTGCAAGAGTAACCATCTTGAAATACTGAGTTCTGATAAACTTGTTTCGCTTGTGCAAGTCCAATATGGGCCTCCAGCCACCCATTTTCTTTTAGGTGAGGAAATAGTGTGAATAAAACCCAGTCCTCCTGTGTTTGGGAGGTACAGGTACTACGGCACTGAGTTGTGGGAGGTGATTTATTTCCTGCTGTAGTAGGTGCTTGTGAGAAGGGTCCCTGAAGAGGGACGGGGAAGGGGGGTGGGTTGATGGAATAGAGGTGAAGGGGATGGAATAGCCCTTGCATATAATTTCCAGAACCCATTTGTCCAATGTAATGGTTGCCCAGACCGGATAGAAAGGTGTTAGGAGTCTCCAAATGGACTGGAATCGGGAGATGGTTGTGGCAATGGAATTTGATGGGCTCTCATGCCCTCGACCAACACTTCAAAATGCCTGTCTAGAATTAGATGGTTGGGACGTGGTGCATTGCCCTGGTGTCTGTAGTCATCTTGGCTGATGCTGTTTGCGACATTGGTAGTACTATCTCTGTGGCTGGGTATACAGAGCAGTATGGAAGCTCTGGGTGTAAAATATGCAGTTTCTTTTTGTTATCAGGTACGTGAATTCCCAAGGTTTTCAGCATGGCATGGGAGTCCTTGAGTGGATGCAAGGCTGCATCCGTGGTGTCCGCAAAGAGTTTCTATCCCTCAAAAGGTAAGTCCTCGATTGTCGCCTGGATTTCCTAGGGGAAGCCAGAAAGGTGGAGCCAAGAGGCCCTCCACATGACTACTGACATGGTGATGGAGCTAGCCACCGTGTCTGCAGAATCTAGTGATGCCTGCAAGGCTGTCCTGGCAATCAGGGTACCTTCTGAGATGCTCACTTTGTATTGTTCTTTTTTGTCTGTTGGAAGATGCTCAATAAACAGACATCTGTGCAAAATTGTTGTGAGTGGATTTGGCTAATAGCGTGGAGTAGTTAGCGATGCATAACTGAAGAGTCGCTGAGGAATAGGCCTTTCTACCAAACAGGTGAAGGCGTTTCCAGTCTTTATCGTAAGGGGTGGTACGAGACAGGTGTTGTTTTCCCCTTTGATTAACGGCTTCCACCACCAGTGAGTTTGGCTAGGGTGAGTGAAGAGGAACTCAGCTCCTTTAGCTGGCACGTAATACTTCTTGTCTGAATGTTTACAAGAGGGTGGGGCTGTGGCCGGTGTCTGCCAAACCATTTTTGCTGGGTCCATAATGGCAGAATTAATAGGCAATGCAATCTTGGCCATAGAAGAGGCATGGAGAATGTCTGTGAGCTTATGCTATGTCTCTGGCAGCTCTTCTAAGCAGATGGCTAGGGAATCAGCAGATGCTTGAACAGATCTTGGAAAGATTTACAGTCGTCCGCCGGTGTAGGGGGAGGCATGATTGTATCCTCCGGGGACGATGAAGAAATATTGGTAGGAGGTTGGATGTCACACTCTATTAAGTCCTCATTGCCCTCTTGCTCCTCCCCGGCAGCTTCAGGAGAAGCTGAGGCAACCAGTGAAGTAGATCTAGCTGATCTTGGTGTTCTGGACCTAGATTGGTTAGAGAGCTGACTGGAGGTGGCGCCACAGCACTGCTCGGTGCTGAGGGCTTCAGCTCTCTAGGCTCTGAGGGAAAAGACAGTTACTCACCTTTGTAACTCTTGTTCTTCGAGATGTGTTGCTCATATCCATTCCAATTAGGTGTGCGCGTGCTGCGTGCACGGCCGTCGGAGAATTTTTACCCTAGCAACACCCAGTGGGTCGGCTGTGGAGCCCCCTGGAGTGGCGCCTTCATGGTGCTGGATATATGCCCCAGCCTACCCAGCGCCCCCTCAGTTCCTTCTTGCCGGCCACTCCAACAGATGGGAAGGAGGGTGGGTTTGGAATGGATATGAGCAACACATCTCGAAGAACAAGTTACAAAGGTGAGTAACCGTCTTTTCCTCTTCGAGTGTTTGCTCATATAGATTCCAATTAGGTGACTCCCAAGCCTTACCTAGGTGGTGGGGTCGGAGTGAAGTACCGTGGATTGTAGGACCGCTCTACCAAATGCCACATCGTCTCTGGCTTGTCAGAGATGGCATAGTGTGAAGCAAAAGTATGTACTGAAGACCAAGTAGCAGCTCTGCAGATCTCCTGGATTGGCACCTGGGCCAGGAAAGCCACCGACGAGGCCTGAGCCCTTGTGGAGTGAGCAGTGAGCGGCAGGGTCAGAACACCGGCCAGATCATAGCAAGCACAGATACAGGACATGATCCAAGAAGAGATACGCTGAAAGGAGACCGGGAGGCCCTTTATCCAGTCCGCCACCATGATGAAGAGCTGGGTCGTTTTCCTGAACGGCTTCGTACGCTCAATGTAGAAGGCAAGGTCACTCCGAACATCGAGGAAGTGTAGCCGCTGCTCCTGATGACTGGCGTGCAGTTTTGGATAAAAAACTGGGAGGAAAATGTCCTGATTGATATGGAAGGTAGATACCACCTTGGGAAGAAAGGCAGGGTGAGGTCGCAGCTGCACCTTATCCTTATGGAAGATCATGTAGGGTGATTCCAAGGTAAGAGCCCTGAGTTCGGAGACATGCCTCGCCGACGTGATAGCAATGAGGAAAGCCATTTTCCAAGAGAGGTATAGGAGGGAACAGGTGGCCAACGGCTCGAACGGGGGCCCCATAAACCTGGAGAGGACCAGGTTAAGGTCCCACGTGGGGACTGGCTGCCATACCTGCGGGTAGACACGGTCCTGTCTCTTAAGGAACCTACTGACCATGGGGTTGGCGAAGACAGATGGGCCATTTGCTCCCGGGTGGAAAGCTGAGATGGCCGCCAGGTGAACTCTGATGGATGATATAGCCAGGCCCTGCTGTTTCAGACCCAGAAGATCGTGCCACTCATTTTGGACTGACGCTTGGAGGGGGGGTGTGCCGCGGTGAGTGCACCAGCATGAGAATCGCTTCCACTCAGCCACATATGTGGCCCAAGTGGAAGATTTCTTGCTACCCAACAGAACCTGCTGCACCAAATGAGAACAGAGGAGTTCTGAATGGCTCAGTCATGCAACATCCACGCTGTGAGGTGGAGCGATTGTAGGTCGGGGTGACAGAGACGGCCGTGATCCTGAGTGATCAGGTCTGGAAAAAGGGGCAGCAGCACTGGGGCGTCCACGGAGATCTCCAACAGCGTGGTGTACCAATGTTGCCTGGGCCATGCCAGGGCGACCAGAATCAGCCATGTCCTGTCCCTGCGCACCTTGAGCAGGACCTTGTGTACAAGGGGAAATGGCGGGAAGGCGTAAAACAATCGGCTCGTCCATGGGAGTAGAAAGGCATCTGTGAGAGAGCCCGGGGAGTGACCTTGGAGGGAGCAAAATGCTGGGCATTTCCGATTGCTGCGTGAGGCAAACAGGTCGACCTGGGGAAACCCCCACTTTAGGGAGATGGAGCGGATGACATCCAGATGGAGCGGATGACATCCAGATGGAGCGACCAGTCGTGGAAGTGGAAGGACCTGCTGAGGTGTTCTGCCAACTTGTTCTGGACCCCTGGAAGAAAAGACGCCATCAGGTGAATGGAGTGGGCTATGCAGAACTCCCACCGTCGAATGGCCTCCTGACAGAGGGGGGAGGAACGAGCCCCCCCTTGCTTGTTGATGTAGAACATGGCCATGGTGTTGTCTGTGAGGACCGCCACACACGGACCATGCAACCGCTCCTGAAAGGCTTGACAAGCCAGACGTACTGCCATTAGCTCCCGTACGTTGATATGGAGAGAGAGCTCAGATGGGGCCCACAGACCCTACCTCTGGATGTCCCCAAGATGGGTGCCTGATCCCAGGGCTGACGGGTGTGGAAGGGGACTCCCTCACATATGGCCCTGGGGTCTAGCCACCAGTGGAGAGAGGCCAGGACTCTCTCTGGGATGGTGACCACCAGGTTCAGGCTGTCTCGACCTGGGCAATAGACTGATGCCAGCCAGGCTTGAAGTGGGCGGAGCCATAGTCTGGCATGCCTGGTCACGTATGTGCAGGAAGCCACGTGTCCTAGAAGACGTTCTTGCCGTCGAGGTTGGGAAGCTTTGAAGGCTCCGAGTGAGGCTTGCCAAACCTTGGAAACGAGTGTCCAGCAGAAGGGCTCGAGCATGCACAGAGTCCAGGACTGCCCCGATGAATTCTATTCTCTGGGTCAGTTCTAGCGTAGACTTCGCCACGTTGAAAAGGAGGCCTAATCGACAACACGTGTCCGTGACCAATTGAAGGTGGGACTGTACCTGTTCTTTGGTGCGACCTCGGATGAGCCAGTTGTCGAGATATGGGTATACCTGGATCCGTCGTCGACAAAGGAAGGCTGCCACGACTGCCATACATTTGGTGAACACCCGGGGGGCTGTAGAGAGACTGAACGGAAGGATCGTGAACTGATAGTGTTTGCGGTTGATCATAAAGCGGAGGAAGCATCTGTGCACTGGATGGATCACTATGTGGAAATATGCGTCCTTCATGTCGAGGGCAGCGTACCAATCTCCAGGATCCAGGGAAGGTATAATGGTGCCCAAGGAGAGCATGTGGAACTTCAACTTTACCATGAATTTGTTGAGTCCGCGCAGGTCCAGGATAGGCCGAAATCAGCCCTTTGCCTTGGGAGTTAGGAAGTAAGGGGAGTAAAACCCCCTGCCCCTTAGCTCCCTTGGACCCTCCTTGATCGCCCCCATGGCGAGAAGCATCTGAACCTCCTGAATGAGGAGTTGCTCGTGAGAGGGGTCCCTGAAGAGGGACGGGGAGGGAGGGTGGGAGGGAGGGTGCGAAGAAAGAAAATTGGAGAGAGTATCCCCTTTCCACCGTGCAAAGAACCCAACGGTCCATGGTTATGAGGGACCAAGCATGGTGGAAACGGGATAAACGATTCAAGAAGGGTGGGGTCGGATCCTGAACGAGGTCCGGTACATCATCCTCACGCGTCCCTTCAAAAGTTTTGTTTAGAACCTGCCGAGGGCTTGGAAGGGCCCTGGCCCTGCCCAGATTGGTGGTTGGAGGACTTCCTCCTGCCATTACGCCCCCGTCTAAAATATAGGATATAAAAATCCTGCCTCGGCCAAGGAGGGGGATAGGAGCGTTGAGGCTGAGGTTTAAAGGGCTTCTGCTGGGTAGCTGGTGTGTGCATGCCCAGTGACCTCAATATGGCCCTTAAGTCTTTGAGGCTCTGAAGCCTTGAGTCAGTCTTGTCCGAAAACAGGCTCTCTCCATCAAAGGAGAGATCCTGCAATGTTTGCTGAAGTTCTGGTGGTAAGCCGGAAGCTTGAAGCCAAGAGATACGCCTCATTGTGATGCCTGAAGAGAAGGTCCGAGCGGCAGAGTCCGCAGTGTCCAAGGAGGCCTGCAATGAGGTCCATGCCACCGTTTTGCCCTCTTCCACCAGGGCCCCAAACTCTTCTCTGGAGTCTGGAGGTACGAGCTCCTTGAACTTCATCATGGAGTTCCAAAAGTTAAAATTGTATCTGCTCAGGAGCGCCTGCTGGTTCACGATCTGGAGCTGAAGTCCCACCGAGGAATAGACTTTGCACCCAAATAGATCGAGGACCTTGGCCTCTTTTGACTTGGGCGCCGGGGCTTGCTGACCATGCCGCTCCTTCTCGTTCACTGAGGTCACCACCAGTGAACAGGGCTGTGGATGAGTGTAGAGACAGTCATATCCCTTGGAGGGGACGAAATACTTCCGCTCCACCCCTTTAGCAGTTGGGGGAGTGGACGCGGGCATTTGCCAGATTGTTCTGGCCGAGGTCTGAATGGTCCGGATGAGTGGTAGGGCCACCCTAAATGGAGCATCTGTTGACAAAATGTCAACCACAGGGTCCTCCATCTCAATAACCTCCTATGCTTGCAGGTTCATATTCCACACCACTCTGCATAAAAGGTCCTGGTGGGCATGGCGATCTATTGGAGGGGGACCCGATATACCAGTTCCCGCCACCGCCTCGTCGGGTGAGGATGAGGAGGAGGCCAAGGGAGGCAGAGGATCATCTGGAGCCTCTTGCTGAGCTGGGCCCTGTTGCCCTGAGCCCGTGACTTCAGTTTCCGGACCAGGAACTGGAGTTGGAGGAGGGCCTGGAGCGGGAAGGATGATACCACAGTCTCCATGCCTCCAGGAGTAGGATGGCTGGAGGTGGCCTCTGGCACTCGCAGCTTGGACGGGGCTGAACGAGAAGCCCAGACGGAGCACCCTGGGCCTGCTGGTATGCCCAGGGCATCCAAAAGGGCCACTGAGTGGACCCTTGAGCGGGACCTTGCTCCTGTGCCTGCCAATGTCCAGCCCCTGAGTCCAGGCAGCCGTGATCCAAGTGGCGGCGGTCTGAGAAACGCGACCTTGCCTCCGACTCTGATGAACGAGAGGCAAAACATGATGGCCACGGTGGTGTCGAGTGGGTCTGCGCTGAGTCACATCGACGAGACGATGGAGATTAGTACCACGAAGCTGGAGATCGGTGTCGTGATGGTGGAGAGCGGTACCATGACGCTGGGGAGTGGTGCTGGGATCTACACCGGTGCCTGGATCTGGACGTAGGCCTACTCCTGGACGGCCACTAGTGTACGGAGCGGCATTGAGAACAATACCGGGAGTCAGAGCGGTGCCGCGAGTACGACCAGCGCCATGATGGAGAGCCGTGCCGGGACTGCAAGCAGTGTCGGGAGCAGGAACGGTGCCAAGAACGGGATCGGTGCTGCGGCTCGACCAACAGTGCCAGCGAGTGAATAAGAGCCGGCTTGCCCCGGGATGGTGCCACATGAACAGGTGCCGGTGCCTGTCATGGCAATCAGATCCCTTGCAGCCGCAAAGGTATCTGGAGTAGACGGCAACTGGACCTCAACCACGCTGCGAGTAGGGGAGTCCAGTTGTACTGGACTCAACGGATCCACTCTTGGTGCCGGAGTCAATAGTGCCAAAGCTGCCACTTGTACCCCTGGGCACTCCCCTGTAGGACGCGGCTCTGTGGGCGGATCCAGGGAGGGTGGCACCTGCTGAGGTGGGCCAGCCTTTTCCGGTTTGCGGTGCCACTTCTGGCCAGGCGAGTGGGAGCGCTGCTGGACTGATGAAGTCTGTTGCGGTGCCAGGGAATGTCGGTGCCATGGGTCTCTATCAGAGTCCAATCACAGTGTCGTTCCTACCTCTGTCGCTGGGGAGCTGCTCACCAAAGTGCTCGATGCTGGATCTTGGCACACCGCTGCAGGCTGAGGACTAAGAGCCGCCTCCATTGAGGAGCTTTCTTAAGCGAAAGTCCCACTCCTCCTTAGTCCAGGGACGAAACCCCCTGCAGATCCTGCACTTGTCTGCTTGATAAGACTCCCCCAGACACTTCAGGCAAGAGTCATGGGGGTCGCCCCTTGGTATGGGCTTAGAGCAGGAATTGCAGGGCTTAAAGCCCAGAGCCTTGGGCATGAGCCCAAGCAAAAGATGGGGAGGAGGAAAACCCCTTCCAACCCCACTAATACAAATAACTATAACTACAACTATAACTATTAAACTATTAAACTGTGTAGGAAAAACGGTAGGGAGAGTGGAGAGCAGCAAAGCCGAGCTCCAAAGTTCCAACAACTGTCACTGGCGGTAAGAAGGAACTGAGGGGGCGCTGGGTTGGCTGGGGCATATATCCAGCGCCATGAAGGCGCCGCTCCAGGGGGTTCCACAGCCGACCCACTGGGTGTTGCTAGGGTAAAAATTCTCCAATGGCCGTGCACGCGGCACGCACACACCTAATTGGAATCGATATGAGCAAGTACTCGAAGAAGAACAGGCTTAGTTTTGCCTGTATGAGTGGCTACCTGTCTGAGAGCTAAACCGCACCGGGTCTTTCGCGCCTCGGGTTGCCTCTGCACTGGACGAACCCGGTGCCATGTGGTCCGAGGCTCTGCGTGCCGATGGTACTGGGGTGGATTTAGTGGTCGGAGATCGCTTTTTGCATGGCGATTCTCCCTGGGGGGAGGAGTGAGACCGCTTCTGTGTTTTCATGGGGGCTGGATCCTTTGTGCTCATCTTAGAGGAGGACCCCATCTCTGACAGGGCAGTTGGTGAGTCAGTGAGCTGGTGGGGAGGGGTCCCCTGCTCAGGGTCAGAGGCAGGATGCAGGGATTTCTCCATAAGCATCAGTTTGAGCTGGAGTTCCCAAGCGTTTCTGATCCTTGCCATTAGCTTTTTGCGGTGGTGGCACTTCTGCATAACGTGAGTCTCCCCCAGGCAGCATGGTCACTAGGAGTGACCGTCAGAGACTGGTATTGACAGTCTACAGGTGAGGAAACGTTTAAAGCCTGGGGAGCCAGGCATAGCTGTTTGAAGAGTGTCTCTGGTTTGTTTGTTTGTTTTTAAACAGAAAGGGAAGAGACAAGAACCCTGCAGGGAACGGGAAGGGGTAATTTTGGGCAAAAAGGAAAGGAAAAAGTATTCTGATGAAGATTATTCTGAGGCTCTGCTGTTGTTCTGACCAAAGCCAAAGAAAGCGGCAAAGAACGAACTGGGGGACGGCTGGCTACGCACATGCGATACCCACTCAGAGCAGCACGAGCTGACAGCAGCGCGTGCGTGGCCAACCAGGGCACTGCTACCTTAAATCTCAGACTAGAAGCTCAAGGGTGCTCAAACCCCCCAAAAAGTGGAGCACCCACAGGGACATTCCTAGAAGAACTAGTATTTCATGATCCCCTTTAGGGTCTGTGATGTGGTGTACAAAACCCACACTGAGCACCAAGAGGTTAAGGGATTATTTGGGGCTCAGCCAGCCCCGCCCACCACACCTGCAGCAAATGCTCCATCTGCTAGAGGAATTAAAAGGCAGGGAATTAGCTCATTTGGGTGGCAGAGCTGGAGGTGAGCAGACCTGCAGTCCACAGCTGCAGCAGAGCAGAGGGAAAGCTAAAGGTTCTGACGCTGCTGCCCAAAGGGGCCCTCCTTGAGGGAAGGGAGGACCCACAGCAGAGACAACCAGAGAGGGAAGTATCCTGTGACATTGGTATCTCCCTCTTATTTCTTTTGGTTTGGATTTCCCCACCAGGTGAAGGCCTTGGACTGAGCTGACCCCACAGGGGGAGATGAGAGGAAGAGGCCCAGGGAGGACAGCCTTAAGCAGCCTTGGTTGCCAGATTACTGGTAGCCCGAAGGGCCCTGAGTGAGAGCCCAGTGGAGTAGGAGGTCCTGGGCTCCCCTCCCCACAATCCCCTTGGCAGGCCCGGGTTGTGGCCGTGACCACTAGGCTACACTTCCCAACCAGACCCCGAGTGAGGAGCATTACAGGGTCAAATTTGGGATTTACATTATTTGACAGTTTCATTAAGCCATTTTGTAATTATTCTTCTTTAACTCAGAGAGTATAACATATAGAAGCAAACTGTTTAGAAGAGGTTGTTTGCATCCTGCAGACACTTTGGAAAAGTATTGAGAAACTGTATCCTGGATATGAACACTCATCACAAGAAGAAATTGCACGCTTGTAAATAATTAGCATAGCTTCCACATAATTGTCTAAATATTGATATCATGTTTCAGTTGTTGTTGGGGAGTTATTCTGTTTTATCTGTTCGTTGTCTTTTTTGAAAATGAGAAACACCATGTTGATAGGGGAAAAAAAAGTTCCCTTTTTTCATACCAGATATCATAATCACAAGATATAGCAATGTGATGTGGTACCAAATGTTATTTATGGCATCACACCATGGGCCAGTAGGGAATGTAGCTTCTCTATACACTGCATTAGGGAGGCAACATCTCAAATGTTCTGGACACTCAACAGCAGAAAAAATTATTACCAAACTGGAGGTTTAGAGAAAGGAACACAGGGAGGGGAAGGAAGTCTGTCTTATGTGGAAGTTAAAAAAAGAGTTAACCAGGAATAGTTTGGCTAAACAATGACTTAGATAATTATCCCATTTTTAAAGTATCAGAAGAGTGTAAACCATCAAAGTTAGAGAATATTTTTCAGGAGGTGTATCAGGAGGAAAGAGGTTAAATTAAGCAGAGGAAAATAAGAGTAAAGGTACTTACAGAGAAATATATTAACAGAATAGAATAGTTCTTCCCAGGGCAGTAGTAGGAAAATATTAAGTAACACTACATCAAATTCTGAAAGCTATAAAGGAACAATCCCATCACTGGTACAGAACGGATATAGGTATTTTTCTTCCCCAATTTAAATTATTTAAGCTGCTGCAATCTTATATCACAAAACTATTGTAAAATTGTATGAAGCACATGATAGTATTTATTTGAACCTTCTCTATTTTGTTCTCTATTACAATTCAATTCTTACACCTTAATACTAATGACTAAAACAGACTGTAAAATTATGAAGATGATGAAAAGCAAACCAAATGGTTTCTATTTATGAAAAAGGAACCATTATAGAGTATTTTAAACTTTCTGGTTTATTACACAATAATTTGGCATTTTTGGAGGTTAATACTCCCAATTTTTTAAAACAACCGGCTGTCACAAACTGCCCTTCAAAATTTTCAGCCATTTTACTTGGGAAATGGCTACAGTTCTTTACCTTGGCAAAAGTGTCCAGCTTGTCTTTATCATATAAGACTCTCAGCATTCCAGCACACAGTGGGCAGCAGGCTCCTACATGACACAAACAAAAGCAGGTTGCACTTCAGGGTTTTAATCAGATCCTTCAAAGCAAGTGAAGGTCAAAATTAAATGGTAAATGATACACAGTAACAAAACTCCCAAACCCAAAGTTTCCTTTATGAAAACAGACCTTTCCAGTCAGTGGTTGGGTTATGAAATTTCTGTGCAATTTTTATGTTTAGCAGCTGCAATTCAAAAACAATCCAATCCCACATGCATCAAATGCTATTTCAATGTGGAGTCATAGGATCAACTTCTAATCACTTAAATATGGTATCACATTGCTATGAGGCTACAAAAATATGCAAGTACATGCTAAGTCACAAGGCAAGATACACTACATGTGCACAGCTCAGGAAAGTACCCCAAAGTCTGTAATAACTACTGGAATGGAGGCGAGGGAGAACTAGAGCAACAAGAAAGATACCAGATTATTGTAACCATTATAGATGCAGGTGGAAAGAGCTTGATGGCATAAATCATTAGTGTAATCAAAAGACTGCAGGGTAAATGCACAATTTTAACTTGTTTACACAGCTATGGCATGTTGGGATTTAGGTTCTTGGCTTTTCAGGCAGATTTCTTCTAAGATTTCCATTATTTATCTATATTCACCTATACTTGCTTTCCTTGTTAGCCACCTCTCCCCTGGGGCTCCTGTTTTACCACCTACCTCTGACTCTACAATTCTCCCCTCCCTCTTCAGGTGTCTGTCTTCCAGAGCTGCTGTTACTTCATTCCCTGAATGAGCTTTCTTCATCCAGTCCTCCGCACCACCTCTGCAGCCCACCCAATTGCCCCATTACCACTGAACACTCCAAAGACGAATTCAAGAGTCAGATGGGTGACTAACGACAGTCTTTAGATAAAAGTCAAAGCCTCTTCCCCACTTCTGGCTCTGTCCCACTCAGAAAAAAAAATCACAATATATTTAGCTTAGGTATTTAAATAGTCTCAACTACATAAACACCTGAGCACTTCACACAATCTTACATGCATTTATCCTCATAAAACCCCTGTGAGATCGTACTTATCCTATTATCCCCAGCTTACAGATGGGGAACTCAGGCACCAAGAGGGTATGTCTACAGTTTGAGTTGCGGGGGTGATTCCGAAACTCAGAGACATACTCACGTGCAAACTCTCATCGAGCTAGCACACCAAAAACAGAATGTTGCTACAGCAGCGCAAGCGGTGGGAGGGGCTAACTACCCGGTGTATGCACCTAGCATCTCCAGTGGGCATGTAATCAGGGTGGCTAGCCCCTCTTACCGCTTGCACTGTTGCACCTACTGTCTATTTTTAGCTGACACGTTCAATGAAAACTAGCACACATGTCTCCTGGAGCTGGGAATCACCCCCAGCTCAAAAGCACAGACATGCCAAGAGGCTAGGGCAAGATTTTTAAAGGTATTAAGGCATCTACACCTAAATAGCTTTAAATACTCGGCCCTAAGTGACTTGCCCAATGTCTCATAAGAAGTCCGGCAGAGTGGGGATCTGAATCTGGGTCTCTAGAATCTCAGGCTAGCATTCTAACCATTGGACCATCCTTCCTTAAAATCCATACACTCTGAGAACGTTTTACTTCTGCATATTTAAATTATTTGGTTTCTGTAGCATGAAAACATGTGTGGTCTGTTAGATCCTGCACTTGTGTGAAAAGGCTGGTAGCAACCTAGTATGACTGTTAACAGTTGGTAGGCTTGCTTTTCATCACAAATCTTGCTAGAGAAGAATAGTTGAGTATGTGAGCTTTCCTAAAGTAACTCTTAGAGGGGACTGTTTGCTAAAGCTCAGATTTCTAGGGTACAGCTTATGACAGTTCCACACAAATTTCCATAAGCAAAATATTTAGCAATACTTTCTTATTATTGAAAATGAAACAAACATTATCCTTGGACATAAGAGTTATTTCCAAGACTCTTTGGCAACAAATGAGGACAAATATGTATCACACACCAAAATCTCTAGAAAGTTGTTTGGCAGTTAAAGGAGAATACTCATATCTTTCAGATGGTTCCTTCTGCTGAAGCTCTCCATGCAAGACAATAAACGTTGATATCTATTATGTAGCCATATTCTACATTCACTGTTAAATTTTATATGTACAACACACACACACACGAGAGACAAACATTTTAATTTGCTTGACTACAAACCTGCCTGAAGGGATAGTAAGAATCCTATTATATAACTGTGACATTGAACTCTATATGTTTATGGAAATATGCTTATAAGTGTAAATATAACTGGAATATGCTTTATGCTAGATATGCCATGTGACATATCTTTGCAAAGGTTATGGTCTACTGACTATATTCCTCCTATTTGTATGCATGTATCATTTTTATATCTGAAGTTATTAGAGTTGGCTTTATGCTTGTATTTGAAGTGTTTGCTGTAGGAAACACAAAATGGAGGTTTGGCCAGTATATTGTGAAGGGGCTATTTAAGTAACTGGGAGTACTTAACTAACAATGGACTTTAGGAGATGCCAGTCTACATCTGAGCTTTCTTGGGAACATTCAAACTAACATGTAAACAATGGCGTCAGCCTGCAAAAAGCTGAATCATTCATGGACAGGTGACTTGCCCAGGTGGCTACAAACTCCATCTTGTTTCTGTGATTTTGCACAGAAGAACAAAGGGGTTTCTGCCCACAAGAGAGAATATAAAATTTTGTCTTCAGCTGGCTCAAGAGATGGCCTCTCCACCCCAAAGAGATGCCTGAAAAAAACTGGAACAAAGGACTGTAACTACGGGGGTGTGAGTGATTGCTGGACCCAGGCCATAAACTACAACGTTGGTCTGAAAGGGATTGTACCTGAGATAAAAATCTAGGTGAGAAGTTAGTATTGTAACTAGATCCTTAGTGTATTAAGTTAGCCTTGCGTATTTTGATTTATTTTACTTAGTAACTTACTTTGTTCTGTCTGTTACTTGAAACCACTTAAATCCCACTTAAATCACTTTTGCTTATTAATTAACCCAGAGTAAGTAATAAATACCTGGGGGAGCAAACAGCTGTGCATATCTCTTTATCAGTGTTATAGAGGGCAAACAATTTATGAGTTTGCCCTCATAAGCTTTATACAGGGTAAAATGGATTTAATTGGGGTTTGGATCTTATTGGGAGCTGGGTGTCTGCGTGCTGGAGACAGGAGCACTTCTTAAGCTGTTTTCAGTTAAGTCTGCAGCTTTGGGGGTGTGGTTCAGACCCTGGGTCTGTGCTGCAGCAGGCTTGCGTGTCTGGCTTAACAAGGCAGGGTTCTGGAGACCCAAACTGGCAGAGAAAACGGGCTCAGAGGTAGTCTCAGCACCTCAGGTGACAGTCCCAAGGGGGTCTCTGTGACCGAACCCATCACAATAACCACTGCTCAAATGAACACTGCTGAATTTATGTAAAATATACCCTCCTGTCACACACAACCATCCATTAATTTATTGTGCATATAAAATGTGTAGCACAATGGGGCCTGATCCCTGGTGGGAGCTATACTATCACAATACAAACAAACAACAGACAACCAAGTTCAGAGAAGGAACGGCATTAGCACATATGTAAAGTACATGTACATCTATCGAGAGAGACATCACAGATGGCAGTAAGAGAAGATGAGCCTGCCTATTGGGCAGGAAGAAAGAGAAACCACCAGTACCACTCAGCTAATCAGTCTATGACACCTCTGGATATGCTGTTGCCCAAACACAACCCTTGGTCCTTCAGCCCTTGGTCATGTTAGCTGAAAGGAACTGGCAGCTCCTCTTTCCATTGAAATCAGTG
Source organism: Chelonia mydas (assembly GCF_015237465.2). Lineage (NCBI taxonomy): Eukaryota > Metazoa > Chordata > Testudines > Cheloniidae > Chelonia > Chelonia mydas. The sequence continues at coordinate 150,970,292 of NC_057850.1, forward strand.
GGAGCTGCTGGGTGCTCAGCTCCTTTGAAAATGCAGGTCACTTGTTTAGATACCTAAATATGGACCATGGGGCTTGTCTACACTTAAAAGGCTGCAGTGATGCAGCTGCGCCACTGTAGTGCTTCAGTGAAGACACTACCTATGCCAGTGGGAGGGCTACCCCGAGAGGCAGTAGCTATGTCAACGGGAGAAGCCTCCTGTCAATGTAGCACTGTCTATACCGGAAGGTAGGTTGGTAACTGTCACTCAGGGGGGTGGATTTTCCACACCCCTGAGTGACAGTTATACCAACATAAGTTGCTAGTGTAGACTAAGCTTGAAAGTCTAATTTTAGGTACCAACTTTGGAAAATACTGGCCTTAATGATTATCTCTAAATTTTCAGCTTCCTCTTAGAATCTTGAAATATTAAGCCCTTACTGCAAACTTCTTGTTTACTGTAGCCATGGTACCCTTTCACCAGAGTCCACCTGACTTCTTAGCAATAAGTCAAATTCATATATCTACATGTGCAATACTAAAAGCAGACAGACCATGTTCCCGATCAGTGGCAGCATGAGAATGAAATGCATAAAGTTTTTGGATCCTGGACTTCTTTGGCATTGTAAATTATCTTCCCATAAATTACTAAATGTAAAAGCAGCAGGTCTATGAAAGCTTCCCCAATTCCTTGCCTTCCCCACAATATTTTCTAGTGTTGATAGCTACGAATATGAAGCCTTTTTCTCTGCAGTACTACCCAGAGACACCTGGTGAAAACACACCACTGAACGCAGGAGCATTTCACAATATCAAAACAGTGACAAGAGTGGACTGCAGAAGCAGCTGGCATTGGGATACAGAGATTTAATTTAAAAGGTATGTCTCACAAAAGGGCCCTGAGCGAAGAGAAAGCAGGAAAATTTGGTCAGGTACTGTTGTGTTTTGGAGGAGAGGGGGACAAGTCTAGGATGGGAAGGAAGATTCAGTCTTCAAACTGAGTCCAACACTAGTTATTTACATACCCAAGGATAATGCAATAACTGGAATGATTTTAAGAAATAACGTTCAATGAAAATGTCCTGCAGACAGCAGGTTGAAATCACTCAAATTTAGTACACAAGTCAGACATTCTGTGGGAAGCCTCCGGATCTCACAAGAAACAGCAAATCTCTAAAATGGTTTTAGCATGGTGGCTGAAATTTTTACCTTGTGACTAGGTGTTTTATCATTCCTCTGCTCTACATTTGAAATAAAGCACATTCCCTTTCTTGTCCCAAAAATGTAGTTTTCTGCTGTTGCTACTTTAAATATAGTTTGGCACTGCTGTGTTGTATCCACATTATAGATTGTGGAAAACTGCTGTATTTTCAATAGCTAAATATTTATATATTATAAGTGAAGCACTAGTTCAATACAAAGCACATTCTGACTAAAACTGAACTCTAATGCAGAAGGACATAGATTTTATATTTCATGATATGCATTTTGTGTGTGTCTAATTACAGACGTGCACATTCTGCAGTAAGCTGGATCTGTCTGGATTGTGAATTTTGCCACAGCAGACTGGAAATTCAGTGGTAGCTTTCCCCATAAATAAATAAAAATGGAGATTCTGAATCCATAAATTATGAAACTGAGTAACACAATCAGTACAGTGGCCCATGTGTTATTTATTTTGCTATTAAATTCTCCATGTGAGATATGAAAGACTTAAGAGATCAAACATCAGCAGTGAAACATAGTTAAGAGTGTTAACATTTGAACAGTCATCTTTTAGGTTTCAAAATCAGCCCTCCACTGGAACGAATGGGGAGTTCACACATCTTCCAGCAATAACTGCAGGTTACCTGCAGATTTAGGAAGACATTACCATACGATACGATAACAAATTAGGGATACGTAAGACCAGTAGGTTGCAGAGTTTAACACCATTCACTGAAAATGCCCTATGACAAGCCCCCTACTATTTAACTCAGGGTCTATAAACTTGAGCTCTTCAGCTGATTACAACTGCGAAGGGATCACATTAAGAAAGAGGCAAACTTCAAAGAAGTAGGACTCGAAACATTTAGGGCATTACATCTTAAAAACACCACCTAACTTCTCACAGAAACCAAATGAAAACCAATGCAGACCATGGGCATAGCAAGCCTAGCAACAGATTCTGCACAACCAGAACATATCTTATGTCAGCTCAGTCTCAGCCAGCTAGCTCATATTCAAACCCCACTCTTGGCTATACACTGGAAAAGTCACTCATCTGCACCACGTGTGTCTAGTGAAACAGAGACCGCTCTGACGGCACATCTCAATATTAATGAAATCCTCTCTGCACAAAGGTCTATCAGAAGGCTTATGCACCACGTAAGTCCCAATTAAGTCCTCAGAATAAGTCTTGTAATGGTCTCTCTCTCACTCTCACACACACACACACACACACACAGAATAAAATATATTTTTCAAATATATCATTGTGATCCACACCAACTTGCTTATATCATACCTTGATTAACCATTAGCAACAAACATACCTGGTGCAACAACTGGTTTGCATCCAGTTGCAGAAAGAGGAGGACATTTAACAGAGGTGCATTCTGTTTGTAAACTATAGTCTGAAACAACTCCTACAGCTTGACAATGTCCATAGTAGTCCACAGCCACACGGTCAGAATAGGCAGCACACACATTACTGTAGGTTTCACCATTATGTCCACATACTGGTTCCACTGATTTGCAGAAGGGCTGAAAAAGAGTTTGTAAAAAACAAACAAACTTGGTTTATTTACACTGGAGATAAGACTTCAGGATGACCTTACAGTAGTTTTAAAGTCGATAGGGATACACTGCTCATGCAAGTAAAAAGTGTGTCAAAAGTCAGTAATGGAAATCTAGAGCAGATAGCTCACGCAATTTTATGCAATTGACAATAAACAAAAGGAATAAGTTACCAGACAAGACAACAGAAGAATATAAATACTGTAGGTTTAAGAGGCACCTAAGATTTACTTCTGTTAAGGGAAAGGAAATGAGGTTCAGAAACAAGCACTAAAACAACAAAAAAGAGGGAAGCGTAGCAAATTCTGGATGTGTTTTTAATGTTCTTAAAATTACTTTATAAAATAAAGGGTTTAGAAAAACTATAAACACAAGGTTATTTCAAAGGAGTAAAATTTATTACTGTTATTACAGATTTCAGCCCAACATATGTATATCTGTTTGGTGCTTGGTTTTGTTGTTGTTGTTTTCATTTGTGTTTTGTTTTGTTTTTTACAGTTTGTAGAAATGTCCCTATCACACCTTCTAGGCATACATACAAACAACCATAAAATAAATACATATATTTTCCAACTGAACTAGTGCCAATTAACAATAACTCCCCAAAAGAAAACCAATGTAAACAAACCAACGCACTCAGGAAAAGTGTAAGAGACAGATAGGCCATACAATGTACTTGAAAAGCCAACAAATTCAAATTGTTGGACCAAGGGGAGCAGTGAATTGAGTTCAAAGTCCGCCCCAGAGTACTCCCAGATAAGCTGTGACCCCACTCTATCTTCAGAGTCCTCTTAAGTGGGGGAAAAAAGAGAGACAAGCCCAACTCCATCTTCCCTTGCTAGGGACTACAGTCCTAACAATAATACCTCTGCCAGCAGTGTCAGAGGTAACTGACATCATCATGGACATTTGATCTTTGTGCACCTTGTAAAGAATTGTACAATGAACTGTGTTAAATGTATATTAAACGATGTCAGAAAAATAGATATTGTTGTGACGGTGCCCCCCATAAGTCTTTATGGAAATATGCTTATGAATGTATATATGACATAACTAGAATATGTTTTATGCTATATATGCATGTAACATATCTCTGTAAAGGTTATGATCTACTGAATCTATTAATCCTATTTGTATGCCTGTATCATTTTTATATTCGAAGTTATGAATATTGGCTGTGTACTGGCTTGATTTCTAAGTAGCCTTAGTAGAGCATTTGGTCAGCTTCTTGAGAAAGGAATGTGCAAATTATGTGCCCAATCAAGAAACACTTAAAGGACAATAAATCTTGTAAGGCTCCAATCCACATAAGAAGTCTACCTGAGAAAACGTTCAAGGAAGCATGTGAACCATGGCTGCTACCTGTAAGCTCTGAGTCATGCATGGACATGTGACTTGCCCATGTAACTCCAAAACTCCATCTTGGAGCTGGACTTTGCATAGGAGAGAGGAGGGGGTCTCCACCCACAAGAGAAAGTCTATTTAAGCCCGTGGGAGACCCCTCTATTTGGTCTTCAGCTGGCTCAAGAGCTAGCCTTTCCACTGCCAAGGATACCTGAAAGATACTGGAACAAAAGGACAGTAACTACAGGGGGTGTGAGTGATTGCTGAACCCAGACTAGAAGGAGACTAGTCTGTAAAAGGAAGCTTACTGGAATTCCTCTAAGGGTGAGGTTTTTATCTGTATTCAGTTTTCTTAGACATAGACTTGCACGTTCTATTTTATTTTGCTTGGTAATTCACTTTGTTCTGTTACTACTTGGAACCACTTAAACCCTACTTTCTGTATTTAATAAAATCACTTTTTACTTATTAATTAACCCAGAGTATATATTAATACTGGGGTAGGGGGGCAAACAGCTGTGCATCTCTCTCTATCTGTGTTATAGAGGGCGAACAATTTATGAGTTTACCCTGTATAAGCTTTATACAGGGTAAAAGGGATTTATTTGGGGTTTGGACCCCATTGGGAGTTGAACATCTGAGTGTCAAAAACAGGAACACTTCTTAAGTTGCTTTCAGTTAAGTCTGCAACTTTGGGGCACATGGTTCAGACCCTGGGTCTGTGTTGGAGCAGACTGGTGTGTCTGGCTCAGCAAGACAGTGTGCTGGAGTCCCAAGCTAGCAGGGAAAACAGGGGCAGAAGTAGTCTTGGCACATCAGTTGGCAGCCCCAAGTGGGTTTCTGTGATCCAACCTGTCACAATTGTATATTTAATAGTCTTATAAGAAAATGTAAAAGGGAACTTTGCTGCTTTCTGACTGTGTCTTCTTGACATAGCTATTAAAACACTGCTGAAACAATGTCTAAGGTAGTAAAAATCAAAGCTGGTTTGTGTCTTATCTACAGTGGAATTCTTGGCCTGAGTAGATAACAAGACAAAGCAAGTCACACAAATGTCTGATTTACTAGGCGGCTGCAGATCTAGTAAGATAACTGAGAGGATGGTACTGAGTGGACAAAACTAGCCAACCAGCAACTCCAAGGCCACTGTTCCACAGGGCTCTCTGGTGCTAGTAGGTTCCAACCTGCCACTCAGGGACCTGCTAACTGTTGTCAGAATAGGAGCTGAACTCAGACAGAGGACCCCAATCTTGGGAGCTGACTGGCAGAATGCTGAGGGTCCTAATTGGTCCACAGCTCCTATTTATACACAGCGTAGGAACAGGAAGTTGCCCATACAACTGGGATCCATCTTGCTCTGGACTGTGTGCCTTGTGCTTCCTCCTTGGCCTCCTGCTCTCCTGGCTCCACATCCTGGTACCCTCACCTGGCCATCTATCCATTACTCTGCTCTCAAGTTTGTCTCCTGCTTCTGATCTCCAGGTAATCTGACTCTGCCAGTCTCCTGACAGTCGACTCTCAGTTTGCCCTCTGGCCTGTCTCAGACTCTGATCTCGTGATATTTGACCTGGCCTGACTCCCAACTCCTGCTCTGACCACTAGGTAAGACCATCCACATCCCAGTCATGACAGCCACAAGAAGCAGATAAATAAGAATAAGACAACTGTTGTAAAAAATAATGGAATACATGAAAGCAATGAAAAGACAGCTGGGTTGAGTGAGTGAGGAGGATAGCAAAGGCGAAAATATATATACAGTATATTGCTTTTTAAAAAATGTATCAGTTAAAAGGATCTGTGGTTAGTCTGTATGAAAATATATTGTGCATTTTAATTAAATTTAAATTTCTAGCCAGAATTTTAAAAAAATTACAAATGTATCTTGTAAATAAGAAATGCATTAGTCACCATTTTTTAAAATAATAAAGTAAAAATTAAGAATCTGAATACATTTAATTTAAACTAAATAAATGTGTATAGACATGTATCTTCCTGGTTAGCAAAAAGAGCACCTAATTTAGTGTAAAGTCTATATTTAGTTGCAAATTAATAAATTTTAATGAAAAAAGAAAAGGAGTACTTGTGGCACCTTAAAGCTGTAGCTCACGAAAGCTTATGCTCAAATAAATTGGTTAGTCTCTAAGGTGCCACAAGTACTCCTTTTCTTTTTGCGAATACAGACTACCACGGCTGCTACTCTGAAACCTAAATTTTAATGGTTACCAACCAATGAGAATCAACATTTCTTTAAGAAAATAACTAAAAAGTACAAATGCAAAACACCATTAAAACTGATTTGTTAAGTCAAGGTTTCCTGATTGCTTATTTAAATCATGATTAAATTGCTTTGATTTCCACCCTGTTTTTTATATATATTTTATTTTTTTGAGTTCCCCAATTCAGATACTACATTTTTGAAAGCATTACTTTAATGAGAATCTTTCTGTGAACCAGAAATAAATTCTGTTTGGGCATGGCAAATGAAAATGGAACATTAAAGAATGTTGTTGAACATCTGGTAAATATTGCAAAAGCTATTTCATACCTGGCATGGACCCTTGTATGATACATTTTTTCCTTTTTGGTACAAAGTACACAAGTTATTATATTCCATATTATCTGTGTCACAAACAGGATCCCGTAACTGATCACAGTTGAATTGTCTTGGCACACATTCATGCTGGCTACATCCAAACTTTTCAAAACTCGTTAAGCAAACCTGCTGCTTTGGTATGCACCTGCATAAATTAATAACATTTTCACATTATGTAGGTTTATTAACTCAAAATATTCAGGGGAACATTAACTTTTGGAATTCTTTCACAAGCTTTAGAGCTAGGTATGGCTAAGCAGAGTTGTAGAAAACTTGTGTAACAAAATATTTCAGGTAATCTAGTTTCAGGGTTCATTACAAACCTAGTATTGCATACAATTTTGTCAATGTCTATGAACCTGAGATGAGATTCAAAACACAAATCCTCCTCGCCCCAAGTGTTCTGTGGTGGGTTTGGGGCAAACTAAACTAAACTTGCTAAAACTATCAGGTTCTGAGTTTCTCTTTGTAAATATAGGTTCAAGCAAAAAGTCAGTGTATGACCCCATCTGAATCAACATCAAAACAACAAACAAAAGCAAAAAGTTAACTGAATTTTTATGAACAGAAACAGCTATGTTGCACAATTCTAGCTCAACACTGCCCTGAGATAGTAAACAATTTCCATTAAAATCAATCAATTAATGGAATTTGGTCCTTTATGTTAAACATGCTATATAAAGCCTAGGATTGAAAAAAAAAAACAACTGAAAAATGTAATCCCTAATATAACTTCTCTTCTGACAGTGACATCTCCCCCAATCTGTCACTGAAGGGAAATACAGAGCAGCAAAGAACAGAAATAGAGAGGGAAAGGATGCTAAGATAAATTAACACAAATACTTTTTTTATACAAAGTAAGTGCTTTATAGGGAATTTTATCTGGGAACCACTGTTTGCAGCACCTTCTTGCCAAGATATCCCTCTGTTAAGGGTAGAAACTCTAACCTGTAGCGTTTGATGAATGTACTGATGGAAAGCCAAATGGCTGTTCTACAAATCTCCTCTATCTGCTCATAATACTACCAATCCTTTTGTGGCGCGTGCCTTAATTGTCACAGAGGCCTATTTGACTGAAAATAGTCAGACACTAATACTGGGAGCTGTGCATTTTATTTATTACGTATCTTTTAGTTCTCTCGTGAGTGGTATTGTGCCACATTTTTGTTTATGTTCTTTTAAAGAGTATCTGATTGTCTGTAAAAATGAAACAGCAGGGACTGGACAGAGACTGAGAGATTTCACAAATTAGCAATATAACACTTAGCACTTATATAATGCCTTTCACCAGAGAAGTTATAATTGCTTTACAACAGTGGGTATTGTTTTTATTTTACTGATGAAAAAAGGCACAGATCACTTCTGACTCAGTTCCTTTCTTTAACCATTTGATTGAACAGACATCAGATGGCATCTTGAACAAAGGTTACAAAAAGGTAAAATGCCCCATATCTTATTTCCAATTCCATAAACCATCCAGTCCCCCCATTATCACAATTATATAATAATTCTGTTTTATTTCTAAAAGTAGAATCTGCAGCAGGCATTTTAAAGAAAGTGTTAACATTCCAGAAATAATCAACAGAACAAAATGCAGACACTTACTGCAATCTGTGACTATTGTAAAATTAGAAAGTAGGTATCTCACAAATTCCCACTTGTTTACTTGATTTGTGAAATATTGCTATAATTTACAATATACAGTATCATTGCCAGGGAAGGAAGTATAAACTGATTTATCAATTAAAAACAATTTACATATTTAATCGTTACCTCTGATTTTTGGTACAAGGGTTAGGGTTACAAGGATCCTTGGAGATACATGATCCAAATTCAAACTGATTGTCCTGGAGCCCAACACATCGTGCTATGCATGCGCTTGGATATGTGCGTCCATTTTGCCCACATACTGGGACAAACTGATCAGCACAGTTACATGGTAGACCTGAAAAAATAATATACAGATTAGTAATTTGGCTTGTATATTTTCATTGGCAGAGAGTGTACAAAATATTAGGGTATGTGTGACCAGCAGCTGAAGCAAATAACTGAGCTAGCTGTATTGGGACAAGTCATATGTAACCTTGGGCAAGTCATTTGACCTTCTTTGGCCTCAACTCAGTGCAAAAATCTTAGAGTATGTCTACACTTAAAACACTACAGCTGCAGTTGCACTACTGTAGCGCTTCAATGTGGACATTACCTATGCGAGTGGGAGGGTTTCTGCCATTGGCATAGGTAGCCCACTCCCCCAAGAGGCAGTAGCTAGGTTGATGGAAGAATTCTTTGGTCAACCTACTACTGTCTACACTGGAGGTCACGTTGGTATAGCTACATGTGTCAGGGGTATGAAATCCACACCCCTGAGAGATGTAGCTATACCAATATTAAGTTTCTAGTGCAGACCAGCCTTTAGTTTAAAAAAAAAAGAAAAGAAAAGAAACAGAACCACAGTGAATTGCCACTGAAATTTTGAAATTTTCTGGATAAACTGCAGGAAGAGTTGTAAGTCAGCCTTTTACTTTACTGTTAGAACTCAAATGAACAAGTAAAGTTTCTGGATTTTGGAAAACGTTACCTGTAAACATACGACGTTCCTCTGCTGAGCTATGCTCATTAAGACACTGACGAGTGGAACATATCAAGTTTCCAGCGAAACAAGAACAGACATTACAATCTATGTTAAAGGATGTTCCATGGCCTTAAAATAAAAGAGAGATGTATTTTATGTGTATAATTACAAATAAGTACAGACATTCCCCCCACCAAGAGACACTGATCTAAAAAGAACAGGAGTACTTGTGGCACCTTAGAGACTAACAAATTTTGTTCTTTTTGCAGATACAGACTAACACGGCTGCTACTCTGAAACCTGATCTAAAAGACTTATTTTATATAGTTAAAGCTGCAGACAGAATTCCATTATAAACTATTCCCCAATTTTCTCATGTTTATGAAACTTTCAGAAATGTGTGTGTTTGTTTTTTGAGCTGAAATTTCTATTCTTGGTCAGAGTTCAGAATATTTTTGTATTTAACTTAAGGAAAATCCACACACTCATGTTTCTGACTAATGGGAAAGTAGGGGAAAATACTCAACAGGCAGTTCCTTTTTTTTTTTTTTTTTTTTTTTTTTTTTTTGGAAGAAATGTATAAAAAATGCTAAAACCTATGTAAAACTGAAATGTTAAGGTTGCAAAAACAAAATACTCAGGAAATAAAAATGCTAAGGCTCTCCAGATTGGTGTAAAAAATGTTTATAACACCTTGGCTTGTGATTTTCTTTTTTTAATGTTTGACTTCCTTAAAGATACGTTTAAAGATACTTTTCTGTTGAGTTGCACGTAGGTAAACTCCAGGCAAGTTTGCTAACTTTTGTATTATAGATTTTTTTCCCCTCAATAGTATTAAAATTTCTGTTTAAAGTGCAATGTAAGACCATCACATCCTGAGCTAGATCCTTATTTATGAGCCTGCACCCTTTGCACTGCTCACTTCCCTCCCCGGTGTGCCCCTTTTTATGAGCTGAGAATAATATTTCAATCTAACTCATAGTCAATAATTTGCAAATTTTTTTATGATCTTAATCTAGCTCCCAGTGCACATCTGTCCAAGTTTTAAAAAAAAAAAAAAAACCGCATCACAATCTGGCATTATTAGCAGCAGGCAGCTGTGTCTACTCAGTAGCAGTATGGAATAATGAGTGTTTACAGTCACGACTGAGACATACTGGCAAAACTGTATAGAGGAATTTAGGGCCAGATCCTTTAAAGGGATAATACATAAACATAAAGGCCTATCCTCAGAGTTTTCAGGACTGAGCCCTTAATATTGCAGCTGCCAAGGCCCAATTTGGTTTCAGTGTTTTACTTTCACAGTCACTTAGGGTAGGTCCATGCTGCAATTAAAAATCTGTGGCTGACCTATGCCACCTGACTCAGGGTCATGGGGCTTGGGCTAAGGGGCTGTTTAATTGTGGTGTAGACATTTGGGCTTGGGGTGGAGCCCGGGTTCTAGGACCCTGAAAAGTGGGGAAAGAAAGCAAGAAAACAGCCCCACAACCTGAGCCCTGTAAGCCCAAGTCAGCTAGCACTGGCCAGCTGTGGGTGTCCAACTGCAGTGTAGACATACTGTAAGATTCAACAAACTAATCACCCCTTAATCTAGATGGCAATCCTTCACAACAAATAAGCCAAAATTAGTAAATGCCATTTCTGTAATGAAATACAGATAAATGTAACAGTATGAAAGCAGACCAGATTAAGGAGTGGTTAGTTTGTTGAATCTAAGTGATTGTGAAACAACTTATATATTTTAATCTGCAACCTTAACATTGCATTAATATAGATTTTTTCATATAATATAGTAAAAGATTATCTGAAGATGAATTCCTACATTGGACCTGATCTTGCAAACATTTATTACAGACCATAATGGTTACTACTATGAGTAACCCACTGTAAACTCCAAATAAAAAGACCCGGAAAAAATGAATGTTAGAATAAGCAATTCCTGCCTTTATGAAAGTAAAATAAATATTCCATCTTCATCATTCCATGAGAAACTATGACAAATGCTTTGCAAATAGGTTTTTTTGTTTACCCTAACTTGAGCCATAGCATTATTTGATTCAGCTAAGTTCTAATGAAGTTTCTAAACCAAACACAAAGAGAGGCACTTGTAAACTATGGATAAACAATGGGTAAACTTAATATATGCACCTTAACTGTAAACAATGAAATCCATGGAACCTTTTAGAGTATACTAGTAGAGTATTGAAAGAAAAACTTCCATAAAAGCAGTTACACTTTTAGATAACAATTAAATAATCAATATTTATGTCTTGCTACTGTGTGTGGTTTTTGTTCTTTCTAAGAAAGATTTATGTACTTTATGTTGTTCAGAGAGTATTTTTCTCTATAGAAATCTCATGAAACCACCTAATACAGAATGTTGCTCAAACACATGAGACTATACCACTGCAGGAGTAGGGACTGGGGAATAAGCTCTGCACAGCGTTCCACCACCAACTCTGTGGAGTAAGCCTGTCTAAGTCAAAACCGCCAGAGGCAGCATTCACTTATGCTCTTCTGTGCTATTGCCACCCCCCCATTTGGAGGAGTTCCAAGTGTACTCCCTGGAGGGAGAGCCCTTGGCACCATGGCTCCTTAAATAACTCACACTGTCAGGGAACTTGAAAAGGGCAGAGAACATGAACCAGTGCTGAGGGGACAGGGTCTGCAAGCAGATGGCCTTGGCCTTCACAGCCCTCCCAGAAAAAAGCTCTCAGTTTTTAGAAAGTGAGTCTAATCCTGTACTTACTTTTCCTTTGTCCTCCAACAATACATGACTTTTGAAGGTCAACACAATGCATCTCCATACAGTTTTCTAAAAGTCCACTCTGTCCACAGGTACAAATTTTGAAGCAACCAACATCTCCTGCAGATGATGGAACCTGAATAAGTGTACCTTGGCGGACAATAAAATCTGAAGCTTCTCCTAACTTGCAACCTATGCACACAAAAGAAACATTAGCTCAATAACAAGTAATTATGTTTCAGAAATGTTTAGGGATAACAAATACTCTGTGTGAAGAAATTCTGATGATGAAAAATCACTTCTGAGGATTTGTGGAAAATATATATACACATCTTCAAATTTCTGCAAAAATGGAAAGCAGTTTTTGGAGGCAGAGGAGTGTCATTTTGCATCCAAAAGTGGTTCTCTTTGTGAATAATGACATTGGTACAATCCATAATATTACTCTGGGGAAAGGATTTCACCATTTTCATTTTCAGGATCAGTGATAACTGGCAGGAGCGTGAAGAATTGCCCAAGATAAAATTCTTAAGTACATGCAGAAATACTACTTTTTGCATGCAAATGCAGAAAGAAAATGTGTAGTTTCACATCACTCTAATCAGCTCTCCTTGTTTCCCATCATTCTGTGGCAGAATACGTGGGCACGACAAATACCCCACACTTCAGATACACCAGCCCCTAACCTGTACTGAAGTCTAGCAGCTAAGCTCTGTTATTTCTCTTTCCTGACCTTCTTTCCTCTCCCTTGCTTCCATTCTTGTGTGCATTTTGAAGACACTCAAGAACACATTATGAAAATATGTTAACAAAATAAAAAGGAATAAAAAAGTTAAGGAAAAGAAAGAATAAGGAAGAGGAAGAGATAGAAAAACAGCAGTGAGATGGAGAAAGGAAAAGGAGGAGGAGGAGGATTAAAAGCCAGAAGGTGCAAGGGATAGTGAAAGGAAAAGGAAAGAAGAGATTACTTACCTCTACAGTAGTTAGAGTTCAAGATATTTTGTCATTGTTGGTGCTCATGCTAGGTGTATGGCATGCAGGTGCACCTTTGATTGGAAATTTTTTGTCAGTAGTGTCCGCCGCATCTGTACCCTACACGTTCTCATGCTCCAGAACGAGGTTATATAGGGAGAGTTGGACCTACCGCAACTCCAGCTCCTTCTCAACTCCGAAGTTCAAGGCAAGAATTCTGAAGCAGAGGGGAAAGGAGGGAAGGTAGTGGAGCACCCAGAAGGACAAAACACCTTGAACTTAAGTGACTGCAGAGGTAAGTAACCTCGCCTTCTCCAGGCTATTGTCCCTAGGGGGGCTCTACGTTAAGTGACTGCAGAGCAGTACCTTAATTACAATAGTGGGTGTTGAGGAGATGAGTTAACAGTTCACAGAATGGCCTCAACAAAAGCTGCATCAGGTCTGAAAGTGTGAACAATAGCATAATGCTGCAAAAATGTGTGCACTAATGATCAGATGGCAGCTTTGAAATGTCTGCAATGGGTATGTTCTTAGGCAGAGCTACAGAGGTAGATTGAGCTCTGATAGAATGGGCTGTCACCCTAGGTTAAAGGTGCACCCCACAAGCTTTGCAACATATTAAGCTGCACCCTGAGACCTATTCAGATAGGCTCTGTGAGGAAAGAGGAGTTCCTTTTATTCTCTCAGCAATGGAGATAGGATCTGAAAGGTTAGTCCTGTGGCAACAAAAAGTGAGGGCTCTTCTGAAAGCTAGAGGATGTAGACTGGCCTCTTCCCTTGAAGCATGAGGTTTGGGATAGAAAACCAGTAGCTGGATGTCCTGATTGACATGAGAGTCCAACAAGACTTTAAGCAGGAAATGAGGATGAGGACAAATAGTCACCTTGTCTCAACAGAACACAGTGTAGAGGTGGATCAGTCATAAGGACTCTCAGTTCACTTATTCTTCTGGCCGAAGTAATGGCTACAAGGAAGGCTGTTTTAAGAGACAAGTGCAGAAGAGAACAACTGAACGTGGGCTCAAAGCGTTTTTTTATTCCCTCAGAGCATTAAGGACTAAATTAAGGTTGAGTGGACTATATTACAGGAGGAAAGAGGTTGGTCAAACCCTTCAGAAAACTTTTAGTGGTAAGGGGAGTAAAAACTGAAACCCCCTCAAATGGTTGGTGAAAGGCTGTAATAGGAGCCAGGTGGACCTTGGCTGACCTGAAAGATAATCCCAGGGTTTTTAATTCAGCAGGTAATCCAGTATGGTAGAGAGAGAAGACTCAGACGAAGACAACAACCACTGTGCACAAAAAATGCTTCCACTTCTGCAGGTATGTTTTCCTTAGGACGTGCTTCTTACTGTTTAGGAGCACAGGCTGCACCTCAGGAGAATTGTCCTGTTCTAAACCAGAGAGCAATCAAGGAGCCATGCCCAAAGATGTAGCAATGAGAAGTTTGTGTGGGTTACACAGTCTGATTTCTGGGTCAGGTGGTCTGTCACCAAAGGGAGGAGAAGAGGTGGTCTCAGCACTAGCCAAATGAGGTGTGACAACCAACCTGTCTGCTTTCTCCCTGTCTCTGCTTGTTTAGGACTTTGAGAAGCAAAGGCATTGGAGGGTAGGCATATAGCAGCGCACAGAGCGTGGCAGTCAGGAGAACTCTGGGAAGCCTGAGATGAGGCAGATCTTCCAAAAGATATGATTGTTCAGTTCCTATTCATGATCCTGAAGGAAATGCCTGCTTAGATAGTCTGCAATCGTGTTCTGCAGACCTATTAGGTATGCTGGAGAGATTGATTCGGTGGATTAGACACCAATTCCAGAGTTTTATTGCTTCTGCAATTAAGGACAGGGACTTTGCTCCTCCTTGGTTGATGTAGTACATCATTGCCCTGTTGTCTGTCATAATACTTACAAAGTGGTCCTTGATATTGGATAAGAAATGACAGCATGTGTAATGGACTGCCTATAGCTCAAAGATGTTGGTATGGAGCAATGATTCCTGGGGATCCACGTGCCTTGTGATATGAAGTCCTTAAGGTGAGCTCCTGAACCCAGCATAGATGTGTCTGAGGTGATGGTCCTTATGGGAGGTAGATATGAAAAAGGTGTCCCAATGCAGACCTTGCAGGGGTCCTTCCAGCAAGAGAGGGTCGAGGACTTTCTGGAGTATGGTCACCTTTGGACAGGCTGTGTCTGTTGCATGTATAAACAGTTCGAGCCAGGCTTGAAGGCATCTGGAGTGAGGCATAACAAATGTGCAGGCTGCCATATGGCCAAGGAGCTGTAAGCAAGACCTCGCTGTGGTCTGAGTGCTCTGCTTTCGAGTAGATGAGATGGATGTGGAAAATATCCGATAGGGAATGCTGGGCCTCCTGAACCTTCTCAAGAGGAATTTGTAGTGTCTCAGCCACGCTCTTCATCAGATCCCAAAAAACTTTAAAGTCATCACTGCAGGATGATGGAGGGGACAGGACTGCTTCATCTGGGGATGCCAATCATTTATTGGAAGGAGGTGTTTCCTCCTCAACCATTGGCTCCTGATCCTCTGAAAAAAAAGTCTCCATGAGAAGGTGGAGCTTGCTGTGGAAGGGGTACTCTGGGCCTGAAGGCTCCTCTTGGTGGGCCTTTTTACATCAAGGCATCCTGTAAAACTGGTCAGTGTAGGGGACCCATGTGGTAGAATGCCAACATGGTGAGGCATATGGAAAAGGCGTGGGACCCCAGGGATGTTCCTGCCAACACTGGACTAATTCCCAGAGTATCCTTGTCAGGGTACATGACTAGGGACGGAGGCTGTAAGGGAAACGTAATCAAATCCTGGACAGAAATGTTTTACTCTGAAGACATATCATCCCATGTCCAATAGAGGAGCTAGAGTAGTGGGTACTGGCAGATGAGTCGGTACCAGTGGTAGAATAGATGCCGGCATCCAAGTCCAAAGTTGGCAAGCTTGTGCCCAGGAAAAAATAAGGAATACTAAAATAAAATAAGATACAGATAGCTAGAAGATAACCTAGTGGACACTGCAAAGCTCTGTCTCTAAACGCAGGTGGTTGAAAAGGAACTGAGTGGCAATAAAACTGACCCTCCCTATACATCCTTGTTCTGGAGCACATGGAAGTGAAAGACGCAAGCATGGACCCACTGACACTGTTGAACAAATCTTTGATCGAAGGTGTATGGGTACCTTACATGATGCACCCCCTAGGGACAGTAACTCGAAGAACTAAAGTTGGGGTTTTTTTGTTTTAAGTAAGATAAGAGTAACTAATTACTAAACTAAACCCATGGATTGTCAATTTTTAAAAAAATTATTAAACACAAGGAAGATGTTAGTCACATTTCAACCTTCTGAGGACTTTCTGAAATCAGTTTCTGTCTCCATTAGCAATGGGTTTGTTTGCTCCTAGATCAGCCACTTTGAATCACTCTCATGTAACAAGGTCAGGCCAATGCAATCCAATGCAGTGGAATCCATCTTTTTCAGCCTCAGGGCCAAACGTACTATTTCATAAAAGTCATGGGGACACAATCAATATTTTTAACTAGTTCTCTAAGCTCAGGCAGAGCCACTCAAGCACCTATCCATTCTCTCTCCAGGGCTCCCACAGCCCAGCAGGGATGTAGGTAGTGGAACAGCCAACCAGCGAGCTACCCTTCCTTCCTTTGCGATATAGCAGATGGCCAGTGAGGGAAACTGCTGAGCAACTGCAGGAGTAATGTAACAGCAGCTGTTCAGAGCACTCCCAGCTCTCATCAGAGATGCTCCTGAGGCTGCACGGGGAAATGATGGGATGTAGCTGGGGAGGTGATAACCTCTACTTATTCCCAGTAGCAATGGAGCTGATTCAAAAACTTCAATTAAATCAGTCTCTCTGTCTCTCAGGGGGACATATTTTCAATTCACAATCAAATAAAAATATTCTTCCTAACATAATTGCCCTCAAGGGACAAAATTTAGGGGCACAAGTGGCCTCCAGGCCACAGGTTGAATCCTGCTTCTTTAAAGGGAACTGAAAGAAATGGTGGTGATATCTGTCCATAAGACTGATGGTGTTCAGCCACCCTTGGCGACTGGGTTTATGACTTGGGAAGTCTGGTTAGAGAATCAGGTAGCAGCAGTCAAAAAGGCATTTTACCATATCTGAATTTGGCCTTATCTTTTAAATGAGGATCTTGCTATCATCATCCATGTCTGCCACTTCAAAGTTAAACTATTGCAATGTACCCTATACGTGAGGCTACATCTCAAATTCATGATTTGGCATTTGGACTTGGTGCAAAAGGCAGCTCGGGTGGCATTCATTAGATGACACCTGACACTGCTCTAGGACCTGCACTGTTTACCTGCAAGTTTCTGGAAAGACTTTAAGGTGCTATTTTTGACCTATTAAGCCTAGGACTAGACTACTTGAGATATCACCTTTCTCTAATACAGGTCAGAGTAGAGGTTAATGGAAGCATTGCTGCTATATCACTCTCAATATTGTCAAAAGGACAACTAGTCAGGCATTTACCATAAAGACCTTCAGGGCTCTTGGAATGTTCTCGAGACCCTGGTCTAAAACAGCCGATATCTGAGGACTTTCAGGACTCACTGCAGGGTCCATTTGTTTCACCTGGCTGGGAAGTAGGGAAGTAGTATTTGACTGTATGCTGCTGCTTGCTGAAGGGGTGAGTTGATTCATATTGCATTATGTTTTTGTAATTTTAAATAATTAGCAGGATGCTCAGAGGCTGCACACTTTTATTTATTCTAAATTGAAATAAAATAAACATTCAGATCTCCTACCGGACAGAAAATTCCTTAACATGTGTGTCTTCTGAGGGAAGGGAGAAAAATGAAAAAGGGAAATGAGAAATTCTTGGGGAGATCTAAAAAAACAAAAAAGTTGAAAAGACAACCCTCTCCCCCTTTGTTGGGAAAAAATGGTAACCGTGACAATCTTAAAACAGTTCTTCCTTTTTTGGAATATTACCAGTACATTTTAAAATGTTTAGCAAAATCTCTGCAATTCATGTTTAACTAACAGCTAAAGTGTAAATAGCAGTCCAGACCTCTTACCTTGAACACAAAAATAGGGAAGACAGGGTTCTCCAGACTGACATCCTTTTCTATTTACTTCACACAACTGATTGGCAGCACAAGGATTTGGATTACATGGATGTGTAACCTCTTCCACAATGTTACCTAAAGAACTCGGGTCTGAAATTGTAATTACAGATCAGCTGCAGTGATTTAAATAATAACGAGGTCCATGATAATTTTTCTAATAAAGCATGGCATTTCCTATTTTGAACGCTGAGTTTTATTCTGCCACATACAACTCCTTCAAATCTTTCATTCTCCACTGTTGAGAATGCTTATGTAGAAGCTTGAAATGAGAGGTTACTTGTAATGGATTAACATATTAAGCCCTTCACTCCTGAAAACCCTGACCCAAATTCTACTCACAAGTAACCATGTGTTTAATCAATCTTTTTCCCCAAATAAGTTTTGTCTACAACACAGAACATAAATTGGGACTGATTGGCAGTCTCTAATCAAAAGAAACCCCATGACAGCAACAGCAGGGTTGTTAAAGGACAGCCTTAAGATTAATTGGAAACGTACATAGTTTCAGCCTGAAGATGAATTGGAAACATACATAGTTTCTTGAAGACAATTTGGTGTCACTGGTGAACTGTTAAGATTCAACTCAGTTTCCCTCGACTCTGTAGTAATGACTTCCTTGCATAAAGAGAAAAAGGAAAGTGAGGGGAAAGGAGAGACAATGACAAGGGAAAGGTAACTCAAATACAGAAACATGCATCTCAGAATCTTTAATACACCACTTCTGGGAATGATGAGAAGAGGATGTTGTGAAGGATGCTGGGACAGATACTGCATTCACATATTGTATTTTATGTTTAAAGCACAAAAACCTCAAACAACAACAAAAAACCATTGTAATAAAGATAGGCCAGACAGTACGAGTCAAAGTACTCACAGCCCTTTGTATCAATATAGATAATGTGTACTAGTTTCTTTGGGCAGGGGGAGGGAAAGTGTAAAAAAGACTTTGGCCTAACAGGGCCTCATGTGTACGGGGCGACTTTGGCAAACCAGTAAAGGGCCTGAAACCACTATGGATTATTGCTAAAAGCAGACAAGTCAGCAGGCTCTAAATTGGCCATTCAGCACTCAGCCTGACCAAGGCAGGAGGCGAGGGGGTTTTGGGTGCCACAGAAAGGGCAGCTTGACCCTGCGTCCTTCCTGATAAGAACTGTGTTGAAGTTGCTGATACATGCATTTTAGAAGAGCAGGATGTGCCCCAGGAATGTCTATTGGGGCCTCAAGGCTGCAAACTCTGGAAAAACCCACACCTGGTTAATCATAATCAGAAGGAACCTCTTGACCATTGAAACTGCTTACTTAATAAGTTTTCTTTAAGGGACATGTTATTCTATTACTAATGTATAAATAAAGGAAAAAAGTTTGAGGTAGTGGGACTCTTTTTAGACGCTCCCTCCGAATACATCTTGCAGTCCCCACCGGCAGATGGAAGATTTGGCCACTGGAAGCCTGCCGCTGTATCACTCGAGAGCCACATTCAGCTTTGGTAATTATCAAGGTTTGGGGGTGTTTTACTAACCTGTTGCAGACGTGTGGAAGTGCTTGAGACGAAGTAAAGTTTAGCTTTAAGTGAAAGCACTCTTGTGTTGTCCTATTTGTGCCAGCCATCTATCGGTCAGACAGCCATGTCTCCCCTGATTTATTTCCTGACACCACCTCGCATAGAGTAAAAGTTACCAAGAGCTTTGGGTTGAAAGAACCCCGGGTAACACGTGGACAATCTCTGGTATATTTAGTAAGCATATAAATCTATGAATAGTTTTATTTATGTTTTCTCTCTGTCCTTTTACCCCAATAAATATACTCTGCTGAGAATGAGCTGTATGGTAACTTGAAATGGCTAAAAGCAAAGGAGTACCTCTGGCACCTTAGAGACTAACCAATTTATTTGAGCATAAGCTTTCGTGAGCTACAGCACTCACTGGCCATAGCCCTCAGAGGAAAAGCACAGCAGAAGTGCTGGCTGTTAGGCAGACTGGCTTGCTGGGGATATCACAGTATATGGCAGGGGGCTGCGTAGCCCCAAATCTCTGCTCAGATGGTAGTGGAACAGCTGAAGGCCTGAGACCTGAATGAGTACTTCTACAGTGGACAAAGGAGCAAGGAATGTAGATGCAATTACCCTGAAACTGTGACAGATGTCTTCTGTTGTGTAAGGAAATGTTGGGGTCATGTTTCATTGTCTTCTTGTTTCTCAGTACTTTTAGGTGTGAAGGGGTTCTTTCTGACACACAGGCTAGTTAACCTTATCAAAAAGACGTTATTATTTTGAAGAACACTAATATTAAAATTCAGTGGGCCAGATTTCCAGCTAATATAAATCAATGCACATCCAATGAAGCTGCAGAGTATGAGAAGTGAAGCCATGCTGGGGTTCTTGTCCAATATATTAGATTAAATACTTTCAGCTGAACAGTTTCATGTGATTCCATTTTAAAAAATGGAAAACTAAATTTTTAGAATTCAAAAGCATTTTACATTCCAACCCTGTTGCACAGATATTTTGGTACTTACTAAGGTATGTATCCAAAGGGATACAGTTCTCAAAGTCATCTGTTGGAGATAGAAGTTCACAAATGCTTTCAGCTGTGTGACCCTCAGGAAATTTATTTTGGTCTCCACATTTCTTGAGAATTTCCACACAATCTGATCTTCAGAGAAAATAAATTATACAGAATGAACACACTACTGGAGGCAAAAAAAATTTTTTTTAGAGAAGCATAAAAAAGTTAATTTCCCCCAGTCATTTATACCATTAATCACACACAAACATACAGAGAGGTATACATTTATGGTCTGAAGATAGGAATTATAGAAACTTATTGCTGAAACTGCAGGTTTTTTCACCCTGGGTTTGGACAGTTTGTTTTGTAACTGTGCCAAAGCAAAAACAACAAGAAAATCAACAAAAACCTCTGTGACCTTAAGAGCCCCTTTATGCCAGGGGCAAAGGGCACACACACTGCTGTCAGGATATTTCGGCAAACGGTCTTGTAAGAGATTATATAAGAACTGGTCACACACTGGTCATGAACGACACTGTGTGATATATGGACCGTTTCTGTATGAAAAGTTATGTGTATACGTGCTGGAAATGTTTCCTAAAATATGTTTTGGAGGCAGTGGATAAACAAGCCTGCCTTATGCAAAGGAAAAACAGCGATTAACCTTTCCATAACTGTTGTTCTTCAAGATGTGTTGCACGTTCCCATTCCGCTTTAGGTGTTTGTGCGCTCCAGTGAACAGTTGTCAGAAACCTTTTACCCCTAGCAGTACCATCAGTGCAGCCCAAACAATCTCTGCTCTCTCACACATCACATAGACATAAAGAGCTGAGCTGCCTCAGGCCCCCCTCAGTTCCTCCCTACCAGAATAAATCCAATAGAGAGGGGAAAGAGAGCAAGTCATGGAATGGACATGTGCAACACATCTTGAAGAACAACAGTTACGGAAAGGTTAGTAACTGTTTTTTCCTCTTCAAGTGATTGCACATGTCCATTCCACCACAGATCACTCACTAGCAGTTTTGTGTTGAGGGGGGTTCAAAATCCATTTGAACAGTGACTGGATGACGACTTGTCTAAATTTAGCATTGTCTCTAGATTGCCTTCCACTGTGCAATCTCTCAACAAACATGTGACATGATGATCAGGTTGCCACTTTGCAAATGTCTAATATGTGCGCATGAACCAGAAAAAGGTCAGAAAAAGAGGCTGTTTGAAATCTAGTCGAACGACCCAATACGCTATCTGACGGCTCCTTATTAGTCAACTGGGAACACAGACAAATACAACCAGATAGCCATGAAAGCACTTCGCATGGAAACCAGACTGCCCGTCATTCTGTCTGAAAATGCAACAAACAATTGAGAAAAAGACCTGAAAGATTTAGTCAGTTCCAGATAAAACACTAACACTCTTCTAACGTCTTGAATGTGCAGTGTCTCCTCTCCCTTATTACTGTGAGGGATAGAAGAAGGTCAGTAAGAAAACTACTTGGTTGATATGAAAAGAGGAGACCACTTTTGTAAGAAAACTTGGATGGGAACAAAGGTAAATTTTATCTGTGTAAAAAACTATATATGGAGAATGTGATACTCATGCCCTCAACTCCCCTATTCTCATGGTCAATGTAACGGCAATTAAAAATGAAAAGCGTAACAGAGAGCAGGTCGCTAGAGGCTTGAAGGGAGGATCCATCCACTTTAACACTAAATTCAGACTCCAAGATGGATTAGGGCTCTATGTGTGTGGAAACATCCTATCCAAGCCCTTTAAAAATCCTACAACCATCAGGTTAGGAAAAAAAGGGGTGGTTATCCACGGGAGGATGAAATGCTGATACAGCTTCTGGGGGACCTTAACTTAGCTAACTGCTAATCCTTGATGTTTCAGATACAGAAAATAGCAATATTTTCTCTTGAGGGGGTCCCTGATAGGGACGGGGAAGGGGGAGGGAAGGATGGGGTAGAAACAAAATGGAGCATATATCCCACTTCCACCATGCTTAGAACCCACCCAACTGTTTTGATGTGGGCCAAGCACAATGGACATGGAACAGGCTGTTCACAAAAACTGAAAAGAAAAAGATGTCACTCCCAGAACTGACAGACTGCTCTCAACCTGCCCATCAACATAAGCTCTTGGAAGATGCCACCTGCCTTGACAAACTAGCAGCAGCTGAAGCAGAGGGTAGTGGTGGGCATCTTTTGCCAGCTCTGTTCCTTCTCCTTGGTAGTTCTTGGGCTTAAGGGGCAAACCACTGAAAATGCTGATATTGTTGAGGGTAGAAAGCCTTCCACTTCCCTGCTGGGGTATAAATTCCCAGGGATTTCAGGGTCACTCTAGAATCTGAGACTATGCAGAATCTCAGTCTTTTCTGAGAAGAGCAATGGCCCTTTAAAGGGTAAGTCCCGAACTGTCCGTTACACCTCTCGAGGGAGGCCAGAAGAGTGTAACCAGGATGAGTCTCATCATGATAGCAGAGGCCATGTTGCGCACTGCAGTATCTGCTGCATTGATTCATCTGCAGAACTGTTCTGATGACCAGCTCACCTTCCTCTATTAAAGTCAGGAGCTCATTTCACCTCATCTGAGAGTTGGTCTTTGAACTTTGAAACAGCATCCCACAGGGTGAAATTGTAGCATCCCAGCAAAGCTTTCTAAGAAGGGAAATAGTACCATGTCTCCACTCTTTTTGCAGTTGGATGCAGGGAAGCTGGGGTCTGATAGAGGATCTTGGTAGGCTCTAACATAGGCTCATTTATTGGTAGAGCTATTTCAGCTGGAGCCACAGATGTCAGAATGTCCACCAGCTTGTGCGATTTTTCCTGGGTCTCCTGTGGATGAATATCTAGGGCCATAGCCATCTTCCTCCACGGCTCTTGAAGAGTCTTAAAATAATTCAGAGGTAAAGAAATAGGTTCCATTACAATTGCCTCATCTGGGGATGAGGAAGAGAATGCTAATGATACCAGAGCAGATTCAGTTCCTGCTCCTCTTGCAGCTATTCGAGAGACGGATCATGACTCTCCTGAGTGTCAAACTTGGTACCAACGCTATGGTGCTTGTGGGAACAATGTTCCTGACACTCAATAGATGGAGAAGAGAGGGCTGTATGGATGCTCTTGATTGGGAGGGAAACCCCACAGGTTCTAAAAGGGCCACTGGTACAGCCCCCAACCCCAACTATGAGTAGCCCAAGGGTCCCCCCTATAAGCTCCCTGCTGGTACTCAGGCAGAAACCAGGGCAGGCAGGTAACATAGTCCTCCTGAGGTGAATGACTAAGCTGGGATACATAGGATCCAACTTCAGAGTCTGATGAGGGCAAAGACTCACTGGTACCGCAGAAGGAGGCTCAAGCTCTGAAGAAAGGGGATCTTGGGATACTACCTGCAGCTTTTTCCTGGACAGTACCAGCCTCACTGGTACCCTGATGGCCATGTGCAATGGAGCTACTCAATGCTTAGGTGAAGTTGCTGGAGGTGGTACCTTTGGAGACAGTGCCAGGTGCGTCTCTTGAACTTCTGGTGATGGCACAACTGAGAGATTCACCAACTCTCTTGCAGGCTCAAATGCCTCAGGAGTTGATTGTACCAGGAGAACACTCTGCAGTAGTGTGGTGTGAGAAGTTGCTGATTAAGGTGCTTCTGAAGCTGGTCTTGACAGGGCCACACTGTGCTTTGCAGTCAACGAACTCCTTTGTTTAGAGCTGTGCTCCGAGAAGCACTTCCTCTTTGCATGCACTCCAGAGTCTTTAGAAGAGCTCATTCTCTTCAAGTCTTTTGATGACTCTAGCACTAAGTCCAATTTCCAATGCCTCTTCTTCAGCACCGGTGATACTGATCTGCTTCGTGGAACTCATAATGCCAGAGATGCACTACTGACAGACGCAGAGGTCCTTGGTTCACGGACCAAGGTAGAGGGCTCAGATGGAGACCTCAGAACTGATTCCATCAGCAGACATTTTAACCTGGCTTCCCTGTCTTTTTTCAAACAGGGCTTAAAGTTGTTACAAATGCCACATTTTCCTTCCATGAGCCTCCTCCAAGCAATTAAGGCAGCTGGGGTGAGGGTCACTATCAGGCATAGCCTTACCGCAAGAATGGCGGGCCTTGAAATTCAGAGCGCAGCATCTCTCCAGTTCTGGGGCTGGTATCAAAACTGGGTGCCAGAACCAAAACAACACAACTTTGTTATTTTTATTTTACTAACTCAACTAAACATGGGTACAATAAAAAGGTATTGAGAAAAAACTTGCAGAAGGACAGGGAGCTCCAACAACTATCACAGGCAGTAGGAAGGAACTAAGCAGGAACTAAGCAGGCGTAGGGTATCTTGGCCTTCTATGTCTGTGTGATGTGCATGAGACAGCAGAGGGCGCTGAGGCCACCGATGGGTAATGCTAAGGGTAAAAACTCTCTGACAACTGTGCACTGACGCACACAAACATTTACAGTGGAATGGACATGTGCAGTCACTTGAAGAAGAGTGTGGATTTACAGGCATTACAGGCAGAGAACAAAAAGTACATTTACATATAAGGAAAAAAAGCAATTAGGCTAACAGCAGCTGGAGGAAACACCTGGATGAGCATACCAGGGGAAGCACCAGACTCTGAACCCTAGGAAGTCTTGGCTCTTTAGACAAAGACTATACACTTTGGAAAATACAAGGGAAGGAAAAAGACATTCTAGTAATCCATCACTTAGAGGACAAAGAGCCAACATCCTCTCATTCTGTGACCGCTGGATTCTCCTACCCAAAGGATGATGATGCCAGTATCTTGAAGTAAGTGAGAAAGCTGTTTAAACCAAGTTGTAGCTTGCTAAAGTTACGGCTTAAACACTAGAAAGTGTGTTTTATTTTGTTTTGTTTGTAAGCATACCTGTCTCCTTTTCTCTTGCTTAGTATCACTTAAATCTATGTTCTTTATTAATACATTTACTCTTAGTTTTACTATAAATCATCTCAGTGCTGTTATAATGAAGTAAAGTGTAAGTCCTCAGCTAAACCAACAGGTGGGCATGTGCACTGTCTCCTGGGGGGCAGAAAACTTAATTTCTGTGAGTGTTCAGTGAGAGGGACTGGGAAACTCGGGAACCTGTTCACTGGTTTGGTGGTGAGATGGACAGACTGGTGTGGCAAGGAGCGGACACATAGTTTAAGCCCCAGAAAAACTCACTTTTGCTGCTGCAGAGGTAACACAATGGCTTATGGTTCTGGGAGCTCTGCGAAGAGTGTCACAACCCTCCACATACTTAGCATGCATGTGGAGCTCAAAAAGAATGGTTGTGTCTTCCTTTGCTGCTCCTGTCAGAGGCGAGTTTTTTTCCCCTTTACTATTGATGTGGCCCACTTCTCACTTTCACTCCTAATGATTGGAAAGGGTGAGAACTAGGACAAGACGACTCATCCAGCACCATTTGTGTGGGAATTATGGTACCCATTGGTGATACCACCCAGAAAGCATCCACAGAGGATCCAGAAGCCAATACCAGCCGGAAAATACAAACTGTGCTCTCTCAAGAGCGATTAAGAAAACTGAAAAGTTATTCGTATATGTGGGGAAATAAGGAAGCTAATGACAGAGAAAAAAGATTATGTTGGAGAGAAAGCATGGGGACAGAAAAAGAGGACAGGAAAACAACAAAAGGGGAAAGAAAACAATGGAAAAAGAAGAGGAAGAAAATGTTATGTATTTAAAAGAAAGTGAGAGATGAAAGGAGACCGAGAATCAAATAAAAGAATGGGGGGAAAAATTGAATTTGAAGGTTAGTAAAGTATGCTTTGTTACTTGTCCTACATTTGACTGCAAACCCCCACACCAGGAAAGGGGAAAGAGGATGATCACATCACTAAAAAAAGAGAGAATATATAACTGTACTGAATGCAACTCAGGTAGGAGATGAAGAGTTTCCACTCTCCCCCAATTCAAGCATTGCAGGGATCAAGAAAAAACAGACAGGCAGTAGCCTTGCAGAGAAATGGTTATATATAATATATATAATTTAGTCTGTCTAGGAG
Source organism: Chelonia mydas (assembly GCF_015237465.2). Classification (NCBI taxonomy): domain Eukaryota; kingdom Metazoa; phylum Chordata; order Testudines; family Cheloniidae; genus Chelonia; species Chelonia mydas. The sequence continues at coordinate 150,996,907 of NC_057850.1, forward strand.
AGGCAGAACGGTCTAGTGGAAAGTACACTTTCCTGAAAATCAGAAGACAATTGTTACACTGATATGCTGTGTGACCTTGTACAAGTCTCTTCTGCACCACTGGTTGCCCTTCCAACCTCTGTCTTGTCTATTTATATAGGTAAAGCAGGATGTAAAAACCTGAAAAATGATCTTTATAATAGAAACATGGAGAGATTCTTCTCTACACCCTATTCAAGTAAGGGCTTAGGACTTTCAACTTCCATTGACTTTACTGGAAGTACATCAACTATTCAATATCACATTCCTTCTGTGTTTGCCTTTTCTAACACAAGTCAAACCCAATACTATAGTAGATTGTGGTTTTGGTTTATATGTAAACTGAAAAACTACTGAAGTTAAAAAGACTTATGGATGTACTTACTTGCAGATAATACTTCCTCTAGATTTACTATGACAAGGTTTAATCTGCAGTGAGCAAGCAATTGCCTTCCATGTTTCTGGTTGGCATTTTTTAATGTCAAGAACAGGAATGTTTATAAATGGCATCTTAATACTTCCTTTCTCCCAAAGCTTCATGTCATTCATGGCTCCTTGATCTGACTGAGCATTGCAGCTTCTAAAAAGTTCTGTTGGTCTTAAAGGAAAAAGTTAATACAGCATCTTTATATAGCAGGGAAAAATAAATTTACTTTATACAACAAATTCTATAACCCTATGCTATGTGTCATTAGCGGTATAAAAGACAATTGTGAACGCCTGAAAGGAAATGATTTTTAAAAATAATTTCGAGAAGCTACCTTAAAACTAATAAAAATGAGAAAATAAAGTGTTCAAACGATTTCACCTGTTGTGTCTATATCATTATCTGTAATTCCTAGACAAAGTTGGAGGGATCTAATTCAGTGACAGACTTTCATATACACATTTAAAATTGTTGATATATTCATTAGTGACCTTGTACCTTATTTTTACATATATATTAAAACTAAATAAGGGACAAGGTTAAAAATGTATACATTCATATTCTTTCAGAGCATATTCACCATCATCACAATCTGCTGGGAAAATTCAAATTCTTTTTTAAAAAGCTGCCTGAATACAACTCTGATTTTTATATTTCTGAAAGAATAAGAATTCTGAAAAAGAAGAGATCATTATGAGACATTCTAATGCTCTCTTAGGAAAATTTTAAAATGTAACATGAAAAACTATGTATTTTGGCTACATTTTGCAATATACAGTATACAGTATTTAAGATAACCCAGCTTTTTTGCTTTTAAGAACTGAAGGTTTATTTATAAATTGACAATTTGGTCTCTGAAATATTTCAAACTAAAGAAAATAATGAAAATAATAAAAAAAGGTCCAGGTTTTGTTTCATAAATGGCACAGCAATTTTAAGAACATTTGTGGAAACTGTATTCTTATGTGTAGAAATAGATACTTATCTAGAACTAGACACATATCTAAAACAAAACAACAATGAGCAAGCAACGTCTATTTGTCTGTACAATGAACAGTCGGGAAAACATTTTACTAACAAGTAGCAAGATTTAACTATAGACATGAACTTTTATTCCAATCAGCCGCATCATGATAGCATCGAGTATGTCTTTCTGAAGTGTGCTTTGTGTTTCAAAATTAAACACTTTCTCAAGAGCCTTTCTAAAAATATTTTACTTTAATAATTAAATAAAAAGTCACTATCTGATTACAAAACAATCTTTGGGAAAAAACCTACAACATGCAGAATATAAATCTGAAAAACATTTACTCAACACACAGGAATTCCTTTATGAAATATTTAATGCATTTATCCTACCTGTTATTAAAATTAGTGCAGTAAGTGAGATTTCTACAACCCAGCTGACAAGGTTCTCGAACGTCTGCTAAACAGGTCAACATGGAAACTTCAACTGGGCTGTACTCACAAATGCGATCAAATTCTTGCCAACTCTGTGTATTGCCCCAGCTTGTGCTATAAAGTTTAGTGCACAACTCCCTGAAAAACATATTAAAATAAAAGCAATTTTTCAGAAGTCTTGTACCATACAAAAAGAAACTACAGGTCCTCATCATGAAAGCCCACATCCTTCAAAATTCTCACTGAAGTTTTTGACATCCAGACAGTTTGCAGGATTGGGCCCAATATGTGGCTGCAGACAGACCATTCAGGTGTTCTCCAAAGTGAGGAGCTTTCATTTAAATAGCAAAGTAACCCTCTAGCTGTGATGCTTGTGAAGAAAATGTCAAAATGTGAAGTGGGTACAACCAATGCAAAGATACCTACTGAAGTTTGCAGAGAACCTGAAACAGTAACTCTGAGGTGAGAATCGCCCACTCATTTCTGTGGGTTGTAACTCAGATGGCAATAAGGAGGGGAAAATGTCTAACCCCATTGCTCAATTTCAGATTATATACACTTGTGTCCAAAATGGGGAGCAAGAGAAGATGTCTGTCTTCCCCCAGTACCCAAAGCTTAAGAAAGTTCAGCTGTTTTCATGGTCCAAAAATACCCACACCATTTTACACACATCCTAGGTGGCAAACACTACAGTTGTCCCTTACCCAGCTGTCAAGACCTCCAGCTTCCCCTCCCAGATGACTGCAATACAATTCACATTGAAATATAAAAATCTGCAGCATATTGAAAAACTGAAGGCAGACTAAAATAAATTGAGAATTTACCATCAAATTAAGTAAATAACAAAAGAGATACCATATTGATTGTTCTGCACTGTATTGTTCTATCTTGGAGGAGAAGCAGCATTGCATAATTCCAGGACATACCTCCCACTATAAGATCCTGTTTTCAGTTGCTTATAACTTTGCCAAACATATCCATTTGAGATGAAATTTTACATATTTTAGGTCTCCCTCAGGCAGAATTTTTTTTTAGAAAATTTCAGTCAAAACAGTTTAGCTGTTCAGAGAACGAGATTGAGGGGAGGGGGAACACATTGTTCTACCCACGTTAAACTCTGGTGACCTTTTTTTGTGAACAGTTCTAGCGCCTGCATGCTTTGGAGCAGGGACTTGAAATTTGGCTAGAGCGGTGACCTTTCTATCAGGGTTGTCTATTTTGCCATCTCCGTGAAAATTCACCCAAATTTTGCAAAGTTACAAGCCATTGAAAAAAAATTACAGTTTGCACATGCTCAGTAGATTTCTTCGGTTTTATCAGCTAAAATTGCTGACAGAACATGCTCAAGTGTTTTACATTTCTAGTGCCGACCAGACTGTGCATGCACCATCCCCACAGAGCATCCTCTTACATACAAAACTTAAGGTTGTACAAGCAACCTTATTTCTGGCATTTCCTAACTTTTGACTGCTTGACTCTGCAACCTTAATAACGTTCTTTTAACATTATCACAGCCTGAAAGCCTAATGAAACATCATAAAATTAGCCATAGGCATAGTATCTTTCAGGTATTTGAGTCTTCTCCCAAACACATGTTAAAATAAAGTGAAAACACTAAGGCTAAACTCATTTATAGCACTGAAGGTGTTTCTGAATCATATGAATTCCAAAAAACCCCAAAACAGATACTGGCGAAAAGTTGTTGGTGGTTTTTTGTGTTTTTTTTTTTTTAAAATACGTGCAAAAAATCTTCTAAATGTCCAAATCAGTTTTGCTCATAAAATTTGCAAATGGGTAATCTCTTGCTGAGCTTAGATTTTACTCAGTAAATTAAGCGGCTTTGCAGGCAAGTGTTTAATTTTGAAAGAAATAGTGGCTTATTATTGAAACCTTGACCTGCTATACCTACAGTTTTAACCAAATTTAATAAATAACCAGATGAGAATCAAATACAGAGGGAAAAGGGAATGGAACATTTAGAGAAGATCCAAGCAAGTAGACAAAAAAAATCTCAAAATATATATTGAATTCAAAAGTGAATTTTCATTTTACTGGTTTCAGAGTAACAGCCTTGTTAGTCTGTATTCGTAAAAAGAAAAGGAGTACTTGTGGCACCTTAGAGACTAACCAGTTTATTTGAGCATGAGCTTTCGTGAGCTACAGCTCACTTCATCGGATGCATAGCATATCGCACGATATGCTATGCATCCGATGAAGTGAGCTGTAGCTCACGAAAGCTCATGCTCAAATAAACTGGTTAGTCTCTAAGGTGCCACAAGTACTCCTTTTCTTTTTTCATTTTACTGCAACCATTTGGGGTCTGCTTTCTGTGCACATTAACACACTTAATCTTTATTATTGCAAATGTTTACAAAACAGATTTTTTAGCCTGAATATCTGCCACAAGCAAATTTCAAATTGTTAATGACTGTACAATTCATAACTGACACTACTGATAGTTGCTTAGGTTATATAGTATTGTTTCTGTAATCTTACTGGATGATTTAGCTCTCCAATGGCGTAAACTGGGATTGTTATAAATTACTACATAATTTGTACAATAATTTAGGTAACCTATGTCACAAACTACACAACAGTTATGTTTAATTGATTCAATTCATGAATCATTTTAAGAACATAAGAACATTTTAATAATTAAAAATTAATTATTCAAGCATTAAATGGTGCATGGACGTATGAGACTAGAAAAAACTCATGCCATTAGAATACATTATATGTTATGAACTGTTTGCTCAGTTCTAATTCAGAATCACTACACAGCTTTTGCTGGTGAAGGCCATATTGGCAAGTTTTTCAAGCATATATTTGTGGTGGGTCAAATTGGAAAAATATATGTAGTTGAAGCTTTAAGCTATTCTTCCCCCATTAATTCTTATCAGCAACTAAATGCCCCACTTCATCCTGCCCCAATATCTGCCACTGCACTCAGCCAGCATGGATACAGCATATTCATTGGGTGTTTCTCCAAAATTTGGTTGGTACTCACCTAAGATAAAAGGAGTAGCTCTAGCCTGAAAGATATTGTTTTATGAAAGTTAAAACTGGAGCACAAGATGACAGACACCAGGGAGAGGAGCCAATTTGCTGAATTTCTACAAACCACCCCAATTTGATACTTGAATGAGAACATCTGTTACCTGGGCAGCTTCTGGAGCATTTTCACTATTAATTGTTTCTAACGAAGGAGGAGTAACGAAAAGGCTACTGACCTACATGTGGAAGTGTTTGCTTTAGAACAGCAATGCAATTTAGCCCCATCAAGGCCTGTTGAAGGAGGAGGATGCACAGTGACTCCAGGATGAACAGACCTTGAACTCTCAAGAAAACACTGCCAGAGTGGATCTTGAGGCAGAGGCATTGTTTTACACCCTTCTATAAGTCCATCAACAATTTCAAGTTCTGTTTTCTTTGACATCAGAATCTTTTTACAAGCACTTTGGCAGATATAATCTTCTGCTCTGTCACAGCAATACAAACCTAAATATTCAAAAGAATAAAAATTGTCATTATCACTGGCAGCTATCTAATGACAACAACAAATGTATTCTTTACCATGCTGCTTTACATTATGACGTGTTCATAAACATTTTAAATAAAATCAACAACAATAGCAAGCAGATGCTTCTTTAGTTTTAAATACTAGCAGACTGAACCGTCTGAAGAAAAGCAGGAAGTGATCTATGGCATTAATAGATTATAACAATTAATAACACTCACCCCAAAATCTAACAATGTATTGTATATTCCATTTCAATACAATTATTTTTTTATTTTGGAATGTTATAAACATTTTATAATGTTTTACTTACTATCTGTAGGGTTTCTCATTGGATATGACTGTGTGTAGTTGTTCACGCAGTGTATTAACTGAGGACTAATAGAGGCACAGTAACTTTCAACTGCTTTTATTTGTGAAGGACCAGGAGAAGAGTCTGTCCGAAAAATTGCTTGACAGTATTCCCGGCAGTTTGTATGATGTCCTGCATAACTGCAACAAACTGATCCCACTGGAAACACATGAAAAAAAAACTATGTGTTCCTGTGCACAGAAACAAATATATAGGAAAAAGAACATACGTACTCCATCAATAAATTCACTTAAAGACTTAGAATGATATTCATACTGCTAGTCTAAAGAAGGACCCCATTTTTGAAAACTCTACTAAAATAATTATCAGAGGCATGGAAATTGTGTGTGTCTGCAGGCTGGTAAAGGGGGCAATATTTTCTGGGTTCACCAAGGGTGGAAAAATCCTTACAGCTAGTCTTGGGCTCGAGAGAGTTTTTGTGACACAGTCAGATTTTAGTTTCAGTTATTTTGCTTTTACATATTGGTAATACAACCATACATGTATTATAGTACAATTAGAATACACACACGAAGGACTAAAGAGAGCAGCTGACCCCTGTAACCTATAGGATAGCTTAGATTAAGAAATAAACAGAAGTTAGTTTTTGGACCTAAGTGTAGAGAGGTCTGGAAAACGGAAGTCGCTAGTGTGAGAAAGTTAGAGATAAATTGGAGATAAAGTTTTATGGGAAAGTAAAAGTTAGCAAGAACATGACCCAGGGTAATGTTACCGTTATGCTTTGTTTATAACAAGCTTGAGCAAGTTTTTTAATTATTGTTTTTAAGAATTGTGAATGTTTTATTAAAATGCTATCTGTATTGATAGTATGGGAAGGACTTTGGCCCAGATGTTAATTTAAAGAATGTGTATGTAAAGAGCCAATAAGGAGGTGGCAGAACTATAATTATGCTATGGTGCAGTTTAATGTTAATTAGTATTATAACAGTTTATAAAAGGAGTAGTTTTGCTAAATTGCAAGAACGCTCCAAGTAACAAAAAAGGATACCATTAGGTTCCAGGAATATAAAACTTTACTTCAGTCAGTGGACTGATCACCGATTAATAAACTCAAAGATAAAAAAGTGTAAGTATAATTGTTGTATTGTATAAGAGATAACTGCATGCCTGTTTGTTTAATTAATCATTTTCCTTTTAAATAAAGGTTGGTTTTTATCGAAGTGTCAATCAGTGATCTAAATAAATTTTTCTGTAACCGACCTAGATGTTGGAACCTGAAAACTAAGTTGGGTTTTATTGCACTCTTATCTTAACAACTTAATATTAATTGGGGACATTTCAACATAAAAGTTATAAAAGGTTACACCCGAATTCAAAAAACAAGAGATGCAATAAATCTGGCTCATTCACGTAAAATATTTGTTCCCACATTATTAAATACACAGAGACACTTCCTGGGAAATGTTTTACCAAGAGAGAATTTCATGTGTGTAACTTTTTTCATTTCTTCCCCTCCATCCTTTTTCTACTAATAGAGACATTTGTAGCAAGACAGTAACTTTGTTGATTGAAGTTTCATCTATGCCTGTTACTTATTTTTCACTTTAAATCATAAAATGGAGTAAAGTAGCAGAAACAGATAAGCTTCAAAGAAACTGTTCAAATGCCCCAGTAATAAAAAAAAAATTAGAGAAGATAAACAGATATACACATTCACATCTAAACTAAATATATATACAAAAATACACACAAAGCCTGATCCTGCAAACACTTAAGCATATAACTTTACTCATGTGCTCCCTCCCTCCCCCCACCCCTTGCAGGTGTAGGGGTGTAAATACTAAGAATACAGAAGGGAAAATAAAAATGGACAAAAATAAACATTAATAAATTTAACTATATAGAGAATACTTACTCTCGTTTCTGTTAATGCAACTAAAAAGAGCATTCTGCAAACAAAACAAAAAACAATTACCAAAAAAAAAAGAATTTCACATATCAATAAAAGTATTGAGCAATTTCTTAACATTACACAGTATTTATTTAACAAATAGGAAGTCATTAAAGAAACATTCTACTGTTAAGGTGTACCTAAATAGCACAGTAGAAGTAGAAGTGTATAATGGATAAATGGGCATATTTGCTTAAAAAATAAGGAAACGAGGTAAATAAAAAGAATTTTAAAAGACCACGTATCATTCCAAATTCTTTTTGCATATTTTAATGGAACACATAAGAAGGTTAATCACCTAGACAGAAAGATCTTCATAAACTACCTCAAAGATAAGGAATAGGATATACAAAGACCATATTAATGACTGTTAATTTAGGGACAAATCCTGCAGTCTAAATTCACCCATAAATCCATGGTAGTTTAGCCTGCATAAGGAATCAGTATGCACAGCAGGCTAGAGCCTTCAGTGAGTCCTATCCCTTGGAGGCAAATGAAAGTACAAACAGCAGGAAAAATTCAAAAAAAATTTTACAAGTTCATGTGACATGACAGTTATGGTACAGAACAACAATATTACTGTCACCAAAAACTTTAGAAAATTATATTTTAGAAGTTCAGTGGACATACAAAGAAAGTGTTTTCTCATCTAAAATGAGAAAGATAAGTCTTGTGTGCAAACACAAAATGGACACACAGAAACTTGACAATAACATGGCTTACTAGTTAAAACCAGTAACTAGGTGGCAGGCAGATTTTGTATTCTAATCCCAAATAAGCAAGTGGGGAAAGTCACTTGACCTCATTGCAAGGCCAACCTTCAAAGCAGTAAGCCATATTGGCCACCTCAGCCTGTGTTTACAGACATGAATAAGTAATCAGCTCTTACGGACACGAATAAGTTGTCTGTGTGTACAGAACATTTAGATGCTAATATTACTTAGGCAGTAGGGTGTAATTACCTAGTTTTAAAATTGACCTTGATAAATTTAGGAACTGGATAGTAAAATGGAGTTGCCTGCAATAACAGGACCAGACGCAGTGAACTGTGAGGTGACTTCAATTCCCATATTCCTATGTTCCCACAAAAAAAAAAAACCCTCACTGAATTTACTCCTAAATGTAAACCATTTGGCTATATTTTTGTCACATGGAGGCAAAGTTCTGAACATCTGATTTGTTATACTCATATATTAATGATCGTGTATGCCAACACAATAACAAAAGCATGTGCTTCTGCCAGCAGATTTTCTTTGAAATAAAAGCTTAATGTCATCAATTAGAATAAAAGTCTCTTTTAACGTGACCTTTGTCCACCTTAGCTTGATAGAAATGAAATATTTTTTGCGAATCTTTCTTCATTATTTAACTTATTTTCTTTTGGCACTTCTCTCAGTGAAAAGTCAAACAAAAATTAATCTATTCATTTTCCATTTCTGACTCTCATACTGTAACACCAATGTAACAATGTGTGGACAAAAACACTACAAGAAAATGTCTGTTTAAAAATCCCTTAGCATATTTAACTGGAAACAACTTTATTATCTGAGGTTTTGAGGAACCTTATTTTTTACAAAACCTAAATGCTGGGCCAAATCTGAATTCAGTGTTTCTAATTTGGTTAATTACAAATTTCATTAAAACTCTTCACCTGATCTTATCGATCTAGATTTTTGCTCAGCAGAAGCTTTAAGACGAGCCTTGTCTCTTTATGTCTCAGCAAACTAAGATAGGAAAAAATGATTAAATTATTTACCACAGTAAATAAACAAACAACTCCAAGATCATGTCCTCTAGATTTACACCCTAGGAAAAAAGTCACTCAAAGAGGAAGACTGACTCTGGGAAAGGGGAAGCAGCCTAAGAAGGAAATGCCATAGCACAGGCCCAGCAATTAAAAAAGACAAAAAAAAAACAAAACACATATTACAGAAGTGACTTACTATACTATTTAAAAGGGAAAAAAAGCATGCAAAAAGGTTTGTAATAAAGGGAAAAAATAGTGATAAAGGATGTATCTAGGTGAGTGCCCAAACCTCTGCTGCTGCAACATCACTATAATCAATCAAGTTACTTTGATGGCTTCTGGTGGCCAAAACAGTCTAGATTGTGAAAATCAGATCAGAGTTTTTAATTAAAAATTTTATTAACTAAACTAGAGACACTGTAAAGTCTAAATTGGCCCAGAATTTGGTTTTATAAACTAAAGATGTTATGAAGTCAGTGGAGTTATACCTGCAGAGAATTTGGGCCTGAGTGGGCTCCCAGCTCACAGGGCCTTCAACAGTTAAAAGGTACAGGGAAAGATTGTTTGAGGTCACCCTGCCTTTTACACCTCCAGAAGGTGGAGAAGGATACTGACCCAACAAATGCTGCTTTCCAGAAGGTTCTGAGTGCACTTATCCCAAGAGTGGGAGAATCTTGAATTCTTGGAGAACTGATTAAAAAGCAGAACCTTCAATGAAAACTAGATGCTGTATAGGGGCTAAAATACATAGATCCCAATGAAAGACTTGGAAGAGAAGAAATAAACTGGGGAAGGAGGAATAAACTGCTAGGAAATGAAATTTGAACATTTTGCTTCAACTGATTCAAATGTGGACATATTAAATAAAGGCACATAATAGATGACCATTTTCCTTCATTAATGTCCCAGTCTTGCTCCCTGTGAAATCAAGTACAAAGTTCCCATGTGTTTCTTTTCTTGGGAAGATACTGTAAAATGATGTTCTATATGTAAGACTATTTTAGATAAGAAAACCGAAAAACATTAATGCTGCTCCATTTTTCCCTTTCTTGTTCCATCTCCTCTTCCATTTCAACCCCAAACACACCCATGCTAAAGACATTCATAAGTAGCCACATGGTCTTCACATTCTGTCATACTTTCCCATAGCTACCCCACACCTTTTGGTCTCTGAGGGGGGGAAGGGCGGGGGGGTGTTGTTTATTTTTGTTTTCCCTTTGTATGTCTATTTAGATTGCAAGCTCTACAGAGCAGGGGCTGTATCTTCCTACATGGTTATGCAGCATCTAGTATATTGTGGAGGCCATAAAAACAACAACAGTAATATGAGAAATTGGTCTTCCCTAAAGTGTAGCCAGAATTACATAAGAGGGAATGCATCTCACTGGGTAGCTATACCCTGCGTGAGACCTATCAAACCAACGGAGTAAGATCCTGGTTCAGAAAACCACAGGAGAGATAGGTCTCAACGGTAGCACCTATCAGCACTCTCCTCAAGAAACTGTCACTCACCTGTAAGGCTAATTGCTACCAGGAAGTTTTGTTATCAGAGAGCGGGGATATAAACTCAGTAGGAAAAGGACTGTATAGTTCTACTGGGAGCCAAAAAAAAAGAGAAATGAGCTTCTTACTGAACTGAGAGCTGTAGGAAATTTACTCCTATTGAGTATGAGTTACAAGACACTCAAGCATTCTTGTTTCTGTTTGAATCCTGCCTGACATATGGGTTTATTTTATGTTGAGGCCTGAACTGCAAGCCCAGACTTTCTCGCCTTGGTGCAGTCATCACATTGACCAGGGTATCAAAATGCTGTTTTCTACATTCTAATAAAACTGAAATTATCTGACAATCAACTTTCAGTCTCAAGGAGATAATTAACAGCCAGAGGCTAGATTCTAAGGAAGACAGTTCTAACATTACATTTTATAACTAGACAGTCCACTTCCTCTGTTAGCGGTAGAAAATGTATTTATTGTACAGAAAAACCAGTTATCTTCCACTGTATCAACAGAAAGGACATTTCTAACTTCAAAGGGTTATTACAATAAATTCAAGTTCATGAGTTATTGAGATGTCAATCATCAGCCATTCTAACTACAAGCTGCCATTGTTGCTGACTTCTGATCCATAGAATGGCTGATTATTGATGTCTCAAGAATTTCATGACACCAATAAAGTATACAGTTACTAAAAACCACTAAAACAACGTATCTTAAACGCACAGAAATTCAAAAGACTATCTGCTCAACGTAATGGTCCACAAACAAAAAATAATGATTAATACCACCACCACCCAGCTCTTATTATACCGATTCTCATCAGTAGATATCAAAGCTCTTTACAAAGGTCTTTATGATTACCCCAAAAAGGCATCCAAGTTTTATCTTCATTTTTTCCACTATTCCCCTAAAAACCTTTAGTACTGTTTAGGGATGAGCTCGGAGACCCTCCTAACTTGCTTGAGGTACACAATGCCACCAAACAGATGAAGAACAACAAGGCAGCAGGTCTAGATGGGATCCCCCTGAAATCTTTAAAGACGGTGGACCAGAGCTAATTCAGCAGCTTTACCTGCTTATTCTTAAAATCTGGATAAAGGAGGAGATACCCAGTGAAATGAGGGATGCCCAGATCGTCACCCTCTTCAAGAAAGGGGACAAAGCAGATTGTGACTCCAGTAGAATTTCTTCTGACAGGGACAGAAGGCGAGTTGCAAGGATCCGTGTCAGAACTTTGCCTGCAATGGCTAGGAGGGAGATACCATGATAATTTCCACAGAGTGGTTTCCGACCATGTCGTGGAACTGTGGATATGATCTTCACAACACGACAGCTGCAAGAAAAGTGTCGGGAGCAAAACCAACCACTGTATATGGCTTTTATTGATTTAACTAAAGCCTTTGATTCAGTGAATCGCCATGCCCTCTGGACTGTACTCTCTAAGATTGGATGTCCTGATAAATACAGCAATGTCCTAAAATTGCTTCATGATAACATGAAAGCGACTGTTCTGAGCAGCACTTTCAAAGTACAAACAAGAGTAAAACAAGGCTGTATCATCACTCCAACCACGTTTACGGTTTTTATAACCGTCATTCTTTACCTAGTTGCTGGGAAGTTTACAGCTGGCATTGAAATCACTTACAGAATGGACAGAAAGCTGTTCAGGCTTAGCAGGCTGAAAGCCAAGAGTAAGATCTCCACAACATCTATTGTGGAACTTCAGTATGCTAATGACAACGCCATCCTTGCCCACTCTGAGAAAGATATTCAAACTATCTTGAATGTGTTTGCCGATGCTTATGCATGTCTTGGTCTCACTCTTAATATCAAGAAAACTAAAGTGCTCTATCAGCCCTCTCCAGATGAGGTATTACATGCCCCATCTTTCAAAATCAATGGAGTGGCACTGGAAAATGTCAATCATTTCCTCTACCTTGGAAGTCATCTTTCATCCAAGGCAGATATTGATGCAGAAATTCAACATCGCCTGAGCTGTGCCAGTGTAGCTTTTTCTCGTTTACGGCACAGAATTTTTGAAGATCATGACATTCAAACAGACACCAAGCTTCTTGTTTATCAAGCCGTTATTTTCCCAAACACTATTGTATGGGTCCGAAACTTGGACAACCTATAGACACCACTTGAAAGTCCTTGAGAGGCACCATCAACGCTGCCTTCATAAGATTCTGAAGATCAAATGGGAAGACAGGCACACCAATATTAGTGTCCTCGAAGAGACAAAGACCACCAGTATCGAGGCAATGATCATCCGTCAGCAATTCCACTGGACTGGTCACATTGTCCGGATGCCAGACTATCGCCTCCCAAAACAGGTTCTGTTCTCTCAGCTGAAAGAAGGGTACCGTAACATGGGTGGACAACGGAAGTGATATAAGGACTTACTGAAGGACAACCTAAAAAAGTGTAATATTGATACTGACACTTGGGAGACATTTGCCCAGGATCGTTCAAAATGGAGTGAAGTCCTACATGATGGTCCCTGCATTTTGAACTTGTTCGCCAACAAGCTGAAGAGGACAAGAGGTGCAGAAGGAAGGAGAGACTGACTTCCAGTCATGGTCAACTGCCTCCTGCTAAGCCTGAAAACATCTGCCCACATTGCAATAGAATTTGTGGTTCAAGGATTGGCCTTATTAGCCACCTGAGGACCCATAACTCCCATGGAAGATGATCATACTTGGTAACGAGTGATTGCCCATCATCATTAGTACGGTTACTGTTTTAATATTTACTTCCAAGTACATAGCAGTTACTCATTATGCCTCAGACAGTTTGTTTCACAGTTGATGGCCGAGAGCTTTCCACAAACTATTGCTGCTGCCACATCAATCTTCATTTCAGTCCTCTGGGTAGCAATTTTTCACCTGATTCACTTCAGATTTTACCCCTTTCCTGCCTGTGAGGCAAATCTGTCCCCTTCAACAAATCAAGCAATTGGGCTGAGGCAGTGGTGCAAGTAGAATTCATTTCTTACCAGTATGCTGCACTCATGGAAGGGACACAAAAGGGGGGCACCAGCTAAAAGAGGGGCATGTGACCTCTCCACATGAACCCTCCCCGCCCCCAGCCCAGAGCCCCGTGCTCTCCCCAGCCCCTCCCCATGATCCATGCCACATTACCTGTGGGTGGGGCCCTGTTCTCCTCCCACTGCACTGGAGACTTCTGAACCACAGGGCTCTTTGGAACCACAGCACCTAAAGGAGCAGAATGTGGGGACGCTGGGAGGCCCCATGCTGGCAGCTCCTCTAGTGCAGCTGTACCCCGCCCCCAGCCCTGTCCTCCGGCTGGGCTATACAGACCCCAGACAGGAGACGCAGCTGCGTGGAAGGGCTGGGGGCAGTACAGCCACGCCGGAGGAGCTGCTGGCAGCCCCATGTTCTGCTCCTCCTGTGTCTTTCCAGTATGGAGTACCGGCTATAAATATCTTAGTGGTATGGTGTATCAGACCATACTGCTGTACTTACACCACTGGGCTGAGGAAACAGAGAGAACTCATGGCAAGAGGGTTTTTTACAGACAGAATCATCATCCTATAGCTGCAAAGTAAAAACAGCAATTCTATTATTGCTACAAAAGCCTCAAGGTTGCAATAATGTCCTTGGAACTCTTCCCCATCCCCGTGAGTGCAGGGGCGGTAGCAAATTGATCTGCATAGCCACAGATCCACCTGCCCTGCATAGCCACAGATCCAGTGGCATCACACCTTCAGCATGGTGGAACACAGGGAGCCCTCAAAGGAGCTGTGCCCCACAGCAAGTGTCGGGTATGGACCTACAGGGTCCCAACATTTCCCCAATCTTATGTTGTGGAACCACAATGGTCCACTTTTAGATATGAAAAGGACAGGGTTTGTCCCTTTATCAAAACCCACAAAACTGTGTGTGTTATAATGTGGTAGAAGATCATGGTCTCTGTGAGACTTAGACTGCTTTTATAGCATAAGAAAAAAAAGAAAACACCATGCTCTCTTCTCAAACTATAGTTAGAGCTAGAGAACATTTTTTAAAAAAATTTCAACAAACATTTTGTAATTCGAAAATTTTGTAATTTGAAATTTAATTCCTGAAATTTTTCAATTTTTTAAATTAATTAAATTGAAACAACAAGATTAGCATTTAGCAGTTTAATTGTTCTTCCCTCACTTTTTCCTGCCACTGGAAAAGACAGAGAGGGAAAATCACACTTTAAAAAAAAACAAAAAAAAACAAAAAAAAAACCTTCTTTTCCCCCCTGAAAAGGTGAGTGTGGGGCTGAAAAAACTAAATGGATTCTTCCACAACCAAAAGTATTTATTTAAAAAAATTAACCCATCAGTCAAAAATCTGCCAAAAATCCAAATAGATTCTGTCAAAAAACATTGTCAAAAATATTAACAAAATTTGACTAGCTCCAACTTGTGCTTTTTAAAAATAATTTCAAAGAAGCATTCCAGAAACAGCTCAGAATCTTAATACATCTTAATATCCCCCTTGAGTACTGTGTTGCACTGATAATTTTATATGAATAAATAAATAAATTAGGCATGAAATGATAAAGCATTCCAACATGTCTACTTAGTGTTAGTTTGTTTGGAAAAGATATGGTTCTTCTCATTTGGTTAGAGCTGTAAGACAGCAGCTTTGTTTCAATTAAAAAAAAAAAGGGAACACACTTCTAGGTTACTACCCCTGCACTTCTCAAATATAATGGTCTCATTTAAATATTAACAAATCTGTGAAGAGGGTGAAACTCCTCCAATCTCCTCTGAGCCCCAATACCATGACAGGAAAGTCCCATTTAGAAATGAAAGGCCTGTCCTGGAAAAGTCAGGAACATGAAGTCATTAGTCTACATTTTTAAGAGTGACTAGCGATTTGGGGCACCTCAAGTTTTGGACAGCTTAAGGGAACCTGATTTTCAGAAGAGCTGAGCACCTGCCCATAGAAAATCAGGCTCTAACATGTTTCAAACTGGGCACCCAAAAACACTGGCACCCAAAATCAGTCACTTTTGAAAATTTAAGCCACTGTATTATTCATATTTCTGTATATATTCATATTTATTTAGGTCAGAAGGGACCATTATGATCATCTAGTCTGACCTCCTGCACAATGCAGGCCACAGAATTTCACCCACCACTCCTGCGAAAAACCTCTCACCTATGTCTGAGCTATTGGAGTCCTCAAATCATGGTTTAAAAACTTCAAGGAGCAGAGAGTCCTCCAGCAAGTGACCCGTGCCCCATGCTACGGAGGAAGGCGAAAAACCTCCAGGGCCTCTTCCAATCTGCCCTGGAGGAAAATTCCTTCCCGACCCCAAATATGGCCATCAGCTAAACCCTGAGCATATGGGCAAGATTCACCAGCCAGATACTACAGAAAATTCTTTCCTGGGTAACTCAGATCCCATATTAGTGCACATCCATTCTATAAGTATAATTATGTTTTGTAACCATTTTGTCATAATCATCTGAACTGATTACAATAAATGTTTTAATCATACCCACACATCAGCTTTTTTTCTACAACACAACCATCTGTCAGCTATGTTTTTGCATCTACACCAAATAAGCTGCCTTATCATCTTTGTATCAATGTATACTGGGAAAATCTGGGCAGCTATTCAATAGTACCCAAAGGGGAGCGTGCCCAGAAAATATACACAAAGGTAGTAAACTCTGTGATGTCTGGTTGTACAGGGAGCAGGAGGGCAGAAGGATCAACAAACCAGTCATGTAAGCACTATTAGCAGATTCTGTCCATATAATAAAGCAACAATGTTACAAATGGAATACAGTAAGACAACCATGCGACAAGTAGGCTGCTGGCAAGGATGCAACATTATTAGCAGCCATAGTTACTAACTGAATAGTGACCATGTTGTGTGTAGACACAAACAACGTTTAGTTGCAAACTCATTTAAAAACTGTAATGAGAACAGGACCTTTACAACTTTTAGGCCTGGTCCACACAGTAACATTTAACCATTTGTACTCAGTTAATGGGGTGGTTTTCTCAGACAGTGTCTTCTGATCACACAGAAGGCAATAACATTTTTTCTGAGTAACCATGACAGCTACCAGCTTTTCTCCTCAGCAAGAGACCTGCACTGGAATATGGTTATCTTCATGAAATTGGTTCAGCACACCATTCCCCCCCCCACCACTCTCATTTTGCAAGACGGACGGGATCCCTTAATCATGTCTGTGTACCAAGTGGGCCAGTCCTCCTTCCATTCCACTTTCTGGATAGTAGAGCATCTCAGAGTGCATCACCCCACATGGTGCAGCTCTGTGCTGCTGAGGGTTAGCCAGTTTCCCAGAAGGCACTGATACAGTTAGGCAACATGATAGAATGCAGCTATACAAACATGGTTAGGATGGCATTCTAGAGAAAACCAGGCTGAGGGGGGAACACGATACCAGTCTTCAAATATATAAAGAAGACAGTGATCAATTGTTCTGAATGTACACCCAGGGTAGGACAAGAGGTAATCAACTTAGTTTGCAGCTAGGATGATTTAGGTTGGATGGTAGGAAAAAACTGTCTAGCTATAAGGATAATTAAGCACTGGAACTGGTTATCTAGGGAGGTTGTGGAATCCCTGTTACTGGAGATTTTTAATAACAGGTTAGACAAACACCTATCCGAGATGGTTTAGGTAGTCTTAATCCTGTCTCGGTGCTTTGGATTTGACTAGATGACATGATTAAGTCTCTTCCAGCCCTAACATTGCTATGATTCTAAAAACTGCTATATGGTCATAAACTGAACTGTATAATTTGTAAATTAAGCTGACCATGCCTTTAATTGTAGTTTGTCTTAAAAGGGCTACTAACCATGATTTTATACCTAGAGGCACAGTCGCCTTAACTAGTCACAAGTAAGGTATCAAGTGATCAAAAAGCTGCAGTCACAAAACAGAGATATTGGGGGAGGGGGAGGAAGGGAAAGAAGACGACAAAAAAGGTGAGCAGAAAAAGGAATATGAAGAGCAAAATCACCTGTCAGATAGGAAAATGAGGCTAAAAAACAATTTCATAGAGAAAGGAAAAAGAAAAGCACATCTGGTGCTCCATTTTCAAAATCCTCATTTTACATTAAATGATCAAAGATTGCAAAATATAAATTTATAACAACATCATCACAGAAAGTATGATCTCTGTTTTAAAGGAATCTATTCTGGCTGCTTCTTCTGTATGTGAAGTTGCAATCCTCCATTTGTAATACAGTATTTTCCAAAAACAATTAAGATATCACCAATATAGCATAATGACTTCCAGGGAGGAATAAGATTTGCCATACATGCCACTTTATGCTAGCTAGGCTAAATTAGTAACAAAAAATGCCTCAAGTAATAACAGTTAGTTAAACAAATAATTGAAAAGACAAACGGAGTTTATTCTCCAGATATATTTTTCAGATTTCTCTGTGGTATCAGAAGATCTTTGAAGTTCTTTTGGACCGTACTGCAGGACCTACTGGTTTCGCTCTTTTTGGAGCTCATCAGCTGCAGGCAACGGCCTAATTAGGATGTCAAACACACTGTCTACATAAGGAACCTTCAGTATCAGAAGAGAAGCTTCTGCATTTGCAGTGCTGAATACAATTTTTTTTTAATTGTTGAATAACCTGCATCTTGAATGAAGAATGACAGCTAATGGAATTACTCTTACAGTGCAAATGGGAAGTGCATGTGGTGGTTGGTGCTTACAGTCCTGCATTAGATTCCCCACTGACCATCATGGCATCTGTATTATGTTTACCATATGTGGATATAGTTAGCTGGTGAAATGAGCTCTTACTGTGCAAACACCAGCTAGGTCATAACCAGTTTGACTGTAGAGACTAAACCAATTTAAATAATTTCCATTTAGGCATATTCCCAACTACATATACTCTATAAAACTTGTAGTACCATTTCGTTCTATCAAATTACTAACCAAAGCCTTCTCAATCTCTAAATTAGTTGGTAAATTGTGAGGTTAAAGAAGAAAGCCAGGAGGTAAATGTACTGGGTTTAGTGGGATTTAGTGACTATCTTCACCAAGAATTTCAGATGTGGGTGTAAGACCACTTAAACCTTATGGAGTACAGGAAAAAGAGGATCAGCCACCAAAGCCTAGAGCAGAGGTGGGCAAACTACAGTCCGCGGGACCGTCCTGCCCTGCCCCTGAGCTCCTGGCCCGGGAGGCTCGCCCCCAGCCCCTCCCCTGCTGTTCCCCCTCAGCCTTAACTCGCCACGCCACCGGCGTAATCCTCTGGGTGGCGTGGCTGCAGAGCCCGGCCTGACCCGGTGCTCTGTGCTGCGCAGCACAGCTGCTTGTCCTGGTGTAGCCGCGCTGTCAGCCACCAATGCTCCAGGCAGCTTGGTAAGGGGGCAGGGAGCGGGGGGGGGGACGTTGGATAGAGGGCAGGGGAGTTTGGGGGGCGGTCGGGGCAGTCAGAGGGCAGGGAACAGGGGGGTTGAATGGGGGCAGGGGTCCCAGGGGGGCAGTCAGGAGTGGGGGTTCTGGGGGCAGTCAGAGGACAGGGAGCATGGGGGGTGGATGGGGCAGGGGTCCCGGGAGGGAGGCAGTCGGGGGGGGGGGTTGGATGGGGCGGTAGGGGCAGTTAGGGGCAGAGGGTCCGGGGCGGTCAGGCAGAAAGGGTGGTTGGATGGAGCAGGGGTCCCGGGGGCGGGTAGTCAGGAAGGAGAGGTGGGGGTTGGATGGGGTGGCGAGGGGGCAGTTAGGGGCAGGGGTTCCGGGGGCGGTCAGGGAACTGAGAGCAGGTGGGGTGGATGAGGCAGGGGTCCCCGGGGGGCCATCAGGGGGCAAGAAGCGGGGGGGGGTTGGATAGGGGGCAGGGGCCAGGCCATGCCTGGCTGTTTGGGGAGGCACAGCCACCCCTAACTGGCCCTCCGTACAATTTCAGAAATCTGATGCGGCGTTCAGGCCAAAAACTTTGCCCGCCTCTGGCCTAGTGCTTATTCACTTTCCCAGATGATGTAAAATAACAATACAAAATACTTTCAGAAATAGACTGTATAGAGAACCCAAATAATCTGAACTTCAATTTTGACAGGACAAAAGGGAGGCTTGTTTCCAACCCCACAGGTTCTTTACAACACCTATCTTTTAATGGAAGAAAGAATGAAGACCAAGAGCCCTGGAAAGTTAAATGATCACAATACATAAACTAGTAGATGTGTCTTGGTAGTGACCAAAGCCTTCCCAGGCTTGCTAAAACTAACCAGGTCACCTTTCATATCAAACTATTAAGAAGCAAGGTAGACAGAAAGCTTTAATTGTCTTAAATTTGCACCAAAGATTGTCTCCATTTCAAGGAACAGGTCTCTCCTAGAGCTTTTATAAAAATTTGAATAGAAA
This sequence comes from Chelonia mydas, assembly GCF_015237465.2. Lineage (NCBI taxonomy): Eukaryota > Metazoa > Chordata > Testudines > Cheloniidae > Chelonia > Chelonia mydas. The sequence goes on from NC_057850.1 coordinate 151,017,154, forward strand.
TTTTTCCACTTCTGGTGAGCATTTATTGTTTAAATTAACCATGCTGCTTTTGGCAGAAGGAGTGAGGTCGGTGGATAGGGTTTCAATTAAGGATCTGATCCTTAATCTGAAATAAGAGCCAAATGAAATAGGCAGAGTGAACTGTGGTTCCATTGACACGGCTAGAAAAGCAAAACATGAAAATTGGTAGCTTACCTCAGAAATATAAAATTTACATATACCATGTGTCCCATCTTCTTGATTACATTATGAAGACGACAGAGAGAATGAAAAGCCTGAAGGAAGTGCTAACTCTAATCTAACAGAAAAGTATCCGTCACTGAGTGGATGATTTTCTACTCTTGAATGGGAGAGAAAACAGAACTGTCTCTGTGCAAATTATGGTATCACCATTTTGGGGGGGACAGTTCTGGCTACAGATTCCTTCCTTTACTGATCTTCTTGCCCATGTCTCAAGTCATCTGCAAATAAATCATGATTCTCCACAAGATGAAGGGCAGCCAGAAAAACACGTTTTATCCTTCACACTCAGATCCATGGTCTCCCATCATCACAGTTGGATGCAAGCTTCTTTTCCTCTACCTTGTCCCTTTTTCACATCAGGCAGAGTGGAAAATTGAACCTGGGTCTCCCACATCCCATGGGAGAACCCTAACCACTTCCCTAAGGGTTAGGATACTCCCACGGGATGTGGGAGACCCAGGTTCAATTCCCCACTCTGCCTGATGTGGAGAAGGTATTTAAACAGGGGTGTCTCCCACTTCACAGAAGAGTGCCCCAATCTCTGGGCTATGAGATATTGTGGGGCAGGTCTATCTCAATCTCTCCTGTTGAGGCAGTTCCACTTTATTCACGTATTTTATACAGTCATTGGGCCTGAGACAGAGAGAATAACTCTACAGCCTGGTGGTTAGAAGATTCATCTTCAAAGTCCCTGCTTCAATAGCCAGTGAATTAAAACATCATTCACCCACTTCCAGAAACAAAGGATCTCAGAGATAAGCATACTGACCACTTAGCTTCAATACATTTATGTTCACTCTGGTTGCTATGAACATTCAAAGGCCAAGAACAGTCGCATGCTTTAGGGGTATGTCAGACAATTTATGAGCCTTTTCCTCTATTAATGAAAATACTAGATTTAGAGGACCCAAAAGCTCTTTGAATTGTTGCTAATCTGAGCAGGATACTGAAGCTACAATGATACTACCATCAGTAAATGTAGAAATTGTTTGGACAGCTTCAGGAAACTCTGAAGGCTCATCATGCACCTGCTCTTCATTACCATTAATAGCAGTCTTCGACAGTATATGCTAACCATACCAGCTAGAGGCGATGGAGACGATTTGCTGGTGAGACAGGGACAAATTCTGTACTTCCCTGCTGAGAGCAAAGGGGATCATATTTCTCCGATGGCCTTTTTGGGACAGAGGAAAGAAAGGAAGCCATTGACATATTGGTCACTTTACCCATTTGGCCAAAAGCCACCTGGTCTTAGGGTATAAGCAAAGCCCACAGAGGAATTCATCAAGAAACTTCAGAATGGAAAGAAGATCTGGAACCAACAAAAGAAAAAAGATCGAACATCTCTCTAGAATCTTCACTCTGGGGATTCTCTGATCAGACTCCATTCCAGAGGAAGCAGAAGACCATTCAGAAAAGCTCTCAAATCCAAACCCTCTGAAATGGGAGTAACATCCTCCCTATAGAAGAAGAATGAAGTGCAGTGATAGGGGAAACCAGATTACCTGGAGTCAGAAGAGATGCATCACTATCTCCTAAGAAGTGGTAGTGAAGGTTGCTCCTCAGACCAAAGAAACTGAGCCAATACCGGGGTCTAGTCAGAACTAGGAAGGCCAAGACAACAGCAACTGTTTGATCCTCTAGCACAGGATTAGGGAGTCACCCTCAGCTGCAGCCTTTAGATCCAATGATATACTGTCCCTGGACCTATGAGATTTGTAGATGGAAATCCAAGTGAGGTGTTCAAGAGAGATGGTTGACTGATATCTCTATTTTTAAAACTTCTGACACTGTTCTTAATGTTCCAGTATGCAAAAAGTAAACGTGTGGACCAAGCCCTAGGACACAGAACACCTTAAAAGAACCATGAGATCAGGAAGATTTCTTGGGGCACATCAAACTGACCAAGTCTTGAATCCAAAAGATGGATTCACTATACCAGCCATGCTTTAGAACCACCTCCATGAGAAACAGCCTTAGCCAACACTCCTTTTTACATCTGGCCTAAAGAGAAAAACTGGCAGAAACCAAACATTACACTTCAGTGATTGCCCGCTGCTTAAAGCAACAAGCTTGCTGGTCTGTAAAGGGTATTTTTACATTACAGGAAGGCCACCACTTGAAATCACACTTCCTTTCAGCCTTGACCATGTCAGCCCTGTGAAACGAGTATGAGTTTTCCAGGGTCAGGACCCACAGTCAATTTATTCATATATTAAGGCTAACAGAATTAGCCATGACTTGGAGTCAGAACCAAAAGCAATCAAATTGACAAGTAAATTGGGCTGGTTAGTGTCCTGGTAACACAGACCCAGTATGGAGCTGAGGATGATACCAGTACCAAATGGAACCTTGCAATGGTACAAGCTGTAATAATTCTAACTAACGCTTTTTTTTTGCTCGACAATTCTAGATGTAATAAATACACTACTCTGATAAGTAAATCTAGCAATGAAAACAAGAAAATTTGAGCCAATGTTCTGTTGAGAATAATGATGTTTACGAAGTCTATGTTGGTGACAGAGGAACTCAGGACATTTGGGGACATAGTGACATATGTGCCCTTACACTGAACATTTGGATACAGGAGAAGGCATGTGCATAGCCCCAATGATAGCCGCTTTTAGATCATGAACATCTCAAGAGTGGGAGCACGCAGAGGAGATCAGATGAGAACCAAAAGTTTCAGGCTGCATTTTTTACAGGAAGTTACTAGCAATATTTACGGATTTCTCAGCCATTGACTAAAGCAGAATTCCATTATCCTAAGATCTAGAACAAAAAGTAACTTTGAAGCTGCTATTCACTGAGTGTAAAAAGGTATGTTTGAGACATTTTTCCCCATACAGAGCACAGCATTTGAAGCACATGCTCTTGCGCTGCTTTTTAAAAGGTTTTAATTAATGTAGGAAACATGAAAAAGCTACACAAAAAGAAATAAAATGTTGCAAAAATTAAAGTAAATAAAAATACCTTTTAACTGTCCCAGGAGCACCAGGAGGAGTGCCCAATATTGTTCTGTGCAAAAAATAATTTTTACAGTGAATGCGAGGAACAGAAACTAAAAACTAAGGAACATTTCCACTTACATTTATCAAAGATGGCTGCTGCTATTGCTACCAGAGTTATATTATTATTGGTCGATGTCTACAAGACACAGTGAACTAAATTAAGAGAAACTTCAGCCAAGACTTACGAAAAGTGCACTGCATTTAGCAGGATTAAAAAAAAACAAAAAACAAAAAAAAACCACCCGGAGTTCTTAATGTGTAGGGAAAAGCATAGTCTGCAGTGTGTAGGACTGACATTTGTAGTGTATAAAGGGAAGTTACAGTGCTGCCCCTTCAACACAAAAAGTGACCTCAAGTAGGCAATTACGCCCTCCCAGTCTATTATTTCAGGCATTATATCCTACTTTGTCATATTTTCAACACAGTAAACCTCAACTCTACGCACATCTTAATAATAAAAACTCACATGCAGTTTCCCTCCCCTGTATCCCACCTCTTACTTGTCTTTTACCTACCTTTTTGGAAGGAGATGAACAGGATAGTAGAGAGCTGGAAGAAGTGAAGAAGGAAAAAGAAGAGATATACACATATAGAAAGAGGATGAAAGGAAGACAAGAAAAAGCTGCTGAAAAGGAGCAGAGAGAAAAAGGACCACAAAAAAAAAAAAAAAAAAAAGAGTTGAAAAAACCCCCAGTGAAAGAAAGTGTACTTCAGCTGCATTTTATAAATATTTGGATAGCACTGTTAAACTTTTAAAAATGTATTAATATAATGTTACCTGAACAAAATAATAAATATTTAGTAGCTAAAGAATAGGTGCTTTACATTTTCAAAGCAGTCAACAAAAATCATTTATAAACCCACACTTACAAAATTCACAAATTGCACAATAGGTGCAAATATACCAACCAAGACTTACATATGATTCACACACATTTAAAGTGACACTGATCCAACAACATTTATTGAGGGAAAAGTGTCTCCAATAAGCTCTGAGAAAAGTGTCACTTTGGTGACAAAGTGAATCTATTGTGACACCAACTTATAGAAAATGGCCTCTTTGGCAACCTCATTTCATGTGCCCCCCTCATATTTCTTCCCTATACATTATGCTCCATCTTTGTGGTCTTACCTCACGCTTCACACTTATTGCGCTGGTGGTAGGCTGAAAGGAAACTCAGACGCAGATGTTCCCTTAGCCTCAAGCCTCTGCTGATTGCTAAAAAACACTAGCGCAGCTCATCTGACTGTATCTAAGAGGCATCTTATAAAAGTTCTTGGGCAGATCCATATATACCAGTATTATGTAATAACAAGCTATGAAAATTTGAAAAGAAGGAATTAATTGCATTTCAGGCTCTTTTATTTAAGTTACCTAGCTTTTATATGATTTGTACTTAGGTACATAGCACTCGTGAGTGTGTGATTATATATAAACAAACACACCACAAGAAAGGAAGCTGAGAGCAGGAGAGATGAAATAGAAAGTCAAGGCTAGAAAATTAATTCTAATTTGCCTTTGCATTAAAGATATACCATCAACATATCACATGTATAAAACAGACTCAGATGTACTGATACATGCCAGTCACACACATTCATCATGTGCCATATGGATTCTGTTTCAGATCACACAATGATTTGAGGTTTTGACCAGCCACTCTTATCAACTATTCTGTTGCTTTTCCATCTGATTTAATACACAAAACCAATACGAGGGGAAATGCCTCCAAACTATAGGAGACAGTGCACCTACTTTCAGAAGATCAAATAGTTTGTGGAACATCTCGCCCTTCCCTTTTGCAAAGCTTCCTTGTATTTGGTATAACCAAGGAAGCAATTTTCACAATAAATAAAATAAATCTAACCCATTAGTACCAGTAGGTCTGAATTTAGATATAAATTAATCATTACAGGTTGTCCAAAAAAAGGTGACAAAATCAGTAATTACTGAAGATCCATCATTCCAGGTTCTTCATTTCAATCCACAATATATTATCACTAGTCCATTATTTCTACCACCTATTATTTAACTTAGGTATATTTGCTCTTTTTCCACCCTGTCCAATTGATCTCCCCTTTCAACATTTAAGATCCTGTCCTTTCTCTCCTCTTTATTTATAAGTTGTTCAGTTAAAAGTTGTGCAAATAGTCAAAAAGAATATTTTCTGTCCAAATGAAGAGAGATCAATCTAGGATAAAATAGAGAAACCATTTTGTATAATTCCAGCCACAAACAGTGCAAAGAAGAAGAAATGGGCAAAGTAAACATTCTCAGTAAAGAGCAGGGTGTTCGGTTACCAGCTTGTTGTCATTTTTAAGCCTCTCTTACCTTTTACATTTCCTCTTCCGTTCTCCATCAACACATATTGGCCAACCTCCTATAGCAATACAGAAATCCAGAAAAGAAAAGGAAACACACCAGCATAACAGAGGAAAAGGTTGCAGATGTGAAAAGCATAGTATAAACAGCAGTAGAGGAGAAAGAGATGCTTAAAATAAAGATTCTTGTTCAAGAGAATTCAGACTATGATAATCCCAGTAGTAAAGAACTGGAGAAAAAGATTTTTTCCCTAACATTTCTTTGACAAAAGAAATGAAGCAAAGTTGTGTTTAATTTAATAAGGTCTTCTGCAGAATGGGCAAAACATTACATTTATTCCCTAATTAGAAAAGAAACAAAGAAAAGAGAATTGTACAAGATTATACACTGTTGATTACGAAAGGTTACTATATGAACCTAATTTATGTAGGACTCTATAATTGGGGGTGGGGGTGGACTTGGATTTTAATTTGGAAACTGGAGTGAAAGTAAAGAAAGATAATCATAGCTTGATCACTTTTCTTCCAAACAGGAGAGGTAAGCAATAGCTTTCTCAAATTTTCAGGTGTTGAAAGGCACGAATACTAAAGAGAAATTCTGAAAGCATCATCATTTCTTACCTTAAGGACAGAACTTTTAACATTAAAAAGGCTTTAAGATTATTGCTGATGTCTACAGTAGCAGTGTAGTTATTAAAATCACTGAAAAACTTCATATTATATATAAACACCTCTAAAAGGTATCTCCTTTTTTAAATAAAAGCCTATATTTTGAAGTTAAAATATTTGTTATAAAAGAAATGCTCATTTACTCTGAATAAAAAAACCTCATATGCAATTAGAATTATAGAATTATTTTAGAACCTTCATTTTTGCTAAGAAAAAGGGTTTTCTTTTGAGCCATAAAAATTAGTCAAATATTTTTACAAACTTGAGCAATAACTGTGTGGTGTTTGTAAAAATACAAATACAACAGAGGTTTTATTTTAAATGGCAAATAGTACATTTAGGAATAAAAGTGAAGACAAGTTCTTGTAGAACACATATGCTGTATACATTCTACAAAGTATAATGAGACAGAACACTTTAATTTTGTAATTTAAAATATGTATACCTCATATTCTTTTCTGCACACTTTCAAAATGTCATTTTTTGAAGAAGCCTGAAAGATAATTAGATTTCTTCATTAACATATAGCACAAACTAATCAATAATGAAATCATGCAGCAAAGAACAAAATATAGTAAAAGTATATTTAGATAAAAACTGGGAACTTCACTCACTTGCACAGTTTCTTCTAGAGAAAAAGAATTATTAAAGGTTTTATGGTTCTGGGACAACGTGATGGGCAACTTTCACATTTTATTCAAAATCAAACCATGTATTTATCTACCAAATTGGTCACAAAAACAAAAATACCATGAGAAGCATCCGAATTTGCATTTATCTCAAGTTTTTTTTTTCCCGTTAGTTCTAAAAAAGATAAACCACAATTTTTAGCAAAGGGAAAAGCCCATACAGACCAACATGTGTGCACTAAAAACAAATTCTTAACACCACTTTCCTCTTTCCCCACCAATCACACCGCTACATCCCTTTTACTACAAATGACTCTTGGTATCATTGATAATTAAACTAATCTCTTGAGGATATTGCCCTTGTATTTTACTTGTTCTGCAAAGCATTTCACACACCTATTACTGCTGTATCAGTAATGATAAACATTTCAATTATCCATCTTGAAATCTCAGCAATCTTTGCTTCAGTTGCTTTCCCCAGTAATTTAAAGCAAAGGAAGGACTTCTGCACTTGTGATAATGCTCTTTGAAATATAGTATGGAAAGTACTGTGAAATGAGAGTATGTTGCAAGATTCAAGAATACACTTATTTTGCTATTAGCCCTTGTGATTACAGTCTTTGTACTACTACTGACCTGACCTGACTTTTATTTAAGCCAGTGGTCTCCAAAGGGGGGTGCGCAAGACGATCAATTGGGGGGTGCAGCAGGAGGCGCGCCGCCGGAGCAAAAGGGCAGGAGGAGCACCGCTGGAGGGGGGGGGGGAAGGGGGGGGCAGCCCTGAGTCCTCTGGCCCCTGGAAGAGCAGGGGCAGCCATGCAGCCAGCTGCCGGAAAGAAGCGGCACTTTCCCCTTCAAAGCCTGCCAGAGAGAAGCGGCGCTTTGAAGCGCCGCTTCTCTCCAGCCGCTGGATGCGCCGCTGCCCGCACCGCGGCCCGTGCTCTCAGGGCCGCATTACAAAAGGGGCTTTAGAGCTGCAGCCCAGGGACCTGAAGCCCCTAAAGCCCCTGCGTTCTGGGTGGCCCTGCCTGGCCGGGGGCAGCTCCCAGAATCGCGGCTTCCAGAATCGTGGCCATGGGGGTGGTGCTGCGCAGAGCCCCCTGCACCAAACAGGAGCTGCCCCAGGTAAGTGCTCTGCACCTCCTGCCTGCCCCAGCCCTGAGCGCCCTCCCGCACCCTAACTCCCTCCCACACCCCGCCATTAGCGCCCTCCCGCACCCTAACTCCCTCCCAGAACCCACACCCCACCATTAGCGCCCTCCCGCACCCTAACTCCCTCCCAGACCCCACACCCCACCCTGAGCGCCCGCTGTATCACAAAGTGTTAAACCAAGATTTTCAAAAATAATAAAGCATATTCAATTACATTGCTCTCACTAAAATATTATTAATAATAAATTTTGTTAGTGAGAGCAAAAAGGTTTTTTGTACCGTTAATAAAATAAATTTTTTAAAAAATATTGTTTATCTCATCGTTTTTTAATTTCTATTTTTTGTGTATGTTTTATAATTTACACAATATATTAGTACAGTAGTATATGTATATAATTTATACATAAATATACATATATTGGGGGTGCGTGCTCAACATTTTTACTGATAGGGATGCGCGATCAAAAAAGTTTGGAGACCACTGATTTAAGCAACAGAAAATCCTGTAGGAGTCAACAGAAGCTGTGCTCTCTTGTACCAACGCTGAGCTTGGTCTTATGCCTCCTCACAGAATTTCCTTTTGAATGCTGGCAACAAAATCTCAGCTCTTAAAATCTAATGTAAAAGCAAGCAGTACTGGAGTCAAACCCAAATATTTTCTCAGACTACTTGGCAGTTAGATAAAATATGAGCATTACAATTTAAATGCATATTCTGGAAAATGAATCTCTCAAACAAATAAATGGAAAAGTGGTTATGGAAAATAATATAGATAAGACACTACGATGGTGCAGATAGTAAGCAATATTGTTCACTAAACAGAGAAAAAAAGCAGTGATCAAAAAAGCAAAAACACCAGCCAGAGCCTCTCAAAATCCCAAAGTCTGTGAAAATGAAGCACAAGCCACAGTCCCTCTTGAGCTTGTCACTGCTTTCTATTTAGAGAGAGGTTTCCTTCACTTCTGAAAACAGAAGGAAACAAACAAAAATTGTGACTGACCAAAAACAGAATTTTACATAAAAAACAGAACTACCATTTTATTTAAAAAAAAAAGGGGGAACAATCATGCCTTTCACAGAAGACGACCAATGGCTATGTATACTGGACTTTGCAGATGTTTATATACATTTTAGTGCCATTTTTTCTATTAAAAAACTGAAAAGCATTCTGTAACTAATTCCACTTATTGCTTCTAGGGTTGTCATTGGCACATTTAGATATGGTAACTTCAGATCAAAGACTCATCAATATTTTGGAAGGGATCCAAAGAAAAGTTTAATAGGTCAGTGGGATGCTGGCATCTTTAGGATTCCAACTATCCATAGCAAGGCTTAGAAACAGCCAATTTGTGCCAATATGCTGTACCTACATCTCTCTAAAGCTACTACATTGTTCTTCAGAATCATAGCATTCATTAAAAAAATAAAAGCAAGTAATCAAGCACAGAGATGTCTACCTGAGTCTGAAGTGAGCCTGGAACTATAGCTCTTAGACCTGTGAACTCATTTTATTAAGATATTAACTAAGCTGAACAACGATAGCTAATTGTGACATTTAAGTTACTTGATTCTTCATGTAAGAAGGGGGGGGGGAGGACATCACAGATCTACACAATTTATTGTGAGCCATTTATGTTGCAACACAAGTTGGTGGCATTTGGGAGAGTCCAACATTTCATCCCACCCCTGACCAAGTCAAGAAGAAACCAAGCCCAAAGAGCCTAGTAGAGCCAATGGGGAACGCCCCTACCCTGACGTTCTTACCAGTTGAAATGTCTTTCATCATCTTGATCGATCGGTTCTTCAGCCCTCATATAGATTACGCCGATCACAACACAACACGTCTTCCATTCTTCTCTTATCCTGGCCTTCCTTCTCCATGTGCTGCCATGTCTTTTCATGAATAAATTTTCCCATCTCTTTGGAGATCAACCAAGTGGTTGTTTCAGTTCCCATGGGTACCACGCAGCGACAGCTGCAATCCATTGATTGTCAGTGAGCCTCGCTATACGCCCAGCCCATCGCATTTTACTGTACCTGCTTCCAGCAATGACGTCCTGCACTCCACTCTGCTGTCTGATCACTTCATTTGGGACTCTGTCACGAACCGAAATCCTCAGAATTCTTCTTTCCATCTCCCTCTCCATGACAGACGGTTGTTGGCCCCTCTATCTTCATCAGCGCCCATGTTTTGCTGCTGTACAACGTTGCTGGCAGTGCTGTTGAGTTGAAGAGGTTGGCGCATGTTGCCTTGTTGATTTTTCTTTGGGGGACATCCTTGATAGAACTGAATGCGCGCCAACCTCTTTCTTTAGGAAAGTTCACCTTCCTGATCGTAGCGCATGTTAATTTCTTGGCCCAAATAGACGTATTGCTCGAATTCTTCTATTTGTTCTCCAGTGGCATGTTCTCAGAAACTTGTGTCTCTTTCTGGGGGGTTCAGCAGTTCTTTGGTACCCCAAGAACTGAGCACGGCATGATCTCTGGGCATTCTCTGAGCTACTAAAACACTTCTTGCTCATATGTATAAATTCCAAAGGACCGTAGGGTAGCCCTGGTGTCCTTAAGCATGTGCACAGAGTCATCCATGGTCTCGGAGAAGAGTTTTGTAACCATCAAAGGATAAGTCCTTTACCATGTTTTGGACCTCTCTTGGAAACCCCTAAAGCTGGAGCCAGGACACCCTGTGCATAACCACCGCCATAGAGATGGACCTGGCAGCAGTGGCCATAGCATCTAAGGACACTTGGAGAGCAGTTCTGGCCAACAGCTGACCCTCTGCAACAAACAGACAGGAATTGTTCCTTGCAGTCATGTGGCACATGTTCAATAAAGGCTGTGAGCATGTTGACAGGTTTCAGAGTGGTAGCCGTGTTAGTCTGTATCAGCAAAAAGAATGAGAAGTACTTGTGGCACCTTAGAGACTAACAGATTTATTTGAGCACAAGCTTTTGTGGGCTAAAGCCCACTTCATCAGATGCATGCAGGGGAAAATACGATAAGAAGATTATATATATACATACACACACATATATACACACACACACATAATGAAAAAATGGGTGTTGCCCTACCACTTTAACAAGACCAATCAATTAAGGTGGGCTATTATTAGCAGGAGGAAAAAAAACTTTTGTAGTGATAATCAGGATGGCCCATTTCAAACAGTTGACAAGAGGGTGTGAGTAACAGTAGGGGAAAAATTAGCAAGGGGAAATAGTTTACACTTTGTGTAATGACCCATCCACTCCCAGTCTTTATTCAAGCCTAATTTAATGGTGTCCAGTTTGCAAATTAATTCCAGTTCTGCAGTTTCTTGTTGGAGTCAGGTTTTTGAAGGTTTTTTGTTGAATTGCCACTTTTAAGTCTATTATTGAGTGTCCAGGGAGATTGAAGTGTTCTCCAACTGGTTTTTGAATGTTATAATTCTTGACATCTGATTTGTGTCCATATATTCTTTTGTGCAGAGACTGTCCGGTTTGGCCAATGTACATGGCAGAGGGGCATTGCTGGCACATGATGGCATATTAGATTGGTAGATGTGCAGGTGAACGAGTCTTTGATGGTGTGGCTGCTGTGATTCAGTCCTATGATGGTGTCCCTTGAATAGATATGTGGACACAGTTGGCAACTGGCTTTGCTGCAAGGATAGGTTCCTGGGTTACTGGTTATGTTGTGTGGTGTGTGGTTGCTGGTGAGTATTTGCTTCAGGTTGGGAGGCTGTCTGTAAGCGAATACTGGTCTGTCTCCCAAGATTTGTGATAGTGAGGGATTGTCCTTCAGGATAGGTTGTAGATCCTTAATGATGCGCTGGAGAGGTTTTAGTTGGGGGGCTGAAGGTGACAGCTAGTGGCGTTCTGTTACTTTCTTTGTTGGGCCTGTCCTGTAGTAGGTGTCTTCTGGGTATTCTTCTGGCTCCGTCAATCTATTTTTTCACTTCAGCAGGTGGGCATTGTAGTTTTAAGAACGCTTGATAGAGCTCTTGTAGGTGTTTGTCTCTGTCTGAAGGATTGGAGCAAATGCAGTTGCATCTTAAAGCTTGGCTGTAGACAATGGATCATGTCATGTGGTCTGGATGAAAGCTGGAGGCATGTAGGTAAGTACAGCGGTCAGTAGGTTTCCGGTATAGGGTGGTGTTTATATGACCATTGCTTATTAGCACTGTAGTGTCCAGGAAGTAGATTTCTTGTGTGGACTGGTCCAGGCTGAGGTTGATGGTGGGATGGAAATTGTTGAAATCATGGTGGAATTCCTCAAGGGCTTCTTTTCCATGGGTCCAGATGATGAAGATGTCATCAATGTAGCGCAAATAGCGTAGGGGCCTTGGGGGACGAGAGCTGAGGAAGCGTTGTTTTCAGTCAGCCATAAAAATGTTGGCATGTTGTAATTAGTAAAGTTACATTTGGCGATGATCACTTGATAGTTCAAGAGCTTGAAATGCAAGGTTGCAGAGGACTAAGACTTTTGCTCAAAGAGGTTCCATCGCTTCTGATCCTTATGATAGAGGGTAGCCCTCCAAAAATGCTGACTACTCCGTTCATTCACAGCATCCATCCTGAGGGAGTTAGGTGGGGAATGGGAAAACAAAAGTCAAAGTCCTCAAGGCGGCACGTTGTCCATCCTTTTGCACACTGGTGGAACAGTGGCGGACATCTGCCATACAGTCTTAGCCAGATCCAAGAGAGCCTCATTAATACGTAGTGCCACTCTGCAAGTGGTTGCCAACTGCAAAATATCAAGCAGTCTGTGCTGCTGGTCTTTGACCTCCTCCAGAGGGATGTACAGAATGTCCACTACCATTCTAATGAGCTCCTGGAATTGTCTGAAGTCGCTGGCAATGGAAGGAGAGAGAGGCATGAGCACCTCATCCAGCAATGACAATGGCACTTTGAGGAGCTGGAGGCTAGGGCAGATGAGGAATTCACCCCTGAAAGGTCTCCTCCTGCTTTGTAAGGATACAGAAAGGATTTGGATCCCCAATTTCCCTAAGAGATGGTACTGGTGGTTTACTGAATGGTTGCTGATAAACAGCCCATAGGGCCCAATACGGCCATTATGAGAGTGGCAGATAGGGTTGGTTCCACCGTGATTGATGTGCGGCAAAGTCCTCCCTGCATGAGAGCAGATTCTCAAAAGGGGTATGTAGGAGAACCTCTAACAGAAATCAAAGAGACCAACTTCCTGTCCTCCAATGGGGGTGGGGGGTAGCCAATGAGAATGGAGGAGAGTCCTGCGCCACAGAGTGGCCTGAGATGCTTGGTACCTGACAGCAACAGGACGCCGGCTCATTCAGCACAGATAGATCACTCGAGTATTGTAACTCTTGTGGTACCAGAAAGGACACCAGTACTGACATTGTAGCCAAGGTCACCATGGTTGGAGCCAACGGTACCAGCAACAATGAGCATACCACAGGCTCTGTCAGATGTAGATACTTGCTTGATATCAAGGGTATTGCTTGTACAGTCACCCCCCACTGAGCTCCTTGCAACAGTACCAATGACTGGGTTAAGGCCCACAACAGCACCAATGTCTGAGCTGAGTGCTTCAGTGTCAATGGCAGAGCTGAGATAGTACCGTGTGTTTCTTCTTACTAATGGAGGGTTCAGGCACCCTCTCCGAGCAGTGTTTCCTCTTCTTGAAGCTTCGGAGCCCCACAGGCCTGCCGGTACTGGAGAAAGAGTCCTTGGCCTCCACAGTACCCTCTGAGAACTTCAGTGGGGACCTGGTCTTTTTTGGAGCCGGCTCCTTAGATATGGAGTCCATGCTCCTCTTTTTGGGATTCTTCCCAGAGTGTTCTAAAATCTTCCCTTTCTTAGGAGAAGCATGCCCCAAGGTTGACATGACACTGTATCTGTCTGGGGACAAATGTACAAAGGAGGGGGCTGGGGGTCTCTTGACCTGGCTGAGAGGTTGCAGGGAATGTTCCATCGCCAACAATCTGAGCTTTATGTCCCTGTTCTTCCTAGCCCTGGACTTAAGGGCTAAACAAAAGGAGCACTTCTGGGAGATATGGGACTCCCCAGGCAACAGACACACTTCAGGTATCTGTCACTCACCAGTGTAGCCTCCCAGCAGGAGAGGGAATATTTGAAGTCTGGCAAATCAGGTATCCCACCAAGAGAAGACAGTCTCCCAGGGGGGGAAAAAAGAGTAAAAAAAAACAAAACAAAACAAAACAAAACAAAAAACAGTCCTCTCACCTAAAACTAATTAACTGTACAAACACTAACAACTCCTCTAAACTAACTAACTTTAATAGAAAAAAAGTGAATAGGAAGGCAGAGTACGCTCTAGGTTGGATCATGCCAGTTTTCCCGGGCCAAGGCAGTAGAGAAGGCACTGAGGGTGGTTTGCCCACGCATCCTATATAGCCTTGGTGTCTGCCACAAGAAGGCATAGGGCGCATTCGTGGGCCTAATGAGCACTCCTAGCTAGAAATCTCCTATGAAGCATTTCAGAGGTACATGCGCACCTGAAGTGAAACGCCCATAGGGACACTACTTGAAAAAGAAAATTGGATATTTGGGGTAAAAAATGGTTACATCAATCAATTTAATCTTTCTGTAAAGTTAATTTACTTAAAGGAGGCAGAAATAAGTTACCTCAGTTGAAATTTTGTCACAGTACCAGTCTAATACAATTATTTTTTAAAAATGTAATTGGATCTTCCATGACTACACCTGGTCAGGGAGTTAGTTCTGAGATGCACCCAAAAGAAGATTATAGACGTCTCTAAGCACCATTCAGGGTAACATAGTTTGTTACTGACTCAAAGTAGAGTTTCTTTACTGAGTTACCTAAACGCCAGCAACCATAAAGAGGGTTTAATCTAAGGAAAAAGTGTCAGGGTAGGAGTGAGACCAGACCTGAAATAGAAAGGACAGTTAATCAGGAGCATTGGACCACCTATATTCATTGACTGCCCTCTCTATAGGACAATGGACCTCAAAAGATCATTTATCCTAAAGCCCAAATCTGTGCTTGCTTTAACTACATCTGAACAAGAGTTATGTAGTCCCTGGTTTTATATTCCTTAATATGTTAATGAGTTCTTACAATGCATTCTTACTCTTTTCAATCCCTAGAGTAGACACATACCATATTTAATGCTTTGAAGCATTATATAAGCTGGTTTTGTTCTCTAACTGTAAAAGTATTTGACATATTGTAGTCTTGCCCAAAGTTCACAAGATGAAAGAATTGTCTCAAACTGACTGCACAGCTGACTTTTGACCATCCAAGGCTATTGTGGATAAACTTGAGCAGAAGCACGAAGATCTGGGAGGCTTGGTGACCTCAAGTAAAATGCTGCATTCCTTTGTCATACAGAGTTTCCAGCAGTCACACAGACTTTTGCTGTTTAAGCTGGTTTCAGCTCCCCATAGAGATAGCACATTATTTAGGGAGGATGTGGGGAAAGTGACCACGGAGCTTCCAGAATCATGTAATATAAACATCATATTAATTAAGCACCATAAGCTAAGAAGGCTCTTTCAGTATCATGAAGAACTTGTTTACACTATAATGATCTGTGCTTCAGTCAGTTATGCTGAATCGCTTTAAGAACAAATGATACCATGCATCCACACTACATATGGCTTTACCCATCTAAGTTTTGCTCTGCAACCACATTTGCACCATCTTAAGCCAATTTAGCTCCAGTGGCTTGAGGATTTCTGAAGGGCATCAGAACAAAAGATACAAGCTACACTTTACCATTGCCTTAGCTAGTAAACCTCCTACGTGTTCCCTACCAGACTCCATTCTCTGCCCCCACAACCATGACCCCTCGTCATGCCTCACTACCCATACTCCTGCAAGGTAACTACTTCTCTGGAAATGCTCTCCCCGGGGTCTGCTAATAGTCCCTATTCCAGCTCTGGAAGTCCTCAGCCACAGATCCAGTATAACTCTTCCAACATAATTAAAAGGAAAAGATACTTAGAAAGATTCAAGATCATATAAATGTTTTCTTTCCTAATTTATTTTACTTGTTTTACTAATATTTAGGTTTTCTTCTTCCTGCATTCCCTTTCTCCTCCAAAGGTCACCCTATTGTTATCCTGAACACTTTTAGACTGAAGAGCTATAAGTCTAAATTTTGGCCTGTTAATTTCCAAGAAGAGAACTAAAACTGGTTTAGGTCCCCCTCAGCACTTCCTCCTCCCTCCCCCTCCCCAAAAAATACCTCAAAAGATTTGTTGCAGTTCAATTTAGGCTTAAAAAAAAAAGGCAGAGCTTCAGTTAACCAAGAACACGATGGTATACATCATAGGTGTACACAGAAAATGATTTCTTGACCTATTTCATAGTTCTAAAAGTAATTGCAGAATATTGTCCCCAAAATTAAATGAAGTGTAAAGGTGTAGATGTAATAAATGAATTTAACTTGCCATATTACTGTTCACAAACTGTAGTGTTCTATTATGTTTAATACTGATCACGGAAGAAAATTAGAAAACCTCACCTGTTTACATGCTTGTCGACATTCCACAACAATAGCTAGTTCACAGCAACCTAAGCCAACCCAACCATCAGACTTTTTCAAAACACCTTCAAAATAAAATGACAGCAAATATTATAGTAATACAGGCGGCTATGACAAAAATACCCAACTATAGGACTAAGCCAAAGGAGCTAAGAGGGAAAATAACTAAAAAATAAACATTCCTCTTTTCTTTTAAGGCCATGTCTCCTATATGTTATCGAAATCAGATGTGTGCAGTTTACTGTAGGCTTTATTTAATAGTATATTTTCAATCAATTATTTAAATTAAAAAGGAATGTAACCTATTACATTTCTCTTGCCTTTGTTAAACCGTCAGTCCCTTCCTGGCTTCACTCCTCTCTCTCTCTCTCTCGCTCCTTTTCCACAATAGATTTTGATGCATCTCTTCCTGAATTATGTCAGTAACAGTCTCATATTTTCTTTTTGCCCCACCACATACCCCTTATATAACTGCTCTTCCCACACCATATTCTGTATATTTCTCCCCAACCCCATTTTTTTCTGTTTCTTTCTTCTCTCACTGTTCCCCACAAAATATCTTAATACAACAATTCTCTTTTCTAATTTACACAATTTATCTCTTCCCCTCTCTCCCCATGCAGTTTATCATTCATGGTTTTGTCCAACAAAGCCAAACACTATAGCAAAGGACTGCCTCGGCTGCAGCTACTTTTTGGGTGGAGGGGAGATGGTGGAGCTGTAGCGGTACAGATCATATGAGCCCCGGATCCTGATACAGAGTCCTAAAATCTGCTATCATGAATTTCTTAGAAAAAAATTAAAACAAGTTTCAGGATATTCATGCATTATAGCCTTCCTCTAGGAAACAAGTTGCTAGTAGAAGTAGAAGAGAAAACAATAGACTAATAAAAAGCCCTAATATGCACATATATCTTTTAAAAGATTCCTTGGTAATCTTCTTCCATTCCTATAGTCTTGACTGCCATTTCAATTTACAACAGATTTTAAAATGGCTGGAGGTCCACAAACTATGACAGATAAGGCAGTTTGGCATTCTGGGGAGAGATTAACAGTTTTTAAAGTGTTGCTTTTTCTCTCCATTCCCTCAGCTGCCTTTTCATTTTCTCCCTCTCTTAGTTCCCTCACTCGCCATTTCACACAACATGTGTAGGGATGTTGATTGCTTTAAGATCCATCTGCATGGAAGCCCCCGCCACACTCTAATAGTCTGTACTGAATATCTAGAGCTATTAAAGAGACACATTTCACCAATATAGACCAATTATTTTATTAAGGAAGTATGACATTGTGTGCCATAATTCAAAACTGTAAGAACAAATAAAATGGATTCTCATTTAGACAGACAACCAGTTCATGGGAAAGTCACACGGGGAAAACACCCATCCACAGTTAATCACAGGGTTAGCTGCCTGCTACATGCTATTTTAGTATTTAATATTATATAGCAGTTGTTTCTGCGGAACTTTTGCATGAACAATCTTCAGGAATGTGGAGCTATGGAAACAGTCATCTTAAGAATAAATCCATGATACTGACAGTTTCACTGAAAACTTCATTAAAAAATATCAATTGAAAAAAGTGAGATAAAGAAAAGAAATCTGTAAGATTTAAACAGTGAGACAAAATGAATGGCTACTGATTAAAGCTCCGTGTTTGTCACAGAGGTCATGGATTCTGTGACTTTCTGTGACCTTCGTGACTTCTGTAGCAACTAGTGTGCCTGGCACGGGGGCTGTCTGAGCAGCTCAGGTAGCCCCCAAGCCAGGCGCACTGGCCACTGCTGGGGCAATCTCAGCCCCTGCACCCTCAGCAGTAGGAGTTGGGGGGGGGCACTCGGGGCTGGGGCACAGAGGTTCCCAGCCAATGGGAGCTACAGAACTGGGGCTTGGGGTGGAGCGGAGGCAGCACGTAGAGCTAGGAGCTGGAGGTCGCTGTTTCCCAGGAGCCAGGTAGGGTGCCTACCCCATCCCCGTCAACCCCCCCTCCTCCCCCGGAGCACCTGTGGCGCCCCCTCAGGCCGCCCCCCCCCTTCCGAGCATCCGCAGCACCTCCTGGGCCACCTCTCCAGCACCCATGGTGTCCCCCAGGTCGCCCCCCGATTCCCCCCCAAGTTTTAGTCAGGAGTATATAGTAAAAGTCATGGACAGGTCATGGGCCGTGAATTTTTGTTTACTGCCAGTGACCTGTCCATGAGTTTTACTAAAAGCACCCATGACTAAAACATAGCCTTACTACTGATCAATCAGAACAAAACTTCCAGGGGGCTGAAATCTCTGTTGCAATGAACTGGCTATGCCACACAGACCACACTAAGACCAATCCACTTTTACAACAGCAGGGGTATACTACACTGGCATGAAAAACTGAGTAATTAGGCAACTAAATTTTGCAGTAGAAGGAGTTTGAGTGTTTCAGGTGTAGAGCCACTTAGATCACATTATGGTAAAACAATGAAGTAATCCTATATTAAAGTTCAAGGTAGAACACACAAAGCAGCTACGGATACATGCCAAGTTAAAGATGCCACAAGAGCCTTGCTATGGTGTAAGTTTTATTGCATGTGGTCCTCTCTCAGGGGTATCTCAAAACAATCAGGTGATCGTGTGCTACATCTGCTGCCACATCTAAATAAAATTGTATTGAGTTATGCTTACAACGGCACACAAACTGATTTTGTGACTAAGGCAATCTGAACACACATTAATGGAGTTGTAACTTCTGTTCACAGCAGTTTGGAGCATGTACTTCTAATATTTTTTGTGAGGTGCTCAAATAGTAGAGATTAGGGTAGTATAAAAGAACACACATTACATAAATGGTTCCTAAACTATGGTCTCTGGACCAGTGGTCCACGGACAGCTGACTAGTTACATGGTGCTGGTTCTCTTTCTTGTTTCTAGCTGTTATATCACATTAAAAGGCAGTTAAGAAGCAGAGTGGATTGATTTAAGTCAAAGCAATTTAAATAACTGATTTTAATCATGATTTAAATGTGCCAATAGAAAACCTTCATTTAAATACCTGCTTTTATCTTGGTTTGCATGTGTACTTTTTAGTTACCTTCCTAAAGGCCAAAGGACCATTTTTATCAAGGGGGGGAATTATTGTATTATGATTACACATACAATGAAACTAGTTCAGACAATCCATCTGGACAAGTGATGGCGATTAAAAAGGCTACTCTGATAGATAAAACATTGATAATGAAGATAGTGATTCAAGTGGCAGTGAAGTAACTGTTACCTGAAGTAACAGATCCAGGTTTTTAATCTCAAGGGGCTTCCCTAGGGATTTCATGAAAATTGGTCATGCAGAATGCTCCCAGAAACATTGAGCATGTAGATGAGAGTCAATGGGACTTAGGTGCTTTTGAAAATATATAAAGAGTTTGTATAGGAGCCAACTGTTAATCAGAGGAGCCAGCGAACAGGAGCAGCAAACAGAGGAGTTTAGAGAGGGTGTGAGAGAGGCAGAAACACCTAACAAACATACGCTAAAATTTTAGGCCAATCATCCCCCCCCCCCCAAAAAAAAACAAAGAAGAGTAAAAATAATGCAGCCAGCATTCCAGCAACAAACTGGGGACTATCCAGTTTAGTGTACTGAATGCAGCATGTACGATAACCTGCCTTGCAGGCAGGTGGCATGTGTGTTCATTTGGTGCAAACATCTCATGGCCCTCAGAGACTGAATACGGGCTCTTGAGACTGAACTGGAGGAGCTAAGGGAGACAGACTTCCAGGGACACAGTAGAGCAGTTCCACTCCCAGTCTGACAACCTTTGTGCTGTTGGTGAGAATGAAAGTCTCAGGGAAGGAGAACATAAAGCTGGAGCAGAGGGAAACGATCCTTCCAGATGACATCATGGTATCATCTCACACTGTCGCTACCCCTCCAGGGGAAGGGACCCCAGTTACTAGGAAGAGACAGGTAATAGTAATGGGGGATTTGATTAGAAATATAGATAGTTGGGTTAGTGATGACTGGGAGAACCACATGGTGAATTGCTTTCTGGGTGCAAAGGTTGTGAGCCTCAAAAGACATATAGACAGCCTTTTGTACAGTGCTGGGGGGGGGGGTGGGAGGTGGTCGTGGTAGATGTAGGAACCAATTACATAGAGAAAGGTAGGAGAGAGATCGTGGAGGCCAAATTAGAGCTGATAGGTAAGAGATTAAGGTCCAGGACCTCCATCGTAGCATTCTTTGAAATGCTTCCAGTTCCATGTGTAGGGCCATTTAGACAAGCAGGGGTGCAGGGTCTTAATGAATGGATGAAACAATGGTGTTAGGAAAAGGGATTTACGTTTATTAGGAACTGAGGAACCTTTTGGTAAGATCCTGTACGCACAAGATCACCTTCTAAATTTAAGTGCAACCCAGGATCTACCCCGCCTCTTCCCCGAAGCCCCACCCCACTCACTCCATCCTCCCCTCTCTCCATCGCCTGCTCTCCCCCACCCTCACTCACTTTCACCGGGCTGGGGCAGGGAGTTGGGGTTCAGGAGGGGGTGAGGGCTCTGGGCTGGGGCTGAGGGGTTTGGAGTGTGGGAAGGGGCTCTAGGCTGAGCCTGGGCCAGGGGGTTGGGATGCAGGAGGGGGTGAAAGGTGTAAGCTCTAGGAGGGAGTTTGGGTGCAGGAGGGGGCTCTGGGCTGTGGCAGAGTGTTGCGGTGCAGGAGGGGGTATGGGGTACAGGAGGAGGCATGGGATGTTGACTCTGGGAGGGGGCTCAGGGCTGGGGTGAAGGCTCTCGCCGAGCGACACTTACCTCGGGCGGCTCTCAATCGGTGGCACAGTGGGGCTAAGGCAGGCGCCCTGCCTGCCCCAACCTCATGCTGCTCACCTCCTGTGGGGGTGGCACATGACTCCACGCACTGCCCCTCTCTGCATGCACCGGCCCCGCAGCTCCCATTGGGCACAGTTTCCTGTTCCTAGCCAATGGGAACTGCGGGGATGGTGCTTACAGGAAGGAGGAGCACACTGAGACCCTTGCCATCCTGCCACCAGGGCTGCGGGGGTGTGCTGGCCGCTTCCGGGAGTGGCGTAGGGCTGGGGCAGACAGGGAGTCTGCCTTAGCAGCAACCCCGCTACACCACCAGACTTTTAGCGGCGGAGATCACAATCGACTGGGAGAGTCTCCAGGATCGACCAGTCGATCGTGATTGACCCGTTGGTGACCACTGCTGTACAGGAAGAATGGGCTTCATCTAAACCAAAATGGAACCAGATTGTTGACGTGTAAAATAAAAAAGGTTGTAGAGGAGTTTTTAAAAGAAGGGCTGGGGGAAAGTTGACAGGTGCAAAGAAGTACACGGTTCAGCTAGAGACATCCCTCAGGAGACAATTTATTAAAAGAATACTCTCTACCTTAGTAAAGAGGCGAGGACAGAATTCAATCAAGTTGAGAAACAGTCAAACAAAAAAAAGTGTCCTATTCAATTACATCACATGAAGGCACACAACTCAATATTGACAAATTTTATAAGTGCTTGTATACAAATGCTATAAGTCTAAATACTAAGATGGATGAACTTGAATGCCTGGAATTAAATAATGATACTGATACAACAGGCATCACAGAAACTTGGTGAAACAATAATAATCACTGGGACATGGTAATATCAGGGTACAAAATATATAGGAATAACTCAGTGCCACCACTCCCCCACCAGCATGACCCACTATGTGAATGAAAGCACAAACTCGAATATAATAAAAATCTTAAATGAATCCAACTGTACCACAGAATCTCTATGGATAGAAATTCCATGATTTAATAGTAAGCGTTGTCCTCCTGGGGGAATTCTGTGCCACTATGCATGCGCAGACTTCATGTCCCCCCATAGGTGCTGGAACTAGGGGTGATACCACAAACCCCTGGCTTGAATTAGTAACAACAACCCAAATACACCTCTACCCTGATATAACATGGTCCTCGGGAGCCAAAAAAACTTACCGCGTTATAGGGGAAACCGCATTATATCGAACTTGCTTTGGCCCCCCTGCTCCTTGTCCCCTGACCACCCCCTCTAGAGACCCTCCCGTCCGTAATCACCCCCAGGACTCCACCCTCTACCCAATCCCCCTGCTCCCTGTCCCCTGACTGCACTCACCGGCAGCAGCGGGAAGCGGACCAATGCTTTACCACATTATATCCAAACTCATGTTATATCGGGTCACATTATATTGGGGTAGAGGTATACATGGTTTCTGCCTTTAACACCCCCACTATACAAATTGTTTCAACACCTCTGTGTCCACTGTAGATTTTTTTTTTCCTCCACAGAATGTAGATTCTATTGAGAGGTGCTGGAATTATATATACAGGGGCTGCTGTGGCACCAGAAGAGAGGGCAGCCAGCCGTCAGCGAGGAAAGGGGAGAGGCCACATTACTCACAGCGGGCCCAGCTGAAGAGGCATGGGGCACAAAGGGTTGCTGGAGGGTCACAGACTGGGGTTCAGAAGGGCTAGGGAGGACAGACTGCGGCACAGGCTCAGTTGCTAGTGAGGTGACAGCTTTGAGCCAGAGGTTGAATGGGAGGGGAGCTGCAGGGTCACACAAGGGATGGTGGGGGTGCAGGGACGAACAGAGACAGGGACATATGTGCCTGACTTAATGAGAGAGGCTAAGGGTCACAGCCAGAGTCTGCATTGAGGAGGCTCCCCAACTCCCTATCAATCAATCCCCCCCGCATACACACACACCCCAAAAAAGCCCTGTACCATACTCCTCCCACCCATACCCAACAACCCTCCAGGGTTACTCCCAGGGTCCTTCCCTCTCCCTCAGCTTCTCCATTACTCCTGCCTCCCCCAAGCCTTTGCACTGCTTCTGAGGGATGCAGGAAATAGGTTTCTGTATTGTAGTTTAAATTACTCAAAGTTCTGTATTAGTTTGCCTAGTAAAGAATCTATTTCTAAAAAAAAAAAAAAATTACTGAATCTTTTTTTTGGTCTGCATTGTTACAGACATACTTGCTGACAGGTATTTTGAACTAAATTATAAAAATAAGTGAAACTGGCATGATTATATTATGTTATTTTGACAAATAAAATATGCAGAATTTTGCAGAATTTTTAATTTTTTGGCACAGAATTCTCCCAGGAGAATAGTAATATACTACTACAGCAATACACTACTGACCACCTGACCAAGATGGTGACGGCAACTGAAATGCTCAAGGAGATCAGAGGCTACAAAAACAAACAACTATAATAATAATGGGGGATTTTAACTATTCCTGACTGGGTACACGTCACCTCAGGACAGGATGCAGAGATAAATCTTCTAGACACAATTGGCACCTTCTTGGAGCAGTTAGTCCTGGAACCCACAACGGGAGAGGCAATTCTTGATTTAGTCTTAAGTAAAACACAGAACCTGGACCAAGAGGTGAATATATCTGAGCTGATCAGTAATAGCGACCATGACCATAATGTAATTACATTTAACATCTTTGTAGGGAGGAATGGCTATTAGCCAAGATGGTCAGGGACACAACCCCATGCTCTTGGTGTTCCTAAAACTCTGACAGCCAGAAGCTGGGACTGGACGGCAGGGGATAAATCACTTGATAACTACACTGTTCTATTCATTCCCTCTAAAGCATCTGGCACTGGCCACTGTTAGAAGACAGGATACTGGGCTAGACTGACCATTGGTCTGACCCAGTGTGTCTCTTCTTATGTTCTTGGCAACAGTCCAGACTGGGAGCTAACTAAATAGTTTTCATGGTTGGTTAGATGAGAAATTCTCTCTATTATTTGGCTGTTCTGTGTTAGAATCCAGTATGTGGAAGCAGGAAAGTTGCAGGGCTATTTGATAAATTGTATGGCATAGCCCCTGCTGGCTATCTTCATCAGTCCAAAGAGGAAGTGGGTTATTGGAGCTAACAAGCAAATAACTCCCCCCACTCAAAAACA
The DNA here is from genome assembly GCF_015237465.2 of Chelonia mydas. Lineage (NCBI taxonomy): Eukaryota > Metazoa > Chordata > Testudines > Cheloniidae > Chelonia > Chelonia mydas. The sequence goes on from NC_057850.1 coordinate 151,041,596, forward strand.
AACAAATAAATAAAACCACCAACTGTAACACAGGAGTTTTTAATCCCAGAACCTGTATCTTCTCAGGCAGATAAGCAGAGGATTCAGATGTTCTTGTTGCTAGTGGAAAGCTGTCCAGAGAAGTTGTCTGGATTTTCCTCTGCAACTCTACTTCAGCATCCCTTGAAAAATTTTGAATCACATCTGCATGATCTAGATGAAAAGAAGCCATAAAAAGACAGCCTGCTTCTGAAAGATTTCTTATATTTCTTCATCTGTTTGTAGTTGAAGGAAGCGTCTCTTTGATATTGCCTTTGGCTGCAAGGACTGCTTTTGCCCAGGCTTCTCTTAAAAGCTTATTCTGATGAAGCTATCAAATGTTCAGCTTGGATGTTTGCCTTCTACTTGAGGAAAGAATTATCTTGCTACAATACTGAAAGCCACAGCCTACCTGCAAATCTGAAGGAGACCCAGTATGCATCTGGGACAAGGTCGCTGCCAGGGAGATCTTATGAAGAGTCAATTTTATACCTTCGGCCTGATGGGTTAAGTCTTCTTAAAGGGAGACTATCCAGACTGATATCAGAGTAATAGAAGCTGCCTTTAGTTGCACCATAAAACAGACTCTATCCTGTCGTCCATGAGTTGTGATGCAGTCAGATTTTGATTTAGACATTACATAGATTTTGTTTAGCTGCCTTCAGAGTCTAATATTTGTTTGCTCTCACTGTGACTTGACAATGTTCTCCAGTCAATGGAGAGAGTTAAAAAGTTCTCTTGGAAGCAGAAAGAAAGTGGATTTTATTTGTTTTGCTTTTTCCTTCACCTTCCTCTGAGGCATCTAGAAGGTTCTTTATTAATATCTAAGGTAGTCAGCACTGATGTACTCAAACTCAAATCAGTCCCGGAGAAAGCTTTTCCTGGATCCCTTACTCTTCTTCAGAGTTGTTAACAGAGCTCACCCTTCTCTCCTCCCAATGAGGAAGTAGGAGAATTTGCCTTTACCATCTTTTTTATTCCATGTACTTTAGTTCTCCCTTGTGAAGAGAGACTGAGATCCTTTAGCAGCTTCCTCCTTACTCTTAAACTTGACTGATTTGATCTGGAATGAGGGGCCATGGAGAGCTGGAGACTCATAGCTCCTGGCTTGAATCGTCCTCCTTTTTGTCTTCCTTATGGCTTCTCACTGGAACTGATCTTTGGTGAGGGCGTATTTTGGCCTTCGGTTTAGTGGGATTCCTCTCTTCACTGAAGTTGTTTATTCATTTTAGGTGTGGTATAAAAATATGCCCTGAGTGGAAGTACTCAGAGAGATACTCCCAGAGATAGTTCAGGCACCAATCTTCTGAAGGTCAGCTGTTCAACTGGGAAAATAATGACCCAATTCCACCTCAGCAGGCCTGGCTTGAGAATATGGCCTGTTTAAGGAGAGCAGAGGTGTGGCTGGAAAAGCCAAAAGAGGAAGCTGGAAATGCAGTATTGACTAATAGGAGCCACTCCTGCAGATGAGCAGTACTACTAAAGAAAAGCACTAATCCCAAGAGGGAGGGTGGGGGGGTGAGCATTGGCAGCTAAGATAGACACCCCAGGATCAGGGCAGTGGAGTCTGAGGTAGGGGTTACAGGTGGTAGATCCCATGGAGAGGGTGGCCCTATTGTTTTTCTTGATGCAGGAGGAAGTTAGGGCCCTCACAGAGTTGGGATCCACAGAGCTGCCGGAGCCACCTGGTTAATTACACCTTCCCAAATGATCACAGCAAGCACCTTTTCTCCTTCACCATCTTGATGGGCTGATAATGATACAGGGGAAGAAGAGGCTACAGCATACTGTGGAGCAATAACAGGACTCAGAATAGGCTAAAACTTTCTGCAATATCAAAAGGAGTTAGGCCTCTCTGAAGGAGGAAGAGGCACAAAAATTCGGAGCCAAAAATATCAAATTCAGTGGGATTTTTTTCCTTATGCTCTGTATTTAGGAAAGCATGTGGTCTAGAAACCCGTTACTGCTACCAGGCAGCAAACTGAGTTGAAGCAGTTTCCTAAAGGGAAATCCTAAGCTCCATCCTGCAGCTGAGAAATCTGATTCTGACTATTCAATTGCAGAGCAGAGGAAAACCCCTCTACAGAAATGGAGGCTGTATGAGAGAAGAACAAGAGTGCTTTTTATATCCAGAGAAAAATCCTACAGTTTCTCTAATGTCAGGAGTATATCAGAGGGACTCCTTGTCAATGAAAGGGGCAGGGGAAAAAAGGCTAGATACAATTATTTTCTGGGTAAGATGGAATCAAGGGGTAGCATGCAAGATGAAAAAAAGCAGAGTGGGAGGAGATTATTGTAGCCAACTCACTAAAATGTCAGTTGGGAAACTAGTGCAAGTAGTAAAAGAACCTTAAAAATTAACAGTCTCAGGGTATTGGAAGTCATGGGTTCAAAGGGAGACTGGCAAAGGAACCACAAACCAGGCAGAGGCTTGATGCGGAAACACTATGACTAACCTGAGGCCGGACAAGACCAGATGAACAGAGAATTTACCACTGATGGGTACAGACCTTCTTTGTCAAGTTTTGCTTGAAGAAAATTAAGAATATAAATAATGAGACAGCAGATTACATGCTTTTAAGATTCCCCCCCATATTTTGTAACAAATGACAGAAATGGCAACTATCAGACTGCAGGAGTGTCAGTTACTTTAGAAACTTAAGAGTTAACCTCATGTATTACGCTGTCAATGCCAGCATTTTAAGATAAGACTGAAAGACATTCTCCACCTAGCCTTATTGGGAAAGGATATATGGGGAAAATGAAAGTAACCACAGACTGCATACCACATCTGTAACCTAGGCCCTCCCTCTCAGACCACAGGAAGAAACTCCTAGGATACTGATTTTGTCCATCACCTTGTTATGGAGAGGGAAAACTGAAAAAAACCAAACCAGCGCATCATGGACTCTCTACGGTAACTGTGTCACCTGCGCATCCTTAAAAGCAGCTGCAAAAAGTTTGTCATTTGAGAACAGTAGCAAACTGTCCTCCATCTAGACACCAGGTTCTAGATACTAGAGGAAGAAGACTTCCCTCCCCTGATAAGATTATACTGTGACACAGACCATCTGTGATATGTTCGGCCTCAGAAGAAAGATTTCTCTGCTCCCAGGAGAAGAGGTGACTAGAATTCTAACCCAGAAACCTTGCATTAGTTCAGAAAAATCAAGGCAAACAATTGAAGAGTAGCTGCTCAGCACCAGTTTCCAAACAGCAGCAGCATTTTCTTTACAAACCTGTGTTCTAACAGTATGCATTCTTTTCTTTCAAAAAGACCACTGCCCCTCAACTATTCTGTAACTGAAACAAGTCCTCTTAAGCAGGGAGACTAATATCTGCAGTTAACCCTGCACAAGTTGGTTTTCTAGAAAGAGAGATTTGATATTATCCCCAGTTGAAACATTAGCCACAGTCTCTGGAGAAAATATAAAATATTCCTATTTCATTCAAAGATTTCAAGGTGCTTTGCAAAGGCGAGTGTTGTTATCCTCATGTCAAAAGATGGAATGAACTGAAGCACAGAAAAGTTACTTATCCAGGGTTACAATGTGCCAGTGGCTGTACTGGGCCTAAAACCAGATCTCCTGACAGCTAATTATGTTCTAACCACTAGACAACACTGCCTCCCAAGCATTAGTTACAAAATACTCCCACAAGATCCCCATTTTACAGACTGGAAAACTGACACAGACTAACGCCCAGATTTTTAAAGGGATTTAGGCATTGCAGCACTGAGCATTGCAACACCTAACTGATTTAGGAGCTTAAGCCTCATTTTCAAAAGTGGTACAGGCACTAATGAGGCTAAGCGTCTTCATCACTTTTGAAAATGAGACAGGCATTGCAATGCTGAGCACCACTAAGCTTGGACACCACTAAAAATTTGGGCCGAAGTAGCGTAAGCAAGGTTACATAATAAATTAGTGGAAGAACAAGGACTAGCACCTACAAGATTCCTCAGACCCTCTAAATCTACTGGAATGGACAGTTTGACTCCTGAGAACAAGAAAAGCAGGTAGGCTCACTGGTGGCAGGCTGAGCAGCCTGTAAGAAGAACAATTAACCGTCTTTTTTTTTCTCCTGTTTTTCCACTTTTTCAGCTATGGTATGCTAATTTTACTCCAAGTTTCTTTGTCCAAAAGGAACAGGAGAGGGTTACTGAGATTATTCTGTGACAAGGCAGAGCAAAATTAGATAATTTAGGAGAGACAAGATGGGACTTGGAGCGCCAAACTATCTTTAATGAAACAGCTACTACTGAATCTCAGTACGACATCATGAATCCCACCCCCATATTCTAGACTGAATAAGAGCGGTATAAATTTGTAATTAAAAAACTGGAAGTTAAGGTCTAGAAGGGGACAGTATTTGCGGGGGGAAATAGGCAATCACAGGACATCTAGAATCTTTTAAAAAGGCAAAGGAGTGCTGGCTCAAGGCTTTTCAATACTTTTAAGGATGAATTCCCAACCCTTGACCTTTTTCTTCAACATATACAAGAAATGGATAAGAGATATTTGAGTAAACATCAATGTAATAAAAACTTATACACTTAACATATTTTCTACATGAGAAAAAATGGTAAGAAAAAAATTTATTTGCTTTCCAATTTTGACAAAGTCAAAGCACCACAATTTGGGGTAAATGAAACAAACAAAACAAAAACATTTCTGGCTTATGTGGAAGCCTTATCAAAGCAAAACTATTTTGAAACATGTACAATATGGAAACTAGACAGATCTGTTGTTAAATTAAGCCTTTTATCAGCAAAGGCAAAATATAAATAAGAATATTCTAATAGTTCTTACCTGGCAAAGAAGAGTTTATACAACCCCAAACTTCTCCCTGAAAAATAAAATGCAATTAAACAAAAGTCTTTATTTATGATAGATTAAAAGCTTTTAAATATAGTAGATGATTTAGCACTGATACAAAAAAGTGTCAATACCTCTGTAAGATAATTGATCTCATGGAAGAACTCTGCCTCCTTCTCAAAAAAACCACAAAAATCAGAGACAAATGTCATCAGGTGTTTATTGTCAAGAAAAGGGTGATGGGACCTAAAAGGACTCCTCTCACTCTACTGTATTTTAATTAAAAATGAGGTTTTGGGGGTTTCTTTTTTGCAGATGCAGAACATACTTTAGACAATGGCAAAAACTGAAAGCTATGGGTGTTTCTACATCCTGGAAGATGTAAAAGTGTGCATGTAGTAGACAACTCTGTCAAACAGTTACTGTAAGTAACTTCCCTTTCTTCTTCAAGGTACCCTCTGCATATTTCCAGCTGTGGAAATATAGCAAGCAGTACTACCACTTGGAAAAAGTGGGCTGAAAGTGTCATAGTGCTAAAAAGTTCAGAATTCAAACCAAGATGATGTATCATGGGGGTTACAGTTGTACATAAAGTTATTTGTTTTACCTCTTTCCTTTAAAAAAAAAAAACCTAAGGAATTACATGTAAAGAGTAACATTAAAAGGAAGATATTTAAGATGCAAAGTCAAGTAGTTGAAAGTTCGGAATTGTCAGACTTATGGCTGCCCGGGCTGTTTTTTGTTTGTTTGGGGGGTTTTTGGTGGGTGAGAAAGAGAGAAGGATTCTATCATATATCCTCAACTCAAAATGGTTTCTAAACTTTTCCCCAAAATTCTTATTACTTTATCCTTTAAGCTCTCACCCTTAATCCTTTCCATGTAGGTTACAATAATCTATTCTGTATTGGATAAGTATATTTGTCTTTTATACCATCCAAAACCCATCTGTTCAAGGTGACCTTTTGCCACTCGCTGTAAAAATGGCACAAACAGTCTCCAAACATTAGGGGAACCGAATTCCAGGTTGGTTTGCTACTCTCAAACTTCATGTCACACCTGAGGATTAACTGAAGGTAAGGTAGTAGTGGAGGATGAATTCTTTTCTCTCTTCTTGGATTTACAGGGACGTCTTTTATATTGCTGCTGAGAAGCAAAGGATTGTTGTTGCTGCTGATAGCGTTGCCTGCCTCTGTTAACATAAAAAGATGAAGAATAATTTGGATAATATTGTCTTTAGATATCAAATGCAGGCACAGGAATTATTCTCTTGAAAGGTGCAAGAGACCCAGAGATCCATCAGTTAATCTTGTGTCTCATTTTCTCTAATACTTCATCCATTTTACAACTAAAAAGTCAATCACCTTCAAATAGAAGGTCTTCAATCTTCAGCTTTGTTTCGCGAGGAAGAGAGAAGGAGAATATCACTGCAGCTATCAGTCTTGAATATGCACCAGAGACATCAAAGGACACACACAGCACGTGCCTAGCTACATTCTGGCCCTTCTTAATAAGGGCATAAGTCAGTCTGCCGCACTCATCAAGAAGATTCTTGGTAAAGATTGAAATCTTGTCCCACAGGTGAAACTGGTACCTCACCATGACAGCTAGGTAGTTAGCTACCCTCAGGTTTAAAGCAGATGAAAAGAATAGTTTCCCCCCGAATCTATTTCCCCCCTCCCATCTCTGTCATTGGGAGAAGAATATAAATATTCCATTCTTATCGCTATGTCACTGCAGCCACCAACAGAGAATTAGGGGAAAGATTGACATGGAAACAAGAAAACCCCTCATACAGAATCTGATAAAGCTTACCTGCTTTTTTTTGCATTTGGTTGACAGAAACCCTTCAGAAGAAGCAGAAAAACTTTGTAGAGGTATTCCCCAGGATGACAGAAAGAGAATGAGTTTCCTCCAGTGAAACAGAAGGCAATTTTGAAGTAGAAACCTTCTGCTGACCAACTCTTTGAATTGAATAGCATCCTCAGGAGGTGAGGTATCTGAGGCTATGCCACCATTTTCATCTAGAGAGGAGTTGCCTGCAGGTTCCTGGTCCTGATGCAAAATATGGATTTGTGAAGATGCATTATCTTCCTTGACATATAAGATGTCTTGGATCAGTGTAGGGACTAACTCTTGGTACTGGATTCATTGGCATAGGATCTGAGTGTCTTGGATCAGTGGAAACATCCCTGCTTCAATGTGGAACCGAGATTGTAGCTCTCGAAGGAGGCTGATACGGAAAACTTGGAGTTGACTGGTATGGACAAAGCACCCAGGGAGGCACTTGCCACTCCTGTCAATTTGTCTAGTCCAGTACAGTCATAGTTAGGGGATACATGTATTCATGAGAGCCCAAAAGAATGGCATTGAGGTTGAGGGTCCAAGTAAACAGTTGGATCCAAGTCTTCCTCTGAATGCGATCCAAGCTCAGATCAGACTATGAAATACACTGGGGATATCACTGAGGTAGAAAAATACCCCATACCTACCCGCTAGTGAATCTTGAGACAACACACCTTGAAAATCTCACATATCCAAGACTGAATATTGCTCATCTTGCATTTTGGACCTCAGCACAGTTTCACTAAGATGGTTGTGGCTGCCTGTGGTTGGACAGAAAACTACACTAAAACTTTAAGTGGAGACTGAAGTATTGTGGTGGAGCTCCATAGTATTTCAGAAGGTAAAAAAATTGAAAGCTATGGGAATTTCCACATACTGTGTGCTACAAGCTCAAGGGCTCAGATTTGGAGTCCTCTGAACAGGGTTTCTTTAAACAAAATGGTAATATTACAGTTCACTAAATGGGATAATTAAGTACATAATGGTTACCCTTACATGATTTCATTAACATTAGCACGAAGTCACTGCATTTAGTGCTTTTTAAGCAAACACTAGAAAAAAATTGACCATTTCTGTAATACATCCTATCAACTGAGTATTACGGAGTCAAAGGAAGATTCCATAGAAGCAGAGGTGTATATGCTAGCAGGTCAGGATGCTGGGATAAACAATGAAGAGATAAAAATTTTAAGTGCCTACAAGTGAAGGAATGCTGAACATGTGCCTCTCAAAAGATATGTAAAAAAGTACTACTCACCAGCAGTGAAACAATAGCCAATTCTGGCAGGAACAAACTCTTTGTGATATTTCTTTTTTAATACAGTACTTACACAGGTATATAAAAAGCACTTATCACCTTGCTAACATAGTCAAGATCAATTCCCTCTACTCAGCCCTCCTCCATCATCAGCCTCCCTCTCTAAATCAAAGCAGACTAGAAGCCAGCAAAAGGAGATATTGCTGCCATTAGGGGAAAAAGCTGGCTTCTGGCACTGCTACCAGTCACCAGATCACTGATGAAAGGTATTTCCCTTTCTTTCCCTAAAAGATAACGGAGTTTATTGTGATTACTGCACTGTTTGTGACTACTGCATTGAACCCAATCCTCTAAGGTATTCCAAGTGGACTCCCAGTCTGTCAGTGTCTGCATTCCACATTCTCTAATGAGTTGCTAGAATGCCTCCTCTACCCCACCATCTGAGAGATCTGGAGAGGAAATTTCATATATTCATGTTCCAGCAAGCAGAAGGCTACACTGGAACACATTTTGTATGTCTTTTGTCTAATATTATCAACAGAGTACTCATGAAAATTTGATAGCAAATAAAAAAAACGGCGGGGGGAGTGGAAGGCAATGTCCGAAAATAATAAGCATGGAGTTAAACTAGAACTGTTAAACTTTTTAAACAGAAAGATACCTAGATTGCTTTCTCTTTATCAAAGCACTGTTAAAGATATGAAATACACGGTTGTGGAGTGCAATCACACTTTTAAACGATTACTATTTCATAAAAGTATATTCCATTCAGTACTTTCCTCCCACATTTGCCCCAAAAATTGCTAGAGACCATCCCTTTTTTCATTCAGTTGTCCCCAAAACATAGAAACTCCCCATCCCTGACTCTATATCACTCTTGAAAACACTTTCTTCCATGACATCAATAAACCCTAGTTGCCAACTCTGAGAAGCATTAACTCTGGAACATAACTAAATTTAAAATAAAAAGCAAAGTTATCAACACAACGCTATCACCAACTTGCAATCTGGCCAGGAACGGCAAACCACAGCCCCTGGGAGTTGCGTGCAGCCGTGCCTATGGATGGTCAATGTAAACAAACCATCTCACGGCCTGCCAACGGATTACCCTGATGGGCCACGTTTGGACCACAGGTTGCCCACCACTGACTTACACCATCAGTTTTCAAACAGTGGTCTGTGGACCACCACTGATCTGTGGAGCACTACTGATCTGAAAGACTTAACTGATGATCCACAAAAATAAAACGTTTAAAATCATGCCTTTGTGGATTGGGAGGGGAGGCATTCCATGAGGGGGAGCACTGTAACAAAGTGATCCATGGAACATTAGAACTAAAGAATAACTAGGCCTATACACTGTACATTTAGACAGCAAATTCTTTTGGGCAAGGACTTGGTCTTTACTAGTCTATCAAGATCCTAGCACACTGCTGACACTATATAAAGTAATAAAAACTGATTAGTAAAGTAAGAAAATTAGAATTTTGTATTAGAATTTTCAAGCAAAATTGTTGCTTTTCTAAGGCAGAAGGGCTTTTGGATTAATTAATTAATCTGAATATTATTTAATAATTATTTTTATAGTAATATAACTGAACCAGCAGTTAGATACAATCCACTCTATAATTTTCTAGTAATTAACTGGAGAACTTTTAGATAGCTCATTCAGATATCCATAATTTTACTTTACCAATAAAAAGATTGCTCCAGATTCTCAGCTATGACCGAGGAGCAGTTAGAACAGCTATAGAGTTTACCTTTGTACTATCCCAATGCTGGACAGGCTGTGTGCCAGGCTTGTCCCCTAGTGAAAATTAAAATAACCTGAAGGCTGCTCTAAATTATGCTGGCTGCCAACAATTCCAAGGAGAGTAATAGCAGCCACATTGCACCAGACCGTCTGGCCCAGCATATACAAAGCTACCCTCAACATAAGGCAGATCTTAACCTCCACTATCTCTCGTAACTTCCATGAACCCAGGACATTTAGCAAGATTGTCAACTCTCTGATTGCATCATAAGTCTGGCAATATTAGGTCTTTTCTTAAAAACCTAGCTCCCAGAGTCAAGTGATTGTCATTTAATCTCATCTTTCATTTTAAAAAGTTTTCTAGACCTCACACTTTGGGAGGAAAAGCTTGAAAACAAACCCTAAAGGATCAAAACCCAAATAAAATGAACCCAAAATTTATTATATTTAAATTTCAATTTTTAAGCCAAACTTCATGATTTTTGAGACTTCACTCATGGCTTTTGAATGTTTAAAATTGTCAATACTGATTCAGCAGTTTTATCAAAAACAGTCAAGGCTTACCATTGACTCTGGGCAATATTCTGGTGCCCGCTGCAGCAAATGTTTCAAACGGGAATCACTTTTAGAGGATAAAATCTGTTACAAAGAAGATCAGAAGATAACACATTTTTAAAATATCAGAACTAATTAGGAAAAAAAGTATAAGTATACATTCAAGCTCATTTGACTTCTTTTTTAAATTTTGCTTTCCTAAATTCACAGTTTGGTTTTATTTAATTAGTAAGTTTTTGTGATAACTTTCATTAGCAGTAAATTTGTGTAGAAACGTACATAACACATTCATATATAAAGAAAGTTTACTTATAATTTGAGTTTACTGGACAATCTTTCAGACATACAGCACTTGTTTTTGGAGAGGGAAATAAATTTTCTTCTTGTTTCTAAAAATGGAATATATATTCTCCTAATCAGGAACTCTTGGTCCATTCAACAGCATGAGATTGATAGTAAAAACCACAAGTTAGACTGTAGCAAAAGTTATAATACGGAGATCTTTGGGGACTCAGAGAAACAAAGCTGCTAGGACTTAATTTCATGCTTCCTCGCTACAAGACACATTTTATAAATACACTCCAGCTAACTTTTGACTGAAAACAAGGAATTACTTTACTGCAGTTCCACTTCTCTAAATGTATCATTTGACTGGATTCCTACCCTTTGGTAAGGAGTGCCTGAAATTCATGTAGCTTTCAAAGATTTTTTGGCCCTCGGAAGCATAGGCAAGCCAGTCTCATTCTAAAACCAACTGCCAGTGCCTCAGTGCCCTTTAGAACAACCAATTTCAGCTCCTTGATGACTGGAAAGTAGAGAGCTCCCCAAGTTATTGAGCAGAAAATGGACAGCTTCCCAAATTATATACGTAACAGATGCCCAATGAATATTTATGACAGTTTCATCCTGGGGGGCGGGGGGGAGGGAGGTTGTCACTAAAACTATTACTCCCATTTCCCCCAACCATGACAGTTGCAAGCTGAGAAGGAATCAAGGCAAATGATATTGTCAGACAAGTTACTTATCTTACAGTGACTGTGGTTCTTCAAGACATGTTGTCCACATGGATCCCACTCTGTGTGCAAGTGCTCAGAGATTCGATTCTTTTGGCAAGCAGTGTGCATTAGGGCCATTCCTATACCCTGGATGCCCTCATGCCTCTTCACCCTAAGACAAAGTGTGGAGCTGGCCCAACTGACTCTCAGTTCCTTTGCCAATACAGAATCCTGGTAGTACAGAACCCCATAATTGTGGGGAAGGAAGGTGGGTTATGGAATCCATGCGGACAACATATCGAAGAAACAGAAGTTCCAACAGAGAAGGCCCTCTGCTACTGCACATCCCACGTCCACCTCATAGCAGCAGTTTGTCCTTGTTGAAAACTGAGCCCTTGGAGAATACCCTTCCTTCCCACTCCCCTGCCATCCCTTTTGGCAATCACCTTTTTATTTTTGGAAGGCCTGGAAGCAAATTATCTCAGGCCACTCAGTCTTGGAGATTATTAACGTGGGGCACCACATTCAGCTTCATTCCCTTCCTACCCTCACACCCTGTGTCTCCCATTTAGCAGCAACATCAGCGCATCATCCTTACATCCACGATCATTTTACCACTCTACAGTTGCTAGATTCCTCATGGGCCTTATTTATGCATTTCCCCCAGTCTAGGAGCCCCCTCTCTCCTAGGACCTAAATATCATGTTAGTGTGGTTAACGGGACATCCATTTGAGCCCCTAGCAATTTTTTCCTCTATACCCATGAGCCGCAGGTTGCCCATCACTGCTCTATACAATCTATGAAAATTACTTTTTCAGTAGCTATAAAATCAGCTTGAAGGATAGTGGAGATTCGGGCCCTCATGACTGGTCCACCTTAAATGGTGTTCCTAAAGACAAAAGGGATCCTTAAACTTATTCCCAGATTTTCATGTAAATATTTATTTCACAAACCCCACTCCAACCTGGGGGCAGCCAAATTCCATACCCTTGATGTGATTAGGGCTTTTCCATATTACTTTGAGAGAGCAAGACCCCAGGCTGCTTGCTGAATTTGTAACGAGAGAAAGGTCAGGCAATATCCATCCAAAGACTATTTAACAGAGTATCTAATTACATTATATCATGCAAGGAGTTGGCTAGATTAGATCCACCCATGTGGCTTAGAGCCTACTCCACCAAGTCTCATGCAGCTTCTCTCAGAAGCATACCAATTTCAGAAATTCGCAGGGCAGCTAAGTTGGGATCAGTACAAACTTTTCCCCAGCACTGTTTCTTAGCTGAAGCCTCAAGATCTGATGCCTGCTTTGGCACAGACTGTCCTGAAATCATAATTTAAATAGGACTTCTTTAGCACCTACCTCCTGATTGGGATCACTGCTTGGTAGTCACCAGAATACATGTGTACAATCATTTGAAGAAAGAATGGTTATTTATCCTCTCTGGTTCTTCCTCAGCAGCTCCAATTATATGTCTGGATTATAGTAATAGGTGGAGGGTCTTTATCTAGAGGAGCTTTGTGACCTGGCTTGCTTTCTCCTATGGGCTAGCAGGTAAACTTTCAAGGGATGGGGAATGTTTCTCAAATCTTTCAGAGACTGGAGGGCTTCATCAATTCTTGTATACAAGAGCTCATAACCTTCAAATGGGAGGTCTTCAAGTGTTGTCTTGACCTCCTCTGATATTCCTGAAGATTGTACCAAGAAACCCAGATCATCAATGGAGGTGGCCACTGATCATGCTGCAGAGATATTTGAACTACCAATTCAGCTACAGCAGACTTTAGTTCCTCCTAATGTTATTGAAGGAGTTTCTCAAACTTTGATACCCTGTCCTAATTAAGATAATCATATTTTGACAGAAGTGCCTGGTAATTTATAGTGCTCATCTGTAGGCTTGACAAGAAGTAATTTTTCCAGAAAAATAAATTAATTTTTTATATCCTTGTCTTTTGGTGTAAATTTTGGGGGTCCCTGTTATCTGGACCTTTGATGCATTGCCACAGCTATCAGAGATCCAGGAACTGGGTGCACGTAAAGATATTCAAACCCACTTGAAAGGACTTGATCTATATTTTCAGAGGTAGATGCACCAGATGCCAAAGTCTGACATAATTTTTTTTGGGGGGGGGAAGGGGGACTGACTCCCACAGTAATAAGTAAGTGGGCTGTAAAACTCTGGTCAAATTTCAGTTGCTGTGTTTAGTGTGAAGGTGCTGAGTGGTGTTGATGGCCACAGGAGATCACACTAGATGATCTGGTGGTCCTTTCTGGACTTAAACTCTATGACTAAGTAAAATCAATTTATTCATGTCTGAATATTGGTGACATCATAGCAGAAAGAAGACTTATCAATCCATTACTAGCTTCATGCACTTAGCAGCTGACATCCCAGTGATTTGCCACATACCATCTCTCTCCCCTCTCTCTAGTCATCCCCTACTACCACCATTCCTTCTATGATAACTTGCTTTAGGGTATTTCCATCTCTATGCCTGATGTGACCTAAGTTCATGCCTACTGATTTCTGACAACGTTGTCTGCTTCTCTCCAATATTTCTTACATAAGCATTCATCTCCTTTGCCATCCAGGAGATATTCATGAGTCTTTGGCAGCACCACATCCTAAATGCTTGAGTTTTCTTCTTGCCAGCAGCATTAATTTCCCGTGATTCACATCCATAAGTCACTATGGAAAAAATTAAGCTTCCAATAGCCCCATGTTAATTAGCATGTCCAGCCTTCTAGACATGAAGGAATGCAGAATGTTCAAAAGCTTATGTGATATTTCCTACATTAGCTCCAGGACTTCTAACTTATCTGCCATGAACAATTCTGAAATCATCAAACTGAGTGGAAGTAGACAAAACTATTCCCTCATCTGGTGAAGAAGGGAAGACTGCTGCTGGTTTCAAGTGCTCCTTCATTCCAGGCACTCTTCCTCACTTTCCTGTTCTTCCTGGTGTACAGTCTGAGTCTGTGCCAGCTGTCACTCAAGCCACTTTACAAGGGGAGAGACATCTAACTCTGGGGGGGTGAGGGGGGGTAGGAAAAGCAGGAAGAGGTAAAGGATAAACTAAGAAATCAGTGTGAATCACATCTGTAAGTTTGATGCTTCTTGGTCAAATTCTGACCTAAAATATGTACATGCACCTCCCACCGATTTCAATGTGAGTTTTTACATATATCAGAGGGAAGAATATAGCTTTAAAAGTTAAAATCTGTTCATTAAAACAACAGAACTATTACATAGACTACCAAGGTCTCTTGTGACATTCAGTGTCTACATGTACCGAATATAAATATTCTCTGTGGGAGTGAAACCCTTATCAATTTCAGGTCCACTTTTCAAGTAACTGTTAAAATCTTGAATATACAAATACAGAAGTGAATCAATTTTCGTGCTACTGCCCAAGTTTAAAACAAGCTTACCTGTTCACAAACATCACGGCACATTAAGTTATCCTTTGCATGATAACAACATGACATACCTACAGAAAAAATGAAGAATTCCTTAGCATCAGTAAAATAATTTAAATATACACAGTGAATTTAACTACCTTTTTAATGTTCTATATACGTTTTGAAAAGTAACTATTTATGCTTTTCCACTCTGCAGTTCATCCATGTTCTTTAATGTTTAAAATTCAGAACTCAAGAGATGCTATATATTGAACAGTCACAGAATGTTTACAATGCCTAAGGTGGTCCATCCAAGACAGGATTGAAAACTACTACCAAAACAGTGTAGGAAAGCTTTCCTGAAGTGATTGTACACTGAGGATTTAGACCCCAGTGCTGATAACCCAACAGCTTTCACCAGAACTAAATTCACTAGGATATATACTTTAAAAATTTACAAAACTGCAAAAATCACATCAGAGTAGACAATTTTCTGTTTTAAATCCATTTGGCTTATTATTAAACTAGCACAAGAATAAATGCTAACATCCATTACATGTCAGATTTGATATATTTTAAGATACATACAGGATGGCTCCTATAAATCAAAAAGCCAGAGGATCAGTTTACAAATATGAGTTCTTTGATTGGCTTTATAATTTTATTCTGCTAGGTTTAGCTTCCTACTTTAGATCATACTATCAAATATAACTCACTGTGATCCAAAACTCACTGAAGTCAATGGGAGTCTGCAGCAGTAGAACAGAGTGTATATATATTATATTTTAAAAATTCCAAAACCAAACACTCCACTGCACACGCTTCTCCCCCGGAAAGAAGATGAGAGAACACACATGACAGATGTTAGTCATGTTGCTTAATGTGCTACTCCAAGTTGCTCAGATACTATGTTGATGAGTGCGGAACAAGAACCTATGCAGAACAGAATCCTAAGGGAGACCAGAGGTCAGACTGGGGGCTACAGTCAAGAGCCAACATATGGCTAGAAGCAGTGGGAGGGAAGGGAATTGAGGACAGACCACTATCTATATCAGGAGGCAAAGAAAGAATGGAATATACTCAATGAAGTAGTCTCAGGGGGAGAGCTAGCAGACTCATTCTGTAAACAGACTTTTTTTAGCTAGGAAGAGATAACCTGATCTGATGATTCTGTGTAGGCTTGTCAGCCTAGCACAGTAAACAGAGAGGCCACTGGGAGCTGCAGGCGGCTGTGCCTGCAAAAGGTCAATGTAAACAGTCTCACGGCCCACCAGCAGATTACCCTGACGGGCTGTGTGCAGCCCATGGGCCGCAGGTTACCTACCACTGATATCACAAGTGGGTAAGAGTGTGCATGGAAGTGTGTGTCTAAGGGCTTGTCTACATTACCTGCCGGATCGGCAGGCAACGATCGATCCAGCGGGGGTCGATTTATCGCGTCTAGTATAGACCAGAACGAGGAGCACAAGCGGATCCGACCGGAGAGCATCAGCTGTTGACTTACCGCAGTGAAGACACCGCGGTAAGCAGATCTAAGTACGTCAACTTCAGCTATACTATTCACGTAGCTGAAGTTGCATATCTTAGATCAACCCCACGCGGTAGTGTAGACAAGTCCTAAGCAACATAGAAGCTGCAAGCTGAAGCACTCAGAAGTCAGGAAATGCTAAAGTTAAGGCTGCAATTTTAACTGCCACTTTGCTGTGCTCTTTTTTACAGGATAATTTCTGCCTCGTGCAAAGTACAATTTGGGCAGTGCAATTAATGGAGCAGCAGTTCAATATTTATTTTCATCCTCACTGTTCAATGAGTGGAACCTTAACTCATGTGCTATATTCTATATATTAATAGATTATAAAGAATGAAACAGCATTCCTTCAGCACTCTGCCTAATTTCACACACATACATACACATTAGAGCAGAGGTCCCCAAACTGGCGTGCGGAGGAACATTCAGGGGGGAATGGCAGGACCCAGGACAGCCCCCCATGGGGGCAGGAAGGGAGTGCCACTCAGCCCCTCCCTACTCCCAGCTCTGTCCAGTCCCGCCCCCTGCTGCAACCTTGGCTCCCAGCTCCACATCTGGCCCGCTCCCAGCCTCAGCACGGCTCCACTCCTGCGCCCACCCCCAGCCTCGGCAGCTGCTCCATTCCCAGCTGAGGGCCGAGGCTGGGGGCGGGAGCAGAGCACACCTGGCCACGGGCTTGGCTCTGTCCCAGCCTCAGCCGAGGCTCCGGCCCCAGCCCCACCCTCAACTGCTGTCCCAGCCTCAGCCCCCTTATCCCTGTCTGCGTCCCACCACACACACACCAGCCACAGCCCTGCTCCCGGCCCTGGCTCCGCGGGAGGGGCAGGAGGATACAGACGGGGTAAGGTGGGGGCACAACCCTGAAAAGTTTGGGGACCACTGCATTAGAGCATGCATGTACAGTGCCAACAGAACGTTAAGAGAGCATTATTTAATGAATGGAAATTTCCACTCAACTATGCATGCATCTATGTGCGGTGCCAACATAATGATGCAAGATTCTACTTTTTTTTTTAAAAAAACAAAACAAAACAAACCATCATTGTGTACCAAAACTGCGCACATGTATGCATACCCCATGCATTAAACTCCTTGTGCACTGGTCTAAATGGATTTCACCAGACTAATAAAATGCATGTTACTCCTGGGGGCATTCTGCACCAAAAAATTAAAAATTCTGCTAATGTTATTTGTCAAAATAACACTACATAATCATACCAGTGTCTATTATTTTGGTAATTTATTTAAAAAATACCTGTCAGCAAGTATGTCTGTAACAATACAGACACACAAAAAATTCACCCAGGAGTAGAGAGTTAAAGAAACTGCTATGACAACCCAGTTCCTGTTTCTGTGACCCCTTCCCTCCCCCCCGCCCCGCCCGAGCCCAGCCAGGGGGCCATACACCCACAACATCTCCACCCCCCAGAGACCAGCCATGGGCTCCCCCGGCCCAGATACCCACATCCCCTCCCCCCCCCAGAACCCAGCCATGCCTCACCCCCTTGCCCAGACACCCACTCCCTCCCGCCAGGATCCAGAGGGAGAAATAGCCTGATGCTTGGTCCCAGGCTTGCATGGAGTTTCCTGTGCGCTGCCCTCTCCTTCCCCCAGGGCACGCTGGGAACTACAGTTGCCAGGAATCCTCTAGCTCCCTCCCCCCAGCAGTGTCTTCTATGTGTGAGCTCAGCTCTGCTGGCTCCAGCAGTCCCTAGTGGCAGCTAACAGCACTGCAGCCCATTTCTGTGCAGGAAAGGAAACTCTGCATGCACATTAATTTCTGCAAAATTCTGCATTGCGCAGTGGTACAGAATTACTCCAGGAGTAGCACCTGTAACCTACAGATCATATACTAGTCAAATGCCATATTTATACCTATTCTCATTGTGGAAAAGGAAAAAAGTCCTTGTTGACACTTCTGGCACTGCAAGGAATGAACAGATGTCGCAGGTGGGGCGCTGTGAATTCTCAAAGGAAGAGGAATATTTGCAGTTTTGAGGGAGACCAGCTTCATCATAAACAGGTTGCATAATGTTCTTAGTTTAGTAAATATTTTATTTAGCTACAGTATAATTAAGAGCAGCTTTCCTTTAAACAGTCTTTTAGCATTTCTAGTATAAGGCAGTTTTAGGAGATTACAACTATAAAATAAATTAACTTCAGCTTGAAATTTGGCAAAAACAGTAACTTAGCCTTGAAACAAAATATGTTTGTTTTTTAAAAAATGTTTTATAGGGAGACAGATTCAGCTGCTAAGCAATAGCATTGCAAAAAATAGAGTTCACTGGCTTTGCATTTTTTAAGATTTTGTAATGGAAAAATCATCTAAGGTCAACTGCCAAAAAAACAGGTAGAACCACTATTGGCTACTGGATAGATTATCTACTTTAAAAAAAAAAATCAAAAGTACCATAAAATATTCCATTATAAACGCAGTCAGTAAGGGATATTGCCACATCTAGAATATTCAAGAATTCACAAACAACTTCATACAGTCCAAAATACAAACAGAATTCTCATAATAAACTATACTCCACAATAACTGAGATTTAATACATATGAGTCATCAGCATTTGATTTCCTAAAAGGTTTCCATTTGGCCCTGATGGCATCCAATATATAAATCAAACTCGAAAGTCATTTCATTTTTGTCTCTCCCATGGTTTTTATTCTATGTTTGTACAGCATTTATCACAGTGGGGTGTTGGTCTAGGACTAGGGCCCCTATATGCTGAATATTGTTATTTATTATTATTTGTATTACTGTTGCAACAGCCAGTTTACCAAGGAAAGTGTCCTTTTCCAAAACAAGGCCATAGTCTGTATGAGCCTCACATAATCTGAGAGTTTGATACGTAGGAAATAACTCCTTGAGGTAGGAAAAGGAAATAAGGCTTACCCCCCTGGATTGTATATCAAGTAGAAACAGAGAAGGGTCTAAAGGAATGTTGCCTCCTCTGTAATATTTCACTCTATTTATACTCCCAGCAGGGTACTAAATCATTTCTCTTTGTTTACAGTCCTGTCAGACATTTTTCAATCTCTGTGATTGTGCTCCAAAACGAAGCTATTTTGAATGTTTCAAAACCAAGAGATATTCTATCAAATGCTTTATTAAATTCTAAATGTACCTACTATACTCCCTCTATCCATTAATTTGGTAATTCTATAAAAAGAATACAATCAACAAGTTTGTCTACAACGATTTGTTCTTTATAAACCTAATCTGTTTTCTGTTCATGGGTCCATTATGCAATAAATATCTGAAGAGGTTCTCTCTCAATGTAGTCCATTATATTACTAAGGACTGAAGTTACGCTTCCAATTTGACATTACAT
The DNA here is from genome assembly GCF_015237465.2 of Chelonia mydas. Lineage (NCBI taxonomy): Eukaryota > Metazoa > Chordata > Testudines > Cheloniidae > Chelonia > Chelonia mydas. The sequence goes on from NC_057850.1 coordinate 151,061,101, forward strand.
TCACAACTTCACATGAAACTAAGTCAGGATTGTAAACCTTCAACTCTAGTAATGGAATATGAATGCTACAGTTTAATACAACACTATAACTGATGTTCGCATATGGGTGGGGGTCTCTCTGCCATATGATGGTTGAAGCAGCACATGAAGAGAAATCCTCTACTAAAAAGTGAGTATGGAGGAGAGTGCACAAGGAAATCCTTTTAGGGAATAAAGATCTACAGCAAAATTATTTGAACCCATATTAGTATAGCCTTGTAAATCTCCAATTACTTTCCCTAGGTAAGTGGGTAATTTGGGCATGCAAGTAGAAACTGACCCTTTTAGTGCTTGGACTGCTGCTCTGCCAGTGGCTCTCTTAAGAGACACTAAATACTTGCAAGCAGCTCCATTCTTCCCAGGAACTCTAGACTCTTATTACAACCTCATATATATCAAGGAGTGGGTGAAATGATGGAAGATGGATTTGCCGAGCCATTAGGACAGAAGCCACCTACTTTATAAAGCACATTGGTATGGTCCCAGTCCCAATGGACAGTAGGGGGAAGACAACCAGTAGGCCTGTTTTTAGACTCCGCAAATGCCCCCCCCCACACACACACACACAGAGAGCAACTTTCCCCACAGGTGCACACATCTTCTTCCTAGACTCCTCTTTGACAAGCCACGACATGTTGTCTTTTCCCTTGGCCCCCTCCTCCTCTTCCAATTTCAGGGATCTGTTCTTGCGCCAACTTTTTTCAATATATTTACAAATGACTTGCTTCCAATATCTTAAGTATGCAGAGAACATCTGCCTTGTTTCAAGAGATATACACTTCAAGAAAACTGGGGACAACCTGACATGGAAGCCATCACTGGCTGTTGCAAGAAATGGAGATTTAAGCCCAGCGTGTCAAAGACAGTAACGTCGAGCTTCCATCTCAACCACATCAATGAACTCAACATCTTCTTATATGAAGAATGACTGTGTCATAAATATAAAGAGAAGGGTAAACCCCTTTAAAATCCCTCCTGGCCAGAGGAAAAATCCTCTCACCTGTAAAGGGTTAAGAAGCTAAAGGTAACCTCGCTGGCACCTGACCAAAATGACCAATGAGGAGACAAGATACTTTCAAAAGCTGGGAGGAGGGAGAGAAACAAAGGGTCTGTGTCTGTCTGTATGCTGCTTTTGCCGGGGATAGAACAGGAATGGAGTCTTAGAACTTTAGTAAGTAATCTAGCTAGGTATGTGTTAGATTATGATTTCTTTAAATGGCTGAGAAAAGAACTGTGCTGAATAGAATGACTATTCCTGTCTGTGTGTCTTTTTTGTAACTTAAGGTTTTGACTAGAGGGATTCTCTATGTTTTGAATCTAATTACCCTGTAAGGTATCTACCATCCTGATTTTACAGAGGGGATTTCTTTACTTCTATTAAAAGTCTTCTTGTAAGAAAACTGAATGCTTTTTCATTGTTCTCAGATCCAAAGATTTGGGTCTGTGGTCACCTATGCAAATTGGTGAGGATTTTTACCAAACCTTTCCCAGGAAGTGGGGTGCAAGGGTTGGGAGGATTTGGGGGAGAAAGACGTGTCCAAACTACGATTTCCAGTAAATCCAGTTAGAGTTTGGTGGTGGCAGTGGAGATCCAGGGACAAAGGATAAAATTAATTTGTACCTTGGGGAAGTTTTAACCTAAGCTGGTGAAAGTAAGCTTAGGAGGTTTTCATGCAGGTCCCCACATTTGTACCCTAGAGTTCAGAGTCGGGGAGGAACCTTGACAGACTGGCACATGACCCTAAGTCAGTACATCTTGAAGTAATTCTAACTCACACGCTTACCTAACAAGGACCACCTAATCAAGGAAGCTCAGAAGATAAAGAGCAGAAATGGTCTCCTAAATAAGCTTGTGGGCTCAACTTGGGGAACTAATGAGTAAACACTGCACAGTTTGGCACTAGTTCTCTGCTACTCAGCTGGAGAATACTGTGCTCCTGTATGGCTAAACTCTTCCCACACAAAGCTAGCTGGTGTACAACTGAATCAAACGATGAGCATAACAACAAGAGAGACCAACAAATACCAAGTGATACGAGTCCTCTTTAATACCCTGTCTCCTAACATCAAGCCTTATATTACAGCAAAGAACCTCCCTGACAAAATTCAGAAGATACCACAACTACCACTTTTCAAAGATATATGGGAAGCCCGTCATCGCTGACTCATCAGCAGAAGACCTATCTGTTTACTACATTGCCAACCATCTCTACAGCAGACACTGCCACTCCGTGACAAGCAGAATGGTAATGATCTGCTCTCTCTTAAGAAACTCCCTCCCCATCACTCAGTCAGATAAGCAACTGCCTGGCTTTGAGCTGCCATGCTATCTCTGTTGCAAGCTCAACCATTTCAGATGAGGGTGGGTGAGGTAGGAGACTCATGACCACACCTGGGGGACTCAAACAGCCCTCAGTGCAGCGGCAGAGTGAAGGATGTTGCACACCTACTAAATAGCTGCTCATGTCATGCTGGTCTACCAGGATGACTTTCCAGAATCCACACTGCTGATTCCAAGGCTACTGAATGGCTAAAACATGTGATGCCAACCTAAGCCCTTTTGACATTTTTCTTTTTTCCCCTCACTTATACATCTCTGTTTTATCTCCTTACTTCATATTTTGAACTTTTTCCCATTTTACTGTAGCACTTGTACATTTGCTAATAAAATAATTAATCATAAAAATAATAATAAAATTTACCAAAAATATTAGCTTGAAATTCTAACAATGTCAAGGAATCTCAAAATTTGTTTTATTCATCTTGAGTTACTACTAGTAGCTTTTAAGGTTGGTTTGTTGTTTTTGTTTTTTTTGTTTTTTTTTTTAATTTGGGTGATTAATTTTAGGGATAATCGCTACAAACATTTAATCTCTGAGGACTCTAAAAGGTCCTTCAACAGACGTAATGCAGACTTTTCAATCATACCTCATAGATTTCCTAATTTCCTAAACTTTACCATACTCAATTCTAATACCCTAGTATTGCGTATACGTGAACAATTCTTTAGAATGGTGAATTCAGATAGCCCATAGTCACTGGCACCAAAATTTCACTTTACTCTCGATCAGTTCTCCTCTAGTTGTAAGAAATGGTTCATGATGTCAACTTCAGATCATAAGATTGTCTTATGTAACTTATTAACAATTTTGAGCATTATGTTTGGCTGATATCTGGATAGTTAAAATTCCCCATGAAAACTATATCCCATTTCAAATATCTCAATAATTGGTCTAGAATTTTGTTTGTAGTTCTTCTTCAATCTAGGAGATCCGTGATAGATGCCCACTGTCATTTCCAATCTCTTTTTAATTCTCTGGACCCTATTCACAAAATTTCATCGTTACACCATTTACTGTCTCATTCTCTGGCATCCTTGATATGGACTAATATAGATTGAACAATCTATATAGATATTCAGATTATGAAAATCATCCTTCCACGTTAAATTTATATCACCTAAAATCAGGGATTCTCAAACTTTTTAAAAATTGTGGTCCACATCCGAATAGAGAGATTTTATGGCTCATCCCACACCAATTCCTAATCAGATAATATTTTAGTGAAACTACAGCAGTTATTAAGAAAGAACTGTATATAGCGTACTTTTGGCTTTCAGTGCTATTTAGCAAGTAAAAACAAAGAAAAGAGCTAACACCAAGGACATGGTCTGCTGCACTGTGGACTAACTGAAATTTTTAAAATGCTAGACCTTCTTCATTGCAAGGCCCGCGAGCCAGTGGCGGCTCCCATTGACCCTAAGTGCGGCTCCCTAGGTTTCCTCTAAGCTACATGGCTGCACAGCAGGCTATAAATAGCTGAGCAGCAGCTCTAAAGAGCCACACAGCAGGGACCTGGAGAGGAGAGGTAGGTGGGAACTGGGGAGGGGAGCAAGTTTCAGGCTTGCAGGGCTGCTGTGGGCCTCTCCCACAGCCCCAGAGCTCCCTGCTGCCAGCAGGGGCAAGAGAGGGCCCCTCTCCCCGGAGCTCCCGTGCTGCCTGTCAGCAGTGGGGAGAGAGGGCCCCTTCCCCCAGAGCTACCTGCTGGTGGCAGGGAGAGGGCTGTGGGGGGTGGGTGGGGGGGGGAAAGAGTTCTCTGTCCCCAGCCCTGGGGCAGCACTGCCTGCCCCCCAAACTCCTTATCCCCAGCCCCACTCCAGAGCCCACATCCCAGCCAGAGCCCCTCCATCCCAACCCTCTGCCCCAGCCCTGAGCCCCCTCCTGTACCCCTCATCCCTGGCCCTACCCTGCAGCCCTCACTCCAGCACCCCACCCTCTGCCCTACCCTGGGCCACTTCTCACACTCCAAACCCCTCAGCCCAACCCCCCATGGCTCTCACATTGAAGGGGTTTTTTTTTGTTTTTTTTTTTACCAAAGTGGCCCCCACTTCAAAAATAGTTAGGAGCACCGTGCTAGAGTGTTCACACTTGCAGAGAGTTGCAATAATCCCACTTGGAGATCCTGAAGGCCAGAATCACAGCGATCAGCCCTGAATCTCACTTATGAGGGGGACTGGGAAACTGGCAGGGAATAACTGTGTTTGCAAGTGGTTCTTTGCTTGATTCTTGAGTAATTAATGGAAAACATCACATTGGGCAGTAGTTGCCAAGATCTGCTGGTCTAGAAACAGCCAATTCTAAAAAACCGAATTTATGGCATACATTACAACTATATGTCTCTCTCTCTTTCTGATGATTCCAGTTCAAGTGCTTGTTTTCTTGATGGTGGACTGGATATTGCTAGCCTCAGTATGAGGCACTCTCTTTGGCAGAACTGCCTAATGCAGGGTTACTTTCACCTTCCTCTCCAGCAGCTGGTATGGCTACTGTCAAAGGTGCAATTCCTGGATTAGATGAATCACTGATATAAACCAGTATGGCAATTCTACTGTTCCTAATTGCAACTGAAGCTCTTGCATATTTTCCTCCCTAATGGAAAAATGTTGACACTTCATACACATGCAGCTCTCATGATAACGTTTAAATAGGACACTGCACACATTCCACTTGGAATTCCTGGGATCTTCCAGGAGCCATTTCTTATATCGTTCTTTTATTTTCATTTCAAGATAACTAGCCTCTTGTTGGATTTGTTACCACCTTAACTCACCTATTAGCAATCTCCTGATTACTGCTAGGTTAACATTAAAAAAAAGAAGTCTCTGTCCCCTCCCACAGTTCACCAGTCAGCACCTTAAATCCCATTCAGAACAAACTCCATTTGTTTGGATACACAGTCTTATTCTGCAGCTAAATGCCTTCAGCTGGACACTTATTTACATTGTAGCTTTCCAAACAAGTAGTAACCTCTAGATTGGTCAGTTCTTTGAACTGCTATTATTTTTACTGTCTCTTTAAATAACATTCCAGATAAATAAAAGTCTTTAAAATTATTTCAAAGTATTAATTTAATGATGTCCGTTCAAGTTTAAAACACAATGGCATTCCTAGGACCGCAGAAGACAAAATTGACATAACATAAATCAAATACTAAGGATCTAATGTCTGCAGACTACATATTTTGACATCAGTATAAATAAAAAATTGGTAGCTTACATGAAAATCAAATGAATCTCTTCACATATATGAACTACCAAAAATCAATGGTGGGCCAAAAAAAATTGTCTTTTGGTAGCACATGATGTTATCAAATTAACTGTTCACCCAAATTAGATTTGGAGCCAAACTCTGCATTTTTCCTTAACAGCAGGAAAATTCCTCTTAAACAAGAAGCTCAGGGAATCAATTTCTATAAAAATTAATCTCTTTAAAAAAATTTAGTCCTTAAGACTTTAAAGATAGCTCCCAATATAAGCCAAATAAAAGTCAATTGGATGTTGTCTTCTTGAGTCTACAAAGCAGGTTCCCACTTCTTTGTTGTTCTTCATGATTTTCCTAAGCAGCTTGAAATTAGTAAGACTCTGGTCAGTTTCACTCATCTATTCAAAACTCTACAGGCAATGTGAAACTGATCAGAATAACCTAAATTTCACAGGTTTCAGAGTAACAGCCGTGTTAGTCTGTATTCGCAAAAAGAAAAGGAGTACTTGTGGCACCTTAGAGACTAACCAATTTATTTGAGCATGAGCTTTCGTGAGCGATGAAGTGAGCTGTAGCTCACGAAAGCTCATGCTCAAATAAATTGGTTAGTCTCTAAGGTGCCACAAGTACTCCTTTTCTTTTTGCTAAATTTCACATTGCTGCTTTCCCAAGTAACAACAAAGACAGGAACTGAAGTACTCACAAAGAAGGATGATGCCCCACAAAAGATCTGCGGGAAATACAAAAGATGGAGCCCACTGAAGCAGGTCTCAGATTCAGCTGGTACCAGCACCTCCTTCATGCTGCCTTCTTGTTCTACAGAATATAATTTTTTTTCGTGAAAGCTAAGTCTCTATATGTTATAATTGCCAATACAGCCTCAAAATATGACCCAAATGTAATAGATGCAGTGACAACTGTTTGTTTGCAGAACCTAAAACTAAAGTTCTAATGTATTATGTGCACCATTCAGCTACATGGGTGCTAAGTCAGATGCCAATGATAATACTTTAAATGCTAACATTGTTTACTCTTTCATGGCTCAAAGTATATAAGAAAAGAGAGGGAAGATCATATTTTCAAGTTCTGAAACATCTAATGTGCCAGTTCATTTTGGCACCACCCATGGGTTCACTTGGTATATACCGTGACAGAAGTGGAGCTGATACGTAACAATCTATAATAATTTTATGAACATTGTATGTAATAGTGAGTGAGGGAAGTTATTCTACATTGGATTATAAAACTTTCCTGTGTGAATGCACTGAGCTAATTTACACTGGTGCTGTGGGGAAGAACAGGGAAGCAACATAATGGCTTCCCAGATAAGAACATCTAGGTACACAACAGAAAGACAATGGACAAGCTGTTAGTTTAAAAGTTTGTCACCAACAAAATGCAAGCCTTGTTCTGCCAAGGCTGGAAACTAACAGGTCACCAGGCTAACAAGTGACTTTGCCATTGAGAAGGAGTGTGATCAAAAGGACTATACACAACTTTACAAGGAGTCTCTCCCTGAGTCTGGATGAGAAATGGTTTGGCAGTTTAGGGAACTGAGTATGCCCTCCAGATCCTAGAGGTCTCAGAATAGTCTTCAGGAAATTAGACCAACCAGGGTCCCTATGTGGAAGATGGTTAAATGCCTGATAAACTAGGCTGGTTTATAGTTTTTAAGATACACACTACAGAGAGAACATTTGTTCTAAATAAATAAAATTTTGCTTTAAGGAAATTGTATGGCCACTGATTACCACTGTCTTTGCCCCAGAGGGTAACAGAATGTCAAAGTCTGAGCTTAACTCAGACCTGCAGAGGTGATCAAGTTTGATACTCAGGGGACTAAAACTTAACACGCAGTCTGAGAGCAGAAGTGTTAGGGGGCTTACTCCTTCACCCGCTTCCTTCCCTGGTCCTTCTCACATAAACAGAGAGCAACAATACCCAAAGTCCAAAGCTGCAAACAATTCGATGTTTATTGGGGTGAACTTCCAGCAAGCATGATTCCAGTTTCCTTCCTCAGTGTCCTCCTTCCCAGCTCTGACACCACAGAGCCTTACACCTGTGTCCTTGTTCATATTTTGTGTTGTTTGTCTTGTTGCTAGCATTGTTGTGTTTTAATGAACAGAAAACCTCATGACATGGGTGGGGGATGGCGTCAAAAGGCTGACCTTGCGGGGGGGAAGATGTGTATGGGAATGCAAAATGCTCATCTAGGAGGCCAGCACCTGTGTAATAGCTACCATGGTACCTGGAAATGGAATGGCAACCAAGGTGGTCCCCACAAGCCCTATGGAAATAATGAGAAGGGGAGGAGCTCACTGGGAATCAATGGAGGGGTGTGTAAAATAGTGTAAATCAACAGAAGATGTTTGGATGTGCCCCTCTCCTATGACTATAGAGGAGCAGGATCAATGGCCTATGCAAGGGGTGGACAATTGGGTGTACTGCGTATAAGGCGTTTTGCTGGGAATGTACATATTACTGGGGGCATAATTACACCAGCCCATAACCAAACTACACACATCTACATGCTGCTATATGGACTTTGGTGCACAAATGGACCTGTGAATCTTATTGCTGTAAATAAGCCAGGGCCCACTGCCTGATTCCATACCAAGTGGTCAAGCTGGTTTGGACAATATCCCATTTCTCTGTGAACATTCAATGGACTTATGATATGGACAAAAGCAAGCAAAACCTGCAGGGGCAGCTTGTTGCAACTGCCAGCAACTGGACAGATAAGATCGTGACCTTGTCGAAGGAGGAGAGGCAGTGTTTTGGGGGTGTCTAAGATGTTGGTCCATACTGCAGTGGTCAGGACTTGGTGTTGCTGTGGATTTTGTATTGTTAACTGTACTTGTGTTACGTTGCATAGGGAGATAACCTATAAGTAATGTAATAAGCCCTCCAAACCCTGCAGTGTACTAGACAACCCGGACCCAACCTTCTCAGGCCCACTCTAATGGGAAGTCTGGAACACTAATTGGAATAGGTGTGGTATGCCCGTTCGAGAGAAGGTGCAGGGCACTATACTACACAAGGGGCAGTGGGACAAATGGAATATCGACACCTTCCACAGTGATGCCTGGCCCTATCAGGAAATGTGTCGCCATATGTCCTATGCTTTTCCAGGGATACCTGGGCAGGAGGATCCCAAAAGAAAAAGAAAAAAAAGGGGGGGAGTGTTAGGGATATAGATATTCAGGCCTGTCTGTAAAGGCCTATACTCTAAGAATTTAGGTGTATTCTTACCACTTGGCTAGTTATAAAGATACAAAAGAAAGAATCAAAATCACTGTCTGCCGGTGTAAGGGCCTTCTCTTACTGTGAAAGTCTGAGGCGCTGTGCTTAGGCTAAGGCCTTTGGCTAAGCAGCAGAGGCAGCCATAAGCTAGGAATCGAACAGTCACATCCTCACATTCCAAACTAGTCACACTGAAATCAGGTGCTATTGGGCTGTTAGGAATACAATCCTGTCCTGATAATGCCTATCGCCTCCAGAGAAAGGGAAGTGCCTAGAAAATGTAAAAGGAAACTTAGTTTGATAGCATCCTGTCTGGCAAGAACTCACTTATCAATAGCTGGGATGTGAAATACTCACTTCTGTATTGTCTTGTCATTATAGTTCCCACTTTGCTATTGCTTGTCTGTATAATCTCTGTCTGGTTCTGTGATTGTTCCTGTCTGCTGTATAATTAATTTTGCTGGGTGTAAACTAATTAAGGTGGTGGGATATAATTGGTTACATAATCATGTTACAATATGTTAGGATTGGTTCGTTAAATTTCAGGAAAATGATTGGTTAAGGTATAGCAAAGCAGAACTCAAGTTTTACTATATAGCCTGCAGTCAATAAGGAAGTGAGTGGGTGGGTGTGGGGAAAATGGGAACAGGGAACGTGGGTAAGGAAATTGGAATCATGTTTGGCTAAGGGCAGGAATGGGAACAAGGACACAGGTGTAAGGCTCTGGGGTGTCAGAGCTGGGAAGGAGGACACTAAGGAAGGAGACTGGAATCATGCTTGCTGGAAGTTCACCCCAATAAATATTGAATTGTTTGCACCTTTGGACTTTGGGTATTGTTGCTCTCTGTTCATGCAAGAAGGACCAAGGAAGGAAACGGGTGAAGGAATAAGCCCCCTAACAAGAAGAATCGCATGATTCCATCCTAAGCGAGAGGTGATGGCCTGATATATAGGGGGCTAGCCTCAGAGAGGCCAAGAGAAGCCAGAGGCGCAGTTCATCCAGGGACTGTGACACACCACCACTTTTTTCTGCCTCCAGTCATGAAGAAGCCAAACCCAAAAAGCTTAGGAAAGCCCAGTGGGATTTTAAACCCCCCCCCCCTCCCCAAAGGGGAGCCAAGCAGGACCTATGAGCATCACCAAGACCAATTCAAGCCTGAAAAATTCAACAGAGCCCATGAATGTATTCAGACTCTACTGAAAAGAAGCCACACCCAGAGAACAGGCATGACCATATTTTGAACATTGTACAATTTACTGTAAGCGGTGTCTCAAAGGACAGAGCTTATTGGGTGAAGCTTGTAAAAAATACATCACTTCCTTCTTTCCCCAAAATCTGACCCCTACCTAGCATCATTGAGAGTCAGTACTCTTGCAAAACTTATTGCACCCTCCCTGCTGCCAGAAGCTGGGAATAGCAGAGGACATGGACTTCTAGCCAGAGCATTTCCTGCTCATGAAGATCACTTGCACACCTCCCGCCTCCCAACATTTAGTATTGACCAATATAGCTACTGGATATAGTGCTTTGACTAAAAGTTGACTGGTAAATTTTTAAAACCTTGGCTTAATGAGCTAGCAAAGACCTTGAGCACTAGAAAGGAGATTAGCAAGGTCTCAAGAAGATGACAGGATTTGAATAGTTCAGAGAACTATCAAGTCTAGTCTAGACTGAAGCCTTAAGTCAACCTAGCTACATCACTCAGGGCTATGATAAATTTCACTCTCTGAGCACCATAGTTAGGTCAACCTAACCCCTAGTGTAGATGCAGCTAGGTCGACAGAAGAGTTCTTCCATCAACCTAACTACCACCTCTCAGAGAAGTGGATTAACTACATCAACAGGAAAAAACCCTTCCGTCAATGAAGGAAGCTTCTACACTACCGCACTGCAGCTGTGCTGCTCTAGCATCTGTAGCCTTACTGTCTCATTAACAGAACTAGGACTCGAAAGAAGCTGATTGACAAGTTATTTTCAAGTTGCCAAGTTATGTGACTTCATAATTGTAAGTAGAGATAAAAATAGTCTTCTGAAATGCAGAGAAGGGAATACAAGATTTTTTCCCTATTATTATTAGGGAAATTATTCAATTATTAAAAACGTGTACAAATGAAGGCAATAAAATGAAGCACCTTGTCACCCATTTGTATATTTTGCATTTGCAAAATGTCAAAGTATAATAGTGGCTCAACACTAAGGCCTGGAGAATAGGTCCTTAGATCCGTACTCTCCCTTCAGTCCCAAAGTTCGGCTGAGACCTGGCGAAGCATAGTGCAAGAAAACTCTAGAGGACAAAGTGAACAAAAAGGATGTATGAACAGAGCAAGTCACTAAGCCTGGTCCAACTGACTCGGACTTGTGGGGCTGAAAACAACAAGGGAGATGTTCAGGCTCCGGGACCGGGCCAGGCGGTTGGGTTTCAGATCCTGGGGTCCAGCCCCCTGCTATTTCTAGCCCTACAGTATGCACCCAAGAGCCTGGGTCAGTTGACCCGAGCTCTGAGACACCGCCACGGGGTCTTTTACTGCAGCGTGACGTCCCCGGAGAGACCCAAACAAATTCACGCTGGGATCTGAGGGTCAAGCTGGATTTTCCCCCATTCTCTTGGGCCACCACCAATAACGCCTTTCTAAACCGAATTAAGCCCCAGTGACCACCGTCTCCTGCCACACCAGTGCAGCCCCATGGCTTCGGGGAGCGGGCACGGGCGGGAGGGCGCGGAGGAGCCCGTGGCTGCGCAGGGAGGACACGGACCCAGCTCCAGCGAAGAGCGCCGGAGACTTGGTTTGGTCGCTCCGGGGCTGTCAGCTCAGGGGCCGGGCCGGGCCAAAGCGGCCGCTCCCAGCTCTGGGGCCCGCAGGGAGCTCGGCTGGGCCCGCCGGGCTCGGGATGCCGCAGCGCCGCGCGTCCCCGCCACCGCCCGCCTTCGAACTTGTGGCCGGCCTGGGGGAGACTCAGACCCGCCCCCGCTCCTGGCTCGGCGGCATCGGAGCAGGGGGGTCGGGGTCACCCCGCTGGGAACCAGCCCCGCCGGCCCGCCTGACCCTGCGCCATGTTGTTGAAAGGAGCCGGTGGGGACCCGCGGAGCCGCCTCCGCGCCCCGTTACTCACCCGCCGCCCCGGGCGGCAGCAGCAGCAGCAGCAGCGCCCCGGCCGCCAGCGAGAGGAAGGCCCAGGGCCGCGGCGGGGCCGTTAGCTCCATGGCGCCGCCCGCTCGCGCCGAGATTGAGCCTCGCGCCCCCTCCCCTCCCGAGACCCAGAGAGACCCGAGGCCCCCCGCCCCCGCCACTGCCTCCCCCCCATTGGCTGCGGCGACCCCGTCAGTCCCGCCCCCTTCCCTTTAAAGAAAGAACCAGCCGCGCCGAGACGGCTCAGGGTGGATGCCGTTATCCCGCCCGGGGCGGGGGCGGGGGCTACAGCCCACCTGGTCGCTGTCAGCGCTGCTCGTGGGTAACAGCCGCCGCTCACCTTAATCTGCCCCAGTTAGCAGCCACAAACCCAGCAGAAGAAACATTGGTGGTGGTGGTGGTGGTGCTGCTGGACCCCCTGCCTTGGAGTGGTTTCCATCATATACAGGGTTTACACTTTGGTTCAACTCTGTCAGCCCCCCCCCCCCCCCCACACACACACACACACAAATTGTTCCAGCAGGCTTAAGAGGAAATAATATTTATGAGTTGTTAGGCTGAAACGGACTCCCTCTCTTGGGACAGAGAACCGGAGGCAGTGGGGTTGCAGTATTTCCAAATTTCACAGGGAGCATTAAGGAAAGTGAAATCTTTTACAGTTGGGGTGCTTGAAGTGGTCTCCATCATATACAGGGTTTACAGTTTGGTTCAATGGCTCTCTGTACCCCCGCTGCACAAATTGTTCCAATGCCACTGTCTACAATGTTAAGACCATTTGTGTTTTAACAGCTTATAAAAGCTTTAACTTCTGAATTTCAGTGTTGATTGTCATTGAATAGTGCCCCCCATAATGTCCCAAAACTATGAAAATGTAAATTGATAATCTGTAAAAATGCTTAAAAATAAACATCAATATTATCTGTTGAAATTATTTAAAAAATAAAAATTGAACTCTGCCAAGTCTACCTCAGGGGCTTTCCATTTGCATTTTAGTAGGACCTCCCATACTGCTACAGTTTCCAGTTCTAGTAGTTTGATTGTCTTATACAAGACTGTCAGGTCACCTCTCTGACTAGCAGCTTCAGGCACTTCACATTTTCTATCAGACGCCCTTTTGTCTTTCCAGCACTCCTTTTTACCTCTCTGTCTAAGCTCTGTATTCTTCTTGTGACTTGCTTCTCTACTCATATATATCAGCATTCATGCATTTTTTCTTTACTCCAGTGAAACTCAGACAGACTTGGGAGCCGCTAGTGGCTCTTTAATGTGTTTTGTGTGGCTCTTTGCAACACATGATATTAAAACACTGTGATTTAACTTTAACCAGTCTAAGTTATTAATCAGTCAGGATGCTTTTATTGTGTTACTAACCAATTGTAGAAGACTTGGTCATTCATTTTGCTGTGAGAATAATATATATTGAAAATGAAAGAATGAGTTCACACTACTGTGGCTCTTTTGGGTAATGTTGATTGCTAATTTGGCTTCTGAACCACTGAGTATAATGCTTTACACTTCTCTTTTCCATTGATGCCCAAGTAGCTTCACTAATCTGTTCTTCCCTTTTAGATTTTGTTATTAGAACTGCCTTTGTATTTTCTTGGTAGCACTCTTTGATGTTTTTGTATTGAATATCAATGTGAGGAGTAGGATGCTGGTAAAAATATTCAGCTCCCTTTGCAGAGACCTGCTGTCTTCTGTCCACTTTTCTGGAGGTATCAGAGACAGAAGCTGGTGTGTGCCAGATTGATTTTGCGCGTTTCAGCAATCCATCCCTAATTGGTGTGGCCAATCTCCCTGGAGCTGTAGAGTGGAGAATGTCCAGGAGTTTATGTTGCTTCTCCTGTATTATCTCAAGGGGGATATCCAGAGTAACAGTTCATAGAATCATAGAATATCAGTGTTGGAAGGAACCTCAGGAGGTCATCTAGTCCAACCCCCTGCTCGAAGCAGGACCAATCCCCAACTAAATCATCCCAGCCAGGGCTTTGTAAAGCCTGACCTTAAAAATATCTAAGGAAGGAGATTCCACCACCTCCCTAGGTAACGCATTCCAGTGTTTCACCACCCTCCTAGTGAAAAAGTTTTTCCTAATATCCAACCTAAACACCCCACTGCAACTTGAGACCATTACTCCTTGTTCTGTCATTCCACACCCCTGAGTGACTTAAATTATACTGAAGTAAGCGCTGGTGTCTACAAGCCCTTAGAGTGGTGTGGGGGAAGCAGCACAGGCAAAATTTCATCCCCTACACCAGGGCAAATGTTTTGGCCAGAGGGCCACATCTGGGTATGGAAATTGTATAGCGGGCCATGAGTGCTCGTGAAATTGGAGATTGGGTTGTGGGAGGGCTCTGCTGGGGATGTGGGCTCTGGGGTGGGGCCAGAAATGAGGAGTTCAGGATGTGGGGGGGGCTCCAGGTTGGGATGCGGAGGGGAGGGCTCTGGCTGGGGGGTGCAAGTTCTGGGGTGGGGCTGAGGATGAGGGGTTGGGGGTGCAGGAGGTTGCTCTGGGCTGGGACAGAGGGGTTTGGAGGCAGCAGGGGGATCAGGGCTGGGGCAGGGGGTTGGGGCAGGAGGTTGGGGCATGGGAGGGGGTCAGAGGTGCAGGCTCCTGGCAGCACTTACCTCAAGCAGTGGCATGTCCCCTCTCCGGCTCCTACATGGAGGCGTAGCCAGGCGGCTCTACATGCTTCCCTGTCTGCAGATGCTGCCCCTGCAGCTCCCATTGGCCGTGGTTCCCAGCCAATGGCAGCAGTAGGGGCAGGGGAAGCGTGCGGAGCCCCCTGGTTGCCCTGGGGGAGCTTGGTGGGCTGCAGGAAATAACTCCGGGGAGGAAGGGGAGGAGCTTGGCGGGATGCAGGAAATAACTTGTCAGTTATTAGCCAGTAAAATTGCTGGATTTTAATGTAGTAGTCACTAAAGTTTCTGAATGTATAAGTTAATATTCAATTATCCTTTAACAAATAAGCATACTGATGTAAACACAAACACAAGCACACATTTACCACACAAGCCACTGAAAATCTCATTTTTTCTACTTTACTTTCTCCATTTTCCTGAACTGCTGTTTGGAACTACATCATTTTAAATCGTAAAAGTTAAATCTATAATATGTATCAAAGATTAAACAAACATATTAATTAATATAAGTGTTCATAAAAAAAATGTTAGCAGTAGTAAACTAAACTTTCTAATGAAAGTGCCAAAAGAGAGTTTTAAAGAATACTTGAATTTCAGTAAGTGGTGTATAACAGTTGTATGGAATAAGAGAATACTGCCATCATGTCATCTGCCCATTTTGAAGTGTGTTAAACTTCTGTGTTCTTCTTATGTACACTGTCTAGCAGATTTCACCCATCTGGTCTCTGATGAGTTCATACACAAAACAAGTCTTTTAGTAGTCTGCTTTTATTTTTTCCAGTGAATTGCTGATTTTAACTAGTCTTTCAGATGTGTAAAGCTGTAAGTCTTGCTCAGGGTTTCTGATACCAGTATTCCTTCATCAGTTTTGCAAGAGCTGTTAGAGTCTAAACCAAGCACAATAAAAATAATTACGTGCTAGAGTTTTAAATGATTTTAAAAAATGTAAAAGACATTTAGTTAATTTCACACATTACTCCCAATATACACTATGGTTTGAGTCAAGTATCAATAATCTGTTCTAATATTTTGAACATAAACACGTTAGAACCAAATGCTAACCCAAATATTTTAGTTTCTAATTTAGATATGTAATGGAAAACTTACATATGCAGGGAAGTTTAATAGCAAAAGAAAGGTAATTTACCAGTAAAGATTGTTCTCCTTAATGACATGGTACTCTGTAAATGCACACTACAGGAAAAGTTGGATGACCTACCATGAACCACAGAATGAATTTCAAAGTAGTTAACCACTGTGGGTATGCACACACCTCCTTTGGAAGCAGGGTTCAAGTTATTAAAGCCCCCATTCTCTACATACAGACTCCTTTAAATCTCTGAAATGGAAAGGTGGGAGGGAGGGCTAGTGTAGATCTTCTATGATGATACATTTAGAGTACAAAAAAGGAGTACTTGTGGCACCTTAGAGACTAACCCATTTATTTGAGCATAAGCTTTCGTGAGCTACAGCTCACTTCATCAGATGCATACTGTGAAAAATACAGCAGATGTTTGTTTTTATACACACAAATCATGAAAAAATGGGTGTTTATCACTACAAAAGGTTTTCTCTCCTCACACCCCACTCTCCTGCTGGTAATAGCTTATGTAAAGTGATCACTCTCCTTACAATGTGTATGATAATCAAGGTGGGCCATTTCCAGCACAAATCCAGGTTTTCTCTCCCCCCCACCCCCGCCAAACCCACTCTCCAGTTGGTAATAGCTTATCTAAACAGCTTATCTACCAACAGGAGAGTGGGTTTGTGTGAGTGTAGGGGGGGGAGAAA
Organism: Chelonia mydas; assembly: GCF_015237465.2. Taxonomy (NCBI): domain Eukaryota; kingdom Metazoa; phylum Chordata; order Testudines; family Cheloniidae; genus Chelonia; species Chelonia mydas. The sequence goes on from NC_057850.1 coordinate 151,077,486, forward strand.
ACCTGGATTTGTGCTGGAAATGGCCCACCTTGATTATCATACACATTGTAAGGAAAGTGATCACTTTACATAAGCTATTACCAGCAGAAGAGTGGGGTGTGAGGAGAGAAAACCTTTTGTAGTGATAAACACCCATTTTTTCATGATTTGTGTGTATAAAAACAAACATCTGCTGTATTTTCCACAGTATGCATCCGATGAAGTGAGCTGTAGCTCACGAAAGCTTATACTCAAATAAATGGGTTAGTCTCTAAGGTGCCACAAGTACTCCTTTTCTTTTTGCGAATACAGACTAACATGGCTGTTACTCTGAAACCTGTCATTTAGAGTACAATTACTGACAACTCACTCTTTTATAACAATACCCTTTCAGATCTCTAGGGTAGGCAGCTAGCTAGCAGTGACAGTCCTCTGGAGGGTGATTCAGTACAACTGAACAGAATCGAGTGCTTTGCCTAGATTAGACATTTTCTCGAAGATTTCCTATTATTGCCTCCACTGATGCAGTTCTCTTAACAAGAGTATCAACGACTGGAGGACTGCTGTGACAAAGGATGTGTCAGCTACAGAAGCTTGCACCAAGGTGTAATGTCTCACAAAGGTGCAAACAGATCCCCACGTTGCTGCTTTGTGAATTTCTATTAGGAGGAATGTCCCAGAGTGAGACTACCGAAGCCATCTGGGTTCTAGTCAAGTGGTTCCTCTCACCCTGTAGAGGAAGGGTAGCCTCTAACTCAGCGTTTCTCAGACGTGGCCACATGCGGCCATCAGGGGCTTTTCTTGTGGCCACAGCCTCCTGGGCAGTGGTTTGGGAGAGCGGCGGGCAAAGCAGCAGCCCCTCCCCAGGGACCACCAGCAATGGTTGGGTCCCGCTTCCCTCTGGAGACACACAAGCTGGAGGAGCAGGCAGCTAGTGAGTTCCCCACCTTCCAGGGAGTGGTGGGGTTGGGCTTCAGTTCTGGGGTGGTGGGCGGCAGGCTCCAGCCACGGGGCTTTGGGCTCTGTCCCCAGGCCCTGTTCCCTGGGTGTGGGGCTTTGGGCTCTGTTCCCTAGCTGTGTGGTGGAGGGCTCTGTCCCTGAGCTTAACCCACCCCCATCACCTCTGGCCCCTGCTGCCACCCCCAATGCCCCACACCCCCTGCCCCCTGCTGCCTCTGTACCTATCTCCCCATCCAGGGCTTAATTTGTCCCCTGGCTTGCCAGGGCTGAGTAAATCTGCTGTGAAAAGTGATATTAACAAACATACAAATATCACTTTTCACAGCACACTTACTTATAGCTAGCAAGTCTAAAAAAAAAAACCCCAACAAACCCACAAACCCAAAAAAGCAAAAGAAACAACAAGAAAAAAGACAAGAATGTTCAAAGTCTTATTTGTGTTTCTATTCTGTTTTGGTCCTCTAAAGAATAGAGACAACTGCACATTATTTGTATTATTGAGTCTGCAAAAAAAACCAAACCCTACATAGATAAATTATAATGATTTGGACATGTATATGTGCATTTTTATTTGTTTTTCCTAAAGTTAATTAAGTATTTTAGGTAAGTGAAGTGTCTGATTCAAATGGAATTCTGAGATGACTTTTGGGGGTGAATTTAGGATGTAATCTAAAAGAAATCTTGTCTTTATGGAAGATTGCATAAGGTGAATCAATCATAAAGCTCAGCTACCCTTCTAGTTGAGGTGATGGCAACTAGACAGGCAAAATTCACTGAGATGGGTTAAGGAGCATGAGGCCAAGGGTTCAAACAGAGCATTTGTTAATGCCAAAAGAACGAGATTGAGGTCCCATGTTGGGGTAGGTCTCATCACAGGAAGAAAGATTCTGACCAGACCTTTCAGAAAACATACAGTCACAGGATCAGGATGAGCAAAAGATAGAGTGGTTCTTAATCAGGGGATGGGAGAGTGGAGGAAGGGTGCATGTGACAGGCACTGATAGCCACAAGGTACACATGTAGGGAGCTAAGAGACAGATGTGAGTGTGATGGGTTGGATCACAGAAACCCCCTTGGGAATTGCCACCTGATTTACCAAGACTATCTCTGAACCCATTTTCCCTGGCAGCTTCGGACTTCAGTGCCTGCCTTGTTTGAGTCAGACACACTAGCCTGCTACAAACATAGACCCAGGTGTGAACAACATCCCCGAATAGCTGCAGGCTTAACTGAAAACAGCTTAAGAAGTGTTCCTGTCTCCAACACTCAGATGCCCAGCTCCCAATGGGGTCCAAACCCCAAATAAATCTGTTTTACCCTGTGTAAAGCTTATACAAGACAAACTCATAAATTGTTCACCCTCTCTAACACTGATAGAGAGATATGCACAGCTGTTTGCCTCCCCCCTCCCCCCTGGTATTAATACATACTCTGGGTTAATTAATAAGTAAAAAGTGATTTTATTAAATACAAAATGTAGGATTTAAGTGGCTCCAAGTAATAACAGACAGAACAAACCAAACAAAATAAAATAACTTCTAAACCTAATATAGTAAGAAAGTGATTACATATGAAAATCACCCAGTAAGTTTCTTTTACAGACTAGCCTCCTTCTAGTCTGGGTCCAGCAATTACTCACACCCCTGTGGTTACTGTCCTTTGTTCCAGTTTCTTTCAGGTACCCTTGGGGGGTGGAGAGGCTATCTCTTGAGCCAGCTGAAGACAAAATGGTGGGGTCTCCCAGGGGCTTAAATAGACTTTCTCTTATGGGTGGAGACTTCCTCCTATCCAGAATCCAGCTCCAAGATGGAGTTTTGGAGTCACATGGGTAAGTCACATGCCCATGCATGACTAAGTTCCTTACCAGCCAGGCCACATTCCTGGGAAATCTCAGATGTGAATTGGCATCTCCATGTTCATTGTTAGCTTAAGTGTTTCTTGATTGGACACTTACTGAGAATAGTCTTTTCTCAGGAAGCTGACCAACTGCTTCACTGAGGCTACTTAAAATTAAACAAGTACATAGCCAATATTCATAACTTTGAATACAAAAATGATGCATGCATACAAATAGGATGAATATATCCAGTAGATCATAACCTTTGCGGAGATATGTTACATGGCATAGCTAGCATAAAACATATTCCAATTATGTCAGATTTACTTTCATAAGCATATTTCCATAAAGCATTATGGGGTGCAATGTCACAGTGAGGTGTTTAAAGAAAGAACATATTCCAATATGATGGGGATATCAAAATCCTCTGAGGTTACCTGGTAATACCGTCACCAGACAGAAGATCTTTTCCACTTTGCTGTATAGCACTTTCTTGTGAACTCCATCCTATTACTGTTAAGGATGGCTTGAACGTGTCCTTTCTAGGTTCGACAGCCACCCAAATACCAGGCTACCAGGTAGCCTAGAGACGTTGAGCTTCCCGGAACAGTAGAGTGGGCACTGTCTGTTCTCTTGAGATCAAAGCAGCCCCAAGACTAAGACCCCTATCGGTCAAAATATGTTCTGCATACCACTAAATCATGTGGTCCTTGAAGAAGTATCTGCTGAGGCTGTCTGCCAATCGGTTGTGTTTCACTGGGAGGTGTACTGCAGACATGGTGATCTGGTGACGAATATACTAGTTCCAAAGACTGGTAGCTTCTATACACAAAGGGGTGGACCTTGCTCCCCCTTGTTTGTTGATGCAGAACACTGCTGTCATGTTGTTTGGTATCACTTCAACACATAGGGTTTGTATGAATGGCTGCCTGCAGTTCTAGGAGGTTTATGTGCCACCAGGATTCCTGGGGAGTCCATACCCCTTGCACTACATGCTCATCTAGATGAGTGCCACAACTAAAGAGGCATCCGTGATCAACCTCTTTTCAGGTAGGGGAAGAATGAAGGTGCCCCCCTACATACACCTGCTCCCTCTTCTCCTACTAGGTGAGAGAAGCTCTTACTTTGTGGGGCAGTGAAACTAGTTTGTCCATACTCTATCTGCTAGGCACATATACTATATGTAGCCAAGCCTGTCTGAAACTACAATGAAGACTCATGAAGCATGTCAAACAGCTAGGGATACAATTCTGTAACAGTGGTCAACACTCACAGAACCTGTTCATTTTGTCATTTCTTTCAACTCCACTGTGAATGGTCACCTCTGCCACAGAACCTTGAATTTTTGCCATTTATATGGACCGAGATGCCACAAACGGTTAGTTAGTTTGCTATGATTTAATCCTTTTTGAAACAGGACTAGGTCAAAGCAAATTAACAAACAGTTAATTAGTTCATTTTAATCATCTGCCCTCCCCCCGCTATTGGTTACCTACCCCCACGTTCTGCCCTGCTTCCTTCCCTACCCCAACTGCTCCCTCCTCCCTTACCTGTTACCTCCACCTCATCCCCCACTTATAACTCCCTTTGTGCACCCAATACAGCATCCCTTCTACTCATCACTACTCCTTACATATCTATCTGCTTTTTGCTCCTGGCCCATCTACTGCCTTGTCTCTAACCTGCCTTCCTGCCTCTGCCCTTGCCTCCCCCTCCCTTCTGCACCCACCCAGCCTGCTCTACTCCATTCCTGCCTCCCCCTGCATCTAACACCCCCCTCTGCCTTCCTCAGCTTTGCTCCCATCTCTATTCTCCCTTCTACTCTGACTTCCTCACACCCCACAGAGCCATATCCCCAGTGAAGAACTCCTAGAAGGGTCAGGGCTGGGACTTTGTCCCCCCTCCTCCCCCAAATCCTCTGTGGTGACAGCTCCCATTCTCTGCCCTTTACCCTTTGTACATCCTCCAGTCCTCAAACCCCATCCCTCATCCCCAGGTTGCCTGATCCCCAAATTCCTTCTTCCTCCCAGTTCACCTGGTCCCTTATTCCCCATACCTGGCCTGATCCCCAATCCCCTGCCCTGTGTCCCTGACTCTCCCTCCCCCAGCTCTCCTGATCTCTGACCTTGCGGGAGGTGTGGCTGGGATGGGATGTGGCAAGCTAGAGTGGATCATTGCCAAGCGGCAGGCCAGAGCACGGGACAGTGCCTCTCACTTCCCGCTGGGATGAAGGGACTTCTCCAGTGCAGGGTACTGGAGCTTGGGATCTGCCAATGAAGCACCAAGCTCAGGCACCAGGTCTGAGAGGTGGGCTAGGGAGAGAGATGGGAAAGGGGGTTGGAGAAGAGGGGAGCTGGAAGAGAGCGGGGAGAAGTCGGAGATTGGGGAAGCTGGGAGGAGAGGGGAATGGGGATGTCAAGGACTGGGGGATTTACAAGGAGGAAAGAAGGTAGAGAATAGAAGCATTCACCTCAGGGGACTCAGGATGAGGTTGGCAAAGATCCAGCCCTGCCTTTCTAAGAGCTCTGCATTGGGGACAGGGGTCTGCGGGTGTGGGTCAAGCACTGATTAATAGTTCATTCATTTGGATCTAGTCCCATTTTAAAGAGGACTACATCAAAGTGAACTAACAAAACTGTTAATGCATGACAGTAGGGTCTACAAGGTTGCTGTGGCCATAGTGTGAAATCTGTTTTTTACTGTGACTGTGCCATGAATTATGCATAATTTTACCATGACAAAATCATATCCCTACACATAGACACAGGAAGCCAAGTGACCTAGAAGGATGAGACGTGCCGACTGATAAGTTCCTTTATGGATTGGACTTCGTCCCGAGGTACATAAACTCTGGCACTGATTCAGTCCAGGATTGCCCCGATAAGCTCTGTGGTCTGTGTGGGACTAAACCAGACTTGAATGTGTTCATGCAGAGTCCCAGAGAATGTAAAAGATGGGGCAGGGTTAAGGTTCCTGTCAGTACCTCCTGATGACATCTCCCCATCAGTAACCTTCATCATAGTAGGGCAAAACTGATGATCTGTGGCAACAGGAGTAAGCTGCCACAACTTCTACCACCTGTGTGAATACCCTTGAAGCTGTTGCAAGGCTGCAAGGGAGAACTCTGTGTTGATAGTGGTTCATGCCTACTACAAACCTCAGGAATCTTATATGTATGGGGTGGATGTCTGTGAGGAAACAGCCATTCTTTATAGCAAGAGCTGTGAACCAATTGCCTTTGTTAAGCAAGGGAATCATTGATGCTCAAGTGATGATTCTGAACCTCAGTCTGCAACTAAAGACATTGAGCTGAGATCTAAGACAGGTCCCTACCCTCCCTTCTTTTCGGGGATGAGAAAATATTTTGAGTAAAATCCCTTTCCCCAGTGTTGAAGAAGTTCTGTGGCTCCCAGAAGAAGGAGGCAGGAGGGAGGGATAGCTCAGTGGTTTGAGCATTGGCCTGCTAAACCCAGGGTTGTGAGTTCAATCCTTGAGGGGGCCATTTGGGATCTGGGGCAAAAATTGGGGATTGGTCCTGCTTTGAGCAGGGGGTTGGACTAGATGACCTCCTGAGGTCTCTTCCAACCCTGATATTCTATGAGTCTATGATTCATGACTGAGTATCTTCTCATGAGAGGGATAAGTAAAAGGGGGGCGGGAAACTATGGTGTAGCTCGTATGAATGGATGTTGAGAACACATTTGTCTGTCATTATATGCCAAGTTTGGGAGAAATGAGCTAGGCAGCTAGCACATGAGCTAGGAAAACCTGTGTGGATGGATGTGGTAACTGGATTGATTTGCAGCTGTCAAAGGTCCCATCAAAAGTGATTCTTAGGGAGAGGTTGGGGTAGGAAGGTGGAATGTTTGCTACGTTGTTTCTGTGGTAGTTCATAGCCCCTCTGGTGATAAAAGGGTTGAGATGCTGGTAGGGGTTTGTCTGGTTGTGGCCTGTGGTATTTCCTGGCTGTTGCTGGAGTGTAGATCCCTAATGAATGGACAATTGCCCATGTGAGTCCTTCAATGAATGTAACAAGTCTTTTCACTGGACAGCTTGTTTCCCTCAAAAGGCAAATCCTCCATTGTAAATCAGTCTTCTTAGGGAACTCATAGGATAGGAGTCACAACACCTGACATAAGAATATAGCCATTGCCACTGAACAGGAGGCTATATTTGCTGCATCAGCTGAGGCTGGGAGGACTTACCTAGTGAGCACTCACTACTTTGATGAGCACCTAGATCTGCAGCCTATCCTCCTGGGGAAGTTTTTCAGCAAATTCAGCAAACTACATACAGTTAATGAAATTATACTTAGACATTTAATGTTTGATATTCTCCTATTCAGAACTGCAAACTAGTGGAAGTAAAAACCTTCCTTCTGAAAAGGTCCAGATGCTTAGCTTCCTTAACAGAATGGGTGGATCTGGGTTGATGCTGTCTGCCTATTTGCTTGGACTGTTAAAGAATTTGGGACAGGGTGTGTAAATTAAAATTCTGCTCCCTTGGCTAGCACAAAATACTATTCTGTTCTTTTTGAAGTGGGGGCACAGGTGGCTGTGGTATACCAGACCACTTTGGCAAGTCCTAGGATGGCCTCATTGATGGGAAGTGTCATCTTACTGGGTCCCACAGCCTATAGATGTCCAGAGATTTATGAATTGTGTATTGCACCTCCTGTAGAGCAATGGTTTTCAAACTTTTTCCAGCAACCCAGTTGAAGAAAACTGTTGATGCCTGTGACCCAATGGAGCTGGGGATGAGGGGTTTGGGGTGTGGGAGGGGGCTCTGGGCTGGGGCAGAGGGTTGGGCGGGGGTGAGGGCTGCGGTGTGGGGCCTGGAATGCGGGGTTTAGGGTGGGGGGGGGGCTGTGGGCTGGGGTGCGGGAGGGGGCTCCGGGTTTGGAGGGCTGAGGGCTGCGGCAGGGAATGGGGGCATGGGGTTGGGGTGCGGACCTACCTCTGGCGGCTCTTGGTCAGCGGAACAGCCGAGGTGCAGAGGCAGGCTTCCCGCCTGTCCTAGCACCGTGGACTGCGCTGTGCCCCATAAGCGGCCAGCAGCAGGTCCGGCTCCTAGACGGAGGTGTGCAAGTGGCACCACCCCCCCACCCAGCTCCCCTTGGCCGGGAACCAGTGCAGAGCTGGTGCTCCGGGCTGGGGCAGCACACAGAGCCCTGTGGCCCCCCTGCCTAGGAGCCGGACCTGCTGCTGGCTGCTTCCAGGGTGCAGCGCAGTGTCAGAACAGGTAGGGACTACTAGTTTTCACTGGTCAGCCACCAGGGTCCCTGGGTGATGTGCAAGGTGACCCAATGCCTTGCATTCCGTGACCCAGTATTGGGTCACAACCCGAAGTTTGAAAACCACTGCTCTAGGAGCATTTGGAGTATGTCAGTGACCTTCCTCAGCAGATTTTGAAACTGCCTGTAGTCATGACGTGGGATGGACAGTGCTTCCACCTCATTTGGGGAGGGTGATGGTAGCCTTGTTGAAGCTGGTGGTTCTGATCTTCTTCATCCACCATTGGCTTCTGACATGGTTCAGGGTCCTCTAAGCTAGGGAGGTTTGTCTAGATTCCCAATGGGCCTGTATGGACTTAGGATATCACATGTATGGGTCTTATGGCTCCCAATACAGCCAGTGAGATGGGTCAAATAGGAATTGAGGTGGACCCTACAGAGCAATGTACACTGGTCCAAAGGAGCATAATCAATTCTATTTGATCAGGATGAAGCTCAAGAAACACTGGATCCTCTATCTAAACCTTTGTCTCAACAGCAGTGGTAATGCTCTCCTATTAATGTCCCATAGGTCCCATGAAGACTATGCAGGCTACGACTCAACAGGCAATGCCAATGGTACTGTGGGTCTTGTTATGACCTGGTTAGTAGAGGGCCTCAGTAAATGACTCTTCCCCCTTCCTTGCACTCCCTGTACCAGTATTATTAGGATCTCTTTGTCAGGACTGTGTCCAACAATATCAGAGATTCAAGATCTAGGAGGATGATGATGATAACCTCAGGAGTAGTGAATCTGTTCCCAGGTGTGAAGGAGTTGTGAGGACTCCTGTCTTTCTATACCAGTGGATTTCAACACCATTAAGTCTTTATTGAGGTACAATGCTACCACCGGTGTAGGTGGCATTCAGGGCTTCTCACTTGTTGGCACCAGGCATAGTCCCGCTGTCACAGACAATGCTGGTTTCGGTGCACTCTTGCTCTTCAGAGCCAGAGGACTGGTACCATGCTCCTTGTGAGCTCCTGTGCTAGGGCACAGAGTCTCCCCAGAGTTGGAGGGAGTCTGAAAGAAGGTCCTTTTCTTGGAGGAAGACCTGGAGAGCAATTTCTCTTGCCTCTTGTCAGTGTTTTCTACCCTTCTCTTTCTCCTCTCTGGAGGAGTCCTTACTTCTAACTCTATCAGCTTCAGAACCAGAGTAACCATGGTTTGGAAGTGCTTCCTTGCTGCCTCTGCCTTGTGTACAGGAAAGGTCTGCCAGCGCAGGGTTGGAATAGGGCCTCACTGCTTGATCCCAAAGGAATTATCACAGTCTGTACTCTGATGCTTGACAGATTCAGCAAATGGAGCACATTGGGAAGATGTGAGGTTCCCCAGGCCATAGAGGCATATAAGATGGTCATTTCTGACCAGGAAATGGTTCTTGAAACATAGGACCTTGAGAAACAGGTAGGGAAAGACCTCCCAAAAGCCTAAATTTTACTCTAACTGAGACTATAAGAACTATAAAAGCTAAAGTAAGATTGTATAAACTATTTACAAATATTTACAAGTCAACATAGACCAATCCAGAGAAAACTGCAGATCCTGAAGAGGTTCCATCTCAGACCACAAGTGGCAGAAAGGTACTGAAGAGGCTATCTGTCTGCGCTGTCCCTAATGACCTCGGTTCAGAGCACAAGCAGGAGAAGGGCGCAGGTGTGGACCAACAAACACTGCTAGTAAAAATCTTCCTGTCTCAGGCACATATACACCCAGAGTAGAATACACACAAGAACCGTCACTCAAAGGAGAAAAGGTTATCTTTAAAAAATACTAACTGGATCTGAAAACCATCTGTTAGGGATGTTTGGTCTTTGCTGTTCTACACACACTACTTTCCTCATGTCTTCAGAACTAGGATCACTTGGAAGAAGATCATGAAATGGTAGTTTATAGTCTTCTGCAATCCTTTTAAAAAACTTGAATGGAAAATAGTCTGTTAACTTACTCATTCTACCCCAATCACCATAGTATACAACCGTCTATTTGAAAATATTTTTAACTAACAAACTACATGTAAATTGTTCTTGCTGACATAAGCACATGTGAACCCACAGTAGAATACATACAGGAACCATCACTCAAAGGAGTAAAAGTAAATAGTTTGCCCTGAAGGCTAAAGATAGTCATGGGAACATTCTGTTGATTAGGTTTTATATAAGCTTTTTACAAAATCTGAATTGTCTTGATAGTATTCCTCTAACAGGAACTCTCCTTCTGTGGCATATTTGAGATCATACCTCCCAGTTTGTGTGTAAAGCCTGTTTGCTCACACCATGTCTTAAGACCGAATACCCTGACATAGCCAATATGTATGCTTTAATATGTGCAAGAGCATTTTCCATTAATAACGAGCTTGGACTTTGTGCTATGGGGAGATGAAGGTTGGGATGGCCATACATCTTCTAGGAAGTGTGTAGAAGAGTGTGTCTCATAAGGTATAGTATATTTTCTTAGGGCTAGTCTACAATACCACTTACTTCGGTATAATTTACATCACTTAGGCCTGGTCTACACTATGAGTTTATGTCGGATTTAGCAGCGTTAAATCAAATTAACCCTGCACCCATCCACACAACGAAGCCATTTTTTTCGACATAAAGGGCTCTTAAACCCAATTTCTGTGCTCCTCTCTAACGAGGGGATTAGCACTGAAATCGACATCGCTGTTTTGAATTAGGGTTAGTGTGGATGCAATTCAAAGGTATTGACCTCCGGGAGCTATCCCACAGTGCACCACTGTGACCGCTCTGGGCAGCACTCTGAACTCGGATGCACCGGCCAGGTGTACAGGAAAAGCCCCAGGAACTTTTGAATCTCATTTCCTGTTTGGCCAGGCGAGCTCATCAGCACAGGTGACCATGCAGTCCCAGAATCGAAAAAGAGCTCCAGCATGAACCGAATGGGAGGTACTGGATCTGATCGCTGTATGAGGAGAGGAATCCATGCTATCAGAACTACGTTCCAAAAGACGAAATGCCAAAACATTTCAAAAAATCTCAGAGGCCATGAGGGACAGAGGCTACAGCAGGATGCAACACAGTGCCGCGTGAAACTTTAGGAGCTCAGACAAGCGTTCCAGAAAACCAAAGAATCAAATGGATGCTCCAGGACAGAGCCCCAGACATGCCGCGTCTATGCTGAGCTGCATGCAATTCTGGGGGGGGGGGGGCACCACCACTACCCCATCCCTGTCCATGGACTCCGATGATGGGGTACTTTCTGCCATGCCTGAGGATTTTGCGGATGGGGAAGATGAGGAAGAGGAGGACGAGCTTGAGGAGAGCACACAGCACACCGTTCTCCCCGACAGCCAGGATCTTTTCATTACCCTGACTGAAATACCCTCCCAACCCAACAAAAGCCGGAGAAGGGACCTCTGGTTAGTGTACCTTTTTTAAATATAATACACGTTATAAAAGCAAGCGTTTTTTAATGATTTAAGTAGCCCTGAGGACTTGGGATGCATTCGTGGCTGGTACAGCCAATGGAAAAGTCTGTTAACGTGTCTGGGGATGGAGCGAAAATCCTCCAGGGACATCTCCATGAAGCTCTCCTGGAGGTACTCTAAAAGCCTTTGCAGAAGGTTTCTGGGGAGAGCAGCCTTATTCTGTCCTCCATGGTACGACACTTTACCATGCCATGCTAGTAGCAAGTAATCTGGTATCATTGCATGACAAAGCCTGGCAGCGTATGGTCCCGGTGTTTGCTGGCATTCAAGCAACATCCGTTCTTTATCTGTCTGTGTTATCCTCAGGAGAGTGATATTGTTCATGGTAACCTGGTTGAAATAGGGGAATTTAATTAAGGGGACATTCAGAGGTGGCCGTTCCTACTGGGCTGTTTGCCTGTGGCTGAAAAGAAATCCTCCCAGCAGTTAGCCACGTGGTGGTGGTGGGGGGGCATTAACGCTGAGCTGTTCACATTTGGCTAGCAGGGATCATCCCTGATACCAGCCACGCGGTGGAGTGAGGGGAAAAGCGATCATCCCAGAGAAGTGGATGGGGAGGGGGTTAGTTTGGTTTCTGCTGCTGCAGGTTAACACAAAAACCGCAGCACTGAATGGCCAACTCAACGTGCTTTGCTTGGTATGGGAGAGGAGGGCGCTGCTGTTATGAAGGTTGCAGAAGCAGAAAGACTATGGCTTACCATGGCCGCCTGCAAGCCGAATTCTGTTGCCCGACACTGCGTGTGTGATCTCTAACACCAAAGCTGCAGGCACTCAATATAAGATGCAAAATGTGACCTTGTACCAAAATGACATGTGCTATGTAATGTGAATAGTGTCATTCACCGTGAAAGAGTATAGCCATTGTTCTGTAAAATGTATCTTTTAAAATACTTCACTCCCTTTTTTTCCTCCAGCAGCTGCAAATGTTTCAAGCCTCCCTCCTCCGTCCCAAAGGCTATCTCAGATAAGGCAGCAAAAAAACCGCACGCACGATGAAATGTTCTCTGAGCTCATGCAGTTGTCCGGCACTGACAGAGCTCAGCAGCATGTATGGAGGGACACAATAGCAGAGTACAGGAAAGTGGCTGATGAACATGAGGAGAGGTGGCGGCAGGAAGATCAGAGGAGGCATGAGGCAACGCTGGGGCTACTGCGGGATCAAACGGACATGCTCCAGCATCTGGTGGAGGTTCATGAACTGCAGCAGGATCACAGACTGCTGCTGCAGCCCCTGTTTCACTGCCCTACCTCCTCCCCAAGTTGCATAGCCTCCTCACCCAGATGCCCAAGAACGTGAGGGGGGGGGGGGGAGGGAGGCTCCAGGCACCCAACCACTCCACCCCAGTGGACAGCCCAAGCAACAGAAGGCTGTCATTCAACAAGTTTTAAAGTGGCCTTTTCCTTCCCTCCTCCCCTCCTCCCACACCCCACCCGGGCTATCTTGTGAGTTATCTCCCTATTTTTATAATCAATTAATAAAGAATACATGTTTTTTAAACGATAGTGACTTGATTTCCTTTTCAAGCAAGCTGTGATTGAAGGGGGGAGGGTGGGTGGCTTACAGGGAATTTAGAGTCAACCAAGGGGGTGGGTTTTCATCAAGGAGAAACAAACAGAAATGTCACACAGTACCCTGGCCAGTCATGAAACTGGTTTTCAAAGCTTCTCTGATGCGCAGCGCTTCCTGCTGTGATCTTCTAATCGCCCTGGTGTCTGGCTCCATGTATTCAGAGGCCAGATGATTTGCCTCAACCTCCCACCCCACCATAAACATCTCTCCCTTACTCTCACAGAGACTGTGGAGCACACAGCAAGCAGCAATAACAATGGGAATATTGGTTTCGCTGAGGTCTGAACGAGTCAGTAAACTGCGCCAGCGACCCTTTAAATGTGCATTTGCTTCACCTATAGCTGAACAGCTCCTTACTACTGTCCAGGGTGCCTGTGTACGACTTCATGAACCAGGGCATTAAGGGGTAGGCTGGGTCCCCAAGGATAACTATAGGCATTTCAACATCCCCAACAGTTATTTTCTGGTCTGGGAAGTAAATCCCTTCCTGTAGCCATTTAAATAGACCAGAGTTCCTGAAGATGTGAGCATCATGAACCTTTCCTGGCCATCCCACGTTGATGTTGGTGAAACGTCCCTTGTGATCCACCAGTGCTTGCAGCACCATTGAAAAGTACCCCTTGCGGTTTATGTACTGGCTGCCCTGGTGGTCCGGTCCCAAGATAAGGATATGCATTCCGTCTATAGCCCCACCACAGTTAGGGAATCACACTGCAGCAAAGCAATCTAGTATGACCTGCACATTTCCCAGAGTCAATACCTTTGATAGCAGCTGCTCAATGATTGCGTTAGCTACTTGCATCACAGCAGCCCCCACAGTAGATTTGCCCACTCCAAATTGATTACTGACTGACCGGTAGCTGTCTGGCATTTCAAGCTTCCAGAGGGCTATTGCCACTTGCTTGTGAACTGTGAGGGCTGCTCTCACCTTGGTATTCTTGCGCTTCAGGGCAGGGGAAAGCAAGTCACAAAGTTCCATGAAAGTGCCCTTACACATGCGAAAGTTTTGGAGCCACTGGGAATCATCCCAAACCTGCAACACTGTGCAGTCCCACCACTCTGTGTTTGTTTCCCGGGCCCAGAATCGGCGTTCGCCTGCCCCAGTAACACCATGATCTCCAAATTGCCGGGGTCCGCAGTTGTAGAGAAATCTGTGTTCATGTCTTCATCACCGCGCTGCCATCGCCTCCTCGCCTGTTTTTTCAGGTGCTGGTTCTGCATAAACTGTACAATAATGTGCAAAGTGTTTACAATGGTCATAACTGCTGCGGTGAGCTGAACGGGCTCCATGCTTGCTGTGCTATGGCGTCTGCTCGGGCAATCCAGGGAAAAGGGCGCGAAATGATTGTCTGCTGTTGCTTTCACGGAGGGAGGAAGGGTTGACTGACAACATTTACCCATAACCACCCGTGACAAATTTTTGGCCCCATCAGGCATTGGGAGCTCAGCCCAGAATTCCAATGGGCAGTGGGAACTGTGGGATAGCTACCCACAGTGCACCGCTCAGAATGTCGACGCTTGCCACGATACTGTGGATGCACACCGCCAAATTAATGTGCTTAGTGTGGACGCATGCACTCGACTTTATACAATCTGTTCCCAAAAATCGACTTTTGTAAAATCAGAGAACTTTCGTAGTGTAGACATGGCCTAAGGGGTGTGAATAATCTACAACCCGAGCGATGTAAGTTACACCAACCTAAGTGCCGATATAGATAGTGCTATGTGAACAGGAGAGCATCTCCGGTTCACATAGCTACCGTCTCTTGCAGAGGTGGCATAATTAAGTCGATGGGAGAGTTCTCTCCCATTGGCTTAGAGGGCTGATGCAGCTACACCACTGTAATCCTTCTGTGTAGACTAGCTCTTCGAGAGTGGGTCTGGATTTCTTTTTAATTCTGATGATGTGGCCTTGTGCATAAGGTGGGGAGGTAGCATTTTCCTCCCTTGCCATTCTAGCACCTTATTCCCAGAGGGGTTGAGAAAAAGTCAGCATTTTCCAGCTCTAGGACCCCACTCCAGTATGATGCCAGGCATAATAAAGAGTTGTAGTATTTAATAGAAGCTCAGTTACAAAGCTCAAGTTAGAACCAGGCTTCCTTATGAACTCCTGCAGATCTGCCCTCCAACCAAAATCTTTGTTTTAGCCTTTACCAGACTCTGTGAAAGTTCCATCCATTTCTCAAACACAGAACTGAATTCTATTAAGCTGTTCTAATAAATTGCATCACTGTACCTGTCACTTTCGATTCATACAGTTATGCTTTTTCTACAAATGAGCCTCCTCAAATTTTATCACTCTAGCCTCACTAAATATTCATGTTGTGAGAAACATAATATTGACTTGCTTTAAATAGGCCACATTAACAATTTATATGTGAGGATAATAATGTCCAATGTACTTGAATCACTATTTACTTTTTTAAATACATTGGTATCTTTGTAACAAAACAGTCTCAAATGTAGGCAGTCATCAGCATCCACCGTATTTTGCTGCAAATAATCATAAAGTGACCCATTTTCATGACAGCGAGTAATTAACCAAAGCTGTGTACTGTAGTTTCTTGATGTCATGTCAGATGCAATGAAACTTAAATAAAATGGAAATTCCTCTAATTAGTATACTATTCCTATTGTAAAATAAACTGACCTTGGACAAGAATAGAACATCTACCGCCTGTAGTTCAATCCCCTTTCCCTTCCTGCTAGGGACTCTCAAGCTTTTAGTACCAATTGTACTTTACTGCAGACTCATTCAATGCATAACAAGAGAGGAATCTCTCATAGATGGTTTTGTTATTGGATTGTTGTATTTTACCACCTTGTCCAAAACCTAATGAAAGTCAGCTTTGATTAAGTCCAGTATGTTCATGTGATGGGGTGTACAAACCCCACACAAGTAAGAAAATGGTTAATTTTCTGAGGGCCCAATCAGTTCTGTCCCTTGATACATGAAGTAGGTGTTTGGCACAAGCCCAGGACATGTGAAAGTATTTATGTGTCTTTGTGTTTATTTTGGACACTGGGTATCATGGAAAGGGTGGAAGTCTTATGTGACCAAGTTAGAGGGCTAAGTCACCTTAGCCCACAAGGTGGTGGAGGCTGGGCAGTTCAGCTGAAGGCTAGGAAGAAATCAGAGGCAGAGCCACTGCTGCACTGCACCACATCATAAAGGGGTGTCTGGGGGTGTATAGTAAATGGATAAACTGCAGGAAGGAGACCATCTGTGAGTGATTTATGATGCTTACTTTTCCTAAAATGAGGTATCAGTCTTGGAAGTCTGAGTTTTTCTGTTTTTGTTTTTAAAGAAAATCAGAGATGCCTTGTGTCACAGTTTCCAATCCAGTGCTTTCCCACACTCTGTTTACCAAAAAACAAAACAAAAACATGAAGAGCAACCACTTGCAAAATACTAGTTATTTAAGGATAAAATACAAATGTTGCCACTTCCAATTTGTTATAATCTTTATAATTCAGATACTTTAAAAGGGTTTCTCTTCAGAAATTTCATGCACAGGTGTGTGTGTGTGTGTGTGAGAGAGAGAGAACACAATATGCATGCTTAATACAATACTTTTGCTTTAAAATGTTATTATTCTACTGGACATACTTGCCTTAGAATCCCACATTTTATCAATCAGTATATTTGTATAAATATGCAATTGTTTACTTGAAAAAATTTATGCCCAGTATGTTTTCATGGTGAAGAAGTATGCTATTGTACATTTCAGTTTCTCTGAACCATGATTTCTCATCCCTGGATGAAAAGATTTTCACTGCTACATTTTCTCCTTGCCATTGACTTCACCAGACTTCTCCATAATGGTCTTTTCCTACAAAATTTTGTATTAGGCTATTAGATGATTAATAAATGAGATATCCTC
This sequence comes from Chelonia mydas, assembly GCF_015237465.2. Classification (NCBI taxonomy): domain Eukaryota; kingdom Metazoa; phylum Chordata; order Testudines; family Cheloniidae; genus Chelonia; species Chelonia mydas. Next base: position 151,094,437 of record NC_057850.1, read on the forward strand.
CTTCGGATTCAAAATTATTCTAAGCAACAGTCTATCTTCATTGAAAAGCTCTCCAATACAACTACCATAACTTGATTTCCCAAGACTATTTAAACCCAATCCAAGACTTGTTTTTAAAGTCTCTTTCCAATTCACTGTAATCTTGCTAAATCAAACTGGCAAATAAGGAAAATTTCCAGATTGCAGATTACAGAGGCACCAAAGAAATGAGGTTCTTCATGTGGGCAGGCTACAGGCCTAGGGTAAGGGGGTCACTGCAAGACCACTGTGGGAGGTACCATGTCAAACTTCAACAAGCCTGGGGACAGGCTGGTTTGCCACACCTCCTTCTACTCCTTGCTGCTTTTTGGTACTACTCACAATGAGATTGAGAGTGGGGGACATGCACTCTCATGCTATCCCTGCTGCCTCCAGAGGCTCTGCTAGGACTGTCATAGTAGGTATCCAGCCGAAACATGGCAATGGGCTCTTTAGAAAGACTCATTCATCTCTGCTTCAGATCTTAAAAGCTGCCTCATCGATGCCTGAGGCTGAGAGTCCAGTGTTAGGGTGGGGCTTCAGATAGCCAGCAATGACTCCATATGCTGAGGAAGAACGCCCCTCCCACTGCCTCCATCACCACTCTTTCCCTTCCAATGAAAAGTGAGAGAAGTAGCGCAGGGCACTGTTCTCTCCACCTCTGTATACAGTGATTCTGAACACCTGTAACTCCCTTCCTATGGTTGGGGAAACAGAATGCTGAATATGAGAGGTGCAGTGATGATATTTCTAAAGGCCCCTCCTCCCATGCTGCAGCACAATGGCTACGTGAAGCACCAGCCAGGATATTCTTATTCTCACAGCTCCAACAAGGATGCCTTAGGAGCCATTTCGATGCCATTAGATGTACCCATGAGAATGACAAATGGCAAGAAGCCTTGACAAGGTTTATCCAGAGCAACGAAATACACTGTCATCCGCATGTGGAAAGCATGATATTATCCAAACTGGGCTTATTCTTCTGCTCTCATTAAACTATAACCTTAATAATCTGTTCTGATGACTACATTAATCATGTTCTAGTATAAACAAATACTTTAGAATTACAGGATGGTTTAAGTAATGGTGCACTGTATTGAGAGACTGTTTCCAATGTGACACTATAATTTTAATTCACTACACATTAATATGATACATAACCAAGCAATTTCAAAGCTAGAAGAATGATAGTTATTTCCACATTATAAACTTAGATTTCTTCTGTTCAGACAGGAAACAGCACATTTGTTTTGGTGTCAAATGTAATGGGCGATATTAAAGAAAAGTTGAACGATTTGTCAAATCTCAGCTTTCTACACCTAGGGAGAATCTATATCAAGTTAATACAAAAATGAAATAAATGTATATAAGGTACAATAATTATGCACAGAAAGACTGGCTTGTAAAGTCTTGAGTCACGATAGAATCCTCCACAAGTATTTAACAGATATCAAAATGTTCAGATTTCAATGCTCTTACATTTTGCTACCTTATCATTCATTTCCTAAATTAAGACATGATTAACTCTTGACCTGCCTACACATTCTACTAGCGTTATTTGACAAGCCACTGTTTTTTGCACTAAAAAATGGTAATCCTGAGCCACTTCCAAAGGAACAAGAATAATCAAGCAATTCCTAAACATTGGGGAGATTTTTTTTAGTAAAAACAAAGAAGTCATTAAAATAAAGGGCTGATCATAACATTTTAACGTTTCAGATTTTTTGACTGACATTTAAAATTTGACAAAAGAAACAGGGTAAGTTGGCTAATATATGCAGGTTATTTTTCAAGTATTCTAAACCAAAATATATTTTGCAATTGTTATTGAATTTAACTCTTATATAAGGTGCATTTTAATTTAACGCAAGTGTACTGTCTCCAATGTTTGAAGTAATCAGCCCCGTCTATTGTACCATGTTTAGCATCATGTGCATGTAGGCGATGTATCAGAGTTTGATTAATCTTTTGACAGGCTACAATAGCCATAAATGAGAGAATCAGCAGCACAATAATAGGACTTATCACAAAGATAAGAAATATATCAGTGCTGTATTGTATTGATTCAGATACTGCAAGAAAAAAATAGATATAAGGGGCTGTTTGCATAGCTGGTTTGTTAGTTTATTTTAAGGGCTCTATCTGGCCCAAACTTTCCTCTGTATCCATATAGGCTTCGCATGTTGTAAAGGCTATGCACCTTATTGCAAAGTGGATGCTTCCCCTCTTGCTCACTACTCTCATCCCAACAAGCAGCAGCTACATAATGCCAAAGCAGACAATAAGTAGACACATAGCACAACACCATTCATAAGAATGAAGCCAAACTTTACAACAAGCAAGTTAGTGTCCTAACTTCCATGTCTGACTGGGTGCCAGGATAGAGAAGAATCCTGAAGGGTCAGCATAGTCTGAAGTGCCTTTGAAAGGGAAGTTAGCTCGGGAGACAGGAGGAGAACCACAGGGACAAAGACTGCCTCCGCCCTGCACACTGCAATCAAGAGGGAGGAAAAAGGGAAATGTAGACCCATCCCACTTTCTGCAAGGAACATTGCCATAGAGGAAGCTGTAGTCAGGCTGTGCAGTTAAGCGACTGAGGGCCACCCACCACTTCTGGTAAAGAAGAGTATTCAATAACTGCTATATTTCATGGTCAGGGTGGGAGAGCTCCCTCATGCCATAATTAAATGTTCAAAATAAGTCACACAGAGGCAGCTAGCCTTGGAATGTGTGCTTCTCCCTACCTTAAGTCTACACAAAGGAGTGAAGAACTAGATTCAGCCTAACAAAAATGGTTCACAAGAAAACAGAAAACTAATGACCTAATTTATAAGTAGCCCCACCCAGGAACAGCTCCACAATGCCTTTACAGAGGGTTATTTTTTTGTTTTGGAAGGGAGTCTCCCATGCCAACCTAAATAATGAATGTTCAATTGCTACAAAGCAAGAATGCAAACAGAGTAAGATGAGAGGAAGATTTCAACTGCACAGAGTCTAAAGGCTATAAGACATTACAACCATTTCAAGTGTTTATTTTAATACATAACTACATTATATTTATAATCTTATTATATGTAAGAATAAATAATTTCACATTCCATATTTAATATTCTGGCTAAAATAAATTATGGCAATCATACCATGGGGAAGTAGTGGCTTTGCATTGATGGTCCAGTTAGAGATTTCTACAACAGCAATCCACTACATGGTTTATAGACAGTGCAGTCTTTCATATCATTTCTCCGTGTTCCAGAATAATAAAACATCCTTTCTGGAAGATAGATGCCTCACCATTCAGGATCACTGAAGCTAAGCGTTGGATGACCAAAGCCACAATCTTGAAGACCACAGATGCATTCAGATATATATGGATGTAATGGCTTCATCTAGAAAATGAAAATGTATATTGCTGTTGCAACTAAAGTTTCTGTACTTGTCACCAAGAGACATTGGACACAAAACAGTAAATCACAAATATGTTTTTCTCTTATACTGTCTCAAAATATCCAGATCCATTAACCAATAGGATTTTTTTTCATAGCACATTGCCTTTGGAAAGGGTGAAAACAAAACCAGAACTATATATAGGGTTTTAAATTTCTTTTCTACTCCTGGGAGACCACAGCCTGGAGCACCCTTCTAGTGAAGAGGCAGCACCCACTGATGCCTGAATTTCCAGCTTGTAAAATTTTGACACGGTATCAACAAATGACCAGGAAGACACACTACAGAACCAGTGTTGACAACATGAAGAGAAGGGAGTTACTTCACAAGTGGAGAAGGTTCTCCACTGTGAGGTAACTCCCTTCTATTCATGTGTCAATATAATAATGCCTGCATCTGTAATTTTCACTCCATGCATCTGAAGAAGTGGGTTTTTACCCACGAAAGCTTATGCCCAAATACATTTGTTAGTCTTTAAGGTGCCACCGGACTCCTTGTTGTTCCTCTTGAAACAGTAAATTTTGATACTTTCTTTCCTTTAAATGTCAGAGATGCAAAAAACCTGTGTGTGACAGATGTAGATCTTGAAGGCTGTACGGACATCCACTGCATGCCAGGGTTTGTCTCTGAGATAATATGGTCTGGGCTCTGGAAAAAAATGAGATAATTTTGGGAGATAAAGGCTGGGTCTGTTCAAAGAACCATTGTGATGAGGAATGTGCAGTGTTATTCCTCAACAGAGCCCAAAGTTCTAAACCTTCCTGGAAGAGGTGATGGCTACGAGGAAGGCCACCTCAAGGTGAGGAAATACATAGGTAGCTTCCTGAAGGGCTCAAAAGGACACAGAATCAGTATGTTAAGAACCAAAATGAAGTCCCCTGAGAGTGCTCAATTAATCTTAGGAGGATGAAATGAAGATGCTGCTTTGAGGAAATTCTTCATTTCCCACCTTAAAGAGTCACTTTTCATGGCTGTGGAGGAAAATATGCCAGCACAGCCACCTGACCTTTTAAATTTGAAATGATGAAGCCCTTGATAAATTGCTCCAGTAAGAATTCCAAAATCTGCAACAGATGGCAAAGAAGTTTCTTGTACTATTGCTTGAACTTCCACTAGGTTTGAGAATAGAAAGAATTTTTGGAAGCTGCAAACAGAGGTGGCTAAAAGGAGAGTTTCAGAGGGAACAGTTGCAGACTCTGTGCATGGAGGTAGTAGGACTTGGTGAGCAGCATGTTGGGTATATTTGTGGGGGCTTGACTGTTTCTTCATTCTCCATGTAGGAACTCCAGAGCTGGGCCACAGGCCACAGTAAGCAGCGGACGTGGGTCTGTTTGTTAGTGCACTGGTGAGGGCCACATACCTCTGACCCTTGGAACTTTGATCAGCCCCGCTGTTTGATATCTGGGCAATTAATCGCTCCCTGGTAGTTAGGGACAGAACTGAGCTAAGAAGGGTGAGTTGGTATAAAAAGTCACTTGATAGGCAAACTCAAGAGCCACAAACAGAGACAGATAACAGGAGAGTTTCAGAGAGAGCTTGAGAGAGGCTTTCCTTCCAGGTTCAGGTCAATGATGGCCAGCGATGGAATAGTGGTGGTGACCTGCAGCAGACATGTCATGTTTTAACCCTGCCATGAGTGCAGGGAACTGGACTAGATGACTTCTCACGGTCCCTTCCAGGCTTACAGTTCTATGATTCTATATTTTCTTTCCTGCCTGTAGACAGAAGGGACATCCTATGTATGAAATGAAACTTTTTGGCTGTGCTGCAAGAAAAGATTCTTGGATGGGAAGGGCAAGTAGAGACACGATGGAGAATCAGAGAAAATTCGAAGTTCCCAGACAACCAGCTTTCGGAAACATCAGTACCCCGGATTCAAGGAAGAAAGGAACTGGCCACCAAGTAGTAAAAAAGAATAGAAGTTAGACAGGAATCTTGGCAGTTCAAAACGACCGTAGGCAAAAGCGTGGCATTCTACACTGCAGGAGATAGGCAAGGATAGGCAGGCTGTAGCCACCAGAAAGAAGGGGGTCAGAAGGAATCCCACACAGCTAGAAATTTCTGATTGATACCAGGTCCTCAGCATGTAAACTGTGGAAGATCTCTCTCAATATCCAGTTGGTCCAAGGGAATGGAGAAATGTATATGACACACCTGTGGATGGCAGCTCAGCCCAACCAGTAAGAAAATCAAGTTTACCCACAGAGATCTCCAGAGAGTAGTCAGGATGGCATTAAATTAAAAATGAAAGGGGAAAGAAAAAAGAGAGAAGATGTAAGTACTCATTTAGCACAAAATCAAGATGTTGAGAATAAAATTAATCAAAGATCCAGATGACATGAATAGTAAACTCTCTTTCTCTGCCCAGACACAAATGCTTGGAGCCTAGGTAACAAAAAAGAGAAATTGGAATTGCTCATCTATGAGCATAAATTTGATCTATTTGGTATTACTGAGTCTTGGTGGGATGACAGGCATGATTAGAATGTTAAAATCAATCATTATAGCCTATTTAGGAAGGATAGAGTGGGCAAAAGGGGAGGAGGAATGGCAATTTATGTTAAAAATTGCATTACCTGTTTCCGAGTCACTGACGGCTTGGAAGAAAATGATGCTGAATGTTTAAGGATCAATGTCTTAGCAGAGATAAAGCACAAGATGGGGTATTAATTAATGTCTGCTACAGACCATCAAATCACACTAGGGAACAGTCTGACTGGCTCCTTAGAAGTCAATCTATAATGTGTAGGCAAAAAAGTTTTGTGATCATAGGGGACTTAAATCTGAGTGATGTATGCTGGAGGTCTCATGCTGACAGTATTAATATATCCTCAATTTCTAAATATTATAGATGACAATTTCCTATTTCAACATGTGTTGCATCCAACTTTGGGGAAGTCTATATTAGACCTTGTTGACAGATCAAAGGAATTGATCACAGCACTAAAAATTAATAATAGCTTAGATACAGGTGATCACAACTTGATCACATTTATAACACACAAATAGAATAAAGTCCATACCAGTAATATAGATAATTGGTGCTTTAAAAAGGACAATCACAAAGCTGAAAACAATTATGAGCCAAACCAGCTGGGTGCAGGAAAAAGAAAAATGTCAATGACAATTGAGAATTGCTGAAGAACATTTTACTAGATGCCCCAAAAAACGCAATCAAGGAAGAAGGCTGTAGTGTTTTTTAAAAGAGAGACCTGATTTAAAGGCAAAGTGAAAGCAGCTACAAATATATATTGTGATAGACACAGGCCAGTTGGGTACAGCAGAGTAACAAAAGGCAGATATACTGGCCACTGGATTAACAGTTTTCTGTTCCCTGACTGACCAGAGCAGGGGCTGCTCCAGGCTAATAAGAACATCTGACTCCAATTAACCTGCAAAGAGTCAGGTGAGCCATTAAGCTAATGTGACCACCTAACTCTAATTAAGGCCCCTCTGTTACTATAAAAGGGCTCACTCCAGTCAGGCAGAGGAGAGGAAGTGTGGCTGAAGGGCTGGTTAATGAAGATGCTCTCAAGTCATTGGTAAGAGAGCCCTAAGGTAAGGGTGAAGCAGGAGAGCTGTGGGGAAGTGGCCCAGGGAAATGTAGCAAGTCTGGCAGTGAAAGATTGGCTGCCAACAGCTACTACCATTAGGGTCCCTGGGCTGGAACTTGGAGTAGAGGGTGGGCCTGGGTTATTCCCCCCAACCCGCCACTACAGAAACACCTCCTGGGAGGGGAAAACCGGGCCCTGTCAGGACAGGAGGCTAAACTGTTTTGGTATAACAAGCAAACGGCCATAGGAGCAACAGAGACTGTGGGAGTTCTCACCAACCTCCTTGCTGGCTTATGATGAAAAGGGCTCAGTAGACAGTATCCCTGGCCCTAGAGAGAGAAGTGCTACGTGGAGGGTTTCAGTGAGCCTCTAAAGCTAGCATAAACTGCCTGGAAGCACGGGACCCATGGGGACAAGGTCGGAGCTCTGCCACTATATATAACATGTGGAAGTTAATAATAATATAAATCAGATGCTAGGAACTGTAGAAAACTGAAAGGCACACAAGGAGAAATGGCCAGCAGAATTAAAGACACTAGGAATGAGGGGTTTTTTTTAGTTGTTTTTTTTGGGGGGTGGGGGGGGAAAGAATCCTAAAAATTGTATTATTGGTCCACTACTAGATGTAAATGGTAGAATTGTCAATAATAATGCAGAAAAGGCAAAATAGTTCAGTAAGTATTTGTTTCATATTTGGGGAGGAAAAACTGATGTGGATATAGCACACGAGGAAAACACTCCTTTCAGTTCACTAGTCTCTTGGGAGGTGGTTAAACAGCAGCTACTAAAGTCAGACATTTTGAAATCAGTAGGTCCGTATAACTTGCATCCAGGAGTTTTAACAGAGCTGGCTGAGGAGCTCACTGGACCGTTAATATTGATAAGTGCTGGAACTGGGGAAATTCCAGAAAACTTGAAGAAAGCATATGATTTTCCAATATTTAACAAGGGTAAATGGGATGACCTCTGTTATTATAGGCCTGTCAGTTTGACATAGATCCCAGGCAAGGTAACTGAGCGGCTGATACAGGACTCAATTAATAAAGAATTAAAGAAGGGTAGTATAATTAATGCCAATCAACATGGTGTCAAGGTTCCTTCCCCACTCTGAACTCTAGGGTACAGATGTGGGGGACCTGCATGAAAAACCCCCTAAGCTTATTTTTACCAGCTTAGGTTAAAACTTCCCCAAGGTACAAACTATTTTACCTTTTATCCCTGGACCTTATTGCTGCCACCACCAAGCATCTTACAAAAATAACAGGGAAAGAGCCCACTTGGAAACGTCTTTCCCCCCAAGCCCTACACCCCCTTTCCTGGGGAAGGCTTGATAAAAATCCTCACCAATTTGCATAGGTGAACACAGACCCAAACCCTTGGATCTTAAGAACAATGAAAAAGCAATCAGGTTCTTAAAAAGAATTTTAATTAAAGAAAAAGTGAAAGAATCACCTCTGAAAAATCAGGATGGTAAATACCTTACAGGGTAATCAGATTCAAAACATTTGCCCTCTAGGCAAAACCTTAAGTTACAAAAAGACACAAACAGGAATATACATTCCATCCAGCACAACTTATTTTATCAGCCATTTAAACAAAACAGAATCTAACGCATATCTAGCTAAATTGCTTATTAACCCTTTACAGGAGTTCTGACCTGCATTCCTGCTCTGGTCCCGGCAAAAAAAGACAGACAGAACCCTTTGTTTCCCACCCCTCCAGCTTTGAAAGTATCTTGTCTCCTCATTGGTCATTTTGGTCAGGTGCCAGTGAGGTTGTCTTAGCTTCTTAACCCTTTACAGGTGAAAGGGTTTTTCCTCTGGCCAGGAGGGATTTAAAGGTGTTTACCCTTCCCTTTATATTTATGACACATGGGTTTAGGGCAAATAGGTCCTGTCAGATTAACTGGATATCTTCTTGTAATGAGAGTACAAGTTTGGTTGATAGAAGTAACAGTGTTGATGTAATATACTTAAGACTTCTATAAGGCTTTACACTTGGCACCTAATGACCTTTTGATTAAAAAAACTAGCAAGGTATCAAATCAGCATGGAACACATTAAATGGATTAAAAGCTGGCTAAATGATACAATCATATTTTGAGACTTAAGTGGGGAATCACTGAGCGGCTGTCTTTTTAGAAAAAGAAAAGGAGGACTTGTGGCACCTTAGAGACTAACAAATTTATTTGAGCATAAGCTTTTGTGAGCTACAGCATCCGATGAAGTGAGCTGTAACTCATGAAAGCTTATGCTCAAATAAATTTGTTAGTCTCTAAGGTGCCACAAGTCCTCCTTTTCTTTTTGCAGATACAGACTAACACGGCTGCTACTCTGAAACCTGTGTTTTTATGGGAGTTTTGCAGCAATTGGTTCTTGGCCTATGCTAGTTAACATTTTTATCAACATACTGGGAGAAAACATAAAATCACCAGTGATGAAGTTGCAGATGACAAAAATTGGGGAAGTGGTAAATAATGAAGAGGACAGATCACTGATACAGAGTGATCTGGATCACTTGGTAAGGACTGAGAGCCAAACTCACTGTGCGACACCCCCAGGGGGCCATGGTCCGGCCCCCTGGTGCTGAAAGGAGCCGGTGGCCCCCCACTTACCCATCGCCAGGGAGAGGCAGGCCTGTGGCCACCCAGGGGCTGTTACTAGGGGCACCAGCAAGTGACCCATGCCCCACGCTGCAGAGGAAGGCAAAAAACCCCCATGGCCTCTGCCCATCTGCCCTGGAGGAAAATTCCTTCCCGACCCCAAATATGGTGATCAGTTAAACCCTGAGCATATGGGCAAGACTCACCAGCCAGACACCCAGGAAAGAATTCTCTGTAGTAACTCACATGCAAACAGTATGTATTTTAATAAGGGGGGGGTAAATACATGTATCTAGAAACACAGAATGTAGGCCATACTCTATCCCGGGAAACAATAACTCTGAGAAAGATTTGGGGGTTGTGATGGAACAGTTGAAGATGAGCTCGCAATGCGATGCAGTGGGCAAGAGTACAGCAACTGCTGCTGCAATACTGTATCCAATTCTGGTGTCCACAGTTCAAGAAAAATAATCATAAATTGGAGACCATCCAGAGAAAAGCCATGAGAATGAATAAAGGATTAAAAAAGACGCTTTATAGTGACAGATTTAAGGAGCTCAATCTATTTAGTTTAAGAGAGAAGGTTAAGTGGTGACATGATCACAGTCTAAGTACCTACATGGAGAACAACTATTTGATAATGGGCTCTTCAATCTAGCAAAGGTATAACATGATCCAATGGCTGGAAATTGAGGCTAGACAAATTCCAACTGGAAATAAGGAATAAATTTTCAACCATGAGAGTAATTAGCCACTGGAACAATTTACTAAGGGTCATGGTGGATTCTCCATCACAGGCAATTTTTAAATCAGGATTGAATGCTTTTCTAAAAGCTCTGCCCTAGTAATGATTTGGGGACAGTTTTATTGCCTGTGTTACACAGGAGGTCAGACTAGATGATTACAATAGTCCCTTCTGGCCTTGAAATCTATTAATGTATTCCAGCAAAGTGGAGGGCATGCCTTCTGAGTATTCTCTCTCCCTGCCACCCCACTCTCAAATGAAACCACTTAAAAGCTAGTTAGTCTTAGTTATTCCGGCTATAGGCGATAAAATGGTCCCTGGGAGAACAAAGCCTAGCTGTAAGGGAGAATGATAAAATGGGCCAGACTGAACACATTGAGGACATCTCAGAACAAAGGTCAACTCAGCCACTATGGAGCCACTAACATTACCAGCGCCCTCTTCCCTTGATCTTCTGGAGAGTTCTAGGTAGCTGGGGCGGGGAAGGAGGAAATGTGTACAGGATGCCTTCTGGCCACCATTGGGAGAGACAGAATTATATAAATGTAGGGCTGGAAGGAGCCTGACAAATCATCATGTCCAGCCCCCTGCATTGTGGCGGGACCAAGTAAACCTAGACCATTCCTGACAGCAGTTTGTCCCAGCTGTTCTTAAAAACCTCCAATTATAGGGATTCTACAACCTCTGTTGAAAGCCTATTCCAGAGCTTAACTACCCCTAGAGTTAGGGAAAAAATTCTAATATGTAACCTAAAACTGCCTTGCTGCAGATTAAGCCCATTACTTATGGTCCTACCTTCAGTGGACAAGGAGAACAATTGATCTCTGTTCTCTTAACAGCCCTTGGCATATTTAAAGACTTATCAGGTCCCCACTCAGTCTTCTTTTCTCAAGACTAAACATGCCCAGGGTTTTTAACCTTTTCTCATAGGTCAGGTTTTCTAAACCTTGTATAATTTTTATTGCTGTCCCTGGACTCTCTCCACGTCTTTCCTAAAAGTTGACACCCAGAACTGGACAGAGTACAACTGAGGCCTCACCAGTGCCAAGCTGAGCAGGACAGTTTCCTCCTGTGGCTTACATACAACACTCCTGTTAATATACTCCAAAACAATATTAGCCTTTTTCACAGCTACATCACATTGTTGATTTATATTCAATTTGTGATCAACTATGACCCCAGATCTTTTTCAGCAATACCACCACCTAATCAGTTATTCCCCATTTTATAGTTGTGCATTTGATTTTTGTTAAGTTAAAAAATTTGCACTTTTCTTTCTTGAATTTGATCAGTGTTGAATTTTAACCAATTGTCTAGTTTGTCAAGGTCATTTTGAATTCTAATAGTGTTCTCCAACGTGTTTGCAATACCTCTCAGCTTGGTGTCAACTGCAAATTTTATAAGCAGGTCCTCCACTCCATTATCCAAATCATTAGTGAAAATATTGAACAGTACTGGACCCATCCATGCCTGACCCCTGTGGGACCTTACTAGACATGCCCTCTCAATTTGACAGCAAACCATTGACAACTACTCTTTGAATAGAGTTTTTCAACCAGTTGTGCATCCACCTTACAGTAATTTCATCTAGACCAGCAGTTCTCAAACTGGTCCACGGACCACCAGTGGTCCACAAGCTCCATTCAGGTGGTCCGCAGATAGCTCCCTCTAAGGTGCGTGACTGGGTGGCTGCACACAAGAGAATGAAGGGCCACCCACCTAATTAGTGGAGCCGTGCAGGTGTGGCTCCACTAATTAGGTGCCTGGACCCTAGAGAAGATGTACATGTAAGGTAAGGTGGTAGCCTTGGGGGGGAATAGGGGGCAGTGGGGTGAGAAGAAGGGGCCGGGGGGGGGGGGGGGGAATTTGGGACATGCAGGGCTGCGGCAGTCGGAGAAAGAGGCTTTCCCTCCTTTCCAGCCCTAGCTCCAGGGCTGCCGTGACAGGTGAGAGAGGGATGAGACCCCTGTCCTTCCCAGCTTTTGCTCCCATACTAAGAAAAAGAAATTTGTCTTTGGAATGGAATGCAACTCTTAGGACAGATTCTGTTAGTACACCATCAGCCTGAACAGGTTCTCTTGTGCACAGGGGGTGTGTTTTTAAAATACTTTAACATTGTAGTGAAAAAATAATACTGGCATTTAAATCTGTGTGCATGTTTCTGAACATGAAGATGATGATCTTGCACATACTTTCAAAAAGGAGGTAAATGGCAAATTTTAATAGGGAAGTTTTATTTATGAACTTTTTTCATCTAATAAAACAAGTATTGGGTTGATAACTGAAATAACTAAGTTGCCCATATAAAATTATACACCCTGGGCCAAATTTAGGGGTAACTATTTTGGAGCAGTTTACATTTTCTTCCAACCCCCTGAACATATAAATTACCCTAACAGACTGATGTGCCACTTACAGTTCCTTCTATTTCACATCTGAATTTGGCCAATGAAGCAAAATTAATGAAATTTCCATGCTAAAGCTCTGGAAGAAAACAGAAAGCAGGAAAAGTAACTAGCAGAAGAACATGTGAAGGCATAAGTTAAAGCAGAGATGCCCACAAGAAGGGGTAAATCAATTAGACTTAATTTGTAACTTGCACCTCTCCCCAGGGGTGTGCACAAGGGGGGGAAGTAGTGGCATGTCCGCCCCCCAATAATTGGCGATGGCATAGAGCTCCCCTGGCCCTGGAGTGGGGGGAGCCACCTACCCCCACCCAGTTTCATACCAGAGGTCTGCTTGCAGTGCATGCCCAGGAAGAGCTCTTGCTGCAGCACTGAGCAGCTAGATCCCCTCCTCCAGGAGCCGGAGTTCTCTGGCGCTCTCGCTCCCCACCCACTTCTCTGCCTCTGCTAATTAGCAGCTGAGGGGATAGTGACAATCCTACTAACCAATACTAGTGCAGCAATGAGCAGAGTCTCTGGGGGTGGGGCAGCCAAAGTAAGGATTGGTTGAGGAGGGAGCACAGGGCTCTGGCACAGCTCTGCTTCCCAGCTCAGCTCAGGCCCCTGCTTTCTCCTTAGCTCGGCCCCGCTCTGTCTGACCCAGGCAAATCCAGCTCACACGGGAGACGGGGCCCCCCTGGCCTCCTGACTCCCCATTAGCCTGCTCGCCCTGTCAGTCAGGCTGACCTGTGACATTGGCCTCTCCCCATTGTTCCTGGGGTCTCAGTCTCAGGGTCCTGATTCCCCATCGACCCTTCCCCTTGCTTTTGGTACTGGGAGCTACCCAACCAAAATACCCCCACGGAGTTTAATTTTTAGTAGGGGGCCAACAGCCTCCTTCCATGAGGTTCAGGGCCAGGGTGTTCTCACTGGGAACACACTTTAGCCATCCCACCCTCTCCAGATGCCTGACCTTGCTGCTCCTCTGGGCATGCCACAGGCCAGCAGAGAGCAGCGTCCTCCTGGCACTGTTTGGTTCTGGCAGGCTCTGGAGCACCACATCAGGCCGCGGCTCACTCTGCACTGGAGTGGTTTGCCCTGACAGCCGTAGGACACGGCCTGACACCAGCTCAGCAAACACGTCTCGAGGCCACTGCCGCATCCTGGGGTGACCGTGGCGATGGCGGCACCAGCCTGCTCTAGCACCTGCCACCTCCTGTAGGCTCGCGCTGGTGCAACACGGGGTGAATGGTCGCATGGTGGCTAGTGCCGCTGGAGGGTGCGTTTCTGCATCTGCCTAGCCTGCCTGGCTGTTTGTGGGGTGGTTACACTCCGAGCCAGCCCCTCACCCCAACCCGGATTAGGGACCCAAGGCCCAGCCACCCACAGGACTGAGAGCCAAACTCACTGTGCGACACCCCCAGGAGGCCATAGTCCGGCCCCCTAGTGCTGAAAGGAGCCGGTGGCCCCCCACTTACTCATCGCCAGGGAGAGGCAGGCCTGTGGCCACCCAGGGGCTGTTACTAGGGGCACCAGCAAGTGACCCATGCCCCACGCTGCAGAGGAAGGCAAAAAACCCCCATGGCCTCTGCCCATCTGCCCTGGAGGAAAATTCCTTCCCGACCCCAAATATGGTGATCAGTTAAACCCTGAGCATGTGGGCAAGACTCACCAGCCAGACACCCAGGAAAGAATTCTCTGTAGTAACTCAGATCCCATCCCATCTAACATCCCATCACAGGCCATTGGGTATATCTACTGCTAATAGTCGAAGATCAATTAATTGCCAAAATTAGGCAATCCCATTATATCTCATCTCCTCCATAAACTTATCAAGCTTAGTCTTGAAGTCAGATATGTCTTCTGCCCCCACTGTTTCCCTTAGAAGGCTGTTCCAGAACTTCACTTCTCTGATGGTTAAAAACCTTCATCTAATTTCAAGTCTAAACTTCCTGATGGCCAGTTTATATCCATTTGTTCTTGTGTCCACATTGGTACTGAGCTTAAATAATTCTCCCTCTGTGGTATTTATCCCTCTGATATATTTATAGAGAGCAATCATATCTCTTCTCAGCCTTCTTTTAGGCTAAACAAGCCAAGCTCTTTGAGTCTCCTTTCATAAGACAGGTTTTCCATTCCTCGGATCATCCTAATACCCCTCCTCTGTACCTGTTCCAGTTTGAATTCATCCTTCTTAAACATGGGAGACCAGAACTGCACACAGTATTCCAGATGAGGTCTCACCAGTGCCTTGTACAACAGTACTAACACCTCCTTATCTCTACTTGAAATACCTTGCCTGATAGCTTTTTTCACGGCCATATCACATTTGCGGCTCATAATCATCCTGATTAATCAATACTCCAAGGTCCTTCTCCTGCTCTGTTACTTCCAAGTGATACGTCCCCAGTTTATAACAGAAATTCTTGTTGTTAATCCCTAAATGCATGACCTTGCACTTTTCACTATTAAATTTCATCCTGTTACTATTACTCCAGTTTACAAGGTCATCCAGATCCTCCTGTATGATATCCCAGTCCTTCTCTGTATTGGCAATACCTCCCAGCTTTGTGTCATCCGCAAACTTTATTAGCACATTCCTGCTTTTTGTGCCAAGGTCAGTAATAAAAAGATTAAATAAGATTGGTCCCAAAACTGATCCTTGAGGAACTCCTCTAGTAACCTCCTTCCAGCCTGACAGTTCACCTTTCAGTGTGACCCGCTGTAGTCTCCCCTTTAACCAGTTCCTTATCCACCTTTCAATTTTCATATTGATCCCCATCTTTTCCAATTTAGCTAATAATTCTCCATGTGGAACCATATCAAATACCTTACTGAAATCAAGGTAAATTAGATCCACTGCGTTCCCTTTGTCTAAAATCTGTAACCTTCTCAAAGAAGATCAGGTTGGTTTGACACGATCTACCCTTTGTAAAACCATGTTGTATTTTGTCCCAATCACCATTGACCTCAATGTCCTCAACTACTTTCGCCTTCAATTTTTTTTTCCAAGACTTTGCATACTACAGATGTCAAACTAACAGGCCTGTAGTTTTTTTTACCTTTTTTAACCTTTCTTAAAAATAGGAACTATGTTAGCAATTCTCCAGTTATACGGTACAACACCTGAGTTTACAGATCAATTAAAAATTCTTGCTAATGGGCTTGCAATTTCATGTGCCAGTTCCTTTAATATTCTTGGATGAAGAGTATCCAGGCCCCCCAGTTTAGTCCCATTAAGCTGTTCAAGTTTGGCTTCCACCTCAGATGTGGTAATATCTACCTCCATATTCTCATTCCCATTTGTCATCCTACCATTATCCCTAAACTCCTCATTAAAGACTGAGGCAAAGTATTTGTTTAGATATTGGGCCATGCCTAGATCACCCTTAACCTCCTCTCCATCCTCAGTGTTAAGCGGTCCCACTTCTTTCTTTGTTTTCTTCTTATATATATGGCTATAGAACCTTTTTACTATTGCTTTTAATTCCCTTTGCAAGGTCCAACTCTATATGGCTTTTGGCCTTTCTCACTGACCTCAGTAAGGTAGCTTTCCTTGCTAATCCCTCCCATTTTCCACTCCTTGTAGGCTTACTGCTTTTTCTGAATCACCTCTCTGAGATGCTTGCTCATCCAGCTTGGTTTACAACTGCTGCCTATGAATTTTTCCCCCTTTCTTAGGATGCAGGCTTCTGATAATTTCTGCAACTTTGGCTTGAAGTAATCCCAGGCCTCCTCTGCCTTTAGATCCATAAATTCTTCAGTCCAATCCACTGCCTAACTAATACGAATCATGAACAAAACTATTCATCTTTATGTGCCCCTTGCATCCAGGCATGGAATCACAGCTCTCTCAGTGGGCTAGCGTCCCCCATCGATGGTCGCTCCAGCACTATGGAAGTTTCTCTGCCTGGTAACTCAGCCTCTGTCCAGGTCACCACCTTTAGTCCACCATTCCGGGGCCCAGCTTGTCTCACTAAAAGTCCAGAGAGGTCTTTCCATAGAAAGAAGTCCTTCCGCCCTCACTGGGGCTCTTACTCTGCCTGCAGCCCCCTTGCTGGGCTTGGTAACTCTCTCTGGGTGCATGTACGCCCCCTTCTTTCTAGCCAGTAGAGGAACCCAGTCCCACCCTGACACTGGTAGCAATCTAGGGCCCTGTACCAAATAGGTAGGTCTGCTCCTTTCTCTTTGCTGCAGTTTTTCCTGGGCACTTCCTGCCTCTCTTCTCAAGTTCCCCTCTAGGCTTTCCTTGTTGTTCTGAACCTCCTACTTAGTTCTCATTCCAGTTCATACCTAGGCACACGGGCACAGCAGCTGAAGCCAAAGCCCCACTGAGAGCAGTGGGAGATTAGCCTGGAGTGTCAGGAGTGGAGGCTTGGCCCATGCGGACCCCAGGAACTGAAGCTGCTGCCACCTACATGGTGAATCCTCCAACCCATCGCCAAACGGCTCTTCCACAATCTGCAAACTGGCCTCACTGGTTGGCTGACTATCTAGGAGAAAACAAATCCTTTGAGAGACCAGGAGAGTCTCTTCAATGCAGCATGCTTTCCATGGCTCCTAGAGGGTCACAGTGAAACACCTGCGAGTCTCTAGGAATCTCTCAAGGAGTTCCCTGCTCAATCACTTGGCACCCACTAGCAATGGTTTCTGACAGTGGCATTGCAAAGGGGAGCTCATCAGATGGTCCCTTCTATGGCTTCCTGAGTGGGAGGAAGGTTGGTCTTGTCATTTAAGCCTAGCTGTCAGAGTCAGGGCTCCTGGGTTCTCTGGCTTTGGAAGTGGGTGGATTCTAGTGATTGGAGCTGGACTGGTATCAGTACCATGCTTCCTTCCTGCCTCTGTCAGTGATGTTGTGTGTGACCTTGAAGCCAGTTGCTTTCCATTCCTGTGTGCCAGCTAACAGATAATACTGACCCACCTCAAGGGTCACTACCTTAATGACTCTAGTTGGAGTGAATTGTGCTCTTGACAGTGAAGCACCCAGATTCAGTCCCCATGGATGCTCAGGGTGCACATACGTGGCCATGGGTTGACTCACCTAGCATTACAGGCTGTTTAGCCTGGTCCTGGCCATGTGTGGTACATCTTCTCCTGGCCCTCTCTGGCACACAACTCCATCACACACAAGAACCTGGCCCACCAAGGACAATCTATCAGCTCCCATCTGGTGTTCAGCTCCAAGATGGATGGTGAGCCCTAGTCAGACCATAGAAAGACAGGGTGGTGTTCTTTGGTGGAAACTGCTGGAGCTTCAGCCTCTGCTCCCACCTCCATCCCCATGCTAAGGGCTTCAAAAGTGGTCCCTGATCCTAGGTAAACAAAGTAGCTGACCTGAGGCCAGGGTAGGTGGAATTACTGCTGGGACCGATCCTAACAGAAAAGCAGATTTCTCCTCTGCTCTAGAGAGATTCCCATAGGAAAAGCAGCTGGGGTGGGGGCAATATAAGCACTAACCCTCAGCTCTTGAATAGCGGGCAACTAGGACTTTGGGAACCAAGGTACTGGTATCTTGCTGGAGAGCAGAAAAGGGCATTGGAGAAATTGTAAAAAAGTCAATGTCAAGGCTGGGTCAAGGGAAGCCAGACCTACTGGTCAGAGTCCACATTCACATGACCGGAGTTGAGAGTCAGTGGGATCAGGATACTGGAAGATCAGAAGCAAAAGACAAACTTGCAATCACAACGACAAATCAGATGCCAGGGGAGCAGCAGCAGAAACAGACAGCACATGGTCTCGAACAGGGAGCAGCCCTGGTGTGTTCAGTCAGCTTCCTGTTCCTGCTGCTGTCTTAAGCAGAGCCAGGGGGCCAATTAGCTTCTCTGGGATTCCTCCAACAGGCCCTCAGGAGTGGAGCCTCAAAGTGAGGCTGAACTTCATGGGTCTCAGATAAGCAATTTTCAGCAGGCTTCCAGGTGGAGGGTTGGAGTGTGGCTGCTCCCATGAATCCTGCAGACCCAGGTTGAAGACCCCTGGATTGTGACAGTGATCTCTCCCCACTCAAACCTCCTGCAGGAAACAGTCTCCAGGAGCCTGGACGAAAGTAGTTAAGGACACTGAGGTCAATGGTAATTAGGACAACATCCTCTGAGAATAAAATGAGGATCTCATGATGAAAACTAGGTCTCTGTACCAGGGCTGGGATCCAGGGATAGAGAAAGCTCCCAACCAGGATGTGTAGCAGGAGCCCCCTGTTTGTTGCAAGATCCCCAAGTGGCAGGAAGAATGAACAGTTCTTACCTCCAGGAGATGCATGGGATCTTCCATCTGAGCCTCAATGAGACCGATGTTTCTTGGTTTGACAGGATGAGATCACCTGTCCTCACTGCTCCCTGAGCTGGGCTGGCTGCAGGATATATCTGTGAGAGAGGCTGGGACAGAGCCCAAAAGACAGAAGTGACAATCAGGGTTCTGTCACCCTAGGGGCAGAACAGAGGGTCTGAACCCCAAAGAATAAGCAATTGAATCAACTGATTCAAGGCAGAATTATTGTGCCATACAGGTACATCATAAGGTCCTCTTGTGGCTTAGTAACTGGTTAAACACTGCTCTGCACTGACTGCCCTGACCACGGGTGACCCAATGGCTCTCAGGTAGCAGGACACAGTGGAAACGTGGATCATCCAGCCTCTCATTTCCAGGCCTCCCCAGGGTTAAGGTAGAATTCCTGCTGCCCTTGCCCATTCTGCTCACCTCCAAGATGTGCTGGAGTTTGTCTGTGCTGGGGGTTGCTGCCAGCGAGCTCTTCAGCATGGCATCCATGTCTCTGGGCAGGCCTTCTTCAGAGCCTGTCAGCAGAGGGAGACCATGGGTCAGGGTTATGGAACCTGGGGCTACACCTGCCAGGATGACAGCTGGCTCTGCAGTCCTTGCCCAGAGCAGTTCTCTGCAGAGAGCTAGGGATGGGAGCTGGGCTTCGTGGCAGAGTCCAGGAACCAAAGCACAGCATCTGCAAGGAAGAGATTCCCCACAGAGGGGTAACATCAACTCCCATGGAGAGGGAGTCTCCCCCTGACACTTGATTAATCCTATGGCCTGTTCCCATCTCTGCCCACCGCACCCCCAACTTAGCAGCTCCAGCTACCGAAGACAGCGAGAACCAGAGGTCTTCCTGCTCCTGGGACAGAGGAGTAGGTTGATGATCTACCTGGATGTGAGTGTTGGCCTTCCCCATGCCCATGGTCCCTGAATCCATTCAGGGAAGTGCACAGCAACTGCGATTCCTGTTCTGGATCTAGGGGCGGCTTCCGTTTGCTGGCAGGGGACGGTACATGAGACCTTGCAGTTGGGGGTGGGGGGAGCGACACAGGCACTAACGTGGGCATGGAAGTTTGAGGAACAGGGCAGAGGCCTGTGTGGGGCAAGGAGGGCAGGGATTTGGGAAGCAAGAGCAGAGGATCAAACACTTTCTTAATGTGGGTCAGGATGATCCCCATTTCAAAGATAGAGAAAGTGAGGCACCAGGTGGGAGAGTGACCTGGCCAGGACCACGTTACCACTCAGTGGCAGGGCTGCAGTACAACCTGTTCGCTGCTCTCATCACTGGACCCTGCTGCCCCTTCTGTATGACCACTCCAGCCATTCTCTCCCATAGGCCATCCCCACCTCTCTCCAATACCAGGCTGTTTCCATAATGGAAGCAGGTTTGTAACAGAGTTCACTCACCGAGAGGTGCCCCTTCCTGGCCAGGCCTGGTGTCACAGCTTTCTTGCTGGGCTAGCACCCCCGCCAATGGTCGCTAGGGCACTCTGGCAGTTTTTTTGGCTGGGAACTCAGCCCTTCAGCCAGGTGACTGTCTTTTAGTCCACTCCTTCCTGGGTCACGCTCATCCCAAACTAAAAGTCCAAAAATGTCTAACAGAAACAAGGTCTTCTGTCCCTTTGGGGGCTCTTCCTCAGCCTGACTTCGGCTCAGCCTGTCCTTACTGGCCTTGATAGCCCTTTCTATGGCCTTGTACATCCCCTTCCTTAGGGACCATGGGAGAAACAGTCCTACTCTGGATTCTAGGTTCTGCTCCAAGGCCCTGTACTGAACAGCTCGGCCTGCTCCTGTACCTTTGTTGCGGTTTTCCCCTCAGGTGGAGCTCACTCTGTAATCCATTTGACCTAGCTCCAGGCTTTATAGCCCACAGGCCAAGGCCTCCATTATATACCCTCCTCCTTAGAACCTGGCCCACACGGGGGGCAAGTTCTATTCTTGTCCAAGCTTCATTCCTCGTCATCTCGTCGCTGTCACCAGCTGCGCGGTTGTACAGCCTGCACACAGTGTCTCCAGCTCCCCTGCCAGCTCACTGACCAGAATGAAGAGGCAATCCTTCTCTTCTGCAGTATCCCAACGCTCTTCCTGCAGCCACTCATTCTCATTAACAGCTGCCTGCACAGCCTGTTCTGAAGCCTTTAGCTTCTTCTGTAGCCTTTTTGCTACTGCCGCTGCTGCATCCCCCCAAAACCTTTTCCGTCAGGGTCTGAGAACCCACCATGGACTGCTCCACCCTTGTGTTTGTCCCTACTTCAGTCTGCTTCATCTCTGTGCCAATCATTTCGTCCTTCACCTCCCTGCAGCACCCGATAGGGTGTGTTGGTGGAGGGTCTGCAAGGTCCACGGCCATCACTGCCACCTCCACTTTGCCTGCCTCCTGTGGGTTTCTGTTAGAGGACACCTCCTTTCTTTCTAACTTCTTGGGGCCCTGGCCCCTCCTTTTGCCACTCAGCAATTTCCTAAGCAGGCTGTGTCTTTTGATATGGCCAGCTTCTCTGCACCCAAAACAAAGAACTCTTGTCCCAATCTTGGCATTAGGCCACGCTGGTACACTTTCTCATGCCCTGCTCTCCTGGGCTAACCTTCTCAGCACAGCCCAGGCATGCTCTCCGTGTCTGTTGTTTTTGACTGTGGGCATAGCAGACCCTGGGTTGATTTTCTTTGCAGGATCTCTGACAGGGGTATTGCTGCTGCTGCATCTGTAGCTCCGCCTGCACTTCCTTCTGCTTCTGTTGGTTTTCTAGGAGCTGCTGGAGAAACCCCTAGAGCTGCTTAACCAGTGTCTGGAACTGAAGTGGGAAATCCAGTGACCAGCTCGGTCCCTTGTTACACCCGCTTGGGAGAGCAGACCTTCCTTCAGCAACCAAGACTTCCATCAGCCCTCACGGATCACAGGGGGAATTCAATCCTCCTGACTATGCCAATCATAAACGAATCTACTCATCGTTACGTGTCCCCCTGGCGGCCAGGCATGGCATCACAGCCCTCTCACTGGGCTAGCATCCCCCATCCATGGTCACTCCAGCACCATGGCAGGTTCTCTGCCTGGTAACTTGGCCCTCCGGCCAGGTCACCACCTTTAGTCCACCCTTCTGGGGCCCAGCTTGTCTCACATTAAAAGTCCAAAGAGGTCTTTCCACAGAAAGAAGTCCTTCTGCCATCACTGGGGCTCTTGCTCAGCCTGCAGACCCCTCCTGGGCTTGGTAACCCTCTCTGGGTGTGTGTACACCCCCTTCTTTGGAGCCAGTAGGGAAACCCAGTTCCACCCTGACATTGGTAGCAGCCCAGGGCCCTGTCCCCAACAGCTAGGTCTGCTCCTTTCTCTTTGCTGCAGTTTTCCCTGGACACTTCCTGCCTCTCTTCTCAAGTTCCCCTTTAGGCTTTTCTTGCTGCTCTGAACTTCCTACCTCATTTTCATTCCTGTTGATACCCCATCTGGGCTGGATCACCACTGAAGTCTGGCTCTTTAGGAGGAGGTACATGGTGCCTCTCACTTCGGGCTCATTCTGTAATCAGCGTGGCTAAGCCCCAGGCTGTGCAGCCCAGGGGACAGCACCCTGTTACAGGCCTGCTCTGCCCACTCCTAGTGTTACTGGGCTGGGGTCCTTGCTCTCCAAGTCAGATCTGGTTTCCAGAGGGGCTGAGTACACACAGGCCCCACTGCCTGGAACTCGAGTTTGTTTGTTCTGGTGACTCTGACATTCAGGTCCTTCAGCATTCAGAGGCTGACAGGTGTGGTGAGGGGGCTGGAGAAACCCCACTGCTGAGCAGAAGGAGGTCAAAGAGTTGGGATTCTGGGAGCCGATGGGTTCATTTGCCCTCCTGCAGGAAGTGGAGCTGGAGACGCCATGTGAACGAGACTACCTGATGCTCTCTTCATGTCCGAGGGGCTGGAGCTGCTCTCAAGAGTCCAAGTTCAAGGATGTCTCTGGGGAACCCCTTCCTAGGGAGAAAATCAGGGTGGTACGATGATGGAGATGTCTCTGTCCCAGAACTGGGAGCCAACGTTGGGGGAAGCTCCCAGCTAGGCTATGCATTGGGGATCCCATTTCTCCCCCAAGAGACCCACACGCCCCAAGGAGTAAATGGCTCTTACCTCCAAGAGGGAGCGGGGTCTTCCATCTAAGGCTCTTTGAGAGCCAGCATGGCTTGCTTTGATGGGACGAGGTGACTCAGCTGCAGAATGCACCTGTTTGGAAGGCTGTGCCAGATCCCAGGGCCAGGAAGACAGCTGGGAAGGAGGCTCCTATTCATTTCACACCTAGAGACCCCAGAGAAAGACCAAAGGGAGAATAAAAAGGGCAGGAGGTGAAACTAGCCCTAAGCCTCTGTCCCACCCCCAGCTCCTCAAAAGTGGAGCTTTCCAAGCTTCAGTGGGGCTAGGGGCTGTGGCCCTGACAAAACGGCCCTTCTGCACCATATGGGGCAGGGAGAAGCTCTGCCTGGGGACAGGGGGAATGGGATGGGGGTAGACCAAGGAAAGGGGGGAGGGGAATGGGTGTGAGGGAAAGAGCTCCTGCCCTAGATGAAGGAATCTGGGGGGCAGAGGGAAGGACCCTGCTCCACAGAGAGGGGAGAGAGTTTCTGTGAGTGCTAGGGGGCTCCATTCCCCCTTCCACCAGCTCCCCATGTACAGTGAGCCAGAACAGTACCTGCAGCAGGGAGTGGGAGTTGCTGGTGGCCTCAGAGGCTGTCATAAATATAAAGGGAAGGGTAACCACCTTTCTGTATACAGAACTATAAAATCCGTCCTGGCCAGAGGCAAAACCCCTTCACCTGTAAAGGGTTAAGAAGCTAAGATAACCTCGCTGACACCTGACCAAAATGACCAATGAGGAGACAAGATACTTTCAAAGCTGGAGGGCACCTGGAATCAGAAGCATTTCCACCCAGCACCTGCCCACCTCTGAGGAATGGATTCACCCTCCTGACCCCCAGAATGGAGTCTTGTTGTCCTTTCTAGTGATCTCTGGTGCCAACCCCTGACCTTGTAGGGTAAGCTCCTGCCACCACCCCCTCAGTGCCCCTTCCAGCTGTTCCACCTCCAATCCACAGATCAAGTTCTCAAAACCCTCTCCTCCACCCCCACCCCAGTTGGGCAGGGAGGGGGCTCTAGCAGGGGGAGCAGGAGGGATTCTGGCAGCAGTGAAGTGGGATGTGGGGCGGTTGAGACCTTTCCCCAAGTCATCCCAGCCACTAATGCTGAAGCCGCAGGATGGCAGCCCTGGTGAATGGAACAGATCAGCAGCCCCTGCTCACTGAATCCTCCTGTTCTCTCTAGAGCGAGTCCAGCCCTGCCAGCAGCAGGACAAGCTTCCCCCGCCCATATGCCTCAGCCCTGCTTGGTCAGTCGCCATAAGTCCTTGGCCTCCCAGGCTGCCAGTGATGGGAGCAACTCTGGGTGGTGGCTTGGGTGACATGGACACGAGGCCACTGGGAACTGGGTATGGCCCTGTGGGACAGGAGAGGCCCACAGAGGGCACTTAGGGGACTCTGCTGCCCTTTCCAAGAGCGATAACACCATGTCCTAATAACATAAGTCCATGAGGAGGTAACGCTTGTCATTAATTAGCCTTGCTAAAGAGCTGGGTTGGAGCTGCTCTGGGGAGAAGTTGGCTGCCTCCTGCTCATGGAGGGGGATTCAAATCCCTTCCCAGTAGCACCTGCTCTGACTCTCATTCCACACCAGGCTCCTTGCTGCCAGGACAGCCAATGGCCATAGGATGGGAATGAGGCCTGGGCCCCACCCCAATCTCCTGAGTCTAATGCAACTGCTTACCTTGTCCCCCATCAGCTGCTGGGCTTCCCCCAGGAGGGAGTAGGTGAGGAGCAGTCCAGCCTGGCAGGCACGCAGTAGGGGGTTGTGGATGGCCACCAGTGCTGTCCGGAGGAAGGATCTTCTCCGCCCCTCCGAGAAGAATTTTCCGAAGACCTCAAACCAACAGGATGTGAGGCATTAGCAGATTGCCCAGAACCAGGCTCCAAATCCTGGGGCTAGAACGGTATCTCCGTCTAGTGGCCCCAGGAGGCAGCCACTGCAGGGGACCCAGCCACCCCCACTCCCTGAGCGGTCTCTTGCCCTGGCAGAGTGTCCTTACCTCCCCCACCCTGGCAGTGTTTCTGTATCCCAGGAGCCTGCTGTCCTGGTGCCAGTCCCAGCACCACAAGTCTTCAGCCTCATGGATGGTCAGCCTTGGGAAAGAGACACATGTGCGCGCGCGCACGCGCACACACACACACTTGTCATTCTGGTTGAAGTGCTTGTGTCCTTCCAATCCCACTGGTGGCTGCACAGTGGGCAGAGTCCTCGCTGCGTGCCTGGCCCAACAGAATTGCAGGGGGTGCAGAACACAGAAAGAGAGAGAGAGAGACTCATCCTCCAGCCAGGGTCAGTGAGAGAAAATGGCTGGGGTCCCAGTCTCACTCTTCTATCGGGTGCCATTTCCCAGCTGGGTTCCTTACCCCTCTGGTGCAGCAGCAGCTGGTAGAGCCGGTAAACCCCCTCCCTGGCCTGCCGGCTGATGTCCTTGGCTGCGTCACCGATGAACACAGCCAGTTGTGCCACAAGGTGGCCCATCCTGGGGAATTCTGCTGAGCTCTAATGGAAGGGAGAGGGAGAGGGGACTCCATCAGCATTTTCCTGTCAGCTCCCAGTCCCCCCGGGCCAGGACTCTCCTTCCCCATAGCCCCTCTGCAGGAGATGCTAGAGGATAGGAGCTAGAGCTAGACCCTTAATTTTGTCTGCCCGCAAGGGAGCCTGGAGCACAGTGATGTGGGCAGGGTCCTCCTTGGGGATTTGCTTCCCCAGCTGCTCCAGGATGACAGGAAGGCATGAACCTGGAGCATGGTCCCCTTCAAAGCCCAGAGTCACCACTTAACCAGGACAAGAAGAATTTTACTCAAGCCAAGCTCATTCTCTGCTCTGACTCTGCCTCCCCAAGAGGAACACTCCTAACCCCCAGCCCCTGCAGCAGCAGATCCTACAGCCCCTTGGAGCCAGCCCACCCACGCCTGGAGTCAGGAAGCTGGGGGCAGAGGCCACTTACGTCAAACTCAGGGAGAATGATGGTGGATCTGAGCAGGGCCGTGCTGCTCCTAATGGCCCTAGCTCTCTTGCGACATCCTAGACACGATCTAGTAGTTAATGTGCTGTGGGGAAAGGAGGCAGCTCAGGATGAATGGGCAGGGGCATGTGTTGTGCTAATGACCCCCTCCCCATCCCCAGGGGGCTGAGACATTGTGTGCGGAGTGGAATATCTGATTCACTGATCACAGAGCTTTAGAAGGGGATTATTGCCCCCAGGACGATGTATCCTGCAGGTCACAACTTGCATTGTCTCTCTTGATTGGGACAGTGCTTGGTGTCGGGGCTGTCACATCCTCTCTGAACTCCTGATTCCTGAACAGCTCACCAGGAAAGAGACAGACCCCTCCTTGGCTCTCAAGTTCTTGGTTGAGTGAAGGGACTGAGTGTGAGCACAATCCCCCCAGGAATCTCAGGGCCCGTCAGAGAGAAGGGCTGATTCTCTGGGGTCCTCCTGTTTCTCTAGGAAGGAGCCTGTGACTTTTCTCTGAGGACCATCTTCTGGATCACACAGGAGGGGTTCAGACTCTCACTCCCCAGGCCAGCCAGCGGCCCTGTGGTTAGTGGTCAACAGAACCAGGCAGAGCTCTGGCTTCAAGTCCCAGCTCCTTCCTCTGTCCTTCAAGGAGGAAGGACCTGACACTGCATTGCACTGACTACCCTGACCAAGGACGGCCCGCTGGGGGCCCAGCTAGGAGGACAGACTGGAAAATGGATCTAAGAGTTAAGATAAAATTGCCCCCACCTCTCTTATGGGGCTCATCTCCAAGATGTAGTGGAGCCTGGCTGTGTCTGGGGACTCTGCCAGCAGGTTCCCCAGCATGGCATCCAGGAGGTCTGGCAAGATCCTATGCAGATCCTGCAAAGCAAGGGAGAGCCATGGGTCAGAGTTAGGGAAACTGGGGCTACACCTGCCACAGGATGGTAAGAGGGGTCTCTGGGAAGCACCAGTGAGACCCCCAAACTCATATCCTAGCCTCTCTCATTCACATCCCACTGCAGGCAATTCGCAAAGATTCATGGCAGGATGACAGTTGGCTCTTCAATCCATGATTTTAGCATGATCTACCTGGACTTGGGAGGTGTCCTTCTCCGCGCCCAGGGTGAAGACTGTATGCAGGGCAGCTCACAGGAGGTGGGTCTCTAGCTCTGGTTCCAGGGCAGGTTTCCTGGTTCTAACATGAGAGAGAAGCCGGTATTAGACTGTGCAGTGCGAATGCGGGGGTGGGACTGGCACCAACACGGAGGTGAATCTGCAGGGAAATAGGCAGAGGGTGGTGAGAATGGAAACTGAGGCACCGAGCCAGGGAATGATAAGGCCAAGGTTTCCCAGACAGACAGTGGCAGGCCAGGAATAGCGCCTCTTCCCTGGACCCTGCTGCCCCTCCTGTATCTGATCCTGGAAGTGAGCCTCTCCCCAAAGCCATTGCAATGTTACTGGAGTGAAAAGAACAGCGCAGCAGGAGAGAGGGAACCTTCCCATCACCTCTGCCGGAGGAGCCACCCTTGGGAGGTGACCTGGGAGTGGGAGGGGCCGTGACTCCCAGCCCTGGGCCTGAGCAGCACCGGGGTTAGGGGAACCTGGCAAAAGGGTCTCGGTACCTGAGGTTGCCCACAGCAATCAGGGAGTTAGCAAGGACAGCGCCTGGTGGAGAGTTATCAGGCAGGTGATATGAGCTCCTGTGAGACCCAAAGGAGACAAAGGAGCATGTGAGATTCGGGCCTCGCTGACACTTCCCAGTGAGGAGATTACACAGCCAGCCCCCCACACAGCTTGCAGGATCCCCCCACCTGCCTCCCGCTCCTCCCATTCCTGCCCACTAGTGACCAATCTCAGAATTTCTCCTGTCTCTTCTCCCCAATCTTCAGCCCCAGCAATCCCTGCCCTCAGCTGCCCCTCCAGCACCAGCCATCCCCCATCCATTGGCCCGGGGAGACCCCTGCCCCTCCCATGTCTCTGTCCTCCCTCACCACAATCCTCTCCAGCACAGCCACCTTGCAGCAGTGTGGCTCCAATGTGTTCTGCCCTCTCTGCTGTGCAGCGAGACACGCAGGGTGGATGGTGTGCAGGAACATGAGCTGCTGGGCCTCATCCTGCACCCACCAGGAGTGGGGTTAGGGGAGAGAGAGCCAGTTAGCCAGGGACTTCCCTGCCCCACGCACACCAGCTGCAGGACTCAGGCCTGAATGGGGGATAGTGGGGACCTGCCCATTGTCCAAATCACCCACAACTCCTACACAAGCAGGGTCAGGAACTGGGACAGTGCCTGTAGAGGGAGGAGACCCCAGCTGGTGTGTGACAAACACCCCCATCTTGGGTGTCCCAGATCATGGAGGAGAAAGGTCCCCATTAGGGATGGTGGATCATGAGGGACAAGACCCTCTGCAGGGGATTGGGATGCTGGGAAGGGACAGAACAATCTCGGTTCCAGCACAGCTGGGGAACGTTTGTACCTTTTCTCAGCCCTGGAGCTGCTCTCAGATGTTTTTGAGAGCAGCCTCCTCTCTGGCCACATCTACCCATTCCTCCTCCTCCTCGGAGTCCCTGGGGGTCCCTGCACAAAGGGAGCGAAGGGGACAGGGTGACTCCTGATGCCACTTGGGAGAAGGACAGGGGCATGGTGGGGCAATGTGCCCCCTTCCCACCTCCGGGACCCAGGGCAGATCGCTCCCCATATCCCCCGCTCTCAGTGATACCTTCAGCTCCCAACTCCTTCAGGAGCCCATAGCAAAGAGACCCTCCACACACACTGTCCTGGACTCCCTGGGAGGTGCCTGCCCGCCCTCCCCGCACCCACCCCGCCAACCAGAGCACCAAGGACCAAAGTGGCAGCATCTAGTGTCAGAGGTTCACGTGGCTCAGGCCAGACACCTGGGCTGGGGACCCGCCCCCCTAGCACTGGTCAAGGGCCTGGGCTCAGGGTGTTCACAGCCCCCTCCTCACCCCTCCGTGAACCCAGCCTGGCTCCTCACCTGGAACAAAGCAGCGGCGCCCGTTGGCCTCACTGCTACCCGAATCCCAGGCACTGCTGCTGTCCCATGGGAAGCGGGCCGAGCTGCTGGTGCTGGGACAGGGATCCTCCACCTCCTGCCCCGAGGAGACTGGAGGGTCCTCAGTGAGTGGCCAGGGTGATGCCTCCTGCTGGGAATCAGGTCTGGGCTCCTGGGGCCGGTGCTGCCCACACAACAAGCCCCAGAGCCACCCTGCCTGGCTCCCGTCCTGGGCTGGGTCCTGCCTGCCCAGCCGCACCCTGGGCCGGCTCCATTTCAGCCTGGCCAGTGCCTCTCCACCTCGGCGCCTGCGCCGGGAGCGGGTTTCCTCTGCCAGAAGGCTGGGCATTTCCACCTCCTGGTCCATCTGGGAGCTCCTTCCCTGCCAGCGGGGACAGAGGGGCCGCTCTGCTCCTGGGGAAGATGGCAGCTGCTTCCCTCAGGCTCTGGGGCCGCCTGCAGAGCCTTCTTCCCGAACATCCTCAGGAGCCCGGCCATCCTGGAACCGAGAGGGGAGCAGGTGTGAGTCTGGGGTCAAGGCAGCCTCTCACTAAACAGCCTTTTTCATCCCTCCCCATCCCTGCCCCAGCCAGAGCAGCTCCTCCTCCCCTCACAGGGGTGCAGGGAGGGCAATCTCCACTCACTGGCAGGAGTTCATTGCATGATCTGCTCCCAACGTTTCCCCTCATCATCCCTGGTGCTGCAACACCTGGGGAGGCACTGGGGTCAGTTACAAAGACCATCGGACAAGCAGCTCCCTCCTGCCATCCCTGGCTACCCGCCAGACTAGAGAACAGAACACTACCCAGGAGTCCGGACTTCTCTGGGGAAACCATTCCCCACATCAAAGTCCCTAGGCATAGGAAGCCCATGGCCCCCTCATTTCTCATTGATTTCCATTCTCAGCAGCTCACAGGGTCTGGCCCAGCTCAGACACTCTCAGCCAGTGGAACAGTCTCCCACATGGGAAGGGCTGGGAGCCACATTGGTGGGACCTTTCCAAACACACCGGAGAAGCCCCTCCCCAGTCTGAGAGCGAGGGGCTCCTGGAGGCTGTTTGCAAATCCAATCTCCTTTGGGAGAGATTCTCTCCCCCTCTCCCCAGACAGACAGGGGATGCCACAGAGGAACCCTAATGTCACTCACTTGCTGTAGGTGATGGAGCGATGGATGGTGGATGTTCAGGGTCACCTGCTGTCGCTCGCCCTCCTCCTCACTCTCCAAGCCCAAGGCAGGCTGGAGAGGGTGGTGACCTGAGGAGTTACACGCCCAGCCAGCAGGCAAGGTGATGACACTGGGCGATCAACTGACGGTGAAAAGAAGAGTCTGTCTTATTGCCAAGGGACGGAGAAACTCAGCCAGCAGCAGGGGTTGGAAAACACTGCCTTAGTGCGGGAGTGACAGCGCCTCCCAGCTCCCACTTTACACACCTTCCTGGAGCCTCCCAACCCCCCTGGGCTGTAGGGACTGCGACCACAAACCGACTGATGAAAAACAGGCCTAGCGAGGGGAAGCTACTTGCTCAGGGTCACACCAAGTGTCAGAGCCACGGATGGGACGCAGCAGTCCTTATTTCCAGGCCCCTTCCCTAACCACTGCTACACACTCCCTTCCACAGCTGGCAATTACAACCAGGCGCTCATGTCCGGTCCCCCTGCCATTAAAGGTTGGAATGCACTGCCCAGGAGGAGGAGTGTTTGATTCTGGAGTTTCACTTTCGCCCAGTCTATAGAGAGGGGCCCAGCCGTGGAGTTTGGCTCAAGAAGACCAATTCTCCAATTTGTAAAGGGCGTTTTGAATTCCAGTCCTGTGCTCCAAAGTGCTTGGTGTCATCTGCACAGTTTAGAAGCATGCTCTGCACTCCATTTTCCAAATCATTCATGAAAATATGGAATAGTACCACACCCCAGACTGATCCCATTGGACAGATGGGGAGCCTGAGGTACAGAGAAGGGAAGTGACCTACCCAAGGGCCTACACAGCAAGGCGGTGGCAGAGCCAGAAAAAGAAGCCACCAATCCTGACTCCTGTTCTAACAGACAACAAACCCCCCAGAGGCAGGGAGAGAGCCCAGGAATCAAGATGGTGGGGAAATTTCATTGAAACCGTTTTGGTCAGAAAATCCCATTCAGACTAAACCGGTTTGTTTCTTGAAATCATAACAAGTGGGATGAAAATTCTTTGCAATTTTGTCACAGTGTGTTCAATTGTCTCGTCGCACACAAAGAGGAGACACTTAGATCTCGAAAATTAGATAAGATGCTTCAGTCTGAGCTAAGGAGTTGCTGCTCTTAACAATTTCAAAATAATCAAAAACAAATAAAATAGAATATTTCAACTACTCTATTACGTCATAATCTGATCTGAGTAAAAGTGATAGGACACCTCATATGATTCACTGCTCCCAGTGACACTCTCCAATGGATCCTCCACCCACCGTGAGGTAGGTAGGAGCGGATTGTTTTGCCTGCTTGAAAGAGGGAGAAGCTAAGGCTGAGAAAGGAGAATTGACTTGTCTGAGGTCACACAGCCAGTCAGTGGCAGAGTTGGGAATAGGACCCAAGAGCCCTGAATTTCAGACTAACCATCGGATCTTGAGTTTCATACATTGAACGATCTGAATAAAGTGCTCTCAAATGAGCTCCAGACCAAGAACAGTTCATAGTAATTATTCAGCAAGTGTTTCAGGAGAACTGGAATGTTAGAGAGAATCATGAACTGCTCAGAGACAGTGAATGCAGAGAAGCAGCAAAATTTGTCAAACCTGACTGGTTATGACTTATTTACTTGGTCTTAAAAGAGAACAACAAGGACCCGAGTCTCCTCCCTGTCAAGAACCCCCTGCTCAGCCAATCAGGGTAGAGACTGAGGGGCGGGAGGCTGAGGGTTCTCACCAGAGAGCCCAAAGAGTGGCCCAGGTCACTGGTGGGGATCACTGGCCGAGCACTATTTCAGCCCCACATTTTTGGGTGGACCTTCCACAATGGGAGCTGCAGAACACCCCCAGTGACTCCCCCCAACACACCCCTCCTGGTGGCGGGAGGGGAACAGGGGAAAGGACAAAAGAAGTAAGAGAAGAAGAGAAAGGAGGGAGGGATGGAGGAAAAGATAAAACCAAAAGGACAAACCCTAATGTCCCCAGTGATTCTAAGGGACAAAATCCTAGGTGGGGAATAAAATTCTGCCACCTTAAGCTAGCGTTTTCCAGGCCTAGAATTCAGCTGGCACCAAATGGATCAGACTGAACAGGTTCCAAACCTCTCGGAGGCTCTTACCTTCCAAACAGGGATGTCTGTTTTCTAGTAAAATCAGGAAAAGGAAAGGAGAAAACTCAAAAGAGGTTCCTCCTTGCGCTCAGGTACGTAAACCCTAATACTCTCTCAGTCCTCAAAGAGGGACCTCGAGAAGGAGACTTGCTGAAGCAAAGCTACAGGGGTCTCCGAGGTTTCCCTGGCCCCGCGCCCCTGTCCTGCCTGGCTGATGTCAGCAGCTCTCTGTGAGGTCACCACCTCCCCACTACCTTTGACCAATAGGCTGAGGTCCTGCAAAAGGCCTTTGTGATGTCACTGCCACACCCACCCCTGGGGTGACCAGATGTCCCGATTTTATAGGGACAGTCCCGCTATCTGGGGCTTTTTCTTATATAGGCTCCTATTATCCCCCACTCCCTGTCCCGTTTTTCACACTTGCTATCCGGTCAGCCTACCCACCCCTCCCCTGCAGTGCTAATGTCCTGCCGCTGGCTAGACACTTTGGAGGTTTGAGCCTCTCCCCGTGGATCACCCCACTCAATGAGTGTTCATTCTAGGAAGCAAGCCGGCTAGACAGCAAAACATCAGAGGCTACTCCCAATGCTACATTCAGTTTTTCAGAAATGAGTAGACTTGATGGCCAGAGGAGACCATTAGAGCATCTAATCTGACCCCCTGCATGTCACAGGCCTCCTGTATACCATAATCGCTACCGTTTGGCAAACACATTCCAGAAAGGCATCTAGTCTTCATTAAATGACATCAAGAGATGGAGAATCCACCACTTGCCTTGGTAGCTTGTTCCCGTGGTGAATCATCCTCGCTGTTGAATATTTGGGCTTTATTTGTGATATGAATTGGTCTCTTTTCACCTTCCAGCCATTGGGTCTTGTTCTGCCTTTCTCTGCTAGATTAACGAGCCTTTTAATCCCTAGTATTTTCTCTCCATTAAGGCATTTCAACACTTCAGTGAAGTCACCTTTCAGTCTGCTTTTTATCAGCTAAACAGGTTGAGCTCTTTCAATCGCTCTCTAGAAGGCATTTTTTCTCCAACCCTCCGAACATTTGGTGGCTCTTTGCTGCCCCAGCTCCAATTTCTCAACATCTTTTTCAAATGAGGACACCAAAACTGGAGGCAGTATTCCAATGGCAGTCTCACTGATGCTGTGTCACCTCCCTATCCTCCTCACGGCTCTGCTCATACGTCTAATGATGGCTTCAGCCCTGTTCCCCACAGCATCACACTGGAAGCTCACGTTGAACGGCTTCTTCACTATGGCCTCTGAATCCTTTTCAGAGTCACTGCTTTCCTGGATATTACTTCCCCCATTCTGTAGGTGTGGCGGCCTGCCTGCCTTATTGCTAGGTATAGGACCCTGCATTTGGCTCTGGTCAAACTTGGTTTCTTTGAATGGGGCCAGCTTGCCAAATGAGCCAGATCGCTCTGTATCACTGCCCTCTCCTCATCAGTAATTACCACTCTGCCAGTATTTTGTCACCCACCACTGATTGTATGTTTTCTCCCAATTCATGGATAAAATATTTTTAAAAATTAGTCCTTGAGAGCTTCTTCAGACCCTTAGTACCTAGGACCTGCTCCCCACAGCACAGTGAGACAAGGCCGTCCAGCCCTGCTGGTACATAGGGGATAAGAACAGAACAAACACACCTTTAGGAGCGCTGTTGTCCGTAGGCTTCTGAACAACATGTGGGGGTCAGCAGCTTAGAAATGCACTAGAGAGCTGTAGTGTAGACAGGTCCCAACTGTGTCTCGGTTTCCCACCCTGTAAAATGGGGAGAACAAACAAAACCTTGATTAGCTCTATTTGATAGTGGGGAAACCGAGGCACCAGCGTTGAAGAGACTCGCTCATGGTCCCAAAGCCAGGAATAGAAAACGGCAGGTCTTCTGATAGCCAGTCCTGGGACCTCGCCCCTGTTATCCTGGCCTCGCTCCTCTAACTTTAATCACAGCCTCCATGTCTTTTCCTCCATGTCCCTTAACCCCACGTCACTGCAGAAGAAAGATTTTCTGTTAGCCAGCTGGCTCTAATGCAGTGGTTCTCAAACTTTAGCACTGGTGACCACTTTCACAGAGCAAGCCGCTGAGTGTGACCCCTCCTTATAAATTAAAAACACTTTTTTATATATTTAACACCATTATAAATGCTGGAGGCAAAGCGGGGTTGGGGGTGGAGGCTGACAGCTCGCGACCCCCTGAGGGGGCTCGACCCCCAGTTTGAGAACCCCTGCTCTAGTGCATGTGGATGTCCTTCCAAAAGACATGCTCTGGCCCAGTCCCATGTTATGGTTGGCTGAAGGAACCACTTGGTAACATTCTAGGGCCCAAGTTATACAGGAGTTGACTAGATACACATAATGGTCCTTTCTGACCTTAACATCTATCAATCTTTACATTTTCTGCTTCTAGGAAGATAACTCTGGATCTATTTTCTCTCATTCACTTTCAGTTGGAATAATTTAAATCCAGGCCAAAGGATTTCCTCTTCCATTGTGTCTTCAGCACATTTCAGAGCAAACAGTTACTGTTAGCCCACAGGTTTCCAGTTTCAACCTCTCCCAGGGTGAGATGGCCAAGGACAGGGGTTGGAGCTCAACTGCATCTAGCCCAGGTTATGCAGCTCCCTAGGGTGAAGGGAATAAGTGTGGGGGTCAGGTGACAAGCAGCAGCATGTGACTAGGACCCAGGCCTGCTGAGAGATAGAAGGGCAGCCTGTGCTCAGCCAGGAGAGAGACCCCAAGGGGAGCAGGTATGGGAGGGGCTTGGAGAGTCCTTGAAAGGTCAGGGACAAGCCAGGAAAGGGCTAGGCTGAGCACTTAGGACAAGGCCCTAGGAGGGAAAGACAGGGCAGTTTAGGTGATGGGGCAGGTAGTCCAGTTGGTTTAGGCTCCCAGGGCCAGACACCCACAGGTGAAGGTGATTGTCGGGGCTTATGTCCTTCTTCTCCAGGGTAGATCTGAGAGTGGAGAAGACTGATGCCGGAAGGGGGAAGTGAGTTAACCCCAAGGTCATCCACTGAGTTTATACCACAAATGCATACTTGGACGGATCCAAGAGAAGAAACATGGATTTTCCAGTCTCTTCTTTCTAGGAGTCCCCAGGGCCAAGGTAAGACCCCTGCTGCCCCTTCCCATTCTTCTCACCTCCAAGATGTGCTGGAGTTTGTCTGTGCTGGGGGATGCTGTCAGCAGGATCTAGAGCTCGTCATCCATGTTCTATGGGCAGCCCTTGCTCTGAGCCTGCCAGCGGAAGGAGACCATGGGTCAGGTTATGGAACCTGGGGCTACACCTGCCAGGATGACAGCTGGCTCTGCAGTCCTTGCCCAGAGCAGCTCTCTGCAGAGGCCCTGGTGCACACCAGGTTAGGGAACAGCCAAGCTGCTAGGGATGGAAGCTGGGCTTCTGGGAGGATTCCCGGACCCAAATCCCAGCGGGCAGAAAGAAAGGACCTCCCACGGAAGGACAACGTAATGTCCCATGGAGGGAAGAGCCTCTCCCCACCATTTCTTAACCTCATGGGCTGTTCTCATGCTCTGCCAACTACACCTCTCAGTATCTCCAGCTGTCCAAAGGAGCAGGGACCAGAGGCCATCCTGCTGCTGGGACAGAGGTGGAGGTTGATGTTCAACCTGCATATGGGAGTTGTCCTTTCTCATGCCCATGGTGAATATACCACGCAAGGGAAGCTCTCAGGACATGCGATTCCTGCTCTAGAGCCAGGGGCAGCTTCAGCTTGTTGGAAGGAGACTGTGTCTGAGACCTTGCAGTTGTGGGATGAGACAGACACTAAGATAGGCATGGAAGTTTGGGGAAACGGGGGAGAGGGCAGTGTGGGCAAGGAGGGCAGGGATTTGGGAAGCAAGATCTGAGGATCAAACACTGTCGAATTGTCAGTTAGGATTATCTCCACTTCAGAGAGGGGGAAAGTGAGGCACCAGTGGAAGTGGGACCAGGCCAAATGGGCGCCCTGAGTGTCTGAATAATCGCTAAAGCAAAAATATAAAAGCCATTAAGGGTCAGAAGAACATTCATCAGGGAATTGGAGCATTCAAGGCTGGCCAGAAAATGTGTCGTCTACGGCATAAACCAGTATGCGCTCTGCCACCTCACTGGTTTTGGAGACAAGGGTACGTCTCTTGGAGAGAGGGGTTAGAGGATCTTTCTCTGAGACACACAACTGTCAATCGTTGGGAACAGAAACCCCATCTGTAATTTTGCTCACTGGCCCCGCCACAAACTCCACCCTCCAACCATTGTGAGCCAGGACCAGGAACACCATTCCACTGTCATAGTTACATGGACCTGCGCACCTGCAGACATTGCAGCTGGCACATGCGCTGGTGCTGGCGCTGTGATATGAGGTGGATGAACCACCCTGCTGGCTCCCATATCCAGCATTCTCTCCCTGAGCAATGGGTCCTGCTCCCTGCTCTTCCTCTATTCCTCCAGGAACCCTGGAGTAGTTTCTCTTCATGGACCGTGTCCCTCTCCTCCTTGGCTCTTTTGAAAGCAAGGTGCTCCTTGTTCCTCCTTGCCCCTAAAAGGATTGGCAACAGCATGATTTGTGGGTAAGATTTGATTTGTCTATTGACCTGGGTCTGGGGCTTTGTCCTTTGGGATTGGGAGAACCTTTTTCTTTTACTTCAGGACAAGGAGGAAAGTGAGAACTGAATTTTGCAAAGAGAAGTCACGGGGTAACCCTACAAGGCCCAAACCCCAATGGTATTGAGCCAAAAGGTGTGGCATGACAAAAATGATTGTATATGGACACTTCCAATGGATTTGTTATTATTGCTAATGGTGATTTTTTTTAGCTTTTTTTTTTCTATTACCAGAAACTGTAAAAGTGTACAATGTGCCGAATCTTTTGGGAAAACCCTTGAACATGTTAAGAGTGATACAGAAGAACACACTATGTTAAAAAAACCTTGTGATACAGATGTTTCACCCACAAAATATCTGTGTTTTTTACCCATGAAAGCTTATGCCCAAATAAATCTTGAAACTTTTCACAGGAGAAAAGACATTCCCGACCTGTTATGCTGTAGGAAAAGGGAAATCGAGGCACACTACCATATTGCTTTCATGGCTAAATGCCAGGATTCCTATAGTATGGACAACACTAATATCTACATTGTCTTGACATTAATTGGGTTCCAGACACATGCCAAAGCTTCTATGGATAAAGTAGCTATTTTCATTAGCTCTTGGCAAGATCACATGAGACATACAGGAACCATGCTGCAAGGGCAGATCCAATCCACTATTGTTCTAAGAAAGTTTTACATTGAGTTTGTAAAAGGATTCAGTCATGTTATTGAACATGACTTTGATAAACCATTTCTGTTGTGCACTGATATGGGGTCACCAAATGAAATTAATAGGCAGCAGGTTTAAAACTAAAAAAGGGAAGTATTTTTTTTACACAATGCACAGCCAACGTGTGGAACTCCTTGCCAGAGGATGTTGTGAAGACCAATCTCAGCAGCTTCCTAGGAAGGAGCCAGTGCTCTTCTCGGAGGACCTTCTCCTGGACCTCACAGGGCTCTGATGCTCTCACTCCGCAAGCCTGCCTGGGGTCTTGGAGTTAGTGCTCAACAGAACCAGGCAGAGCCCTGTTGTCCGGAACCAGTACCTTCCCTCTGTCCCTGAAGGAGGAAGGGCCCCAACACTGCTCTGCACTGACTGCCCTGACCACGGGTGGCCCAATGGCTCTCAGGTAGCAGGACACAATGGAGACGTGGATCATCCAGTCTCTCATTTCCAGGCCTCCCCAGAGCTAAGATAAAATTTCTCCTGCCCCTGCCCATTATCTTCACCTCCAAGATGTGTGGGAGTTTGTCTGTGCTGGGGGTTGCTGTCAGCAGCTCTTCAACATGGCATCCACGTCTCTGGGCAGGCCTTCTTCAGAGCCTGTCAGCGGAGGTAAACCATGGGTCAGGGTTATGGAACCTGGGGTTACACCTGCCAGGATGACAGCTGGCTCTGCAGTCCTTGCCCTCTCTGCAGAGGTCTGGTGCCAAGCAAGGTAGGGAATAGCCAAGCTGCTAGGGATGGGAGCTGGGCTTCGTGCCAGAGTCCAGGAACCAAAGCACAGCATCTGCAAGGAAGGACTTCCCCACAGAGGGGCAACATCATCTCCCACAACGGGGAGGACTCTCCCCCTGACACTGGATTAGTCCTCTGGCCTGTTCCCATCTCTGCCCACTGCACCTCCCTGCTCTCCTGGGCTAACCTTCTCAGCACAGCCCAGGCATGCTCACCTTGTCTGCTCTTTTTGTCCATGGGCATAGCAGACCCTGGGTTGATTTCTCTTTGCAGGATCTCTCCTGCTGCTGCTGCCACGTCTGTAGCTCCACCTGCACTTCCTTCTGCTTCTGTTGGTTTACTAGGAGCTGCTGGAGAAACCCCTAGAGCTGCTTAACCAGTCCCTGGAACTGAAGTGGGAAATCCAGTGACCAGCTCAGTCCCTCGAGACACCCGCTTGGGAGGACAGACCTGCCTTCAGCAACCAAGACTTCAATCAGCCCTCACGGACCACAGGGGGAATTCAATCCTCCTGACTATGCCAATTAGAAACAAATCTACACATCGTTACATGCCCCCCCGGCGGCCAGACATGACATCACAGTCCTCTCACTGGGCTAGCCTCCACCATCCGTGGTCGCTCCAGCACCATGACAGTTTCTCTGCCTGGTAAGTCAACCCTCCGGCCAGGTCACCACTTTTAGTCCATCCTTCTGGGCCCCAGCTTGTCTCTCACTGAAAGTCCAAACAGATCTTTCCACAGAAAAGTCCTTCTGCCATCATTGGGGCTCTTGCTCAGCTTGCAGCCCCCCTTGCTGGGCTTGGTAACCCTCTCCAGGTGCGTGTACGCCCCCTTCTTTGGGGCCAGTAGGGGAGTCCAGTCCCACCCTCACATTGGCAGCAGCCCAGGGTCCTGTACCCAACAGCAAGGTCCACTCCTTTCTCTTTGCTGCAGTTTTCCCTGGGCACTTCCTACCTCTCTTCTCAAGTTCCCCTTTAGGATTTCCTTGCTGCTCTGAACTTCCTACCTCATTCTCATTCCTGTTGATACCCCAGCTGGGCTGGATCAGCACTGAAGTCTGGCTCTGTAGGGGGAGGTACATGGTGCCTCTCAGGTAGGGCTCATCCTGTAATCAGCTTGGCTAAGCCCCATGCAGTGCAGGTTAGAGGACATCTCTGGGGAGCTCCTTCCTAGGAACAAAACCAGGGTGGTACGATTATGGAAACATCTCTGTCCCAGAGCTGGGAGCCAAGGACGGGGAAGCTCCCAGCCAGGCTATGCATCAGGGATCCCATTTCTCCCCCAAGAGACCCACACGCCCCAAGGAGTAAATGGCTCTTACCTCCATGAGGGAGTGAGGTCTTCCATCTAAGCCTCTTTGAGAGCCAGCACTGCTTGCTTTGATGGGACGAAGTGACCTGTTCCCACCGCTCCCAGAGGTGGCTCAGCTGCAGGCTGCGCCCGTCTGGGAGACTGTGCCGGAATTTGGGGGGTAGAGGGAAGGACCCTGCTCCACAGAGAGGAGAGAGAGTTTCTGTGTGTGCCGGGGGCTCCATTTTCCCTTCCACTAGGTCCCCATTTACAGTGACCCAGAGCAGTACCTGCTGCAGGGAGCGGGAGTTGCTGGTGGCCTCAGAGGCACAGCTCCTGCAGTGCCTCAGGCACCTGGCGCAAGTGCTGGATGATGGGGAACTTGCGAATCACATTGGCTGTAACATCCTCCTGCTGCAAGGGAATGAGAACCTGTCAGAGACTCAGACACCTCCAAGGTATCAAGGGGGATTAAGGGCACCTGGAACCAGCAGCATTTCTCCCCAGCACCTGTCCACCTCTGAGGGATGGATTCACCCTCCTGACCCCCAGAATGGAGTCTTGTCCTTACTAGTGACCTCCAGTGCCAACCCCCCTCCTTGTAGGGTGAGCTCCTGTCACCTCCCCTCAGTGTCCCTGACAGCTGTTCCACCTCCAATCCACAGCTCAAGTTCTCAGAACTCTCTCCTCCACCCCCACGCAGGTAGGGCAGGGATGGGGCTCCAGGGCGGGGGTGGGGGCAGGCAGGAGGGATTCTGGCAGCAGTGAACTGGGATGTGGAGAGGTTGAGAACTTTCCCCAAGTCATCCCAGACACTAATGCTGAAGACGCAGGATGGCAGCCCTGGTGAATAGGGCAGATCAGCAGCCCCTGCTGACTGAATCCTCCCGTTCTCTCTAGAGTGGGTCCAGCCCTGCCAGCAGCAGGACAAGCTTCCCCTGCCCATGTGCATCAGCCCTGCCTGGTGAGTCGCCATCACTCATCAGTCCTTGGCCTCCCAGGCTGCCAGTGATGGGAGCAACTCTGGGTAGTGGCTCGGGTGTCACGGACACTTGGCCACTGGGAATTTGTGCTGCCCTGTGGGACAGGAGAGACTCGCAAAGGGCACTTCCCAAGAGCGATAGCACCGTGTCCTAAGAACATAAGTCCGTGAGGAGGTAATGCTTGTCATTAATTAGCCTTGCTAAAGAGCTCGGTTGGAGCTGCTCCGGGGACAAGCTGGCTCCCTCCTGCTCATGGAGGTGAATTCATCTCCCTTCCCAGTAGCACCTGTTCTCACGCTCATTCCCCATCAGGCTCCTTCGTGCCAGGCCAGCGAATGGCCATCGAATGGGAATGAGGCCTAGGCCCCACCCCAATCTCCTGAGTCTAATGCAGCTGCTTACCTTGTCCCCCAGCAGCTGCTGGGCTTCCCCCAGGAGGGAGTAGGTGAGGAGTAGCCCAGCCTGGCTGACACACAACAGGGGTCATGGATGGCCAGCACTGCCGTCCGAGGAAGGATCTTCTCTGTCCCTCCCAGAAGAACTTTCCGAAGACCTAAACCCAACAGGACGTGAGGCATTAGCAGATTGCCCAAAGCAAGCTCCAAATCCTGGGGCTAGAATGGTATCTCTGTCTAGTGGCCCCAGGAGGCAGCCTGCAGGAGACCCAGCCACCCCACTCCCTGAGCTGTGTCATGCCCTGGCAGAGTGTC
This sequence comes from Chelonia mydas, assembly GCF_015237465.2. Taxonomy (NCBI): domain Eukaryota; kingdom Metazoa; phylum Chordata; order Testudines; family Cheloniidae; genus Chelonia; species Chelonia mydas. The sequence goes on from NC_057850.1 coordinate 151,135,821, forward strand.
CTTACCTCCCCAACCCTGGCTGTGTTCCTGTTGCCCGGTGCCAGTCCCAACACCAGGGCTTCAGCCTCATGGATGGTCAGCCCTGGGAGAGAAGAGACACACACACACACACTTGTCATTCTGGTTGCAGTGCTTGTGTCCTTCCAATCCCATTGGTGGCTGCACAGTGGGCAGAGTCCTCGCTGCGTGCCTGGCCCAACAGAATTGCAGGGCTGGTGTAGAACAGAGAAAGAGATCGAGAGAGACTCAGCCTCCAGCCAGGGTCAGTCTGAGAGAAATTGGTTGGGGTCCCAGTCTCACTCTTCTAGGTGCCATTTCCCAGCTGGGTTCCTACCCCTCTGGTGCAGCAGCAGCGGTAGAGCCGTACACCCTCTCCCTGGCCTGCCGGCTGAGGTCCTTGGCTGGGTCACTGATGGACAGAGCCAGCTATGCACATGGTGACCCATCCTGGGGAATTCTGCTGAGTTCTAATGGAAGGGAGAGGGGACTCCATCAGCATTTTTTGTCAGTTCCCAGTCCTCCCCTGGGCCAGGACTCTCCTTCCCCTCAGCAGGAGATGCTAGAGGATAGGAGGTAGAGCTTAGACCCTTAATTTCCTCTGCCCTCAAAAGAGCCTGGAGCACAGGGATGTGGGCAGGGCCCTCCATGAGGACTTACTTCCCAGCTGCTCCAGGATGAAAAGGCATGAACCTGCAGCATGGTCCCCTTAAAGCCCAGAGTCACCACTTAACCAGGACAAGAAGAACTTGACTCAAGCCAAGTCATTCTGCTCTGACTCTGCTCCCCAAAGGAACACTCCTAACCCCCAGCCCCTGCAGCAGCACATCCTACAGCCCGTTCGAGCCAGCCACCACGCCTGAAGTCAGGAAGCTGGGGTGAGAGGTCACTTATGTCAAACTCAGGGAGGGTGATGGTGGATCTGAGCAGGGCGTGCTGCTCCTAATGGCCCTGGCTCTCTCTTGCGACACCTGGACACGATCCAATAGTTAATGTGCTAGGGGGAAAGGAGGCAGCTCAGGATCAATGGGCCGGTGCATGTGTTGTGCTAATGAGACCCTCCCCATCCCCAGGGGGCTGAGACATTGTGCAGGGTGGAACATCTGATTCACTGATCGCAGAGCTTTAGAAGGGGATTGTTGCCCCCAGGACAATGCCTGTATCCTGCAGGTCACAACTTGTCATTGTCTCTCTAGATTGGGACAACGTTCGATGTCGGGCTGGTCCCATCCTCCCTGAACTCCTGATTCCTGAACAGCTCACCGGGAAGGAGACAGACCCCTCACCCTCCTTGGCTCTCAAGTCCTTGGTTGGGTGAAGGGACTGAGTGTGAGCACAATCCCCCCAGGAATCTCAGGGCCCGTCGAGAGAAGGGCTGATTCTCTGGGGTCCTCCTGTTTCTCTTGGAAGGAGCCTGTGACTTTCTCTGAGGACCATCTCTGGATCTCACAGGAGGGGTTCAGACTCTCACTCCCTAAGCCAGTCCCCAGGCAAAGCTCTGGCTTGAAGTCCCAGCTTCCTCTGTCCTTCAAGGAGGAAGGGCCTGACACTGCATTGCACTGACTGCCCTGACCAAGGACGCCCACTGGGGCCCAGCTAGGAGGACAGACTTGAAAATGGATCTAAGAGTTAAGGAAAATTGCCCCACCCCTCTATCGGGCTCACCTCCAAGATGTAGTGGAGCCTGTCGGTGTCTGGGGACTCTGCCAGCAGGTTCCCCAGCATGGCATCCAGGAGCTCTGGCAAGACCCTATGCAGTTCCTGCAAAGCAAGGGAGAGCCATGGTCAGAGTTGGGAAACTGGGGCTACACCTGCCACAGATGGGAAGAGGGGTCTCTGGGAAGCACTTGTGAGACCCCCAAATACATATCCTGGCCTCGCTCATTCACATCCCACTGCAGGCAATTAGCAAGGATTCATGGCAGGATGACAGCTGGCTCTTCAATCCATGACTTTAGCATGATCTACCTGGACTTGGGTGGTGTTTCTACGTCCCAGGGTGAAGACGGCATGCAGGGCAGCTCAGGAGGTGGCTCTCCACTCTGGCTCCAGGCAGGTGTCATGGTGCTGGCAAGAGAGAGGAGTGCATTAGACTGTGCAGTGTGGGGGTGGGACTGGCACCAACAGGGACGTGAAACTGCAGGGAAATAGGCAGAGGCTGGCGAGAATGAAAACTGAGGCACGAGCCAGGGAATGACAAGTGCAAGGTTTCCCAGACAGACAGTGGCAGGGCAGGAATAACGCCTGTTCCCTGGACCCTGCTGCCCCTCCTGTATCTGTTCCTGGGAGTGAGCCTCTCCCCAAAGCCATTGCAATGTTACTGGAGTGAAAAGAACAGCCCAGCCAGGAGAGAGTGAACCTTCCCACCACCTCTGCCAGAGGAGCCACCCTTGGGAGGTGACCAGGTGGTGGGAGGGGCAGTGACTCCCAGCCCTGGGCCTGAGCAGCACCGGAGTTAGGGGAACAGGGCTGGAGGGTACCTGAGGTTGCCCACAGCAATCAGGGAGTTAGCAAGGACAGCACCGTGGAGAGTTATCAGGCAGCTCCTCAATGAGCTCCTGTGAGACCCAAAGGAGACAAAGGAGCGTGAGAGATTCGGGCCTCGCTGACACTTCCCAGTGAGGAGATTACACAGCCAGCGCCCCACACAGCCAGCAGGATCCCCCCACCTGCCTCCCGCTCCTCCCATTCCTGCCCACTAGTGACCAATCTCAGAATTTCTCCTGTCTCTTCTCCCCAATCTTCAGCCCCAGCAATCCCTGCCCTCAGCTGCCCCTCCAGCACCAGCCATCCCCCATCCATTGGCCCGGGGAGACCCCTGCCCCTCCCATGTCTCTGTCCTCCCTCACCACAATCCTCTCCAGCACAGCCACCTTGCAGCAGTGTGGCTCCAATGTGTCCTGCCCTCTCTGCTGTGCAGCGAGACACAGGGGTGGATGGCGTGCAGGAACATGAGCTGCTGGGCCTCGTCCTGCACCCACCAGTAGTGGGGTTAGGGGAGAGAGAGCCAGTTAGGCAGGGACCTCCCTGCCCCACGCACACCAGCTGCAGCACTCAGGCCTGAATGGGGGATAGTGGGGACCCGCCCATTGTCCAAATTACCCACGACTCCTACACAAGCAGTGTCCAGATCTGGGACAGTGCCTGTTGGGGGAGGAGACCCCGGCTGGTGTGTGACAAACACCCCCATCTTGGGTGTCCCAGATGATGGAGGAGAAAGGTCCATTAGGGCTGGGGATCATCAGACACAAGACCTCTGCTGGGGGTCAGGGTGCTGGGAAGGGGCGGGAAATCTCGGTTCCAGCACAGCTGGGGGTTTGTACCTTTTCTCGGCCCTGGAGCTGCTCTCGATGTTCTTGAGAGCAGCCTCCTCTCTGGCCATCCACCCATTCCTCCTCCTCTGAGTCCCTGGGGTCCTGCACCAGGGAGAGAAGGGGACAGGATGATACCTGCTGCCACTTGGGAGAAGGACAGGGGCATGGTGGGGCAATGTGCCCCCTTCCCACCTCCGGGACCCAGGGCAGATCGCTCCCCATACCCCCGCTCTCAGTGATACCTTCAGCCCCAACTCCTTCAGGAGCCCATAGCAAAGAGACCCCCACACACACTGTCCTGGACTCCCTGGGAGGTGCCTGCCCCCCCCCGCACCCACCCCGCCAACCAGAGCACCAAGGACCAAAGTGGCAGCATCTAGTGTCAGAGGTTCACGTGGCTCAGGCCAGACACCTGGGCTGGGGACCCCCCCTAGCACTGCTTGAGGGCCTGGGCTCAGGGTGTTCACAGCCCCCTCCTCACCCCTCCTGAGCCCAGCCTGGCTCCTCACCTGGAACAAAGCAGCGGCGCCCGTTGGCCTCACTGCTACCCGAATCCCAGGCACTGCTGCTGTCCCATGGGAAGCGGGCCGAGCTGCTGGTGCTGGGACAGGGATCCTCCACCTCCTGCCCCGGGGAGACTGGAGGTCCTCAGTGAGTGGCAGGGTGATGCCTCCTGCTGGGAATCAGGGCTGGGCTCCTGGGGCCGGTGCTTCCCACACAACAAGCCCCAGAGCCACCCTGCCTGGCTCCCGTCCTGGGCTGGGTCCTGCCTGCCCAGCCGCATCCTGGGCCGGCTCCATTTCAGCCTGGCCAGTGCCTCTCCACCTCGGCGCCTGCGCCGGGAGCGGGTTTCCTCTGCCAGAAGGCTGGGCACTTCCACCTCCTGGTCCATCCGGGAGCTCCTTCCCTGCCAGCGGGGACAGAGGGGCCGCTCTGCTCCTGGGGAAGATGGCAGCTGCTTCCCTCAGGCTCTGGGGCCACCGCAGAGCCTTCTTCCTGAACATCCTCAGGAGCCCGGCCATCCTGGAACCGAGGGGAGCAGGCGTGAGTCTGGGGTCAAGGCAGCCTCTCACTAAACAGCCTTTTTCATCCCTCCCCATCCCTGCCCCAGCCAAGCAGCTCCTCCTCCCCTCACAGGGGTGCAGGGAGTGCAATCTCCACACACTGGCAGGAGTTCATTGCATGATCTGCTCCCAACGTTTCCCCTCATCATCCCTGGTGCTGCAACACCGGGGAGGCACTGGGGTCAGTTACAAAGACCATCGGACAAGCAGCTCCCTCCTGCCATCCCTGGCTACCCGCCAGGCTAGAGAACAGAACACTACCAGGAGTCCGGACTTCTCTGGGGAAACCATTCCCCACATCAAAGTCCCTAGGCATAGGAAGCCCAGGGCCCCCTCATTTCTCATTGATTTCCATCTCAGCAGCTCACAGGGTCTGGCCCAGCTCAGACACTCTCAGCCAGGGGAACAGTCTCCCACAAGGGAAGGGCTGGGAGCCGCATTGGTGGGACCTTTCCAAACACACTGGAGAAGGCTCTGGAGAAGCCCCTCCCCGTCTGAGAGCGAGGGGCTCCTGGAGGCTGTTTGCAAATCCAATCTCCTTTGGGAGAGATTCTCTCCCCCTCTCTCCCCAGACAGACAGGGGATGCCACAGAGGAACCCTAATGTCACTCACTTGCTCTAGGTGATGGAGCGATGGATGGTGGATGTTCAGGGTCACCTGCTGTCGCTCGCCCTCCTACTCTCCAAGCCCAAGGCAGGCTGGAGAGGGTGGTGACCTGAGGAGTTACACGCCCAGCCAGCAGGCAGGTGATGACACTGGGCGATCAACTGACTGTGAAAAGAAGAGTCTGTCTTATTGCCAAGGGATGGAGAAACTCAGCCAGCAGCAGGGGGTGGAAAACACTGCCTTAGTGCGGGGTGACAGCGCCTCCCAGCTCCCACTTTACACACCTTCCTGGAGCCTCCCAACCCCCCTGGGCTGTAGGGACTGCGACCACAACGACTACTGATGAAAAACAGGCCTAGTGAGGGGAAGCTACTTGCTCAGGGTCACACCAAGTCAGAGCCACGGATGGGACGCAGCAGTCCTTATTTCCAGGCTCTTCACTAACCACTGCTACACACTCCCTTCCACAGCTGGCAATTACAACCAGGCCTCATGTCGGTCCCCCTGCCATTAAAGGTTGGAATGCACTGCCCAGGAGGAGGAGTGTTTGTTCTGGAGTTTCACTTTCGCCCAGTCTATAGAGAGGGGCCCAGCCCTGGAGTTTGGCTCAAGAAGACCAATTCTCCAATTTGTAAAGGGCGTTTTGAATTCCAGTCCTGTGCTCCAAAGTGCTTGGTGTCATCTGCACAGTTAGAAGCACTCTGCACTCCATTTTCCAAATCATTAATGAAAATATGGAATAGTACCACACCCCAGACTGATCCCTGCCGGACCCAGTAGGTACACCCTCTTAGATGGGCAGCCAAACATGGAGAACGACTCTTGGAGATGGGTTTTCAACCACCTGTGCACCCACATTATACTAATTGCATCTAGACCACATTTCCCTAGTTTGCTTGTGAGAATGTCCTATGGGACTCTGTCAAAAGCCTGATTAACACCAAGATAGATCACATCTACTTTACCCACCTCCACTAGGCCCGTAACCCTGTCAAAGAAGGAAACAGGATTGGTTTGGAATGATTTGTTCTTGACAAATCCATGCTTAGACTAAGAACCAAATGATCCTGTAGGTGCTGACAAACTGATTGTTTAATAATGTGTTCCAGTATCTTTCCAGGTATGGAATGAGGCTGGCTAGTCTGTAAGTCCCAGGGTTCTGTTTGTTCCCCTTTTAAAGATAGCTACTGTCTTGTTAATGGATGGGGAGATGTTCTTTTTCGGGGATCTCAGATGAGAACTGGGGCACAGCACTTGGTTTGTTAAGGCCACAAAAATGGAGGCAGGAACCTCTTCTTTCCTCCTGGCAAAGAACCCCAGGTACCTAAAAGAGTGGGACTCACATCCCTCAATGGGCTTTAAAAAAGATAATGGTTAAAATTTGGCCCCGACCATTTCTGGTTTCCGCAGCCTAGACATTTTAGCAAAGTTTAGAATTCCTCGGTGCTCAACACCGTGAACCTCCCCTTTCTCCTTCACAAAGGGCTTTAACGCCCCTTATCTCACTCAGGCTCACGACTGCCCAGAGTTCGCAAATTGTCCCTGTTCCCATTGGACAGAGGGGAGCCTGAGGTACAGAGAAGGGAAGTGACCTACCCAAGGGCCTACACAGCAAGGCGGTGGCAGAGCCAGAAAAAGAAGCCACCAATCCTGACTCCTGTTCTAACAGACAACAAACCCCCCAGAGGCAGGGAGAGAGCCCAGGAATCAAGATGGTGGGGAAATTTCATTGAAACCGTTTTGGTCAGAAAATCCCATTCAGACTAAACCGGTTTGTTTCCTGAAATCATAACAAGTGGGATGAAAATTCTTTGCAAAAATATTTTGTTGCAAAACAAAAGCATCTCCTGTTTGTCACAGTGTGTTAAATTGTCTCATCGCACACAAAGAGGAGACACTTAGATCTCGAAAATTAGAGAAGATGCTTCAGTCTGAGCTAAGGAGTTGCTGCTCTTAACAATTTCAAAATAATCAAAAACAAATAAAATAGAATATTTCACTAGTCTATTATGTCATAATCTGATCTGAGTAAAAGTGATAGGACACCTCATATATGCACTGCTCCCAGTGACACTCTCCAATGGATCCTCCACCCACCGTGAGGTAGGTAGGAGCGGATTGTTTGCCTACTTGAAAGAGGGAGAAGCTAAGCTGAGAAAGGAGAATTGACTTGTCTGAGGTCACACAGCCAGTCAGTGGCAGAGTTGGGAATAGGACCCAAGAGCCCTGATTTCAGACTAACCATAGGATCTTGAGTTTCATACATTGAACGATCTGAATAAAGTGCTCTCAAATGAGCTCCAGACCAAGAACAGTTCATAGTAATTATTCAGCAAGTGTTTCAGGAGAACTGGAATGTTAGAGAGAATCATGAACTGCTCAGAGACAGTGAATACAGAGAAGCAGCAAAATTCGTCAAACTGACTGGTTATGACTTATTTACTTGGTCTTAAAAGAGAACAACAAGGACCTGAGTCTCCTCCCTGTCAATAACCCCCTGCTCAGCCAATCAGGGTAGAGAGTGAGGGGCGGAGGCTGAGGGTTCTCACCAGAGAGCCCAAAGGTGGCCCAGGTCACTGGTGGGGATCACTGGCCGAGCACTATTTCAGCCGCACATTTTTGGGTGGACCTTCCACAATGGGAGCTGCAGAGCACCCCCAGTGACTCCCCCCGACACACCCCTGCCACCTTAAGCTAGCGTTTTCCAGGCCTAGAATTCAGCTGGCACCAAATGGATCAGACTGAACAGGTTCCAAACCTCTCAGAGGCTCTTACCTTCCAAACAGGGACATCTGTTTTCTAGTAAAATCAGGAAAAGGAAAGGAGAAAACTCAAAAGAGGTTCCTCCTTGCGCTCAGGTACGTAAACCCTAATACTCTCTCAGTCCTCAAAGAGGGACCTCGAGAAGGAGACTTGCTGAAGCAAAGCTACAGGGGTCTCCGAGGTTTCCCTGGCCCCGCGCCCCTGTCCTGCCTGGCTGATGTCAGCAGCTCTCTGTGAGGTCACCACCTCCCCACTACCTTTGACCAATAGGCTGAGGTCCTGCAAAAGGCCTTTGTGATGTCACTGCCACACCCACCCCTGGGGTGACCAGATGTCCCGATTTTATAGGGACAGTCCCGCTATCTGGGGCTTTTTCTTATATAGGCTCCTATTATCCCCCACTCCCTGTCCCGTTTTTCACACTTGCTATCCGGTCAGCCTACCCACCCCTCCCCTGCAGTGCTAATGTCCTGCCGCTGGCTAGACACTTTGGAGGTTTGAGCCTCTCTCCGTGGATCACCCCACTCAATGAGTGTTCATTCTAGGAAGCAAGCCGGCTAGACAGCAAAACATCAGAGGCTACTCCCAATGCTACATTCAGTTTTTCAGAAATGAGTAGACTTGATGGCCAGAGGAGACCATTAGAGCATCTAATCTGACCCCCTGCATGTCACATGCCTCTTGTATACCATAATCGCTACCGTTTGGCAAACACATTCCAGAAAGGCATCTAGTCTTCATTAAATGACATCAAGAGATGGAGAATCCACCACTTGCCTTGGTAGCTTGTTCCCGTGGTGAATCATCCTCGCTGTTGAATATTTGGGCTTTATTTGTGATATGAATTGGTCTCTTTTCACCTTCCAGCCATTGGGTCTTGTTCTGCCTTTCTCTGCTAGATTAACGAGCTTTTTAATCCCTAGTATTTTCTCTCCATTAAGGCATTTCAACACTTCAGTGAAGTCACCTTTCAGTCTGCTTTTTATCAGCTAAACAGGTTGAGCTCTTTCAATCGCTCTCTAGAAGGCATTTTTCTCCAACCCTCCGAACATTTGGTGGCTCTTTGCTGCCCCAGCTCCAATTTCTCAACATCTTTTTCAAATGAGGACACCAAAACTGGAGGCAGTATTCCAATGGCAGTCTCACTGATGCTGTGTCACCTCCCTATCCTCCTCACGGCTCTGCTCATACGTCTAATGATGGCTTCAGCCCTGTTCCCCACAGCATCACACTGGAAGCTCACGTTGAACGGCTTCTCCACTATGGCCCCTGAATCCTTTTCAGAGTCACTGCTTTCCTGGTCCCCATTCTGTAGGTGTGGCCGGCCTGCCTGCCTGCCTTATTGCTAGGTATAGGACCCTGCATTTGGCTCTGGTCAAACTTGGTTTCTTTGAATGGGGCCAGCTTGCCAAATGAGCCAGATCGCTCTGTATCACTGCCCTCTCCTCATCAGTAATTACCACTCTGCCAGTATTTTGTCACCCACCACTGATTGTATGTTTTCTCCCAATTCATGGATAAAAATATTTTTAAAAATTAGTCCTTGAGAGCTTCTTCAGACCCTTAGTACCTAGGACCTGCTCCCCACAGCACAGTGAGACAAGGCCGTCCAGCCCTGCTGGTACATAGGGGATAAGAACAGAACAAACACACCTTTAGGAGCGCTGTTGTCCGTAGGCTCTGAACAACATGTGGGGGTCAGCAGCTTAGAAATGCACTAGAGAGCTGTAGTGTAGACAGGTCCCAACTGTGTCTCGGTTTCCCACCCTGTAAAATGGGGAGAACAAACAAAACCTTGATTAGCTCTATTTGATAGTGGGGAAACCGAGGCACCCAGCGTTGAAGAGACTCGCTCATGGTCCCAAAGCCAGGAATAGAAAACGGCAGGTCTTCTGATAGCCAGTCCTGGGACCTCGCCCCTGTTATCCTGGCCTCGCTCCTCTAACTTTAATCACAGCCTCCATGTCTTTTCCTCCATGTCCCTTAACCCCACGTCACTGCAGAAGAAAGATTTTCTGTTAGCCAGCTGGCTCTAATGCAGTGGTTCTCAAACTTTAGCACTGGTGACCACTTTCACAGAGCAAGCCGCTGAGTGTGACCCCTCCTTATAAATTAAAAACACTTTTTTATATATTTAACACCATTATAAATGCTGGAGGCAAAGCGGGGTTGGGGGTGGAGGCTGACAGCTCGCGACCCCCTGAGGGGGCTCGACCCCCAGTTTGAGAACCCCTGCTCTAGTGCATGTGGATGTCCTTCCAAAAGACATGCTCTGGCCCAGTCCCATGTTATGGTTGGCTGAAGGAACCACTTGGTAACATTCTAGGGCCCGAGTTATACAGGAGGTGTGACTAGATACACATAATGGTCCTTTCTGACCTTAACATCTATCAATCTTTACATTTTCTGCTCTAGGAAGATAACTCTGGACCTATTTTCTCTCATTCACTTTCAGTTGGAATAATTTAAATCCAGGCCAAAGGATTTCCTCTTCCATTGTGTCTTCAGCACATTTCAGAGCAAACAGTTACTGTTAGCTCACAGGTTTCCAGTTTCAACCTGTCCCAGGGTGAGATGGCCAGGACAGGGGTTGGAGCTCAACTGCACCTAGCCAGGTTATGCAGCTCCCTAGGGTGAAGGGAATAAGTGTGGGGGTCAGGTGACAAGCAGCAGCATGTGACTAGGACCCAGGCCTGCTGAGAGACAGAAGGGCAGCCTGTGCTCAGCCAGGAGAGAGACCCCAAAGGGAGCAGGTGTGGGAGGGGCTTGGAGAGTCCTTGAAAGGTCAGGGACAAGCCAGGAAGGGCTAGGCTGAGCACTTAGGACAAGGCCCTAGGAGGGAAAGACAGGGCAGTTTAGGTGATGGGGCAGGTAGTCCAGTTGGTTTAGGCTCCCAGGGCCAGACACCCACAGGTGAAGGTGATTGTCGGGGCTTATGTCCTTCTTCTCCAGGGTAGATCTGAGAGTGGAGAAGACCGATGCCGGAAGGGGGAAGTGAGTTAACCCCAAGGTCACCCACTGAGTTTATATCACAAATGTATACTTGGAAGGATCCAAGAGAAGAAACATGGATTTTCCAGTCTCTTCTTTCTAGGAGTCCCCAGGGCCAAGGTAAGACCCCTGCTGCCCCTTCCCATTCTGCTCACCTCCAAGATGTGCTGGAGTTTGTCTGTGCTGGGGGATGCTGTCAGCAGGATCTAGAGCTCGTCATCCATGTTCTATGGGCAGCCCTTGCTCTGAGCCTGCCAGCGGAAGGAGACCATGGGTCAGGTTATGGAACCTGGGGCTACACCTGCCAGGATGACAGCTGGCTCTGCAGTCCTTGCCCAAAGCAGCTCTCTGCAGAGGCCCTGGTGCACACCAGGTTAGGGAACAGCCAAACTGCTAGGGATGGAAGCTGGGCTTCTGGGCGGAATCCAGGACCCAAATCCCAGCCTGCGGAAAGAAAGGACTGCCCACGGAAGGACAACGTAATGTCCCATGGAGGGAAGAGCCTCTCCCCACCATTTCTTAACCTCATGGGCTGTTCTGATGCTCTGCCAACCACACCTCTCAGTAGCTCCAGCTGTCCAAAGGAGCAGGGACCAGAGGCCATCCTGCTGCTGGGACAGAGGTGGAGGTTGATGTTCAACCTGCATATGGGAGTTGTCCTTTCTCATGCCCATGGTGAATATACCACGCAAGGGAAGCTCTCAGGACATGTGATTCCTGCTCTAGAGCCAGGGGCAGCTTCAGCTTGCTGGAAGGAGACTGTGTCTGAGACCTTGCAGTTGTGGGATGAGACAAACTCTGAGATAGGCATGGAAGTTTGGGGAAACGGGGGAGAGGGCAGTGTTGGGCAAGGAGGGCAGGGATTTGGGAAGCAAGATCTGAGGATCAAACACTGTCGAATTGTCAGTTAGGATTATCTCCACTTCAGAGAGGGGGAAAGTGAGGCACCACGTGGAAGTGGGACCAGGCCAAATGGGCCGAGTGTCTGAATAATCGCTAAAGCAAAAATATAAAAGCCATTAAGGGTCAGAAGAACATTCATCAGGGAATTGGAGCATTCAAGGCTGGCCAGAAAATGTGTCGTCTACGGCATAAACCAGTATGCGCTCTGCCACCTCACTGGTTTTGGAGACAAGGGTACGTCTGTTGGAGAGAGGGGTTAGAGGATCTTTCTCTGAGACACACAACTGTCAATAGTTGGGAACACAAACGCCATCTGTAATTTTGCTCACTGGCCCCGCCGCAAACTCCACCCTCCAACCATTGTGAGCCAGGACCAGGAACACCATTCCACTGTCATAGTTACATGGACCTGCGCACCTGCAGACATTGCAGCTGGCACATGCGCTGGTGCTGGCGCTGTGATGTGAGCTGGACCACCCACCCTGCTGGCCCACATATCCAGCATTCTCTCCCTGAGCAATGGGTCCCGCTCCCTGCTCTTCCTCTGTTCCTCCAGGAACCCCGGAGTAGTTTCTCTTCATGGACCATGTCCCTCTCCTCCTTGGCTCTTTTGAAAGCAAGGTGCTCCTTGTTCCTCCTTGCCCCTAAAAGGATTGGCAACAGCGTGATTTGTGGGTAAGATCTGACTTCTCTATTGACCTGGGTCTGGGGCTTGCTCCTTTGGGATTGGAAGAACCTTTTTCTTTTACTTCGGGACAAGGAGGAAAGTGAGAACTGAATTTTGCAAAGAGAAGTCACAGGGTAACCCTACAAGGCCCAAACCGCAATGGTATTGAGCCAAAAGGTGTGGCATGACAAAAATGATTGTATATGGACACTTCCAATGGATTTGTTGTTATTGCTAATGGTGATTTTTGTAGCTATTTTGTTGCTATTATCAAAAACTGTAAAAATGTACAATGTGCTGTGGTAAATTGCCAGCATTACTTTGATGGGTCTTGCTCTTTCTCTTCTTGGGGAGGGTTCAGGACACCGTCTCTCACCCCTGAACTGGGGTATTAATTGCCCCACTAGTGTCCGAGAGGAGGGGAGTGGAGAGGGAGGGACCCAGGCCCTCCCTCTACTCCAGGTCCCAGCCCAGGGGCCCTAGGGATAGCGGTAAACTGCTTGAACTAGCGGTTCCTTCTGTTCCCTGCAAAAGCATCACACAGACAGAGAGAACCCTTTTTTTCTCCCCCACTCCAGCTTTGAAAGTATCTGGTCTCCTCATTGGTCATTTTGATCAGGTGCCAGCGAGGTTATCCTCTTCTTAACTCTTTACAGGTGAAAGGGTTTTTCCTCTGGTCAGGAGGGATTTAAAGGTGTTTACCCTTCCCTTTATATTTATGACATGGCTGTTGTCCTCTCTCATGCCCACAGTCAATACACCATGAAAGGGAAGCTCTCAGGACATGTGATTCCAGTTCCAGACCCAGGGCAGCTTCAGTCTGCTGGAAGGAGACTGTGTATGAGACCTTGCAGTTGGGGGGTGAGACAGGCACAACATGGGCATGGAAGTTTGGGGAATAGGTCAGAGGCTGGGATGTGGCGAGGAGGGCAGGGACTTGGAAAGCAAGAGCAGAGGATCAAACACTTTCTGAATGTGGGTCAGGATTCTCCCCAATTCATAGAGGGGGAAAGTGAGGCACCACATGGGAGAAGGACCTGGCCGATTTGGCTGAGCGTCAGAATAATTGCTACGGCGAAAATATACAAGCTATTAAGTGTCAGAAGAACATTCGTCAGGGAATTTGAGAGTTCAGGGCTGACCAGAAAAGGTGCAGTATGTGGCATAAACCAGTACACGCTCTGCCACCTCACTGGTCTTGGAGACAGGGGTACATCTCTTCAACATGGGTTAGAGGATCTTTCTCTCAGACACAGAACTGTCAATAGTTTGGAACAGAAACTTCATCTGCTCTTTTGCTCACTGGCCCTGCCACAAACTCCACCCTCCAACCATTGTGAGCCAGGACCAGGAACACCATTCCACTCTCATGTCTACATGGACCTGCGCACCTGCAGACATTGCAGCTGGCACATGCGCTGGTGCTGTGACATGAGCTGGATGAACCACCCTGCTGGCCCACATATCCAGCATATTCTCTCTGAACAATTGGTCCTGCCCCCATTCTCTTCATCCAGGAACCCCTGGAGCAGTCTCTCTTTATGGACCGTGTCCCTTTTCTCCTTGGCTCTTTTGAAAGCAAGTTGCTCCTTGTTCCTCCTTGCCCCATCTCCAAAAGCTCCTGCATTGTCGTCCTCCTTCTGGCCCACTGCTGGCCACTTGTAGCACCTGCAGTCCCAGGCAGCAGGCTTGGCCCAGCAGGTGTGGAAGTGTCTTCCAATGGAATGAAAGAGAGGCTACATTCATTGTCTTACCGTGGGAGGAGGGAGAAAATCTCCCACTTTGCTTCTTTGTCTAGTCTGACAGAGCCATGATTTGCAACATTGTGGAATGCCTCTATATCTTTCAGAAATTCTTGTGTACAGTCCATCTCACTTCTGCCCTTGGAAGAGTCACACATGCACACCCTATGCAGGTGTGTTAGTAACACTGATTTTACTTTAAAACAGTAGAAAAGAAATTAAGAGGCTGGATCTGGCTGGTGCAGGGAAGGCTGAAGTCATGTTTTCGGGACGTTTACCAATACTGACTCTGACTTTGTTTCATGTTCCATGAAAATCTTCCAAATATCACCATCCAGGAACGGAAGGAAATCAGCACCAAAATTAATAAACTTTGATTAGAATGCAGCCTTCTGCAGGCAGCAGAGTGGATTCTTACCAACTTTCCTCCCAAATGCAGCAACAGAAAAGCCATGACCACACAGGGCAAAAGAATGCCTGCTGCACAAAGCATCATCTAAAGTCACCTTCCAAGGAGTTAAGGAGAAGCCAGGATAAAAAAGGATTCAAAATTTCACATTGTCACTGCTGGATGGGATCAGAATTTGCTCCTCAAAGTATGCATCTATAGCATTAGATCACGTCCCCAGATAACAATAAGCTCCCCTTGCAAAAATAGGCCTTCAGGCCTGCTAGCCATCAACAGTAGGTTCATGTGGTCATGAGTTAATTCAGTTTAAACTAAATGTCAGGATAAACAGAAACAGACCTGCACCAAGGATCCTTGAGTTCAAAAGAGCTAACTTTTAAAAATTAAGGGAATTAGTTAGGGAAGTGGACTGGACTGAGGAACTCATGGATCTGAATGTGGAGGAGTCTTGGAATTACTTTAAGTCAAAATTGCAGAAGCTATCTGAAGTCTGCATCCCAAGCAAGGGGAATACATTTGTAGGGAAGGATTGAAGACCAAGCTGGATGAGCAAGCATCTCAAACAGGTGATAAAGAGAAAGAAGGCGGCCTAGAAAGAATGGAAGATGGGAGGGATCTGCATGGAAAGCTACCTTTTGGAGGTCAGAAAGTGCAGGGGAAAAGGGAAAACTGCCTAAAGCCAAGAAGAGTTGGTCCTTGCAAAGAGAATTAAAACCAATAGTAAAAGGTTCTATAGCCATGTAAAGAAGAAGAAAATGAAAGAAGTTGGTCAGCACTGAGGATGGGGTGGAGACTAAATATTATCTAGGTATGGCCCAACACCTAAACAAATACTTTGCCTCAGTTTTTAATAAAAAGAAAAGGAGTACTTGTGGCACCTTAGAGACTAACAAATTTATTTGAGCATAAGCTTTCGTGTGCTACGGCTCACTTCATCGGATGCATCCAATGAAGTAAGCTGTAGCTCGCGAAAGCTTATGCTCAAATAAATGTTAGTCTCTAAGGTGCCACAAGTACTCCTTTTCTTTTTGCGGATACAGACCAACATGGCTGCTGCTCTGAAACCTGTCAGTTTTTAATGCAGCTAATGAAGATTTTAGAGTGGTTAATGGCCGTGAGGATATGGCGGTATAAATTACCACATCCAAGGTGGAAGTCAAACTCAAACAGCTTATTGGGACTAAGACCTGATCTGGCCCTCCCGTATGTTCATGTAAAACATTACTGCTGTGTGTAGCCTAGAGATGATGCTTGCTGATATTTATATAGAAATGTAAGTAGGCTCAAAAATCTATTTCCTAAAAACAGGCTTGACAATAGCCAAGCAAGGCTGGGGAAAATGTCAATAAAGTGAAGGGAGACAATTCAGAAGCAAATTGGAGATAATCTGGGATTATGCCCTAATTTATGTTGTAAACATGTGTTGTTCCTAACTGGTTTTTACAAGGTTTGAGATATGGAACTGCAGGCCAGCACTAGAATAAAGCTTTCTACTAAAAAGTTCAAATCCTTTTGCCTATTTCACCTGAAGGGTAGACAAGGGTTGACCCTGGCATTCCCTCTCATTCATTGCTCAGACAGCCAATGAGCTGGGGGAGGCAGAGGGAGGATAAAAATGCTCATGACTACGAAAAGGAACATGGTATCTCCATTTAGTCTTCTTGGCTGGTGGCAGCAGGGATGATGGCGTCTGCCGCTCTATATTTGTGGACTCCAGTATGGAGTTTATGGGCAGAACCACACAAAAAAGGTCTGCTGACCCAGTCTATGGGAGAACTCTTGCAGCTCCTTTACCTGTCTGTCCAAAGAGGAAGCAACCCTCTTTAGCAGGTCCTAATATGCCCTGTAGTCATCCTACAGAGAAGACACCCCAGACATCACCGCCTCATCTGGTGATGTTGAGGAGGCTTACACAGGTGGCTGAGACGTAGCTTCTTGAACCTTCTCCACAGGAGGCTCTGGCAAGCGAGTTTGGTCTTGCGTGATACCAATGTTGGTGCCAGGAACAATGTCCCAAGTCTCTTGCCGAAGGATCTGGAGGGAGCAGGATCTAGAAGGAGGAGGAAATCTCCATGGGTTCTAGTAAGACCATGGGTAGGGCATGGAACCCCAACCTCTACCAGTCCCTCTACCAGAGATTTGAGGTCTCTGGACCAGTGTGGACCTCTGTTGTGTACCAGAAATGCAGCCCTCTCAATGAAGGTGAACAATGCCTTCAGTCCAAAGAGTGAGGGGCATCAGAGCCTACTTCTGGCTCCGAAGGAGAGCCTGTGTCTCCTGACCAGGGAGGTGCCAAAACACTTTGTGCCGAGATCTGGCAGTGTGCCTCTGGAGATGTAGGCACAGGGGAGAGCATGTTGGGTTTTCCTCTTGATGGTACTGGGCAAGGAGATGCTGGATGGACTGGAGTAGACCCAGGTAACCAGGGATGAACAACCCTCAGAAGCTTCTTATCCACTGGTACCGGGTGAGTCGACTCCTGCTCCGCCAGAGAATCTGGTGCCAAAAGTCACAGTAGATCTTGCACTGCAGCGTACGCCTCTGGTATTGTCGGTACCAAGAGGGTCTGCTGCTGCTACTGCGTCAAAAGGGTCGGTATTCTGGAGCGTACTCCAGAGCAGTCAGTCAGTCTCAACAGAATCAGCTATCAGCACTGGGGAGTGCCTCCTCTCCAAGGACACACTACCTTGTTTCCCAGCATGCTTGCTGGTCAATGGTGCCAGGGACCTCTATCTTTTGTAATGAGTCCTTCAAAGCACCTGGCTGATGTTTTTTTTATTGGCACTGGAGAAAGAGGGCAGTGCCAAGACTCGACAATGTCTGGACAAGCATTCCTTATAGATGTAGACGTGCTCGGTACCCACTTCAAGCAGGCAAGCTCCAAGGCAGGTACAGGGCAGCCTCCATGAGATGGTGATGAAGTCTCATCTCTGTCTTTTCTGATTTAGGGCTTCAAATCCCAGCAGATCTAGCACCTGTCCCAGATGTGACCCTTGCTGAGGCACTTTAAACACTGAGAATGAGCGTCACTCACCAGCATGGATGTCCTGCAGCCACTGCAAGGCTTAAAGCTTGGAGACTGAGGCATACCTCAGTAGAGGGTGTCAGTACCCAGAACAAGTGGGAACCAACAGATCCACTAAACTACACTATAAAACTACAAAACCGAATGCAAACTATATAAAGATGAACAATTTCTTTGAAATGGGAGAAAAACACTTGTAAAAGCAAGCCAGCATGCTCTGACTACTGATCATGGGTAAGAAGGAACCAAGGGGGTTGGGGGCAGCTCCACCCTTTATATCATTGTGCAGCAGCACAAGGCAGCAGAGGGCACATGCGCTGCCTGATGGATATCACTAAGGAAAAAATCTCCAACATTGGTGCCGTGGACACACACACACCTGAAGTGGAATGGACACGTACAGTCACTAGAACAACACTCTGCTCAGCCCCCTCAAGACCTCGGCAGGAGCATGCCCAGCACGGACCAAATCTGAAGAGAATTAAGTTAAGTGTTAGCAAATCTCTGATCATGTGCAAACTTCAAAATAGGGGATGCTAGAGCTTTAATGTAAAGGGCACCAGATTTTTTCCCTCGCTTCGTTCTCAGCAATTTCAGCTGAAATTAAAATATAAAAATAAAGCCTGAGGCAGACACATCCAGCATAGAAAACTTCAACCCAAATAGTTGGAGTTTACCAAAGTTATTAAGTCTTATAATGGGAAGTGTTGGGCTGTAATACTGTAATATTACGCCATACAACAACCAATGGTGTAACCCATCTAGAATACTATGTTACCCTCAGTCAAAAAGGATACTTCAGAATGGGAGGGAAGGGGTTCAGAGAAGAGTGATGAGAATGATCAAGTGCCTGGAAAAACTCATGAAGGAAGACTGAGGTCATATACCTTAGAAAGGAGACAAATAGGGACATGATAGAAGTATATAAAAGTCAAGAGAAAGCTGATTGGGAACATCTTTCTTCTATTAAAAGACAGGGACATTCAATTAAAAGGTGGGAAACTCAAAGGGAATACTTTTTCACATAATGTGTGATTAAGCTGTGGAACACATTGCCACAGGAAGCTGAGGTCAAGAAGAAAACATTTACTCAAAACCTGCTCCACTTCAGGTATGCATGCAACTCTCAAACCTCTGGATTGGAGCAGTTTTTGTCAGCCATGTCTGTACGGTCTATGTACCAAAGCTATATAGGGCGGTGTGGGAAAACCGCCTTCAGTTCCGTGTCTATCCAAACTTCCCACAGAGAACAGCCTGACGCAGAAGGGAAGAGTGGGTAGTGCAGCACCCATGGGGGGAGCCACATCTCGAAAAAACAGAGTTAGTGCACTGGGTTAGTAATCTTTTCTTATTATTCCAGTAGTGCATGCTCCACTTCAGGTGACTCCTAAGCAGTATCCCCACATGGAGAAGGCAGCTTCAGAATTGAGTTCAGAACTCAAGACACAACTGCGTTACCTAGTGCTACTTTGGATCTAGTGGCATGGATCAAGGTATAGTGCTTAGAAAATGCATGTATTGAAAACTATGTAGCACCCTTACATTTCTCAGAACTGGAATGTTTTTGAGTAACGCCATGGACATTGCTCGTGACCTGGTAGTATGTGCTATCATCCGGGGGGGGGGGGGGGGAGGGAGGGAAGGAAGGAAGGTTTGAGGACCAGCTTCATTGTAACAAGCAACAATACAACCTTGAGAGCCACCTCACCAGGCTCTGGGTGGAGACCCTGGACCTTTTGGATCTGTCTGTGATGGAAACAAACAGTCTAGATTACTTCCGAAATTGCCTGGTTCTATCTAGATAGAAGGCCAAGCTGCTATATGACCCAGGAGCTGTAGCCAGTTCCTTACTGAGGTCTGAGGACTCCCTAGAATGGTACTGACCAGATTTAATAAGATCTGGAACAGGGAGGTCGGCCCTGGTTGTCAATGAATCCAAGGATGCCCCTACAAACTATTTTCTATAGAGGGGTTAATGTGATTTTCCTGCATTGAGCTGAAGATCCAATTGCAGGAAAAGGGAAAAGTCCATCCAAGTAGATGACAGTACTGCTTTGTACCATGGACTCTTGATCAGCCAGTCATTGAGATACAGGAAAACTATACAACTGAACTGAATGAGATCTCTGGGAAGTTTGTGATTCTGATTGCTTGATAGTTTGCCATCTGGAATTGCAGGGTTGTGGGTAAGCAAGACTTCTGTCCAAACAAGTCCGAGCATTTCTGGTCATGGTCATATGGGGTAGACTTGGATAGCGTTTACCCAGTTTGTTCCTGGCATCCACCTCTAGAGAATTAGGTGAGAGGCGGGAGAAAAAGAATTCAGAGTCATTGGAGGGAACATAGTATTTTTTTTTAATCTGCCTGTTTGGAAGTTAGCAGAACCATAGCAGGTATTGGCCAAACAGTCCTGGGGAGGAGAAAACAGGGGGGTGTCATTTAAAGGTAATGCAACTCTGGATGGTGTTGCTGATTGTAAAATGTCATGCAACTTGTGTTGGAAATCCTTGAGCTTTTCCAGAGGTATTTGAAGAGTATCTGTCACCCATTCTGAGGTCCTGAAATTGCTGGAAATCAGCCATCCAAGACGGTTGACAAGGAATTGAGGGCGGTTTGCTTGTGCAGCCCTATAAAGCCTCAGTGTGCAGCATGAGGCTGTAGAGCAGGGGTGGGCAAACTTTTTGGCCCGAGGACCAGATCGGGATTGCGAAACTGTATGGAGGGCCGGGTAGGGAAGGCTGTGCCTCCCCAAACAGCCTGGCGCCTGGCCCCTGCCCCCTCCCACTTCCGACCCCCTGACTGCCTCATGGCGGGCCATGAACGCTCACAAAATTAACAATTCAGAGATATTCAAATAAACTATTTAATAAAGGTACATTTAGTGGAAATAAACATAAAACCTTACTTATTATAAATATATCATAACACCGTATTACAGTAATTAAACCAAACTTAACCCCTTTCCACGCCCTCTTTGATTAATGTGAACAATGCAGCTGGTCACCCTTTTTTACAATGGCATCGAAGTCCGGTGTCATTCTTATTGTGATAATCCGCAATACTGAGCTGAGATGCTGATCAGTTAACTGGGATCTGTAGCGAGATTTGTTGTAATTCTGCAGGGAAAATGTTTGTTCACACACACAGGTGGAGCCAAACAAAACAAGGATTTTCTGTGCAACCTTGCGGATATTTGGGAACTTTGTTTCACTCAAGGAGGCATAAAACTCATCCAGTTTTTCTGAATTGTACTTCTCCTTCAAGGTCAAATTGCAATGGAGCTCAATGAGCTCCAGTTGTAATTCTTGTGGGGCTTTCTTGTAGTCAAATGACAGTGGGCATGACACCAGCTCCAATGTCTTCTCTATCTTCTCAAAGAGAGAAATCGACGAGACAATTCTCCGTGCAAGTCACTCAAAATTTTGCTGTACTTTTATCTCTGCTGTGGTGACACTCCAACACTGAAATACTTGGAAAAGTGAGAGAACACTTTGTCCTTAATTTGTTTTGAAAACAAGACTAACTTGGCTTTGAAAGCTGTCACACTAGAATACAATTTGTGTACAAACACATTCTTTCCTTGCAGGTTTACATTAAGTTCATTTAAACATGCCAAGACATCCACACCAAAAGCAAAGGTCGCACACCTAGTTTGAATTCTTTAATTCAGGGAAATCATTTTCTTTCCCCTGCATCTCCAGAAAAGTGCGAATTTCATCTCTGAGCTCCCACACTTGCTGCAATACCTTTCCTAGGCTGAGCCAACGGACATTTGTATGATAAAGTAAGTCCTGGTGTTCAGAGTCAGTCTCTTCAAGAAGGGAAATGAATTGCCAATGATTAAGTCCCCTTGCTCTTATGTAGTTCACTATTTTCACTACTGTGCGAACAACATGATCAATGTCCAGGACATTTTTGCAGAGAGCCTCCTGATGTATAATACAATGCAGAAAAATCACCTCTTTATTGGGTTGTCTTCTTTTACTTTGTCCTGAATTCTTTTAAAAAGTCCTACTTTTTCCCTGTTAAATTTGGTGATCCATCTGTGGTTATGTTTGCCAGTTTACTCCAGGGGAGCTTCAGATGTTCAAGGCACCCAAACACCCTCTTGTATAAATCCGATCCCTTAGTTGTGCCTTTCATTGATTCCATTGATAAAAATTCCTCTGTGATTTCAAATGTCAATTCCTCTGACAAAAATCAGTAACTGAGCTGTGCCCTTAATGTCAGTACTGTCATCGAGAGCTAATGAAAACAACGTAAAGCCCTGTGCTTTCTTATTCAACTCAGAAGCCAACTCAGAAGTTCATCAATCACTTCTACACGGCGAGTAACAGTTCTTTGTGACAGACTAATGTTCTCAAATTTGTTTTGGTATTCTGAGCACAGCATGCCAGAAACATCAGTCATGCATTCTTTCAAAAACTCCCCTTCAGCAAAAGGCTTATTTTGTTTAGCAATTTTAAACGCCAGAACGTAACTTGCCTTTGTAGTGGCTTCCTGAATTGCAGACTGTCACACACAAATATTTTGCTGAGTTTTTAAGTTTGTGGCGAGTTGCTCAGCTTTTCTTGCCCTTTCCTTGGTTGTGAAATTGCTGCCATAATTAGGATGTTTCGCTGAAAAATGGTGAGTCAAGTTGTACTCCTTGAACACCGCAATCCTCTCATGACAAATCAGGCACACAGCCTTCGAGTTCACGTTTGTGAAAAAATAGTTTGTATTCCATTCTTTGTTGAAAACCTGACACTCATTGTCCACTTTTTTTTTTTTTTTTTTGCAGCACTCATTTTTGAAAGAGAAAAGAAAATCCTAACTGTTGCCCTTATTTCAAACTGCTGTTTTACAAGATGTCATGCACTGTGAAAAAACTGGGCCCTCTCTCTAGCCTGGATTTGTCAGATGTCCGTGTGCCCCTGGCAATTTTGAGCCACGGCACTCTATCCCAGAATCCATGTGGACAAAAAGAGGCAGGTGTAAACTCACCTGTAACTTTATGCTCCAGCCTCCCCCCAAAAAAGTTCTCACTGTTGTACTTTGAGTTCTGTTTGCATGGTTGTGTTCATTAAAAGTTCGTATATAATAAGGGATTTTACCGCGGTGTGGCGAGAGGACTCATGAGGAGTGGCGCGTGGGGGGCTTCACGAGGTGGTACCAGGGACTCCTACAGGCCCTGCTCGCAGTGTGACACCAAGGTAGCTGTGCCACATGCAGAGGAACCCAGACGGGAGCAGCTGCGGCCCTGGGGGGTTTCCCTCCACTCAAGGCTCTCGAGGGTGGGGCTATAAGAAACAAGGAGGGGATTTGGCACACTGCTGCGTAGGGGTGGTGAGGTCATACCTGAGGAATGTGGCATTTTGCGTGCAGAATCTTCCCTGAAGATGGTGCTGAAAATGACTGCTCATCACCGAGGAGCGCCGGGCGGAGTGCGGCAAGCCCCCTGGTCCCGCTCCATCAGAGCGCCGGGCGAAGAGCAGAAAACCCACGGTCCTGCTCCCCCGGCCGGAGCACCGGGCAAAGAGCAGCAAGCCCTCAGCCCTGCTCCCCCGGCTGGAGCGCGGCAAGCCCCGGATAAAAGCGGCCTGCGGGCTGTAGTTTGCCCACCCCTGATGTACAGGGTGCATGTGTGAGCTGAATGGACACTGCTAATGAAAAAAATCTGTGATCAAAGGCTCAAGAGGTACATGCACAGCTGAAGTTGAGTAGCGTCCCTATCAGTACTCCAAGAAACTAACACTATTCAGGAAAGGGACTGGATATTTATATTGATCAAGAATATTAATTGTTAGAATTATGAAAGTTTAGAAGCAATATTAAACCTTGTGCTTCGGGCATAAGCAAATTTCTAAAGATCAGGATGAGACCTCTGCAGGAAGGAGATTATCCTACATCAACCGACTCCAGGCTATGCCTTCCTCTGAAGTATCTGGTTCATGCCATTGTCAGGATTCTAAACTAGATGATTTGGGTGTGATCCTGTATGACAATCACCATGTTTCCATCCTGACAAGAGAGGTCACTTGAGTTTGGGTGGTAGTTTGAATTTGAGAAAGTGAGAGAAATTTCACAGCTGAGAGGCAGGAATATAAGAGAAGTTCTTAGTTATAAAATCAGGGTGAGAAAAAAATTACAGAGTAGAATGGATTAATATGCTGTGGAGGTGGAGGCCTAGAGGCATACTTAGTTGGCTATCCAGCCTCCTAGTGTTTTGGCATGTATTATGAATAAAATTCTCCCTCCCCCAAGCTTTTCTCCTGTGGTTCCATCTCTCCAATGTGGAATATTTGTTTATAAAATGGGTTTTGTAAAGCAACAATCCATTAGAACATCCTCAATTAAGTATTACAGTTTGGGAACTAGTGTATGTAATACTTATTTGCTTCCCAGGGAAGAAAGTTTAATCCCTATTTGTAGGGCCTGCAGTAAGCCAAGCAGTCCATTTCACTTTTGAGTGTGGTAGACCTTCTACTAGTGAGCGAACAGCCTGGCCAATTTCTTCACTATTTCTTGGACACAGTGGAGAGTGGCAGCCTCCCACTCAGCCACTCATCTGCAGCAGACAGAGAAGCAGGGGGCATACTCTTAACTTTTATCAGTGATATAAGGTACTTACGGTCAGTTATGCTGGTGGAGGTTCAGGAACCCCCTCATTTCGCTTATGCCACAGTGGTTGACACAAACATTTGCAAGCCACCTCTGCCACTATTATACCAGCAGAGACTTGCCCTACAGAAGGGGAATTCTCCACCAATTACCTCCCCATTTTACACCACTTACCAGGCATAAAGTGGCCATAGTAGATCAGAGCATCCTGCTCTCTGTAACTATTGTCTTTTGGAGAAAAAGTGGAAACGTTATGTATATATAAGACGGCTCACTTATCTACTTTGAAAAAAGTAATTTATTTCATTGCTTTAATCTTTCTACCGTAGTGTTAGCACTTAACATAAGCATCACTCTTCTACTTTCCTATTTACAATCCATTGTACTGTATACTCTACCAATACAATACATCATTTTCAGAAATGTAAGGGGAAATGCACAATTTTGTAAGGTTTTAAAAAAAAAATGACAAACTCATCTGTACAGGATTCTCAAGTTTACCACCCAAAATGCAGAATTTATACAAAGCATTATTCTACACAGCTCTGGAAGGGCAGATGCTACATTGACAAAGCAGCAACAAACTTACAGAAATATAATAAAATACAGAAAATAAAGAGTGCGTATTTTGGGCATGAGAAACAATATAGTTAGTACCACTGAAGTTGTAAATTTAGCAATACCCATATTTTCTAGAAACATGTAATTGAAAACTTGGAGAATGTTGTGAAAAATATTAAACATTATATACACAATGAGGTAAATGTACCTTGGTCTTTTAAGAGGTAATTTAAGTTTAAAGCAACCGACATTGAAACTTCTCTTTTACAGGTATGATAATTTCAACCCCCTCGTTATCATTTCAATGGCACAATATAAACAAGGAGCTAACAAAAAGAGAAGATTTCATGGCACTGAAACTCACAATTATTTTGTAAAAAAAATAAAATAAAAAAATAGCCTCTTACTTCACTTGATAGCTTAAAGTCCTCACAGAGTCAATCCCAATGTCATTATCCCTATATACAAAGTCCACATTAGGATTACAAGTGAAAGTAGTTTAATTTGGGGGAGAAAAAGAGTGCGAGTGCTGAACAGACAGCTTCTAAAACGTCCCAGAATTCCAGCTTTCAAGGTTGGAGGGTCCCTGCAGAATTCCAGTATCCCAAAAGGGACTTTCGAGTCTTTTCAGTACCAGTCCGTTTCCAACGATCTTCCTTATGTTTGTCCACAGCGGTCTGGTCACGTCTGTAATCTGAAGTGAGGCTTTAGTGCTACTAAAATGTCAATTTAATAAAATGCATGAACCTTGAAGAAATGTATGTATAGTGTATGTATATTTACAACAAACATTTGCATCAGTATTTCTTATATCAAATTATTTTGGTATACCCTCAAGATGATATAAAATTAGTATTTAGAATGCGAAAATATTTTGGTCCCCCTGGATGTCTCAGAGCAAAACTGGTGATTTACAAGATTAGTTTAAAAAACATTAATGTGTGCCTGTGTGCACATATATGATTTTTACACAGGTAACATAAAAAGCTGCATGTAATATCCAGACACACCCATTCAATAAAGGTGTTCAGATTATATAATGGAAAAACACAAGAACAAAGCTTAAACTATTTGTGATGTCATCTGAACCCAAGGTACACACAGGCTTCTTCACAATTTCTCTGTTGTGCATTTTATGATATTCACATACGTTTGTCCTCAAAATAATCTTCATTAAAATTGGACAATATATCAATCCACCTTTTTGCAAATTTCTACTACAAAGTGTTGAAAAATTCAGAGGACAAATTTAGAAAAAATTGCAGCTTTCAAAAGAAAGCTATGGCTAGTAGGTGGGGAAGACAACATTATCTATATATCTCAGCGTGCAGCTGACTGGAGCAATTTGCCTGCTGCAATCCTGTGTATCTGGCTCTAGTTCTTTTAGCTTGATAGTACTGTATTTTTTATAACACAGAAGTGTGTAATATTTTCTAAAATCATAGCTGTGAAATATATCCATTTCACTGCTATTGTAAAGGTCAGATAAAATATGATTTCACAAAAAATAAACCCTAAAATCACCTATCAAATCCCAAAATACAGATTACAGAATACAAAGTTATGGAGACACCTGGTGGGTACTCCATAGTTAACTATGCATCTAAAATGTGACAAATACCTTTCTCTCTAAAATAGGGAGCCAAATAGTGTGAAATATCACCCAGGGTTAGAAAATTCAGAGGGTGTAAGAACTATGCAAGTTTTTACTTCGTTTCGCCTCAAATTTTTTAATGGGAAGTCTTTGAAATTTGGTTCTGGCTCTAATTTTTCCCATGGTTGTCCTACTTTGTATTGTTGACCAATCACATATCTGCAAAAAACCTGCTAAAGAGGTGGATGCTGAATAAATCAGATGCAATGGATAGTTTGTTTTTTAAATACTGTATTTAGGGTTATTTTTAGCTGTTCAGGTTATAACTGGAAGTTGATGTGCCGTGCACCTAAACTTGATTGATGGAGTCTGAGTGCACACAGACATGACTGATTACGCATACAAACCTCACTGATTATGGCCAAGTTTACACAAATTTGATTGATGGGGCTGAGGACATGCCAGCCTGATTGGTTGGATGGAGCAGGCATATGCAAGCTTCAAATTTGTGTGTGCTCAGATCCAATCAATCGTTCTCCACCAGGAGCTTCACTTTTCTGCCAGATGTTATCCTATAGCAGAATAGGGGGTTTGCGCTCAGTAGCTGATAAAATATTCAGTCAGCAGTTGCACTTCTATCCCTACACTGGAGGTCTACAATCCTCATTTCATTTAAGTTTTACCCCCCCATTAAGCATTACGATATTAAGAAACAAAAAACTAAAACAGTTAGGGTTGCTATACATTGCACAATTCAGAGCAGACATCTCAGAAAGCAAGGCAATTAAACCTGTTACTACAACGAGCATATATTACAGAGCAAGCAACACAACTTTACAGGAAATTCTAACATCCCTTCTCCAAACTACCTTTTCGCCTCATAGCTACTTGTACTGGTGAAAAATTACCTAAGCAGATATATGAAGGTTTAAAGGGGAACAGAGTTAGAATTGCAGTGTGTTGTGTATGATTAAGGTGTGTGAATGTGACTGAGAGATGACTTAGGGGGTGGGGGCGGGGGGGTTTGTGCATATAGCAATCCTTTGTGTGTGCGCACGCGCACGCACATGCATTGGCAAAGTCAACAATAGGCAAACGCCTGCTACCCAAGCAGATATTTGTAACTGTTAAAAACTTAGTTTCAGGACAAAGATTATTCTCCTGATTTCTCCCCCACTCCCCATGTGTTTAACAATTTTAAGAGACACAGGTAGTGATACAATCTGTATCTTAAAAGTTGGTTAAAATCCTGTGAAAAGATATACCTGTTGGAGATTTGACGGTTGAGTAAATCTGTGCATATTTTTTCAGGGTTCTAATGACAACACAAACGATCTTTGCTCTTGTAGCTATAACAAGGGCACCAGACCCTTCTGGTGTGTGTATCCAAAGTCTTGCAGCTCACCACTTTGTGTATGTCACATCCACACAGTATATGCATGTATAATTTGAGAGCAGCTTTTAACTTCCTAATAAAACAAGCCCAAATATAACAGTTAATCATCTCTAATTATAGATAAAGTTAATTCTTGTCTTTGCAAATAATACTGTTCGAGAAGAAAAAGGAAAGACTTTGAGGAACTGAAAAGTAAATCTCTCAAGTAAATGACGTCAAAGAGTAAAACTTCTTTCCTTTTATCTTAAAAACTTTTAGTCCTCGCTAGTTTTCTTAGACAAGAGTATGACAGACATTTTAAGAGTGCCACTTCATTAAAAAAATTCTTCTTAGATATAATAATTAGAACTTATTACATGTGATGCCCAGTTCTAGAACATAACACTGAATTAACTAACTTGCACACCATTTAAATTCTTACAGTGGTTTAAGAATCAGATCTTGGCAAAAAAAGGTATTCCAAGAATGATGCAGCTACATGCCAAATAGAGAGTTAATTAAGCAAAGGAATAATTCCATTTTTGAACTCAGTTTTGAAACCACAAGTACCATAAACTTTGTATGTTCCTATTGATTTGCATTAGAAAGACCCAGAAGTGGCACTTACTGGTATAGTACAATCTATGTTGAAGGCAATGCAATGTTCTGAATAAGTGAAAGCACAGTAACAGTATACAAAATATAGTTGCATAAATTATGTTCCCCACAAGTGAATGAGGTCATTTTTGTAAAACAAGGTAGGTGTCCAACAGATACAAACTTAAGAGCTAGAAAGTTATACTGCAATAATACATTCAAAACCTGAATCAAAGAAAAAATTTGCAGTGGTTCAGGATACTCAGTTGTACCAACCACAAATCAAATCACTTAAGAACCCTCAATGCACTGTATACAATGTAGTGAATAAGCTCCAAAACCTTAAAATGATCTTCATGTCTTCAGCACAGTTAATGAAAAGTTAAGACCGGTAATCAACTTTTAAAATAGAGTTACAGGTTAATAAAAATAAAGCTAGACTATACAATGTTTCGTAAGTGTCCTGGGAAAGAGGTGTTTATAGTGCACAAAAAAGACCCAAACACAACTGTTTACCATGTTCACAGAAATCCCGGGGCTAACAACGAATGTTCCTATAAAGTATCAAAAGGCAGCAATATCCTTCTGTTCCCTCAGTGAGGTAGAGCTATTAACCTTCTGAACATGCCACCCAGGTTCAGACATGGATCTTTAAAGCGCTCGTCAGTAGTAAATCCAGGATTACATTTTTATGCCCTCTTGTTGGCTGAGCTGTGATAATGTTTTCTTAATGCGTAAAGCTGTTAGCCTAGCTGCTCCATTGGCATACCAACATTCACGCATAATTTTGGCCATTACTCGTAACGCCTGTAAAAAACAAACAAACAGAAAAGAAAAAAAAGGTCTATACATTTCTCTATCCCTGAATAATCATCCTTATTGTGCCTTCGACTCTTAGAATTCACATTTCTGAAATTTGTGTCATTGGGGCCACTGTGATATGCAAAAAAAATCTGGTGTGGTGGGAAATCCAGATTCTCATTTTGTTTAAGAAAAAGAAAAAGGTCCCTAAAAAAGGACTGAGGCGAACTGTAATACACTCATTTCAGTGCCCCTATCAGGCTCATACGCAGAATAATAAAATATTTATGAAAAATTAGCTTGCCTGGAAACTGTTCTCTCAAGTTCTGTATTAGCTATGTACTTCTGGTGTTTTGTGCCTCCAGTTGGAAAAAACCTCGTAAGTTACCTAGAACTGTCATGTGAGACTGTATTGTGCTGCATGCTATTGGAAGATTAATTAATACCTTCTTTCAGTTATCAGTTTAGGAGGTCTCCATAACTCAACTCAAGGGGGAAAGTTATTCATGCTCTTTGCTTAACAATGTTCAAGAACTACTGCAGACATTTTATCCTTTCAAAGAAATGTCACCCATTTTTTAAGATCAAAACTGAATAAAATTAACCTTACAAGGGGATGGTAGTTTAAGTTCTATAAAAACAGTAATGTTATAAAGTCAAATACAAATTTGAACCTTAGCCAAGACCTATGACAAAAGAAAATGAGTCTGTAAAGGGTTGAAACTGCAGTACTAAATAAATAAAAAAGCTGGTCCTTGGAGGGAAAGTTAGCAACAATCCTTATTCCCAAGTCGTACAAAAACTCCTGAATCATTGTTCCCGGTGTGTGATTTAAGTCAGAATGCCATGGCACCAAGGTGATGGATGGCCAGAAATACCAAACATAGAAAGATCCCATTCAAGTAAGAAATGATTACTTACCTGTACAGTCACTATGGTTCTTTGAGATGCGTTGCACATACATTCTACTTTATGTGTGCATGAACCCAGTGCACTCAAGCCAGCGACTTTTGGTCAGCAGTATCCGTTGGGGGGAAGCACATGCACCCTGAGTGTCCTCATGCCTCCAACCACAGCCTCCAAGTAATAGCCACAAGCAGTGAGAAAGAACTGAGGGGGTGTCAGGACACTTCTGCCCTTTGTGTCCTCAGTTGAAGGCATGAGGACACTCGGAGCACATGTGCTGTCCCAATGGGTACTGCTGACCAAAAACGTCTCCCACTTGAGTGCACATACCTGAAGTGGAATGCATATACACAACTCCTCTTCAAGAATCCTAGATATTCTAGCTATACAACCAAGATACTCTAGAGGGCATACGGAAGTGGAGAATATGTAGAAATGAAAGGCTTGAAGGGACCTCAAGAAGTCACCAAGTCCAGCTCCCTGTGCTGCAGCAGAACCAAGTAACCCTAGTCCATCCCCGACAGGTGTTTATCCAACCTGTCTTAAAAGCCTCCAAATGTGGGAATTCCACAGCCTGCATTGGAAACTCATTCCAGAGCTTAGCTACCGTTATAGTTGGAAATTTTTTCATAACATCTAACCTAAATCTCCCTTGCCACAGGTCTATTTTCTATGCCAATCTACAAAGGAGGCAAATGTGCTAATGCTCAGTGTCTGTATTACTAGACAGAAAATATCGTAAAGGCATTATATAACTCCATGGTACACCCACACCTTGAGCGCCATCTCAAAACAGATATATTAGAATTGCGAAAGGCAACAAAAATGATCAGGGGTATGGAACAGCTTCCATATGAGGAAAGATTAAGGGAGACTGGGACCGTTCACCTTAGAAAAAAAGAGGAGTAAGGGGAGATACAATAGAGATGTATAAAATCCTGAATGGTGTAGAGGAAGTGAATAACGAAGTTTTATTTATCCTTTCACGTAACACAACTAGGGATCGCGCAACAAAATAAGCAGCAGGTTTAAAACCAACACAAGGAAGTACTTCACACAATGCAGTCAACCTGTGAACTTGTTGCAAGTGGAAGGCCAAAGCAATAATGGATTCAAAAAAGAATTAAATTAAATTCATGGAGGATAGGTCCATCAATAGCCCAGATGGTCAAGAACACAACCCCATACCCTGGGTGTCCCTAAACCTCCGACTGCCAGAAGCTGGGACTGGACGACAGGGGATTGATTACTCAGTAATTGCCTTGTTCTGTTCTTTCTTTGAAGCTAGCATTGACCGTTGTTGGAAGACAGAATACTGGGGCAAGATGGAGCACTAGTCTGACCCAGTATGGTCATTCTTATGTTCTTACTAATAATTTAATAGTTTTGAATTGTAGGAGATAGAGTACTCAAGCTAGAGCTTTAAAATATAGTCTGAAAAATAATCTTTTATACAAGTGATACACTTAGATTACACAGATTTAAGTAGCAGACTTAAGAAAAACATGGTATTGCTTCTAAGCTTTTTACCCCTCCGTGCCAATCTCAGTTTACTCCAATCAGTATAATATTTTGTATAATTTAATTTGTAGTACACCAAATTTAAAATTTGGGGCCACTTTAAATAATTGTTTTAATATCAGACTTCTGCATCAGCACTAACTAAATGTTCAACAGTTGAGTAGGAGACAAGGATGCTTTAAGCTTCCAGGAAGGCATGACATTTTAAATTAATGTCACTCAACACCTTCTGAGATGAACAGGGTTAGCTAAATACCCTCAGACTTTGGGCTTGTCTACACAGGCACACTCAGGAAAATTAAGATGAATTAACTAAATGTGTAAAATTAAAGCACATTGAACTGGAGTAGATAATCTCATTCAGATGTAAACTGTCCTTCATTCACTTTATCCTACCTAAGACCTGGTCTACACTTAAAATTTAGGTCGACATAGCTATGGCACTATTGGGTGTGAAAAACCCTAGCGCAGTACTTCTGCTGACCTAACCCCCAGTGTCATTGCACCTAGGTCGACAGAAGAATGCTTCTATCAACTTAGCTCCTGTCGCTTGAGGAGGCTGTGTTCTACAGCAACAGAGAAACCCCTTTCATTGTGACAGGCTGGATCTGCGCTAGGCCTTAGCTATACCACTATAATCCCCATAGTGTAGACATGGCCTTAGTGTACAGAAGGCTCTAGTGCCTCCCTGCATTTTTGCCACCATGTCACTGGTGTGAATCTGTTTACATTGTGTAACAAAACAGACCCACAGAATGGAAATGCATTATTTCCATTGTATTATATTCAGGTTTTATACCTTGCAGACTGCAAATCAAGTACAATAAGTACAGATTTTTTTCATTCCTTGGTTAATATTCTGGTCACTTGCCAGACATTTATATGATCCTGCAACAGTAGATAAAAACTGTCCTCTGGAACATCTGTTATTCAGTTTGTTGTATTTCATTACTTCTAATTAAAAATATACTTGTTGATCTGCAGTGAGGTTTCCTGGATAATTTTGTGTTTTGTCATTTATAGTCATACATTAATTTCATGGACAAGTAACTTTAGCCACTGTTCATGGGAAGGGCTCTGAGAATTCTTTTGTCAAACTAGCCAGTCTTGGTAAGAGAGTTTTAAATTTTTGCGCATAACCACATCCATTGACCAGCATCATGTAGTAAATTCATAATTATCACAAAGCCACTAAAGTTCTCTCAGAGGCACATACTCATCTCCCCTCAGCAAAAATCAAAGACAAAAAACTGATTTAAATACTTAAAATATAAAAGCTGCAGTTTTCTTGAATTTATTTTAGTTTTTTTGCACATTTAGTAATACTCACCTCACAACTTTGCCATCTGTTTGGAATATTAGGTCTCAGCTTCTGCTCACAAACAACTTTCCTCATTTCTTCAACTGAAGGATCTGAAGGGACTAGGTCATAGTATGGTAACTGGTAGTCTTCATGTATTCCTGTAGTTTTGTTGAAAGTATTTAGCATTTCTTTTTAACACCAGAATTACAGATTTTTTGTTAACTCATTCTCAAGGGGTTGGGGGGTTTTTTGGGGGGGGTTGGGGGGCTGATATTACTAAATACTTATTTTATACAGTTCTTTAAATAAGCAGATTTAAAATCTCTTTACAAAGGAAATAAATATCATCCAATTTTACCAATGAAGTGATTGACCAAGCTCACACAACTTTCAATTTAGTGCTTTGTAACTTTTTAGTAAAATGTTTACAGGCTTGTGGAAATTGTGTCTTCCTGACTTTGAACAGAAATTGGTTGTTTCATCAGCAATGAAACAAATTAAAGATATTCATAAAAGCTTTTAAAAAAACAGCTTAATTTATATCCTATCTTTTCATTCTGTATATTACCACATCTATTTACAAATAAGTGAAACATAAAGCACAAACAACTAATACAGGTTGCAATTTACATGGGACAACATGAACAAAATGCAAATTCCATTGCAAGTACCTTTGCCCATTTTCTTCGTTTCTATTTTAAAGTTTAAAAGTGATTCTTTAAAGAGTATGACTGATGCTGTTCTAGGCTTAAATTGAAAATGTGAATCCCAATACAAGAGCAACTATAACCACCCTCCAATACTGGGAGAGTTTTCCATATTGCACTTTAAATACTTAGGAATAAGCCTTAGTACTGTGTGAGAAAGAGCAGATGTACACTTCCCATTACTGATAGACTCCTAAACTTTAAGACCAGAAGGGACCATCAAAATCATCTAGTCAGACCCTCCTGCACACTGCAGGCCACAGAACCTCACCCACTCCTGCAATGGGCTCATAACCTCTAGCTGAGTTACTGAAGTACTCAAAATTTGATTGGAAGATTTCAAGTTAGAGAATCCACTAGTTCACACTAGCAAGTGACATGTGCCCCATGCTGTAGAGGAAATCAGATTCCCCCTTGCCCCCAGGTCTTGGTCAGTCTGACTTGGAGAAAAATGACAGTTGGACCCTGAGCACATGGACAAGACCCACCAGCCAGCCAGACACCTGGAAGAGTATTCTCTGTAGTAACTCAGAGCTCTCCCCATTTAGGGTCCCATCTGCAGCTGTTGGAGATATCTGGGAACAGCAGATTGCTTAAACTGGCATATGGCCAATCTCATCATACCATCCCCATCATAAACTTATCAAGCTCAGTCTTGAAACAAGTTAGATTTTTTGCACCCCCTACTCCCCATGGGAAACTGTTCTAGAACTCCATTCCTCTGATGGTTAGAAACCCTAGTCTAATTTCAAGCCTAAATTTGTTGATGGCAACTTTATATCCATTTGCTCTTGTGCCAATATTGGCCCGCAACTGAAATAAGCCCTCTCCCTCTCTGGTGTTTATCCCTCTAACGTTTGTATCTAAAGCAATCCTATCTCCCCTCAGCCTTCATTTTATTAGCCAAGCTTAAGTCAAGTCTCCTCTCATATGGCAGGTTTCTCCATTCATCTAATCTTCCTAGTAGCCTCTCTCTGCACCTGTTATAATTTGAATTCATCTTCCTTAAAGATGGGAGACCAGAGCTGCACACAGTGTTCCAGAGGAGATCTCATCAGTGCCTTTTACAACTATAAAAACACTTCTGTCTCTTCCCAAGATGATCTGTGACAGAAAAATTGAGTTTTAAACTAGATATCTGAACACTGACTGCACTGGTAAGGATATGTGCAGGTAGTCCCGCACTTTCAAGGGCGCCAACTTTGCCCTTTTTCTATATGACTTTTGGGACAAATTCTGCTCTGGTATAAGAAGGGGTGACTCTCAATTTCAAGAGGAGTTTCACTTACTTACTCCAGGGCAGGGTTTGGCCATACATTTACAGATCAGCCCTAGTTAAGAAACTTGAGAAGTTCTCACTATTTGACACTAGTTGACTGAAGCAAAAGATAAAATGGTTTTAAAAGCTAAGTATAAACCATGGAAAGTATGCTAAGTTATGTAGTATAACAAAATATGATTGTGGAAAATAGGTATGTAAAGCTGTTCGGATTCTGCAAAACAATCAGTACAAAAACTTATAATTTAATATGCTCAATTTAGGATTGTCACGTACCACCAATTGAACATCGTCGTGCTATTTCCCAGAACACTAATCCCATCGCATAGATGTCAGCTCGCTTGAATGACTCAAAATGTTTCATATTTATGGAATCATCTAGGACCTCAGGAGCCATGTATCTATGAAAAATAAAAGAACCAAAATATCTTTTTCACATAAAATGCATACAGCACTAAGCTTTCAGTATTTCTTCAACTCCAACACATTGAACGAATCGGCTTAACATAAATCAATAAATTAAGAAAATTCTGACGTACTACATTAAGAGTAGAATTTCCAAAGTCACTGCATGTTGGCCTAATTCTGATTACATTAAAGTCAGTGGTAAAACGCTTATTGAATTAGTCAACAGAAGCAATTAGGCCAATTCAGAGTGCTTTTCAATATCCCACCCTTTGTTGCACACCAATCTGCATGGCCTTGGTACAATGAAAAGCAGTTCAGTTACTTCCAGGTGTTTAACTTGTGACCCTTGAGGCTTGTGTCTGTGGTCTTCAACTGTTAAGATTAATTATTTGATTACAAATATGTTCAATATCTTTATTCCAGCAGGTGAAAAGAGGCAAGAAGCAAAGCAGGCTCTGAGCTACTGCCATTATAGGAAGGGGAAAGGATAGCAAGACAGAAAGCTGGAGCCACAGAATCTTCACAAGGGGAGGGCGAGCAAGCAACACAGTGGCTGTAATTTCCAGGAGACACACAGAGACACGAGTAGTGGCAGCAGCAGATGATCTGGGGGAGAAGATAATTAGCTTTGAGGAAGGAGGCAGGTTGAAGGACAAAAGGGAGGAATTTTGCATTTGGGGCATTCCTAAAGAGCATGGGGAAGAAGGGAGAAACATGGGAGTTAGAATGTGTTGCTAGACATGCTGGAGGCAAGAGATGCTAAAACCCTGTGGGCTGTATTGGAGGGAGGTATGGCTGGGGACTGCTAGAGAATGGAAAAAAGTTACTAGCCATACAGTAACTCGTTCTTCGAGATGTTGTGGCCAGCGTGGATCAACTGTAGGTTCACATGTGCCTCAGATGCAAGATCTGATTTTTTTGCATACTGGTGTTCATTGGGGCCACATGAGGGTATACAGAGCAGAATGCAAGGGAAGATCAGGGCCAATCTGAAGCCCATAGTAGCAGAGGACTCTAAAAAGAAGGGATGGAGGTCGGATCATAGGAGCCACACTGATAGGTCAGAGAACCACACTTATAGGTACAGTATATGCCAGTGTCGATCCTCCTCAAGGTGACTTGCAAGTAGCAGTCCCTCAGGATGGCGGGAATGAGGAATATCAGTGCTAATAGTACTGCTATTAGCTAACAGCACTGCTTTCCAATACTTGCCATCTATTCTGGCAGCTAAATCCAACACAATGCTTGACAAAGGGTAATGGGGTACTCCATGTCACCTCCTTAGAGATCTCAAATGGACGTTTTTTAAAGAGGAAGAGGATAATTGCTTGAGTTCTGGTGAAGTGCCTTGATGTGCAGTGGGAGAGGTACACTAGCCAAATAGTAACACCAAGATACACTGAGTTATCCATTTCAATATCCTCTGTGGGGACATTGGCTTAACCTTTAGAACACCCAGCTACGGCTATAAATAGCCAGGACAAGAGCCTGGACGATTTGGCCCTGTCAACATGAAGCAAAGTCCTAAGTGCATTTACTGTACTTTTTCTCCCTGTGCCAAGTGCATCTTTGGAAAGACGACAAGCAGGTTGACTGACTGGTTTAGATAAACAGACCATGTTAGGAATGAACTTTGGACATTATCTCAGCACCACCTTTTCTCTGTGGAACACAGTATGTAGGGTTTGGCCACAAGTGCCTGAAGCTCATTCACTCTCCTGGCTGAAGTAATAGCCATCAACAAGATGGTCTTCAGAGTGAGGTGGTGCAGGAAGCAGCCTGACAGATTCTAAAGGAAACACCAGGAGTCTCAAAAGGTACTAGATCAGTGGTTCTCAAGCTTTTGTACTGGTGACCCCTTTCACATAGCATGCGACCCACCCCTTATAAATTAAAAACCCTTTTTTATATATTTAACACCATTATAAATGCTGGAGGCAAAGCAGGGTTTGGGGTGGAGGCTGACAGCTCACGACCCCCCCACGTAATAACCTCGTGACCCCCGAGGGGTCCCAACCCCCAGTTTGAGAACCCCTGTCCTAGATCAAGGTCCCAGACAAAAGTAGGTTCTTCTGACCAGCGGGTAAGTATATACCATGGAATGAGAAAGGAGAGCACAATGGTACAGGTATCTGACAATGTGAAATTGTACAAGGTACACTGTAACAGAGGTGAATGAGAGGAATGTCTGTTTTAAGTGCAGTAAGTAGTAGAGGATCTGAGGTGACCAGGTCCAGACAATACTAGGCTGCCCATAAAATACAGAATCGCTTCAACTTGGACGAGTAAGTTCTTCTTGAGAATGTTTTCCTTCTCTGAATCAGGATTTTGGGGATTCAACCAACCAACAGTTGGACCATTAGGTCCATCAACTTCGGGCTAGATGAACTATCTGTGAGAACAGATCTAGGAATTCTGGGAGTTGTACCTACATGTAGCAGGTCAAAGTCAAAACTGCCTCAGTCAGCACAAAGCTGCAAAAACGAGTATAGCCATGTCTCCTGATTTTGGAAGTCACCCTAGGGATAAGGGAAACTTGTGGAAAGGCATGCACGCGGCCTTCAGACCACTGCAGAATGAAGGAGCCCAGTAACAACCCTGGGATTACGTAGAAACAAGAGAGTTCTGGCACTTGGACGTTACATCAGTGGCAAACCGGTCTATCACTGTGGTTCCCCAATGTATGATCATCAACTCTATAAGAAACTTCCACAGCAAAACACATTGAAGTGGTGGTTGACTGCTCAGAGAGCCCACCACACTGCTGCTGATACTCAGGAGGTGAAGGGCCATTGGTGTTATACTGCATTGGTGGCATCATGTCCAGAGTTTAAGGACTCTGCAAACAGGAAAAATGAGCATGTGCCTCCCTGCCTGTTTATGTAGTGCATCAAAGGTGTTGTCCATCAGGAGCTGAACTGTGAAGTTTTGAAGCATAGCATGGAAGGTAATGGAGCCTAGCCTGATGACTCTGAGCACTAACACACTGATATCCTACCAGGTCCAAATCCCTTGCATCTGTTACTCCTGAGCACATTCTGCACCAAAAAAAATAAAAATTCTGCATACAATAGTTTAAAATTCTGCAAATTTTATTTGTCAAATAAATGCAGAGGCTCCAGCTCAGCATTGGGGAGCACAGGCCACTGGCTGCACAGAGGTGGGAGATCACTGTATAGCTCCCCCCAGGAAACTGACTCTCAGCAGTAAGGCTGCACCCAACCCTGACACAGCACAAGGACGGGGCTTGCTCCAGAAACACCTGAGGGCCCTGCCCCTCTGTTCCCAGTGCACC
Organism: Chelonia mydas; assembly: GCF_015237465.2. NCBI lineage: Eukaryota > Metazoa > Chordata > Testudines > Cheloniidae > Chelonia > Chelonia mydas. The sequence continues at coordinate 151,174,253 of NC_057850.1, forward strand.
AGGTGTGGGCAGGCAGGGCTCAGCAAGGCAAGATCCAAGTGTGCTAAGTGTGTGTGTAGGGGGATCCAGGTGTGGGTTGAGAGGGTTCTGTATGGGGCAATCTGGGTGCAGGTGGCTCAGTGGGGGGAATCCGTGTGTGTGGGGGGATCTGGATACACAGGGGCTTGTTGGGGGGTTCTGGGTGCAACAGTAATGGGACTCTGCAGAGGGGTCCAGGTGAAAGTGGTTCGGGCTCAGAGGGGGAGGTCTGGGTGTGGGCGAGATAGAGCTCGGCAGGGGGATATGGGCATGGAGGGCTCAGTGGGGGGAGGAGGGGGGTCCAGATGCAGCTGGTTGGCACTTGGTGGGATGGGGATCCGGGGGCAGGAGGCTCAGCAGGATAGTCCAGGTGCAGGGATAGTGGGGCTCATCGGGGCGGGGGGGGGGGGTAGGAGGGGAGAGGCTCGCTGGGAGGGTCTGGGTATGAGGGGGTCTGGATACACAAGGGTTGGGAGGATGTGGGAGCAGCTTCCTGTACAGGGATCCCTCCCCCTGCAGCTTAGGAGCGATGGGTGCAGGAAGCGGGGAAGGGAGTTTGCAGAGCTTCCTTCAGCTGAGGGAGAAATCTGGGGTGGGTCGGACCTGGCCCCAGATGTCGTGCAAAGGAAGAGGAAGCCCCATCCTCCCAGCCCAGCCAGGACTAGCAGCTGATCCTGGGACAGGATAGGAGCCACCAACCAGGTCTTCCCCAGTCCCGCCTCCTGCCCCACAGTGATTTACCTCTCTGCCAGCTGCTCTGGACCCCCAAAACATACTGCTGGGGAGAGTCGCATAACCGCTCTTGTGGCTTACCTTTGCTTCCCTGTCAGAAAGTCATTTTTCTGTAGGGAAACAGAAATCTGCAGCAGACAAATTCTGCGCATGCGCAGTGGTGCAGAATTCCCCCAGAAGTAAGAATTTGTAGGTGGCCCAAGTGGGCTCCCCAAAACTGTACCTGAAGCATCCATGATTAAACTCCCTGTTGAGAAAAGGGTAGAGAACGGTACTCTTTCCCCACATTTTCGGGCTCCTTTCACCCACTCAGATTTGCTACATGAGGTGGAATCACCACTACCGTATTCATCTAGTGTTTTGCTGAAGGACAGACCAACCTAAGTCAGAACTGGTGTGGTCAGTAATGAAGCCTAGCAGCTGCAAGTGCATCTGCATGGTCATCACTGGAGCTGTATTTGGTGCACCACTGCTTGCATTGACAGGAATCTGTTTTTGGATTGGTGAGAGCATACCTCCCCAGATTTGATCAGGACTCTATAAGCTCTATTGTCTATGAGGGAATAAGACTTTTTCCCTAGTTCACCAGGAGGCCCCATTAAGAAAATAGGGAGACTGTGTAACTTTAGGTATTCTGCATCCTTTTACTGGGATCTGCCTTTCCTCAGCCAATCATCCAGGTGAGGGCAGATTTGAATGCCTTTTCTGAGCTGTGCTGCTACCACTGCTATACATTTTGTGAAGACTCTTGGTGCCACAGCAAATTTCAACAGCAGCATCTTGTATTATAATGGTTGGGCTACACTGTGAATACTAAGTTCTTCCTGAGAGCTGGGTGGATGGCTATGCAGAAGTACACATCCTGCAAGTCGAGAACCAAGAACGGTTCTTGATCCTGGAAACTTTAAATGAAAAGGAGGCAAGCGTTACCATTCTTAATCTGCGACAACGTAGTCGCTGAGTCTCCTCAGGTCTAGGCTAGAAGGGAGGAAGACACTCCCCAAGTCAATTCTTATTGAGGATAAAAAGAAGAATTGGGAGTAGAAGAGTCTTCCTTTATTCCCACAGTACCTCTTCTATGGTCCCTAGAAGGAGCAATGAAGTCACTTCTGTTTGTAAGTCTCTTGTGAGAAGGGCCCCTAAAGAGCAGCTGGCAGGGAAGGGGGCAGTGAATGGAACTGTATAGGGTAGTGTTGAACAGTGATGTCCAATACCCATTTGTTCATCGTCATAGCTGCCCAAGCCTGGTGTAATGGGACAAGGCAGTTCCTGAAGAGAAGCACAGCCCATAGGTCAACTCCATTGTGGCTCTTAACACAACCAAATTTGCTGAGCCAGAGAGCTCAATTAGTCAAGGAGGCAGATGACTAGCATCCACTCACCTAGTTTTCTTCTGATGCTGGTATTCTGGCAGTCTACCCAGGAGTAAGGAGACGTCCTTTGCTTTTACTGGGGTTTGCATTCGTAAGGTTCTCTGTAAGGAACTGGTACGTCTTCAGGGACTGTAATGTGGCTGTTGAGTCCTTGAGCGAATGGAGAACTTAATCTGTTCTCTGGCTGAAGGGTTTCATTCCCTCAAACAGCAGGTCCTCTATTGTCCTGTATTTTGCATGGCATACCTGGAGCCACGAGGCTCATCAAATAATGATGGCCGTGGGCATCGACCCTGTAGCCATATCAGAAGGGTCCATGGCCACCTGTAGCGACAGTCTCATGATCATCTGCCCCGCACCACTGGTGATTCCATCTAGCAGTACTTTTTGCCCAGGGCCAGGATTAAATAGAGCAGAGTCCTGCACCAGTGTAAATTTCTCTCTGAAGTAGTTTTCTAATTTAGAGAGTAAAATTAAAATAGGTCCCTAATCCTGAATGCCTCTGAAAGTACACATTCAAAGGAATGTTATAAACCACAATAAAATAGCCTTGGTTCAAGAGGGAATGGATGAATAAAACAGTAATAACTATTTCTGAAAGAAGAACAGCAACAATAAGGTATGTGCTGGAAGTTGGGTACTTTCAGTCTGGAGACTTGTGTAACACCAATGGGATACCTGGAATGTATGCCATGTCAGTCTTTTAGTAAAATATAGAATTAACTTTGTGTGGGTCTATGGTTCTCAGGAGTAGGAATTAATCTTGAACTGGATAGGGTTGATAACATGCTACTAAAGTTTTAGGCCTGATAAGGAACAAAGACTTTGTCTACACTAGACAGCTTTTTAGCTAGAATTCAGCATTAGAATAGCCCCAGCATCATTAACAATGAGGGCAACTGCAAAGAATGGAGTACGGTTTAATTGTCCTGTCTACAGTTCTGTTTGCATCATTGTAACCATGTTGGTCCCAAGATACGAAACAGACAAGGAAGGTGAGATAATATTTTATTGGACCAAATTCTGCTGGTGAAAGTGAAAAGCTTTTGAGTTACACTATGTTCTTCTACAGATCTGGGAAAGGTAATCAAGAGTGTCACAGATAAATACACAATGGAACAGAGCATTGCAGCAAAGGTGAATTATGGCTAAAAAGGAGTTTAACTGCACAGATGCAGCCAAAGAGAAATGGAATAAGGTCACTATTAAGCGCACACTTTTTAAATAAAGTAAACCCACTGTTTCCCAATCTGGGAGGTGGGTTCCTAAAGCGGGAGAGAGAGCATGCTGGCCTATACATTTCAAACCTACTCCCTAATCAGAGGCTAGAGACCATTGCCTTTCCCAAGCTCATGGTATTGGGTATAAACTTTTCATATTTCCCTCACAAGGTATCTGTCCAACACCATGTTACAGGCTAGATATCCTACTCTGCACCATTCACATCCTATATTTGGTCAGACAACTATATTACATACTTCATGCTGAAGTCAGGCACCAACTTTCTATTTCCATCCTGCATATACTACCCTATACACCCTTACTGATTCATCTAAAATAACCCATGTATATGACAAACTGAAAGAGTGGATGGAGGTTGTATCATTATACAATAGAATGCTATGTAATTGTAATTCACACAGGATGCCCACTGTTAGCTGGGAATACAATCATACAAGTGTAGGACTGTAAGGGACCTCAATATGTCATCTACTCCAGTGTCCTGCACTCAAAGCAGGACTACATAATCACTAGAAAATTCCTGACAGTTGTTTGCCTAACCTTGTCTTAGAAACCTCCAATGACGGGAGATTCCACAGCTTCCCTAGGCAATTTGTTAGAGCACTTAACTACCCTGACAATTAAGGAAGTTTTTCCTAATGTCCAACCTAAACCTCCCTTGCTGCAATTTAAGCCCATTGCTTCTTATCCTACCCTCAAAGGTTAACAATAACCATTTTTCACCCACCTCCTTGTAATAACCTTTTATGTACTTGAAAACTATCACGTCCCTCTTCAGTCTTTTCTCCAAACTAGACAAACCCAATTTTTTCAACCTTCCCTCATACGTCATGTTTTCAAGATCTTTAACCATTTTTGTTGCTCTCATCTGGACTTTCTCCAATTTGTCCACATCTTTCCTGAAATGTGGTGCCCAGAACTGGACACAATACTCCAACTGAGGCTTTATCAGTGTGGAGTAGAGTGGAAGACTTAGTTCTCATGTCTTGCTTACCACACTCCTGCTAATACAGGGGTAAGCAAACTTTTTAGCCTGAGGGACACATCGGGGTTGAAAACTGCACGGAGGGCCAGGTAGGGAAGACTGACTCCCCAAACAGCGTGGCCTCCGCCTCTTATCCACCCCCTCCCACTTCTCACCCCCCCGACTGCCCCCCTCAGAATCCCCAACCCATCCAACCCGCCCCCTTGTCCCCTGACCGCCCTCTCCCGGGACCCCTCACCCAGTGCAGGACCCCACCCCCTATCCAACCCCCCCCATCCAATCCCCCCTGCTTCCTGTCCCCTATCCACACCCCGGCCCCCCGGGACTCCCATGCCTATCCAACTCCCCCTGCTCCCTGTCCCGAGCGACGCCCCAGAACCTCTGCCCCATCCAACCGCCCCCTGCCCCCTGACTGGTCCCCAAGACTCCCTGCACCTTATCCAACCCCCCTGCTCCCTGCCCCCTTACCGAGCGGCGGGCCAGAGCGCTGTTGGCGCGGTGAGGTGAGGATCTTGGGGGGGGAGGGAGAAGCAGGGGAGGGGCTGGGGGCTAGCTTACCCGGCCGGGAGCTCAAGTGCTGGGCAGGACGGTGCCACGGGCCGGATGTTGCCCACGGGCCGTAGTTTGCCCACCTCTGTGCTAATACATCCCAGAATTATGTTTGCTCTTTTTGGGGGGGGGGGGAGAGAGGGGGGATGCAATAGCGTTACACTGTTGACTCATATTTAGCTTGTGATCCACTAGAACTCCGAGATCCCTTTCTGCAGTACTCCTTCCTAGGCAGTCATTTTCCCATTTTTTGTGTGCGCAATTGATTGTTCCTTCCTAAGTAGAGTACTCTGCCTTTGTCGTTATTGAATTTCATCCTATTTACTTCAGACCATTTCTCGTTTGTCCAGATTTTGAATTTTAATCCTATCCTTCAAAGCACTTGCAACGCCTCCCAGCATAGTATCATCCACAAACCTTATAACTGTATTCTCTATACCATTATCTAAATCATTTATGAAGATATTGAAGAGGTGCTGATCTCCCAATACCCAGTACTATTTGCAAATTTTTGCAGTGCTAGACACTCTGAGACCCAGATTCAGCAAGGCTCTTGTGCATGGAGTAGTTCCATTGACTCCGACAGGAAAGGATGGGAGTGGGGGAAACCCTGCCTGCTGCAGACAATTTTGTAGGCTATTCTTCATACTGCCATTCAGACCCATGACTATCAATCTCTTACACAGAAAGGAGAGGAAGAAGCATTCTGAAGAAAAATAATTTGATAATGATTTTACCTTTTTGTTCCCACTCTGTGGTTTGGGGCAATATCAATTGTGTCTGTAGCTGAATCGTGTCTCACTGCCAATCCTAAATCCGCAATACAACACGTTCCATTCTTTTTTACCAATATATTTTTTGATTTCAAGTCTCTGTGAGCAATGGCTGGTTTTCCTGCAGAGGAAAAAAAATAATTAAAAAAAAGGTAGAAGAGGCAAAAGCCCCCAAACAAATCCCTACTACTAACTAAAGAACGTTTCAGAAATCCTCTACTACATATTCTCACCTGGGTGAGGAGTTCAAGATTCTGAGGTTATGAATCAAAGAATCACATTTGTATCTATAATGTGAAGGTTTGATGTGGAGTTTTAAATGTAGGTTCTTGAAGGAAACAGAAAGATGTGCTCTATTGGTAGAACAGCCACGATCTGCATATGTGAAATTTGTAGATTAGTTAATATGATCACTATATTCTAGGAATTTAGCAGTGATTTGTCTACAGCTGAAGGGAAAAAAATGTACTAGCTAGAGTCACACTCATCTTTGTACAGTTGTGACTACAAAACAATAGTTGACTAAACAGAACAATACATTATATTGAACATCACTTGATGATATTTTGGAAAGACTATTCATATGAATTGAGCAACTAATGTATAACAAAAATGGTGTAATAAGCTAATGTCTTTGATGTAGCAAAATTTTTTGTATACAATTGTGCCTTCTAGGTACTACCACAATATTATATGAGAACAACAGAAATGTTGAGACAGGACTTTCATTCTAAACCCGTGTTTAACTACTTATAACTTTGAGCAAAGATTATATGTTGGAATGACATTACTTATAACTTAGTTTCAAAGCAGAAGTGTGTGTTTACCATGAACCCCACAAACAATTTCAATGTTCATCAAAGCATAATTAATAGATATCTTTTTAAAATGAAAGGAGCTATTGAAGGGATGAACTGTTGTCTACCAATGCCTGTAAGGGCTTGTCTACATGAACATTTAGTTTGTGGTAATCTACCCCAGTCTAGTCTGCCACACACTAAACTGTCTGTATGAACCTTGCTGATGAACAGTTCGTGTGCTTTAATCTACACTGCTCTGAAATGGAAACAGATGAAACCACACTAATGAACTGTTTGTCCATGTGAACCCTGTTGACATGCACTGCTAGTGCATGGCAGAAGCAGACGCCAGCTTGCAGTGAACTAAATTTCAAGCAGACAAGCCCCAACATGCAGTTAAAAGAAATCGATCTGGTTAGATTTATGTCTGCATGATCCTAAGGTACTATACTTGCTCAGTGCTGCAGAGGAAAGCAAAAAGTACCAAGGCTCCCTGCAAGCATGTCCCAGAGGAAGATTGCTTCTAAACCTTCAAATTTTTCCATCAGTTTAAATACCACAGTTAAGGTTATAAACCCATACATGTCCCAAGATAGCGACGACATCCAAATCATTCATTTCTGTGAATGCTGATCACTTATTTTAAAACACTTTACACATTCAAAAAGCATTACAAACATTAAATCAATCAATCTTTACTATATACCCCTTGAGGTTGATACAGTAAGTAATCACATTTTACAAATATGAAAACTGAGGCTGAGGTATAACTTGCTCAAGGCCACCCAGCAATTCAGTGGCACAGCCAAGACCAGACACTGATCACATTCTGGAATACAACATTTTGTTGAAATTCTAGGAAAGCCTTCTACACAAGTAATTTTCATGGGGGAGAGAGAGATTAGGCTGGATTGGCTTTTTTTGGTAAGACAATGATTTGCAACTTCTGTATCTTCAAATCATGATAAACACCAGGACAAATATGTACCTAAAACAATTCCCTTTGGATAGTGCCTATGTTCTTCAGTAGCTTTGCCAAGCTCACAGCAGGACCAATATGCTGCAGGACTATCTTCCCTTATATGAAGCCTCATTATATAAGCCATCGGAGACCATATATTTATAATGGAAGTGTTAATTAGGAGTGAAAAGAAATTGAGACCAGTCTGAAATATAATTTCAGGATTTTGTGTTTTCCTTACAATACAAGACAAACCATGATCTGTGTTCAATAAAATAGGTGAAGAATGTTCTAGCATTTATGAAAAATCCAACTCCTTACCAAATACTGAAAAATCAGCTCCTTTTGCTGCAAAGAATATTCTTTCTCCAGATAAAAAGAAAAAAATGTTTCCAGAATAACTTTATTTTTTCTTGTCTTGTTTTTCTGACAAGTAGGTACTGCAGCTAATCTCTCTCAAAATAAAGAACATTTTTAAGTAAGCTCTTATGTTTTGAGACTTGAGTCACAGGCCTGTAGCATTTTGGTGTGTGTATATTTAAAAAAAATTTGTTATCACAGAATTCCACTCAGATCTATTACATACGGTAGTGACATTTTTGAACACGTTATTGGTTTTAATATATTCCACTCACTGAAGGTTAGCATGCACCCAGTGCACTTGAGCTGGAGACTTTTGGTCAGCAGTGCCCATCGGGGAGGTGCATGAACCCCGAGTGTCCTCATGCCTCTAGTTGAAAGAATACAGGGTAGGGTCACCTCAATAATTCTCCCCATCCAGTTCCTTTGCACTGGAATCTTGGTGGTACTAGACTGAAGTAGTAGCAATGCAGTGTGTGCCATAGAATGTGGGTACACAACACATCTTGAACCACAACTACTTTACAGGTAAGTAACCATTTCTTTGGGTGTTTGTACATATATTCCACTGTAAATGCCTCCCACGAGCAGTATACCTTTGCTGGCGGAAAATCGGAATCTACTTGAACTGTCTTACCAAAGTTTGCATCAGCTCTGGATGCTTCAAGGATGGCATAATGTTGAGCAAACGTGTACCAAAGACTGAGCGGTTGCCTTACAAAAGTCTTTGACTTGATCATTGCTAAGAAAAGCCACAGAAGTAGCTTGAGCCCTAGCAGACTGTACAGTAATCGTTGCTGGTGGTGGCACTGTTGCTAGGTCATAACAAATCCTGATGAAGGCAGTGATCCAGCTGGAAAGTCTTTAGGATGTTACTGCCTGGCTTCTCATTCTCTCTGCATAAGCTACAAAGAGTCTTAGTGAGGATCTCTATCAGTTTTGTCCTGTCTATATAAAAAGAAAATGATCTACAAATGTCCAGTGAGTGTAGCTGTCATCCCTGAAAGTATGTGGTTTTGGAAGAACATTGGTAAATGTATGATCCTGGTTTAGGTGGAATTCAAGACCACTTTTGATAAGAATTTGGGGGTGAGGACTTAATGAGACCTTATTCTTGTACAAACTGTAAATGGGCATGTAACATGAAAATTTCCCACAATATTTGTGAGATCTTACTAAGTAAGTTTATGTACATTGTGGGCCATAGATTACATGTAATTCCATGGGGGAGGGTGATTACAGCTCCTGCAGGAGTAAAGAACAGCAGAGGGTGAGATTAGGCAAATTCATTCACTTTGTAACACCTCCAGAGAAGTACCATCACCTGGACAGGCTCACATATGCTGGCTCAAACTGGATTCTCCAGAGACCAGACAAGGAAAGAACTCTTGGATAAATAGGTTTCAGAGTAGCAGCCGTGTTAGTCTGTATCCGCAAAAAGAAAAGGAGTACTTGTGGCACCTTAGAGAGACTAACAAATTTATTTGAGCATAAGCTTTCATGAGCTACAGCTCACTTCATCGGATGCATGCAGTGGAAAATACAGTGGGGAGATTTTATATACACAGAGAACATGAAACAATGGGTGTTACCATACAGACTGTAACAAGAGTGATTAGGTAAGGTGAACAGGAGAGCGCGGGAGGGGGGACGGGGACCTTTTGTAGTGATAATCAAGGTTGGCCATTTCCAGCAGTTGACAAGAATGTGTGAGGAACGGTAGGGGGAGGGGGGAAATAAACATGGGGAAATAGTTTCACTTTGTGTAATGACTCATCCACTCCCAGTCTTTATTCAAGCCTAAGTTAATTGTATCCAATTTGCAAATGAATTCTAATTCAACAGTTTCTCGCTGGAGTCTGGATTTGAAGTTTTTTTGTTGTAATATCGCAACTTTCATGTCTGTAATCGCGTGACCAGAGAGATTGAAGTGTTCTCCGACTGGTTTATGAATGTTATAATTCTTGACATCTGATTTGTGTCCATTTATTCTTTTACGTAGAGACTGTCCAGTCTGACCAATGTACATGGCAGAGGGGCACTGCTGGCACATGATGGCATATATCCCATTGGTGGATGTGCAGGTGAACGAGCCTCTGATAGTGTGGCTGATGTTATTAGGCCCTGTGATGGTGTCCCCTGAATAGATATGTGGACACAGTTGGCAACGGGCTTTGTTGCAAGGATAGGTTCCTGGGTTAGTGGTTTTGTTGTGTGGTTGCTGGCGAGTATTTGCTTCAGGTTGGGGGGCTGTTTGTAAGCAAGGACTGGCCTGTCTCCCAAGATCTGTGAGAGTGATGGGTCGTCCTTCAGGATAGGTTGTAGATCCTTGATGATGCGTTGGAGAGGTTTTAGTTGGGGGCTGAAGGTGATGGCTAGCGGCGTTCTGTTATTTTCTTTGTTGGGCCTGTCCTGTAGTAGGTGACTTCTGGGTACTCTTCTGGCTCTGTCCATCTGTTTCTTCACTTCAGCAGGTGGGTATTGTAGTTGTAAGAACACTTGATAGAGATCTTGTAGGTGTTTTTCTCTGTCCGAGGGGTTGGAGCAAATGCGGTTGGATCGTAGAGCTTGGCTGTAGACAATGGATCATGTGGTGTGGTCTGTTTGAAAGCTGGAGGCATGTAGGTAGGCATAGCAGTCAGTAGGTTTCCGGTATAGGGTGGTGTTTATGTGACCATTGCTTATTAGCGCCGTAGTGTCCACGAAGTGGATCTCTTGTGTGGAGTGGTCCAGGCTCAGGTTGATGGTGGGATGAAAATTGTCGAAATCATGGTGGAATTCCTCAAGGGCTTCTTTTCCATGGGTCCAGATGATGTTAATGTCATCAATGTAGCGCAAGTAGAGTAGGGGCATTAGGGGACGAGAGCTGAGGAAGCGTTGTTCTCAGTCAGCCATAAAAATGTTGGCATACTGTGGGGCCATGCGGGTACCAATAGCAGTGCCACTGATTTGAAGGTATACATTGTCCCCAAATGTGAAATAGTTATGGGTGAGGACAAAGTCACAAAGTTCAGCCACCAGGTTTGCCGTGACATTATCGGGGATACTGTTCCTGATGGCTTGTAGTCCATCTTTGTGTGGAATGTTGGATGCAGAAGGCTTCTACATCCATAGTGGCTAGGATGGTGTTTTCAGGAAGATCACCGATGGATTGTAGTTTCCTCAGGAAGTCAGTGGTGTCTTGAAGATAGCCGGAAGTCTACATAGCCAGACAATCCTGCTGTCAGGGTGCCAATACCTGAGATGATGGGGCGTCCAGGATTTCCAGGTTTATGGATCTTGGGTAGCAGATAGAATGCCCCTGGTCGGGGTTCTAGGGGTGTGTCTGTGCAGATTTGATCTTGTGCTTTTTCAGGGAGTTTCTTGAGCAAATGCTGTAGTTTCTTTTAGTAACCCTCAGTGGGATCAGAGGGTAATGGCTTGTAGAAAGTGGTGTTAGAGAGCTGCCTAGTAGCCTCTTGTTCATATTCCGACCTATTCATGATGACGACAGCACCTCCTTTGTCAGCCTTTTTGATTATGATGTCAGAGTTGTTTCTGAGGCTGTGGATGGCATTGTGTTCAGCACGGCTGAGGTTATGGGGCAAGTGATGCTGCTTTTCCACAATTTCAGCCCATGTACATTGGCAGAAGCACTCTATGTAGAAGTCCAGTCTGTTGTTTTGACCTTCAGGAGGAGTCCACCCAGAATCCTTCTTTTTGCAGTCTTGGTAGGAAGGTCTCTGTGGGTTAGTATATTGTTCAGAGGTATGTTGGAAATATTCCTTGAGTCAGAGGTGCCGAAAATAGGATTCTAGGTCACACAGAACTGTATCATGTTTGTTGGGGTAGAGGGGCAGAAGGAGAGGCCCCGAGATAGGACAGATAGTAATGTGATATATGCCATCACGTGCCAGCAATGCCCCTCTGCCATGTACATTGGCCAAACCGGACAGTCTGTACGTAAAAGAACACTACAAAAGGTCCCCGTCCCCCCTCCCGCGCTCTCCTGTTCACCTTACCTAATCACTCTTGTTACAGTCTGTATGGTAACACCCATTGTTTCATGTTCTCTGTGTATATAAAATCTCCGCACTGTATTTTCCACTACATTCATCCGATGAAGTGAGCTGTAGCTCACGAAAGCTTATGCTCAAATAAATTAGTCAGTCTCTTAGGTGCCAAAGTACTCCTTTTGGATAAATAGCTTGAGTTTAAACTGACTCAGGGTCTTCCTTCTGATCCAACAAATGGACAAAGTTCTGTCTCAGGAGGAGGGGAAGGAATCCTTGCGAAAAAATTGGAAGGACTGACACTGACCCAAGCCCTCGATGGAGTTGCAGGGGGTGAGGGCGCAGGGATGATCACTAATAAGCTATTTTATCATGTGTATACGGTTGTTGGGTTTTTGTGGGGGTTTTTTGGGGTGGGGGGAGAAAGTTTCTCTGCAAAGCTTTTATGTGGAACAAATGTGTGCTTAGAAAGTGCTGGGTGGTAATTACAGCTGTTCATAGCTTTTGAAGAGAAAACAGAGCGCAGATGCTAGCACACAGTCTGGCTTATGGGGATATCACAGTGTATGCAGGAAACTGAGCAGCTGAGAAAAAGCCCTGGGTCAAGAGGGAGAGTGGCCTGGGTCTCTATTCAAGAGGTGACAGCTGATTAGCTGGGAGCCTAGAGTGGGTGCTGTTGGTGGACCACGGAGGGGAAATACAGGTACACTTGCCCTGAACAGTGACGGGGGGAGAGGAGGTCCTGCTATTGAAGCTTTCAGCTCTCCCACTCTCTCTCCCACTGTTATTACAACTGGGAAAGCTGTCTTATGTGATAAGTAGAAGAGAGAGCACAAGGCTAAGGGCTCAAAGGGTGGTCCCATAAATCCTGCTAATACTAAATTAATGTCCCAGGAAAGAAGAGATTCCTGTTAGTGAGTAAACCCTTATGAGGCCTTTTAAAAATGTTCTTACCATGGGATGGGAGACCATTGAACATGCCTGGAGGGGAGGGTGAATGCAAGAGATGGCTGTCAGGTGAGATTAAAACATAACAAAAACCCTCCAGCCTTATTTTAACACATCTTGGACCTGCACTTTGACTGGAGACTGATGGGTACAAGTAGAACATTTTTTCCACTTAGCCATTAAAGTGGTTCTACTTTTGACTCTTGCTGCTAGTGAGGACATGTGAACACACTCTCCAGTGCAGTTAGCCACTCATCATCCACATTGAGTTGGAGACTGAAGATCAGGTTGCATAATTTAGTCATGATTCAGAGATTGTCCTAGAGCAACAATAAAGTAATTGGAAGTTGTAGTGACAGGGTTAGAAGATCAAAGAATGAGTAATGCCTTGGCCATCCCAGGGCTATTAATCATTCCAGTCAGTTTTGTTTCAACTTTCTGATCACACTAATAATCATACAGTATCTCTAGATCACAGGGAAACAGGAATACATGTGTTACTGGTCCTGGGTTCTGGCTGGCCCTGGAGCAGAAGTGACATTTTGTTTTCTTGGTTGCAAACAGATCTATGTTGGGGACCCCCTATTTGTTGAATATCTGCACTACTTTGTTTTTCAGGACCATTTAGGATTTTCAACTAAGTATCTGCTGAGGTGATCCACCAACATGTTCCGCGCGTCAAGCGACATGAAGCTTTGATAGTGATATTGTTCCAAATGCAGAAGTTCCAAACTTGTACCACCTCTGGGCACAAGGTTTGATCTTGCTCCCTCTTCTTTGTCAAAGGTAACAGTCATCTGTGATCACCTGGACAGTAAGGCTTTTGAGAGATGGAAGAAATACTTTGCAGGCACAAAATACAGCTCTCAGCTCCAAGATGTATACAAGAGCTGATCCTTAGCTGGCCTATAGACCCGGAGTTTGTACCTATCCAGGTCTGCTCTCCAATCCAGCATGGAGGCATGTGAGGGAAATGGAAAGGAGAACAGTACTCCCCTGTATATCCACTACCTTGATGATCAAACTGTAAGCAGCATGTCCAAAAGATGCTTCACTGATACAAACTTCAGCCAGCTTTGCATCCACTACAAGTGACATCTGGCATAAGTGGAGGATGCCATGTTTCCTAGCAATCCCAGCTAAGACCTTACTTTTGTTCCTGGGAAAGCCTGTAGATCGATCCATAGGGTTAGGATGGACTGAAACATTTCCTGAGGGCAAGTAGGCTGTTGCAGTCAGAGTTGTGAATGGCTCCAATGAACTCAATTCTTTGTACAGGGGATTGTATCATTTTTCCTGTTTATTTTAGGCCCAGCTGTGCAAATGGCAACTGTTTGATGGATGCTGTCCATTATTTGTTGGATAGACCAAATGCAAATTAACCAACTGTCCAGACATGGGAATATGTGAGTATGGAGTCGTTTGAAGTGAGCTGCAACCACTGTCCTATACTTTGTAAAAATTCTTGGGCTGATGAGAGGCTAAATGGAAACACTTTATATTGCTAACGGTAGTCCCCTACTAGAAATCTTAAATAGCTATCCACCCAAGCCACAAAGTATGTGAAAGTAGGCATTCTGCAGACTTATATCAGTGTGCCAGTTATTTGGATCTCGGGATGTGATAGAGACAAGGGACATCAGCTTTCTGAATTTTAGCTTGTGAGCACCTCTGTCCCTTCTACTCTTCTGCCTGTGGTACATAACAGTCTAGTCTCATGTACGGCATAATATTTTGGTCTAATTTTGGTTGTTGTGTTTAGCATGAAGGTGCTGGGTGGCCTGTGATATTCAGGAAGAGGTTAGACTAGATGATCTGGTGGTCCCTTCTGGCCTTAAATTCTATGATTACGATCCTGGATGGTGTTCAATTTTCTTGGTTGCAGGGTAGTCCTCAGATCCCTCCCCCCACCACTAGTCCCCTTTTGGGTATGAAAAAAATATTGTGAGTAGAAACCCCTTCCCATGTGCTGTAAAGCAATCTCCTCTACTGCTCTGAGAGCTAGAATACGCTGTACCTCTTAAAGCAGTACCAACTCATGAGAATGGTCCTTGAATAAGAAAGGGGAAGGTGGGTAAGGCAGGGCAAGGACTGATATTGGATTGTGTATCCCAGTACCACAGACTGTCTGGAACCATCAATCAATGGTTATGGAGTTCCAGACACTGAGGTACAACAGGTTCCCCAAAGAAGGGGACAGTCACATTCCGGGGTGCAATCCAGACCAGTGAAGAGTTGCCACCTCTTGGATTTACAAGTGCCTCACAATCCCTGGCCCCTGCGGTTCTCCACCTGGGATTGCCACAGCCAGCAACACGCATGGACTCTAAATACTGGGCAGCCCTGGTCCAATGCTTTGGATCCTGAAACCTGCCTGCAACACCACAGATTTCTCTTGGCTTCCACCAGCCTTGGTTAACAACTGGTATGGTGACTCCACACACTCCTCAGCCCAGTTTTCCCACAAACTGAAAAGTCCAGCCCCGCCCTGGAACAATCAGAGGGCTATTAAAGTTCATTGCTCTTTTAAAGGAGTCAATATTCAACAGTTTGTTACTTGAACTGGAGCTACCAAACAGTTCAGTTTAAACACAGCATTGGATTGGTTTAGATTAAAAACAAAACAAAAGGTAGGATTTTAAGTCCATTCAAGTAGACGGTAACATAGAAATGGTTACCAACAAATAAAAGTGAAAACATGGATCTACATCTAAAACTTTACCTAGCAAGTCTTGGTTCAAGACTTCATTTAAGATGGCCTTTTTCACCCCCAGTCTTCCAGCAGGATGGTGACTGATCTGCTCCTCGATCAGGATCTCTCCCAGAGGCCCAAAGGTGCTGGGGCCTTTATCTTCTTAGGTCAAAGAGATAAAGGGGCAGAAAACCTTAAGTTCATAGTTCAGTGAACCTGTGAAGTGGATTCTTCTGAAGGTTAACCCTCAAAGTAAAGTTTATCCATGAGGAAGGCAACACGGAGTCTGGTGATGAACAAGGCTCCATGCTCTCTTTCTTCCCACACTTGTGTTTACTCAATTGCAAATTGTTCCGTTTCCTGCCATCTCCTCCCACAGCTGTCTTGAGAACCCTATTTACTACTATATGTAATTGATGTAAACACAGTCCTTTGTTTAGGAGAGATCTGTTTAACAACTTTTGCCAAGGGCTGTCTGCTTCTGAACATGTGCTACCACCACAAGGGGGGGACGGGGGGAGGTGGATTCATAACTGCATATACATTTTGCTACATACATTTCCTTATGATATTGACTAGCAAGTTATTAGTTTTCAGAATGATAACTCAAGGCATATTTTGTACAAATATTATTGCAATACTGTGTAGGGTATGAATTCAGAAGTGATTTCAAATCACAGACAGATAGGGAAGATCAAAATGACTAGGGCTCTGCTCTTGATAAAGCAGTCAAATTGGCTGCCTTGATGTTGGTGGAGTCTAATGGGTAAAGCTTATTGATACAGAAGCCTATGACTTTCTTAGTAGAGACTTATCCTGCTTTCAAGGAATCAGCCTGTCTAGGCTGGAAGCTAGGCTGTCAATTATATTGTTGAGGCCTATGCTGCCTCCTTTAGGGGCTGGGGCATACACTCTTAGCCCTGGTCTACACTTGGGGGGGAGAAGGGGGGAAATTGATCTAAGTTACGCAACTTCAGCTAAATGAATAACGTAGTTGAAGTCAACGTACTTAGATCGACTTACTGTGATGTCTTCACTGCAGTGAATTGACTGCTGCCGCTCCCCCGTCGACTCGGCCTGCGCCTCTCGCAGAGCTGGAGTATAGAAGTCGACGGGAGAGCACTCGGGGATCCATTTATTGCGTCTAGACTAGATGCGATAAATTGATCCCCGCTGGATCGATCGCTGCCCACCAATCCAGCAGGTAGTGAAGACATACCCTTAGTAACCCTAATGTTGCTCTCAATTCTTTAAGGAGTGTAAAGCCTCATCAATCTTCTTGCTGAAGAAGCTGCACCCATCAGATGGTGGGCCCCACAGTGGTTTGGACTTCCCTCTGTATGTGTTTCGTGTGGAGACAAAGACCTCTGCACGGTGAAAACTGCCATGGATCTGAAGGTTATAGCTGCTCCATTGAGAGCTGACTGCAGTGATGTCCTGGCTACTAGCAGGCCTTCTGTAACAATAGATTTAAACTCCTCCTCCATACCCTGTTCAGTAAAGCCCAGTTAATAAAGTCATATTTCAATAATAGAGTCCATTAGTTAGTGATTCTCATTTGGAGGCTAGATGCAGAATAAATCTTCCTTCCAAAGGAATCAGTCCTCTTTGGCTCCTAGTCTTTTTGTAATTTGTAATGTCCCTGCTTCAACCTCTTGTTTTCTGCTCCCACCATCACAGTACCTGAAGCAGGGTGACTAAAGGAACTGCTCAACCCTTGAGATGGCATCTGGTAGCAACAGTCCACTTTCTTTGAAGTCTGTACTGGAGAAGCTTGGCATGGTCCAGCAATCCTTCACTGATGGGTAAAACTACTCACTCAGGTCCAGTTGTGTGTAATATAAATCAATAGTCTAAGGTTTCCTTGGGCAACTTCTGCAGGAAAAATATTCTTCTGGTAAGGCTGATGTGGTGCCAGTAGGTGTACCTGGAGCCCTTATATTTGAAGGTTTCAGAGCTATGATTGGCTTTGCCAGTACTGAGGCCGCTGTCTGAGTGGCCTGCATAGGAAAGTCTGATGCCAACATGCAGAGCAAGTCTTTGACTCTCATAATTGCTGGAGGAGTTGACGGTACCCAGTGGTTTCTGTGCTGGGGTCATTTTTACCTGAAGAGTAGATAATACAGTAGGTACTTGCTTCATCAGTACCTATGCCAATAAGCCAATATAGATAGTACTGACAAGCAATGCTGTGGTGGTCTTCAAGTTAGCTTGGTACCAAACAGCTTCTGAGATACTATTTCAGCTGAGGTACAATGGTGGAGTCCCCAATAGGTGCGTGAGGAATCCTTTCTAGGTCTTGAACTACCCTTGAGCTCTGAAGAGCTGGATGTCTTGGGGCCCTTAATGACTGGCCCAAGGACAAAAGACCAGTGCCTCTTCTCCCTCTATCAGAGGTTGAGGGCTTCAGTGAAGGAGCAGCCGAGTAGAAATAGCTGCCAGAAAACTTCTAGAGGCAATGTACTTCACTTATCTGCCCAAGAAAGTCTTGGATTGGAGGTCAAGCATATATTCCTCCCCATGAGTAACCCCTGAGACAGGAGTCTCTCGATTTTGAAGTCTTCTTACAGAAAGACATGAAAACTGCACATTTGTCCATAATATGGTCATCACCTAGGCAGATGAGGCATCTAGTATGCTCATCATTAACAGGCAGAACTCCTTACAAGTCAGACAGTTCTTAAAGCCCAAGGACTTACGCATGACTATTTGGTAACAAGTATCATTCCAGGAACAAAAGTAAAAAAAAAAAAATATCTGAAAGGAGAACAAAGGAAACACTATAAAAGCCAAGGCTAACTACATATTAACCTCACTATTTACACAAGAAAGGCTGCTGATATGCTCACTGTCTTTTGCTTTGAGGCATCACTGGGACTTGCAACCATGTGTTGTGAGAACAAACAGAGGGAAGTAGACAGCTGTCCGAACAGGTACTACTGACCAAAAGCCTCTAGCTCGGGTGCACAGTGTGTACATACACTTACAGTGGAATATATAGACATATAAGCAATCTAAGAAGAACGGGATACTACACAAGGGTCTTTCAGATTTTTTTTTTAAACCCACTCAAAAAGCGTTCTATTAAGCTAATCAATTTTTGTTGCTAACAGAGAATACATGATCTGCAGATTAATTTACCACAATTGTAAGAAATTGTCCACCTTTGCAGATGGATATACCTGCACAGCTGGTGTAAGAGGATATACACATTCAGCTTAATCCCATTGCCAAATATAACTACACGTTTGTATAGAACAATTCAAACGATACCATATCAAGCAGGAGACAAACTCAAATACGGACAAGGTCTTAAATTGCTAGATCTTTCCCATAATTCTCTTGATAATTTGCACTATGGAAATAGGCCTTCAAATGCCCCATTTCCTTTTAGGATCATAAGGTCATATACGAGACCAAACACAAAGTTACCTTGTGTGCCGACAATCTCCATGTGAAGATGTGCAAGTCCACTGGCAGTGGACAAAGCTAGCTTTATCATTCCTTCCACAGTAACGGTATACCTGTTTAGGTAATCAAAGAGTGATCCATGCTCATGATAATCTGACACCAACCAGAGCTGAGTCCATGTACCATTGTCTGCAAAATAAGATATTAGATGTAAATAAAGTTGCCCAGCAAACCAAATGGTTTTTTTTAAATGTACCAACTATAAAGTTGGAGTTACATTTTATAATGAGCTCCATGCAATCAGGTCATTGTGTTTTCTATTTTTATTCCAAAAGTGCCTGAAGGCCTCCTACAAGTGTTGGAGCCCACTGTGCTAGACACTGAACAAACAGCACAGAAGACAGTCTCTAACCCAAACAGTTTACAATCTAAAAGACAAGACAAATATAGGCAAACAAAAAAGAAACTTGCCAGAAGTACAGTACAATTTTTTCCTCTGTTTTTCCCCTTTGTACAACACCCCTTCCCTACCTTGCCAACCTCCCCTGCGCCCAGCTGCTAGTCAAACTTCTTCAGCCCTTGCTCAACCCAGCTGTCCTCCTTCCAGCCGTAAGCAACTGTCAGCCTCATTTTGGGAGACAAATCTCCAAATTATCAAAAACAAGCAAAGATCTGCTTTCTTGGCTGCTTCCTCTGCCTGCAACGAGGGCACGCGTGTACTAGTCTGATTCTCATCTCGGGGAGGCAGGTGGTTCACATGGCCCAAGTCTGCCATTATATACCAATTAGTCTTCTCCTCCCCCCACCCACTCCAGACAGTAACACCAGTGCAAATAACGAGATTCTGGATTCTACTGACCACTCAGTCCATTCTCAAGTTGAGATTTCCATAAGAGGAAAAAAACCCAGAAAAATAAACAGTAAAATATGAGTGGAAGGGAGCTGGCGGGGGGGGGGGGGGGGGGGGGGGGGGAATATAGGCCATTCCATTCTTACAATTAATGTTCCACATTCCTGGGACTTCTCTCCCCTATTCTAGAAGAGGGAAGGGTTTCAAAACAATGAAGGGACAACATGTATTAGTATCAAAGAATTAAGAAATGACATTCCCTTTTCTGAGAAAGCAGAAGCACACAGAAGTTAAAACACAGAACTTGGAATCAAGCAACCTGCTTGTTTTCTTATCACTGCCACTGGCTTGCTGCATGACTGTGGGCTAGACAGTTCTACACGATGGAGCTAATGCACACTCACTTTTCTCAGACTTAAAGATCACATGCACTAGAAACGTGCAAATTTGCCTCAGATTTAAATCAGTGGACACCAAATACCAGGAACCTCAAAAATTAAAAAATAAAAACCGCAGAAGATACTGGGTGGGAATGGAGGGAAGGGAATTCAAAATGTGAAACTTGAAAAATTCCAGTGAAAGACTGAAGATTCCTCTTTTGAACCAGAAAGCAGAGATGTGTCAGTTGCAAGACTTTGTTTTTAAACCAGACAAAGCAATCCTGCCATTGAGTAGGCTTCCCTAATGTATTTAAAACAAAACAAAAAAGCTCTTTGACTAGTGGGAGTTGTTCAGACAACTTTTATCCTTATTGTAAAACAAACCCCTTTCTCTCCTTAAAAAAACCTACCATTCCTCAACATATTCCTATTATGGCAACCATACTCCACACTACCTTTTGAGTATACATTTTTCATGCTAAGGACTCTGTACATGACACAGGAAGGAAAGGCAAGAAAAGGAAGGTCTTTATTCTTTCAGACATGCTAATGAACAGGACCTTGAAAGGATTAAGTTTCCAAAGAACAAAACTGAAATCTCAAGGAAAGGTGGTAAAGTCTACAAGATTCTTAGAATCCTCTGTGAATATTAAGGGAGGCTAGAGGCTTTTGGCTTTCTGTGAGATTTTAAAAGTAGAAAATCTTCAAATAGAGAAAAAAAAGGAGAGAGCTGTATCTGCCTTAAACCACCAATTTCTGCTAGCAGAAAATAGTGAAGTCAGATCTTGCTGTATTCATGCCAGTACCAATGCCAACAAAGCTCTTGGTCTATGGCACCAGGGACAGTTAAAGGTCCAGTCTTAACTGAAAGGTCATATAAATGTTTGGTAGAAAAGAGATTAGAAATAATCAGACACCCTGACCCTTCAAAAGATGGCCAGAAAAGCTTCCACCAGTTCTCTAGCTTTAGTTCTCCACTAAAAACAGAAGACCATACTCTTGGTATGTCTATTATCTCTAAACCACAGGGGGAAAAACTGCTGTAGACAAAAACTTTTGTCCGGTCTTTTACACATCATAAAGAAACAACTACTTCCTGTTGCAGGTTACCTTTAAAAATCTTCAAGCTCTCTTGTCTATGTTAATTCCCTCTTCCTTAGTCTGCTCTTGAGTTGTCTTGATCAGGCACGCAAGTAAACCTCAACACTATATGAAGTGCTGCTGCTTTTTTCTTCACCGGATAAGTATCATATGTGGTTTCTTTGTCTGGTTCAGCAAAGTGAATAGTAATGACTGGTACTGAACCAGTTTCAAGGTAAACATTAGGAATGTGTTGTGTGTACATAGGTCTACTTGACGCTGATTCAAGGGATGTTGGCATGGTTGATGGTGCCCCGAGGGGGGTGTAGAAATTCAAAACTAAGTAATGAACTAATGAGTTAATTTAGGGTCGAAAATGCTTCCCTTTGCTTAATTTAATTCCATTGTTTCCCTAATTAAACTCCGTACACTGCATTAAACACTCCTCTCTCCTTCATGATAAGAAGACAATGTATCTCCCATTTCAATTCTTTTAATCTTTCCTCATAAACTGATCCCTTATATTTGTGTTGGTCTTTACCCAATGCCCCACATTTTAACGTCTTTCTAGTTTGGAGATGCCCAGAAGTGTCTAAGAACAATTTCATCAACGGTGTAAAACTCATGCTGCACTTCAATAGTGTCTTCCATCCAAGGATCTCAGAACATTGCACAAAAATTAGATGAATTTTAGTCTCGATTCCCCTACAAGATAGTATCTTCCTCATTTTACACAAATGGAGAAACTGTGGGACAATCCTGCAGAATTAGAGGGTTCAATGAGAAATAAGGGTGCTCAACATCTTACAATACTGGGCACTTGGTGACTTGCTGAAAGTCACCAACTTTGCAGAAACGGAACAGAACCCAGGTCTCCCAACTCCCAGTTCTAGGTTTGAGTCAGAGGTGCTCACCCTTTGCACAGAGACGAATCACCACTTTCTTGGTCCCTAGCCTTTGCATAGCTGTCCACCCCTACCTCCCACCCCCACACGCACCAACCTAATAAATAATCTCACTTGGGGTTCTTGTTCACCACACTTTTAAAAATCATTAATGTACAACCCAAGATGTTTCAGCACACCACAAGGAAATGCATACCTTAAAAACCCAATCTCCTCAATCTAGCATCAAAAAATGGTAAAATGAAAGGTGCGGAGTAGAAAACTACAATCAGAAAGTTATAAGACTTCACCAGATCCATTTATAGGATTGTCTAATTTGTTGCCTGAAAGTTTTAACATATTTTCACCTCCATACCAAAAAAGGTTGTCGTAAATGAAGCTGAGCATCAATTAACCATTCTTACAGCTGTCAGAGTTCCCATTGTTTACCACGTACATAATTCAGTCCTTTAACCAGTTTTAACCATTGAGACAGTGCTTATATCCAAACCAACACGAATTGGTGCACATGATAGGAAGTAACATATCTGAGCTTCAATAAGGTACAATACCATCTATGACATTTTGAGCTTATATTTTTTTTGTCAGACTGGACACCTCTAAAAGAAATCTTGACTTTTTGTATAGATGTTTTGGTGGAACACCCAGTCTCCATAAGCTTCTTCTGAAATTCTTTCATACCTGAATATGAAATGATTATTTACCCTGTGCAGTAACTGTAGTTCTTACAGGTATGTCCCCTTACAGATTTTCATTCTAGGTGCGCTTGCTTCCCCTGTGCCTTTGATCAGAGATTTCACACAGAACCATCCCTTTGGCCCGTGCATGCGTCTTACTTAGTCTTGTGTGCCACACAGTTACATAGCGCACGCGGCAAGCAGCCCTCAGTTCCTTCTCTATTGCGAAGCTTCATAGCAGAGAACTCTGAAGTGGATTGGAACAAGGTTGGGTAGTGGAGCACCACAGAGGGACACATCTTGCAGAACCACAGTTACTGCACAGGGTGAGTAAATAGAGATTACTTACTATAACTGGAGGTTCTTAGAGATGTGTGGTCCCTATGTAGGTACGCATGGGTACAATGCACCTGTGTCTGGAAATTCTTCCAAGCAGTGTCTGTTGACCTACACATGCACAGGTGTAAGGGATAGTACATGCTCATGCGCCTCTCCAATTCCTCCTCTTACCGCAATGCAATATGGTCCAAAGCAGAGGGGAAGAAGAGTTGGTAGTGGTATACAGATAGGGACCATCCCATCTCAAAGAACCTCCAATAACCTCTATTTCTTTGAGTGTATTCCACATAGGTGACTTGCAAGCAGTGTTCAGTCTGGAGGAGGGTGCGAGAAATAGCTCAGTGGTTTGAGCATTGGCCTGCTAAACCCAGGGCTGTGAGTTCAATCCTTGAGGGGGCCATTTAGGGATCTGGGGCAAAAATTGGGGATTGGTCCTGCTTTGAGCAGGGGGTTGGACTAGATGACCTCCTGAGGTCCCTTCCAACCCTGATATTCTATGATTCTATGGTCCTGTGCTACCATACTCTTTTTATACTAACTAAAATGATATAGAACTACGGCCACAGAAATGGAACAAGCAGCAGTATTGAGAGGGCTGCAGAGATATTCTGGTGAGCGGCTGGCCTTTTGTAATAACTGGCTAGAACTGCTCTGTGTTCTAGTTATAAGACACTCAATAAAGAAGTTCAGCTCCGTATAATCTGTTTGGTTGTACTTTGCAATCAGTGCCTGGTAGTTGGCAATTCTAAATTGTAAAGTAGATGCCAAATATGATTTTCTATTCAACAGGTCGAGGTGCTTCTGATCTTTACCATAGAGCGTAGATTTAGTATGGTGCTGCCTTCCACATTTGTTATCCACCTTGATCACCAAGAAGTTAGGAGAGGGATGAGAAAATAAAAATTTGCGGTTCCAGGACATCAGCCAGGGATGGTGGAGGTGGCATAACAGCTTCATCTAGGCAGGAAGAAGACATGTTGACTGGTGGAGAGACCTTTTCATCAGCCCGAGCTTCCTGTTCCTCAAAAGGTCTCTTCCTGAGGTTCTGGTCTCCTAGATAGGGAGAGTGATGGAGGTTGCCTATGTCTGAGATGGGTAGTGCTTGAGGCGCTAGTGAATTGGTGATAGGTCACCCAAGGGTCTGAGTATGGCCAAGTGGCATGGGTGAAGACATCCATGAGTGCTCAGACCAGCAAGATTGTGGACATCTCTCACAAGTCATTTCAATTTCCTCAGAGATCTCTGGAAAAGAGCTTCTACAGAGATGGAGAGGAGAGTCTTGGACAGATATTTGAGAGACCGAGTCAAGATCTTCAGAGTGGATTCTGATGAAGTGGTGGAGCACCGGAAGAACCTTGAGCTAAAACTGTCAGTACTGGACAGGCATCCAGGGATCTGTAGGTCATTGGTGCCAAAAGAACACTGAAGCTGAGCAATGGTGATTCGAGCTTGGACGCAGATAGGTCTTGGGGAAAAATGAAACTCCTGTGATACTGAAAGTGTGGTTAGTATCATGTTCATGGCTTGAGCCAAAGTAATGGTAGCTGAGGGAGCTGATGGTACCGTGAGTCTCCGATGCTCTGAGTGGAGTCCAGATGGAGCCCATGCGGTCTTCTTCAGTACTGAGTGAGTAGCAATAGAGCTGTTTGTGATGCCTCGGTCGGTACTGGTGGCCTATCAGAGGATGACATTTTGAAGTCTTTAGGCTTAACAGTGCCCTGGGTACCTGAGGAACCATCAGCCTCGTGGGTACCAAGTCAGAGTCCAATGAGTGTTGAAGTAGCTGGAGTCATCAGCAACTCTGACTTCTTTGAGGCAGATTCCTACCTGGAGAACTTGGGACATGGCCTACGGAAGTCTTATGAGAGGAGTCTTGGGTTTTCCTCTTAAATGTCCTCGAGGAGTGCAGCTTAGAGACAGTAGAGGTAGCTGACTTATTTGAAGACCAGTATTTGGGGGGGTACCCTGGCTGGGGTCAGAGGCTGGGTGCAGCAAGCTCTTCATCGTGCGGAACCAAAGTTTGATCTCTGTTTTTTCTGGCTCTAGATTTTCATGCCAGACCAAAAGCACTTTTTGGAAACTTGAAGATCCCTGAAGCGAGAGATACACCAGGAGTGATCACCACATACCAGGATTGCCTCCCGATCCGATAGGCAGAACTGGGCATGCCCTTCCAGTAACAAAGCTCTGAGAAGGGGAGAAATTATTTTAAACTACAGCTAGAACTACTACTTCTTAGTAGTTTATTTTAGAGCTATGGGGGCACAGCTGAGGTAGAACTCAACATGGACAACTGCTAAGACTCGGTCTCAAGTGGAGGCAATTTAGAAGGAACTGAAGGCAGTTAGTAAGCACAGCACTATACAACAGTGCGGAGCATGAGTTTCATGCATGCTATATGAAATCTCCGATCAGAGGCACAAGCTTATTTCGAAAAAAGTAAGGGTGATTAATGGTTAGATTTATTGACCTTGGACCTATTTTTTACATCACAGAAAATATTTGCAAGGTTATATTTTTTTATATATATTTCATCATTAGCAGTACATCACCACAAGAAGGTAGAATGATAAGAAGGTTAATCTATGTAATTAGTCATCAAGGAGGTTCAGACCACCTTGGTCTGAAGCACACTAATATTCTCCTTCTACAATTCCTGCACCCCTCATCCCCCACCA
This sequence comes from Chelonia mydas, assembly GCF_015237465.2. Taxonomy (NCBI): domain Eukaryota; kingdom Metazoa; phylum Chordata; order Testudines; family Cheloniidae; genus Chelonia; species Chelonia mydas. Next base: position 151,199,998 of record NC_057850.1, read on the forward strand.
CAGGACTTGCATGTGTTCTCGTAGTTAAAACTATTTTAAATTCTCTATTTCTTTTATCCATTAGATGGAAGCTCTCGAAATACTTCTGAATGGTTTGTACTCTTATTATGAGAGGTCCCTCACTTGCAATGGTCTCTTTACCCTTCCAAATTTTATGTGAATAACTTTCAGATACGTTTCACAAACTGAATGCAGGTTCTGAAAAACATATTGATGAACTCTAAGCAAACTTCGTACACTTCAGTTTTCCTTAGAGAAACTAATTTGATAGGACATGTTAGGGACATTTTAGTATTTGATATATTTAGCATCGGGCTTTGGACTACTTTTATGACAACTACCCATGGAAAATGCTACATTGATATTGCCTATCAACACAGGAAAAAAAAAAAAAAAAAAATCTATTCCTAAGAAAAAGATAGGAACTGTTTGACTTGGGTGTTTTTGCAAGTCTGAGAAGTTAAATGTTAAAATCTTCTAGTAATGCTTTAATAAAAATCTAGTAATGCTTTAATAAAATCTAAATCAGATCTGGATCAGGTCTATTCTCAAAATAGACGGCTACCCATCCCTTGAAAGCCAAAATTTCCTTGTCAATTTTTAGGGTGTGACTTTTACTTAAGTTACAGGAGCTGACAGTTTAATTACAGATACAGTCATATGACACTAAACAAAGGAAAGGGACAGCAGAGCTCAATTGGGAGTAGCATACGTCTCCAAATGCAACTGTGGTAGTAAAATTGAATTAAAAAAAGGAGTAAATCTTATTTGGGGGAGTAATTGCTTAACTTGTCACAAGATAAGGAGGAGCGGAGGCTAAACAACTTGCTGGGAGTGCAGTGAATTGTTGACGCAATCCTGGCTGTTGTACAGACGAGTTTTGAATGTAGCAGAAAGTCAGAGCACAGAAATATGCATATTGACCATATGACAAGTAGATTTACAGAAATGGTTCAGTAACTACGCAAAAACTGAGTTGACTAGACAAGACCATTCAATTTAAATATAATGCTTAATGTCTGTGTGCAAGTTATACATAATGTGCTGCCTAGTTTTGCGATCTCAGTTGATTTTTTGTTTTTTTGAGGTAAATTACATGACCAGTCATTAAAAAGTTAAATAAAACAGATTTAATAAAACTCACATGTAATCCTCGATTACACTTGCAGCAACCTTTCCACAGGCATCAAAGAACATGAAATGTCCAGAAAGTGGCATTTGTGTTTTCAATTCCTATGAAGAGTTTGAAATAGGAGTACATACACAATCAATAAAAAGTGAAAAGTTATCAAAAGCTTACTAACCTTTATTGTCTGCCGCTATAAATCCAAGAATATTTTCATGACGTAGCATAACAGTTTGATAAATTTCTGCCTCACGAAACCATGAGCGTTCTTCTCTTGAAGAGAATATCTTCACTGCAACTTCTTCTCCTCTCCATTTCCCTCGCCAGACTTCTCCAAAGCGACCCTTCCCAATGCTTTCTTGAAGAATGATAGTCCTTGCAATTGTTCTTTGAACAAGTAAAGGCAGACCTAAAAAGTAAAAATTTTTAAATTGCGATTAAGCTCATTCAACCATTAATTGAAAAGATTTGTTGCTTATAAAGCAACAGATATATAGTGCTTGCCTTGATTAGTTAAGAGCTAGAGATAAATAACAGTCCTCCTTACCTTACTTCATCCATAATCTAAATTAGGAGTTCGATCCTTTTAAGACCAGACTTCCTAAACATTTTTTTTGTTTAGCAACCTTGAAAATACCAGCAATTACAAGTACCAAATGATTAAATCAAATTCTAGATATGGATTTGTAACAAATAAAATGTGAAATTAGTTTCCTTTGAGTTTAAAGTTTTGAACTACTCATGCATTAATTGCATTCTACATTACATGTAGCCACCCAGGAAGTCACTAGGGCATTCTGCAGTGGTTTTAAAAAAAAAAAAAAAAATATGCAGGGATGTATGAAGAAAAAAAATCAAAAACATACCATTGCATTATTTAAGAGTGATTTTATGAAAAACAAAAAACACCATCTATCAAGCTCTATTTCTAGTCACTCTACCACAAAACAAACAGTAGAAAAAGAAGTCCTGAGAAGAAAAAGAAGTTAGAGACACTGAGAAACTGATTTACAAGCAAAGATAATACAGTGGTTAGAGTGCTAGCCCACTCCAGCACAACTTTCCTGTGTGCCCTTGGACAAGTCACTTAATCTTAGGTTTCACTATATGTAAAATGGGGATAATAGTTCGACACCTCTGAGACAAGGAAGTAATTACTGGTATCCTTGCCAACTTAATTGGTTAGCCCATTTTCAAGCCCTACTAGGTCGTTTTGGTTAGCGGGGGAAATTAATAATTGGTCAGTTGTTTTTTTAAACACACAACCCTGTTTATTTACAAAGAATGCAGGAGGTCTTATATCCCTGAATACAACAGCTAGAGACACTTGCTTCGCTCACAGTTCCAAATCTATTTCCAGCCAGCACTTCACCCAAAAGCTCTCTCCATTTTATTTTTGTTTCTGTCAGGATCATGCTACCAGAGTTTCTCCGGCTGCAAAGCCACGTCTACACAAATGAAGCTGTACTGATGCACCTGTGCCGCTGTAAGATTGCTTGTGTAGCCGCTCTATGCCAACAGGAGAGAGCTCTCCCATTGAAATAAAACCACCTCAAATGAGCAATGGTAGCTATGTCAGCAGAAGCTCTCCAACCAATACAGTGCCATGCACACTACCATTTATGCCAATAAAATTTATGTCACTCAGGTGGTAGCGTAGACATGGCCTAAGGCTTCTTTGGGCACATCTACACTGGCAGAGTTACAGCACCGCTCAGAGCACATAGGGGAAACCGCTGTTGTGTTCACACTGTCAGCTGCCTGCGCAGTAGCATGTTCACACTTGCAGCACTTGTAGTGCTATTCAGAATGGTGCACTCTGGGCAGCTATCCCACAGAGCACCTCTTTCTCTTCTGCTGTTAAGAGCTGTGGAAAGGAGGAGGGAATCACGGGGCATCCTGGGTCATGTCCCAATGCCCTGTGATGCATTGCTTCACATCCCAGCAATCCCTGTGCTTCCATCTGCATTTGGAGCCATCTTTCAACTGTTTCTGTATTGCTTGCCCTGCCTCTTTGGGCTGTAGGAATGGATCCCGAACTGTTGACCAGTCTGCTGCTCGCTCTGACCAACACTTCACGTCACGAGTGGCAGTGGAGTTATTCCTTAAACTACAAAGGCAAGAGGAGTGAGACTTTGATCTCGCCACGTGTAGTAGCTACAACACGATATTGCTTGCAGCATTCATGGAGGTGCTAACCACAGTGGAATGCCACTTTTGGGCTCGGGAAACAAGCACTGAGTGGTGGGATCACATCATCATGCACATCTGGGATGATTAGTAGTGGCTGCAGAACTCCAGAGGAAAGCCACATGGGAAAGTCATGGGACTGCGCGATGAGCTCGCCCCAGCCCTACCGTACAAGAACATGAGAACGAGAGCTTCCCTACCATTGGAGAAGCGGTTGGCGATTGCACTGTGGAGGCTGGCTACTCCAGACTGCTACTGATCGGTTGCTAACCAGTTCGGAGTGGGAAAGTAGACTGTTGGACTCATGTTGATAGAAGTCTGCAGGGCCATTAATTGCATCCTGCGCTGAAAGACTGTGACTCTTGGCAATGTGCATGACATTATGGATGGTTTTGCACAAATGGGCTTCCCTAACTGTGGAGGGGTGATAGATGGCACGCATATTCCAATTTTGGCACCAGACCACCTAGCCACCGAGTATATTAATTGCAAGGGGTATTTCTCAGTGCTTCTCCAGGCACTTGTGGATCACCACGGCCACTTCACGGACATTAACACAGGCTGGTTTGGAAAGGCACACCTTTCGGAACATTGGCCTATTCAGGAAGCTGCAAGCTGGGACTATCTTCCCGTAACAGAAGAGCATTGTAGGGGGAAGTCGAAATGTCCATTGTGATCCTGGGAGACCCTGGCTACCCCTTAATGGCATGGCTTATGAAGCCATACACGGGTCACCTTGACAGCAGCAAGGAGCAGTTCAACAGGCTGAGCAAGTGCAGAATGACTGTTGAGTGTGCTTTTGGCTATTTAAAGGCCAGCTGGTGCTGCCTCTATGGCCAGGTCCAGTGTCCCAATGACAATATTTCTATGCTTATAGCCGAGTGCTGTATGCTCCATAATTGTGAAGGGAAGGGTGAAAGCTTCACTCAGGGCTGGACTGCAGAAGCTTAGCGCCGGGAGGTGGAGTTTGAACAGCTAGAGACCAGGGCTATTAGAAGGGCACAGTGTGGGGCCATAAGGATCAGGGATGCCTTGAGGCAGGAATTTGAAGCTGAAAGCCACTAATATTTGTTAGTGCACTCAGGAGTGCAGTGCTTGTAATGCTAGGTGGAGACTGGTGCACATGATGCAATACGTGGGTTTAACATAATTGTATGTTGCTTTGCAGGACTCATTTTGCTTTCCATTAATAGAACAAAGATTGCTTTCAAACCAACACAATTCTTTTATTAAAAGACAACAGGAGGACAGTCAGTCAAAACAAAAAAAATCAGCAGAGGGGGACGAGGGAAGGGAAGGTCCCAGGAGGAGGAGGGGTCCCAGGACAGCTAAAGATTTGTGTATGTCCAGGGATCATATCCAACCTTCTCCTTTGGAGTACAATGCAGAGGGTACTGTACTTCAGCAGGGCCAAACTGCAGAGGGATGGGTGTTGAGCGCAGTGGGTAGTGCGAGTCTTCAGTGATGGATTGTGATGGGGGAGGAGTGGAATGCCGCAGCTATAGACTGGAGCCAGGAGGTTGATAAGAGCGCGCTGGGAAAGAATTTTGCAACATTGGCTGCAGGGGAGGGCAGATGCAGAGCTGCTCGGTTTGAAGAGCTAGTATTGTCAGGAGCATGTCTGCTTGGCACTCTATAAAGTTTAAGAGTCGCTCCGTGGCTTCATTGTGGCATGTCACGTTCTCCTTTTGGTCCCTCTTCTCGCTGTCCAGCCACTCCTTCAATTCCTATTTCTCAGTGGTAAAGTACATCATATCATCACACAGAAAGTCCTCCTCAGATCTTCTTGGCCGCTTTCTCATTCTGCGCAGCCATTCAGCCACTGATAAAGAGGGAGGCTGGGCTCGCAAGGTCATCTCTGTGAAGTTTAAATGCAACATTTTACAGAAACAGTATTGTCTGCAACACGGAGAACATGGATTCAGTGATTTAAAACTCTCACACCTGTCACTAACTGGCTGGCCCCAGGCAAGCACACATGAACCAGAAGCCCTCCAAAATTGTGAGTAGCAGCAGGGGCACAATAAATCACTCTTCCCAGACCCTGCTGTACACTGGGCATGTGGCTCTTGGGGAAAGCCAGCACTGTAAGGGGGCGGGGGGGGGGGGGCGATAATCATTCCTGTCCCCACACTTTCCACAGTGTGTGGATCACAGGATGTGATCATTATGGAAGATATCTTGTTGCTGAGGGTGAGCAGGGAATCAAGGGAGGGTGTTCTCCACAACTGCAGTTTCTGCTCTGGTCCCTACGTGGCTCATCTGTGTGCAGCAATGGTCCCCCTCTTCCCTGTGACAGCACAGTGGCATGGGAAAGTTACCGTTAATGGGGCAAGAAACAAAGCAGCTCTACCGAAGAACCTGCGGCAGCAGATTGCCCAGTATCTCCATGAGAGTTTCCTAGAGATCTCGGAGGCAGATTCCCGTGGAGTGAGGGAGTCAATCAACAACCTGTTCTGCTGCTCAGAGTAGGCATGCGGTGGGAGATGAGCCTGCTTTCTGCAACCCTCCTTCCCCCCACCAACTCGCTTCAGCAATTCCCAACGTCAAATCCACTTGCCAGGAACCTCCTCCCCTGTTTGCGCTTCACGAACATCCAACAGCTGTGACTGGCTGGCCTCCTCCGGGATAAAACAGCTCCTGGCTGCACGCATCTCAGACCTCTGAATCATCCTCTGCCTTTGGGTCCCCCTTCCCCTCCTCGTCCAAGATTTCCTCCTCCTGGCTCGGTCCACTTTCAACTGGCACATGAGCTACCGAAGTATCCACAGTGGTCTTTGCAGTGGAGGTGGGGTCGCCGCCGAGTACGGCGTCCAGCTCTTTGTAGAATCAGCAGCTCGTGGGCACAGCACTGGAACAGTGGTTTGCCTCCCATGCCTCGTGACAGGCATGCCGCAGCTCCTTCACTTTGACCCTGCACTGCAGTGTGTCCCAGTCATGGCCCCTCTCTATCATGAAATCTGTCCATAGGTATCATAATTCCTACAGCTGGAGCGCAGCTGGGAGTGAATAGCCTCCTCTCCCCAAATGCTGATGAGGTCCAGCGGCTCAAAAGCTCAAAGTGGGGGATCGCCTGACGCGTGTAGCAGGCATGGCCACTTGGAAAGATGCGCTGAGACCACTGCACTACGTCACTGAGCAAACAGGAAGGGGACTTTCAAAATTCCAAAGGAATTTACGGGGTGGGGATGACAGTTGGTGACCTGAGGGCAGTAGAGTTTAAACCGATGACCAGAGAGGCAAGAACAGGCATTGTGGGACACCTCCCAGAGGCCAACTGCAGCGCTGTAATTGACCATGGTGTCTACACTGGCACTGAAGCGCAGTAGCCCCGGTGCAGAAAGTTGTACACCTCTTGTTGGGGTCGGTTTTTTTGTTTTGTTTTTTAACAATGCTACAAGTGCGCAGTTTCTGCGCACTATGTGGCTTGGCAGTGTGTACACCTTGGGAGTTACAGTGCAGAAAGCTGCTTTACTGCGCAGAAACTTGCCAATTTATACAGGGCCTTTGTTTCTTTTATGTGTTTCTTGTGGGTTCTCTCACACACAGCTGCAATCAAATCAATCCTCAGCAAAACCCCTCTGCCCACATAGCTCAGTTTCTGATTGGTCTTGCATGCCCTGTGTTTTGGATAGTGGCTTCTATTGTTTCAGCTATCTATTCCACAAAAGGAGCTTGATTGTCTTCTTACCTTTCTCCTGACTGATAGCTATTATGCCCAACAGCATCAATTAGGGTTAATTCTTCCCTCCCCATCCCTGCATCACACCCACCCCGTGAGTTCCATCCAGCATCTCAATGGAGTCCAAAATGGTGACATCCTGAATGACCCATTTCAGAAACAAATTTTTTTTACACAACTGATACAAGATTAACTATACACATAGCATTTGTCAGGACTTTTCATATCACCTGCCCAAATTGGTTTTACTCTCAGATCTCGAGTTTCTCTCCCTGCCCGATCTGACAAATGTGTTGTTTCTGAGAAATCAGTTAGCTGGGATGGAGACTGGCCATTCCATTTCAAACTTCAGTTTCTACAGCTACAGTCTCAGGTCTGGACACATCTACACTGAAAATCCCTAATCTTGATACCTTCTCAGATAGTCCTTATGAACAACACTGATTAAATCCTGGGACCTGACTCTATCCTACACACCACTTTGTTTGAGTCAGTCAGTACTGTAATAGGGTACCGCCAAGGTTTATTCAACTTTGGTCTCCTATGCTTTCTTCTAGGATCATGGAATGAACCCCTCTTAAAAGTTTCTCCATATGACCTTATTCATAGAATCTTTTTATTGTATCAATGGCTATCCTCCCATTTTTCCCCCCTAACAGAGGTGTTAGCTTTTTCAGTTTTGGTTTGTAAGGTTTCTGTGTAGTCCAGATTTCTTTGTTCCTCTTCAGCAATTCCATACAAGAGGTTTGTGGAGATCTTATGTTTTGGTATGAGCCAGGGGAGTGCTGGGGTCCACTTTGTAGTCATTGACTGGTGTTCTATAAGCCATCACAAGAAATGAGATATGCTGGCCCAAATCCCTTTGATGATGTTCTACAAAGTTAGCCAGCTGAACTCCCAAAGTTCAACTGAACCTTTCCAACACTCCAGCAGATTGTGGGTGTGCCAGAGTGGTACTGTGGATCCCTAAGGAGTGTTACAGCAGATTTGAGAAGCACTCTGAATTCTTCACCATATTTGGGTTCTCAGGTGAGTTGCTCACAGACCAAAAGAGAAACTTTGAATCCATTCACTAGAACTTCTGCTTCTTTTCACAGTCTCTTGGCTCTTTATTGGGTAAGCTTTATTTTGTGAAGTAGTCTATGGCCACCAACAAATATTGATTGCCTGAGACATAGTTGGGCCTCTACCAGTCTACCAACAGCAGTGCATTCCACTGGTGCAGAGAGGCTCTCTCGGTCTTAGGAGGATCCTTCTTTAGAACGCATGAATCTCATCTCCCCACACACAATTTTCTGCATCCTGCCTGCATTTTACCAAATAAAAGCATTCTTAGTTTGGCTACGGTCTTTGCAACCCCAAAAGGTCCAGCAGTTTTAGATGTTGGCAGTGCTGGTATTTTGGTCCCAGGATAGAACTGACCGAAGGGGAGTGAGTTAGTATCTTTTATTGGACCAACTTCTGTTACTGAAAGACACCAGATTTCAAGCTTACCCAGAGCTTTTCTTCAGCAGTTTTAGAGTCATGACAACCTCAGAACTTCCTTCTTCAATGTATTTGGTACAACTAGCTAATACCTGTATCCATCACCCACTGGCTTCTCCCTCCCCCCAAACACCATCTCATCTTTAAGCTCAAAGCTGTCACACTGGACCTGAAAGCTTTCACTGTGGCATTCTGAGGGGATACTATAGTCCACAGTGGCTGCATGTGCCAAATGATTTTCCAATCACATACTATTCCAATATCGGAATTCTCTCTTCGGGAAGCCTTTAATTCGTCTCCTCCTGAGCATACACATCCCTTGAAAAGCCAATTCCTTGCCATACTGCTTGGGGCACCATTTGTAATCAACCAAACAAGACATCAGCATTACCATGCTAGAGTCCAGACCTGTGTGTGACTGAAATCATAGCACTATAGTTTTGCCAAAGAGCCCCTTCATGATTCCTGAATCTGAAAAGCAATTGCAGGGATGTCTGGTCTGTCTGTACCTCTGTGATTGTCTGGAGACTTGGCCTGTTCTGCATAGCCTCAATTTTCTTTGTCAGTGGAAATTCCCCCACTTTACTGATTGTGCGCCCAACGAACTTTTTGAAACAATTTACATCTCTTTGGATTCAGTTTTAGATACAAAGCTGTAGGCTAAATCACAGGTCCTTGGTAAATATATCTGTTTTTGTCAAAAGATTTTAGCTTGCACCAGCATATCATCTAGATATAACAAAACAGGATGAGAGAGGAATGCCATCTAATACCCTCTCAAATGTGGTAGGAGTATTGCTTATGGTGAAACCCACAACTTTATACTGCCACAGGCCTTGTCCTGCTGTGAAAGCAGTTTTTCCCTCCGTCTTTTGGATCCATCTGCACTTGCCAATACATACTTTTAAGATCCAGTGTGGAAAAACAAATTGAACATGCTACAGCATCCAGGGTATCGTTTGTTCATGAGTGGATGGATAAGAATCCTTTAAAGTGACTTCATTTAATTTTCTATTGCCTACTTAATCTGGTGCTATCTTTTTTTTTCTTAACTAGAACTATGAGTGAGGCCCAAGGACTGGGTGAAGGCTCAATTATGCCTTCCTGATATATTTCTTAAGTGGCCTGTAATGCCTCTTCCCTCTTTGCCCCTGATAAAATGATGTGGTTCCATCCACTATCAATCTGGTGCTGGACCAGTGCATTACAGCCTCATTGTTGGACTGGGAGAACAAGTCCTGATTCTTAAGATTTTCTGTTTAAGACTGTTCTGTTGTTCCTCATTTAAACGTGCAGCACTGTGCAAGAACTAATCCAAAAGTAATTCTGAGAGCTCAGTTTTATTCCTTTCCCCTTTATAGTTTTCTTCTATGCCAGCAGTTACTACAGCCACTCGTTCATGTTTTGTAACCATAGCTCCTTCTTCACTATTTGCAGCTTGTCAGAAACCATTCAGCAAGTAGTAGAGGGTCCAGACTTCACAACCACAAGTACTTCAGCTGCTAAGATTTCCTTGAGAATCTGGGTCTCAAAAACAGGTCTTCATTCTATCTTTCCTTTGTTAGAAAGCTACTACACCAGGTAGCTGGTCATAGTTTCTGTCCCTGGAAGCAGGACAATTTGATCACTGCAAACCAATTGGCTACAAATTATTTGCTTCACCTGGATCACATCTGTAAAGGGAATTTTCATAGATTGGATTTTCAAGACTTTTCCTGGCATTTACTAGTCATTAAAATGCATACAGATTATTAGCTCATCCATTATCTTAACTACAGAGGCTTCAAATTTTTAAACCCAATCCCTTTCCCTGTCCTTTCCCCACCCAACATCTTTGGACCCCTGCACATTCCCCAGTCACTGCCTTGGCAGAGACCAATTTGGTGGTGGTTTTGATCTCTTATTTCCTAGGCTTTTGAGTGAGTATGGCCTAATAACTTATTAGGCTAGACCACTATCCCAGTGCATTTCACTGATTCTATTACATACTGATAGCCAAACTCCCATTATTGTTGTTAAACTGCCTAGAACTAAAGATGATCTGTGAGGCTGATCCTTGTACCTCAAAGCTTTGCCCCTTCCTCTTGATATTCCCCCCCATCTTCCAAACTAGGTGAGAAGCTTTCACTGGTGACTATCTGCCCATATTCTATTTACAACAATCTTTTTATGGCCAAAGTATTTCACAGTAACTCCCCTCGCTCATCCCCCCACTCTTACCTAAATGGTCTCCTTTAATTATTGTCAATTTCCCTTGTTTTTCAAACCAAATTTATCACTTTTTTGTAATTGTTCAAAAATGAAATGAACCAAAACTTAGAATCTCCTTTTCAGTCATACGGAGTATAGAGCAGTACTTATAGGCTCCTAGCAATTAGCTTCCATCTTCCTCACTAGTGGCTGCTTCTGCTACACTGACGCAAGGAACAAGATTTGAGTTCCATGGAAAATTCCACAGCTGTGGAATGATTCTGGCCTCCTTTCACTTATCTTTATCTGCAAGTCCAATTCCAGCTGAACATCTATAAGCTGATCCACTGTCCATTTATCCTGGAAGTCCTCATTGCATCTGGATATGACAGGAACACAAGTTTGTGGGTCCTCTGCCAGTTCAGGAGGTGTCACTTTTCCCTCTTCTTTTAGCTCTTTGCTGTGAACTGGCCATTTCCGATTGATGGCTGGCTCCAAACTGCATATCAAGGGTTAGTACTAGATCTGGATAACTCAGCCTCTTTTCTGGAAGAAGTTCTGCAGCACCATCGGAGCTGGCTGCTAGAAACCTCCTTTTTGGTTAGTTCTCCCAGGCACTGGTTTGAGCTATGATGTTGAACTGAGGCAAAAAGCCTCCCAGGGAGTTTTCCCATCAAAGATTGTTTCAATTCAAATAATGGGGATTTTGCACTATTTTACATTGTCTTCTCCTCTCCTGAGACGCGCCCCCCCCCCCGCATCTGTGGCTTACAAATAAGGTAGAAAATGAAGATATCCAGTCTTATTTACCAAAGTCCTCTGGCTGGCCCAATTCCACATCCATGTAGTTGCCTTCCACTGTGATCTATGACACTTATTTCATAGCTCCTTAAGTCTTGGCTGCAGCTCATCTGGTAGTAAGTTCCAAGTTGGCCAAACCTTTCCTGGCCTCCCCCATTTCATGGAAAATCTTTTGGTAATCTCAATCCAATTTTCCATTCCAGACAAGGAGAATTAAAGATGGCTTGGACTTCCCAATCTGACCAGACCCAGTAGCTGTTCCTCCAGAGATTTCATCTCTGCCTGCAAGTTTGTTCTCAGCTCTTTCTGAGAAACTTCCACATAGTACTTTAAACACCTTTGGCAAAGTGTCCAGCCTTTTGTTGTTGTTAAGTTTCCAGTTCGTGTTTAACTTCCTTTTGGCCATCTGATTTCTGCTACCACTGCCATTATTTGTTCCATTTTGGTTCTGCGAGCTGATATCCCTGTTATTTCTGTCCTGGGAAACTGGATTCCAACCTTGCATCAGTGTGACCCCTTTTCAACTGAACGCTTAGCCAGTTTTTGGAATCTTGTACGTTTTCCGTTAGGAGGAGAAATTGATGGAACCAGGTATTTCTTTGTAAAAAAACAAGACTGCATTATCCTGTTTCCCCTAAATACAACAAGAATCAAAGAGAAGGAGACCGCTTCTTTGCTCACAGTTCCAAGCCTCTTCTCTGCCAGCACTTTACCCCCAAAAAGTGCTCTGCTTTGTCAGGGTCTCACTACCAGGGCTTCTCTGCTTCCCCTCCTCCCCCGTACTTCTGTGGTGTTTCTCTGGCACACACAGAGCTGCAATCAAATGAATTCTCAGCAAAACCCCACCACCTAAATAGCTTGATTTCTGACCATTCCTGCATGGCCTCTGTTTTGAGCACTGGCTCCTACTATAAAGAGCTTGATTGTTTCTTACGTTTATCCTGAATGGGGGTGATTATGCCCACCAGCTTCAATGAGGTTTAAACCAACATAACTGTATATTTGAGATTATAAGGCACTCAAATACTGGATAATTGTGGCCATAAATACAGTCAACTGGTCAGATTAAACTAAATGGGCTCAAAGGCATAATAATAAGGGGACAGGATAGTGGCATAAAAAATTATGACCAGTAAAAAGAAAGAAATCTGGGTGGCTCCTGTTACCATTCTCAAACCACAAGAGCACTACAACAAGTTTAAACATTTAAAGGAGCAGAATTCATTACTACAAGATATTACCACTATATGCCAATGGCCTAGTAAAAGTCAAGAGAGGATTACAAAAGTATATGGACAATGAGAACATCCAGTCACGTAAGTTAGGGGATTCTACATATCCTATAAGGGTATCGTCTCATACTTAGGGCATAAACCAATCAGAGTTGGGGGTTATTAGGAAGCTTTCCCTGTTAGGAGACTTGTTTTCCCCTTCCTCACCCATCTGTTATTGGCCATTGCTTATTCAGGATAGTAGACTAGATGCTCTAGTAGTCTGACTCAGCATGGCAATTCTGTGTTCTTATGGATGAAATCAGAGGAGCCATATGCAAAGCTGGGAGCCACTGAGCAGCTCTCTCATGTATATTCTTGTTCCCAGAAGCAAATGGAAGTCTCTCTCCTGGCACCAGTCCCTGGTCTTTCAAGAGTTAAGTATGGCACCAGAAATCCAAGTGAATATTTTCAACATGGAAAAAAGACCCAAAAAGGTAACCGAGGCAGAAGAAAAATTGGGAGGGCTGTTCCAGATCAGTAGACAGTCACTCTATAGGAAGACCAATTAACAGTCAAAATAAAATTGGCCTTCATGGAGTGACTCTCTGCCAATCCAGAGAGAGCTGTGGGGAAGTAGCAAGCAAGAGGAGAACAGAGGGAGGATAGTCCAGTCAAAGAAACTGGAATTATAGAACCGCCAACATATTAAAACATTTTGATACCATGGACCAAGAGACTGGAAAAAAAAAATCTTTATGGTTCTCTCCACAAGTTTTTGATCTTCTGAACAAACAATACCCAACAATTTGGGTATTGTTGTTAAAACAAACAACAATACCCAAACTAATGTAGGGTTTGGGGGTGGTTTTTTTTTTTTTTTTTTTTTTGACAGCCATCTTGACTGAACTAAAGTTTCTAGCCTTGGACATTTATGGGTAAGGTCAAAATGAATGTGTTTTAATATCTTATTTTACACACACAGTCTATTTTCAATTATACCATGACTTGTATTTTAAACTATTTCTTATGAGAATTAAGCATAATTAAAAGATTTAAGTGACCTAGTCCAAGCAATTTTTGTAAAGTTAAAATCTAGATGAGCTAGTAGAATTTGATAGAGATATGCACTATAAACACGATGTGCTGTTTGCCCGTAATTGTAGCCTTGTTCTATGATGTTATCATAAAAATGTCTAGGTTTGATGCTGCAATTAAAAAGTGCTCCCGAAGTCCGTGCTACACTAGGCTGCCCCTGCAGCTCAACCAGTAGTTACACAGGTGAGCATATACAAAAAGATGCTCCTTCATATATGGAGTGGACATAGAAGCAATCTGTAATTTACAGAAACATCTATTTTTGCTCCACTCATCAATTCACCCTCAAACAATACACAGGCACACTTGCAAATCTTAATACATTATTAAACATGGCACCTTCAAAGAGCATGGATATATCAAATCAACTTCTAATCAATTAAAATAATTTTACAGTTAAAGTTGTAGTTCTAGCTTTCAATTAATTTCCATTCTCTGTTGTTTATCCCTGCTAAGATGAAAAAGGATTCTTTACTGCGACTGTCCTTTTTCATTTAGCAGACACCCCTCCAGATACACACACACACTTTAAAAGGAATTCAACACATTGTAAGTATCATTTACATAGGATCACATCTTGGTCTCAATATCTATTTTTTTGAATAAGCACAGTTTTGGAGATAGCATTCATTCATTAACCGCTGCTGGAGTGCCAACAGTGGAATACAGGACTTTGTATAGGAACATAGTGGCTCTTCCCAGCCTCATTTGAAAACAAAAAAGAAATCAGTTATATATGCCATGAAGCATACAACACCCTGTAAACTTTCAAACCATTTAACTTGACAATCAGTACAGTTTTAAATAATTTCAGAACTGCACATTTTAGAAGTTATTTCCACGTGAAGAGCTAACCCTATTTCCTCTTTATCTAGATAAGAAGCCTCAACCCTTACATGAGCATAGCACCTCTGAGGATTAAAGAGTAATTCAGTCTCCATGCTCACCGTCAAACATTGGCCTCCCCTGCTGGAGCTGCCAAAAGGGTGCTGATATGTTTATTTGAACTATATTGAAATAGATCAGACTCTCATTTCATACAGATACTGGATACTAATAATTTTTTTCTACTGACCTGGCTGAACTTTGAACTAGCGATTTTTTTAAAAAAAAAAAAATCTCAGTAGTGGATTAGCACAGAATTTTTATTTTGAAATGTTATCTTGAGAAACACTTCTACACAAGAGTGGTATGTTTGTGTTAAAAGTTCACTGTATTTCTGGTCGATTTATAGAAGGGATTAGTGAAGTTGTTCCTACCAACAAAACAGTTAAAAATATTTAATGCGACAGAAGGCTGAGGTGAGTTCCAAATATCATCAGGTACCTTACTCTTCTAGAAGCACATATGGAAAAAGCAATCCATATCACAAAGACATCACCCCAACAGGATTGCCTATGCGGTTAGTAGAGAGGATAAGACTAAATGAGCATATAGACCACTACTCTCATCCCCTAGTCAGGGGATCTTAGTAGGGATAAACCCATTTTAGCAGGGATTAAACCTTCCTTCAAGTCAGAGCTAAGACATTGATAAGAGTGCTTAGGCAGAAATTCTGCACTATTGCCTTCCATGTCAAACCTATCCTATACATAAAGAGACATTCCCAGGGCTGTCAACACACCACCTTTCACAAGTAGTAAATACTCGAAAATATATTAAGTGGTACTGGAGAGTGTGCTCCTCAGAACATGCTCTCACAGCAACAACTGATCAAACAATCTTTTTAAAATTTAGTTGTGTTACTATTTACACCATCAGAATTCAGAAGTGAAATCTAAGAAAGATGTTCTCTGCCTTGATGTTATTTGATAACGTTTCTGAATGCCGAGTCAAATGAAACACTGATCAGGAGATTCAGACATAATAGTATCACTAACTCATAGTACTATCTAGCTTCTTCCCCTAGCAAAAAGTTAAAAAATATTAACCCTTAAACAAATGAAATGCTAAAACTAATTATGGTAGATTTATTCCAAATTACTCCTATGCAAACCTGTAAAAAAGTGCTCTCTTACTCATTTCTCATGTAGAAATACATAGATCACATTTGAAAGTTTTCAATTGGAGATTTTACTAGAGTTTAAGGATTTAGGTCATATCTACGCTACAGCTGTTAAGCGGCATAGCTACAGGTGGCATCACTATAACGCCATAGTAGAGACACTTCCTATATTAACTGAAGGGGTCCCCCCCCCCCTTTGATATAGTTAACTCACCTCTCCAAGAGGAAGAGCCCAAATCATTTTTCCATCCATCTAGCAGCAGCTGCACTGGGAGTTAGGTCAACTTAACTACAGTGCTCAAGGTGCAAATTTTTTCACAGATGAGAGACATAGCTAGGTTGATCTAGGTTAAGTTTAGACCAGGCCTCAGTCACATGAAGCAAGACTTTCATCAACAGATTTACAAGTATTAGAAATAAATTACCTGACCCAGAGCCAGAAGTAGTCATATCATAAATTAAATCTTTTAAAGTAGTTCCTTCTGATATAAAAGGGCGATCCAATGAGGGATCTTCTTCACTTGGTACACGATGATGAATGACAGTACGATTATGGCAGATATACAGAATCAACATTAATGAAATGCAAACAAAACAGACTGGTCCAGCAATGATAGCTGCCAGTTCCACAGGTCCCAGATTAGAAGATGATTCTCCAGAAGTAGGGCCTAAAAAATGGAGGTAAAAAGAAAGAAAAGTAATGTTACTATTTTGTAATAGCAAATATGTTTTTAACAAAGGGTTCATTTTTTAGTATTTGTAGCAGTATATTGCATCAGATAATGGTCTTTGAAGAATTCTTTTAATGCATTTTATTTCTGTAAACACAGTCTTAACTCAGCTCTTTGAGAGTCATTGGTATATATTATGGAGACTGAAGCTACATACATTAAAGTACAGGGAAGTGAGAAAGATTTATACACATTTGATGCAAGCCATAAAGCATTATGGACGCAAGAGACTTCTTAGCTACTATTCTGTACTTAGTGGTTTATTTCTTGATATAAACCTTCAGGGCATCCATCAGACTTCCTAAATATTATTTTGGTCTGCCCTCAGAATCATAGTTCTGGAACGGACTTCAAGAGGTCATCTAGTCCAGCCACTTGCACTCACGGCAGGACTAAGTAGTATCCAGACCAGTGCTTCTCAAGCTCTCTGATGTGGGGGACCGGCAATTTTTTTTCCCCCCAATGTGCATGCAGACCAGCAGCCGATGGGCCGCGGACCGGCACCGGTCCGCGGACCACCACTTTGAGTAGCACTGATCTAGATCATCCCGGACAGCTCTTAAAAAATCTCCAGTGACGGAGATTCCACAACCTTCCTATGTAAATTATTCTATTCCAGTGTTTAACTAAACCACCCTTTTTGCAATTTAAGCCCATTGCTTCTTGTCCTGTCCTCAGAGGTTAAGGAGAACAATTTTTTTTCCTTCTCCTCCTTTTTAACAATCTTTTATGTACTTGAAAACTTATGTTCCCTCTCAGTCTTTTCCTCTCCAGATTAAAATAACCCAATTTTTTTTCCCCCCAATCTTCCCACATTGGTCATATTTTCTAGACCTTTGATCATTTTTATTGCTTTTCTCTGGTCTTTCTCCAATTTGGCCACATCTTTATTGAAATGGGGCACCCAGAACTGGACATAATACTCCAGTTGAGGCCTAATCAGCACGGAGTAGAGCAGAAGAATCACTTCTCATGTCTTGCTTACAACACTCCTGCTACTACATCCCAGAATGATGTTTGCTTTTTTTGGAACAGCACCACACAGTTGACTCATTTAGTTTGTGATCCGCTATGACCCTCAGATCCTTTCTGCAGTACTCTTTCTTAGGCAGTCATTTCCCATTTTGTGTGTGTGCGCAACTGTTTACTCATTCCTAAGTGGAATACTTTGCATTTGCCCCTATTGAATTTCATCCTATTTATTCAGACAATTTCTCCAGATCATTTTGAATTTTAATCTTATCCTCCAAAGCACTTGCAACCTCTCCCAGCTTGGAATCATCCGCAAACTTTGTAAGTGTACTCTAATTGATGAAGACCCAGAACTGATCCCTGCAGGACCCCACTTGCTATGCCCTTCCAGCTAAATTCTGAAGCACTGATGATTACTCTGGGAATGATTTTCAAACTAGTTAAGCATCCACCTTATAGTAACTCCATCTAGATCAGGGGTCTCAAACACATGGCCTGCGGGGCTATTTCCTGTGGCCCGCCAAGCTCCCCCTCCCCACCTACCTCCGGGCCAGGAGTGGGCAAACTACAGCCCGTGGGGAAGTTGGAATGGGGGCGGGGGCAGGAAGGGGAGGGTTTCAGTAATGCAGCCCTCGGGCCAATGTACTAGTCCTCATGTGGCCCTCGTGGTCATTTGAGTTTGAGACCCCTGATCTAGATTGTATTTCCCTAGTTTATGAGGTCATGCTAGAGCCTTACTAAAGTCAAGATATCTCACATCTACCACTTCCCTCCCCCATCCACAAGGCTTGTTACCCCTGTCAAAGAAAGCTATCAGGTTTGACACCATTTGTTCTTGACAAATCCATGCTGTTACTTATTACCTTCTCTTCAAGGTGTTTGCAAACTGATTGCTCCATTATCTTCCAGGTATTGAAGTTAAGCTGACTGGTCTGTAATTCCCCAGTTGTCCTTATTTCCCTTTTTATAGATAGGCACTAAATTTGCTCCTTTTCAGTCTTCTGGAATCTCTCCCATCTTCCATGACTTTTCAAAGATAAATCGCTAGTGGCTCAGATATCTCAGTCAGCTCCTTGAGTATTCTAGGGTGTATTTCATCAGGTCGTAGTGACTTCAAGGCATCTGACATGTCTAAGTAATTTTTAAGTTGTTCTTTCCCTATTTCAGCCTCTGATCCTACCTCATTTTCATTGGCATTTACTATGTTAGACTTTCAATCACTACTAACCTTTTTGGTGATAACTGAAACAAAGAAGTCATTTAGCACTTCTGCCATTTCCACGTTTTCTGTTCTGGTTTTCCCTCCTTCATGTTTACTTGTACTCAGTTTAGTTTCCTTAACCTTTATAATGAGCTTCATTGATTTTACTTTAAAAATTACTTTAAAATTACTTTAAAAAACAAAAATCTTTACCTGGTGTTGGAATTTGAAGTTCTATTTTATTGCAGTAGTCTGTGACACAGCAGTAAGGCGCAGTAACAACTCCATCCTTTGACGAGAGGGCACAAACAAATGGCCTGTCTCGTGGAATCAGATCAACTTCTGCTATGCACATGCTATTGTGTATGAGTCTGTCTGGAGTCCGTGTTACTGAGGCAAAGCAGAGCCCATCCGTCACACATGTAAAGTTGTCTTTTGTACAGAGATGGCAAAAACACTGTAATGCTGTATTAAAAGGAAAGAGGTTGCAGTAGTCATATTAAGCAATGTTAGAACTATGAAACTGTCAAAAAGTAAGTGGCAGAAACATTTTCCCTGATGCCACTTTTCGAAGCTATGTACTGCATCATAACATAAAATGCAAATATGATGCCTCTTAATAGGCTAACACAATAAGGGAGTGGGAAAGAGGATTATAACAGGAAGCTTGCTTCAACTTTGACTATGTATAGATGAACAATACATACACACACACCCACCAACCACAGATACATTCAGGTCATGGGTGTTGCAAGTCTACTAAAAAATAGAAAGGTGAATTATTTTGAAATTCACTGTAATGTGTACAACAACGTAACACCTGAAGTATTAAGGACCCAATCCTGCTCCTTCTGAAGTCAACATTCAGTTTGTTTCGATGGAAACAAAAGCACATCGTTAGCGTGGAAGATCCACCACACAGTGTTAGCCACATGTCATGCATTAAAGGCACACTGTATTTCCCAACAGTTTATGCGCTCCCCACCCAAGGGGTGAAGTTCTTTAAAGGCCTTATCCAACTCCCATTTAACTCAATGGGATCACTCCTTTTGACTTTAATGGGAGTTAGACTGGGTCCTCGTTGTCAGGCTACAGAAGGAAACTTCCACATCTAGAGTACAGGCACTACAATGGCACAGCTACAGCTATGCTACTGTAGTACCAGTAGTGTAGACAAAAGGCCTTTTCCCACTATGTAATGGTAGATAGTTTGACTGAAGCATGTGTACACACCTGGGGGTTAGGTTGGCATAACTTGGACACTCAGGGCTGTGAAATTTTCAAGAGCCTTCAGAAGGAAGCCTACTATGTTTATGCATGGAAGGGCTACAGAGGAAAAAAGTGCTATTGACCAAAAGACAATCAACTAAAGAAGCTAATTCAATATCAACATCCCACCCCCATCTATTTGTTGAGAGTGTGTGAGAGAGCACAAGTGAGCATGCACACACGCTACAGGTTCAAGTTTGTTCCTCGGATAACATTTCTCTTTTGGTCCTCCCAAGATCTTGCCAAGGAACTCCACCAAATAGAGGTACATGAGGAATTACTATTTCAAAAGTAAAGAAAAGTTTAAGTTCGATGCCATCTGTATAAAGACACAATGAAGGACAAAAGCAAAGGATCTTTGCTTGCAAGCACACCTTTAATGAAACATGCAGTTGTCTTAATTACACCAGTTAGTACAAGTGAAAGCTTAAAACATTCATAGACAAAATCCAAAGGGTAGAAGACACACCAAGTAGTAATGAAGTGCAGGGATAACCAGAGGTGATAAAACAACTAGAAAAAACTTCAGCACTGTGCCTTGAAGTCTCACTTGTCTTCAAATGGTACACTCACAGTACCATTTGTGTAAAATATGAAAAAGAATTAAAGTGTAAATATGAAGTGTAAAATATGAAAAAGAATTAAAATAAGTGCATTAAAAATTACGGGACTGGAGGGATTGTTCATTCAAGAAGATTAGAATAACTAAAGGACCCAATCCTACCCTCTGCCCATGGATCTCATCCCGCCTCCATGGAGGGATGTTGGATGCTTCCATGGCAGTGTTCCCATCTTTCCCTGAACAACAAAGAACTTTTGGTGGTAGGGGAAGATCAAGGGAGAAGTAGATGGAGCAGTGTTCCCTTCTCTCCCTGCCTGCCTCCCCACCAAGCCCTAGAGATTTTAAAGGAATGGTAATACAGAGTGGGCATTACCTTTTCCACCAAACTTCTTCCAACGTAGGGAATCCCACTTTAAAAGGACATGGACAAGGGAGGCCCTATGGTAGGAAAGAGGTGAATTGGAGGATGCCCTGAAATCCATGGGGGTTAGCCCTGCAGCTCAATCTAATGGAAGGCTTACAGTATGGTAAGAATTCTGTTCAGATTGCCTTAGAATTTTCCTCTCCCTTTATCTCTGCTTGTACATTTCACCATAGGATGAGGAGATCTGGCTCTAAATATATACAACTTGGAAAACAAGAAACCGAGAACAAGGTCTAAAAATATAAAAAGGGTGTAAATGCTAAGGAGTTTAAATGATTTGATTTGTTTAGGATAGACCAAGGAGACGCAAGGAACTGTTACTAACCTTTCCATAACTGCGGTTCTTTGAGATGTGTTGCATGCCTCTATTCCTCTGTAGGTATATGTGTGCTTCAGTGCACAGTTGGAGAGTTTTCTCCCCATATAGTGGTATCTATCGGGGCAGCACAAGCACCCTCCACTGCCTCATGCATGCATGCATACATACAATAAAGGGTAGAGCCACTCCTGACCCACCTCAGTTCCTTCCAGAAAGATGCTGATAGAAAGGGGGAAGAAAAGCGAATCATAGAATGGACACGTGAAACACACTTCGAAGAGCAACAGTTACAAAAAGGTTAGTAACAGTTTCTTCTTTTGTGAACGATTGCACATTCTCATTCTACTGTAGGTGACTCACAAGTAATCCAAACTGGAGGTGGGCTTGGAATCTATTAGAACAGGGACTGGAGGAACACTCGTCCAAAACTGGCAAAATCTCTAGACCACAGAGATTGCATACAACGAGGCAAAACATACGACTAATGATCAGGATGCCATTCTGCAAATGTCTAATATGGGAAAGTAATCCAGAAAGGCCACAGAATCTTCTTAGGACCTAGTCAAATGACCCAATGCTCTATCCAGACGCATCATGTTAGCCAACTGATAACATAACCAAATACAACTGGATAGTCAAGATGAGATCCTCTGAGTGAATAATGGACAGCCTTTCATTGTGTGTGCAAAAATGATGAACAGCTGTGTCAAAGACCAAAAGGCTTAATTCCAGTCTAGATTAAAAGAAAGCTTAAAAACATTTAATATGAAACCTCTCCTCACCTTCACTGAGCTTCTTCACAAAGCCTCATTAGTTAATATGAAAACTGGAAGCCTCCTTAGTTAGAAGCCTTGGGTGGAGATGAAGGTAAACTTAGTGTAGAAAACTGTATACAGAGAATCTGACACCAAGCACCCTCAAGTCCCCACTCTTCTGACCGACATGACGGCCACCAAAAACGCCACCTTCACAGAAAAGTGCAATATGGAGCATATCACCAGATGCTCAAAGGGGAATCATCAGCTTGGCTAAGACTAGATTCAAGCTCCATGAGTAGAGACCTATCAAATTCACAGCCATGAAAAACGCATCCCAGACCGTGAAATCTAGTCTCCCCCTATGAAATCTGGTCTTATTGTGTGCTTTTACCCTATACCATACAGGTTTAACAGGGGAGACCAGCATTTCTCAAATTGGGGATCCTGACTCAATTAGGGAATTGCAGGAGGTCACAAGGTTATTTGCGGGGGAGGAGGGGGCATAGTATTTCCACCCTTACTTCTGCGCTGCCTTCAGAGCTGGGCGGCTGGAGAGTAGCTGCTGTTGGCTGGGCACCCAGCTTTGAAGGCAGTGCCCTGCCAGCAGCAGCGCAGAAGGGAGAGTGGTATGGTATAGTATTGCCACCCTTACTTCTGCGCTGCTGCCTTCAGAGCTGGGCAGTTGGAGAGTGGCAGCTGCTGACTGAGGAATAATGGAAGGTAGAGTGATCATTCAGAATTTCAGTTTCTTTAGGAATTTCTTTAACTCACTCAGATCTAAAATAGCCTGAGACCCCCCCTCCCCTTTGTTTTCAGGATCCAGAAGCATCAGTAGTAAAAACCCTTTCCCCTGAGCAACAGAGGGACCTCTTCTATAGCCCCTACAAGAAGTGACTGTATCTCTCGTAACTTGGCATTGTGAAAGATGTCCCTGAAGAGGAACAGAGAAAGAGGCAGGGGGAAATAGAAGGTTGTAACCCACTTCAACGATCTTTAGAACTCCATGCATCCAGTGATATGGGCCCAAGTACAAAGGAAACAGGATAGTGTTTTGGGGGGTGGGGGTGGGGTGGGAAAAGGGGGCAGATAAAAATAATCAAGGAAGGAAAAGATGGTACCTTTCTTAATTTTAACAATTGTACGGTATTATTAAACTGGTACTCTGTCCTTGACTAAACCATCAAAATGCGTGCTTGGAGGATGCAGCCTGCCTCAGTGTACTGGCAGCTGCAGGAGTGAAAGGTGATGGTGGATGTGTTTTGTAACGTGTACTCTTCCCTCCTTGACAGGTCCTGGATTCGAGGTGCAAACTCCAGAAGTGGCTGGATCTGATGTGGATGGAAGGACTTTGCCACCAGAATATAAATTCC
Organism: Chelonia mydas; assembly: GCF_015237465.2. Taxonomy (NCBI): domain Eukaryota; kingdom Metazoa; phylum Chordata; order Testudines; family Cheloniidae; genus Chelonia; species Chelonia mydas. The sequence continues at coordinate 151,223,392 of NC_057850.1, forward strand.
CAGGGACTTCAGCATTGCTCTGCATCCTTGAGATATTGCAGATCCTCATCACTCTTTCTGGAAAAGAGAGTGACTGCCTCAAAGGTGAGGTCCTGGATTGTCTGTTGAACCTTTGGGTGAAGACCAGAGGACTGCAACCATGAAGACTGTCGCAGAATAAAAGAAGAGGCCATGCAGCGAGCTGCAAAGTTATAGAATATCAGCGTTGGAAAGGACCTCAGGAGGTCATCTAGTCAAACCCCCTGCTCAAAGGCAGGACCAATCCCCAATTTTTGCCCCAAATCCCTAAATGGCCCCCCTCAAGGATTGAACTCACAACCCTGGGTTTAGCAGGCCAGTGCTCAAACCACTGAGCTATCCCTCCCCCCCTAAAAACTGAGAGGAGAGAAGGCTGAGAAGTCAGTTGCATCTAGATCAGCCTGCAGAGCTGTTCTGGAAATTAACTTGCCCTCCTCCACCATTGCCTGAAATTCTTGTTTTGTCTCATCTAGAAGCTTGTCAAACTTCAAAATTGCATATCACAGGCTAAAACTGGGCAGAGCTTGTTGGTTTGCAATATGAAGCTATTACCCTCCTGTGGAATAAAGCTTCCTTCCAAAGAGTCTAGTTTCTTAGCCTCCTTTTGTTTGTTGGAGTCAATGCAGCTCCCTTTCATTAGCGGCAGATACTACCAGAAAGCACAGAGGGGGATTGTTGGGAGAAAAAGAAGTTTGAACTGCTAAGAGGGGATATAATACCTTCTTTCTGCTCTTTTTGCAGTAGGTGGCAGAGATGATAGAGAGTCTGCCATAAAACCTTAGTAGACTCTAGAATAACCTTGACAGAGCTCTCCTTGATGGAGGCACTAATATTAAAGTGTCCACAAGCCTGTTGGACTTTTCCTGGACTTGCTCTGGACAAGTGTCCAGAGCCAAAGTCATGTGTCACAACAACTTCTGTTGGGCTTTGGGGGTTATTTGGTGGTGGGGAAATAGGCTTTGCCATGACTGCCTCCTCAGAGACGAGGAGGAGGATGCCAACGGCTCTTGGGGATGATCCTATTGCAACACTTTGCAGGATAGTTTGAGAGAAGGGTCCTATCGCTGTGGGTGCCAAGCCCACTACTGAGGGTGAACTGCTTATGGCACTGACATTCTTAACAACCAGCAGAGAAAGTAGGTTGGGAAGGATGTGGGGTGCTCTTGATTGAGAGGGGAACCCCGATAGCTTCCAAAAAGGCCACTGATATGACCCTGGTCCAAATGTGAGCAGACCAAGGGTCTTTGTGGTATGCTCCATGCTGGAACTGAGGCTGAAATCAGGTGGGCAGGCACTGCACACAGGCTGCTGGATGTATCCAGGCTGACACACATGAACACTTCAGAATCCAAAGAATCCACTCCTTCAGACCCTGGATGTGCTATCCTCATCAATACCAGAGAAGCAGGCTCAGATTCTGGAAAAGGGGATACCAGTGAGATCTGTCACTTTCCCCTAGACAGCACCATTTTAATCAGTACGTTAATTGTCAAATCCAGTAGTCCCCCATGGTGCAGAGGTGAAGCTGTGAGTGTTGGTACCTTCAGTGCTGGTGCCAAGCAAGAAATGTGAATTGCAGGGAAAGGCAGTACCAAGAGATATAACCACTCTCTCATAGCCACAAACCCCTCAGGAGCAGAAAACATTGGGAAGTCATTCCGATTTTGTGGGACCAGGACCTTAGGCAACAACAGTGAAGCAACTCCCAAAGTGCCTGGTCTCAACAGGCCTGAACTGGGCTCTGCAGTCAGTGGACTTCCCCATTTTGAGGCTTGTTCTGGGGAGTGCCTCCTTTCTGAGCACAGCTCCAAGTCCTTGGTAGAGCATCCGATCTTCAGGTGACTGCTATTGAGTCGTTAGATGACATGCAGTACCTCTTTGACATGAATGAAATCCATCCGTCCATCCTGAGACAGCCATGGCTGGAAGAGCACTACTGACTGATACAAAGCTGCTCCATACCCAGGCTGAAGGGGGTGGCTCTGATGGAGGAAGGAGCATGATTCCAATAGCCCGTACTTCAGTCTAAGTGCCCTGTTCTTTTTGGATTGGGACTTTAACCTTTTACAGCTAACTGCACCTGTCCGTATTGTGAGGCTCTCCCAAGCATGTAAAGCAGCTGAGGTGCGTGTCACTAACTGGCATTGGCTTGCCACAAGCGTCTGAAGCCTAGAGAATGAGGCATAACTCCAGCACCAACACCAGTATCTGGAGGCAATGTCAAAAACCATTATTTGAAAAAAACAAAACAAAAAAACAACGCTCAGCTAAGCTAAAAACTAACTACTCTACACCAATGGGTACAAACTATAATAACTATAATGAGATAGAGAAGAGACTTGCACAGGCAATAGAAAGGAACCAAGTGGGAGGGTGGGGGTGTTGGAGGCAGCTCCACCCTTTATGCCTGTGTACAGTACGTAAGGCAAGTGATACCCGGTAATGTACCGCTAAGGGAAAAATACTGCTGTCACCCGAAATTGGGCCAGCTAGTAAGCTTAGGGAGGACTAATGACCCACCAGAGTTTGGCAGAAAGCAGCACATTTATTATTCTGATAGCTAAGCTTAAAAGAAGGGGGGAGGAGGGTTCCACACTCTCACTCGCATATTCACACTCCCAGGACAGGCACGACATTGGAGATGTCAGGATCCTTCAAGGTAAGTGTTCCACAGAACAGCAATGGATGGTGTGATGTAAGTAAGTCTTCCCAAGGCATGACGGAATGCAACGCAGCGGACCACTGGCCAGGCAGTCCGAGTGAAGGGCCTTCAAGGGAGGTACAAGCTTATGAGTGCACTCTTGAGGACATGGCCACTTCCCCTTTTAAGGAACTGCTCCTCATGGCCTGCGATTAGAGATGACTTGGTCACATTTGGTTGGTCACACTCCACCTCAGGCAGTGTCCACGCATTGGGTGTGTGATCACTGCCTAATTAGAGTCCCAGACACCTTTTTCTACCTTGGAGCTCCTCTGAAGCAGCCCATTCACCCCACAAGCATTCCAGGAGGGAGGGGAAAAGCCACTTCACAAGTATTCAAAGAGGGAGAGGAGACAAAAGGGGAGGGGGAGAGTGTAACAGACCTTTTGAGCACAGAGATTATACATAGCACAGTCATACAGACACTGCTGCTCCTACTACACTGAGTATGCGAGTGTGACCCCCCCCGCCCCGCTTCTTTTGAGCTTAGCTATTAGAATAATAAATGTGTGGCTTTCTGCCAAACTTTGGTGGGTCATCAGTCCTCCCTAAGCTTACTAGCTGGCCCAATTTCGGGTAACATTAATGGTGGAGAATGCTGGTAGCTTAGTGGAGGATTTGACTCAAGAGTAGGGGTCTCCTGGTGCCCCCGGTAGTCTCTTGGGTGGGTCTGGCTCGAGCCTGCATGAAAAGGTGGTAGGCTAGCAACCCACTGCAGGGAGAAAAGGACGCCACTGTTGTGTAGGGCAAGGGAAAGAATTAGGTGCAAATCCCCTGGTGCCCCCAATAGCTTTTTGAGCAGGTCCGGCTCGAGCCTGTGTAAAAGGTGGTAGGCTAGCAACCCACTGCAGGGAGAAAAGGACGCCGTTACTAAGTATGCCACTGTGAGGCAAGGGAATGAAAAAGGCAAAGCAGCCCGAGCAAGAATAAACCCCCCTCGGGGAGCAGCACCACCGTCCGGGTGCTGGTAGAATGGCTCCAAAAGAAAGGGGCAGAACCCTTGATGCCAGGGGCGGTTCCACCTTGGGAGTACAATTCCTGAACTAGAGCTCATGTTGGATAAATATGTACTTATAAACAGTCCCAATAAGGCGGGACTGGATCATGCAGCTGCCTGGCTGCTGTGGCAAGCAGGCTGGTGACAGCAGGCAGCAAAGAGTCAGCTCACCACTGAAACAGATTCACTCAAGGACCGATGTAATGAGTTGGAGAAAGAAAGGGATGTGCGGAAGGCACAGGCTTTGACTGCTAGCACCCAGGCTTCTTCCCTCTCTGTGGCCGCAGTACAGGCAGCCACAGCAGAGGAGGAGCGGGAGCGGGCAGAAAAAGAGAATGCTGCTCTGAGCCAGGCCACTAGTCTGGATTTTTAGTTCTGCCAGGAATTGAGAACATGAGGGAGAAAAGGAAAGACGGCCACGATGTCTAAAGGAAAGAAGAATGTAGCAAAATTACACTAAGAAAAATTCTTAATTGGAGAAGGAATAAAAGATTATCGAGGGCAATAATTTTTAAGAGGTAAAAGTAGAATAGGGAAGGGAATTAATAAGTTTTATAAATAAAATATGCAAGATGAAAACATGAGGTATGTGCAAATGATGACAGCCAATATGAGCTGCAACAGTGTTTAAGTGGTGAACTCTTTGGGGGAAGTATTGGTCTTTTTTTTTTTTTTTTTTTTTAAATAAAATAGAGCTCCCACAGAAATCAGGGTATTTATAACTTATGAAAAATGACTTACTGAAGGTCATAAAGTGTCTAATTGACAGCCCTAGGTATATCATACACAGAACAACTTTCATAATGTGACCCATTTTATACTCCTTTCTCAGCCAAAACTTCCACAGAAAGAGCATTTCGCCTATAGAATCAGTACAGAATAGAACTAGTTTATTGAGCCACTTATTGTAAATTTTAACAAGTTATAAGAAGTCACTCAGAGGGTTCCAACTAAAGAGGAATAAACATGGTTCTCTTTGCAGTGCCAATGCCCAGAAATGGGTCATCTGACTTCAAAATTAACTACTCACGAGAAAGCATTCACACCAGAGAAAAAACAAGACCTCAGATCACATTTTAACTTGATATCTTACATGTAAAATTATTCTGTTTTCATCTGTATTTTTGTAAACCAGAAGAAAGTTAAACTTTAAAAACAGACACCCTTAGTTCTGTTAAGTTTCTTTGATTGCCTTTATGAAAGAAAGCAATAGCAAGGTGTCTTTAAAAACATTTAAAATTAATTTAAAAATTCAACACACTCATACTCTTCCATCTGCTTCCCCACACTAACACAGGTTTCCCCCCACCATACCCAATAAGCTCTCTAATGGGAGAGATCAGTTTTAGTAACATGAATTTGTATGTTCTGCTATCACATCTTTAAAAAAAAACAATCACCACTTATCTTTACCAGTTTTATTTCAAACAAGAAAATGATAATTCACTTAACCGCTATGTGTGGTTCCTAGATTAGGTCAGCACTGAAAAGAAAAGAGTTGGAAAACAACTTCTTTTACAGGAATATTTCTATTAATGTATGTCAAGACCAAGATGATCTCAACTAAGGCTATGTCTACACTGCACTTTTGTCGTTAATACTTTTGTCCCCAAGAGATGTGAAAAATACCCCCCTGAATGACCAAACTTTTGACAAAAAGCACTGGTGTGGACAGCACTTCAACAGTGGGAGACACTCTCCCGCCGCCGCCCCTCATTCAGGGTGATTTTATTTTGTCGTCAGGAGAGTTCTCTCCAGGTGACAGTGACTACTGCAGCCACACCATTGCAAGGTGCATAATGTAGATATAGTCTAAATGCTGGCCCAAAGTTTGAAAACCAGATTAGTACAAAATAGACACAGGGTTCAATTCTTAAGTTTAGTACTTGTATGGGACTAGAGTGTCATTATGGGGGACCTCCATAAACATTACATCATAGGCAGATTAACTCTGAAAATTGTACCTTCTCTGCAAATGATCAGAAAGCATACATACAAATGTTTTCTATCATCACTATCTTTTCTTGGTCATTCAGCACACATTAATGAAGCCGGTGACTTAGAAAGATCCCATTTTTTATACTACCACTTAATGGCTCAGCTAAAACAGAAGTGCTTAAGTGACTATCAACCTGTATGCCCAGGGAAAGGTTCAGAGCTCAAAGTTGGCTCTCTTTCAGTAAATATTTTCTAGCAGATATATGAATTATTTTCTACATAATACAAACTTGAAACAGGCACAGTTATGAAGATTAAGTTGCTCAAAAGCTGCTGTGTCTGTCCAAGAAAGCCAGAAGCAACAAGGTATTTAACTTCATGCTTTCTTCGTTGCTTCCATGTCACAAAACCTTCATTTTCCTCAAAATAACTTGTCCTCATTGTGCAAGACAACTTTAGGCAGAATGCAAATTACACTGACTATTATTGCTCAAGGTTAAGTTTAAGATGTTACCCATCGTCTGCAGAGAAACCATAAACAATTGGGTAAAACCCAGACTGTAAGGCAGGTCTCAAAGTTACATACCACCGAACACTGATTGCAAAAGAAAAAAAAAGTCTTGAAGCTTTCCAAGTTTCAATTTAAGAAAAAAGTGTTACAAAAGTTACAAAAATGCAAATAATATACTAGAAGTACTGCTTTTTTGCCTAAAAAGTAACTCAGTAAAATAATTAAAAAAATATGCATGTGGATTACACACCCCCACACACACCCCTTTGTGTTCATTATTGTAATTTGCTGGGTTACAGAAAGCAGGTATATGAAGATTATGTAACTAAATATGCAGGTCTATGGATGTTTGTTTTAACATGTAGACTCCTCATTTATTTTTTTTTATTTTTATTTTTTGAGGATACAGACTAACACGGCTACCACTGAAACCTATTATCAATGAGATATTTACTAAATCCGACCACCAAACATATCACTTTTGCTATTTGGAGAATTCAAGGTACAATTTTGCTATTGTCTTTAGTTCCCCAAAATCATAAAACAGTTTCTGCAATATCCTTCACAACACATATGTTGTTCTGACATCAGATCTACAGCAGGAGTCTGCTGGGGGAGAGAGAGAGTGCCCAAAGAGCCAGGTAAACATTTTAGTATGCTGTACTTATTTATAAAATGTGTATTTTGTACCCTGTGGGTACAAAATTAAGGTGCTTAAGTACAAAGCACAGATTTGCAACTTAAACAGCATTAACCTAACCAATCACCCAAGCCAGATCTGATCACATATCTGGTATGCATGAGCACATAATACCAGCGTATTGCAAGCCGATGTCTAACTGAGCTAGAACAAGCCTTACTTCAGGAGACTCAAGAAAAAAAGAAGTGTTTTTACCTTACCTAGCTGGACCATTCAACATGTAGTTCCACATTTGTAAATCACACTGAAATAGTTACATTGTGACAATAAGCCTGCAGCATAATGGATTTTCCGCGTTTCGGTTACAAAGGCGGGACACTTCTGACTAGAGGCGGAAGTTCTCAAGAAAAAGACATGTTATCCAACTAGCCCCAGTCTCTAGATCAGGGTCAAAGGGTCTGCTCCAGCACCCAAACCCCACAGCACTAGTAGGGAACGAGGGCGAATGTTGCCCGCGCCAGGGAAGTTGCCAGCGCGGTCACAGCCGAGCCGGTTCCTACCTGCGGAAAAAGAAAGCCGGGTCCGGCACCCCCGGGCTCGCCAGACCCCATCGGCCGGGAGTGCGGACGCTGGGGGCAGCCAGCTCCTCTGCGCGGCGGCGGGCCAGGGTGACGTGAAGCGCAGAGCGAGCTCGCGGCGCTGCCCCGGGGCGCAGCCAGCGCGTTACGAGGCTGCGGGTGCAGCAGCCGGAAGGGGGCGGCCGCCGGCGCGCGCTGGGTGCCCTCTTCACCCTGCTCCCGGACAGCGGAGGGAGGAGCCGCTGCGCTCCCCTCTCCGCGCCCCGCCCCCCGCGATCGGCCCGGCCCGGCCCGGCAGTTCCTCATCAGCATCACGGGCTCCTCGCGTCTGCTCTGCGCGGACGCGGAGCCGCCGGGCTCGGCCAACAAAGGCAGGCGGGCTGCGGGCTCCGCCCGACCGGCCCCTGCGCCATGTTGTTGAAAGGAGCCGGCGGGGACCCGCGGAGCCGCCGCCCAGCCCCGTTACTCACCCGCCGCCCCCGGGAGCAGCAGCGCCGCGGCCGCCAGCGAGAGGAAGGCCCAGGGCCGCGGCGGGGCCGTTAGCTCCATGGCGCCGCCCGCTCGCGCCGAGGTTCAGCCCCAGGTCGTCTCCGCCGCCGCTTCTCAGACTCGCTCGCCCTTGCGGCCACTATATAATGTAACTGACACACAGGCGCCTCCTGATTGGCCGCCCCGCCTCCCAGCCCCGCCTCCCATGCAGCTGCAGACATTCCGAACAACAACAAGAGTCTGGAGAATACAACCGGCTCGGCGCGAGGCCAAGTGGGAGGGGCGGGGGGGCGCGAGGCAGGGTGAGTGACAGAAGGGAGCGTCTCCCTCCCGCGGGCCAGGCGCGCGGACAAGGGTCCAGCCCGCCTGTCCCGCCGCTGTGGGCCCGGCCGTAGGGCACGCGCGGGGGCTGGGGCGCCTCGTTCTCGGGCGGAGTGTGGACGCGATAGACCCGCGGACCGAGGCAGGGGGCGAAGGCGGGGAGCTCGCTCCGCTTTCAGCGTGAGGCAAAGGAGCCAGAGCCGGGGCTGGTACTGGGCAGTCGAGCGGGGCCGCCGGAGCTAAGTAAGGAGGCGACAGAGATGGAGCAGGGCGGGAGGCTGCCCGGGGAACACGCTGAACAGTGCGGGGCGGGAGATTGTGCACACCCAGCAGATAAAGCTCTCAGCCGTGCTCAAGCACTCTCTAGATAGGACAGCACCCAGGGACGTTTGGTTTCCCCTAACGCGGGAAGAACTGGCATCATAGCAAATCCGATCTACAGAAAGCAAGGAAACTCCTGAATAAGTCCTTGCAGCCATACATATCTCAAAAAGAAAAGGAGTACTTGTGGCACCTTGGAGACTAACCAATTTATTGGAGCATAAGCTTTCGTGAGCTACAGCTCACTTCATCGGATGCTGTAGCTCACTAAAGCTTATGCTCAAATAAATTGGTTAGTCTCTAAGGTGCCACAAGTACTCCTTTTCTTTTTGCAAATACAGAGTAACACGGCTGTTACTCTGAAACCATACATATCTCAGTGAGCATTCTTTTGTAAATCTTAAAGTAGGGGAGCACCAGATAAGGTTACAATTAGGACACACCAAATGCACTTCCACCATTCAACAACAAACAGTGACCAGCTCTCAGGCACTTTTAAATTTATCTTGAAAATACTGCAACATCAAAGAGCTTATCTCCACTACAACCTAAAACTGAGTATTGCCACTGCCTAGGCTATGTCTACACTACAGCCTATGTCAGCATAATGTGTGTGAATAAACCACCCCCTTGAGGAACCTAAGTCACACCGACATAAGTGCTCGTGTGCACAGGGCCATGTTAGCAGAAGAGCCCCTCTTGCAGACATAGCTTCTTTGGTGATTTTTTTATGTTGACGGGAGAGCTCTCTCCTGCTGGCACAGAGCATCACCACCAGATGCAGTACAGCTGCGACACTGCAGTGCTGTATGTATAGACATGGCCTAAAGTTTCGTTCATGCACACACAAAACCCCATAATTTGAGTCAGTGTTCCCTCTAATTTTTCCATGTGCGGAATGAATTTTACTATGTACACCAATACGGAGGTGATGTGTGACACATCACCTTCATATTGGTGCACATAACAAATTTCATGTGGTGGGATGGGGCTGAGGGGGTCGGAGTGTGGGAGCTGGGGCCGAGGGTTAGGGTGCAGGGGAGTAAGGGCTCCGATTGGAGGTGCAGGCTCTGGGGTGGGGCTGGAGATGAAGGGTTTGTGGTGCAGTGGGGCTCCCCAGGGCTACAGTGGGGAGAGAGGACTTCCCCCAGCTCTCTCTCCCTGCAGCAGCACCTGGGCCGCGGCAGGTCCAGGGCCTGCAGAGAGGCATCTCTCCCCACTGCAGCCCTGAGTGCCTGCACAATGCTTAATAGGCATCTGTGTGGCCACAAAGCTTAGAGGGAACTTAGATTTGAGTGTAGTGCTGCTTTTAACTCAAGTTGGCTGACCATCTGTGGTATACGCTGACTCTCCAGTGAGGGCAACATGTCAGCTGCTAATACAGTATGGGTGCAGGCTCTAGCACCACTCCGATGCTGCTAGTCCTCCATTTCCTTCTCCAAACTCCACCCCTGCCTCCAGTTCACCCAGAAAGGACAGACAAGTTCTCCCACAAATCACTGGGGAAGAATTCATACATCCACCTAATTTACTGCAACATAAAGAACTGTGGTATATGCTCCATATACAAGTGAACAGTGCCACCAGCAAGGACACAGCAGCTCAAGTATTATTTCAGTATCGCTGTTTTTGCTCATGCTAGACCAGGGGTTCTCAAACTTCATTGTACCATGACCCGCTTCTGACAACAAGAGTTACTACACGACCCCGGGGGCAGAGGGGAACCAAAGCTTGAGCCTGCCCAACTCCCACAGCCCCAGGCGGGAGGGCCAAAGCCAAAGCCTGAGCCTACCACCCCAGGCAGGGGGACTAAAACCAAAGCCCAAGGCCTTCAGCCCCAGGTAGGAACCTGTAACCTGAGCCCTGCCACCCAGGGCTAAAGCTCTTGGGCTTTGGCCCCAGGCGGTGGGGCTTAGGCTTGAGCTTTGGCTCTGGGTGGTGGGCTCGGGCTTCGGCCCCAGCCCCAGCAAGTCTAATGCCAGCCCTGGTGGACCCCATTAAAAAGGGGTCGTGACCCACTTTGGGGTCCCAACCCACAGTTTGAGAACCACTGCACTAGACTAACTCCAGGTAACTCTGCAGCAGATATACCCTAAATGAACTAGATCACTGGTTTTCAAACTTTTTTCCTGGGGACCCAGTTGAAGAAAATTGTTGATGCTTGCGACCCAACAGAGCTGGGGATGAGGGGTTTGGGGTATGGGAGGGGCTCAGGGCTGGGGCAGAGGGTGGGGGTGAGGGCTGCAGTGTGGGACCAGAAATGAAGGGTTCAGGGTGTGGGAGAGGGCTCTGGGCTGGGGCAGGGGTTGGGATGCAGGAGGGGGTCAGGGCTCTGGACTGGGGGTGCAGGCTCTGTGGTGGGGCCAGGGATGAGGGATTTGGTGCAGGAAGGGGTTCCGGGTTTGGTGGGGGGGACTCATGGCTGGGGCTTGGGATTGGGGCACGGGGTTGGGGTGCAAACTTACCTCCAGCAGCTCCCGCTCAGCAGCGCAGCTGGGGTGCAGAGGCAGGCTTCGTGCCTGTCCTGGCACCGTGGACCACACTGCACCCTGGAAGCAGCCAGCAGCAGGTCCGGCTCCTAGGTGGAGGCGCGCAAGTGGCTCCACGCAATTCTCGCCCGCAGGCACCACCTGCCCCCCCAGTTCTCGGCCAATGGGAGTGCAGAGCCGGTGCTCAGGGCAGGGGCAGCATGTGGAGCCCCATGTCCCCCTTGCCTAGAAGCCAGACCTGCTGCTGGCCGTTTCTGGGGCGCAGCACAGTGTTGGAACAGGTGGGCACTAGCCTGCCTTAGCTGGGCACCACTGCCAACAGGACTTTTAACATCCGGTCGGTGATGCTGAGCAGAGCGACCCAGTGCCTGACATGCCACAACTCAGTACTGGGTCGTGACCCTAACTCTGAGAAACGCTGAACTAGATGACTCATTCAAATCGTTGTTTTGGCATTCTACATTTTCTTACAACCTCTCTGGTAGTAGGAAGCATACAAACATTCTGCACAAAATAATGACTACATTAACAATTTAAGACTATGCAATATTTATTCATTCCTTCTTTCCCCTTCCCCGTCTTTCATAGCAACCATCACCATAGGATATAAACATCTACATTGAATTTTTTTTTTTGCTGAGCAAAATTCTTTGTACTCTTAATATCATTAAAGAGAAAAGTTAGCCAACATCTTTACGATCTGACATAAGTTATAATAAGCCCATTACATTCAAACATGAACTGTACATAATGATCAAATTTGATACTACAAAATACATTCAGTTGTCCAAATATTAGACATATATAAGGAATTGTTTGATCCTCTATTAAAGTAAAATGAAAGACTAATATTAGTAAGAAATGGCAGGGCACAGTTAAGATAGCTTGAATCTTGTGGCTTCTCTTTAATTGCACTTAGCAGCCAGAACTGTAACAAAGTTTTATTATGGAAATTAAGTTAGTAATTTTTACTAACCTTAAGTTGGGGAGACAGTGTTTCCTAATGGATAGAGCACAGGAGAGGGATTCAGGAGACCTGAGTTCTATTCCTGGCTCCATCACTCCCTGCTGGATGACCTTAGCCAAGTCACTTTACCCCTCTGTGCCTGGAGATAATGGTACTGACCTCCATAAAGCATTTTGAGATCTACTGATGAAAAGTGCTACCTAACATCTAGGTATTATTAATACTTTCAAAGCTCTTTGCATTACTCTTCATGCTTCTCCTTTCACCGTCCCGAGATGGTTCTTCTGGAGATAAGAGGTCCACTAAGATTGAAATGGGGGTGCGAGGGGGAATGCAAACTAGAACTTGTTAGAACGGCATCCCTAACTCTGATTCCCCCCGCAGGTGGTCCCAGTTCTATCATGATGTGCTTCCCTGTTTGTGATAACCTCATGACTCTAATTTTTGGTTGATAGCCAAAAAATGAATAAATAAAGTGGAGCAGTAAGATACATCTCACCAACTATGAACATTCCTAAAAAATAAATGCTGCCTGCGGGTGAAGCAATAGTTTTGCCAATCACCACCATTCCCTCCAGAACAGAGGTTCTCAAGCTGGGGGTCGGGACCCCTCAGGGGTTCACAAGGTTATTACATGGGGCGTCGTGAGCTGTCATCCTCCACCCCAAACTCCACTTTGCCTCCAGCATTTATAATGGTGTTAAATTATAATCATATATATGTTTTTAATTTATAAGGGGGGGTTCACACTCAGAGGCTTGCTGTGTGAAAGGGGTCACCAGTACAAAAGTTTGAGAACCACTGTGCCAGAACATTGACCACATGCTCGTCCCTTTCAGGTAATCACTGCCAACAGGAAAGTTTCTCATGCTCTGAAGCCCTTGGTCACCATTAGGGCTAAGGATGTAGAAGGAAAAGATTGACAGTAATGAGGTCTCGACCCTTAATGTGTTTTGCAAAATGGACACTGCAACATTACAGCTTGTTCTTACTGCAAGGTTTAGAATCCATTCAGGATTTTGTCAGGACAACACCCTAGCCTCCCCCACTCTATGGCTACTGCAGCACTCACACCCTTTATTTCTCCATTATCTTCCATCCACCACTATTCCAGCACTCAACAGGTTTTCCCCTTCTACATTACTGTGGCATAAATTTTCTCATTTCTGTTCCTCTTATCCAACTTAGCCATCAATCCAGTGCTCCAATTCCTTCACATCACCACTGGTGTAAGTAGTGGCTTTGCTCATCTACACCAAGGGTTGCAGCAATGCAGCTACACCAATAGCTGTAACTGGGGCAAATCCCCAATCTAAACAAGGCATAAGAATGGTTGGTTGATGGTGCAAGGGCCCTGAGCCTAGTGGGCTCTTCCCATACTACTTGGGACCCACACCAAGGGAGAGGAGTACTATCAGCCAGTTCTCCAATTTCCAGTTAATTGCTATGCCTGGCTACACACACAGGCTCCTCACAATGAATTAACTTGCTCCCCCCATACAACCCAAACAAATTATGTCCATCCTAAACACACCCCTTAAGATTCTGGGCTTCCATTTTTTCCTCAGCTGCCCTGCTCCCTCATTCCCCTTTTGGTAACTGAGGAGAGAAGCTGGGAGTCTCATCTCCCTCAGGTGTAGGTGGGGAGCAGGAAGGAGTCTTCACCATAGCTCTGGGAGAGGGGCAGCATTAAAACCAGAGAGGAGGAGCTTAATGTCTAGCTGGGTAACCCTTCACAGCCCGCACATGACTGACTCTTCTGTGGGTAGGCAGGGCAGGGGAGTCATGCTTGTAAGGGAGAAAAAAAGCTCCTGGCCATGTACAACAGTTCTGGTTATTAGCCTTTCCTCAGAAGGCAGGGATGTGAGGAAAGACTGCCAACCACAGTAGTTCTTTATAGATTAAGAAGTCTTTTTCACAGACCTATAGGATGGCCTGTAAACCTTTAGTCTATGGATAAAACTCATACAGCTAGCAGTCCTGATATTAGAGGTGTTCTTTAAATCACTTGTCTCATTTAGGACTGGTATAATCAACCACCTTATTTTGAAACTTAAAGAATGATGCAAATCTACTTGAATTTTGTTTTTGCCAAAACATGGCATTGAAATACAATACATTTATGCAATTTCTAAAGTTAAATCAAATGAAAACTTTAAGAATGCATAAACTTCTCACCTTCAGAAGGTTACATAGCACTTCTTCACCTGGAGTAATAAATATTGTGCTGTAGCATCTTCATGGAAAAGTTCTCTCTAAGCCACTTCCTCTAAATTTAATCTTTCAGTCTTTCATCCTCTCTTTAGCTTATGCTTGATTCTGAATAATGTGGTGTGATACTGTGCGTTAAGGATGCTATATAGGAATCAATAGTATAGAACTGTAATCACTTCAAGAGCATACTAATCAGGGGTGCTGGAACAATTTGTATAGTGGGGTGCTGAGAGTCATTGAACTAAACGGTAAACTCTATATATGATGGAAACCACTTCAAGCTAGGGGGTGCGGTAGCACCCCTAGTTCCAGCACCTATTATCCTAATTCTAAACAAGTTTAGTATAAATAAACTAATGCTAGTTACAGGATGATGTGATTGGTTTCATCATCTGCTAGTGCAATTAAAACCTGAGGAGAGAGAGAAAACTTACAAGTTTTTTTGGAAGCAAGATCAGTGGCTTGCATTTGGTCCAAATAGGAATCAGAAATGTAAGTCTCAACCTAAAAAAATAATTGAACATACAACATGACTAGTAAAGCAAAATGTCAAAAACAAGATATGCTACACAAGAAAATTGGTCAGCTATTTATGCCAATATTTTGCTATCGGGCTCTGGAAATTATTCTAATAGAAAGAGGAAAGTCCTTTTCCAAGATTCAATGCCAATTGTTTCAGAGACACCATGTAATCAGAGACTCCAGTACTATCTTGTGGTAAATTTCTACTGGCTTCTAGAAGCTTCCCTATTTTTCTCATTCACATGTTAACAGGGAAGATTCATGGTAATTTTGAATTCATTACCATTGAATTTTACTTACCACTAATTTGGTTTCTCCCCAGTCCCTATTATCAATTTTTGACATTGGGTACCTCTTACCAGCAGATAGAGAAGAAAGAATTTGTGACTTCAGTTCCATATAAAAGATTCAATTCTGGTTGAAGAAATTAGCTCAGGAAAAGAGTATAGTGAGGAAGTTCACATGACTTTAAATTACAACCAACTGTGGAAAGAATCAATGTGACAATGTAGGGGGGAAAAAAGATAAGAAAGACCGTTCAGGCTGCCTGGTACTGATGGACTCAGATCAAAGATATTATTTAAAAAATCCTTTTCTGGGTTGCTTTCTTTAAAATACAAACACTCACCATTTTTCTCTCTTGGCTTTAAGAATGTCGGACTAAGGAAACCCAAGATAGCAGGAAATTTAACTAACTCTGGACACTGAAAACTACAAAATAATACCTATGTATAGTAGAGATCAGGGCGTGTGTTGACTCAGAGAACTCTGAAAAGTCAACTTGACTGCAAGATGCAGAATTCGCCTTCCAAAGATAAGGTCTGCACATTTAGCATCAGAGCAAGAGGGCATTAGTATCATGAAACCAAGCACTCTAAATTAAGAAAATCTCAAGTAAAATTTCCCCTGCAACTTTAATTGGCTTTGTTGTACATCCTATTTTATATGATGCATTGATAATTGATTAATGCATAGAAATTGTATTTAACAAGAAATACAGGAAGAGAAAATTTTATTAAAGTTAATGTTTAAAATCAAATTTACACAAGTTAAGAGGGGAGGTACTGTACATCTGGGGTCGGGTTTGGGTTATGGGGGATTGCAAGTATCGATTACAAGGTTCATGAGGTACATACATATCACATAACCAGCATAGATCCCGATTAGGGTGTGGGAGTTTTTAAAGCGTCAGTGTATAAGTGGGCTTGGGTACGCCACCCATGGAATGTATTAAGAGTCCAATTCAGTATTGGTGTAGAGAATAAGTACATGGGTGGGGTATGTTATTGGTTCATCAAGGAAGGAAATGGGTTATTTCCCTGGTCGGCATTCTCAGTTGCTCAACCTGGTACTGTTGGTGTCCTATGATGTGTTCCGTATAAAAGTCTCTGGACCACCTGATGGCGTTGGACACCATGAGCTGTCTCATGAGCCAGGCGTAGTGTTGACCAACTCCACACGCTCTCAGTACCGGCTTGTTGTGGGGGCCCCATGCACCCAGGGTGTGGATCTGCACCTTGTAGCCCTGGGCTCTCAGGGTATCGGCCAGCGGGGTGTACTTCAGCGCCTTCCGTGCTCGGGCCTCGTGAAAGGCCTGTGACCTGTTTTCAAATGGCACTGACACATCTACCATGAGGACCTTCTTCTTTTCTGCGTCGGTCATGATGATGTCGGGTCACAGTCAGCTGTCCCCTACATGTCCAATGTGGCCAAGTTAACAGGAGAAACCAAGTTTCTGAATATATAGTGTTTTGGGTGCTTGATTTTGCCAAATTAATTTTACATTAATGCTCTTTTTTTTTTTGCATTAACTCCATTGCTTTATAAAAGAAAAATCCATAATTATTTGACTTTGCAAAGTTTATGAGCACTACCTGATTTGTCACATTAGTGCCTAAAACTATAGTCAGATCTGAATCATCCAAAGTCTGCTTAATCAAAGCTCTCAGTTACTGGATGGTCAAATATGTCCCAAGGTTGGACTGAAACTCAAGTCCTTCAGAGAACATTGGTCTGAATTTTCTCAGGTCCTTAGTTTAGAACTACTAACTGGGCTGCTCAGATAAGTGTCTCCATCATTTCCCCCAGCAAACTATCAGTTCTTTCATATAGAATGAGCCAGACCTTTCGAGGTTTTCCCTCCTTGCACAGTCCTTTGGCATCTACAGCTAGCAATCTCCTTACTCCAAGCTAATGGATTTGTGAAGCTATTAAGATGCTATAAGTTCCTTAGTCTGCTGCTAAGCAGCTTGCTGTATTTACAACCCACAATGACCCTTGCTCTATAGCTATTAAGCCATTCAAGCTTACAGGCTTCTGTTTCAGCTTTGAGCTTGTAAATTCCTATAACCAAACTACTGTAGAGATTGATACCTGCATGTGCATATACACTGTATCCAAGTGTAATGCTTTATACCACTGAAAGCAGGAATTACAAGTTTTAAAATCAGTATTGGTTGTCATTCTCCTGGTAGTAGCAAGGTGGAAAGCTTTAGCATAGTCAGGGCCCAAGTGTTTTGCTTCCACCATTGTTACTGCCAGCAGTAAATTACAGTTCCAGTTTATTCCAGTGTAGGTACAACATCTACCCGGAGTGGACTCCAAATCATAGGAGTAATCAAAACGGCCAGTTAGCATGTGGAGAAGTAGTGGAGACAGACTAATATGCTGAGCTCAAGGAGGGTTGGAAGTGCTTGGGGTCTGATTCTAGATATCCATTTGTAGGGTTTATGTGGCTACCGTAACCCTGAGATTGCACTAATAGCTCAATTCTGACCATGGCGAAGGGGAACCTTCTTAGAATAAGTGGCTTCTATCCAAGAGGGGACACTTTCTGTCCTATGGAATATAGTTTATAAGCAGTCTGGATTACCATCCAGTCAAAAGCAATCTCAGTACCAGGTTACCAGACTGCCTGGCTCAATACCAGGTCAATGCTGGAAATGCAGTTTTCAAGGCCAGACAGGTAGCTTTCCCACACTCTTCTAATAGCTTCAGATTAGACCTGACTATGATTTTAGAATTTCTGAAGATCCAACAGCAGAGAGTACATCCTACAAGAATTTAAAACATCCTTTTGGGTTCAGTCCTTTCAGCAGCACAGTTCATACGTTCCCCAGTAAGAATAACCAGGCCCACAATCAGAGAACAGAACACCTTTCTTGCATTTGGCAAGCTTATTGAATTTTAAGTTCTCCTTCCATGGCAGCAGGTTTCAATCAATCAAGTGCAGAACACAGGGAGATCTCTGGCTGAAAGGGGGCAGAGCCAGAGTGGCGCATAGGAAAGAGCATGCACAGCCCCTATTACATTAAACCCCTAAATTCTGGACTGGACGTTATCCAGGAGCCTGTATCTGTATCTCCAGCAAGCCATAGTCAGGTTTGGGACTAATATTGCAAGGTCCTGAAGTCTGATTGATGCATCTCAGCTTTTTAGAGCTAGAGCAGAACCAGCAATCAACCCTGATCAACATCAGAGGTTTGTTGTTTTTTTACATTGCGGTGTTTTTTGTTTTGTTTCTGTTTTTTTAAAAGCTTCCTTCAGCCTGTTTTCTAAAGGACTTTAACAACAACATTTTGTACAGCTATATATATATATGGAGGGAAGAAGGATGCATTCACCTACCATCAGCACTGCCTCCTAATGACAGCTAACTAATCCTATAACTTGGAAATTGGCAAAAATATCTAATTCACCACAGCTGTCCTAGCCCTGCTACCCTGCAATCTCTGCACTCAAGACATGCAGCTGTGCTTATTCTTCTACCCACAGAGCGAACATTAACTCTCTCCCAGCCAACCCTAGGACAGGCCCAGATCCTCAAACATATTTAAACTCCCACTGAACTCAATAGGATGTAGGTGCCTAAATACCTTTGAGAATCTGGGCCAAAATCCTTTTCTGAAATTTTTACGTATGTCAACAACTTTTGTTACTACTGTCCATAGGGTTTTGTTAACTTGTCTGCAAACGCTAGCTAGGTTTGGTAGTATTGCTCTTCAGTGGTTCTGTGCTTTCAGAGGTCACAGACTGTTTTTGGGCAATTGCTCATGATGGATTTCTTGTGTGGGGTTCTGGAAAGGTCTGTTGTGTCACCCTTTCCATTTTGTGTGTACATGATACCTCTGTAGGAGAGGGCAAGTTGATCTGAGTTTAGGTGTTGTTGATACTCAGCATGGTTTCTCATTTTCATCCAACCCAAATAGTGAGGTACCTGTGTTTACCCAATACCTAGTCAAGAATGAAATTTAGATAAGTTCAAGCTGATTAAAGTGCTTTTTGGAGAAAATGGGGTGAAGTTAATTGGTAAGGGGAAGGATATTAAAATTGTAATAGGGGTAGTTTGTTCTGCACCAATTTTTAGGGTACCCTACCTTTTCCTCAAGTACATACATTGAGGGGATACACTCAGATCCTTTTCTTCTCCAGTAGCAAAGAGTACCTTTATCCCTAAATTTCATGACAGTAAACCATGCTGTTATTTTTAGATTGGATTGCTGCAATATGTTCTACCTGGTGCATTTCTTGAAGACCCTTCAGAAGCTACAGCTGGCTCAGAGTGAGGCTGCCTACCTGTTACATGTTATTTATCAATGAGAACATATTGCTACAGTATTTCAGCAACACTAGTTTTCTATTTGTTTGGTTCTGGGTGTAATTCAAAATACTGCTTTAGTCTATAAAGCCCTATAGGACTTCAGTCCCAGCTGTTTAACAAATCTATTTTCTGTGATTTACTACAGTAATTAAAAGGTTCTACGGTGCTGAAGTTAACAAGGAGGTAGGCAAATGGAGGAGATTAAACTTGCAGAGGCAAGTTAGTGATAGAATATTTGTGAGGTGGTGTCTCAAATCTAGAATTTGCTTCCAATAGATGGATCCCAAATTTATTAGTTGTTGTGGTGGAGAGCAAGGGTCTCTGTTAGGGACTGTCTTTTCATTCTTCTGTAAAAAGGTATATTCATACATGTTTATTATATAATTTTACCATAAGCATTTGGAATATTTTTTTTAAATCATAGCCCTAGAAAATAAATGAAGAAAGGCTTTTCAAAATGAGTGACAGCTACTATAATACACACATACAAGACATCTAACTTGCATTCTTACTATAAGGACTAGAGTATTTTGAGGCTAGAGTGAAATTGTTCCTACCTGGCATTTCTCCAGTATGGCTGGAACAAAGGGCTGAGTCCTAATTTCCTTAGTGTACAAACATCCTTCAGCAGGCATTGCTTAGTATTGAGTCACTTTGCACACAACATATCCAGGTTGTAACAGCTCAGACCAAGATCAAAATGGAGCAGGATTTGTCTGAGCCAGAATGCTTTGGATGTTGAAAGCATCCTAGCCTACATTTCTGTCTGGTACCAAAAACCAGTGATTACTTTAAAATATGATCTTTTGTGAACAACCAGGGATTCATCCAATGATATTCATCATCAGGAATTCTACCTTGGGGCCGGACTTCATTACAATAAACCAAATCATTCCCAAAGTTCTCAAATCCCTATCCAGGCCTTCCCTACTTAAAGCCCTCTCCCAAAAACCCTCAGAGTCCCCTTCTATAGTCTTATATCCCTACTTGACTCTAGTCATCTCTCTCCCTGAGCAATAACTTCTCTAGGTGATCCTGCTGCTCTTTATAGGGCAATCATCTCCTCAGTATCCAGCTGGTTCTACTAATTAAACCATGCACCCTACGCCAGGTGTGGCAGGCAGGGCTCATTGGACAGTATTGGTTGGCTCCAAGCCTCTAGCCTTGAAAGGGGGCATGCTACGCCATTACACCCACAGATCGGATAAAATCTCATGCATGTATCTGAAAAAGATCCTTTCCCCATAGAATACCCTTTGACACAGAGAATGGTGTTTGAGGGTGGGAGCTAAGAAATAAGGGGCTCTGCTCTCACCCTGTTTTACTGAGTGCATTTACTATTTCTGTACAATTCACAACTTTGATTACTAACCAGGGCTTCAAATCCTTACTCTAGGAGGCAGGCAACTATCATTGCTTCCTTTTTACAAATAATGAAGTGACTAAAAGGTTGCAAAAGGTCATTTCAAGCACAGCTGGGATTAGAATACAGGAATCTAATATGATAGACTCAACTCTCACCCCCACTGCTTTTCAGGCTAGATATGCCAAACCTGTGTGTTTGGTTATATTCTCTATAGCTAGTGTTGACCCCACAAGACCAGCTCCCAGAGCCATGAACAAACCCCCAAGAATCTGGATACTCAACACCCCCCTGCTGTCTCACAAATAGTTTTGTAATTCCGTCAGGAAGCATATGGTATGTGACCTTTAGTGGCTTGTCCACTTAGATTCAAGGGCCAGAAAGGAGCCATCTAGAGCATATCTTTTAGAAAAACAACCACTATTATTAATTTTAAAATTGCCAGTAACAGAGAATGCACCACAACACTTGGTAAATTGTTCTACTGGTTAATTTCCCTCACTGTTAAAAATGTATGTTTTATTTCCAGTCTGAATTTGTCTAGCTTCAACTTCCAGGCACTGGATCACGTTACACCTTTCTCTGATAGATTCAAGAGTCCATTATCAAATATTTGTTCTCCATGTAGGTACTTGTAAACTGTAATCAAGTTGCCCCTTAATCTTTTTTTTTAAAATAAATAGATTGAGCAACTTCAGTCTATCACTAGAAGGCATGCTTTCTAATCCTTTAATTATTCTCAAGGTCTTCTCTGAACTCTCTCCAATTTATGATTATCCTTCTTGAACTGTAGACACCACAACTGGACACAGTATTCCAGCAGCAGTTGCACCAGTGCCAAATAGAGGTAAAATAATCTCTCTATTCCTACACAAAGATTAACAGCCTACTTCCCCGGCAAGTTGTTTATTCAGCTCAAGTAGACAAGATCAGTGCTGTACCTCTGAAGCTTCTGGGTTCAAACTCTGCTGACTGCCCAAGTAGAGGGAAAAACTGTGTGGTCATGTAAATGAGTGGCACTAAGGTTTCAGACGGGCTCTGCAAGAATCTAGTGTCTGACAACATAGAGCTCAGTGTAGGATTGAGGGCTTAGATTATTAAAACTGAAAGATTTTAAAATCCCATGTTCTTGTGCCTATTTATGATTTTTGTTTCCTTCTTTCATTTCTCAGAGCTTGGGCAATGAAAATCTTTGAAGGCAGCTTCACTTTTGTTTGTAGTTAGATTTACTTTCAGGTTCCCAATTCTGCACCATATAGGTTGCAACTACATTTTGGGCAAATTTGACTTGACAATTATACTTTTAACTTTTCTCAGCAGCTCTAGCTCCTTGGATGTAAAAAAAAAAAGGAAATGCATTTGACACAAGCAGCAAATAACACCAAAAATAGTCTCAATATTTTCTCTCATGGTGCTGAAAATATTTTGTCAAACCATTTTCAAATCAGTTCAGCAGGACCCATTGCGGACAACTGTTGTCGGAAACTTGTCCTTTTGCTTGTTTAGATGAAACCTTAGTTTTACTCTGTGTATCACAACAAATAACCCCTCACCCTCCTTGGTATTAATACCCTTTAGCTATTTGTGTATTTTTATCATATCCTCCATTCGTTTAATCATCTCCTGGGAAGTTATACTTGTGTAACTTCCCACCATAAATCAGTCCCTTCACCCCCATCGTAATTTTTGTTGGTGAACTTCCTCCAGTTTGTCAATATTTTTCTGGTAAGATGGGTTGAGATCCTCAAAGGCATTTAGCCTCCAGCTACCACTGAAATCAATTGGAGTTTGCCACCTACATATCTTTGAGTATCTTGGCCATGGTGGCTAAAGTTGAATGTAATATTCCAGGTGCAGTTGCATCATGACTTTATTGCTCAGTGACTTGATAGCTTTTGATACACAGATCAAAATCAATGGCCTTATTGAAAGCCATATCACTCCATGGCTTATGGCTACTGAGTGCAGGTGGGCACTGGGTGAAGGTGGTGCTTGGAAGATTACAGATCCTGAAGTCATTTGTACTGGTCTACTGTAATAATTCTTTATCATGGCAAATCATGAAACATTGGAACTCAAAACATGGGTGTCACCTTTTATATATATATTTTTTTTTTAGTATTTTTATTTTTGAATGTTAACTACTGTTTATGTCAAACTTCTCATCAATCACAAACTTCAGGAAATGTTGACATTTATACTTTGGTTGTGATTTCCTCTCCCAATAAAGTCTGAAAGGATGTTGAAGTCTCCTGCTGCTGCTGATGCCATAAGTATTTCCTGTTCCACACTGAAGAAGTGCAACAACTGACCAGTGAAGTTAGAGACACTGTCAACATAAACCTGGCTCCAGTCTTAAATGTTGCTAAAACAAGATCTTTACATAACCTAAAACCAATAGAAATATGTCCATGAAACTTTGGAACCAAGTCCAATATCAGTGGAAACGAGTATCAAGAGTTCTTCCTGCAACAGTGCTGAAAATGTTTTCATCACATCCATACTAGTGAATAAACGGTTTTCAGCATTAATTCAGTGGGAGCCATTGCTGAAAATGGGTCACTTAAGTCATGTAGAGAGGGTTTAGAAGTAATAGGATGAAATCAAGAAATGGAAAATTTTAACTGACTATAAAAAAAAAATAGAATTAGTCTCCCAAAGGAAGTGGTGGAAATGCCATCATCTGGGACTTTTAAAACCAGATCTGACAAAAGATTTAAAAATGTAGGGGAAACTCCTTCACAGGCAAGGCGATAAAGTGCAAGTGTATGATCGAATATATCTTTTCCATTTGTATAGTTTTCATTTGATTGAGGAACTCTAGTAGTTTTGGCATGAGTTTTGTCATGGATTAGAAGTGATTATGAGACCAAAAACAAAGAGTAGGAATAAATGGTCAATTTTCATTATGGCAAAAGGTTAACGATTGGGTGTCCTCAGGTTCCATTCTAGGGGCACCTTTGTTTAACATTATAGAGTGACAGTAGCCATTCCATATCTAAAGTTGAAGCTAGCTCATTAAAAGTACAACTTTCAATACTCCTCTTACTTCCCCTAAATAAGAAATTGATCTTCCTGAGATGTTGACTACTGCATCTCATCCCAGCGTAGTTTTTTTCTGGGAACTTTGGTAAAGATCAGACAAAGAGTTTTAAATTTATGGTATTTTGCAAATGTAGCTGTAATGTATTTTTTTCAAAATTATTCTAATATGTTTTATTTTTTAATTCCTCAGCTCTCCAAAATGGCTAGAAATAGAAACACCCAAATTGTTTTGTTTGCCTTGCTGAGGAGAAATGCCTTTTAACATTTTGGAGCAGGTTACTGTGAAATGGGAGTAGATAAGATCTAAAAAGTTTGTGGATGTATAAAGAGCAATGTATATAGTTAAAATATTTATAAGTTACAAATACAAAAACTACATTAAAAACATTATGTTTGCAAAGTCAAGCATTCAGGAATTAGGAAATGCCAGAATTAAGGTTGCCTGTGCAGGAAAATTAAAAAGAGATGCTGAGTTAAAGAAGATCAAAGCATTGCCATTCACATACAAGGACGAGATTACGTGACAGTTGAAGTCTGGCACCATAAAACATGTTACAGAGACTACTCAAGATTTTTGACAAAGTCAGCAGATAAGGATAAGCCTATCTGTGCTGAGCAGATGTACAGGAAAGCCTACAAGATTTTCTGAGCCACTATCATCCAACAGAGGCTCATTGTAGACCAGGACGTTTTGTGGATGACAAGATTGATCCAGATTTTCATTGAGCTTGTAAAAAATCATAAGGGTCTTGAGGATCATGCTGCCTGGTATGGCTCATGACTGCGAGTGCCTACCTCAGAGCAGACTGCCAAAAACAGGACAGACGCCTCAAACTAGTGGTATGTTCTATCGCAGCTCCTGGCTTCTAATTTTCCATGGGGGTACTCAACCCCCGCGCAGTACCGGGCCTCATCCCCAATCCACCCCTTCCCTCAAGCCCCAATCCCCGCCCCACCTCTTCCCACCCCACCCCCATCCTCACCCCACTCTGCTCCTTCCCCCAACGCCCTCTCCCCTGAGCGTGCCCCGTCCCCACTCCACCCTCTCCCTCCCAGCACCTCCTGCACTGTTGAAGTTGGAGCCTCCTGAGAGTGGGGGAGGAGTTGATTGGTGGGGGCTGCAGGTGGGCAGGAGGGGAGCTTGGCTATCGGTGGGTGCTAAGCACCTGCTAATTTTTTTCTCCCATGGGTGCTCCAGCCCTGGAGCATCCATGGAATCAGTGCCTACATGTTTTATAATTAGATTTCACAAACCCAGTAATAAATGTGAACTCCTGGATCACTATAACCAGTCTTATCATGGAGTCACAGACAGTCCCCTTAAGGCTTAGGCTGTCCAGTCTATCTTGCCACTTGTCCAAATTGGACTTAGGCCTTGTCTACACTGGCAAGTTTCTGCGCAGTAAAGCAGCTTTCTGCGTTGTATCTCCTGAGGTGTACACACTGCCAAGCCACTTCGTGTGCAGAAACTGCACAGTTGCAGCACTGTAAAAAAAAAACAAAACACTCCAACGAGAGGCGTACAGCTTTTTGTAGCAGACACCCGGGTTGATTACAGCACTGTGATTGGCCTCCAGGAGGTGTCCCACAATGCCTGTTCTTGCCTCTCTGGTCATCGGTTTGAACTCTACTGCCCTGCCCTCAGGTGACCAACCATGAGCCCCACCCTTTAAATTCCCTCAGAATTTTGAAAGACCCCTTCCTGTTTGCTTGGTGCCGCATGCAGTGGTCTCAGCGCATCTTTCCAGGTGACCATGCTCCATGCACCAGGCGATCCCCCGCTTGGAGCAATGCCGAGCTGCTGGACCTCATCAGCATTTGGGGAGGGGAGGCTGTCCAGTCCCAGCTGTGCTCCAGCCATACGAATTATGATACCCATGGACAGATTTCACAATGCATGATAGAAAAGGGCCATGACTGGAACACACTGCATTGCAGGGTCAAAGTGAAGGAGCTGTGGAACACCTCCCACAAGACATGGGAGGCAAACCACTGCTCCGGTGCTGTGCCCATGAGCTGCCGGTTCTACAAAGAGCTGGATGCGATACTTGGCAGCGACCCCACCTCCACTGTGAAGGCGACTGTGGATACTTCGTTGGCTTGCATGCCAGTCGAGAGTGGACCAAGCCAGGAGTAGGAAATCTTGGCGAGGATGTGGAGGGGGAGGGGGACCCAGAGGCAGAGGATGACTCGGAGGTCCGAGATGCATGCAGCCAGGAGCTCTTCTGTACCCCGAAGGAGACTAGCAAGTCACAGCTGTCGGAGACCAAACAGGAGAGGAAGCCCCTCATAAGTGGGTTTGATTTTGGGAATCGCTGAAGCGAGTTGTTGGGGACAGGAGGGTTGCAGAAAGCAGGCTTGTGTCTGTATGATGTGCATACCACTACATGCCTAGTCTGAGCAGCAGAACAGGGTGTAGACTGACTCCCTCACTTCACAGGTATCTGTCTCAGATCTCCACGAAACTCTCATGGAGATACTGGGCAATCCGCTGCCACAGGTTCTTTGGCAGAGCTGCTCTGTTTCTTGCCCCATTAAGGGTAACTTTCCCATGCCACTCTGTTGTCATGGTGAGGGGGAAGGGGACCATTGCTGTACACAGGCAAGTTGCATAAGGCCAGAGCGGAAGCTACAGTCTTGGAGAAGAACCTCGCTTGATTCCCTGCTCACCCACAGCGATGAGATATTTTTCATAATGAACACAGCCTGTGGAAAATGTGGGGACAGGAATGGTAATACAATGATTACTCACCATTTGGGGGGTCTTGTGGCTCATGTGTGCTTGCCTGGGGTCAGCCAGTTCTTGATTGGGTATGTGAATAGGGGCTGTGTTTTAAAATCACTGAATCAGTGGTCTGAGTTGCAAACAATATTGATTCTGTAAAATGTTGCATTTTGGCTTCACATATATGACCTTGGGAGCCCAGCCTCCCTCTTTGTTATCGCCAGCTGAATGGCTGCACAGTATTAGAAAGTGGACACGAAGAACTAAAGAGGACTTTCTGCATGATGTCATGATGCACTCCGCGGCCAAAACCAAGAATTGAAGCAGTGGCAGGACAGCGAGAAGAGAGACCCAACGAAGAACGTGGCACACCTGAATAAAGCCACAGAGCAGGTCTTAAACATTATGGAGCACCAAGTGGACACGCTCCAGGCGCTACTAGCATTCCAAACCGAGCAGCTCTGGGCCCGCGCTCCCCTGCAGCCGCTGTTGCAAAACTCTTTCCCATGAACCCCCCAGACACCGCCAACACACTCTTATAAACCTCCTGGCTCCAGTCTGTACCCGTGGCATTCCACTCCTCCCCCATCACAGTCCAGCACTTTTGACTCCCAATACTCACTGCACTCAACACCCATCCCTCTGCAGTCTGATCCTGCTGAAATACTGTACCCTCTGCACTGTACTCCAAAGGAGAAGGTTGGTTATGATACCTGGACATACACAAATCTTTAACCGTCCCAGGACCCACCTCCTCCTGGGACCCACCCTTCCGCCGTCCCCCATCCCCCTCAGTGCTGATGTGTTTTTTTGTTTGTCTCTCTCCTCCAGTTGTTTTTTAATAAAAGAATTGTTTTGGTTTGAAAGCAACCTTTATTCCATTAATTGAAAGCAAACAGAGCCCTGCAAAGCAACAGGCAATTTTCTTAAACCTTCATAGTGCATTGTCTGCACCAATCACAATCACCTCCTAGCATTACAAGCACTGCACTCCCGAGCATAGCAATAAATATTAGTGGCTTTCAGCTTCAAATTGCTGCCTCAAGGCATCCCTGATCCTTATGGTCCTGCGCTGCACCCCTGTAATAGCCCTGGTCTCTGGCTGTTCAAATGCAGCCTCCCGGTGCTGAGCCTCAGTGGTCCAGCCTTGAGTGAAGCCTTCACCCTTCCCTTCACAAATTTTATGGAGCGTACAGCATTTGGGTATAAGCATAGGAATATTGTCATCCACCAGGTCCAGCCTCCCATACAGGCAGCATCAGCGTGCCTTTAAATGGCCAAAAGCACACTCCACAGTCATTCTGCACTTGCTCCGCCTGTTTTTAAACCGCTCCTTGCTACTGTCAAGGTGCCCTGTGTATGGCTTCAAAAGCCATGTCATTAAGGGGTAGGCAGGGTCTCCCAGGATCACAATGGACATTTTGACTTCCCCTGCAGTGATCTTCTGGTCCGGGAAGAAAGTCCCGGCTTGCAGCTTCCTGAACAGGCCAGTGTTCCGAAAGATGCGTGCGTCATGCACCTTTCCGGACCAGCCTGCATTAATGTCTGTGAAATGCCCACGGTGATCCACAGGCGCCTGGAGAACCATTGAGAAATACCCCTTCTGATTAATGTACTCAGTGGCTAGGTGGTCTGATGTCAGAATTGGATTATGTATGCCATCTATTGCCCCTCCACAGTTAGGGACGCCCATTTGTGCAAAGCCATCCACAATGTCATGCACGTTGCCCAGAGTCATGGTCTTTCGGAGCAGGATGCAATTAATGGCCCTGCACATTTCTGTCAACACAAGTCCAACGGTCGACTTTCCCACTCCAAACTGGTTAGCAACCGATCGGTAGCAGTCTGGAGTAGCCAGCTTCCACAGTGCAATCACCACACGCTTCTCCAGGTGCAGGGTTGGGGCGAGCTCATCACACAGTCCCATGAATGTGACTTTCCTCCTCCAAAAGTTCTACAGACACTGCTCATCATCCCCGTGCATCACGATGTGATGCCACCACTCAGTGCTTGTTTTCCAAGCCCAAAAGCAGCTTTCCACTGTGGTCAGCACCTCCGTGAATGCCACAAGCAATCTCGTATCATAGCTACTACACGTGGCAAGATCAATATCGAACTGCTCCTGCCTTTGTAGTTTAAGGAATAACTCCACTGCCACTCGTGACGTGTTAGTGAGAGTGAGCAGCATATTGGTCAACAGTGCAGGATCCATTCCTGCAGAATGAAGAGGCAGAGCAGAATGCGCAGTACACAAACCATTGAAAGATGGCGCCAAATGTGGACAGAAGCACAGGGATTGCTGGGATGCAAAACAATGCATCACAGGGTCATTGGGACAGGACCCAGGCTGCCCCAACCCTCTCCACTTTCCCACAACTCTTAGCTGCAGAAGAGGAAGAGATGCTCTGTGGGATAGCTGCCCAGAGTGCATTGCTCTGAATACCGCTGCAAGTGCCGCAAGTGTGAACATGCTATTGCACAGGCAGCTGACAATATGAACACAACAGCAATTTCCCTTCAGCGTTCTCTGAGCGGCGCTGGAACTGCCATTGCTGTAACTCTGCCAGTTTAGACATACCCTTAGTGATACACCAAAAATCACAAAATAGTCAAATTGCTTCTAGTCCCAAGAGACCAGTCACTTACCCCAGATCAATTTGTATCTTAAATCTTACACCAAAGACACTGGCTATAGTCAGTTCTGTAATAAACTAACTAAAGGTTTATTAACTAGGAAAAAGAAATAATAGGGAGTTATTTACAGGTGTGACAAAGCTCCAACCTTGTCTCAGTGGGTCCCGAACTTCCAGGCAGATTACACTAGCCTCAGAGGCTCACTGTTACTCTCCACGTAGCCCTGCTCTCTCTAGAGGCAAGAGTCACAGCCTACTGAGCCATTTTCATCATAAGCCAGCAAGGGAGGTGGGAAGAAGCAACCCTCCCTCACACAGTCTCTGTTGTCTCACAGTCTCTGTGATTAATCGGGGAGAGGGGGGTGAGGGAGTCCGGGCCCGCCCTCTACTCCAGGCTCCAGCCCACAGACCCTAATAGTAGCAGCTATTGGTAGCTGACTTTTTGAAACAGGATGAGTACAATTTCCTGGGCCACTTCCCCACAGCAGCCCCCCACCTCCCCATCCAACATCTAGTTCACCCTTACCTCAGGGCCTCTTTCCTTGTAACTGTTAGAGTTTGTACTGCCCAATTTCTCCAAACGTGTCTCCAGCAGCATGGCTTCCCCCTACAGCTCCTGACAAATACCTCTAACTGACTAACTGGGAGGCTTTTAACTAGTTCCAGCCAGCCCTTGATTGGCTTCAGGTGTCCCAATCAACCTAGCTGTCTCCACTGCTTTCTAGAAGGATCTTAATTGGACCCAGGTGTCTTGATTAACCTGGAGCAACTGCCATTTGGTTACCATGGTAACAGGGATTTGTTTAGCCTGGGGCTAACATACCTGTTTCTCACTACTTTCCTATAGCCATCTGGCCTTGCCCCGTCTCACAGTTTAAAGCAAGCAAGCATAAAAACACAAATGAGTTACCATCTATGGTTCCTAAAGATGACAGAGATATAGTAATCTGTCATTTCAAAATGTCTTTCAGGATGGATTCAGGGGTAACCCTTGGGGATCTCTGCCCTGGTTTAAAGAAAAGGAGTACTTGTGGCACCTTAGAGACTAACCAATTTATTTGAGCATAAGCTTTCGTGAGCTACAGCTCACTTCATCCGATGAAAGCATTTCATGCTTTGTGTGTATATAATAAGATCTTCTACACTTTCCACAGTATGCATCCAATGAAGTGAGCTGTAGCTCACGAAAGCTTATGCTCAAATAAATTGGTTAGTCTCTAAGGTGCCATAAGTACTCCTTTTCTTTTTGCGAATACAGACTAACATGGCTGTTACTCTGAAACCTGACATTTTCTTGTGGCCCCCTTTTAATCTTTTACATTTAGCCTTTCAGTTCAGGAGATGAGCTCCCTTGCACATAGCATTGCCAAGGTGTGATAGGGCCATTCCCTAATCCTTTGTATCTTGATGTTCCTTAATGGCCCATTTAATCTCAATAGCCCTTCTTAATGGGGGATGGGACAATTCCAGAGTCTGAGTTTACAAATTCAGACCAAACATTTTCAAAGTTATAAAGCAAAACTTACATATTTCCTTATAGCTTGGAATACAGACATTACAAGTGAGATAAATGCATGCAGCAGCTTACAAGCATTTCATAGAGTCTGAACAATAAGTACATTCTTATAAGACTAATACCTATTATGAATAAAACTGAAATACTGGTGAGCTGGTTTGGTTCCGTGTATAGGTTTGTCAGTTATTAGCTAACGCCTATGGCCTTGGACAGAGTTGGCACTTGGTTTACCAGCATCACCCACTCTGTATAGGCAGACGTTTTCATAATCATCTGGGCACAATTATGGTAGAGACAAATGGAAATTTACACATCACAGCGTTTTTCCAAGACTCATGCCTTACAGCTACAATCAACGTTACTATAGAGAAGCCTGTTTTTAGAAATCCTGAATATTTTTGTGTTACAGAGGTGACAGACTGAAATATCATCTGAAACATGATTTCTCTCAGTTCACCTTTCATACACCACACTGCAAGAATGTTAGTGAGATGGTGTACACTGACACACTGTCAATAATAGAATTCCTTATCAATCAGAGGTATGAACAGATACAGAAACAACTCAGAGTGAAGAGGAGTGAATTCATTCTCAACCACAAGCTGATCTACCACCACATAGATCACCAACAGTAAGTACACCAGCTCCTGATGTGCAGTCATGGAGGATTCTGTACAGTACCACACTGATCATCAAGAGCTCATTGGATGACAGTCCTGGAATGAGTTGCCCCTGGCCACCTTCAATTAATTTAACTGTTGATGCTGCAAAGTCTGTTGTTCCAGTTGAACTTTACAATTTGATGGCCTCGATTACTGGAGCATCAACACTGCTGGCTATGTTGATCTTCCAAATGATGTGAATCTTAAATTCATATCACTTTGCCAAGACATTGTTTACTTTGCATCCAGGGGTCAAAAACAGATACGTAAATCCCCTTGTCTTGGATTGACAATTAGTCATTTAGCAGGATCAGCTCAAGTGGTCTCCATACTAAACAAACTGGGACACTGTGCATCTTGTAATACAGTAATTAGCCATGACGCAGACCTTGCTTAGCTACATCTTATTAAAGGTTCTGATGAGGTTCCACTGGGCTTTGCAAAGAGGCCTCCAACAGCTCTAGTATGGGAAAACATTGCTTTTGGAGAAGAAACCCTATAAAGGCAAGGCACCACCCACCATACAAATGGAACAATGCCACAGAGACACATCACTGAATCAATCCCAACATTAGGCAGAATGCCACTGCCAAGAGCAGTGTGTTCTCTTAAAGCACCTCCTGGTTTTGTGCTAGACCATTACTGTCAGAACAAGAGGCAAGATCCTACGGAATCTGAGTCATGATGCACATGTCCTATTAGAGGCTTACAAGTGCTGAACAAAACTGGAATTAGCGCTGAGAACAGAACTGGCATACATTTTTATCAAGGCTCTCTAAGGTGACTCATGTACATTTCCTAGCTGGAGCGGTTTTCATACATCTCTGCAATGTGATTGTACTCTGGAGAAGTCAGCTATCCATTATTTTCTAATCACTGGGGCACCACAAGAGAGATGTCTACTATCTACACTATTCCAAAACAAAGTATTGATACAAATGATCATCTTGAAATTAAGCATGTCATCTTGGTGGTCATAAAATATGAAGTCTTTGTGCTGAGGAAGAGCAAAGAGAACACAACATTTGCCTTCTGGAGTTCTTACATCACCATGGCACAAATCTTGCCCCTTTTTGTGAGAGTAACCCATGAGACAAGGAATTGCACCTTTCAGCTATCCACTTCATGGCGCCCTGGTTCTTCTCTTACAATCAGGAGAACTATGCCAAGTATCTTCCTTCATGTTGGCTGGAAGTGATGAAACTGCCCATCAGACCTTACACCCCCGAATGTTACACAGAACTTAGTGCTCAAGGACAGTGGGCAGTCCAATGTCAAAATGAATGTGGATTCTCTTCAATTGTATGTGACAAGGCAATTAAACAAACCTGCAATAAAAGATTCAAAAACAAAAGGTGGCTTGATTGGATTGACACAAAATCAGTCACCGATTTATCACTGGATCTTGTCACAACCTGAGAGAGCTGCTCTAACAAGACAGTATGAAGTGTGGCAGGCATGACTCCAAGAAAACACAAGAATCTTGACAGAACTAGAATTCAGAATGATGAGACAGCCATAATGAGCATTTTATGCACTACTGAATGCATGATCAGTCCTTTTGATATGCCTCAAGATGGACAAGTGTGTTTAAATTCAAGTGTTGTTTCCACCAGTGAGATTACAAATGACTTGCTTGCTGCTCAAGAGAAAGGTGAAAATGGCACTAATAGACTAACCAATTTATTTGAGCATGAGCTTTCGTGAGCTAAATTGGTTAGTCTCTAAGGTGCCACAAGTACTCCTTTTCTTTTTGCGAATACAGACTAACACGGCTGTTACTCTGAAACTAATAGACTTCTTGAACGAGGGACTGCTTTCTGCTACTCAGGACATTTTTTCTCCTATCAAAAGCCAGAAACTGAAAACATTCAGTGATCAAGTCAAACCCAAAAGAAAAGCAAAAGTAGCTGGCAAAGATGTGATTCTTTATAACAAGAACAAACTCTTGGCAAGACTTCTTGTATTAGGTCAAAGTAGGTAAATTGATCTCAGGGAAAACTTGTTCTACCGTCTGAGAGCAGTTTCCTACCCTCTTGCTAGTGCTGACAGAGAATGGTGCAATAATCTTTGATGGAATGGCTGTCATCCAAGCACTCCATGATGTTCCTGCAACATTTGTTGAGTTTGCAGACGCCAGTTTAGTGTACATGATTAGGCGTGCAAGATAGTACAAATGTACTCATTTGGATTTTGTCACAGATCAGTATCCTGATGTGAGCATCAAAAAATGTGGAATAGTCATGCCGAGCAGCTGGTGGCTGCCAAACTGTACAAATTTATGGAAAGGACTAGAAAATCTGCAGTCAGTGGAACAAGTTTCTTTCTGATGGTAACAATCAGGAAGCAATTCAAAAATGTGTGTGCACTGTGTGGAGGGATGCAGATTTGCAAGCTGTGGGCAAGGATATCACTCTCTACATAGCCCATGGGTTCAGTACAGTCACAGCTGTTGATTAATTAAGTTGTGACCATGAAGAATGTGACACACATAGATTTCTTCATGTGAAACATGATGTCAAGGACTAACAGAATGTGATCATTAGGAGCCCAGTTGCAGATGTTGCAGTCATAGGCATCAGTCTTAAGTCACAACTGCCAGCCAACTTGCATTTCTTCACTTGTGTTGGGAATCAAAGCCACTTCATGAAGTGGAGAAAGTCACTTCAAATGTAGGCCCAAAGGTCTTATTGGCTCCATACATTCACAAGATGTGATTCTACAAGTGTCTGCTATAGGAAGGGAAAGAAAAAGGCATTTGCTATGGCCTCTGAGAGCAAATAGATCCTTGATGCTTTCACAGACTTTGGGAAAGACTTCATAATTCAAGACTCAACATTCCTTGTGCCTGAGAAATTTGTGTGTCATCTGTATGGCCAGGCTTCATCACAGGATGTCAATGATGCCCAATAGAAGGTGTTCTGCCTAGCATAATCTTGACTGCCTGAACAGAGCATTACACCAACATGTGATGCTCTGCACCAACACAGCAAGTGGGCAAATTACCAGGCTGCTATAATGAGGCCCTTTCTTGCTGACAGGATGAATGCTTCTTTCCCTGTGGGCCAGGGATGGCATTTAGAAAACAAGGAGCTTGCCATCACCTGGATGCAAGAAGTCCAGCATAAGATAGTACGTTGCAGGGAGTGCATTGCAAGCATGTGAAATGTCAAACAGGGAGGTGTCCCTGTCTTACTGCTGGGCTTTCCTGCACAGGCTTTTTTAACTGTCAGAAGTGCGAGAACACTGTCAAAAAAAGCTGCTGAACCTGCCATTCACGATGATGACACATCGGATGAGAAAGCTGTTGTAATTGTCAGACTGGGAAATAAAAATGTATTTTACCTTGGGAATAAGCGCTACAGGGCCAACAGCAATTCCTGTAATTCAAAACCAACACTGGATTTGAATAAGAAAATAAAATCCATACCAAACCAGATAAGCTGTCACTTATAAATAGTTGAGAAAAATGTCATATACTGGGGGATTCCTGTCAAAAGGTTTGTGATGTGTGTGTGTGTTGGTGCTGAGGAATAGATGCTTGTTGTCAAGGAAAATAGTAATATTTTACGTATTTTCATAGAAAAATGCTTCAGATGTATTACATTTATCATTTCACATAGCTAGGCTGGCGTACAAACACTTCTCGAGGGTAAATGGTGACATAGTCCAGCCCACAGTGAAAGATGAGTGTTGCTAAGAAAAACTAAAACATAAGAAAAACATAGATTTTTCTATGGCACTGAGAGCTTCACAAGCATTGGTTAATTTATTTCCACAACACCTCTGCTTCCACAACATTTTTCAGATGGGGGAACTGAAGCACAGAGAAATTAAGATCAAAAGTGTCCACTAATTTAGGGAGCCCACGTTGAGCCAACTAGGACCTGTTTTTTCAAAATACAAAGCAGTATAAAATACTTTATAAGCCCACACCCCCATGGACTAACAGAAATGCAGAGCTAGACGAGCTCAGGAGAAATCATCTAGTGCAGAATTTTTCAGCCTATGGATTGGGACCAAAAATTGGGTTGCCAGAATGTTTCAAAGGGTCGCATGGCAGCTCCTGTCCTATGAGGCTGGCTGGGCTCGCCTCCTTGCTCTAGGCCCTGCAACCTCTGGGGTCCCAGCGCCACTCAGGTTTGGCCCAGCCAGCATGATGACGGGAGTGTGGGTAGGCCTAATCTGAGTGAGTAGCATTGCAACCCAATGAGCCAGGTCACAACTCCACTCACATAAATTTGGTCCAGTCAGCAGCCAAACCTGAGTGGCGCTGCAACCCCAGAGGTTGTAACACTCAGAGCAGAGAACCAAGCCAAGCCCAGCCAGCCCCCCAGCACAGGGGCTGCAGGAGCCACCACTGTGGGGTGCATACCTGGCAAGACACTCCACCCCAACCCAGAGGACAGGATCTGACTGAAACCAACCCAGAGGTCCTCCACCCCCGGACTATTTATTGGGTCACAACAGGCCATAAACATTTATAAATGGGTGCTAAGCCCAAAAAAGTTTGAGAACCACTGCTCTAGTCCGGCTCCGTGTGCTGAAGCAGGACCTAGATTATTCCTGTCAGATACTTGTCTAATCTGATTTTTAAAATCTCCATTGATAGCAAGTCCACAATCTCCCTTAGTAACCTGTTCCAGTATTTAAAGAATTTTTTTTTCTAATATCTAACATAAATCTCCATTTCAGAAGAGTAAGGCCATTATTTCTTGTCTTACCTTCAGTGGACATGAAGAACAATTAAAACTTTTATCAGGTGGGGGAAGCTGGTTTTTTTAAACCTTTCCTCGTAGGTCATTGTGATGGGGTGCATACCTCTGAGGGGCCTGTTAGGGTACCTGGCTGCATCTGGAGGGAGAGCCAGGCTTCAGTGAACAAGAGGCTCATCTCAGCCAGAATAGGCTGGATTATGAATCTAGGAAGTTTGCAGTAGAAAGTGGCTGTAGCGAGAGAATCTACAGTCACTCTCTGGGAGCAGAGCGGAGGGAGAATAAGTCCCGGGGTTCTAGCCCCAGAGAAGCTGTGCGGAAAGGAAGCCTGAGAGGACTAAGTAGGAAGTAGCTCAGGGAAACAGCAGCAAGGGGTAGGACTGTGTAGACCTTGGTTGCTGGTTATAGGGTTCCTGGGCTGGAACCTGGTGTAGCTGGCCAGCCTGGGCTCTCATACTCGCCATGAGGTAGTGACACGGGAGTGTTGGAGATGCTAACCAGACAGCTGGTCTGGAGAGAATTTGTTATCCTGGAAGGGAAGGGATCATACAGACCCTGAGTCCTGGAGAACAAGGGGCCATAGTGTCAGGAAGGGGCTTCCAGACCTGAGTGGGGCTAATCCCCAGACATGGCCACAAGGAGGTGCCCCATAGCGGTCAGTGAACCTCTTGACCATTGTATTTTCTAAATTTATCATTTTTGATGTTCTCCTCTGGAGTCTCTCTGATTTGTCTCCATCTTTCTTAAAGTGTGGTGCCTAAGACTGGGAACAATACTACAGGTGAGACCTCACCAGTGTTGAGTAGAGTAGATCAGTTACCTCCTGTGTCTTTTACACAACCCTCCTGTTAATATAGCCAGAATATTTCCCTCTTTTGCATCTGTAGCACATTGTTGACTCATAATCACTTTGTGATCCACTATATCCCTTCAGTTGCAGTTGTGTGTACTCAGTACTTCTGTAAGTCAGACCCCCACAGTCTCCCAGAAAATGAGGCACCCAGAAAATGAGGAACACATAATTAGTGACCACCTGTGAAAATTCTGATTTTAAGTGATCTGCCCAGTATCACATAGGAAATCTGTGGTGGAGGCAGGGATAGCATCCATTTCACCAAGGTAGCATTCAGCTGCCTTAACCATTAGGTCACGTTTTCTCTTCCTGCAATCCCATTTCAGCCACTATATACCTGCCAGCTTCTACAATGAATGAGGCAGAGATCATACAGACAAATGCCTTCTTTACTACACATGCTGATTCATCCCCAGAGCTGGTGCATCTTACACACTACATAAGGCAGAGGTATTATGGTGTGGTATGTGATTTTGTAATTAAAGACTGCATCATAATGCATGTGCACAGGCAATCTTTATGCTGGCATTTCCTAACTTTCTGAGTGCTTGACTTTGCAACCTAAATGTTCTTTTAATGTAACTTTTTAGTGTGTAATTTCCTAGGTTTTTAAAAAAGCAAACTAAAAAAACAACAACAAATTTCATCATGTGGCATTACATCAGTGGGGTTGTGAGCTTCAGAGCACATACCTCTGCCACATGAGCTAGTGGAGTAAGTGCTAGCAGTAGTAGGTTGTCATCCTTGATGTGGCCCACGCTAGAGAGGAATGAAACACAGTAGTTGCCAGTGGGTTTCACAAGCCATTGCTGACAGCAAAGGAATGGTGTAACTCAGGTATCTTGGGTTCCATTCCAAGCTTTGCAGGGGTTTGTGCTTTGGAGGGCACAGATTCTTCTGCTCTTTTCCCCTGAAGCATGAGTCCTTCTACCCTGTTCCCGCTAACCTGTCCCGATTCCTGCCTGGCCATCAAGAGCCCAGATTTGTTAAGCTTCCTAACATGTTGCAAGGCCCATCTGTCCCCACAGGCATTTGGGGAAGAGATGGGGTGGTTGGGGTTATGGTGAATTTGTGCTAGGATGAATAGTATATGGTTATCATTGTTATATTGGTGTGGGAATATACATTTTAAATGCTGTTAGGATGTCTAAAGTCAGGGATGGGCTCTTATAATGACTCAGTAATAGTTACTACTTGATGAGCCAACCCTTTCTTAGATCTAAGTAAAGACTAGTCTGTACTTTTCGGTGGTTTAGAACTAGCTATTCTAAAGCCCTGTGCCCTCCTCCCAAAACTGAGGAGTTGCCACTATGTGTGGCACTTTGTATATATAATTCAAAGAACAAGAACCCCCCACAATCTTTTCTGGGACCTGCCCTTCTACTTTGGGGCATCCCCTTTAAAAGGGAGTCCCCTCAGTAGCTGCAACCAGGAGAGGCCCTGATAGTGTGACTCTCCGAAGTGGAAGGGTTATTGGGGTCCCACAGCTCATGGGTCATAGGGCATCTGTACAGCTGGTCCTGAATTCTGTGGGAGCACATGAGAACTGCTTAGAACCCAGGAGATCCACAAGGCTTGGGACACAACGGCGGTTTATTTCAGTGTAATGACTGGAGAGAACTCAGCAAGGGAATTTTGTGTCATTTTCCCTCCTCCCACCCACTTTAGTTCCCTCCTATAGGATTTCCTGGGGAGGGGAATGATCTAATCCTTAATTTTTTTCCTTTGGGATGTACAGAATTTCATTGGCTGTCAGAAGACATGTCTGCCTTTAGCTGATTTTCTAATGCTACTTCGATTATATCGTCAGCAGCAGAGTTAAAGGAAAGTTCAATCATTTTCATCCCTAAGTGGGAAACATTTATGATACATTCATGAACTCAGATTTGAGTCTGTTTATAGGCTAAGGTTTTTACAAAAAAAGTAGGTGTTAATTTCAAATGTCTGAGGGCTGTGATGGACCTGCTAAGCAAGGAACTACAACTCCCATCAACCCCCCTTCCCACAGCACTTCCTTTCCCCCTGGCCAGGTAGGGGTAGGGGGTCCTGAATGAGGAAGTCGCTGGCGTGTTTGGAAGCAGTGGTGAGCCAGGAGCTGCAGAGAAGTTGGAGATAGAAATTCCCAGGAATGGTGTGCAGAATCGCATGTGGAACAGGCTGTGACTGCTGGACAACTCCTGAGGAAGCTCGTAGAAGGAAGGTAATTTGGATGGGGAGTGGTCAGCTCTTGTGACCTGCACTGGATGTGCCATGTTTGTCTTTCTTCCACAGGACAGAAGCTACTTTGTCTGTACAAAGTGAAAGCTGGTCTCCATATTGGAAGAGAAGGTTCAAGATCTGGAGCAACAGGTATCAACCCTGCGTTGCATAAGAGAAACTGAAGATTTCCTGGACAGACATCAGGATATGCTTCTACGGACACAACGTTCTGAAGATTCAGAGCAGGCTGCACTGCGGGGGCAGGAGGACGGTGAAGAAATTTGGCAGCATGTGACCTCCAGAAGAAGAAAGGGGAGGGTCCATGTACCAGCAACACAGATACAGGTAAGTAACCATCTTCATGTTCTCTCCACAGGTACTAATGCAGAGAGTGGACTAGATGATACATCTGAGGGAAGGGAACAGAAGGAGACTCCGCTGATTGGAAGGCATGAGATGCACTGTCCTAGGGTTGGGGGTTCCACGACCACCGCTCCCAAGAGAAGGAGGCGGGTGGTGGTGGTCGGGGACTCTCTCCTCAGGGGGACTGAGTCATCTATCTGCTGCCCCGACCGGGAAAACCGAGAAGTCTGCTGCTTGCCAGGAGCTAGGATTCACGATGTGACGGAAAGACTGCCAAGACTCATCAAGCCCTCGGATTGCTACCCCTTCCTGCTTCTTCATGTGGGCACCAATGATACTGCCAAGAATGACCTTGAGCGGATCACTGCGGACTACGTGGCTCTGGGAAGAAGGAGAAAGGAGTTTGAGGCGCAAGTGCTCTTCTCGTCCAACCTCCCCGTGGAAGGAAAAGGCCTGGGTAGAGACCGTCGAATCGTGGAAGTCAACCAATGGCTACGCAGGTGGTGTCGGAGAGAAGGCTTTAGATTCTTTGACCATGGGATGGTGTTCCAAGAAGGAGGAGTGCTAGGCAGAGACGGGCTCCACCTAATGAAGAGACGGAAGAGCATCTTTGCAAGCAGGCTGGCTAACCTAGTGAGGAGGGCTTTAAACTAAGTTCACCGGGGGAAGGAGACCAAAGCCCTGAGGTAAGTGGGGAAGTGGGATACTGGGAGGAAGCACAAGCAGGAGCGCGCAAGAGGGGAGGGCTCCTGCCTCATACTGAGAAAAAGGGACGATCAGCGAGTTATCTCAAGTGCCTATACACAAATGCAAGAAGCCCGGGAAACAAGCAGGGAGAACTGGAAGACTTGGCACAGTCAAGGAATTATGATGTGATTGGAATAACAGAGTCTTGGTGGGATAACTCACATGACTGGAGTACTGTCACGGATGGATATAAACTGTTCAGGAAGGACAGGCAGGGCAGAAAAGGTGGGGGAGTTGCATTGTATGTAAGGGAGCAGTATGACTGCTCAGAGCTCAAGTATGAAACTGCAGAAAAACCTGAGAGTCTCTGGATTAAGTTTAGAAGTGTGAGCAACAAGGGTGATGTCGTGGTGGGAGTCTGCTATAGACCACTGGACCAGGGGGATGAGGTGGACGAGGCTTTCTTCCGGCAACTCATGGAAGTTACTAGATTGCAGGCCCTGGTTCTCATGGGAGACTTCAATCACCCTGATATCTGCTGGGAGAGCAATGCAGCGGTGCACAGACAATCCAGGAAGTTTTTGGAAAGTGTAGGGGGCAATTTCCTGGTGCAAGTGCTGGAGGAACCAACTAGGGGCAGAGTTCTTCTTGACCTGCTGCTCACAAACCGGGAAGAATTAGTAGGGGAAGCAAAAGTGGATGGGAACCTGGGAGGCAGTGACAATGAGGTGGTCGAGTTCAGGATCCTGACACAGGGAAGAAAGGAGAGCACCAGAATACGGACCCTGGACTTCAGAAAAGCAGACTTTGACTCCCTCAGGGAACTGATGGGCAGGATCCCCTAGGAGAATAACATGAGGGGGAAAGGAGTCCAGGAGAGCTAGCTGTATTTTAAAGAATCCTTATTGAGGTTACAGGGACAAACCATCCCGATGTATAGAAAGAATAGTAAATATGGCAGGCGACTAGCTTAGTTTAACAGTGATCTTAAACACAAAAAAGAAGCTTACAAGAAGTGGAAGATTGGACAGATGACCAGGGGGGAGTATAAAAATATTGCTCAGGCATGCAGGAGTGAAATCAGGAAGGCCAAATCACACCTGGAGTTGCAGCTAGCAAGAGATGTTAAGAGTAACAAGAAGAAAGTCAAGGAAAGTGTAGGCCCCTTACTGAATGAGGGAGGCAACCTAGTGACAGAGGATGTGGAAAAAGCTAATGTACTCAATGCTTTTTTTGCCTCTG
Organism: Chelonia mydas; assembly: GCF_015237465.2. NCBI lineage: Eukaryota > Metazoa > Chordata > Testudines > Cheloniidae > Chelonia > Chelonia mydas. The sequence goes on from NC_057850.1 coordinate 151,264,701, forward strand.
TCTTCACGAACAAGATCAGCTCCCAGACTACTGCACTGGGCAGCACAGCATGGGGAGGAGGTGACCAGCCCTCTGTGGAGAAAGAAGTGCTTTGGGACTATTTAGAAAAGCTGGACGTGCACAAGTCCATGGGGCCGGATGCGCTGCATCTGAGAGTGCTAAAGGAATTGGCGGATGTGATTGCAGAGCCATTAGCCATTATCTTTGAAAACTCATGGCGATCAGGGGAGGTCCCGGACGGCTGGAAAAAGGCTAATGCAGTGCCCATCTTTAAAAAAGGGAAGAAGGAGGATCCTGGGAACTACAGGCCAGTCAGCCTCACCTCAGTCCCTGGAAAAATCGTGGAGCAGGTCCTCAAGGAATCAATTCTGAAGCACTGAAGAGGAGAAGAAAGTGATCAGGAACAGTCAGTATGGATTCACCAAGGGCAAGTCATGCCTGACTAATCTAATTGCCTTCTATGACGAGATAGCTGGCTCTGTGGATGAGGGGAAAGCGGTGGATGTGTTGTTCCTTGACTTTAGCAAAGCTTTTGACACGGTCTCCCACAGTATTCTTGCCAGCAAGTTAAAGAAGTATGGGCTGGATGAATGGACTCTAAGGTGGATAGAAAGTTGGCTAGATTGTCAGGCTCAATGGGTAGTGATCAATGGCTCCATGTCTAGTTGGCAGCCGGTATCAAGTGGAGTGCCCCAAGGGTCGGTCCTGGGGCCGGTTTTGTTCAATATCTTCATAAATGATCTGGAGGATGGTGTGGATTGCACCCTCAGCAAGTTTGCAGATGATACTAAACTGGGAGGAGAGGTAGATACGCTGGAGGGTAGGGATAGGATACAGAGGGCCCTAGACAAATTAGAGAACTGGGCCAAAAGAAATCTGATGAGGTTCAACAAGGACAAGTGCAGAGTCCTGCACTTAGGACAGAAGAATCCAATGCACCGCTACAGACTAGGGACCGAATGGCTCGGCAGCAGTTCTGCAGAAAAGGACCTAGGGGTTACAGTGGACGAGAAGCTGGATATGAGTCAACAGTGTGCCCTTGTTGCCAAGAAGGCCGATGGCATTTTGGGATGTATAAGTAGGGGCATTGCCAGCAGATCGAGGGATGTGATCGTTCCCCTCTATTCGACATTGGTGAGGCCTCATCTGGAGTACTGTGTCCAGTTTTGGGCCCCACACTACAAGAAGGATGTGGAAAAATTGGAAAGAGTCCGGCGCAGGGCAACAAAAATGATTAGAGGACTGGAACACATGACTTCTGAGAAGAGGCTGAGGGAACTGGGATTGTTTAGTCTATGGAAGAGAAGAATGAGGGGGGAATTTGATAGCTGCTTTCAACTACCTGAAAGGGGGTTCCAAAGAGGATGGATCTAGACTGTTCTCAGTGGTAGCAGATGACAGAACAAGGAGTAATGGTCTCAAGTTGCAGTGGGGGAGGTTTAGGTTGGATATTAGGAAAAACTTTTTCACTAGGAGGGTGGTGAAACACTGGAATGCGTTACCTGGGGAGGTGGTGGAATCTCCTTCCTTAAAAGTTTTTAAGGTCAGGCTTGACAAAGCCCAGTCTGGGATGATTTAGTTGGGGATTGGTCCTGCTTTGAGCAGGGGGTTGGACTAGCTGACCTCCTGAGGTCCCTTCCAACCCTGATATTCTATGATTCTATGACATCACAGCTGGGTGCAGCTCTGTTTGGGACCTCCTGGGCAGGGAGCCAGGGCAGAGAGGCCAATGACAGGCACAAACTGAGCCTGGCTGGAAGCCTGAAAGCTTGACTAGAGACTGGACTGGAGTGGGCACCCCAGGCAGTAGGCCTGAAGAGCCCTGACTCTCAATCGGACTGTTCCAGTGGCCCAAACATTTACCACTGTTACTCACCTTTAACTGTTCAAGCCTCTGTACCTAGGGTATTTTCAATCTTTCCTGCCAGCTCTAGTAAAGTGTCCTTTCCCTTAGCCGTGTGTCTGAGTGGTTACTGGAAACCACCAGGGCTAGTGCCTACAAGGCCTAGCTGCTGAAGCACCTACAGTGCCAGCCTCCAAGTTGCACTACAGCTGGCGGGTGACTAAGGGTTTGGTATATTCTGGCCCTGAGCAACCCTAATAGTTACAGGAGTCATCTATGTTGGGTCCTAAAATACAATTAAGGGCATTGCACTGAGAACTAAAGCAATGATGCACATTCGCATTAACTATGTCTAAATGCTACAATAACTCTACTGAAGTCAGAGTCACGCAGCCAGAAGAAAATATATCCTTGTCACCCAGCCTCTCTGCACTTCTGGCATAAGAAAAAGCATATTGGGTTGCTGGATTGTTTGTTGAAAATCTTTGCAAAAATGTATAAATTTGTAAACCAGGCATCGGTATTGCTAAAAATTAAACTTGTAAAATTTGTATTTGGCTGAAGTGTTGATAGGCTCATGAAGCAGGATGAAAGCCACTTCCTCAGCAAAGTGCATGCCATCCTGAGCAGGGTGACCATGCCGCTTCTTTAGTGCAGTTGTGTACTTCCTCTTCCAGGCACTGTTTGGGCTAGACTTCGTTTGATCAACCAGTGGATTGCTGACACTTCTGTGGGTTTTGTTGATGAGCCTGTGAGAAATCACCTTAAACCTAATTAATTTTTTTCCTCTGGAAGTGTCTATCTCAGCCAAACAAAGAGTGAGAATATGTGCACTTTTAATGCTGTGTTTCTAATCACAGTTATGTAAGGACAATGAGTATTTCCAAGGCCAATGCTGAATACTGCCAAGGCAGAGAAGACTAAGTGGAAAGAGATCATACCTCTTTATGTAAAGCATCAGAATGAGCAGTGGATGCCCTCCACAGTTTAAATTCCAAATAATGGGAGCTTGAATGAATGATTTTCAGTATTTCTAAAACTTTTAAAACTTTCATCCAGCTGTACTTTTAATTGGATATCCAGGTATAAGCCAAAGGATGTACCCTAAATCAGGCAATGGAGTTTAAGGATGGCCCTGACTTCTCCAGATCCCTTGTCCCCTTTGGGCCGATATCCTATGCCCCAGGAGCAGTCTCTGAGCTACTCCAAGTTCAGGGGTTGCAGCTGTGGGTGGCACTTATATTTGGTATGCAAGTTCAGTGGCCAGGGCCAACTGGGTAAGGGTCATTCACAGTATAGCTTTAAGTGTGTGATCATCTCCCTTGCTCTCTCAGGTACAGCAACCCCACAAATTAAGGTGTAATTGCAGTTCGGGTAGGCATGCCCATGCTAGCTTTACTAGTGTTACCCAGGCCTGCTAGATTAATGAAGATCTGGGGGCATGGGCTTGTGTAAGCCCATCTAGGGACCCTGGGAACCATGTTCAAGTTATTACCTCTGCTGAAGTCCATTCCACCACATCTTTTCTAGTACTGTTACCTGCACTTGTTAGATTAAACCTAGTGTGGGTCATGGCGGCAGATTTATATAATTTTTGGTGGTGCCCAGAATGGGTCCAAGTCCTACCCCTGCCCCCCCAACACACACACACACACACCTGCCTTGTAAACTGATATATATTTTTAAAAATAATGTATAAATGGACTGGAAACAGTAAACGTTTAGCCATTTCCCTATATTGCACAATATCACTATCGTAGGAAAAATGTATTTAACTAAGAATATCAACTTTATTAATACTCTTCTGAATACGGAAATAACCAAGCACTCTTGGATCAATAACCCACAAAAGCAAAAAGCTAGGTCTAATTCACTATTGTACTCCAACTACATAAATCTTGTTAGCCAAGATTGATGAAAACTCCCTTTCTTATCTTTTAGATTGCCGCATCTTTCTTTTGTATAACTTTAGTTTGCAAGCTGGGTGTCGAACTCAGGCCGTCACTTGATGAATTACCCTTTTGTTCTTTTTCTCTGGGTAACTTTATTAAGAATTTATCCATTGTTGATTATTATTAAACAAAATTAATGGGGTTGGGCCGAGGGGTTTGGAGTGTGGGAGGAGGCTATGGATAGGGCAGAGGGTTGGGGTGCAGGGGTGAGGGCTCTGGGGTGGGGCTAGGGATGAGGGGTTTGGGGTGTGGGAGGGACTTGGGCAGAGGCTTGGGGTACAGGGGTGAGGGCTGCAGGGTGGGGTCAGGGATGAGGGGTTCACGGTGCAGGAGGGGGCTCAGGGCTGGAGCAGAGGGTTGGGGTGCAGTGGGGTGAGGACTCTGGCTGGGCGGTGCGGGCTCTGGGGTGGGGGTAGGGGTGGAGATGAGGGGTAAGACATTCCTTTCTTCTCCCAGGTTGGAGGGCAGGCAGAACTGGATTATTGCCATGGCTGTTCAGAGCATTATGACTGGGGATGTACACTGATTTAACTGGATTTGTTGTAACTATTATATAAATATTTCAGCTTAGGAACCAAGATGAAAGGAGTCTAAAAGGGTAAATTTTCATTAATGTGCACAGGGAGGTTAATGCGAAACGCTATTATTGGGGACATGGCCAGCCTGAAAGCCATATATTGTAAACAAGTATTTCTGTACCTGTTTATGACTTGCTCATAGTCTGCACATCTCTTATCTTGGACAATGAAAATCAGTTAAGGTTCTTCCAAGTTCTCAATGCTGTAACATTTGGGTTGCGAACACTTGATGGAAATTTGTCCTTGCTGTAAAAACAGTGTTTTCAATGGAACTTAAAAAAATAACAGGGGAAATATTTTTCTGTGGGTCTTAAGAGTTTGTTTTTATAAAACGAATTTTTTAGATAAAGCGGAGTTGTCCCTTTGCTAAGGGCTTGTGCACACCGGGCTTTCACACTGAGATAAACTGTGCCGGCAAAGTCATGGTTAAATGGGCATGGATTGTCTACACTAGTGGCTTGCACAAATGCAGCTATGTTGGTGTAAAATAACCCAGGACAGACAAGTCAGACAGTCTAGCACCCACAGCAATGCACCCCTAAGAACCACTTATAAAGAACAAAGGAAAGAAATTCCAACTCCTAAACAAAGAATGGGGCCAGGGATGCGGGGTTCATGATCTAGGAGGGGGTTCAGGGCTGGGGCAGAGGGGTTAGGGTGCAGGGGGGTAAAGGCTCTGGCTGGGGGTGCGGGCTCTGGGGTGGGGCTGGGGATGAGGGATTTGGGGTGCCAGAGGGGGCTCAGGGCTAGGGCAGAGGGTTGGGGTGTGGGGGTAAGGGCTGTGGGGTGGGGCCAGGGATGAGGGGTTCACGGTGCAGGAGGGGGCTCAGGGCTGGGGTAGAGGGTTGGGGTGCAGGGGGGGGTGAGGGCTCTGGCTGGGGGTGTGGGCTCTGGGGTGGGGCTGGGCCGGGGATGAGGAGTTGAAACTTTGGGGTGCAGCAGGCAGGCTCCCTGGGGCTGGGGCCAGAGAGGAGGACTCCCCCCAGCCCTCGCCCCGCCGGCAGCAGCGAGCTCCAGGGGAGGGCCCCCCTCCTCCCCTTCCCCACCGGCATGACACTCCCCACCCTTAGGCTGCTGCTCAGGAGATCCAGACAGGATAAGCCCCCTCGGAGTCACCTGCCGGGGGTGGGGGGGCTGCCAGGCTGCTGGGCCTCCTCCCTCAGCAGGCGCAGCAGTCAGCCTGCTGCCAGTGGCACTTCCTTAGCTGGAAGCAGCCAGCGGGGGAGCGCAGCGCAGAGCTGCAGGGGGCAGCCGCCAACGGCCCAGGGCGCAGGTGAGGCAGGAACGCTCGGGGGAGGCACACGGGGGTGGCAGGAAGCCCTGGGGGAGACACGCAGGGGCAGGAGGCGGGGTCGGGGGAGAGACCCAGCCCCGAACATTGGTGGAACAGGGCCCCCGGGGTCCTGAATTTGCTGGAGCATGGGCACCACGGGCTCATATAACTCGTCGCCCCTGAGTGTGGGTAGGCATAACTGTGCTACTATCACACCGTAATGTATGGTGTAGATGTACTCTCAATGGTTGGCCCAAATAGATTAATCCTGCAGCTCAGGAAGTACAGGAGAACCTCAGAGGTACGAACACCAGAATTACAAACTGACCAGTCAACCACACACCTCATTTGGAACCGGAAGTACGCAATCAGGCAGCTGCGGAGACAAAAACAAAACGAAAATCTCACAGATACAGTACTGTGTTAAACGTAAACTACTAAAAATATAAAGGGTAAGTTTAAAAACAAGATTTGACAAGGTAAGGAAATAGTTTCTGTGCTTGTTTCATTTAAATTAAGGAGGTTAAAAGCAGCATTTTTCTTCTGCTTAGTAAAGTTTCAAAGCTGTATTATGTCAATGTTTAATTGTAAACTTTTGAAAGAAACACCAAACTGTTTTGTTCAGAGTTACGAACAACCTCCATTCCCTGGGTGTTTGTAACTCTGAGTTACAATATAACTGTAATTATTTCAGCCCACGTGGTAGGGTCTTGTGCTTTTGCTGCTAGAGCTCCAGGAGTCTTTCCCTGTAGGTGGGTTCGTTGCATGCATACCACCTATAGTTATGGTAAAATTTGGATGCTATCATGTAATAAAAGGCTGGATTTTAATGCATACATACAAGGTGGCAGTATTAAGCTTGTATGTGCAATCTTAACGCTGGCATTTTGTGACTTTTGAGTGCTTAATCCTGCAAAATGTGATGGTCGCATCATATACAGATTTTTGGTAGAAAATTTACTAATTTGTTTTTTAAAAAAAAGAGAAATTCCATGATTTTGAATTATTTGGCTTGGCTTTGCTGGGCAGCCCCTTCCTGTGCACTTCAGTGGGTCTGAGAGAGTGAGCTGTGACCCATGCCCATGATGTAAAGGGCACTGTGAATGAGGTCTAAAAGAGGGTGTGTGAGTGTGTGTGTGTATGGGGGGGGGCCTCCTCCCTCACCTGCAAAACAAACATCAGTTCATATCCTGGGTCAAAATTAATGAAATATTAAAATCAATGAAATCCTTCCAAACCTAGTGGCAGCTGTGAACTGCCACTGCTAGAAGTTTGCAATATTGGTGTAGCCGTATTGGTCCCAGGAGATTAAAGACAAGGTGGGCGAGGTAATATCTTTTATTGGACCAACTTCTGTTGGTAAAAGAGACAAGCTTTCGAGCTTCACACAGAGTTCTCCTCCAGTGTAGCTCAAAAGCTCGTCTCTCTCACCAACAGAAGTTGGTCCATTAAAATACACTACCTCGCCCGCCTGCTAGTCATGTTTAGGAGGGAGTTTTAGTTGCCACCTGTAGTAACAAAGGTTCAGATCAGTATTATAGGTGCTTAACTCACACTGAAGTCAATGGGAGTTAAGCATCTAAATACGTTTTGAGGATCTGGGCCAAAGTTTCTTATTGGTTGGGTAACTGGGAAAGGGAGGAACCTTGGAGGAGACAGGGCTGACCTAATGAAACAATTCCCTAGGTGCCTACTCCAAAGCCCATTGAAGTGAATGGGAGTTTGTCTTTTGCCTTCAGTGGGCTTTAGCTGATGCCCTAGGTGAGTGACAATGTTTTGCACATGTGTATGGTTTGCAATAGCATTTGCTTTTCCATGTTTTAAACATATCTTAAGTGATGTTTAAATTTTTTTTTGATCTTTACTGTTTGGTACACTCACGTGACCCCCTCGCTGCCCTTGGCATATCGGCCGTTTGGCTGTGTTAAGTGTGACATCCTAAAAAGGAAGGTTCCTGACAAACCAGGACAGCTGCACACCCTGGCAGTTTTTTCAGGCAGAATCAAATGGACATTAGAAGACTTCTGTTGAACTTTGTCTTGCCCTTGCAAGCTGGTCTAACTTTTCTGTAGGAACTACTTTGAAGTCTCCTGCTGTATATGCAGCTATCAGAAGTATGGAAGAAGGACTGGAACCTAAAAGTATTTGGGCTCTTAGCTGGGCTGGGACCAATGGCAGGCACAAATCAGGTTTGTTGAGCCATAGCAAAATCAACTTGTCACAGTATGAAAACAAAAGCAGGAAGCGAAAAAGCCATGTTGAGGGTCTTGATTAAAAAAAAAAATCCCTCATGCTTAGAAAGTAGTTTCTAGTTCAGAAATCACTGAGTGCTCATGGCCCAGGAAGGTTCTGAAGGCGCTGAGCTAGGGATAGCTTACAGGAAGTTTTGTAAACTGTATTAGAAATGAACAGCTCAATTCTGTATGGAAGTGGAAAGAGGAATGTTAGGAGAGCCACTGTTGGGACAAGACCACTCACATCTCTGTATGGTGCATCCAGGAAAAGTAGTGGTACAGTGGTGCATTACTAGTGATCAACAGTACAACAAGAGACCACATAGTATTTTGCAGCATCCTGAAGGAAAGAACCCTTGAAAAGAAGGAAATGCCTCTTGGTTCCACTCTAATGGGGAGTCTCCCCACTTGATGAATCTGTGACTCTTGAGTTTGAGTCATAGGATCCTTACCATCTAGGGCTTAGATTCTTAGGTCAGGGGATCTACCACTGATTGGAGGGTCTCAGAGCCCTGTGGCTTTCCGGGAAATGTGCTTGTAGTACAGTAAGCCGGGAAGAGCCCTCCTTCAATCTAGAGGGGCAAGGCTTTGAGTAAGTGAGAGGGCTCCTCAATCAGAAAACAACTTCTGTCTGTGATCTTGAGGCCAAAGAAAATACTTCTGTGGATAATGCAGTAAAGGATTTAACCAATCACTCTGATTTTCATATTTCCTTATGTGATACCCTTATTATCTGCTGTCATAATAATTCACCTTAAGGGTATCTCCCCCGAAGATGATTACCTTCTCTGTTAAAAAAATATAAGTTCCAATGTGACTTAACAATGTACGCCTAAAGTGATTAAATAGATTAATTACTATGTGCAGTAATTTAGATATTGATAGCTTTGAAAGTGGGAGTTCAGGCCATGAAATGTCTATCTGTTTCCAGGCATCTTCTTTTTTCCCCTTTAACTGTGGCTTAGATAATCTTTCTTCTCCTTTCTTTATTTTATTGTCCCGCACGATTCTTTTCTTTGGACAGTTAAGTCTGTAATAAACCATGTTAAAATGTCAAATAAACCCTTAAAAATAGTCACCACCACCTTAACTTTTGTGCTATTTGAAGGTAGGTGACACAAATGGACTAAAGAGCTGCAAATCATTGCCACACAAGGACCCTGCTCTCGCATTCAACAGATGATTAAAAATATACCTTTGTGACTCCACAAGGTACTGTTGGTGCAGTCACTCAATCCAGATGAAGGTTACATTTCTGATGTCATTGACCCTGCTTCTGACACATTTGACTTTTGTGAGCCACCCCATTTTGTCACCTCCCTTTATAAAGAGACACATATGAGCATTTTTTTCTAAAATGAATGTGCTCAATTCTCCATTTATAAGGACAAACCAAACCAATGTATCATCTTAAATTTGATTTTATAACAGTTGCAGTGGATTAAATTTGTTTAAAGTAACACCTTTAATTAAACCAGTGCAACTTGTGGCAATCATGTCTCAGTTACCCAATAGCTTATTTTTACTTCTCTGATGCTTTTCTTTGAACTTCTTCCAAGTTGTCAGGGTCTCTTTTTAAAGTGCATTTGCACCCAAAATACAAGGCAGTTCATAAGAACATAAGAACGGCCCTATTGGGTCAGACCAAAGGTCCATCAAGCCCAGTATCCTGTCCTCTGACAGTGGCCAATTCCGCTGTGACCGCTCTGGAGAGCATTTTCAATTCCACTGCACATCAGCCACCGTACACAGGAAACAGCTGGTCCCGTTAAAGCCCCGGGAACTTTTGAATGTTCATTTCCTGTTTGATCAGCGTGGAGAGCTCTCCACTACAGTTGATCATGGAGACTCAAGGCTGCAAATACGCTCCAGCATGGAGTACACAGGAGGTGGTCGATCTTATTGTTGTGTGGGGAGAAGCGTCCGTGCAGGCAGAACTCCGATCCAGCAGCAGAAATGCTGACATTTATGCCAAGATAGCATGGGGTATGGGGGAAAAGGGCTACACCAGGGACATGCAGCAGTGCCATGTGAAAATAAAGGCGCTTCAGCAAGCATACCGGAAGACAAGGAAGGCAAACTGTCATTCTGGTTCTGCCCCACAAACATGCTGCTTTTATGATAACGAGGAGCTGCATGTGATTCTCGGTGATGACCCCGCCACTACCGCAAAACGCTCCATGGATACTTCCTAGGAGGGCCAGGCGACCTCGAGCAACAACAAGGAAGTCATTGTTGATGAGGAAGAGGAGGAGGAGTAGTAGGAGAATGGGAAGCAGGCAAGCAGAGGATCCATTCTCCCCGACAGCCAAGGACTGTTTTTAACCCGGGAGCCCATCCCTTCACTGGCCCAGTTGGCAGCGGAGCGTGATGCTGGGGAAGGCACCTTCAGTGAGTCCACAGTTCCAATCAAACTGTAGGGGTGACATGCTATTACCTTTTATGTTTAATCTGAACAAAAAAGTAGGTGTAGTGGGTATCAGTGGCCACCCAGCTACGCAGAGGGTGCTCTCTGAAAAAGACTGTTTTTATTTGCATGAGGGTGGCCTGGGAATCCTCCATGGGGATCTCTAGGAAGCTTTCATGGAGGTATTCTGCAATCCTTTGCAGAAGGTTTCTGGGAAGGGCTGCCTTATTTCATCCACCATGGTAGGACACTTTCCTGCACCACTCCAGTATTAACTCTGCTGGCATCATTGCAGCACACAGCATTGCAGCATAAGGACCAGGTCTGTACCCAGACCACTTGCAGAATCTGCTCCCTTGCTGCCTCTGTTACCCTCAGGAGAGTGATGTTGCATAGGGTCACCTAGAGGGAAATGGGGGAAGTTTTCAATGCTAGCCTTTAAACTGCAAATAATTCAACAAGTAATCCATCTGTAATCCAATCCAACAAGTAATCCCCATCTGGTGACATCTGGGTCAAACAACCATGCTTTCCCAAACATGCCGTGGTTGTGGTCGGAAGTGATCACCATGTATTGCAAGGAGCACTGGAAAAAATGGGGGTGTGGGGGTGGCGGCTTCCTGTTTGTCTCCCTTCCTCCACGACCCAGTGCTGCTTTTGTAAAAACCAAACTATTTGGGGGGCTTTACACTGGTGCCTGTCCTCAAGCACCATCCAGGTTGCTAGGGGAAAGGGAGCTTTTCTCAAGTTCCAACCTGTGATCCTAAGGATGTCTTCACAAAAGCAGCAGGACAAGACCTCTGGCCCATGCCTCGTGGCCTTACTCACCAGGGCTGGAGCAGCAAACCGACTCTTGTAGTAGCCACAGGTTGTGATTACATTGTGGCTTGCAGTGAAGTGTATTGAGGGGTGTTTTTTATAAAAAAATAAAATAAAAAATAACCCTGCACCAGAAACAATGTATGCACTGTTAATGTTACCCTTGTGCTTTGCATTCCTTGCAGCTGAAACCTGGTCTGTCGGTGCATCCTCCACACCAGGACATTGACATCCCCAAATTAGAAAGTGGAAAAAGATGACTTGGGAGGACATGTTCAGTGAGTTAATGTGCGCCTCTGAGAGTGACAAGATGGAGCTCAGAGCATGGAGGATCACACTGTCCAAGAACCTGGACATGGACAGGAGATCATGCAGGGAACAAGAGCGTGTCATGCAGGAAGAGATGCTGTGGATTATGAAGGAGCAATCAGACATGTTGAGACATCTGGCTGAGGTTCAAGAAAGGGAGCTGGATTCTAGAGTTCCTCTGCAGCCTTTGCTGAACCTGCTGCCATCATCACCCAGTTCTACATCCTCCTCCCCGACATGTCCTATGAGGTGGGAGAAAGCGGGAAGCTCGACATCCCTTGCACTCAACACCAGGGGAGGGTACTAGGACCAGAAGGCGCCCATTCCCATACCTCTGATTGTTATTGCAGTACATCTGTAAGCAAGCTTTCTTTGTTTCTCCCCCCAGAGTGTTATTAGCCCTTTTGCCCCAGGTTATCTTACTTTTCTTTACTGTCTCTGTGTGTTTGTGTGCATAACAAAACTTAATGGATGGAGGAGAAAAGGCTCTTTATTCATTAAACACATGGTGGTTGGTGGAGGTGGCGCTTACAGGGGAGAAAATGCACTGGAGGGAACAGTTTGGTAAGGAACAACACTGTGTCACATTACTCTGACTCATTGCTGAAACTAGTTTTCAAAGCCCCACAAAGACACAGAGCCCCTCGATGTGCTTTTCTTATTACCCTGGTGTATGGCTTCTCAAAACTGGCTGCCAGGTGATCTGCCTTAACACCCCCCCCCCCCCAGAGGAAACTTTTCTCCCTTTGTTTCCCAGATATTATGGAGCACACAGCAGGCAGTAATAACAATGGGGATATTGCTTTCACTGAGGTCTAACCTAGTAAGCAAACAGCACCAGCGACCTTTTAAACATCCATAGGCACATTCCACCACCATTCTGTACTTGCTCAGCCTATGGTTGAACTGGTCCTCACTGCTGACCAAGCTGCCTGTGTGCGGCTTCATGAGCCATGAGAGCAAGGGTAAGGCTGGGTCTCCCAGGATCAGGATTAGCATTTCAACATCACCAATGATTATTTTGCAATCTGGAAAGAAAGTCCCTCTTTGACCCTTTCTGAACGGACCGGAGTTCCTAAAGATGTGTGTGTCATGCATCTTTCCCAACCATCCCATGTTGATGTCAGTGAAACGGCCCCTGTGATCCACCAGTGCTTGCGATACCATTGAGAAGTACCCCTTTTGGTTATGTACTCTTTGGCAAGGTGGTCTGGTGCCAAGATAGGGATTTGCGTTCTATCGCTCCACTGCAGTTAGGGAACCCCATTGCGGCAAAACCATCCACTATGTCCTGAATGTTGCCCAGAGTCACTACCCTTCTTAGCAGAAGTCTGTTAATGGCCTTGCAAACTTGGATCACAACAGATCCCACGGTAGATTTACCCACTCCAAATTGATGCCCCACTGACCGGTAGCAGTCTGACATTGCAAGTGTCCACAGAGCGATCGCCACTCACTTCTCCACTGTCAGAGCAGCTCTCATTTCAGTACTGCTGTGCTTCAGGGCTGGGGAAAGCTCTGCACACAGTTCCTGGAACGTGGCCTTATGCATCTGAAAGTTCTACAGCCACTGCTCGTCCTCCCAGAGCTGCATAATGATGTGGTCCCACCACTCAGTGCTTGTTTCCCAGGCCCAAAAATGGCACTCAACAGTGTCAAGGTGATGCATGACTATCACCAGCAACTGCAAATTGCTCTGCTCTATGTCTTCCAGCAGGGCTGCTTGCGTGGCATCACATGGTTCTGCACGGCAGCTCCTGGCTGCGTAAATACTGCAGGATAAGGTGTGAGGTGTTTGTAATGCTCACAACAACAGTGTATAGCTGAGCGGGGTCCATGCTTATTGTGCTATGGCACCTATGCGGGTAACCCAGGCTTATGAAAAAAGGCGTGAAAAAGGCTTGGTTTGTTTGCCGTTGATTTCAGGGAGGGAGGGAGGTAAGTGCATCATGGGAGACTAATGCCATGTTTCCATAACCACACGCGCCAATGTTTTGGTCCTATAAGGCACTGCAAGCCTAACCCAAAATTCCACTCAGCGAGGTGCACTATGGGATAGCTACCCACAGTGCAGTGCTCCATGCTTCGATGCAAGCCCTGCTAGTGAGGATGCACTCCGCCGACACAATGAGCGGAGTGTGGACGTGCAAGATTGACATTTGGAGGCTCAATGTCGACTTACATAAAGTCGACTTAACTTTGTAGTGTAGACATGGCCTATGTCAGCAGGAGAAGCCAACATAAGTGGTAGTACAGAGAGAAGCCAACATAAGTGGAAGTACAGATGTAGCCTCAGTAAAGTTTTTCTAATTATTAAAGTAGAGTAATACCTGGAGAGAATACAATATGTCCTTATATAAGGATCTCTTATTAAGGTGAGAAACCGCTAATAGAGTGAAATCACTAGCATTGCTCTAGCATCCTGTCGGTGCCACTCACAATCTCACTTTTCAGCAGGAGAGGGACTGCTAGCTGAATACATTGCTAAGGCCCCAGTACTGCAAACAGTCCCTGCAGGCAGATCCTTGCACCCATGTGAAGTCTCACGGACCTCAGTGGGACCCAGCCTGGATTGCCTGGCAGGATCAGGGCACTTGAGGTTCAGCACCTTGCAGGAGCCTCAGCCCCAAGTTTGGGGTTGAAGGTGCCCAGCACTTCACAGGCATGCTCAGCCTTCTGCAGGCATGAAGCCTGTATGAGCATAGTGAATTGTTGTTCAAAACAGAGTTAAGTGTGATAAAAAAGCAGCGTTGCCTCATTAGTACATTATAGCAATGAAATTGACATTTACAGCGAGAAAGCAAACAGGTGACTCAGATAACCCAGGAAAGATGCTTTTGTATTACTTAAAATGGAAAAATAAAACTGGATTTCATATTTTTACATCATATAAAAACCAATGCATTTATAATAATAAAAGCCATATGGATGGAAATCTTCACTGGAATGAAAGTAGCTACTGGAGTATTAAATTACTGATTTGATGGCAAATGAGTCACAAAATCTTCTAAAAAGAATAGCCATTTCCTACCTAGCCTCTAGCTTATACTTACAAAATGATAATGTGGAAGTTCATCTTTTACAGTTATAGTCTGTTAGATGATGGCAATAAGTAGACACCTTAAATTAAAATATACTGTAGGGAAATACAGATAAAACCTACAAATGTTACGGTAATACTGTTTGTGTGAGACATTAATATTTACTGATCATTTCTATAAGTACAGATTAGTTCATATTAACAAGCACAATAGCAGTGAAAAAGCGACAGTCTCACCATGGGGGGGACCAAGGCAGTCACTTTACATATAACTTAATGGGATAACATTGTCTAAAACCTATTTGAAAGAAAACATGACAGGTGTCTGTCACTCAGCAGTGCCTGTTACACTAAGAAACAGCTTCCTCTACGATGCAGTGGAATGAATAAAGTTCAGATGGTTCTTGTGTCTGCATTTGCTGTGCTCAGCTGTGGCGGTAAAACCAATTCGCACTGTCAGGACGTTTTCTGGTAACATTGCTTCGGGCTTCCTGACAATAGTAGCACCAAAGTATGGGTCAGAGTTTGCCTTCACTGTGAGTGAAATTCAGTCCTCCCACAAAGCCCGATGCCAGATTTTACAAAATGGGAGCCTGAAGTCAGGCTGTCAGGCTCATAGCTAGCTTCCACTGAAATGGGGCAGCCAGTTCCGCCAAAACTCCCAGCACTACAGAATTTAGGAGCATAACTTTAGGGTCTCATTTTTTAAAAATAATCCTGATCTGAGTATTCAGGTGGAAAGAGGGACTAAGGGGAGATGAAATTCACCCCCTACAATCTACAGCCAGGGTGGAGGGCTGCTATGGGCTGGAGTAGCAGTAGCAGCCCTTTTGTGTTGGTTGATTGTGGTACCAGAGCCACCAGATCTGAACAAACATGGATTTGTGGGCCTTCCCTTGGTCTTGCTCTCAGATCACACTTGGCCCGTCCCCAAAGTCATCTTCAGCCCCAGCCCCAGCCCCACATAGGCCAACATGGAGACCAGATCCACAGCACACCAGGGATTAACAGGCATGTCTGCATGGTTGCTCAGCCGGCTGACTCCCCATGCAGCCCCTATATGGGGTTTAAGTGGTACCAAAGGCCGTCTGCCAGCCCTCTAAACCAGGCCTGAATTCCACCCTGCTGGAATATTCTGTCTTGAGGTATGCTCTCTTTGGTTTTATTTGTAAATGTGCAATAAAAAAATAGAATATTTACACCATTAAAAATTAAATTTCAGTGTCAATGTTTTATGAAATAAAATTCAAATGTTTTCTACGTGCAACAGATGAATTATTTTCTTCGGATATCGGCTATGAAACTGTTTTCAATGCACAGAACAATAAACTTATTGCTGCAACTGTAAGGCTTTTGCTCCAGCAGTTTCCCAGAGGTCAGTGGTGATGCTTGTCCCATGACTGCCATGTCAGCTGTCCGCCAAGCTTCACAGTAGTTGCGAACTAGCCGGATCCCGTTTGCAGTTGACCCGTGCCATATGATTTTTTGTGGCCTAAACAGTAATGTTTAAAGTTATTTTCCTGAAACAATCCTTTATCTGTACATTAAATCTTATGCCTAAATCTATAACAGCCTGTGTCTCTGCACCCCTGCTGTAAATTCACTTGAAGCAATCAGAGTGTAGAAAGCAAAGCGAGGCCAAAGATATGGATGGGAAGAGAGGAAATTGGGACACCAGAGGTATTCCATTCCCTCTTTTTCTCTCAAGAGGAGAGTGGGAATGGGAGAAGAGGAGAATAGAGGAGAAGGAATGGAAAGGATGAGAGGAGAAGGGGGCAGTTAACCTTTGTCACATTTCTAGCAGCCCAGGGAATTTTGATGCTTACCAGCTAATAAAACTACATTTCATGTAATACAGAAAATACAGTGTGAACTCACCAAGATGGGTCTGTCATGACATTTCTTCCATCAAAGGAGTATATTGGAATCTGGATGTTGAACTGTCCCCCGCTGCCAGTAAACACAGACTCCCAGTTGTTGAAGAGTATTTCTCCCTGTTGAAATTTTAAACACCATCTTTTACCAAGGTTTTTATCATATTATGAAATGCTAGAGGTAGTCTATAAATCCAAAATCTCTTCTACTTCTCAAAATACACATGATTAAGGCTAAGTTTTTCATGGTTACGAACAGGTCATGGGCAGTAAACAAAAATTCACTGAGCCTGTGACTTGTCCGTGACTTTACTACAAATAACCAGGGGCAGGGCTAGGTAGAGGGAAGGAATGGAGTCCCAGAGGGGGGACTGACAGGCTGAGCCCAGACTTCAGTGGCTGCCGCAGGGGGCACAGTCGCAGGGGGCACACAGCCCCTGCTCCAGAGCTCTCCCAGCTGCGGGACAGGGATGTGCAGCCCCCACAGGCTAGGGCACACGGCCCCGTCTGCAGCCCCACCAAGCCCCGGAGGACACAGCTATGGGGTGCATGGTCCCAGCTGCAGCTCCTGACCCTGGCTGTGGTCCCCCAGAGGAAGCAGGGGGCTGGGGCTGCATGGTCCTGGTTCCAGCCAGCACCAGTTGCAGGGATTTGGCACAGTGTCCCTCCTCCTCGTCCTGAAGCCCTAGATGTCATGGAGGTCTGGTAAAGTCACAGAATCCGTGACTGCCGTGACTAAATCATAGCCTTACTCACGATTCCATCAGCATGATCCTTCATGCCAATCTCTACACTTTATTCCTAGGAGACCTCATTTCAAACTACCACCCTTATACTGCTAGCTCTCAGCTCTACCTCTCTGTCCCAGGCCTCTCTCTTTCCTTTCACAATTGTCTCTGCCTGACTCACATTCCAACACTTTTCCTTTATCATCGACACCTCTCCCGTCCTCCTTAGCTCACAATCTCAGAGTAACTTTCGACTCTTCTCTCTCCTTCACCAAATGTAAAGCTTCTTGTTTGAAAGGCCTTGTACACGTTAGTTCCTGCATACCTCCCCTCTCTGCTCTACTCTTTTTGCTACCCTCCTGCCCTGATCTCATGCTGAGTGCACCTGTGTCTGTGTCTGCAGGACAATCATTTTTCTTATAGCTGCAATGACTAAACTAGACAAGTGGAGTTAAAGAGCTGCAACTGTAGCAGGCAAAGTCAGAGGGGGGGATTCATTTCCCTCATCCCTGTGATGGTCCAAAAGGTTATTTGAAAATTCTCACATTCCTAATAAAATCTGACTTCCTCCTGAAGAGAAAGCTGAAAACAATTTTTAATGGTTAATGCAGATTCTGGTAAAACCAAGATTGTGCTAGGGCCATTACAACTGGTTAACTGTAATACAAGCTGATGGTATTTTTGAACTGCCTTTGAGTATTCATTTCTCATCCCAATCACAACAGGATCCATTTGTATTTTGGAGACGTCTCCTCCCAGAGTTCTGAATCGCATGGGGTTTCGGAATGGGACCCTCCAACCTTCCGAGAGCTGGGAGGTCAGGTATCACTCTTGCAAGTCAATTGGGCTGTTAGCTAGTGCTGGGAGCCAGACAGTATTTCAGAGCTGTGCTTTGGTGTGCATGTGTATGTGTAAGATGCCACAAGATGACTCAGATTCTAGAAAAAGGGAGATTCTGCTCAGTTACCATGGTGTAAATCCAATTTAACTATTGCTAAAGAGGTGAATATGGCCCACTATCATTAAAGATGGGACATGTGGTCACCTTAGTCTATTAAGCTCTGCAGGCAGACTAGAAAGCATAGGCTAGCATATGGCCTTGAGAAACAGACTCGCCTTGGGGGTAAGAATTCTAAGGCTGTTTCCAAAACAGGATTATTGAAAGAGAAACATCTAACAAGTTACATACTATACCATTGCCTTGGTATCAGTTCACTGTAAGCCAAACATTCTCATTGCTTTGTTTCTACCGTTAGCCTTATAGTGTTGAACAAGAAACTCTGAAGATGCAGCTGCTTATAGCCTAAGTGTGAGACATTGCATAGCTACGCTTATCATAAGGATACAGATGGGAAAAACGAGGCTTTTTCTTTATAAGACACTTTGACCAAACAGCTCAGAGCCAAGAAGCAAGCAAGAAAAAGTCTGTTACCTCAGTTGGCTTCCAAGATTTTTGGATTGCTGGAGACCACCTTTATACAGCAAATAAAGCATTTATTTTTACCTTAAGATTAACTATTGGTAGATTGTATCTGTCTGATTTTCTCACAACTGTAGACAGATCTTGCAAATGGGATGACAGGAAAGCTCTGTATGTTGACATTAAACCAGCTGCTCGGGCTTGTTGAAAGCATTGATAATCAGCTCGCATGGCACCAGAAAATGGCAAGTTCAAAGCCACCAAATGCAGCTGGAAAATAAGGAAAAACCCACACTGATTTCAGGTTTAAGTTATAGCATCTATTAAGTAATTAATCCGCCTCCTCCCTGATAAGGAAAATGTGCCCTTGAGAAAAGCAGAAAGACAAATAGCTGAGCATAATAGTTAGTACATTACAAAGAAGACTATTTAGATTAACATTTTGCGATGAAGGTATATTTGCTACCATTACATCACACTTCTTAAAGAAGTCATGTTCAGCTTGATGAGCCACAGGCCAGCGCAGACTAGCAATATGTGATCTTCAAAAATAGTTAGACAACCATAAAATCATTTCAAAACCTAAAAACTTCATTTTTAAACAACAGTTAAGATTTGCTAAACACAGTTACTGTCACATTGTTTATAAAACCCAAACACTTACAAGGAAATAAATACAGTTAAGGACAAAGCCAAGCAATGGACACAAAAATTCACTGTAATCAACCACAAAGAAAAGCATTTTTTAATCACAGTATAAGAACCTGAACTCTGATCACATGTTATTCTTTCAGATGCAGTAATTCTGTTATCTTGACTTTATCTAAATATTTAAACAATTTTTATAGAGGAAAGTTTAGATTCTGAAACACCCATTTAACAACTAACATCCACCAATAGTCCTCATGGCAAAAATAGGAATGGCTATGACTAAAATATGTTAAACATATTAATGTTAATAAAAATCAACATTAATGAACTTTAAACATAGCCTGTGCCCTAGATTTTGTTACAGTATAGAAGTGAGTCCATATTCATAGCTCAGAAATCAGGAATGTATTTGCTAGAGGACACGAAGAAAGGTTAGAATAACAAAAATAATTTTTAAAGAAGATATTTAAAATTTTTCATAGCTTCTAAACTAACTAAAAGACGTAATTGAAAATTCTCAGAGTAATTGCTATAAATTCAGAGCGGG
This sequence comes from Chelonia mydas, assembly GCF_015237465.2. NCBI lineage: Eukaryota > Metazoa > Chordata > Testudines > Cheloniidae > Chelonia > Chelonia mydas. The sequence continues at coordinate 151,284,376 of NC_057850.1, forward strand.
TACATTTAAAAATTCAAACAAAGGTTTAATCCCGGCTTTAAGCCCAAATCTCAGGTATGCAGCTGTAATAGTGCCTCTAATGTAATTCTTCTACTTACTGTTGGTTTTCCATGATTAATAGTTGAAACTGGTCTTAGTGCTGGAAGAGACTGAAATCCCTAGTAGTTCAACATACAGAAATAAATCAGAGTTAAAATACAATGCTCAAATCATGGGAAAAAAAACAACTTTCTTACTCCAGCTTCTTGTTGGGAATACTGCAGAATTCTTTTGTAGTGAAATAAGAATTAACCCACATAGAATATGAAGTTATATAACTCTGAGTATAACATCCCCAAACTTTAAATCCAGACACGCGAAGGTCCTGATTTAGAAAGTCACTCAAGCATGTACTTACATGCTGTCTTGAATAGGGATGCTTTCCTGAATGTGGGTCTACAATACTAACACTGATCTGCCTAAGACTGCATCAATGCCAGAAGGCACTTGAATGTACGCACAGCAACAGACAGTGCTGAGTATGAAGATAATATGGTTGGGATGGATTAAAAATGAAAAACAGAGTGAGAGAAGACAGAAAATCCAGCACACTAGAGGAGGTAGACCTCACTAGGCCTCAGCAGCCCTCCCATCCCCCAAACACATGGTTGTGGGAAGCAGAGAGGTAGGTCTAGCCAGCCCCAGGAACAGCAGGTCTTCCCCAGGAGCCGTGGGAGTAGCAGTGGTGGGGCAGAGAGAGCTCCAGCTGAGGACCACTTTTACCGAAAAATTTAACATGACCTGGAAAGTCTGCAGACTGTCTTTTACAATCTGAGCTTGGGACATTTTTCCCCATTTGCTGATTGGCTATTGGCTTCGACTTCCTCCCACCGCTCTTCCTCACAGTCCTTCTCCATTCTCCTTTCCTTCCTCTCCTGGCATGCTCTCTCATTCCATGCTTAGCTTATAATTACACAATCAGCTAACATGAAAGATAAGAGGTGAGTCTATCACCAGCCTAATCACTCTCCTTGCACATTGTATCTCCCTCCTCCTCCCCTTTATTTTTGTCTATTTTACATTGTGGATTCTTTGGGCCAAGGATCACATCTTCCCGAATGTTTGTAAGATGCCCAGCACAATGGAGTGCTGTATAAATAAATAAGGCAGGTTTTAGAATAGGCCTAGGCAAATACCTTGGCCCACATTCACCAGTGACGATGTAACTGGTGGTATAAGTTACATGTGGGGTGTAAATACAAGATTTCCATACCCTTACTCTCAGTAGCCAAGCCACTGATGATGATATGGTCCCAAGGTTCAGGACCTTAGTCTACTTATGTACTCTGTTTCTTTGGAAGAAACCCTGGACTCAATAGGACTTATTTCAGTACTATAAAACAGAGCACTGACTTTTTGTACACTGCTTTGAAGAGGTTGTTTTATCTCTGCAGTGTGGAGAGCCTCATGAAATAACAGAAATATGCTGGCCAATGGCTAGTAAGAACAAATTAGGGAGCTGAACGTAGTGATGTGACAAATGCACAGAGCTGACAGGCCACCCACAGTAGAGAAAAATCCTGTTGAGAGGGAGCCTATCTGCAAAACATTTTCCCCATTTATAATATTTCGATGCAATTTTTCACAAGCCACGAACAGTTTTGCACTTACATAGCCTGAAATTGCCGGAGGTGGAAGGCTGTCAGCTGGGATGGGAATTAATTCCCCAAGCTGGAAGAACACAAAATGAAGAGACAAACAAAAACATATACATGAATGAATTATATTTTTTTAAACTGTGCCAAAGGATAATCTTAGTACCCACACTCTCCCCTTAAAGAATATTTACAACAAAACAATTGAAGGAGAAGAGCTGAAAAGCAGGCTACATGATGCAGCAATACCTGCAATCTTCTCCATCCTCCTCGAACACGGATAAACACCTCGCTACTTTCACTCAGGTAGATTAATGTACCTTCTGCCACTAAATGAACCTTTTGCAACATGCTGTCAATATTTCTGAATGTTGTAACCTGTCAAATAACAATGAAACAGAATCAGAAATTGCAGATAAAATTAAGTCTTTCTTTGAACTGGAAATTAGCAGAAGTAGTCATAGAAATGAAAATAGACTTTCTGGACAGTAAATATTTATAAAGCCTGTATTAGCTCATTTCACCCAATTTTGTTTATGTGGCATCCACTTCTTTTGGCCCTTATCATGAAAGGTGGATCTGGATTGGTAGTTGCCTGTTACATTCATTGACTTCATCAACGATGAAGGAGTTTGGGCTTGGGTGTGAAAATAGGAACTCTGACCCCTTAGCAGGAACATAGTACTTCTTATCTGCTCTCTTGCAGGGAGGGGATTATGGTAGCAGGAGTCTGCCAAATTTGCAGTTCAAACAGAGCCTTGTTTATAGGCAGGGCTATTCTACCAGGGGCGGCAGTATGAAGGATGTCAATCAATCTGTGTTGAGTCTCCTGAACCTCCTCCAGTGGGATCTGGGGAGAACCTGCAATTCTTCTCATGAGATCCAGAAATTGTTTTAAATCGTCTGTGTATGGAGGAGGAGGGACAGGAGGCATCACTGCCTCATCAGGTGAGGAGAAGAGCTATTAGTCTAAAGCAAAGCTTCCTCAACAGCCCTTCTCTCTGGATACTCAAAAGATTCCTCCTGGGGAGGCGACTGACATGGAAAAGCTGAATGAGTAGGAGGGTGTTGCCCCTGACACTTCCTGTGAGTTTAGCTAGAAGCTCTGGAGAATTGTTCCCTATATGCAGCCCATACAACCCAGAATGACCAGTGGGGAGGTCCATATGGGGAGGGATGGGGCACCCATGAATACTCATACCAGGGGGAGCCTGGGGCATCCCGTGTACATCTGTGCCTTGAGGATTCCATTATAAAGGGTGTTGAGAGAGGCAGCTTTGGGCAGGTAATTGAGTGAACCTTGAACCGAAATCTGGGAGTCAGAGGAGCTGCCCTCATTGTCGTCCAGATGGGGGAAGCTGGTGGAATTGAGACTGGGAGTCTGTCCATTCAAGAGGGTACCGGAGCATGTGTCTGTGCCAGGGAATGGTGTGGTACCAGCAAGGTACCAAGCGTCTTTCAGCACCCATCAGTAGAGGTGTCTCTAGTGTGTCTGAAATGACCAAGCCCTTAGAGAATCTGAACTTCTGCAGTACCAGAGGAAGCTGTGCAGTTACCTAATGGGCTTCAAAGCTGGAGGCAGGTGGCACTAAGAATGACCTCAATTTCAAGGGTACTGTCTGGTGCTGTGCAGTTTGGGGAACTACTGGCACTGCAGGAGTTATCAACACTGAAGTTGGTACTGGTCTAGTTGATGCAGAATGCTTAGAGTCTCCAGAGGTGCAATCCTGCTTGGATGGTATGAGTCTGGCTTAGATACTGAACACTGAGGGGTACTGTGAGTAGATACCTGCTACTTTCATAGAACCTATGGTACTGGGAGATCAAGGTACCTCAATATTACACTTTTTAGGATGCGAGGTCTCCAAAGTGGCAGGTCTCAGAGGTGGGCTTCCTAGCACTGACTTCTCTGAGGGATCCAGAGCTCCTCTTTTGAGAAGTCTTACAGCTGTCCCCCACAGACTTCTCCTGAGTGGGCTGCAGAGATTGGTGGGACACTCCTTGTAGATCTAGTGTTGAACCTGAGCAAATCCTAGGAATGTCCTTTAAACAGTGGAGGTAGCTAGAGTGGCTGTCACTAACGGGGACAGACTTCTGGCAAGTTAGGCAGTGCTTAAAACTTGGACATCCACACATAACCCAAGGATGAAAAATAACTTCTTTTGAAGAAAGGAGTAATGTCTCAGGGAGGTGAGGTGGGAAAGATGAAAGGTCTCTCCAAAAGAAATCCGCACAAAACTAACCAAAATAAAACAAAGGATGCTAGATACCTAACTAATTACTAAACTAGAGGAAAATCTTGCTCTCAAGGCAGACTAGCAAAGAATTAAGCACCGCAAGATGCTCCATCTCAGGCTGAGGCCATTGAGAAGGAACGGTGGGTGGTTTGTCTATTGCTGTCCTATATACCCTCGGTTCAGGGCATGAGGACAGCTGGGACGTGACTGAGCATTATCAGAAGTCTCTGATCAGAGGCACAGGGGACACATGCACACCTAAAGTGGAGCACCTACAGGGACAATACTTGAAGCTTTTGTCTTAGAAGCAAAGTCTGTTGAAAATATTGACCGGAATTACTGGGTTTTATTCTACTTGGGTACCTAGTTTCCTTGGAAGAAAGACTGGACTCAGTATTGTTTATTCTAATCACATAACATGTTGTCATTTTGCATACTCCTTCAGAGGTACAGATTTGTATCTCCAACATGCAGCACCTCCACTTATTTAGAATCCTATTCATCCTTTTGAATTATTTGCATAAGATGCTACTAATAAGCCACCAAACTGAGCTTTTTCTGAAAACTTATTATATAGAGAAGGGAAGTGATGCAGTAGTGGCCTTTTAATGGAGTGTTTCCATTGACATTCTGGGAATTGACTCATGCTCTGAAAATGGCAAACTTAAGTTTTCTTCTCTTACCAGGTTCCTGGTTCCTGGTAACCCTGGCTCCCCGGGAGGACCTGGTGGCCCTGGAACTGCAGCTGCTAAAATAAAACAAAAATATACTTCATGTCTCTTTTTTGAGAGAAAGAGCTTGAGAAGGTGAGAGGAAATACTTGATAATGTTGTGTAGGATAAAGGTTTTATTGGCATGAGTTTGTGACAACTATAGTACTCACATGCACCGACGTCCTGAGTGAGTGTGTTCTCACAAGCTACAGAAAATCTATTTGCAATGATTTCGGGACTATTTTTCTTGCATCCTTTCATCTGGGTGGATAGTCATCTAAGTCATCCTTTCTCTGATTGTGTGTTCCTGCAAGCTCTTCTGCACGTGTTTAACTTTAAGCATGCAACTAATATTTAAATCAGTGAGACTACTTCCATGCTTGAAGCTAAGCAGGTTTGTGTTTGCAGACTCAAGGACTCAGTTATCCTCTGTACAATCTGCAAGGGACCATAAAATCCCCTAAAAATAACCTAAAATAACTTTTCTTTACAAAAAAGGTTCACAACTTCAAGGTCACCTATCTCATTACTTTTAATGTTTAGAAGAAACTGGTACCACCTATGGGAGAGCTGGGAATCTCTTTTACAATGATATGAACCTTCATTTCTAATATTGTTGGGTTGTGAGAAGTCTTAAACTTGTCACTACTCCAGAACTGAGATTTGTTACCCTGAGCCTTGGGCCAGTGTATTTTGGAGTGACAATTCCACATGTAGGAGAGAAAGGAGGAAATATTTCTCTGGCAGGTTAATCATATATTAGTGGTTGTTTGAAGTTGCTCAGAGGTTTGGAAGGCTACAAATAATCCCTGCGGGCTGTGTGTCAGTGGTTCCCAGTGGGAGCTCAAGGCAGCTCCATCCACTGAAGCTGAGATGAAGGTGTCTGAACTGGAGAATCCATGATCTAGGATGGTCACAAACCACAGTATTAAAAAGATCCTATAGTCAGAGGTAGGAGCCTCCTTGGAAAGGATAAAACAAGTGAGAGAGGAAGGACAAAGAAAGGTTGAGGGGGACCAAGGGAGAGCATGATAGGGGTGATGTGGGGAGGATAAGTGGTGTAGTGGGGAGCACAATTATGCGGAGGGATGGAATGAGGTGGGAAGGAGTAACTTTTATAGTCAAGGGACAGTTTTCCAGATTAATCTGAGTGTCTGGAAGCCTGGCACTCCCAGGCACTCTGGTGACAATTTCACTTATGTTCTCAGCACTTCCCAGAATGCATACAAAGACCAGCAGCAGCTCCCAGATACCCTGCCCCAGCTTATTTGGAAATCTGTAGCTTGCATTTTTTTTCCAAATGCTGGCAACTCTGCAAACGTATGTAACGTGCACAATGTCGGCACATGGTGTTTACAAGCTGAAGGAGAAACGTCATGCAATAATTTTCTCTGACGATTGTCTCTTTGAGAAGATCTGGTGAGGGTAGGTGGCTGCACTTAATACAATGTCCCACTCCTGTTTGTTCATCCACAGCCCCCAGGAAGGTTTACTGAGTGTCTCTGCTATTACACTGGAGGAAGAACAAAAGAAAAGGCACAGAGGAAAGGGCCCAATCCTGCTTCTGCTGACTTCAGTGGGACAGGGATCAGGCCCACAGTGAAGGAAGAGGGGTATAAGTTAATCAAGAAAAAAAAGTTAAAAATTACAAATATGTATTAAAGTCATTAATGTCTTGTTTCTACTATATTCTTGTATCCATCCAGTCTGAACTAGTTTGTGCTAAATGTAACATCATAAAAACATTTTTAAAAGGTAGTTTAAAAAAACCACCTAAGATTCAGAAAGCCATATCACCAGCGCATTAACATGCTCCAGGGCTTGTTTTATTAGTGTATGGTGGCATGTGATGATGGCGTATTAATGGAAGAACAAAGCATCCCCTGTTGCAGTTTAGTGCCATTAACATTTCCAAAATACGTTTTTCATTAAATCTCATGAAACCTTGGAACCATCTTTACAAACTACAGAGTCATCATTCTGGTGCACTTGTGGGTATCTTTTTAGACCAGCTGTTATGTGCCTGTGGCAGGGGACGGAGGCTTGATTCAAAGCCAGCATTCAGTAGTTCAGACTTTTCTGTCTCCCACACTACAGTATGTGGGGAATTTGACACAGCTAACCAGGAGCCTAACTGAAAGGAGACAAACTCATGGCTGGGCTCCATTCAGATTTACTAAATGGACATACATCAGTTTGCTTAATAAAGCAAAGAAGAGGATGCGTAGGAGGGAGACTGAGGTCAGTGGCAGGACAGTCTAGGGACGGAACACACCGAACAATTGTCTGGAACGTTTTGTTTAGTTTGACTGGGTCTTAAGCAATTTTGAGAAGTGCATGATGTGGAGGACATGGTAGCTGCCTGTAATATTTTATGAATATTGTTTATCTCGGGGTGTTTGATATAGTATTTGCTATCTTACTAAGGGTTAATTCAGACAGGAAAGCAGACAAACACTTCTGATAGCCACCCATCTACAGACAGCTGTATTGCAATTCAGAGAGCCAACTGCTTGGAAGTCTATCCCTGATTCCCTGCTGGGCTGCATAAATTGGCGTGACCAGGTTCAGTAAAAGGTCTGCCTCTGAAGAAGGGGTGAGAGACGAGAGGAAAAGGGGTGAATCCCAGCCCCCAGATGCTGGGTTGTCTGGATAAGTTAGGCCTACATAAGCTTTGGGTAAGAAAGATATGTTTGGAGGCTGGTTGTTGTGTTACTAACCCTTTGCTCTTGTTATGCTGTGTTCCATCTGTTGAGACTAAACAATGCTTGGTGGTTTAAAAGGCTGGTTTGGCTCATATTCACACACTAGTTACAGCTCTGAAAGAGAAGAATGGCATGACTCAAGCCCAGTCAGGCCTGCTGAGGAGTCCTAGTCAGTGAACACAGTACAGGACCCAGTCTGGCAGGATACCACCCCAGAATAGATATAAGCGAGCAGACTGTCCTCTGTACATTCAAAGACACTTTAGAGGGGTCAAAAGTTCAACCAGCCCCGAACCATCACACTTGGTTACAGCAATGCATTCTCAACATTCAGGCAATAAAACCCCTAAGGAAGTACTTCCGCAAGTTTGGAGTTACAGAGCTGCAGTCTTAAGTGGTTTACAAAACTCCTCCCTCATGTGTGAATATATGGGCCACATTTTGTCCCTGTGCTAATCTAGTACACTCAAATTCAACAAAGGTGTGAACACTGAAAATGTTTGGGTTTTGCCTATGTTAAAAAATTCTTACAACTGATTTGCTCAGAAGCTGTAGTGCCTCCATGCTTATGAGCTGGAACTTTAAATTTGGCAGAAGGCATCATCCTGGTATCAGAGATGTACCTTTTCTGGCTCTGTGAAAATTTGCCATATTACAAAGCCTATGAAAGTTTCCAGTAGATGTTTGACAAAAAATTCTCCAAATATTCCATTTCCACTGAGCATGCCCTGCCAGTACCGAACTAGCTGACTATGCTCCTGCCCTGGACTGAGCAGAATTTCCCTGAAGTTCCCCCAGAAAACGTATGTAAGCCTGGCTGCTGGGAGCTGCTATGGAACCAGGCAGTGGAATGGAGAGCAGAGTGACCCTCTCTGCTGTGCTCTCCATGTCACCCTCCCCCTGCTGGAGCTCAGGCAGAGTGGAGGAGAAGGAAGCAGCCTGTCTCAAATGCAGAAGAATGTAAGAGCTTCCATGCTGGGTCAGACCATGACCCAACATCCTGTCTCTGACAGTGGCCTGTACCAGAGCTTCAGGGGGAGTGCACAGAACGGAGCAATTATGGAGTAATCCACTCATGTCTTCCACTCCCATTTTTTGGTAACCAGAGGTTTAGGGTGGCCCTGAGCATGGGGCTGTATCCCTGACCATCTTGGATAATAGCCATTGATGGACCTACCCTGCATGAACCTAACCAGTTCTTTTTTTAACCCAGTTATACCTTGGCCATCACAACATCCCATGGCAAGGAGTTCCACATTAGTTGTGCATTGCGTGAAAAAGTACTTCCCCTTGTTTGTATTAAATCTGCTGGCTATGAATTTCAGTTGGTGACCCCTAGTTTTTGTACGTGTGAAAAGATAAATAACACTTTGCTATTGACGTTTCCATACCATGCATGATTTTATAGACTTCCATCATACCGCCCTTTCGTTGTCTCTTTCCTAAACTGAACAGCCCTCATTTTTTAGTCCCTCCTCAGACTGAAGTTGTTCCATCCCCATGATTACCCTTTGCCTTTCTCTGAACCTTTTCCAGTTCCAGCATATCCTTTTTGAGATGCGGTGACCAGAACTGTACACAATATTCAAGGTATGGGCATACCATGGATTTATATAGTGACATTATGATTTTTTTGTCTTATTTTTTATCCCTTTCCTTATAGTTCCTAAAATGCAGATAGTCTTTTTGACCGCTGCTATGCACAGAGAACGATCCAGGGTGACTCCAAGATCTCTTTCTTGGGTGGTAACAGCTGCTTTAGAACCCATCATTGTATAGGTACAGTTGGGATTATTTTTTCCCAGTGCGCATTACTTTGCACTTTAAATGTTGACATTCCTCTGCCATTTTGCTGCCCAGTCACCCAGGTTTGAGAGATCCCTCTGTACCACCCTGTACAGCTCCTTAGTGACCCCACCATTCACCTCTCTCCATTGTGACAACTGACCATTTATTTCCACCCTTTGTTTCTTATCTCTCAACCAGTTAATGATCCACGAGAGGACCTTCCCTCTTATCTCATGGCTACTTAATTTTCTTAAGAGCCTGTGGTGCAGGACCTTGTCAAAGGCTTTCTGAAAATCCAAGTACACAATACCAAGGGGATCATCCTTATCTACATGCTTGTTGACTCCTGCAGATAATTTTAACAGATTAGGGAGGCAGGGCTTTTCTTTACAAAAACTGTGTTGACTCTTCCCCAACAAGTTGTGTTTATCTGTGTCTGATAATTCTGTTGAACAGCAGATGGGGTTACAGGGACAGGGTAGGCAGATGGGTGGGATGGGGACAGGGTAGGCTGTGGGAGACTGTGGCTAGCTAAGATGGGATGCAGGCACGCACATGCACGTGCGCGCACACACACACACACACACACACACACACACACACACACACACAGAGGAAAAAGCAGGTTCAGAGCTCCCTCACCTGAGCCATATATCGCTGGGGGTCCTGGGGGTCCAGGAGGGCCTGGTGGGCCGGGAGGTCCAACTATTCCATACCCTGGAGATCCAGGTAGGCCAGGTAACCCAGGGGGGCCTCTTGGCCCAACAATCGAATCCCCCTTTGGCCCCTGTCAAGGCAGGAGACTATTGTTTAAACACAAAAATGATACACATGCAGCAGCCTGAGTGAGCAATGACTTAAGAACCCTGATCTCAATAGCGAGATCCTGAAGTTAGCCTCCCAAACTCATATTTGGGTGTAATTTAGTCGGTAGTTCTGATTTTCAGAAATGCCGAGCACTCAGAAGTTCTCACTGAAGACAACAGAAAATGGAAATCTTACTATTTAGGTGCCTAAACTATGGATTTAGAGCCTAATTTTTTGCAACGCTTTCTGAAAATCTTGACCCAGGTGTTTGGATCTGCTCCAAGTGTCTGATTTCCCCCCTAATGCTGTACACTATTCACCATGCACCTGAACCTCCTCTGCACAACTAAGGTCACTCCATGTTTGATATACTTAAAATGGTGTCAAGATGGTCTCATGATGCCTGTGAGAAGGTTTTAGCCCCAAGGATACATGACTCATCCTGAGTGCCTCCCGCATTGCAACAATATCCCAGCCTTCTACCCCATTCCTCACCTTGCCCTCTCCCTTTTTTAAAAAAAAACAGACCCTATCTACCTAGCCTCCCAATTTATGACTGCCAGAATAGGGAACCCTGCAATTTGGCAGGGAGCTTCATGATCCCCATGTATCTTCAGCCCCTCCGATCACACCCTTCAGGCCAGCCTGCATATCTGGAACAGGTCGGGGCCATGTGTCTAAAATGACTGGTCATTGTCTGCTGCAGTTGATGTGTCACCCAGTCTCTGCTGTTCTTCAGGCAAAGCATTTCTCTGCCAGACAACAGACTGGTGCAGAGGGGGCAGTTCCCAGTAGAGTCAAGTGGGATAATTCAGGACTCACTGCAGGCAAGGGTCCTATCCTTGCACTACTTCCCAGTTGCCACAGACCTTCCTTCTTTTCTGGCACAGTCATCACAAATGGAACCTAGCAAACCTCATACATTAGCCAATTAACAGGTGCCATCCACCTGGGGATTAGCTGATTTCCCAGGGATTAGCAAAACTGCTTCTAAAGCTGATTTTTATGGTGATTAACACTGGATAAAAAACTAGACAGATTACAAAGCAGCTGAATTTTATAGGAACTGTTCAGACTGATACACATGGGATTTTTCATTAATGTTTTTGGAGCACTGGATGTTAGTTATGTTAGCAAATGTTAGTTAACTAGATGGTCAACATTTTTCAATATGGACACTATATAATTTCTGTACTGATTATTTTGACCTTTATGAGGATATAGCCAGTAACATCATAGGTATCTTAATTTGTGTTATTGGTATTATGAATCTACTTACTGATGTAGCTAATTCAGGCAACAGAGCAAAATGTTAAATCTGTTTTTCTTGGCAACTTAATTACCACACATGATATTAAAATGTGTATATTTAACATTGTGAATTAATCCTATGTGCAAGTCATACTAATTTCATTTGTCTTTATTTTTAAACTTCTAAAATACACATAGCTATACACATTTAGGCATATGTACAGAAATATAAAATCACACATGGTATAGTGTGATTTTACAACCTAGAACGACAGCTTCCAAACAAAACACTCCCCCAGCCATCTTTCAACGAACAAACAAGTAGATCTTGCAGTGTGTAACGAAGGCTCTCTCTGACCAGCTCCAAAGCTGAAGGACTTCTGCTGGAAATGCTGCCACTGGCAGATTACTACATATTTTTATTTTCTTACCCTTTATTGGTCACTGTGCCCAAAAGAGTCATTGTAAATTCATACAGTGTAATGAAAGGTTTCAGAGTAACAGCCGTGTTAGTCTGTATTTGCAAAAAGAAAAGGAGTACTTGTGGCACCTTAGAGACTAACCAATTTATTTGAGCATAAGCTTTCATGAGCTACAGCTCACTTCATCGGATGCATACTGTGGAAAATACAGAAGATGTTTTTATACACACAGACCATGAAAACATGGGTGTTTATCACTACAAAAGGTTTTCTCTCCCCCCACCCCACTCTCCTACTGGTAATAGCTTATCTAAAGTGATCACTCTCCTTACAATGTGTATGATAAACAAGGTGGGCCATTTCCAGCACAAATTCAGGTTTTCTCCCCTCCCTCCCCCCCAACCTCTCTGGTCACTCAATTTCTGATCTCAAAGTGACTATCCTTCAACAAAAAAACTTTGAAAACAGACTCTGAGAGACTGCTGAATTGGAATTAATTTGCAAATTGGATACAATTAACTTAGGCTTGAATAGAGACTGGGAATGGTTGATTCATTATAAAAAGTAACCTATTTCCCCTTGTTTATTCTCCCCCCGTTCCTCAGACGTTCTTGTTAAACCCTGGATTTGTGCTGGAAATGGCCCACCTTGATTATCATACACATTGTAAGGAGAGTGATCACTTTAGATAAGCTATTACCAACAGGAGAGTGGGTTTGGGGGGAGAGTATGTCTTACATACAGTGCTCCTCTTAATACACCCAGAATATTAACCTTTTCTGTAACTGCATCATATTGTTGACTCATATTCAGCCTGTGATCCACTATAACCCTAAGACCCTTTTCAGCAGTACTACCACCGAGCCAATTATTCCTCATTTTGTAGTTGTGCACTGGATGTTTCCTTCCTAAGTGGAGTACTTTGCACTGTCTTTTTTTAAAATGTCATCTTGTTGAAGTCAGATCAATTCTCCAATTTATCAGGGTCATTTTGAATTCTAATCCTTTCCACCAAAGTGCTTGCAACCCCTTCCAGCTTGGTGTTATCCACAAATTTTATAAACAGACTCTCCACTCCATTATCCAAGTTATTAATGAAAATATTGAATAGTACTGGACTCAGGACGGACTCCTGTGGGATCCCATTAGATAGGCCCTCCCAGGTTGACAGTGGACCATTGATAATTACTCCGAGTACATTCTTTCAACTAGTCGTGCACCCATCTTATAGTAATTTCATGTAGACCACATTTCCCTCGTTTGTTTTTTGTGTTTATTTAGTTCTTACTGGAATGAGAAAATGCCCAAGTACATTTCTATTGCAAGAGAGACCACACCACTTACAACTAGTCCTGGTCTTCCAGGAGGTCCAGCGGGTCCAGGAGGCCCTGACATAAAAAATCCTCCACTTGGTTCACCTTTTTCCCCTTTGAAGCCAGTTTCTCCATTGTCTCCTTTCTCACCCTTAGAAGAGAAAGCATTTAAAAAAATTAAGTTGAAACAGGATTGGAACCGGACATTGATCCCGTAAATTTACACTAAAAATCTCAATACAGGATACAGTGATCTTAAAATCTGCTTTTTGACATCACTCCCTTCCCCAATGACATATAAAAGAAACAAATAATTTATTTCCCTATGCTGCCTGCAAGGGCAGGACTTCTCCCACAGAGAGAGGAGAAAATTAGGTAGGGAAAATTGTGTTTATTGTAGTTCTCCTTCTGCTATCCTCCAAAACAAGATTCCATACTGCAATTATACCTTCATCCACCAGAAAGCTGGAGGCAAAAGTCACAGGAGGTGCAAAAAGCCGGGCTACACCCCCTTTCCTTTGGTCCCTGAAAAAGCAGACTACAGATGTCACAAAAACAGGGCTGATATTTAAAGATGTGTAGGAAAGCAAGGATTACTGTAGACGGGTAGAGAGAAAGTGAAGGAGGTAGGATGGGAGAAGAGATGACACACAAAATATTGGCACGTGATTTTCTCTTGTACTTCTCTTCTCCCATCCTACAGAGAAGATCATCAGTGAGTCCGAGAGAAGGAATGAGAAGAGGAGCCTTGAAATACAGAGTTGTTGTTCTCCCTGGCCTGCTGCATAAGAACCACATCAACAGAAGTTCCAGTCTCTCATTATTTTCTTTCTGTAGTTCTGTAAGATGCTTGTTTTCTCTCTACCCTCCTCTTGGTCTTCCTTATTTCTTCCTTCTGAGAAACAAGATTGTAAATAGAAGCAGCAGAAGACTGAGCAAGAATTACTCAATCCCAGGACAGGTGGCAAAACAGACTCAAGAAGAGGGGTGAGGAGCCTGGTTCTGTATAGCTTTTGTGATTGACAGATTTTCCCTCTTGCTTCCTGGTAAATGGAGTTGTAAAGCTTGCTGTATGGAATCTCGTTCTGTAGATGGGGGGACAAATGCCAAAACAGCACTTTATAGATGAAAGCATCTGTTTAAGGTGGAGATATTATTCTGTTAAATCAAATAAACCACATCCTATCCAAGGGGAAAATTTCTCTCTTTGAGTTGATGCAGGCTACACATTACACCAAAGAAAATATAAATGGTTGAGCAGGAAGAAAATCTGATAAACAATCTTTCAAGGGGTTTGGTTATACCATTACATTACATTTTGATTTAATGTCTTCTGGAGATATCACTATGCAATATTCTGTTTACATTACACTAGAAATCTTATTTTGATATAAGACAGGATATAATAGCTCTAATTCAGTTAGAGCAAAATAAAAGCATTTAAAATTAATATTCCATTCATATTCAATTCCAACACTTAAAGTAATCCATAGTGGGAGGACAGACGACTTCTGAAACAAGGCTGTCTGGGTCAGATGGTTTTCCTTAATTAGCCATTTTGGAGAACAAATAAAGGGAGACAGAACTATTGGCTCCCAACAGATCCTTTATTTTATTAAGTCTGTAAAATGATTTGTACTGGCTCCATCCCCTTTCCTGCAGTCACTGAAAAAGAAGACTTCAAATTTCACAAAAGTAGAGCAGATATTTGAAGGTGTGTAGAAGAGCAAGGGTTACTGCCTATGGGAGGAGAGAAAGGGAAGGAGGTAGGATGGAAGAAGAGACAACACAGAATTATCAGCACTGACTTTTCCTAGTACTTCTCCTATCCCACAGAGAAAACCATCAGCTAGTCTGGGAGAAGGAATAACGGGAAGTCTGTACAAAAACTGATTGTTCATGTATTAAATGTAGCTAAATTTGCTCCAACAGTCTTTTTGAAAGCAAAAGTTCTCTCACTCCATTGTTGGTATGAAAGAGTTTGAGAAATATAGAGGAGATTTAAAGTAGATAATGACAAAGTATGATTCATTTTAATACAATTTGTGAAAAGAAAATACTTAGTAGTAAAACCTAGATAATATTTTGTATGTTAGTAACGTCCTTTGTTTACATTTAGTATATTATATAGTATATGATAACTTGTTTATTCACCTATTAATTTGAATAATTGCATAATACATCAATTTGTAATTTCTGGTATAAATCAATTATTGTGGGTATTCCACCTTATATGTTAATATTTGTCTTATATTTAATGCATGTTAAAATATAGGGTTAAAAGTTCCATTCAGCCTTAAGATACAAATGGGAAGTAATTACCTTCATGCTATTAACAAAGTGGTTGAAATATGGTGAAGGCAGAGGAGGACCTGAAAAATCAAATACATTATTTTAGTGCAAAAATCATCTGTACTTTCCATTTAGATGGGCTAAATTATCCATAATTTCCATTTTAGAAGGCCATTATCTGTATTATTCTAGAAGTTTAAAATATAACTCTTCTACATAATCATCTTGACCTTTTTAATGCGGCAAACATTTGTTTCCTCTCTGTTTTACTGTAGCAAAAGCCAACATATGGTCTGTATGCCAGCATCTTTGATGGGCTGGTGTCAGTGGGATTGTGTTTATGCTCTGGTGATGGTTAGATAACCTGAGGCTACAGAGTCAGTATTTTGTTTTTCATGCTCTCGCTCTGCTGTTTTTGTGTAGGTTTGAGAAATAACTTTTTTTTTTTACAGTGCTCAACAGCAACATGATGGACTTGTCTCAAAGAGATACTTAGAATTCCCTGATGTATTGTAATCAGTTTAAATTAGGGCTAACAGTTTAGAAGATTAATTGAATTCAAACAAATTGCAGGGAAGTGTATTCAATCAAATCCTAATGGAAAATATGGCACCATCTAGTTATTCATTCATACATTAAAATATACCGCACTTCAAAAACGCAGTAAAAGTACCTCTCCGGATCTCTTTTGAGAAAAGGCTTAACAACTACTCGTGTGAGGGAAGCTGGCACCTTGTTTTCCAATGAGGAAGCACTAATGTTCTCTGCTAAACATACACCGAATACAAAATCAATACTCTGCTTGATTTTAACACCCAGGGGACCGACACAAAGTCCACTGAAGTAAATTGAAAGGCTCCCATAGACTTCTGTGGGCTTTGGATCAGGCACGATGAGAGCTATTGGGTTCCACAGCGCATTTGGAATTTCAGTGAGACAAAGTCAAATTCATTCATGTATCAGAGGGGTAGCTGTGTTAGTTTGTATCCACAAAAACAATGAGGAGTCCAGTGGCACCTTAAAGACTAACAGATTTATTTGGGCATAAACTTTCGTGGGTAAAAGACCCACTGTGATATTGCACCCCATAATGCTTTATGGAAATATGCTTATGAATGTATAATGATGTAACTAGAATATGTTTTATGCTACATATGCCATGTAACATATCTCTGCAAAGATTATGATCTATTGAATATATTCATCCTATTTGTATGCATGTGTCATTTTTGTATTCAAAGTTATGAATATTGGCTGTGTACTTGTTTGAGTTTAAGTAGCCTTCATAAAGCATTTGGTCAGCTTCTTGAGAAAGGAATGTGCAAATTAAGTGCCCAGTCAAGAAAGACTTAACTGACAATGGATCTTGGAAGACTCCAATCCACATGAGAAGTCTACCTGAGGATGTTCAAGGTAGCATGTAAACAATAGCTGCCACTTGTAAGGAACTGAGTCGTGCATGGACATGTGACTTGCCCATGTGACTCCAAAACTCCACCTTGTAGCTGGGATTCTACTCGGGGAGGGGTGTCCACCCATAAGAGGAAATCTATTTAAACCCCTGGAAACCCCTCCATTTTGTCTTCAGCTGGCTCAAGAGATATCCTTTGGGGGTAGAGAGGCTATCTGAAAGACACTGGAACAGAGAACAGTAACCACGGGGGTGTGAGTGATTGCTGGACCCAGACTAGAAGGAGGCTAGTCTGTAAAAGAGGCTTATTGGAACATCTCTGAGGGTGAGATTTTATCTGTATTCAGCTTCTTACTGCATTAGGCATAGGCTTGGGTGTTTTATTTTATTTTACTTGGTAATTCACTTTGTTCTGTCTGTTATTACTTGGAACCACTTAAATCCTACTTCTTGTATTTAATAAAATCACTTTTTACTTATTAATTAACCCAGAGTATGTACTAATACCTGGGGGAGGAGGGGGAGCAAACAGCTGTGCATATCTCTCTAACAGTGTTATAGAGGGCGAACAATTTATGAGTTTATCCCGTATAAGCTTTATACAGGGTAAAACTGATTTATTTGGGGTTTGGACCCCATTGGGAGCTGGGCATCTGAGTGTTGGAGACAGGAACACTTCTTAAGCTGTTTTCAGTTAAGCCTGCAGTTGTTGGGGGATGTAATTCAGACCTGGGTCTGGGTTTGCAGCAGACTAGTGGGTTTGGCTCAAACCAGGCAGGGCACGGAAGTCCCAAGCTACCAGGGGAAAAAGACTCAGGGGTAGTCTCAGCACATCAGTTGACAGTTCCCAAGGGGTATTCTGTGATCCAACCCGTCACACCCACTTCTTCAGATGCATGGAGTGAAAACAGAAGTGAAAAACAGAAGTGAAAAAAGAAGTGGGTTTTTTACCCACGAAAGCTTATGGAGAAATAAATCTGTCAGTCTTGTTGTTTTTTGTAAATTCATTCATATCATATAGATGTAGCTTTTGTCCCCTCCAAACATGTATCTGCAAGTATGAAGGCAGCCAGACTGGAATTCACAAACAAAATCTATTGGATTAAGTTAGACAGAAATTTTTTCACAACATTTCTGAGCAAACAAAGCCATGATTCACCGTGCGCTTGTCATGACTGGAGCTCTGAAGATGCTACAGTGGAAGAGCTACAATTGTCTGTGCCATTGCTACAGCTTTGAAAATTCTCTGTGCTGCAACTGAGCTAACTCACAGCACGAGTTCCACCATCATCACTCTTAGCTCTGGTCTACACTATGAGTTTAGGTCAAATTTACCAGCGTTAGGTCGATTTAACCCTGAACCCATCCACACGACCAAGCCGGTTTTGTCGACTTAAAGGGCTCTTAAAATTGATTTCTGTACTCCGCCCCGGTGAGGGGTTTAGTGCTAAAATCAACTACGAATTTGGGGTAGTGTGGATGCAATTTGACGGTATTGGCCTCTGGGAGCTACCCCAGAGTGCTCCATTGTGACAGCTCTGGACAGCACTTTCAATTCAGATGCACTGGCAAGGTAGACATGAAAAGCCCTGGGAACGTTTGAATTTCATTTCCTGTTTGGCCAGCGTGGCGAGCTGATCAGCACAGGTGACCATGGAGTCCCAGAATCGCAAAAGAGCTTCAGCATGGACCGAACAGGAGGTACTGGATCTGATCGCTGTATCGGGAGAAGAATCCATGCAGGCAGAACTCCGTTCCAAAAGACGAAATGCCAATATATTTGCCAAAATCTCCAAGGGCACGATGGACAGAGGCTACAACAGGGACACACAGCAGTGCCGCGTGAAAGTTAAGGAGCTGAGGCAAGCCTACCAAAAAACAAAGGATGCAAATGGTTGCTCCGGGTCAGAGCCCCAGACCTGCCGCTTCTATGATGAGCTGCATGCAATTCTAGGGAGGGCCCCTACCACTACCCCACCACTGTCTGTGGACACCTGCAACGGGAGAGTCACCACTGTCTGTGGACACCTGCAACGGGGATGAGGAAGAGGAGGAGGAGGAGGTTGAAGATAGTGCACAGCAGGCAAGCGGAAATCCCTTCTCCCTAGCAGCCAGGAACATTCATCACCCTGGAGCCAATACCCTCCCAAGGAGGGCTCCTGGACCATGAAGCCGGAGAAGGCACCTCTGGTGAATGTACCTTTGTAAATATAATACAGGGTTTAAAAGCAAGTGTGTTTAATGATTAATTTGCCCTGAAGACTTAGGATTCATTTGCGGCCAGTATAGCTACTGGAAAAGTCTCTTAATGTGTCTGGGGATGGAGCGGAAATCCTCCAGGGACATCTCCATGATGGTCTCCTGAGGTACTCTAAAAGCCTTTGCCACGCGGTAGGGGGAGGCTCGTTCATGCTGAGCTGTTCGCGTTTGGCTGAGAGGGATCTTCCCTGACACTAGCCACGCGGTGGTCGTGAAGCACATGTGCTATTAAAATGTGAATCGCTTGATTCAGTGTGAAATAGTCTTCCTTTTGTTCTCTAAAATGTAACTTTTTAAACACTACTCTCCCTTTTTTTCTCCCGCAGCTGCAAATGTTTCTACGCTCCCCATATCATCTCTGTGCCAGAGGCTAGCGCAGATTAGAAGGCAAAAAAACCCCACATTCACGATGACATGTTCTCAGAGCTCATGCAGTCCTCCTGCACTGAAAGAGCTCAGCAGAATGCGTGGAAGCAAACAATGGCAGAGTCCAGGAAAGCGTTAAATGAATGCGATGAGAAGAGGGAGGAGCATGCTGAGAGGATGCAAGAAGGATGCAAGAACTGACACGCTCCAGTTTGGTCCCCCAACTGGATGCAGTGCTGAGCCTAATGGGGGAGCAAACTGACATGCTCAGGTGTCTGGTGTAGCTGCAGGAAAGGCAGCAGGAGCACAGACCGCCACTGCAGCCCCTGTATAACCGCCTGCCCTCCTTCCCAAGTTCCATATCCTCCTCACCCAGATGCCCAAGAATGCGAGGGGGGGGGGAAGCTACGGGCACCCAGCCACTCCACCCCAATGGATTGCCCTAGCAACAAAAGGCTGGCATTCAATAAGTTTTGAACTGTAGTGTGGCCTTGTCCTTCCCTCCTCCCCTCATCCACCACTCCACCCAGTGCTTCCCTCCTCACCCATCCCACCTGGGCTACCTTGCGAGTTTTCCTCCTATTTGTGGGATGAATTAATAAAGAATGCATAATTTTGAAACAAAGACTTTATTGCCTCTGAAAGCAGTGATCGAAGGGGGGAGGTTGGCTTACCAGGAAGTAGAGTCAACCAAGGGGGCAGGTTTTCATCAAGGAGAAACAAACAGAACTGTCACACCGTAGCCTGGCCAGTCATGAAACTGGTTTTCAAAGCTTCTCTAATGCGCAGGGCGCCCAGCTGTGCTCTTCTAATCCCCCTGGTGTCTGGCTGTGTATAATCGGCCTCCACATGATTTGCCTCAACATTCCACCCAGCCATAAACATCTCCCCCTTACTTTCACAGATATTGTGGAGCACACAGCAAGCAGCAATAACAATGGGAATATTGGTTTCGCTGAGGTCTAACCTAGTCTGTAAACTGTACCAGCGAGCTTTTAAATGTCCAAATGCACATTCTACCACCATTCCGCACTTGCTCAGCCTATAGTTGAACTGCTCCAGGGTGCCTGTGTACGGCTTCATGAGCCATGGCATTAAGGGGTAGGCTGGGTTCCCAAGGATAACTATAGGCATTTCAACATCCCCAATGGTAATTTTCTCGTCTGGGAAGTAAGTTCCTTCCTGCAGCTGTTCAAACAGACCAGAGTTCCTGAAGATGCGAGCGTCATGCACCTTTCTCGGCCATCGCACGTTGATGTCGGTGAAACATCCGTTGTGATCCACCAGTGGTTGCAGCACCATTGAAAAGTACCCCTTGCGGTTTATCTACTGGCTGTCAAGGTGGTCCGGTCCCAAGATAGGGATATGCATTCCGTCTGTCGCCCCACCACAGTTAGGGAACCCCATTGCAGCAAAACCAGTCACTATGACTTGCACATTTTCCAGAGTCACTACCTTTGATAGCAGCAGCTCAGTGATTGTGTTGGCTGCTTGGATCACAGCAGCCCCCACAGTAGATTTACCCATTCCAAATTGATTACCGACTGACTGGTAGCTGTCTGGCGTTGCAAGCTTCCCGAGGGCTATCGCCACTCGCTTCTCAACTGTGAGGGCTGCTCTTATCTTGGTATTCTTATGCTTCAGGGCAGGGGAAAGCAAGTCACAAAGTTCCATGAAAGTGCCGTTACACATGCAAAAGTTTCGCAGCCACTGGGAATCATCCCAGACCTGCAACACTATGCGGTCCCACCAGTCTGTGCTTGTTTCCCGGGCCCAGAATTGGCGTTCCATGGCATGAACCTGCCCCATTACCACAAACTGCCAGGGCCCATGCTTTGAGAGAAGTCTGTGTCCATGTCCTCCTCACTATCGTGATTGCGCTGTTGTCGCCTCCTCGCCTGCTTGTGCAGGTTCTGCACATACTGCTGATAATGCACACAATGCTCACAACAGCAGTGGTGAGCTGAGTGGGCTCCATGCTTGCTGTGGTATGGCGTCTGCAGGAAAGCAGAGTTGCATCGGAAGCGGTGTATGGCTACAGATGCCACGAGAATAGATATTTATACAGAACGACGAGAGGAACTGCGATGTGGATTCATGGCGCCAGGAGAGCAGAGTTGCAGCAGAAGTGGTGGCTGACGACGGTTAGCAGACCTACTGCACCGTCTGCTGACAGCAGTATGGTGTCTGCACGGAAAAAAGGCGCAAAACGATTGTCTGCCATTGCTTTCACGGAGGGAGGGGCGATTAATGACATGTACCCAAAACCACCCGCGACAATGTTTTTACCCCATCAGGCATTGGGAGCTCAACCCAGAATTCCAATGGGCAGCGGAGACTGCGGGAACTGTGGGATAGCTACCTACAGTGCAGCGCTCCGAAAGTCGATGCTAGCCACGATACTGTGGACGCACTCTGCTGACTTAATGTGCTTAGTGGGGACACACACAATTGACTGTATAAAATCGCTTCCTAAAAATTGAATTCTATAAATTCGACCTAATTTCGTAGTGGAGACATACCCTTAAACTCTACCTCATGCACTTCATCTGTCACACCAATATGACCTCTAAGGATGACTTATAGGGAGAGGATACTTAGGCTGATATAATGATCAAGAACAAAAAGTGATGGTAATGTTCTACTAGGGCAACAACAGAATGGGCCACCAACTGTGTGGCGCTTTCCTTTAGCAAAATCTGAAACCCAACAGGGTCAATCAGATTCTCTACGCAGACTAAGTAAATAGACCTCTGTTCTTTAGAGAAAAAAGATGAACTCTGTCTTCAGACTAGAGGAAGTGATATCCTGACCATAATGAAGTAAACCCCCCTTTATCTCCATTGAGAGTCCAAAACCACATCACAAGTGTGTGGAATATGATATCATCATGATTGTCAGTCATCGGCACTTGCAAAACAATAATGAATTTAATAAAATGTGGGTGTGAGAAGCAGTGTGAGCATGGTAGCTCATAAAACAGGATTTTTTCTTAGTTTTCCTTTGAAGTACCCAGTTCCTGCATTTTAAACCTAGCTGGTGTTTGGGGAGCCCCTCCAAAAATACTTTTTAGAAGCATCTGATACAGATCAGCAGAAAGATTAGTGCGAAGGGCAAAAAGTCAAAAGAGAAGTTTAGTATGAAGAGCTGCACTCTGGAAGATAACTGTAAACTTATTTTAAGTCACAAAACTAAAGCTCTGGATTGAAGGCCTGAAATATTGTAAGTACCACACATGAAAATATGTATTAATTGTTATAGTGCTCCTTTTATGTTTCACTATTTCTAATGTCCATCAATACAACTTTGCCATTTTTTGATTTTTTTTCTAACTAGCTAGTAATTAAAACTTGCACAAACAGGAAGAATTTATGAAATACAACAGCAACCTTGGCTGAAAAGGTTCACCTATGAGCCCCAGACGAAGACCACATTGTTTGTACAGTATGTGGCACATAGAACAAAATGACACTCCCTGCCCCAAGAGGCTTACAACAGTCTAACTCACCTAATGTATATGTATTAGCTATGTATATCAAATTCTCCCATAAAAACTAAATCCTCAGTGGGCAACTCCTGTTAGGATGTTTCCAGGCCCCATTAACTGCTATCAGTGTCAATAGTTTCGATAATCAAGACAAATAAACGTTTGTACTGAACACAGATGTCAATTATTATGTGGCACTAGACTTCATCAGAATTGGCTGACAATGCCAGGCGACTAAAAGGACTTGGTGTCCTTCAGAACAGTGTAACACATTGTGACAAGCCAGATAGTTCCAAACATTTATTTGAAGAAAAAAAATCACAAATCAGATGATGTTTCCCATAATATTATAGGGTTTATTGATTTATACCCAAATTCAGCAAGGAATCTAAGTACATGCCTAACTTCAAACAGCTGTGCGACTATGCCAGTGATTAAAGTTAGCAATGTACTTAAGTACTCTGCGGAATCAGGGCCTTAATAAACTGTGATTAATTTAAACACCTGGTTTGGTACAGGAAATAAATACGACTTAAAATGTATTAGACATTTTGTATTTCTTAAAATAAACCCACTTGAAAAGCACATATAGTGCTCTACAATCATATTCATAATACCTGGTAGTCCAGGTGAGCCTCTCTCTCCTTTTTCACCTTTTAAGCCTGGTGGGCCATGCAGTCCCCAGGAGCCTGGCTCGCCTTTTATACCTGCCATAAAAATATTGCCAAAAAATGAAATGCATTCTTAGCAAATGAGAGTTATTGCAAAGTATAATTTTCAAATATGGTGCAACAGATACTGTGTTAGTGATGGACAAACCACAAAAGTTCTGGGAAAGGATTCTAAACACAAGGCTGTTTATTCAAACTTAGAGGCTCTTTCCCCTTGTTACGAGCTTCTCCAGCTTTCCCCATAAATGTTTAATAGCAACTGATGCCTTCTCCCTTCCCATGACATTTCAAAAGGACTGCCATTTCCTCTTTGCCTCAAGAACCTGAAATAACTCCTCTGCAAGGCTGTCTCTGTCTTCAGATCTCTCCCCCGCTTGAGTGACCCGGGCCTGCCTGAAGTAAACCCGAGCCAGAGAGCGCCCAAGCTGAGATACCTTCTTGATGTAGTCTTGATGTAGGATTGGTCCTGCTTTGAGCAGGCAGTTGGACTAGATGACCTCCTGAGGTCCCTTCCAACCCTGATATTCTAGGATTCCATCCTAAGAGTACTGTAGAGAAAGCACTATCAAAGGGTAGAGGTGTATTTCCAGCAGGCTTAATCACTCTGGAACTTGAATTTCTTATCACAGAGCAATAAATTATGACTTCTTTTGAGGCCAACAAAACTATTTATAATTTATTGCCCATGATAAGTGAGTGTGACTAATGGAAAACAACAACAACAATATTCTTTCAGAGAATATAAAGATTTAGCAAGATTTCCTTACCAGGTGGGGCAGGGGAGTGTGTGGGGGAGGGGGAAGACGTGCACCCAAATCAATTTTGAATTTACATCCTCTTTTCCATGTATTTGCTCCCCACCTCCAGTTTCAAGGGCAGTTCTGCTCTGTCAGGTGACTAGGTAAACATGGCACTCTTCTTACTCAATGGATCTGATACCTGTGGGTGACATTCACTCCCACATAATTGGACTTTTCAAGCTTGATTCCCCACTACAGTGCCCCTAGTACAGTCATTTACACCTGAGCAAAGTGGGTGTCAAATAACTCCATTTTCATGTGGTTGCATTTTACAGCTACTTTGCCAGGTGTAAATGGCTAAACAGGTGCAAAGTGCAGAGTTCCTATGCTGAGTGACAGGCAGGAGGTATGGCAGTGAAGTTCACTCGTGAAATCCAGGGATAAGGCATGGGGATACACGGCAGTCCTCTCTATGGCCACTCTTCACAGTTCCAGTTTATGAGCTGGAGTGGCCGTTGAAACCCTACACTCCAGTTGTGTAGTGTATCAGTGCCACTGGATTCATATTAACACAGATCCCATGGCCTCTTTTATAATTTACACACATTGCATCTGTATCTAAGGCTGGTGCAGAAACCACCTCTGTGTTGCTTGGGCCCTGCCTGCATGGCTGCACCAATGCCCTCTTCCCATGCACACCCAGAGTAGTGTTTAATGGGGATTGAGGAATCGTTGCAGGGGCTGGTGAGGAAAATGTATCCCAATGCCTTCCCTTTATGGGAATATTCATCCCCTTGAGACGGTCTGCGGGGAGAGTGGCTCTCAGCCTTTGGGGGTTTATATTATGATTTGGACCAATTTTAATGTCTATTGGACACAATTAATGGACTATTGGCCACAATTGGGCACAATTAATGGCTATTTTTAGTTACACATATGGTGTGCAAGATTTAAAGATCAGATTAGCAATACAAAATGCCATGGGGGACAAGAGTTGAGGCTCTTTTTGGGAGCCGAGATGGAAGGGATGGGAACTGACTCAGTGGAATGTTTAACAGTTCTCCAAGTACAAGGCCCTGCTCTGCTGCCAAGAGGGAGTAGGGCCAGCAATGTGGCTGGAAGGGGCGTAGGCCCAGAGACTAAAGACTGTTGCATGGTTTCCTGTTCATTGCTGGACTCTACAGGTTTGGCATTCCTTCCTCCTCCATTATCCCTGAAATCCCTCTCCACTAAGGGGGAGCAATTAAAGGAATCCACTACCTGTGATGCTTGCAGAGCTTCCTGGCCTAATGTCGCCCTCCCAAGGGCATTTCTGCCGGAGGGTGAGATATGTCCCATTCCCTCCCTGTCAATTTGTCTCCCTTCACCATTGTTTCTCTCCCTGAGGATGTCTACATTGTATAGACACAGCCAAGCTAGCTTTGATTTAGTTAGCTCAAATAATAATAGCCGTGAAGCTGTGGCAGCAACATGTTAGCTGCTCAAGTACATACCTAGGGTCCCACATGAGATTGTATGACCTGGCCCATGCTGCTGTGGATTCACGGCTATTGTTATTCAAGCTAGCTAGATCAAAGTTAGCTAAGGTATGGCTACACCTGCTGCAGTCACACTTCTGTTTGCAGTGTAGACGTACCCTCTGTCACTTTTCTCTCTCTCTGCGCCTTGGAAAATTATCTTCTCTTCAATAGCTCTCACCTCATCCTCCTACAGAGTGAAGGGAAGGGGATAATTTCTTCTGTCTCCTCAGAAAGGTTCAAACACTCTTTCCCTTGCAAGTGAAAGAGGTTTTGGTGGTTTGATCTCTCCTTTTCAAAAATCTCTTCAGGAGTAATTTGCAATGATTCCTGCTCTAAGGAGGGGTTGATCCTGTCTATGATATTTACTTTGGCCCAGATCCACAAAGGGACTTAGGTGTTGCCACACCTAACTTTTAGGTGCTTAGAAAAGTCACAGGAAAAACACTGCAATCCACAAAGCTTGAGGCCATGTCTACACATACATTGCTGCAGCTGCTCCGATACAGCTGTGCTGCTGCAGCGCATCTGGTGAAGACTGTCTATGCCGACAGGAGAGAGAGCAGCATAAGCTATGTCAGCTGGAGAAGTTCTCCCACGGACACAGTGCTGGGCACACTACCACTTATGGCGGTGTAACTTATGGCGTTTAGGGAGGTGGAATATTCACACCCCTGAGCGACATAAGTTTTGCCGACATAGGCAGTAGTGTAGAAATAGCCCGAGCTAGGTGTCTGTGTTCCCAATATACTGAATGGGGAGAGACAGACACTTCAAACAGCGATCCACAAATCCAGCAGGCTAGGTGGGGAGCTGCTTCAGCTAGCCAGTGGGAGATGCTGACCAGAGGGATATGTGCTGAGTCCCTCCCTCTCATGGAGATAGATACACCTTGGTTCAAATGCCCCCTCTGCCTGTGAGTTCTCTAACCACAAGGCTATGAACTATTCTGATATGGGGTTCCTTCAATCTCTCCTATTGAAGTTGTTCCACTTTAATTAAATAATTAAATATTAATTGGCCCAGAGATAGCATTAGAATAACTAGAGCCCAGTGGTGAGGGCACATACCTGAGAGGTGGCAGGTCTCTGTTCAAATCCCTTCTCACCCTCAGGAAGAGGGTGGGACTTGAACTGGGGGTCTCCCACATCCTGGATAAGTACTCTGACCCCTGGGCCAAGGGTTATAAGAAAGGTCCTTTCCCCCTCTCCTCCCACACCCAGCTGTGGGGGAGGAGAAGGAGGAACTCACTTGAGGGGCCTGATCCGGCAGACATGATCAGAGGTTGCCCACATGTGACTTAGGAGACCCAACACCTCTCTTCGTCCAGTATGTGGATCGCTCCCAGGCTTAGGTGGGAGATAGGTGCCTAGAGTGAGACAGCAGTGGGTATGCCCAGAGGCAAAAAACTTAGATGTCGAGTGAGTTCAGGCACCTTCGGGATCTGGTGGCAGCTGAGTGGGAGTTCTATGGCTCAGAGTGGTGCCTAAAATCCGGACTTAGGTACCTAAGTACCTTCATGGATTGCACCGTTGACGACCAAGCAATGGGACTGGAGCTCTGATCATAGGTAGGAGCTTCCCACTCTGACTGGCTGACCCAAGGGAATGTTCTGTGCCGTTCAGAATACACACACAGTCACCTGTGAGAGCAGTGGGACCAGCATTCATCACGCAGGAGTTGGGGCTCTTCTGGACTGGCTGAATTGGGAATCAACCGATCCAGTTTTCTTCCCATAGGAGTAATTTCAGGCTACCCTTCGAGTTTGCTGTTGAGATGTGTTCCCAGAGCACAGGAGCACTGATTGTGTGACTGCATATTCCATACAGTTCTATAGCCGACTATGACAGAGAACACATAACAATGGGACCGCAGCCTCACCCCACATTGCCACATCTGTGTGTCTTATACCTGGCCAAGAGATACCAGCTCTGAGAGAAAGGATAGTTCAGTCCCACGGCTCATTCACTCCTTGGCCTCTATGCTGAACACTGCCAACACAGTGCTAATTTGTACCAACAGTTTTGGTGGGTTTTGGGATGTGGACAGTAGTTTAATAAGAACATGATTGAAACCACCAAATCATT
Source organism: Chelonia mydas (assembly GCF_015237465.2). Taxonomy (NCBI): domain Eukaryota; kingdom Metazoa; phylum Chordata; order Testudines; family Cheloniidae; genus Chelonia; species Chelonia mydas. The sequence goes on from NC_057850.1 coordinate 151,312,076, forward strand.
TCTTATAGTGTAGGTCGCCTAATAGCCAAGAGATGTAGTGACCAAAAGTCTCAGCCAACTAGGGTCATATTTGATCCAATACAAGTCTACAAGAAGTAAAAAAACCCAATAGTTTACCATGAATGTTAGCATCTTGGTTTCCAGGAAGAGCAGTGCCAACCTACACATAAAGAAATATATTCAGATTATTATCTATACAAATTAACTTATATTTATACAGCACTTAGCATAAAAGGGCCCTGATTTTGGCTAGAGCTTTTGTGTGTTACCACAGTACATATAATTAATAGCTTAAGCTGTATTAGTCAACTTGCCAATGTCCAAATATTAGCCAGTTAAGACTTACTCAGTATTGTGCGTTCTTCAGCATGCAGCATGCTTTCACAGGGATGTAAAACATGCATTTTTGCAACATCAACCAAATTCTGCTTTCAATTATGCTAGTATAAATCCAGGGTAACTCAATTCAAGTCCCTAGAATTACTCTGGATTTACATCAGTGCAATTGAGAGCAGAATTTGATTTTTAAGATAACAGATTGTGGCTGCAGTGCTTTTCATCAACTATTAACACAAATCAATGGATGTTTATCTGCAGCTTCCACGTGCATAACAAGCACTCAAGAGAAAGGAAAGTGTGATCCAAGCATGAGACGGGGAGCCAGGAATTCCCTAATTTTATTCCTGGCTCTGACCCTAATTCCTGCTGTGGTCTTGAGTGTGTCACAAACTTATTGCCTGACTGTAAAACAGGGACAAAATAACCTACCTCCTAAAGATATTGAGAGGATTAATTAATGTTGGTACAATGCTGTCAATGGATAAAACATTACATAATGCTAATTATAACTATTAATATGAATTGCACCCTATTCACATATTAAACATTCCACCGTGCAGCTGCTGCATGAAAAGATCCAGTCCTGCAACACTCACTGTTAGGAGTGAACTTCAGTGGGTCTGTTTGCATGAGGAATGCTTGCAGGATTCAGTCCATAGATCCTTATGAATACTCACTTATACAGATGTGTAGAGCGGAGTATTTGTATGTACAAACTGGGACAGTTTTATGTCATTCACAAATGCAGGGCAAAGCTATCCTGAATATTAAGATGCACGGAGAGGCACTTAGAACCACACATTTCTTTTATCTGGGCAGTCATTAGTGCAATTAAAATATTTTCAGAGCTCTTGTTACCGTTCACTGATTTTTAACCTCTGTGTGAATGAACTATTCTTGCTCTCTAAGTGGGTTTATGTCATTTTAATGGTTGCACAGAAAATAATTGCAAGGCATTGGTGAGAAAGTTGGCAAATCCATAGAGCAATTCCTAGCAGATCTAGTGACAATAATTTCTTATAATAAAGTTATTCATAAAATGGAGAATTTATAGATGGATTGAAAGGAGATAAGAATAAAATTCCTAAAACAAGTAGTTAAAGCCTCATAGAAACATAAAAACATCTTGTGGTCATTATTCTGTGTCTGAGTTCATAAGTAAAGTTAATATGGAAAGATTTATAAAACCAGTAAATATATTTTTCTTTAAAGGCGGGAGAGAGATTATTTTCTTATTTTATTCTTATTGATACTGATTCTCATTGTATTTATACCAGTATAGATCCGCAGTCTCTCCTCCAAAATCAACATAAGTAAACTGGGGTAAGTGAAATGAGAACTGGACCCACTGTATAGTGTTGAGTTATAATATGATGTACAGTAGCAGATGAATGATGCAGCTCTCCTGCACATCAGGCTGATGGGGGAAGCATAATGGCTCTCTAACAATATGTCTATTCTGCAGTTAAACACCTGTATCAACGGACTCGGGCCTATGTCAGCTGACTCGGGCTTGTAGGGCTTGGACTATGGGTCTGTTTAATTGCAGTGTAGATGTTTGGGCTCAGGCTGGAGCCCAGGCTCTGGAACTCCAGGATGGGGGAGGGTCCCAGAGCCCCAGTGTGAATGTCTACACCTCAATTAAATAGCCCAAGCCCTGTGAGCAGAGTCAGCTGATACAAGTCAGCCACTTGTGTTTAACTGCAGTGTAGAAATACCTTGAGGCACAATCCTTTCCCAAGTCCCACATTGCTCACCTACTCTGCCCAGTGACTATATGCCACAATATGGCCCTTAGGAAAACTCTAGTGTGACTCAGGCCTGTTCACAGTTTATTGCGAGAAGTAATTTCTGTGATTTACTAAATTAAAAGCCCTCTGAGGTCCTCTAAACCTTAGTGCCACATCAGCTCCCCAGACATCCTGCGTGAAATCCCAGCCTCATTGAAGTCGATGGAAGTTTTGCAATTGACTTCAGTGGGTCCAGGATGTCACTCCTTGAGTTTTATGAGGCAATAAACAGTCGGTATGTGTGACCCAGGGAACCCCTCAGTGCCGGCTGGCAGAGGGCACACCATAGTGTAACTCACATAAGGCCTGATACACTAATAGCCCCAACTCACTGTTGTCAATCTGATTCTGAAAGGTGTCTGTAGCGGAGTGGTCACCCCGCTCCCGATTGGAAGGGCTTAAAAACAGCCCTAGGAAAGGGCTGCCCTGGGGAGCAAACCATGAGCAGACTTGAGGCAGCCAATCAGGGCCCGGCTGGGCTGGTATAAGAAAGACTAAGGGAGGAGCTGGGTCAGTCTCACTCCAGCCTTGGAATGGGAAGGACCTACCTGCCTCGGAGCAAAGGGTACCTGGGGCAGAACAGTGCTGGGAAAGGGCAAGAGGAGCTGGGGAGCTTCAGCCTGGCAACTCACCAGGCTGAAGCCTTGTTAAAGGCTTAAGTAGGTACTGGGGCTGCAGAGGGGAAGCCCGGGGATAGGCAGAGGCAGCTGGTCCAACCCCCGTGCCAGTGATGAGTGGCGATGACAGACTGAAGTCTGCCTCAGAGAAAGGGGGCTAGATGACAACTGGCAATAGCCACTGAGGCAAGGTGGGCATAGAGGGTTGGGGGGGGGTCCCCCGGGAGGGGAGACCCAGAGCGTGGGACTGCTGTGGGGCAGAACTCCAAGATAAGAGGACACTGGGGTCCGGGAGGGACACGGGGCCTGAGGCAGGAGAGACACCGGCCAGAAGGGGGCGCTCCGAGGCTGGAACTGAGCTAATTCCTGGACGATCAGCAGAAGGCGCTGCGGCGGTGAGTGCTCGACCTGCTACTATGTCACCTAAAGGTATCATATGCAAACTGGTAACACGCTGGTCATTAATATTACTTCATGGTGTAAGTACGGGCGGAGTGTAAAGAATTATAGATGTGTGATAGAAATATCGTCTTCAAATGTGTTTGGCAAGCAGTGAATAAGCCTAGCCTGTTCTAGACAAAGGAATGTTGTTTCACCTACTTGACTGTTTCTCCAATGTAAACTGAGCAAGGTGAGGACAGAAACAATGGTACTGTATTTACATATAAGGTAAATAGAGCCACCAAACTAGCAAGACGGGGAGATGACCACACAATGGAAAAAATCACAATGGGGGATGGAGGCTGTACCCCAAAGACGACTTCCTGGCCCTTGAAAGAGAGGCAATGGACTTTGGGAAATAAAAGCAGAAATAGAAAGTCATTTTGGCATCCATCATCTGAGGGCAGAGCTCTTGAAAATCGAGAAAGATGGATCCTACAACCAAGTGGACTGAAGTCTCTGGGAACAGATTATACGCGAGAAACCTGCTTAGACAAAGAGTGTAACCTGAAGTTAGTTTTAGTCACTAGGAAGTGTGGTTTGTTTTGTACGTAATCTTTCATGTCTCTCTCTCTCTTACCTGAAATCACTCAAACCTGTGTTCTTTGTTAATAAACTTACTCTTGTTTTATTACAAAACTATCTCAGTGCTGTGTATGAAAGTGAAGTGTGAGTCTTCAGCTAACCTAACCAGCAGATGGGTCTCTGTCGCTTTGCATACAGCAAACTTAACTTCTGGGACTGTCCAGTGAGAGGGACTGGACACTGCAAGGAGACGTCTCTTGGGAACTGGTCTTCACTATTACCTGCAAGGCAAGGCTTAGACTGGCAGAGTCCTGAAAATTTTGCTGGCAAAGCAGACAAGCTGGCGTGTCCAGGAGCTGGCACACAGCTCGGCAACAGCAAAGCTCACTCTTGCTGAGACAGAACAAGTAACACTCTGGCTCACAGTTCTGGGTGACTTGAGCAAGAAGTCACAGCATGTGAATGGAACAATTGGAATGTAAGCCTAAGTAGGGCAAAAGAAGATTTTGTTTGTTTGATGTATGCTCTGCATGTCCTGGCATTCAAAGGGACTAGACAATTTTATTCTGATTGGGGACTGAGAGGTATTGTACAAGAAATAAAAGTACCCCCCGCCCCCTTTAAAAAAACAACACATCTTTCCAAGGACAATTCTTTTTTTTTTTTTTTTTAGTTCCCTTTGGCTCTAATCTTTGTTCAAAAAACAAAAGAACAATGTTACAAAGCTTTAAGCCAAAAGTTTAGAATGTTGTTTATACCTCTCACACATTCTACAAGGCATTCATTGTTAAGCATATAAAATACTCTGTTATCTTAAAAGCTTGGTCCTACTTCATGGTGTACATTGGACATATGACATTACCAAGGCAGATGGCAAAGCAGAAGTATAGACTGAAGAGAGCTAAAACGTGCACAGAGTTATGTTTGTGTCACTTGTTCTCATGGCCATGCACTTACATATATCAATGTAATTTGGTAAAAGCAGGGTCTGTATATAACTTACTGGCATTTTGCAGTGAGGTCTGGGAGAAATTGGGAAAACTGTCTATTCAAAATGTGGAGGAAAATGAATTCAGTAAATGATGATGATGATGATAATACAGCAACTAAATATTCAGATTTAATAGAAGATGACAGGCAAAGGACCTGTCCTCAACACAAAAATCTACTCATCTGAATGGATTTCCTGGGTCATATGTTAAGAACACTCTTGGGTGGTGTAGTTCTGCCAGCAGGTGCTGGCCCATGTGGATGGGGCAAACCCCTTAAATAGAGTGCTTTCAACATCTGTATTTAGGAGATTCTGCCCTATATACACAAGCTGGAAATCTGCCTGCAAACCTGTGTGATCTGAAACAATTTAAAGGTTTCACCTTACATCTGATTTCAAGAGCTGTGCATTACTGCAATGGCAGCAGGGTCCCACAGACCAACAAATAATCCCTCTAGGTACTTACTCCTTTGATGTGAATTATAGCCCCTGGAGGTCCAGGAGGCCCCGGGGGCCCGGGCAAGCCAGGGGGACCCTGGGAAGGCAAAACAAGGGGGAAAAGACATTAGTTAGAACCTTTCAGACTGCAGTGCCAGCTGACAGAAAAAGGGCATGAGCTAATTTGAACATGGAGCCTTGTGCTAACTGGCCGGAAGGGAGGTTGAGCATTTTCTTGCATGTACAAATTTTTATGTGTAAAAAGAAAATGTGGATTCTAAGATTTGACCCACAATATTTCATAGACAGGAGAATTGCCCGAGGCTTTTGCTTTCAGAACAAACAAAACACAGAATTATATAAAAAGAGCTCTATTTGTTCTCCAGAAAACTCTCTTTTTGGATTATCCAAACTGCTGAGACATATACAATTACACTGTTCAAATGCCATTCAGACAATTGGACATTTAAATGCAGAACATCTGTAACATAAATCCTAGCCCTAAGGAGAGAGATTCTGAACCATTCAGTCATGTAGCCTTTTATGTTATTTAAAGTGAATTTTGTAATGTGGTATTACGCTACCATGGGTTTGGCTCTGGCAGCTACAGTTTTACACTTAGAGTGAAAGTTACCTTTGCTACTTGCTTTAGAGTTAGAGTTTTTAGGAACACAAAGACCAAGGGTAGTGACCACACAGACATTTATCAGTACAAAGTTTAGTTTATAAGTAAGTTATGATTACCCAAGAATATAGAAATTCTATACAGACCTATGCACAAGTTACAAATATAGTTATACTTACATTTTTAACAATAATGTTAGGGTTTGATGGGTCTCTCATGCTTGATCATTAGTAGAGGGATAGTTCCTGCGGGAGTCTCCCATAGGGAGTCAATTTTCCCATTTTGGGCATCCCCTTTTTATAATGCGATTCTGTTTATACCTACATTCTGTGTGTGTTCATAAAAGTGTCAACCCTCTTTTCTTTTATTGGTCTGTGTTCCCTGGAAACTTAAGAGACCCCAATTTTCTATAGGCTGTGTAAGTTCCCTTTGTTTTTATTAGCATTGACGCACAATCTGGGTCTAATGGTTTAAGACACGTGTCAGAGACAGATGCGCCTTTACAGTATTTTTATGATCTAATATTAATCTTTTGGGTAATTTTGCACAACATTACCACTTGGTACCACTTTTTCCATAATTTTAGGGCATTGGGTTATTTTTTGGTCATTGGCTTGAGTTATTACTTGTTTCCAAGGTCTAAAATAGATAAGCTAAAGTCTTGCAGGCCTCAACCTACAGGTTTTAGTTTGTCTTACTTATGTCTAATACTTGGTTCCTTTAAATACTGATCTATTTTAGACTTTTATAATCCTACAAATTCATTCTAATTAACATAAAATGAATATATGTAATATCATATATTAATCAATCATAACATTACACAGTAAATGAATAATAAACTAAAATCATTGACTACAATCAGCACACTACACACTCAGGAACTGCACAGTGGGAACAATGGGTTACTGCACTGACATCAATGGATTTATTCTGGACTTACACCACCATAACTGAATGTGGAATCTAGCCCAACCTATAACATTGAATGCTATATCCATGTGGAGGCCCTGTGTCCACACACTGGGTCTGGTCCCTTACGGATAGCTGTCTGCTGCTATAGCTGACTTCTCTTTCCATTCAAATGAACAACACTTTGATTATGTTGGCTAACACATGAGAAATCAAATTATTTAGAACAGTTGCACCTGGTAATGACATCCTCTCATCTGACAGAAATGGAACAAATTCATAGAATTTAAAGCCAGAAGGGACTATTAGGTCATGTAGTCTGATGTCCTATATATCACTGGCTATAGAATTTCACCCAGTAACCCCTGTATTGAGCCCATTAACTTATGTTTAGCTAAAGGATGTTTTCCAGAAAGGCATCCAGTCTCGACAAAGATTTCAAGAGATGGAGAATCCACCACTTCCCTTTGGTAGTTAATCAATCACTCTCACTGTAAGAGATTTGTGCCTAATTTCTAATTTGAATTTGTCTGGCTTCAGCTTCCAGCAACTGGTTCTTTTTTGCCTTTCTTTGCTTGATGAAAAAGCTCTTTGGTATCTGGTATTTTCTTCCCAGGACGGTACACTAATCAAGTCACTTCTTTGTCTTCTTTTTGACAAGCTAAGACATTAACATCATCTATACTCATATCTACTGTGAAGGATTCACATTTGTGCTTTCAACTTGGTGTGGAATATTTTTTAAACAAGCCACTCCAAAAGGGCACTTCATAAATTCAATACAACTCATTTACAGTACAGTCAATTGAAATATAAAAGATTCCACCAGCAGTGTATGAACCAGGATACTATTTCTGATGTGAACGTAATCATATAAGGTTTTTTATACAATATTGGTACTGATTTCTCTAGTAAAGCAACAGTGTAGCTGGTGGTGTACACAAAGCTCAGAGTGGGCAGGGTGGAATACCTGCACCTTGTCTTCCCTAATAGCATAGTACTGAAGCAGCTGCACTGTTGTTGGTCCTAAAGTAATACATGTACCAATATCAATTTTTCTAGCAAAGACACATCCTAAGATGGTACAAGAACTCTGATATGAATTACTATGCCAGATGTTCTATGGAAATGGAAAATGCTATTCTGGAACTTTTACTTAAGCTGAGTAGCACTTGCTGATGGACTACTTGCAAGAGTGCTACCCAGTGTCAATCAGGGTTGCAGAATCAGGACTTTTGTTTACCAAGCTCAAAAGCATTTTTGAATTCAACAACCTGTGACAAAGCTCTGTCCTTGCCTCAGTGGGTCCCGCGTTTCCTGGCGGATTTTGCTAGCCTCAAAGGCTCACTGTGACCCTCCACGTAACCCTTCTCTCTCTAGAGACAAGGGTCACAGTCTACTGAGCCATTTTCATCATAAGCCAGCGAGGGAGGTGAGGAGAAGTTATCCTTCCTTGCACAGTCTGTGTTGTCTCCCAGTCTCAGTGATTAATCAGGGGGCAAAGGGGGCGGGGGGGAGCCCGGGCCCACCCTCTACTCCGGGCTCCAGCCCAGGGACCCTAATAGTATCAGCTATGGTAGCTGACTTTTTAGAAACATGACATGTACAATTCCCTGGGCTACTTCCCCCACAGCAGCCCTCACTTCCTCAAGCTCCACTTCACCCTTACCTCAGGGCCTCCTTCCTTGTGCCTGATATGGTGTGTACTACTCAGCCTCTCCAACAGCGTAACTTCCTCCCACAGCTCCTGACATGCACCCCCACCTGACTGACTGGGAGGCTTTTAACTAGTTTCAGCCAGCCCCTGATTGGCTTCAGGTGTCCCAATCAACCTAGCATTCTCCCTGCCTTCTGGAAAGTTCTTAATTGGCCCCAGGTGTCTTAATCGACCTGGAGCAGCTGCCATTTCACTTATCCTGGTACCGGGGATTTGTTTAGCCTGGAGCTAATATATCTATCTGGCCTTGCCCCGTCACAAACCATAGAATATTTAGCATGCAAGTCCTATAGGGCCCAATCCTGCACACATTTATCTGTGTAGTGTCCCCCCGACAACTTGTGGCAGCAAGCACTACCAGGTAGGAAGTGTTTGAAAGATGAAGCCCAAGATGGGCCTAACTGAGCCACACTTACTTACTATGAGTAGCACTTACGTGAGTATCTCACTGAAGTCAATAGAACTATTCACACAAGTACGTACTACTCAACTGGAGTTAGGATTACAGAAATTAGGGCTGAATTATTGTTTATCAGGAGAAACAGAATGATCATGTTAGCATTTCTAGGTATTGCAAGCTGGTTTTATTCCTAGAATAGATTCATATATATTAGCCTCAACACGGGATTATATTCTTGTTTACAAGAAATTTCAGTACCACTGCAGAACTTACATATAATGTTACACCCCGTTCACCTTTTACACCTTTCAGTCCATTCAATCCTGGGCGGCCCTGAAATGAAGAGAAATGTTTTAGTGTCTGTACAGAAGTAAACTGCTATTTTTATTACATCTGAAAGACCCTAACACGTACAGGTCGTCCAGGAATACCAAGTTCTCCCTTAGGTCCAGAAGGTCCTACTGGTCCCTGGAGAGAAAATAGAAAGAGCGTGATTAGCTGAGAAAAGGAGCAAAATTTAAAACTTTCTATATGGAACATGATAGTGACTCATGTTTTGGTTATTTTGAACGCACATCAATGTGTTTTTAAAAAAGGTTCCCTGTCTGCAGACTAATTCCCTTCAACAACTATTCTGAGAGTACAGATAGACAGTCCTGCATATAAAAACGGAACCCCAAGATTGTGATCTTTGGAGGAAAAGATTCTTTGCTCTTACTGTCAAAGTCTAAATTTCACCCAGATTTTGTGTGTCCAAAGTGTCCAAAGCTGAGCTGCCAAGTATAAAGGGGAACTTATAAGCATCTGTCTATAGAACAGGAACTGTCTCTCTCTGCATGCCTGAATGAATGTGTGATTGGTGTGATTTCTATGCCAACTTTCTGCTAGTTTTGCATTTTTTAAATTATTTTTGAGTGGGGACTTTTTAGGATGATTGAGAAAATGTCTAGACTGACCTCAAATGTGTCCAAAAAACCCATAGACCTCTTGACTGGATATATTTTTCAATCTGTGGACTTTCCAAGTGCAAAACTCCTGGAATGAGGAGAATCTTTATTTACATAAAGGTGACCTAATTGGACCCCGGTGACCATGGCTGCTGATGATTGCTGAACACTGGCCAGGTGATGTCATAATGCCTGACAAAGAAACCCATGCTTCCTCCACACTCCCAGCTGTAGAAGTTGCATATTGCTGGACTCTTAAGTGTCAACTTCCACAAGTAAAAACCTCTAGCCAGCAACAAGTCCATCCACATAAAACAGCAGAACTGAGAAGACCACAGGCTAACCTTTTTCAACCAGGCTGAATGAAACCGCAAGAGTAACCACCACCGTTCTATATATGTAGTAACTTTTGGATTTTCTTTTCTTTTCCAATTTGTATTAGCAGAGGGACACCTCTGCCTTAGCATTCTTGCAACGTTTTTAACTCCAGCAGGTGGCTGGTAGTGAGTGTGTGTTTGAGCGCAAAAGAGTGTGTGTGGATAGAACCCACAGAATCTGAGAATGGTGCTGAGATGGGTCCCCGTCCCCGGTGTGCCACCTGGAACTGAGGTACAGCTGAGACCTCTGTCTCACCAATCTGGGTTCCCTCTTGCACTGTGACATTGTGACAAGCTGCAAAGCCCTCCAAGCTTGCACTCACACCAACATCCACAGGCTGGGGCCACACCCAGCTGTGCTCATAAATGCTCTGGCCAGCCACTTATGAACCCACAATAAAGAAGCTACAACCAAAGTACTCCCAGGTCCCCATCCTAGACCCCAGAACTATACTGTGCTGCCCTGGTCAAAACCCAACCAGTATGAATTTATTATCCAGTCTGCCACTTCTACAAAGGAAAGTGGAGAGCATCAACTCTTGTTCATGAGCTGAGATTTATCCCGTTTGCACTTCAAACAACATTCAATGTTTTAGGTACAATACAAAATAGATTTATTAACCGCAGAAAGATAGCTCTTAAATGACAGCAAACAGATCTAAGTAGGTTACCATAAGAAATAAAACAAAACCATAATCTAAGCTTAATGTACTAGTTAGTATTTGAATCAAGCAGTGTCTCACCCAGTTAGATAGTACAAGCAGGTTAGCTTTTACATACACAGGCAGACTTCTTTCTTTCCTGCCTGGGACCAACACTTCCCACCCAGTTCAGTCTTTTTCCTCCGGTACTTTCAGGTGTTGTTGTTGTAGGGAAAGTAAGGTCCAGTCATGATGTCATTTCCCCCCTTTATATCTTCTTCCCACTTGCTGGAAAGCTCTTTTGCTGTTCCCTGGGTCAAAAAGTTCCCATTGTGTAGTTCTATCTCTGAAAGGTTTCTATTGTACACAGTTCCTGGGGTAATCCTTATGGTTATGTGTATTTCCTTGTAGCAGATAGAGCACTCACTGCTGCAGAGCCTCCTGCTGGTCAGTCTGGGAATTAGCTCTTTCCAGCATCAGAGCGCCTCCTGCTGGCCAGTGTCTCACTTGCCTCAGGCCCCCCGTGTCCCTCCCGGACTCCGGTGCCCTTTACCTTGGGGGCAGTGCCCCCACATGCTGGGTCTCCCTTCCCAAGGGAATCCCCTCCCCCTATGCCCACCTTGCCTCAGTGGCTACTGCCAGTCATCATCTAGCCCCCTTTCTCTGGGGCAGACTGCAGTGTGTAATGGCCATTCATCACTGACGAGGGGGTTGGACCAGCTGCCTCTGCCTATCCCTGGGCTGCACCTCTTCAGTCCCAGTACCTCCTTAGGCCTTTACCAAGGCCTCAGCCTGGGGAGCTGCCAGGCTGGAGCTCCCCAGCTCCTTTAGCCCTCCCCCAGCGCTGCTCTGTTTCAGGTACCCTTTTCTCCCAGGCAGCTAGGTCCATCTCCTTCCAAAGCTAGAGAGAGACTGCCTGCCTTCTGGCCCGGCAGCTCTTTTATAGGCCCAGCCTGGCCCTGATTGGCTGCCTCCCAGCCTTTTCTTATTGGCTCTGAGCCCCAGCTCTCTCCAAGGGCTGGCTTTTAACCCTTTCAGGGCTGGAGCCCTGCTACATTCCTCAATAAGCCATTAACATTGTTTGGCCTTTTTATCGTTGTACCTGAAAGGCTGCTTATGGGTGTTCTCAACCTCACAACATGGTTCAGTAGCACATACGTAGCCAGACTCCATAACTTCACATACAATGATAGCACATACAATCCAGCAAGATATTAATGTCTAGCAGATCAAGACTTTCAGAATGATACCTCACAAGGCATACTTTGTACAAAATATATCATTATTATATGACAGTGGTGAATATGGGGTGCCACAGGTATCTCTAGAGTAGTTCCTCCAATACCCAACAGCCCTACATTAACAATGGTGCTGTCTAAAGATCACACAGGCCTATATATCATGCATTAGGGGTTGTTGCCAAAAATAAAAAATACAATCACCCATTCATCCAGACCACCTTAGTAGTTTTAGACAAATTTTCTAAATTCCTGTTGCCGAGGCCCTCTTCCTTAGCTAATTTAAATGATAATTAGAAATTTGTCCCTGAAAATATCAATTTGTTGTGGGCACGAGCCAGGATTACTCAATATTGACAGGTTTCAGAGTAGCAGCCGTGTTAGTCCGTATCCGCAAAAAGAAAAGGAGTACTTGTGGCACCTTAGAGACAAACAAATTTATTTGAGCGTAAGCTTTCGTGAGTTACAGCTCACCTCATCGGATGCATGAAGCTCACGAAAGCTTATTCTCTAATACATTTGTTAGTCTCTAAGGTGCCACAAGTACTCCTTTTCTTTCTGTCAATATTGACAGTTGCTCCTGGGTCCTGATTTTAAATCATACCAAGAGGTATGTAATAATATAAAGATCCCACATTTTCAGTATTTACAAGTAAAACATTTTATTGTGGAATCTGGATATGTGGCAGCTCTTTCTAGACCTTAGCCACATTGGAAGAGGAACAAGCTAGAACAAAAGGTTTAATTTCTAAGATACATACAAATTTGACTGAGAAAGATGTTAGGAAAACAATCCAGATGAAAAGATGGGAGACAGACTTGGACAAAGAAATTGATCTGGCTAAGAGTGTCTCCATATAGGAAAAGGGATATACATCCTCAATTTGTGTGGCCCATAAGGAATTTTTTTTATAAACTACTGTATAGATGACAACTGACTCCAGTTAAGCGCCATCATATTTTTTGTTATGAGAGAGGTATTCCTATGGAGGGGTTGTAGGGAAAGGGGAAAGATACTTGCACATGTGGTGATTGCACTCAGGAATTAGATGGTTTTGGGAGGAAATTATTAAAGAGATTCATGGTATGACAAAATGCTGGCTTGTTTCCCAGAGATCCCTGACCGGCTTGCTTAATGCTCCAGTAAAGGATCTGCATTTTAAAGAGAACAACAAATTAATTTCTTTTTATTGTTAGCTGCTAGACTTTGTATTGGAAAAATGTGACTCTTCCTCTTATGGAATTGTGGTACAGTCCTTGCAATGGAAAAGCTTTCATATCCAGTACGTACACAAGAGATGCACCAAAAAGAGGATAGATACTTATAAATTTGGTCACCCTTTTTAGCAAACTCAGAGGAGGGCTCCCCAGCCAGTAAGCCAGAATCTTTAGCCAGGTACTGTGAAAAATAACCTGATCCTGAATAAGAAATATATGACATACCATGTTAATGTTTTATTGTAACTTTGCCTTAATACAAGTTTCAAAAGGAGTTATATGTTTAATCTTGAGAAAACTTGTTATTTTCACCTTCATTTAAAATACAAACGACAAATTTAACAAGTTGTGTCATCTTGAATGTTTCTTATAACCTTATATTGGGGGATAAGGAGACAAGCTATTTCCTAACCACCAGTAATTTGGGCAGGCTGCCTTAATTGGCATCAGAGCTGTAGTCCCAAAATTAGCTTCAGTCAGCGAGTGATTTGACACCCCCCATCCTGTATCACATATTTTGTTGGAACATAAATATATAAAATGGCACTGAAATTGACAATGTTCTGTTACTCTGGGGACTGATAGCTAAAAAGACTACTGTCTTCTTAAGTTACATAGAGCGTGTAAGGAATTGTTAGTTTATTTGAGGTGGTTTAACCAATCTCATAATTTGATGATTCTAGAAACCCACTTTATTCTAATTTGATTTGTTTATTTGTATTTTATTTTATGGTTTTGTTTAGTTGTTCAGGCAATAAAACATGTAAAATTAGAAACCTGTGTGGTTTGGATGTTTTTTCCTCAGACATCAGGGTTCAGAACCACCTAGTGGTGGTTTGTAGAACTGCTCTATACTCCTCCGTATCTGGTGCTCAGGTAGGAACATTGTTGCGTTTTGAGGGAAAGTTGACTTCTGTATATTGATCCCTTCTTTCAGTGAGCAATGTAGACTCCAGAATCATTGGGAGTCTGGGGTGATGCATAGTCACTGGTCAACCTGAAGGTTGACCTTTTCCACTCAATAATGTCTATACTGCTTGCACAGAACAGACAGATTCAGACTTGAAGGCTTTCAGCAGCTTTTCTGCATACTGTATGATTTAAGAGTGTCTCCCTTTATTGAACCCCAATGTAAAAATTGACCAAGTCAAACCCAAGAATATTATTTTTCTTTGAGGCAGTAACTCTCAATATTGTCTGGGCAAAACAGTCAGTGCTGTGTACTGTATGTACTGTTAGAATTTTCTATTACAAAAATTCAATGGGTTTTTGATATCATTTCATCCTGATGTCAGTTTTGTAGGATCCAAAAATGCTCCTACAAAATGCTTGATTAGATGGTTGTTTACATTGCAGGAGTGCCCAAAGACTCCAACAGGGATCAGCCCCCACTGCGTTAGGCACTGTACAAACACAATCTGCATCAATGTTCTTGTTTTGCGCCCGACACAGAGGTAGCAAAGGCAGATTTCTTAGAATACATTTTTTTGCCCTGATCCTGCAAACACTTTCCCACATAAGTCATATTACTCACACAAGTGGTCTTATTGATGTCACTAGGGCCAGACCGGGAACTATATTCTGTTTTACTTGCTCAGGGCTAGAGTGTAGCTGGCCCTTAAGTGGCTGCAGTGGGGTAGGAAGGAGTGAGCAGATTCCCCTCATGCAGGTTGTGTAGCCAACCAGAACTGCAGCCCTGGTAGTGGAGAGAGAACAGGAGCTGCTTCTGAGATGCATCCCCCAGAGCAACTTGTCTGAAAGGGGGCTTAGAGCAGGCAGAGCCATGACGGTCTCTCCTATGCCATGCATGCTCCTTCCAGGGCAATGAGTGATTTGGGAAGTATTTGCCTCACTGAGGCAGGCTGCCTCCAGTACTCCCCCTGGGGTGGCATGGCCCCATACCATTCCTTACTGTGTGCTGTGATGAAATGCCACAACGTAGCCCTACAGTTATTTTGCACATTTAAAGCTGTAATGGATAAAGAGTCTGATTCACAGCAACCAGTACTGGTCTCTGATGAAACTGATGGTAAATAATATGACTGACACATCATTCCATTCTATTGCTCATGATTCATAGATTCCAAGGCCAGAAGGGACCATTGGGATCATCTAGTCTGACCTCAGGTAGAACACAGGCCATGGAACTTCCCTGAAAAAGTCCCTGGAAAAATCATGGAGCAGGTCCTCAAGGAATCAAGTCTGAAGCACTTAGAGGAGAAGAAAGTGATCAGGAACAGTCAGCATGGATTCACCAAGGGCAAGTCATGCCTGACTAATCTAATTGCCTTCTATGACAAGATAACTGGCTCTGTGGAGGAGGGGAAAGCAGTGGACGTGTTGTTCCTTGACTTTAGCAAAGCTTTTGACATGGTCTCCCACAGTATTCCTGCCAGCAAGTTAAAGAAGTATGGGCTGGATGAATGGACTCTAAGGTGGATAGAAAGTTGGCTAGATTGTCGGGCTCAACGTGTAGTGATCAATGGATCCATGTCTAGTTGGCAGCCGGTATCAAGGGAGTGCCCCAAGAGTCGGTCCTCGGGCCGGTTTTGTTCATTATCTTCATAAATGATCTGGAGGATGGTGTGGATTGCACCCTCAGCAAGTTTGCAGATGACACTAAACTGGGAGGAGAAGTAGATATGCTGGAGGGTAGGGATAGGATACAGAGGGACCTAGACAAATTAGAGGACTGGGCCAAAAGAAATCTGATGAGGTTCAACAAGGACAAGTGCAGAGTCCTGCACTTAGGACGGAAGAACCCCATGCACTGCTACAGACTAGGGACCGAATGGCTCGGCAGCAGTTCTGCAGAAAAGGACCTACGGGACGAGAAGCTGGATATGAGACAACAGCGTGCCCTTGTTGCCAAGAAGGCCAATGGCATTTTGGGATGTATACGTAGGGGCATTGCCAGTAGGTCGACGGACGTGATCGTTCCCCTCTATTCGACATTGGTGAGGCCTCATCTGGAGTACTGTGTCCAGTTTTGGGCCCCACACTACAAGAAGGATGTGGAAAAATTGGAAAGAGTCCAGCGGAGGGCAACAAAAATGATTAGGGGACTGGAACACATGACTTATGAGGAGAGGCTGAAGAAACTGGGATTGTTCAGTCTGCGGAAGAGAAGAATGAGGGGGGATTTGATAGAGGCTTTCAACTACCTGAAAGGGGGTTCCAAAGAGGATGGATATAGACTGTTCTCAGTGGTAGCTGATGACAGAACAAGGAGTAATGGTCTCAAGTTGCAGTGGGGGAGGTTTAGGTTGGATATTAGGAAAAACTTTTTCACTAGGAGGGTGGTGAAACACTGGAATGCGTTGCCTAGGGAGGTGGTGGAATCTCCTTCCTTAGATATTTTTAAGGTCAGGCTTGACAAAGCCCTGTCTGGGATGATTTAGTTGGGTATTGGTCCTGCTTTGAGCAGGGGGTTGGACTAGATGACCTCCTGAGGTCCCTTCCAACCCTGATATTCTATGATTAAGTCCCCACAGAATATTTTTTAGAAAAAACATCCAATCTTGATTTAAAAGTTGCCAGTGATGGAGAATCCACCACGATCCTTGGTAAAATGGTTCCAATGGTTCAGTCAGGAGCATGGGGTTTAGGGATGAAGGAGGAAGAGAAGCTGAATAACACAAAAAGAAAGAAGAGTTAAAAGAAATTAGACTGAAGATATGAAAACAGAGTAATTGTAACAAATGAGATAAATGAATAATGGAGTGAAAATGGGAGAGCTAGAAAGGGAAGAAATAAGGAAAGCAGGGGACAAAAGCAGTGTTGAGAGGTGACCTGCAAAGTAGTGTTTTTAAGGATGGTAAAGCTGCAGAAATGTTCTGAATGCCTCTAGAGAGAATGAGGTCAGAGAGACACCCAGCACATTATTCTATTGCGCTCCTTAGATCTGCTTCCAAGGCCAGAAATCCTTATTCAAGTCTTCCTCACATCCTGTATCATCTACTGCAATTACTGTTTCCTTGGGCTTCACAAGCCCCTGCTCTCACAGGACAGAAGGCAGCAGCTTCTACCTCCATGACACTAAGTCCAAATTACACCTCTAAGTTCAAATTGTCGATGAGGAACTGCAACGTGCCTTAGCTCAGAATGTGCCTGATAATTAAGAGCCCTTTTGAAAGTGCTTCTCAGTGTTGTGTTGTCTCTGACAGGCTGTCCAATGAAGTCTTGCGACTGCTGCAGCTTCCTACGAGGAGGTGCAGATCAGTTCATTTGGAAAGTGTCCCCTCATTGCCCTGCTGTGTTTGCTATTCAGCCAAGCCCTGCTGCTACTGCTTTAGAGCACAGATCCACTAATAAAGCTGGGGCACTGGAGTAGCTGCCTCAGCTGGAAGAGTTGTGTTCCATTCATAGCTGTGACTGGTGCATATAGCACTGGGATGAAGGCACATTCATTTTACTTTGTATTTTCCCACATTTCTGAGTGGGACAGTGCCCACACAATAGGGCCTCTCTCCTAAGCCCATCAGACCCCAAAGGCTTCCCTAGTTACTATGCAAAGGGCTCTCTGGGGCAAATCAGGCTCTTGGCTCAGTCCAGTAGCAGTGGCAATGGGAGCACTGTCCTATGCCTCTGCCATACAGCAGGGGAATGGGAAGGCATCCCTTTTGGCTGAGGATGCAGACGGCCTTATCAGCACCCCAGAAAACTGGAGATGAGCCTAAGGTGCAGGGTCCGCCGGCTACCCTCAAAGATGCTGGAGGTAAGCAGGGCATATAAGGCCAGTTCTCTGTCCTCATTCCCACTCACCCTAGAAGGCTATTCCGATCCTGGGCGTTCATATAGTGACTTTTTTACCCAGAGACCCCAAAGCACTTCACAAAAGTATCTATAATGTTCTCCATTGTACATGTGGAAAAAGCAAGGAACAGAGAGGTGAAGTGACAGCTCGCAGTCACACAGTGAGTTGGTAGCACAGCTGGGAGTAGAACCTGGGTCTTGTCATTCCTAGTCTGACCTTCTATCCGTGCTGCCTCTCGATGTCAAGTGGTGTAGGCAGCCTGGAGGCCTATTTAGGAGCCAGCAGGGTGCCATGAAAGCTTAGCTTTATAGCTGTATTTGGATGATATTCGCCCTCGGGGGTCCACATATCATCTGATTAATAAGATCTGAAATACTGATATTGTCTGAATAACAGTCTGTTCACCAATCCCTACTCCAAACTAAGAGACTGATCTCCAAATTGATGGACTGTCAACTACCTTCTCCTCTCATTCCAAACTGGCAACCATTTGTCCTTTGCTGTTTTCTAACAGCAATAATGCATATTCATGGAGAGGCCTAACCCATCTATCTGATGATTAATGTGTCAAACTATAGTTTGTGACTCACATATAGTAATTCACTGTGTAAGCAGCCAACTTAAAAAAGAAAAGAATTCACCACAGGATAATTCCTAAGCAAAAATATGATTAACGTTGGAATATTTTCAAGTTGTGTCATCCATCTAGTACCATCACGTATACTTCTCTCCTGCCCAAACATAAGTAAATTAAAAGAGAACTTTTACAATTAGTAATATAGGGGAGTGTTACTGAACAATAACAGCAACTTCAAGAATCTGAAAAGCCCATCAATACTGGCATCCAAATCTGCTATTTAATAATAAAATTGCGACATGTTACAGGGGATTTCAGACTCTTCTTTCACTTCCTGTTTGTAGTCAGATTGTGCCTGAGTGATGTCAGCGGAAGTCTAGGGTAGGAACAGACAGCAGCTGACAGGCAGGTTCTCAGGGATGTGAAAGAACCACAAGATTGCCACCTCAAATGTTCAAAAATCATGGGTCAGGCCCCCCAAAATCATGAGGTTTAAAAATAAATAAATGATGGGCTCCTTTTCTGTCCCTTCTGGTTTTAGAGCCTTTAAAGAACACGTGGATCAAGCTGCATCCATGAGGGCTAGAGATATAAACCATCAAAAATAGGTGAGATTCTCACATAATACCAAGTCTCCAGGTGCTGGGGTTTTAAGTAAAACATCAAATAGTGTGAGACTCTCAATAAGATCATTAGAGTTGGTAACTCCCTCATTATTTCCTGCTTCACGATTCCAGCTCTGGCCCCTCCATGATGAGTATCAGTAACTTGGAGAGGGAGCGGAAGGCAAGTTACCACCACTTGCAGCAGCAAGGGGGTGAAAGAAGCAAGTGAAACAGCCTGTAAGCATGGGGCTTACAGGAAGAGAGGCATTCTGCCATCAATGGCAGGGTAGGGAGGGAAAATTGGACCCTCTGATAGGGAGAGGGTAGGGTTAGCGCTTTGATGTGCTTCTTTCAGGGAGCCAGTTCTCCCTAATCCTCCGTACCACCTTGGGAGGGCCAAGCTATCATTACCAAGGGAGAGCCAACTCCCTGGGGGCATCACCAGTGCAAGGAAGCAGATCAAAGGTGCTAACTTGACCCTCACTCTAGCAGAGGGTTGGTTTTAGTGCATATTTTCTGCTTTTGTTGTCAGCCATGCTGGCCTCGTAAGAATGCCGTCACTCTTGACCTGCTGCTGGAATTTGTAC
Organism: Chelonia mydas; assembly: GCF_015237465.2. Classification (NCBI taxonomy): domain Eukaryota; kingdom Metazoa; phylum Chordata; order Testudines; family Cheloniidae; genus Chelonia; species Chelonia mydas. Next base: position 151,331,817 of record NC_057850.1, read on the forward strand.
TGGCATCTCAGCCCCCAAGCAGCTGCTACTACTTACTTAGTGCCCTATATCCAAAACTGTTGCTATTCCTCACCCTCCCTGCTGTCCTTCTGGAGCCTTGAAAAGCAGGGAAGCAGTAGGTGGGACAATTCTCTTACATCTGTAACAGGCTTCTTGGGAGCCTGCCCCTCAGCTGATCACACCCCAGGCATCACAAATGATCAACCTTGAAGGCCCACAAAGGTGCCATCTACTTTGAGGACCTCAAGTCATTCTGCTGCAGTTGAGATCAGGTGAGGCTCTTGAGATAAAAGCCCTTTGACTTCAGTTCAGTTGTCAGGTTGGCTGTGCAACTGCACCAGAGTTTAAGGGGCATCTGGAGCCTCTTCTGACGTTCCCTGCACAGCGTACCTACATTGCCAGATCCTGCACAGCCTCCTGCATTGGTGGATGGAGCCTTGACTTCACACTCCCCTCACGATGCTATGGCCAGCAGAGCTGAGCAGGCAGAGACGAAGAAACAGAGGCAGATTCATGACTCTCTGAAGCTCCTACTCCATAGCTGTGCTGCCCCTTCCTCAGGATAGATTGCAAGGTGACAATCTGATCCCTACTGGGGAGGGAAATGGGATTTTTGAGGGATGGGTCATTGACTCTGAAATTTACTTCCCCAGTTGATTTGCCAAAGCCTGATTTTTTTTTTTACTTTCTTGTCATGCTGCATCACTTACTGCTTCAAAGAAGAGTACCAAACTCATAAGAGGGAGGGGGAATGACCATTCTGGGAGGGGGAATTTGGGAGGGTTCATTTTTGAACATAAAAATTGGTCCTATTATCTAATTTTTTAAAATACAAATTTCACGTGGGCCCAGAACCCTGGATAGTCACAAACAAACAACTACATACGTACACAAAATAAACTCCTTGCGTTTCTGGAGTTCCCTCAGAGTGAATTGTGGAAGAAGAGATAATTTGTCACATCTACTGAGGTGAATTAGAAGAGGGTCAGGCTTATCTCTAGACTCCCTTGTTTTTAGTGAGAAGACATAATTATGTCATCCTATCATTTTTAAAGGTCTTATTTTTTAATTCATTTCCTTTTTACTATAGCGTAATTTGTAGGAGATACTTCTGCTATCACCACAAAGAGTCCTTCGGTGATGAAATGCTCAGGCTTCAATCTCACAAACTGCTTGCCTTGCCTTCAGACATTATTACAATCGATATATTTTGCATTAGGATGTTATAAAGCAACGGAGTGGGAATGAGGGAGGAACTGGATGATTCTAGGCATAGAAAGACTGGACCAAATCCTGAGACAGCATAAATGTGTCAAATTCGAATGAAGTGTAGCCATTTAGGCAACTGTCAGTAAGGGCTTGTCTACACTTAACACACTACAGTGGCACAGCTGCAGAGTCAGGTTGCCCCGCTGGCTGAAGAAATCCGTCTCCCTGAAAGGCAGTAGCTAGGTGGATGGAAGAATTCCTCTGTTGACCTAAAACTGTCTACATGGAGAGTCTTAGGTCAGTTTATGTCACTCAGGATGTGGATTTTAGCTGGGTCAACCTAATATTCTAGTGTCAGGCAGGCCTAAGGCATTCTCGTGGTACAACATGCGTACCCTGAGATACTTGAGCACCCTGTGGTGGTGTAAAAGGATCCTGAGTGCTCTTCAGTGGGGGTGGAGAGGCTAGGTCAGAAAAGGGACATGTCCTGTCAGAAAGGCCATGTGTCTAAGTCAAAAGGCAAGATCAGCTCATCCCGCAGCGATTTAAGGGGGCAGGAAGGGAACTTAAGGCAATGATGTAAGTTAGAGTAGCCCTCCCAAGATACATTTGCACCAAAGCAACCAACAGAAGTGTCATGCAACACATCCAACCAGCCCCTCAAAAAAGACTTCAGTAAAACAACAGGTACTGACAAGGTACCCAGAACACCATAATTACTGTGTGTCAAAAATCCCCTTTGCTGAAATTTGCCATCTGGCACAGGGCATCCTTGGCCATACTATATCAAAAGCTGAAGCCAGGAGATAGCCAACCGCTAAAAGGAAGTGGTTTAAACCACTGCATAATATTTCATAGTCTATCAACCCAGCAGGTCACCAGGGAACATGGTAAAAAAAGAAAGCTGATGCAAACAGACACAGCACAAGAAACATCAACTTCGGCACATAACAAATGGCATCAGCAGGAGGGCAAACAAATCATAGGTTCCCAAAAGGATGCGAACCTAACACACAAGCATGCACCAGAGGCAACCAAAGCATTGCCAGTCAATCTGTGCCACCATCATAGGTATGGCATAGCATGATATTTCAGAAATTTCTCTACTGCATTCCTGCCTGCCATCTTTGCAGATGCTCCCAACTTTTCATTAATGTCATTAGTGCTATAGATCCTGTAGCCTTTGTCAATCTGCTAAAAGCAAACTGCCTGCTCTGTCAATTTTTCTAGCCAGCTAGAGTTAAACCACAAATTCACCTGGTGTAATTTGCCTTTGAATCACAGCAGGATCTCACTTTGTCACTCCAGGACACTCACTTTAAATGCTGGAACAAATTTTCCAATGTAGATGCTTGCAGCTGTGCACTTAGAATTGTATGCATATAATTTATGATCACAGATGTGATGTGTATGTATAAAGTGAGTATTTGTGCATGAACTTAGTCAGCTTGGCACCCAACTAGCAAGTAACCATGTAAATACCTGATGCAGATACACCCATTGGGCATTTACATTCATAGTTTAGACATGTGTGCAATCACATGTGCCTAAATTTGAAAATCTGACCTGCTGTATTTTAAACTTACTGTACATCACTTTTACACACAATTTTCAGGATTGCATTTTCCACACTGAGACTATTATAGCTGTAAAAGGAACAGATAAAATGCTCATTAAAACTGTGGGAATTGAAATAAGCAGGGGTCATGTTGTATCATAATTTGGGGACGGAATTAAGAGCTGATATCTTCCTAAAATTCAGACATGCCAGATTCATATGCAAGGTAAAGCCATTGAAATCAGGTTTCAGAGTAGCAGCCGTGTTAGTCTGTATCCGCAAAAAGAACAGGAGGACTTGTTGACCTTGGAGACGAACAAATGGATTGGAGCATAAGCTTTCGTGAGCTACAGCTCATTTCATCGAATGCATGCCTTAAAAAAAAAAAAAATCTGTACGAGTTTTTTCATGAAGTTGATAAATTTCCACTCCATACAGCTAAATTCAGTGCCTTACGTAATGACAGGTTTCAGAGTAGCAGCCGTGTTAGTCTGTATCCGCAAAAAGAAAAGGAGGACTTGTGGCACCTTAGAGATGAACAAATGGATTGGAGCATAAGCTTTCGTGAGCTACAGCTCACTTCATCGGATGCATGCAGTGGAAAGCTTATGCTCCAATAAATGCGTTCGTGTCTAAGGTGCCACAAGTCCTCCTTTTCCACTGAAATCAGCGGAGTTACACAAAGGATGAATTTGGCCCCAAAATGCATGTGGTCAAGAAGGCCACTCCCCTCTTCTAGCCCAGGGAGTTTTTTTAAATCTGACAAAAAACTGGTGCGTTCCAAGGTAAAGGGATTAAAATAATCAAATCTGGAACTCACTGCGACTGATTGTACCAGATTCATCCCCGCTGTGACTTCATTGAATTTGGCCAACTAGTCTTTATCGTTCAACTATTTTCGAGTTATTAAGTTTCAAGCTTTGGGAGCAGCATTCCTTGTAGAGTCAAAACATTTCAAACCTAGGGAGCCTAAAGTAAAGCATCTAAAGCTATATTTAGGTACTTTAATAAATGGCTTCATTTTCATGTCCAGTCTGCAGCTTCCACTGAAGGCAAGGGAGCTGAACATAATTCAGCACCTGTGAAAATCAGGTCAGACTTATATAGATGCCTGAATATGGGTTTAGGTTTCTAGCTTTGGGAACAAGTTTTGAAAAATTTGGCCTCTGTTTTTTAATAATCAAATGATACATATGTGCTATCACTTGTTAAATTCTAAACCAAAACAGGAACAATTTGCAGTACTGTATACCAAAGACAAATACTTCGAAGACATTGCTGTCTGTGGGTCTGAAAATTATGCTTCATCTTTGCTGAATGGTATTGAAAAACTAAAGCTAATTGACTAAGTTGAGGTAATCTCTGTAAAATCAAAAAGTATGAATACATTAAAAAATAGCAAATATCTTACCATAGGCCCTGGTGGTCCCACTGCCCCATGCTCACCCTGTGAGAGAGACATTCATATTAGTGATGAAGAGAAACTCTAATGTCTTGTTGGCCTGGTTAGTAATGGAGTGCAAGTGTCCCAAAAGAACTTGGTAACAGTATTAGCCTACCTTCTGCCCTTGTCGTCCTGTAAGTTCTCTTAGAGATCCATCTGCAGATATGATAACTCCTGGTTCTCCCTTTTCACCCTACAGTTCACATAATCATTTTGTGATGTTTATACAACAGTTCTAAACAAAGCTTTACTTGCACAGACCAGACAGCTTCAAAAGGTCAGTGCAGCAACATTTTTGTTGGTTCAAAGTAGTGACAGGCTGGTGGGAGAGGTGGCAACTACAAAAATGTGACTAGGGTGGATTTTAATTGGGGGGGGGAGATGAGGGTTGTTTCTTTTTTAACCATGGTACAATAAAACAAAAACATCCTGCTCCTAAAAACCCTGAAAGAGAACCAAAATAATACAACAAGCCTTCCCTCAGCTAGTGCCCCTAACTGAAAGTATAACATGAAACCTCAATAGCTCCCTGGCTGTCATCAAAGCAGAGGTCTTTTCTTCTAAACATTTGGAGCATGATGCTGTCCTATTTCCTCTAGCCAATAAACTTTAGTCACCAAGAGCTGGGCTGTGAACCCCTTAGTTTCACTAGTAAGCTGGTACTGCAAGGAGGGCTCCAATTCAATTCAATGGGACCAATCACATGAATAACTGCTCCGCAGTGGGTAGAAGTGGTTCCCAGTGTGGCCCTAGTAGCTGCCATCACCCACCCTACGCAGCCAAGGCATCCTGAACAACCTGGTCCCACAACCTCAAAGTGAAGAAATTTGGCCTCTGGCTTGACACCAACCACTGCCCCGCTCACCACAGTGACTCTGCTGAATAGTCAGCTCAGTGCACTGCCATTCTATTGCATCTTCCCCGAAGCTTTAGAAATGTTTGAGTCATTCATACTTGGGCTCACAAGAAGGCTTGCCTTGATGCATCACTGACCCCATCTCCTGTTCAGTACTATGGACTCAGAGCCGTGAGGAAAGTACCACAGGGACCTCTAAAGGGAGTATTTCCCCAAATATTTATTCAATGGCCCACACTCCCAGGGGTCTTTCAGTTCTGCAGCCTGAGATCAGTAGCCTTAAAAACAGCTGCCATTCTTGGCTCAGGATCATTGGAAGATCAATGACGCTGTGGTCAAACACATGCCAGAAGATCAGCATGCCATCTTTCATTCACTGGCATGTAATTTCACAGTTAAGAGTGCTAGTTTTGCTCCGCTCTGGGAACCTATTTCAGACTTTAATTAAACAGTATCTACACCATCACATTAACTGACAAGAAATCAACAAAACAGTTCTATGAGCTACTTAAGAAAGCAAAGGATCAGAAGAGTGGTCTTTTGCTTTCCTTTTTCTCTTCTCTTCTCTTCTCCAAGGCTGCAGTAGCCCAGTTGTTCCTGACCACCTGCTTCCTGCCCCCATTCCTCTCCCAACAATGCCACAATCCCAAACCTCACAGAACTAGAGTCCTCAAATCCTGCTCATTCTGTGTAGTGGGGTTCTGCTACAGGCAGGGTCCTGTGCGCCCATGGAGGAGGGAGCAAGATTTGTCCTTCTATAATTTACATAGCCTTTTTGCTGTGATTCCTTTTTCCTTCCTACGCCATTGGCATGGATGATCAGTTTACAGAAAAAGGTCACCTCATACCCAAAATGTTTAATGTTTACGCAGAGTCATTCTGACAATTGTGCAAAATGAAATGTAGCGTTTCAGCATCAGAGTCTGTATATTAGTCCCCAAGAGAATTTCAAGGTATTTTGTTTAATAATGCTGATTTCCACTGACATCTCTTTTGAAACTCTAGTACCAACTCATTAATATCCCTGTGGAGAGCAAAATGAAAACCATAAAAGCAACAGAGTAATGCCACCAGACGTAAATGGTTTAACCCATTTCTGAGCATATTCATCTCTCTAGTGCACATGGGATGCTACTCATTCCTTCTTACCTGTTGTCCTTTTGGTCCTTGTAATCCAGTCAGTCCAATGTTACCTTTTGGTCCCCTTGGGCCCTAAAAGGGTAAAAATAAAAGTCTTTTATAACTGGTTTGGATAAGAGCTTTTCAGATATCAGTTGAGAATAAGGAAGCACATTTTGATCAATTTAATTTCTTATAGTTGGAGATCTGAAACTTTGAATCACTCCAGTTTTAATTGTCCCAGGAATCTCCTTTCCCTAGTCTAAGGCCACTGCTATCTGCATCACTTAATTACAGAAACTATTCCCTACAGTTGTTCTGTGGAGAAAGGTTGGCTTGCATTTTGTGTTGCAGATTTCCCTTAAAAGTGCACTGAAAACCCTTTTTACCGTGCAAAAGCTGAATTCCAGTTTCTGTGTTTCTTCTGCATCAGTAAAGAACAAAACTGACAGCTAAAGCAGGATGAGAGTGACATTTAAGTCTTCACAATTATTCTAGTAACAATTAGGGATCTTATACAGCTTGTTACATTAATTTTTAAAAGCTTGTCCATTCATTTTATCCATTTCCATGCAGCCCACAAAACCCAGACCTACCTTTTGCCTAGATTATTCTTCCTATGGACTATGGAGCCTGGGATCCTGTACCCAAACCTACACTTTGAAACCATCAGTCGCTTTTGAAACTTTTGAAAAATTCTTATATTTGAATCCATAAACTAAATAAAATTGGTAGGGAGTTACAATTTGATCACAATAGACAGCCAGCATGACACTAAGGTGCTGGGACTTTGGTATGATATCATTTTGGAGAAGTCCTGTAACATTTAATGAGAAATATTTTTGCAGAGTTCTTTGTATCATCCTATAGAATTTAAACAGGGTATTGTGTCCCTCTTATAGAATGTTATAGGATGGGCCAAAAAAAACTATAGAAAGGATATAATTCTCCATTAAATGCTATAGCTTTGAAGGTAATTTCTTCAATACCCTATTGATTTCATCCCTACTAAATTCTATAGGGCTTTTCTATAGGGACTAAACACTTATCAGACCTAGTTACAGATTTAAAATATGGCGCTAAACTGAATTAAGTCAAATGTTAGGTATAAATATGATACAATTTATGTACCAAAATGGATGATGCATCTTTTGACTTCCATTGAACAAGTGTTTATTTCTACAGTATTTGTAACATTCTGTCTAGTTTTACTCATTTCTGTCTAGTTTTATTCTCCAATTTGACATTTATGAGCTTTGAGAATTTGTCAGGCTTTGTATCAATTTTGTATGATTCCAAATGCTGAAACATTAATGAGCTCATTTCCATATTTAAAACTGACTTAAAACCTTAGAACATAATGCTTACAGGAAATCCTGGTAAACCGGGCCTGCCGTCTGGCCCCTGTAAAACACAAAAAACCCACAAGTACATATTATAGACTTGTAAAGTGGATTGTGCAGTTTCTATGTCTCTACTAGTTTGTGAACATTAACTATTTTTAATGGTATTCACATGCAAAATACTTCATTAAGGTGGTGTTAAATTTGCAGACATGCAGCACTGTCCTATGCTCTCTCCAGAGCATTAGAGATTAATTCTCAAATGTTGGAAAACCCAGGAAATGCAGAGAGTTTAGGTGACATTTCCCTCACAGTACAGCCACATAATATCTTAACTCTGCCCTCTCTGATCTCTGTCCTAAGGACATCATGGTACTTTACTCCTTCTTCAGCCTCTGCTAGCCTGCAGCAAATAGCTCATGGATCTGTGGTGTTGCACAGAGCACAGCAAGGGCCCGTTGCACTGTGAATAGGAGACCTGATTGGGATTTGTGCTGGGCACAGAGGAAATGACAGATTTGTTGAGGGAAGTAAGGTACTGTTATCATCCCAGTTCCTCTTGCCATCCCCAGGGGGTCAAATTTAAGGCTGAATGGCTGTGCTGTGTGTGAAGAGTCATCTGTATTGTCTTCTTAGTCACGGTGAGCTTGGCAGTCTACTACTCCTCCTGTTGGCTCTCCTTCCTTTTTAGGGAAAGGTCTAAAGCCTGGCTGTCCACTACAGGTAGCCATGGAGATTCTTGGGTGGGAAGCCCAAGGTTCTCCTTCTCTCTGCAACCCTGTCAGTGATGCAGTATGGCCCACCAGATTCCCAGCATGCCTCCTCCAGACCTGTAATTGAAATATAACATGATATGCATTATATACACTACCTAGAATGCATTTTTGCTGCACAATATGGAAGATGCAAGTTACACAGTGGTTAGAATCTGCTATTGTGAGAAATGCTAGACGGCACAAAGAGCTACTGCCAAAATTATAGGGGCCACTGGATGGGGTGAGCAGAAAAAGGCTAAGAGACCACAAATGACAGGTTGCAGAGAAAGGGCTAACAAAGTCCGAAACAGAACTTTCCAGAATGTCAGAAAGGATTCAGCCTTAATCTGCTTCACGGGTGGACAGAAGTTTGCCCCTTGCTCCAATTAAAAAAAAATCAACTGTGTTCAAAACAAGAATTAAACATTTACTTTGGTAACAGGAGCTACCAACACATGCAATGAAAATAATAAAAGATACAGTTTGTTCATGTCAGAGAAATTGTTCTAACAAGATACTCTGAGCATCTGGCATTTCTTGCCCCATTTGGGGAGACTTAGCCTCCAAGCCTCTTATACACACTGCCCATGAGGTTTGTAAAGGTGAGCTACTCAAATCCATAAGACAAGTGGGCCAAATTCTACCTTCATATGCATCCATACAGCTCCCACTGAAGTCAACAGAAAATGAATGTGCTGTCTTGACTTCTCCTCTAGACCAGTTTTTTTTAATCAAAAAGCAAAAAACCAAAAAATAACAACAACAAAAACACCAAGCAAAAAACAAACAAAACAAAAACAAAAAACCCACCCCAGCACAGCCTTCTTCCTCAAATGTGTCTTTTGGGACAACTAGTAAGGGGTTCTTAAATGATTCCCAGCCATTATTCACATGAAGCTTAGTTATCAAAGGGGGCGGGACCTGCAGGGAATAGCAATGAGCAAATCCAAAAACGTAACCTTAAATCAAGTCTGCTTTGCTTTGTATAAAAGCAGTGGTGCAAAGAAGCCTGAGCATACTGGTGAATCTAGCCGTTGGAGCTTGGAATCAGTTCAGAGAAGCATCCAGAATTTCAGATGTTTAACTGAACTCTCCTAAACTCCTGGCTGAAAAAAACAAGCCCAAAATCTTGTATCAATAGTTGTCTCATAAGATTTCCATCTCTTTCAGTCACAGCTAGAAATGCCATGAGAACAGCCTCATTTGCAGTAGTTCAGGATTTCTGGTTCCAGCCTCAGGCAGAAATGAACAAAATCTTATCAGAACACTTCAGGACCCTAAAAACAAACTAACAAGCAAACAAAATATCTGGTCCTAGAAATGGATGCAAACTTAGTAGGCTTTTATTTTTTTCTGCACCAATTCTCCTCTTCCAGTTAGGCAGACATCTGTCGTTCAGGGTCAGAGTTTGGCCCATCTCTAATTCTTTTCTTTATAATACATTTTACACAAATGTAGGGAAGTTAATTTACCAACACAGGATCCAGTTCTGTTCTCAGAACATGTCCCTCTACATGTCCCACAGAAGTCAGTAAGGAGTGTGTGTGTGTGCGTATGTCTGAAGAACAGGGAGGTGGGCTTTGCATAGTACTTAAAGAGAAGCACTGAAGTATGAAACAAATCCTTGCATTTAATAAGGCAGAATATACTCACTGAAGGCCCAAGCAGTCCTTTAATTCCCGTAAAATTAGAAATTCCATCCGTATCATTGAGAAGTAGCTAAAAAATAAGGACAAAGAACAGAGTATCTCAAATATTTAATTGGTTCTCTGGGGTAGACACATTTCTAGAAATGCACAGACAGCTTACAACATCCTGTAATAACTGTGGAGATAGAGAATGTAGACCAGGCTATTGGGAACATTCTTTGCTTTTTCCTTTGGTGTCATTCATTTGGAATACCACTACTTCGCATTTTTATTACACCTTACGTGTAACGATCTCAGAGTGCTTTGCAAACATTACAGAGCTGAGTATCTACGTCCCTGTGAGGTAGGAATCCCTACGTTACAGATGAGGAAACAGACACAGAGGGGTTGTGACTTGAGATCATATTTTCTCTATAGGTTGAAGATTAAAATAAGTGCTTTAGACCCCATGCTTCAATGCTGAGTGGGTGTTGGAGTCTGAGGCTATGGCTACACTCGCAGATGTAGAGCGCTGGGAGTTAAACCAGCCCTCGGAGACAGCAGCAGGGAAAGTGCTGCCATGTGTTCACACTGTGAGCTGCAAGCGCAGTGGCGTGGCCACATTGGCAGCTCTTGCAATGCCACAGAGAGAAGTGCATTGTGGTGGCTATCCCAGTGTGCAAGTGGCTGCAGCGTGCTTTTCAAATGTGTGTGTGTGGGGGGTGGAGTGTGACAGGGAGTGTGTTGTGTGTATGTGGGGGGAGACAGTGTGTTTTGGGGGTTAGAGTGTGTCACCATGCTGTCTTGTAAGTTCAGACAGCAGCAGGGGGAAGGGGGAAACCCTTGACATAAGCCCCCACCCCCTGCCTCTCTCTCACACACACACACGCACAAACGCCTGCCTCTGCAACAGGCGCATTCCATACTAATGTTTTGCTTTGTGTCCCGGAGCAGATAAGCATGCCAGCTGTCAGAAACGGAGCTTTGAAAGGGGATATCCACATGCCTGCAGCTGAGTACAATGACCAGAACGGCCACTTGATTTAAAGGGATTATGGGATGTTTCCGGAGGCCAATCACAGTGCAGTAATGCAACACGTCATCCACACTGACGCCTGAGCATTTCAGCCAGGGCGCAGCAAGCTCTATGCTTCTCGTGGAGGTGGATTACCAGGGGTGCTCCAGCCGCGGAGTTCAGGTGCTCTATGTGCCTTGCCAGTGTGGACACCTCAGGAGTTAGGGCGCCCAGGGCTGATTTAATGTGCTTTAACTTGCAAGTGCAGCCAAGCCCTCACTGTGCACATCTCATTGCAGGATTCAGGCTCTAATGACATTTTGTTCCTATTTCATTTTGGTTTCGGACAGCTTCTTTACAGATTTAAATTATTTCCCCCATAGTGTATAATGCAGTCATACATTACAGTACAGCAGGATGGTCACAGCTTGATTTTGTAAACTATCCATATATGCCTTTTACATAGAAGAAACCCTCTAACTCATCCTTATTCAGTTTTTCCTGATTGCTTCATTTCTTTCACTTTCTTCCTGATAGTCCCATTTGCTTTAAAAAACATATCCCTCCTTTGATCTCAAATATGTCTTCACACAGACTTTAACTTGTCCAATTTGTCTTCTGATCTGTATATCATTCTTTCATCTAAGCAAGCAACTCTATCCACTCCAGACTCAGATTGCGTATGTTGTAAAACACATCCTGTGTAATACCAGCACTTGAACTCCAAACCACCATCCCTTGCTATACCGGCTACAGACACAATGTTTTGAAAATTGCTGTTTGCAAGAGGGTGGGTCAGAAAAGGAAAAGCAGAAGAAAAATCTCCTTCAACCATCACATCAGGGGACATTTATAGCCACTGAGCACTAATACATACAATGAATTGAGCACAGTCCAGATTCACTTCCCTCCAGGTGTGGTGCAGCCTCCTAAAGGATGTTGTTCTTTGCTGGATGCTGCTACCTGCCTCCTTTTTCTTCATATGCCACAATATGTGCAAAGATGGGTGCCAAATATTAGGAGCTGAAATTCGTATGTAGGCACCTGGAAACCTATCTGAGGTTCATGTGTCAGCTCTCTGCCCCTGAGGAGAGCAGCATCAGACCCCTGTGCAGCTTGCTGCGGCCTGGCTCCCAGTGTAGCAGAATCACACTGGTTCCACTGTATTCCAGGCTCTGTGTCCCTCCAGACAGGGGGCAAGATGTGTGCTAATTACTTCAATTATAGTAATAAAAGCATTCTGCTGTTGCAATTGTTCTGCCATATCTTCAGTTGGTGGCAGAATTCCAGGAGCCCTGAGGTTACACAATCCTTTTGAATTACTCAGTATTTAACCATTCACTTTGGGGCTGATCTAGAGACTATTGAAGTCAATGGAAAAACTCCCATTGATTTCAACCTGCTTTGGACCAGACAATTTGTGTACAGTGTAAATGATCTGTAGCCTCAAGCCTCAATTAGACTATATGTGTGTCAGGCAAGCACACACATTTTAAGCAATTCTATAGCTATATGAAAATACAGAGTACAGAGATGCCTATCACATAGCAGGCTCCTCGTCTGTCCATTCCACTCCAAGTGTAGCCATTTGCCCTGTTTTTTTGGTTTGTTTGTTTTGCAAGCAACTTTCACAGTGATAAATGCAGCAATGAGACCGCTCGTCATTTCACGTCAGCCTTTTGAAACCATACCCTGGGCCGCGAGTGCTGCCTAAAACATGGGACTTTCTTTTTTTACTAATATGTTGAAGTAACAATAATATTCGTTAGCTTTACTGGTTAATGGATTCTTGGATTTTAAGTACATTATGTGTGGAGCTTTCAACTGCTCATCCCATGGGACATTAAAATGCTAGAGGCAGAATTGCTAAAAGAACATAATGCAAAAATCACTTAAATTTCTTTTCTATTTCCTGGATCAGACTCTCTCCATTCCTTCCTCATTAGTTTTTTGGACATTAAATATGATGGATCAATGACTGAAAAAGAAAGTTTGCTGCTCACTTTCCCCCGCATTGGTTTCTACTGAACTTTACGGTGGGGAAAGGGGGAGGGGGGGAGCAGGGGATTTCAGTAAAGCATCAATTACAGTTTTACACTGAAAAGACAAATGGTATAAATGTTCTACCAAAGGACAAGTGAGACTTACTGGCCCTTCAAAATGACCAAAATATAAAAGTTCCCAGAGCAAAATAGCCTAAATGATTTAATCTGATCACATTTTAGCATTTCATATCAGCAAATTACAACAAACTGGGAGAAAAAAACCCTTTTGTATTGGGCTTTGGATTGAAAATGTGTGGTGAATGTCGGACAGAATTCAGAAGAAAGGAATGTCTGAACAACTGAGACTCTCTTTGGGAGATGATGATGAATTTCTGTTGCAGTAACTCACCTGGGCTCCAATCACAACAATTTGAAGCCCTATTGTGCTGGGCACTACACAAACACACATAGGTCCTTCCCTGAATTGATTGCAATCTAAGGCTCCAATGCTGCAACTTATAGACTGCAGTGACTGAGGTGAATGGCGCTCCTGTATTATCAATTTCAAGACCAGAGCCCAATTTCCTTCATCTATTGTCTACCCAGTAATATCTATCTACTACACAAATAATAAAGTTTCAAATATAGAAAAAGAATGCTATTGTGATGTTGCTCTAGCACGATGGTTTAAATTGCCAAACTGACTGACAGAAAGTGGCACGGTGCTGGCATGTCTGCTTGCATTAGGTCTGCTGTGTGTCCAGTGCTACTGATGCTTCTGGATGTTTTCCTGTGAGGCTGAAATAGCAAAATGTACAGGGATGCTATAACTCTCTAGCTAAGAAAACCTCTATAGAGCAAAGTTAATACGTCTTGTATAAATACACCGGCTATTATCAGATCAAGCCCCACCTGGTCTCTCCCCTACAACATCTTATAGAATCAACCTCCTCCAAATTCACTGTGCTTTCAATGCCTCAAAAAAAAAAAAATAATCAGACAACTAATAGTGGATAGGTTGAGAGCTAAATGTGGACAGTTATCACTTACTTTGTCTATTTATAATAATAGTTTGTTGCAAATGCATAGACAGTTGAATACATTTATTTTTAACCCGCTCTTTCACCTCATATGTCATTTGTCTTCCTAGACTACAAGGTCTCTGGGGCAGAAGCTAGGTTTTTGTATATATGTATCTGAACAGCACTTAGCATAATGCGGCCCCAATTGACCATGGGGCCCCTGGACACTACTGTAATATATAGTGAAGGTATTTGATACAGGAATCTTGGACAATAGAGAGGACACACAATACATTTCCTCGGCAGTAGTTAATCACCATATTAATGTGTGGCAATTGTGAAGTGTGTGGAGAAGCTGCTTGGCCTCCAGCATGCTAACATTGCGCTCTGTGTCAGCTTCAGGGATGCTCGGCACTTCACTCACACATAAGTGCCTTCCACCTGACGATCTCATAAGCCTTTACAAACATTAACAAACTGAACCTCAAAATATCCATCTCAAGTGGGCATGGTTATCAAACAAAGGCAAAAGATGTTAAACGTCTTGCCTAAGAAGGTCACCCAGAAGCACTGTGGCAGAGCTAGGAAGAGACCTTAGATCTCCTGAGTTTCAATCCGAGGCCTATACCACCAGATCATCCTTTTACCTGAAGGCTATTAAAAAGCTGCCAAAAATTAAAGCAGAAACTGGATGAAACACACAGCATTAATTCCTTCATTCACCCAGGGTTTTTGAGCCACTGTCAAGATAACATGTTCATTTTCGTCCTGCAAAGAAGCTACCCAAACTCCTTTGGGGCTTTGGTTGCCATCATTAGGGACCCACTTTCTGCCACAATTATTATCACTGTCAGAACCTCGTTGCTTTAGTCAATATAAAATGTAAAGTCTGAGTTAGCTTTCTGACTTTGTTATTGCCTAGCTCCTATCATGCAGATTCCTCACCTCTGATTACAAGCCTTGGCAGACTGCAGCTAACCACCTGACTTCTCTCAAACAAACAGAATCCTTCAGAGGGTAAGATTACATGGCTCTCCTGAGTGAACAAGGTTCCTGTAGCCATTCATAGCTTCTCCAATTCCCAGTGTCATACCAAATTGACTACACAGACTTTTGTAATAAGTTTGCAATTTGGTTCATCTAAACTTCTAGGCTTCTTTTTTCCTACTAGTATTATCTATAACCTAAAAGCCTGAAATACACTAAGCAAACCCCATTGAAAATGTGTGTGGTGTGAAAGGATGTGCAGCTCTCTGAATCACCTTTCACCAGCATGCTCTTTGACACTTGCTGATACTACTTCAGCACAAGAGCTATTTTTTCGGTTTGTACGGTATACACCTGGTAGAGAGCATGGTGGAGTCTAGGCACTACTGCAGTTTGATTCCAGGCATTGCTGGAGTCACAGGGTGTGCCTATACTGCAATTAAGACACCTGCGGCTGGCCCGTCCCAGCTGACTTAGGCTTGCGGGGCTCGGGCTAAGGGTCTGTCTAATTGCGGTGTAGACATTCAGGCTCTGGTGGGAGCCCAGGCTCCAGGTCCCTGTGAGGTGGAAGGTTCCCTGAGCTCAGGCTGCAGCCCACGCCCTAACAGCTACACCAAAATTAAACAGACCCTTAGCCTGATCCTCACGAGTCCAAGTCAGCTGGCATGGGCCAGCCATCGGTGTCTAAATGCAGTGTAGTGTAGACATGCCCACAGAGGCCCCTTTACTTTATACTTCCTCTATTCTGTATTCCCTAATTAATTTTTCTTCATTTTTATGGCTTCTGCAGAGTCACCTGCACATGCTAAGAGAAGCAAACACTGTTCTGTTAGAGTCTTCACTCATTTTACTGCCCTTTTTCATCTTTTTGTCGTGGCAAGGTCATGGGTGACCAGACGTAGTAATGGGAGCCAGAGTCCACAGTCACAAGACAGAAGTGGAGTCAGCTGGGTCAGGATAGTGGGAAGTCAAAAGAAGGAGCCAAACTGGAGATCAGAACCACGAGTTGGGAACCAGAGTCAGGCCGGGCCAGGATACCAGAGGCTCAGAGGCAGGAACTAAACTGGAGGTCAGGAGCCACAAGTAAGATGCCAGGAGGCAGGCTGCAGGAGGCACACAGTCCAAAGCAGGGTGAAATCCAGTTGTTCAGACAGCTTCCTGTTCCAGCTGCTGGCTTAAGTAGGGCCAGTGGGCCAATCAGCTGCTCTGGCACTCTGCCAATCAGACATTGGGGCAGAGCCTAACAGTGGAGCTAGGTTTCCTGCGTCCCAGGTAATCCATTGTCAGCAGGCTATGAGGTGGAGGGTTGGAGTGTGGCTGTTCCCATAATCCTACAGGCTGGGTTTGAGACACATGGGTCATGACTTAAACCTATGATTGGACAAATGTGTGTATGTGGAGGGGGATTAGGTGTAGACATTCATTGCAGATTTTTCTCTTTCAGGGCTGTATCTATGACCGGAACATCAACACCAATACCAGTTGTTCTTCACTGCCATGTAACTCCAGATACATTTTAAGGACAGTAAAGTTCTTAACACTTTACAAAGACACTTACCTGTGGTACTGCTATGATTGGCCCTGGTGGTCCTGGTGGCCCTGGTGGTCCAACAATACTGGCACCATCCCGTCCTGGTTCACCCTATTTCAATAGTAGTTTAGATGGAAAGGCCATTTATTAAACACCAAATCCCCAGTAAAAATTCAATTAGAAAGAAATTGATCCCACCTTACCTTGGATCCTGTGTCACCCTTGTCCCCTTTTGGACCCTGCATGCAATTTAATAAAGGAGTGTTAACAATTTACAAGGGAAAGTTGTGATAATACTTTCCCTCCCACCACGAGAGAATAATGTTCATGAAGGGCTTGATCCAAAGTGCAATGAAGTGGATGGAAAGACTCTGGTTTGCAATGGGTTTGGATCAGGCCCTAAGTGTATATTGGTTCTGAATGTTTTTAGTAATTTCTACTGCCTTTGATAGTATAAAAGTATGATAGAGGGCTGAGAGAACAGAGAGGAAGGAAACAGAGAGAACTAGTATTTTTCACATATAGCACTGTATTTTTTTCCTAAGAGAATCCAAGCATTAGATTTATTGAAGGGTTCACAGGTGGGTCTCATGCTGATCTATTATGCATTTTTATGACCCTAAAAATTATATTTTAACAGAAAGCTGATGTATTAAAAAGAGTAAACCAAAAACCTTACTTTTTGTTAGAGTTTATAATGCTTTTTCCATTGGTAATAAAAACATAACGCTTTGCAGTTATATGGTACTTGATTTCTATACCTCAGAGTTATTTACAAAGGTGGGTAGCACTTTATAGACAAGGGAGCCAAACCTACAGTTGGTGAAAATCAGCGTGGATTTACACCTACTGGAGTTCCAGCCCAGATAATGTGAGAGACAAAGAGGTTTAAGTGACATGCCCCAGATTAAAGAGTAAACTAGGGTCAGAATCAGATTTCCTGTTTCCCAGCCCTGTCCTCAATCAACAAGATTACATATGCCCCTGACACAAATATGTAAATATTTCACTGAATAATAAATTCTATTGAACTAGGGTGACATTGCTAACTTAAACTAACATAAGCCAGGAAATTTAGAGTTAATTTACTCAGTTGTTCCTACATTTAACACAGAATAACCCCAGTTAATGACACTTTGTACCATGAGCACTGCAACTCTCAACAGTGAACACAAAGTGTCACTCATGACCATGTAGAGAAAAGAAACAAGCACTGCTGTAATGGCTTAAAGTAATCCAGAGTAGGGATGTGCATGAGGTGCAGGGTTTGGGGCAGGTCAGCTCCTCCTTCAACCTCTATAACTTCCCTTCCAATGGCCTACTATCCATCTGGCAATTTCTGCCTCTCTCTAGCTCTCTTGTGCTGGAAAGTTTCCCAAGGATCCGTAAGTCCTCTCCCTGCTGCTAGGCCTGAGCTGGCTGATTGATTTATAATTTGGCTGGTTTAAATTTTTCTTAAAAACAGAAAGCAACCAATCCACATTTTTTAACAACTATGAGCAAATGGTTTCTAACATTTCACTTTCACCTGTTGGGTTACTGAGTTAAACACATATGAACGTTTAAAACCTGCAAGCTTCTATTTTTCTCCTCTTCTAATTTAAAAAATGACACTTTATTTCAGAATGTATGCAAACCAAAAAAGCATTCGTAGGCCGACATCTTTTCTGCCAAGTTTCAATACAGAGTGAATTAATTGCCAGTTTACAATAGAAATGCTTAACAATATTGGTGCTTGCAGATTTCTCTAGAAGCAGGAACTTACCAATACATTTAAAAATGTGTTATACCAAAGAGTCTCCAATTTTTTCATAGTGTGGATCATGTCCTACTATACAGATTGCTTTGTGGACACCACCCTTCCCATTGGTGATACAATTGCCAACTGTTGCAATTACAATTAATTGTTTACATGGTAACGCAACAGCAGGAAAGCATCATGTATATTTTCAAGCTTCTGGTGCAGCTGGATACATGGATGAGAGCCAGCACAATGTGACCAGCCATCTCTCCATGGACCACTAGCATGTGCTCTGGGAGTTACTGGTAGTCCCTGGACTAGTTTGGGAACAACTGTGCTATGTGATCCCACAAAGAAAGAGTATGGTGGTACAACTCACTACATCTCCAGGACGTCCAGCAACACCGGGAAATCCAGGTTTTCCATCTGCACCTTGCTCACCCTATCAAAACAGAAATACATATTCTATTATTAATTTTAAATTCAATGCAGCATCTATGATATTCTATCAGCTTTGTAGAAAGCTGCTCAATTATTCCATTGGAAAAGTTTTAAACATCACACAGTAACCAGTCATTTAAAAAAAAAAATCAATCAGCTAATAAAGCAATTAAGAAAGCAGCAGACATAAATAGAGCTGTACTTTCTGCATTTGTTTCTTCATGTTTGGCCACATTGTTTCAGGGGAGACAAGAATCACCACACATAGCAGACAATATGTGAGATTCCCTCAGTGAAGGAGGTGGCACTGTAGTTTTAAAATGTAGTTTTGCTTTTTTGAAGGAATTTTTACACATTTACAGTATTATGCTCAACAAAACCTCTTAAAAGAAAAACAAAGTTGTAAAGATTCTAAATCTGCCAGATGACCCTGGTTGTGGCTGGGTTCTGGATTCTCTATGCAATAGAAGGACTGAAAGATGATAGTTTATAAAATTTGAAATCTCCATTTTTCTTGGTACAGCACCAATAACCTTAATAGTACTGAAGTTTCTGCTTCATTAAGAACAGTTTCTACCCCTTTATCACCTCACCTTTCCTCTGCCACCAGCAGAGTATATTACTGAAGAACAAATGGGCACTTCATTAACGGTGGGTAAAGTTTTCAAAAGAACTCAAGTGACTTGGGAGCCCACGTTCCATTTTCAAAATGGTGCTTGGGAGGCTAAATCTCATTGAAGGTCAATGGGGCTTAGGTGCCGACACTGTACCAACCAACCCACCCACCTGCCCCATGGCAGCAAGTCTCAGAGCCTAGATCAAGGGGATTGAGTGACGGAGCTAAAAATAGCAGTGTAGACTTTCCTGCTGGGGCTGGAGCTCGAGCTCTGAGCCCCTCCCACCACTCACTGGGTCTCAGAGCTCAACTCCAGCTTGAGCATGAACATCTACACCGCTATTTTTAGCCCCGTAAGGAGAGCCTAGTCAGCTGACTTGGACTCTGAGACTCGCTGCTCTGGGGTTTTGTTTTTGTTTGTTTCTTTGCAGTGCAGATGTACCCTTAGGTACTTCTGAAAATGTTACCCATTTTCTCTTAAGTAGCCACATGAGGTAAACTTCTCTAAAACTGTACAAACTGGTTCAATAACGTTTTAGCAATTCTACAAATGAGAAAAGAGTCTGTAGCCTATTTCCTATCTGTTAGTGAAATTCACTTCATCTCTGGAAAGCCCAAGCAGGTTTTGTATGCGCGAAGTGTGTGAAACACCGGGGGGCAGGGTTGGACGAAAAACCTGCAGAACCTTCCCTATCATTTGTGTGTAACTGCATTTCTGTAATCACAGATCTCAGGGAATCTCCACAGGCTAGCTCCCTTCTCTACCTACTGCACCAGCCTATATGGGGTGAACAGGACTTCCTCCACAGCTTGCGGATGTCTGTAGGCTGTTACCCAGCGTACATGAGGGGTGCTATACAGCTGCACGGTGGTGCTTTATCAATGACTCACCAACCGTAAGGTTGAGACAGAACAGAGGGTCTTGGGGACCTCCTCAACAGGGTGAGTTTCACCCATGTGCAGATGAAATGGGTTAGGACTAAGAGGACTAATAGTTAGGACTAAGAGCTGCTAATTCACTTCTTGTTGGAACAAATGTTCAATAATTTCACCAACTGTTTTTCTTACTCAAGTTTAACTGTGAAAGAAAGACATGATTTTAGTTAACATAATTCACACTGTAAATAGTACAGTATGGCCATGTCTCATTTTTTAACATTATCCATATCTTAACATTTTTTAGGCTATGTTTACACTACAGACCTTATTGCTGCTATAAGGTCTCCCACGTAGCCACTCTATGCCAGTAGGAGAGAGCTCTCCTGCCGGCATAATTAAACCACCCCCAATGAGCGGTGGTAGCTATGTCGGTGGGATAGCCTCTCCTGCCAACATAGTGCTCTCCACACCAGCACTTTTGTCAGTGAAACTTATGTTGGTCAGGGGTGTGTTTTTTCACATCTGTGACCGACAAAAGTTTTGCCAACAAAAGTATTAGTGTAGACAAAGCCAAACATTGTATCACTCCTGAAACCAGCATTTGTTCGGTGTCCTCTAGTTTTTTATTTCTGCTCGTCTTACTGGACACTTGAAAATTCAGTCACTGTAAACAAATGAAAATAAAATAAAAATACCAACCCCCCCCCCCCCACACACACACACAAACACATACTTCTTTCATTCCTAATGGGCAAAATTTTAAGGTTCCAGAACTGTACGTTATTCAGCTCTAAGAGGACAAGTTATCTGCCAAGGTAGTTTTATTATTTATGGACTGAACCGATTGATTCCGATAGCTTATTTTTTAAGTAGCTTTGCAGTCACCTCATTCACAATAGTTATGCCCTTTAGAAATATGCTTTAAAACACTATTTATCACAACCGCATAACATCATTCAGTAATAATTACTGGAGGAAGGGCCATAAAGCAGAACACTTTGTTCAACAATTGTTCACACAAGGAAATGAGTTAGATCCTTGAAGAAATCAAAAGAGCTCAAGACAACTTGCCTACACATCAGTACATTGTCTTTAATTAGCATGCTGGCAAATGTCTTAGTGAAATGTGTTTTTAAGAAATGTATTCTCTGATTGCACAGAAATGACACCTCCATACAGATTGCTGCGAATTCAAAATATGTACAGCAGATGGAATTTATAATAAGCAGCAGCCACTACATTATGTTGTTTTATTAAAATTAAAACAAGCAGGTGTGTTATGATAAAACTGTGATAAAAGTTAAGCAAACAGAGGTTCATATTAGTCATTGCTTTAATCCAGTTTTCCACCACTGTAACTCTGTTGATTACACTGGAGTCATACTGGTGTACTGTACAACTGGAGTAACTCAATAGTGAATCAGACCCAGAATATTTTAAACATCACATATCAGTCAACAGATCACACAGTTTACAGACAACAATAATTCAACTCAGGTACTTCAAAACATCCCTGGGAAATGTGTGTACGTGTATAATTAGAATTCTTTCAATATAATCAACATTTACCATCATTTTAGTACATCAAGAGAATAACTAAGCAGAAAAAACAATGCATTTGTAAATCAAGTTAAATGAGTTCCCCACCTTTAAACCTGCTATACCTGGTGGACCAGTATCCCCTTTTTCTCCCTGAAATGCAGATACATAGGTCATGTTAAATATCAAAATGCAGTACAACTACAGTGATTAAAAAAAACCCCTTGCTTGTTTAGAATTAAATAAAGTGCTCTCTTCAGCTCTGCATTGCTACAGCTTTATGGTGGTGTAACTCCTCTTTCCTTACAGAGAGGATGGAAACACGTTGATTTCAACAAAGTTACACCAGTTTAAAATAGAAATAATCATAGAATATCAGGGTTGGAAGGGACCTCAGGAGGTCATCTAGTCCAAGCCCCTGCTCAAAGCAGGACCAATCCCCAATTTTTGCCCCAGATCCCTAAATGGCCCCCTCAAGGATTAAACTCACAACCCTACATTTAGCAGGCCAATGCTCAACCCACTGAGCTATCCCTCCCCCATTGCATTGATGAATCAAGCCCAAGACATAATGAGTTTGTTTGCTGAAAAGTCTTCCAAAAATATTCTTTTAGGAATGCTTTTACTCATGATAATTAGACTTCACTGGCTTCTGGTGGAAAAAGAAGTTTTTCATAATAATCAACGATCTCATTATCCATAAACACAGATTTTAGATATGTATTTATCAGCTGGAAACAGAACACTAAGGTCACTGTGGTAGATGACCGCACCTGTGCTATGAATTAAAGTCACATCATTGATCTGGGATGGATAGCTCTATCTAAAAATATGATGAGTTATGTTGTACTAAACTTATCACTTAGTTGGACATTAAACTCCATGTGATTTCTAGTTGGATTTCTAGAGCCTTTTGTCACTCAGAGTAGGTGAAAACTGAATTTTGCTTCTGGCTTCACATGGTAGTGAAAATCAGTTTCATCTGTGAAAAGTGGGTGCAAAACCCTACAACTGGCTCAGAATGGTGACATTGTACATCCACTTTATACCCACTTTGCACTGGAGTAAATTACTTCATGAGGTACAAGGCAATGGAAAAATCAGGCCCTTTCATTGTCTGGGCAGGAATCACTCAAGAGCTGCCAACGAAAGGCTTGTTATAAATGGGGGGTAATAGTCAATGTGTTAAAATCCATAAAGTGATTCACAGGATTCTATGCACATCCCATTAGTATCTGAGGCCCAGATCCTCAAAGATATTTAGGTGTCTAGCTCCATGGAAATTAGGCCTCTAAATACCTTTGAGGATCTGGGCCTGAGTGCCTCACAAATAAATGAATTTATCCTAACAACACCCTTGTGAGGCAACCATTATCCCCATTTTACAGATAGGGAGGTGAGGCATAGAGAGATTAAGTAACTTGCCCAAGGCCACGTAGGAAATCTGTGCCAGAGCTGGAAATATCTTGTAAATCCCATGCCAGTTCTTTCACCACAGACCATCCTACCTTGTTTCTGTCACTGTGGTTACAAGGGGTGGGTCTTTTGGAAGACAAAAAGGCAGGTTTTTCTATAAAGCACAGAGTCACTTCCTGGAACTTAGACGCCCACACATTTTGGGAGCTATAACATGTAACCTTGAGCTAACAAAGGACAAAGAGGGATTGCACTGAGCCAAAACACAATGGGATAAAACAATGAATTTCTCCTGCCATACTATAACCAATCCTTCCAACCAAAAACACCTATTATTGCCCATCTAGTGATATTTTTTAGTGATATTATTCTAGCATGTTTGCATTATGATTCCTCTCTCTTAACCAACAAGTGTAGCTTTAAGACATCCTGAACTGGATTTGTGGTGACTGCTAGTCAGGATAAGCAAGGCTGGATGCTCTGACTGAAGAGTTCAGAGGAAATTCTACAAGGGGAACCTCATGTTGTTTCCTAAGTCCTATTCAGACTGATCTTACAGGGTATGAGCATGATCTCTCCCTGAGTATCCCAATTTGCAGAGGTGGTGAGCCCCTGCAGCTTTCTTTGACTTCCATAGGAATTGTGTGTGTGTGCAGCATCTCTGTAATCAGGCTACTTACGCAGGTGCCTAAATATAGACTTAGGTGCCTACCCATAGGCTCTCAAGTTAGAATGTTTTGGCCTTGGTGTTTATTTATTGTGATATTGTACAATATGTACCATATAACTAGGACCCTTGGCTTTCAGTTTTTACTGAAAACTTCCAAAAAATTCCTGGGTTTTGAAAAAATCAGTATTTGGATTTTTCAGCTGCTCAAATTCCCCAGACCCAGCTCCCACCCTCACTGACTCTTTGCTGGCCTCCTCAGCATGCCTGTGCAGAGGAGAACAACTGCCAGTTGGTGGCTATCTCAGCTGCACAGTGGGGGGAGCAAGAATGGCAGGGAGACTGTGGAGACCACCAACTGCTGTAGTGACAGGCCACAAGGAGAGGAAAGCTGTACCCCTGAGCACTGGCCCCTCCTGATCCCAGCCCGTCAGCGTGGCCCCAGGGCATACAGTCTCATCCCCTTCCCTCCACCCTAACTTGCAGGGCACCCCTTTCCACCCATCTCCCTCCCACCCATTGCGAGTGTATCAGGCAACCCGTTCCCCAATAGGCACCTGCTTCCCCAAGATGGCCGCTGTGAGCAGCTGGGCTTAGAAACATGTTACTACTCAGAGAGGAACCCCAGGGCACAGAGCTGGGTCCACTTCACCAGCTGGACAGAGCCCCCTCCTGTCCCTGGGCTAGGAAGAGACCACACCAATCCCCCCATGGGACCAGGGAGTGAGCTGAGAAGTGCTGAGACTCTTTGAAAGAGCTGCTGGGAGTCTACGTGAGCCGGGACTTTTGGAATTCACACTGAAGACCTTATATCAAGTGTAACTGCTCAAGTCAACAGTAAACTGTTTTGTAAAAACGAAGGTTTTTTGCAATGGGGATATAATGGTTTCATAAACAATAAACTCATGTTCCTCTAAGGGCAAGTATACATGTGCAGCGCCGCAGCTGTACCAGAACAGCTGGTGTGGTGAAGACGCTCTGTGCCGATAGGAGACAGCTCTCCCATCGGTATAGCTCTGTGCACACTAGCGCTTACGTTGGGGTAACTAATGTCGCTCAGGGGAGTGGAATATTCACACTCCTGAGTGACATAAATTTTGCCAATATAAGTGGTAGTGTAGACATAGCCTAATTGTTGCTTTCTTTCTGCCCTCCCAACCCCAATACTAAACCTGATATTTACCTGGAAAACCATGATGTTAATTTTTTGCATTGATTTTCACCCATTTTTAAATTCTTGAAATAAAAACTGATAAATTCCTGGAAAATTAATAAATAAATACAATTTGGAAATGAAAGGCCTTACATATAGCATTTAACTACATGTTTAGCAAAGCACGCAGGGCAAAATACTGCTCTCACTACTCTGGTGTAAATGTGGAATAACGCCATTAAAGCAAACCCCAAAATTACATCCTTGCTATTGAAAGAAAAATTTGGCCCATGGTATTTACGACATGTCAATGTTGGTCAGAAAGCACTTTTGTTGTTTGTTTTTTAAAAAGAGAAAGCTTTGGTGCAAAAGAACAAAAGCAAAAGTGACCTGAATTACTCTAGATATGGCAAACCAAAGTCGAAAATGGAAAATACAAAAATACGCTGGCTTTCAAATGTAGTTTGTTATATCAGTTACCTTTGGTCCCATTGGCCCACGCTGTCCAGTCTCCCCAACAGGACCCTACAAAGTATTCTGAGTTTACTGATATATCAATATATAATTTCATATTAATTTTTTCTCAGTAACAAACAAGCTAACAATCACAACCATAGAAAAGTCTTTTAGTAGCAGTTTCAACAGAAAGAATTAAAATGCAAATTTTTTTAACATATTTTGAAGTCTATCTGTTTAATATTTTCTTGAAATAGGCAGAGTATATAGTGATAGTTATATTTAAAGTTGCCCAAGTGTTTCCATTCTAAGGAGTTGCTTATAATTTTTTTCAATCACTTACCTAACTGGCTGAAATTCTGGAGGTATGTTCTCAGCCTGGGAGCAGTATTTTTGAAAAGTTTAAATCAAAATGATGTTGCCATTTTTAAGATTGGGGAGAATAAAAAGAAATATACTTTCCCCATTATAAAACATATCTTTGTGACCCTTTTTTTGAGCAGCCCGGGGCTGGAAGTGGTGTTAGATGGTAAAATGTAAAATTTGGCAGGAAGTGACAGTATTCCTTATCTTGCAGAGGTGACTTTTGGTGTTCTGGTGAAAACTGCTTATGATTTGTCAACATTATAAACATTTAAAAAACCCTACTTTGTGCATATGCACTGAATTTTTGTAATGCAACCACTTAAACTGCCATTGGTTGTTTGTTTTTGCTGTCTTTGAATGCTTAGGGCAGGTCTACTTTTAAAATACCCCAGCAGCAGTGCATCTGCACCCCATTAGTACTTCAGTGAAGACACTACCTACGCCAAGGGGAGGGGTTCTCTTGTCAGTGCAGGTAATCCACCTCCCTGAGAGGCGATAACTAGGTTGAAAGGAGAATTCTCCCATAGACCGAGTGCTGTCTACACCATGGATTAGGTTGGTTTAACTGTGTCACTGAAGGGTGTGCATTTTTCACACCCCTGTTGGATGTAGTTATATGATCTAATTTTCTAGTATAGACCTGGACTAAGATTAGGAAAGTTCCTAGGCAGTTTCTCTTGAGTTAGTGAGGTTGCACTGCCTTCTTCAGTGCGATAAGTATTGGTGCCAAAAGAGTGCAGCCTTCTTCCATTTGAAAGAGGCCTGGTCTACACTAGAAAATTAAGTTGATTTAACTACTTCCAACAGGGGTGTGAAAAATCCACTCCCAGAGCAGCATAGTTAAGCAAACCTAACTCATAGTGTAGAAGGAATAATTCTTCCATCAACCTAGCTACCACCTCGTGGAGAGCTGGATTAGCTATGCTGAGCCCTGGTCTACATTACAGAATTACATCAGTATAACTACATTACTCAGGGGTGTGAATAATCCACCCCCCTGAGTGACATAGTTATACCGACCTAAGTGCTGGTGTGGACAGCTCAGGAGAGCCTTTCCTGATGACATAGCTATCTCCTCTCATGGAGCTGGAGTTATGAAACTGATGGGAGAGCTCTCCCATCGGCATAGAGCATCTTCACCAGAAGCTCTAGAGTGCAAGTGTAGGTGCCGATGCAAGTTTCTAATGTAGACTTGACCTGAGGGAAGAATCCCTCCCGTCAGCGTAGGCAGTGCAGCTGTGATACTGTAGGATTTCAAGTGTAGATAAGCCCATAGAAAGGAGTCCATGAAATAAGGCAGGAGCACTTTTCTCACCGACTGCACATATTATGCATTACAGAGCTTTCCACTGGTGCCTAGCAAATAGATAAACATAGCACAAAGTCTTCGTTGTTTCATTTTCCTTTGTCAAGAATGCACAAAATTAAATACAAAAGAATTCCAAGGTTGCAAAGTGAGACACGCAAAACTCAGGAAATGATCAAGTTAAGGTTGCCAGCACGGCCCTAACTCAGTTCCTGTTCATGTATGCTTTAGAATACAGTCCTGATCCACACTAGATCATCTACTGTCTCAAAAGAAGTTCCTTCTGAATGGAACAGATTAAAATACGGTTATGTTTTCCTTAAACCAGATTTACAGACATATGGTAGGGAGTCAAACCCAAGGAGTTTTTGAGTAACACTTACTTCCAGCTGGTGACTGAGTGACAGTCAAAGCTCACGTTCTTACAAAAGGCTGTGGAACGTACTTGAGGTGGAGTGAAATCTCACAGAGTCACATAGAATTGGGGATAGTATCCTGAGACACTTTGGAGAGAGAGGGTTCTCTGACTTAACATTTATGGATACAGCTGCTTTTGTTAACGTTCTGAATGCAGAGCTGCCCTTGCAGGTATAACCAATGCAGTGCTGTGTTTCTGAGTCTGCAGACAGACTGAAACAATGACTCAGAGGCGTGAACTCCCCTGCCTCTTAATCTCAATGGGGTGTCAGCTCTACAGGCCAATGATGACACTTGGATGTCAACATTAACTGTCCCACTGTTGATCATTTGAGCAGATACAATGGAGAAGGGGTCAGAGTGAAGAAAGTGAAGTTGAATATGATAACAAGGCACTGAACAAATAACAATTAAATATAGGGCTGTCAAGTGATTAAAAACATTGTGATTAATCGCACTGGTAAGCAATAATGGAACACCATTTATTTAAATATTTTCGGATGTTTTCTACATTTTCAAATATAGTGATTTCAATTACAACACAGAAAACAAAGCGTTCAGTGCTCACTTTATATTTATTTTTGATTACAAGTATTTGCACTGTAAAAACATAAAAGAAATTGTATTTTTCAATTCACCTAATACAAGTACTGTAGTGCAATCTGTACTGCAATCTCCTTATCATGAAAGTTGAACTTGCAAATGTAGAATTATGTAAAAAAACTTGCATTCAAAAATAAAACAAGGAAAAATTTTGGAGCCTGCAAGTCCTACTCAGTCCTACTTCTTGTTCAGCCAAACCCTCAGACAAGTTTTACATTGTTTTGTTTTGAGTGCAGTTATGTAACAAAAAAAAAATCTACATTTGTAAGTTGCAATTTCACGACAAAGAGATTGCACTACACGACTTGTATGAGGTGAATTGAAAAATACTATTTCTTTTGTTTATCATTTTTACAGTACAAATATTTGTCATAAAAAATAACATACACTTTCATTTCAATTACAACACAGAATACAATATATATGAAAATGTAGAAAAAACATCCAAAATATTTAATACATTTCAATTGGTATTCTATTGTTTAACAGTATGATTAAAACTGCGATTAATTGCAATTAATTTTTTTGAGATAATTACGTGAGTTAACTGCGATTAATCGACAACCCTAATTAAATATTTAAGTACTACATAAAAGCTATATTCAACCCTTAATATTGGGCGTGGGAGGGAAGAGTAGAGAGCCCTAAAATTATAGCCCAGCCCACGGACTATAATTAAAAACAGAATTCAGCCCTCTTCACTACATATACTTGGCACCACCGCTTTAAACAGAACTACCAATTTCTTAATACAAGGTTGAATTAAAGATTTATATAAACTATACAGCAGATTGTCACTGTTTTATAATTATTGCTATAAATTACACACAAAATGATAATATGAATATTTGTTCAATGTCTCTTTCAGAAATTACAATCCCATCTAAAGAGACTGTGACAGAACAGATGAGGTACAAACAAACCCAATGTACCTCCTAATAGTTTGTTTTAATTAAAATCCTCTTAGAAGCAGACAATCTTTTTTTTAACACAGGCAGAAACCTCTAGGGGTTTTATAGGATGTAAGTAGCTCACGATGGCAAAGCTTTTCTGCAGTATTAGCAAATATCTGAAATCATTTTCATGATTAGAAGGAAGCGGGTGTCTGCTTTATTGACCCAAGGCATGGAAAGCAAATGTGGACAACAGGGAAAGCAAACTTTCAGAGTTTTGTTCAAAATCAATAAAACATGTTATCTGTTGGCTACAGCAGACTAACTAGGAAATAGCACCTGCACCGAAAGCAACTCAGAGTAAAGGTGTCATGTAGGCAATTCAGAAGGGGCACGTTTTGGCTGCTTGCTTATTTCAGCTGTCTGGCTGCGGCTTTTATTTTTGAAATACGATAGTTTTGGCTACTCTTATTGTTTAAAACAGAATATAAAGAGATGATGCACTATCTTAAAATGAAACCTGGGTCAAGTGATGTTTCAGCATCATCAGTGAAGCATCAGATCATTTCAGCCACTGGCTTTTAAAACTGGCCCCTGACACAGGGTTGGCTCCAGCATTCAGCAATCTCTCCAGGCTGGGGGGCCAGGTCCCTTCCCCCAAAGTTATGCTGGCTTCGGACAGAGGGAATGCACAGGAGCAAAGTCTGCAAAGAGGGCAGCTGTGGTGGTGGGAAATGGCAGAAACCTGCCCTCCACCAGGTAGCACAGTGTTAATCGTGGGTGGCACTGCTATAATGAAGGCATGACCAAGGTGGCTGGGAACACATTGATCAGTGCACCCCGACTGAGAGCACTCCAATGGAGTCCCTGATAGATTTTAGAGTTGCTCAGACTGGCAAAAATTCTAGGGAGAGTGATGGAGGAAACAATACCATGCTCCAGCCCTGACTGGCTCAGTAAGGGGCATTTGGTACGTTCCTGCTCTAGGCAGAGTGAATCTGGCTCAAATATGCCAAGAAACCCCAACTGTCTGTGATGTGAACTCTGTGCAGAACTCTACAGCTTACTTCAGAATGGGAAAAAGCCTACATAACCGCTAGGTCCCGTGTTTGTTTTTATTGGTGCAATGCTCATGAAACTGAGCAACTAACACAGCTGTGAAACCAAGCACAGGGAGGGCAGGTATGTGCAGCATTCTCAATCCACTTCAGTCCCCACCTGCAATATCCCCTACTCTTCAAGTCTTCAACTGTTTTTAAGCAGAAACATCCTATTATGCCCAAACATATGATGGCTTTGTGATATAAACAAATGCCCTGATTAATTATTCTATGTGACCTACAACTCAGAATTTATAGCTAGGTCTCTGAAAGTGAAAGGCTAGAACATTAACCCAGTGTGTCATTCCAAGTGGTGTGTTTCACAGGTCTGCCAATCATAGCTGAGGTACCACATATGGTGGTGCACTGAATTGCCCTTTTAAAGACTTACTTTCATTTCACTATGGAAAGCATGTCTGAGTCTGCTCCTGAACATTAGTGAAACAGTGAATTTGTGTCAATTTCATTTAATTGTTCATTTTGAATTCACAGAGTTTACAGAACAGCACAACAGCAAAAAAGTATTAGAAGTCAGGAAAGCAATTTTGGAAAATAAAGGAATCCAGCCTGTGGGGTATGGAAGAGGGAGTAGAAGAGTTTTCACAAACTCCCCGAGTTTGTATCTTGGAGATTATGAACAAGAAGTGGTCACAGTAGGCAGACAGTGACCCTGGATACTGAAGTCTACAATGTCAAAGGCTGCAGAGTAAAAAGGATAAAGGAATATGAGACAGAAGAAGAGGCTTTTAGACAATCAGCACTTGGTCATTCGAGACCTCTGTAAAACAAATTTAAATGGAATAGAGGGGGTAAAAGCTAAATTATAGGAGATACATGGGGAGTTAGAAGAAGAACATAGAAATTGAAATTCCAGACCAGAGCAGTGGTCTGTCTAGTTCAGTATCCTGTTACGGACAGTGGGCCATTCCAGATGTTTCCAAGAAGGTGCAGGAAACACATTAGTGGACAGTTGTGGAATAAACTACCCAGAGGGGAAATCAGTCACAGGTTGGCTTATGCCAGGATACATAAGAGTATCACATTCATTCTAAAAAAGGATTGTATCCTAGCTAATGTAATTAGAGATGTTTTTATTATCTGTATAAATGTCCAATCACTCTGAATCCTGACCATATTTTGACTTCACTCTTGTGGCAGTGAGTTCCACAGGTTGGCTATACATTGTGTAAAATGATTATTTTCTTCTCTGTTTTAAATGTGTTGCCTTTCAACTTCACTGACTGTTCCCTTAACACTGAGTTATGAAACTGGGTATATTTACCTTCTCCTCGTTATTTTGTATACTTCACTGTCATGTATACTCTTATTCATCTCCTCACTAAACTAAGCACTCTCAATCTTTTCAATCTCTCCTCATGCAGAACCTTCTCCCGGCCTCTAATCCTTTTTATTGCCCATCTCTGGACCCCTTTCTTTTGAATACCTCTTTTTTGAGACAGGATGACCAGATCTGATAGGAGTATTCTAAGTGTGGGCACACATAGATTTGAGTAATGGCATTATAATAATCTTCAGTATTATTTCCTCTCTCATTCTCTATACAGCCTAACACTGTTTGTTTGGGGTTTTTTATTTTTTATTTTTATTTTGACAGCTCCTACACTTTGAGCAGACCCTTTCACTGACGTTTACACAATAATTCTTTCTCCTGAAAAGTTTGTTAATTTAAAAATCAAGGTTGCATAACTAGGCAGCTTGAATAGTGGGGCTGGTGGAAAAAAAGGGAGGAAGGAGAAGTGTTTTGGGTTTTTTTAAATGTTTCGGTGAGAAAAAAGTATGTATTAAGGCTAACGGAAAGGAGCAGATAAGGAGATAGTGAAAAAAAACCCCGCACTTTATCCCATAAACTTTTAAAACTGTAACAGATCAGAAAATATATAAACTAATCAACTGTCCCAAAAAATTACATGAAAACTATACAGATTTTCTGGGCAACAACCTTGATAATTTAGTGCAACATAAATCTAGAGCTACTCAATCAAAACCAGTAGAATCACTCCAGATTTCACCTGTGAGAGACAGATCGGGGTCCTCTACTCCACATTTTTCTTAAGACAGAAAGAATAGACTGGCTCTGCATAATTCAGAATAATATAATATGGATGGACTAGTTAAAATCTAAAACCCAAAGTCTTCCAGTCTTCCAGACAGACAGAATATAAAATGGGAGGAGCATATTTCAAATGCTTTTTTTTTTGTTTTGAAAACTAAATAAAAAACCAAGCCAAAAACCTTACATTTGGCCCTCTTGATCCTGGAACTCTGGGTTCACTCAACAAACTGATGCTCCCTGACCCTTCCATGTCCTATCGTGAAAGAGGAAAGAATCATAGAATGTTATATTTTACCCTCACATCCATTTTACATCAGGACTTTCACTTGAATCTTAAAAAGCAAAGGCATTGAAGAAAAAACAAATATACTTTAAATTTTTCTCCAAAACCATTTTTCTGTCAGTTCATTGCTAAGTATTAGAGGTGAGCTATATTCAAATGTGGGAACAGCACAGTGATCCTTTGTGTCAACTGAGAACCTCGCAGAGTGATAGGTTTGTCACTTTATCAACCTTCCGCATTATTTCACACTGAAAAAAACAGGAGAATGGAGTGAAAGCAACTTTCCATTTTCAAGAGTACTTTGTAATACTTTAAATTCTGGT
Source organism: Chelonia mydas (assembly GCF_015237465.2). Classification (NCBI taxonomy): domain Eukaryota; kingdom Metazoa; phylum Chordata; order Testudines; family Cheloniidae; genus Chelonia; species Chelonia mydas. Next base: position 151,364,542 of record NC_057850.1, read on the forward strand.
GTAGGATTTGTGTTTTGTCATTTAACTATCTCAAAGCATTATGCTGCTTTGTATAGCTGTGCGTATTGTAATTAATTTTCAAAGCTAAATTGCTTAAACATTTATATCTGTTCTGGCAAAGGAGGCTCTGGAGGCATTTTGCCAAGCAGCCTAATTATGATTCAAGAACTAAAGTTATTTCTTCCTCTCACAATTGAACATTGGGCTCCTGCCTGCAATTACTGTGGATGCAAAAGGCGATTCACATGGCTCACTGAAATGAGCATGAGCTGAGAGAACAGCAATGTCCATACATGGGGAAAGGCTCTCTGAAGCAGAGGGCAGATCTCTATTACGAGGAAATGTGCATTTTCTTTAGATACGTGCCAATTTTACAACAGGGGAGACTGCAACACTTTTTCTCAGTCTGTTTCTACCTCACTTATACTCCACACCATCAGGGCAGAAAAGTAAAGCTGAATGCTGCGGAGCCCTTTTTTCCTTCTTTCCACAAACTGTAAGTCAAAGGGCATCCAATACCAAATGAAATCTCTGTTGAGATGATGAGCTTTGAACTGTTTAGCTGTTTGTTCACTTCCCAAGGTGAATGCACTTGTGCTGCACGTTCCTTCGCCTGGCCTCCATTGCGCTTTAATTGGTCTCCTTGTGGCGATATTTTTCCATCGAAGACCGTGCCTAATGCCTATTTTATATAACACACTGTCATTTTTGACACTCATGTGTTTTTATTAGGTTTACCAGGTACCTTCTGCAATACAGACTGTTCTTTTGGCAAGCACAAGGGCCAGCAAACCCTGTCTCTTTCTTTCCACAGTGCAGCTCAGTTTTGGCACATAATTAATAACAGCTGCTATCAAGTGCTGAAAGCAGTGCTTTGCAGAAGAGACATGCTTAGGGCAATAAACAGATTGCCAACCAAATGCTAGCATTGCCCTAATGAAACTGGCATACCAACTTGAGAACAGGCACAGCATTGTCTTCAGATGGCAGAAGGAGGAATCAAAATGATCATGCAGGATCAGCAAGTCTATTCCTAGATGGGATTTCCAGCTAGACATGGAGAAAGGACAATCATCCTGATCTTCCTGGCTTGTGATTAAACAAATACAGTTCTGCTATTCCAGCTCAGAGCTGGCTGGCCAATTTATGTTGTTGGAACCAGCCCTTCCTACACCTCTGTATGGTGCCAATGCAATGGGGCCCCAATCCTGATTATCGCCTGCAATTCTGGCAACTTCACACCACTCAGACTTAGGGGGAGGAAAAAGGCAAAATTTGGCCCTAATTAGCCAGCTGCAAATTCCCTCTGCACAAGAGACCTCTCAGTTGGGCTAGAGGGGCAAAGCTGGTGTCTATGTCAACTTCCCAGGGGCCATGTGGGGATTGAGACAGAGCACCCTCAAACTTCACCAGCTCTCAAGGGGTCGATGGTCCTAATTCCTAGCTGGAGTTCCTAATTACCTGGCATAAGGCATAGCCCCCTGTAGGGGCTCTGACTTATGTTGGGGTTTGGACCATGGATGGCCATAACTGGATCCTAACTGTCCTCATCCCATCCTGAACCAAGTGGTTCCCTGGTAACAAATACAGTGGTGCTCCTTAAAAACTAATGAATTGCCTGAGATATCTACTGGCCAGATTCTGGTATCTTTATTCTGGTTTAGTAGCGCTTTAGTCCATTAATAGTTCCATTGACTTCAATAGAATTACTTGGGGAGTAAGGTATGAATAAGGGTATCAGAATTTGTCCTTAAATAAGGACATAACCTCCGTATTTAGCATATTCAATGTATTTCCTCGAGTAAGTATAGGGAAGTATAAAGGAACAATGCAAACACTGAGGGAACCACATTTATATATCTCAGATAAAACTGACAAGTTCTAAAGGTCCCCACTCTATCCTGGATAAGATGTTTGCAAATTGTCAGCCAAACATTGTTTATTCCTCGTATAAAGTTAATCTTGGTTACTGGTCTGATGTGTATTATGTCCTATACAGAAAAAAAATTTAGCTAGAGAGCCTTTCTTGAACAGAACAGCCAAATAAACAGGGAGAGAGAGGGTGACCCATACATAGGCATAGATGGAGGTTAAATGCCAACCTTTTAACCTTAGCAAAAATATGGATGTTTAAAACCCTACCACAGCCTGATCCTCTACCCCAAGTCTGCCAGAAAGGGAAGACAGAATTTACCTCAGTGTGTTTCACTCACAGTGCTGAGATTCAGATATTTTTCTGCACTATGAACTGTTTTCAGATAAAGGACTGAACTGAGCCCTAGGTGAGTTCAAATTTTAAAACAGAGGAGGCACTATATGCATAAATAAAAGGTAATGTCTCAATTTTCATTTGTTTGGTTTTGTGAGAAAATGTTCCTATTCAGGATTACACCGCATGAGGTCACTACCAAATTTCTAGATTTTGTGTCTTTTAGGCTTGCATAACTGACCCACCTACACCAAACTTATGGCCTCTAAAATGATAGCATGTGAAAACTGGCATGTTAAAGCAGAACCTGAAGCTCAGGTTTAATGCACAACAGCAGCTGTCATCATATATTTAAGTCTACACTATAAATTATTTACACACTAAAATAAACTACTAAAGTGGTTGTGAAAATTGTGTGATAAGAGCTTTAGCTTATAGCACAACAACAATTCTGATGTTGGTATTAAGATCACTGAATATTTGTATAAAAGTAAGTTAAAGAAAGCAATTACCAATGAACAATAATTACTGCCAAATAGAGGGCTAAGTTCCACTGAGATAAAAAACAGTGAACAACTTATCTGTAGATTGGGAGAAAATAAAGTAAACCTGAAGAGAAACTTTATAGACAGTATTCAGTGTGATCAAATTTGCCTTAAAGATAGTTAGACATGAAAAGCGTTAATGAGTATGCTGTCCTTCCATTGAAACCAATAACTTTGTATATACAATTAACTCTTTTAGTAGAAGAGCACCTCAAATCCAAACCCATAGCCTGGGCCAGGTGGCCCCGGTGGTCCTGGTGGTCCTTGAGGCCCAGGCTTTCCAGGCTGCCCATCAGCACCTCCCTGGCCTTCTGGGCCTGGTGATCCAATATCTCCAGCATCTCCCTAAAGCAAAAGGGCAACAACATATGATTTTACTGAACATTTATAACAAGTAGATATAATTACAGGATTTGTTTGACTGAAAATTATGTTCACTGATTTAATTAGGCTGCAGAATAATAATCTTCTGGACTTCTTCCACCCAAGGATCTCTAAGCACTTTTCAAAAATTATTGAATTAAGATTTGCAACATCCTTGTGATGTAGGTTTTGCCTCATTTTATAAATGGGAAATGGAGACAATGAGAGCTGAAGTCATTTGCCCCAACAAAGCAGGTCAGCAGCCAGAGCTGGGAACAGAACCCAGGTCCCCTGATTCTCAAGCCCTGGGCAAAAAAATATTGAAATATTACAAATATTTTCATTTTGTTAATCTGCTTTATCTTTGCTTTCTTTCAGCTGTTTTCAGGAAACTTTTGATAGGCAGAATACAATGCCAAACTATGGGTGACACACTATACCTGAAGGATGTTGTTATGCTATACTTCAAAATAAACAAAGTTTGATCCCTTTACCTTTGGGCCAACTGCACCAGGAAGACCTTGATCACCCTGTAAAATAAAACCAGTGCCAGTTAATTGAGCAGGATTAAATGATTTAGGCATAGAGAACACAGATATATGTTCTGTTTAATTCAGGTTTCAGTGAATACCTTTGTTGTTGAATTTATTGAGGTCACAATGCTGGTTTATAATAAGCATTAAAGCTGCTGGTTAAAAAAAAACAACCTTCAGTTGAGTAGTTACATCTGCAAATGACTAGCACTTCTAGCGTGGTTTGCAGACAGGAAACAATCTAGTATCTTGATTATTGCAGCAGGTTTTAGAGGTTTGGACCACACAGAATCAAATATCAAGGGTGAAATCCCCACCCCATTGAAGTCAATGGGAACATTCTCACTGAATGCAATGGGAGCAGGATTTGATCCCAATCAAATTGTTAGTATGGCCCAGTCACAGAGTGTTAACACAGCTACAGATGTTTTTATGGTTCCACTGTGGTAATCTAGCAACCTGATTTTCTGATACACACACGATCTGTGACAGATCTCTGTTTGACGAGGGATATAGGAACCTTAATACACAAGCAGAGTTCCTGTATTCGGTGTTCTCTGAATGGCACAGGTCAGACACTGCAAATGTCAGCCTGCCTATGTACTCTACAATGGATTGACATCCATCTGTTCTTCTCCCGTACTCAGCTTTTGCTGAAGCCTCTCTCACACTCCATCTCTTTTCCCTGCCGTTCTCTTCCTATTCAGTTTACAGAACAGGCAGAAACCCAGAGTATGAAAACAGTTAGTGTGAATGGAAAAAATCGCTGAGTTAATAGCAATACATATAATGTCTGGCCAAATACTATAGGCCCTACACAAACAGACAATGGGAATTTTGAACATATGAGCACTCAACCAATAGAGTAAGCACCAATGATAAAACAACAGCAGACAAATAAAGAATGAGTTGTTAGAAAAAGGAATGACAGGAAGCATGTAAAACTACTCTCGACAGATGGGAATGGATTTGGCAGACTTGATGCTGCTGCTGTGCACTGACTGTTCTTTGAGCAACTGTAGCGTGCAGAGAGCTTCATTTATAATTTAATTCTTATCAAATTCATACAGTGAGGAAAATAGGCTCCGAAAGACAAGCCAACTGGCTTTATCCCTCTTTCTGAAGAACGTGCTCTGAATGAAAATGGCATTCTTCCAAGTAACCCCTCTCCCCTCCAGACTTTCACCCGACAATCTGAGATGCAGGTTAATTTAATTTACTGTAACCAGGCATCTTTATTCTTCTCAGGACCCTCCCACAGGAACTGATCTTGCCCTACTGAAGTCAACCGGAACTTTGCCATTGACTACAAAGGACACAAGATCAAGCCAAAGATGCCTGAGCTCTGGAACAAGGAACTTATTTTAACTCTCTCTGGTCCATGTTGGCTTGGTGTGGGGATTACTGGAGTAGCCACACAGAGGGGGCCAGAGCACCCCATGTGTACCACAGTATTGCCAACCCTAAATATTCAAAACTCATGATTCAGCCTCAACAAAATCATGAGACTGGCTTAAATATCCTGAGATTTTTTAAAGAAAATATTGGGGTTCTTTTTCTTTGCCTTCTGTTTTTTGAGCCTTTACGGTGCACTTAGGTCCCATTTTCCAGATTTTCTCTGCAACAATAAGGGACAGAAACTTACTTGATTTTAATGAAAACAGAGATTCTCATGCAATCACTTGACTCCAGGACAGGGGTGGGCAAACTTTTTGGCCTGAGAGCCACACTGGCATTGCGAAACTGTGCGGAGGGCCCAGTAGGGAAGTCTGTGCCTCCCCAAACAGCCTGGCCACCGCCCCCTATCCGCCCCTCCCATTCCCTGCCCCCTGACTGCCCTCCTCAGAATCCCCGACCTATCCAACGCTCCTTGTCCCATGACCACCCCCTCCCGGGACCCCCGCCCCTGACCATCCCCCAGGACCCCACCCCCTATACAACCCCCCCCCCGCCCGCTCCCTGTCCTCTGACTGCCCCGCCCCCTATCCATACCCCCGCCCCCTGACAGCTCCCCTGGGATTCCCACGCCTATCCAATGCCCCCTGTTCCCCGTCCCCTGACTGCCCCCCCCGAACCTCCACCCCATCCAATCGCCCCCTGCTCCCTGTCCCCTGACTGCCCTCCGGGACCTGCTGCCCCTTATCCAACCCCTTCCTGCCCCTTTACCATGCTGCTCAGAGCAGCGGGAGCTTGCAGCCCCACCACCTGGCTGGAGCCAGCCACACTGCCTGCAATGCCCGGCAGGAGTGGCAGGCCAGACCGCTGGCGGCGTGGCGCGCTGAGGCTGCAGGGGAAGGGAGACAGCGGGGAAGGGAGACAGCGGGGAAGGGGCCAGGGGCTAGCCTCCCTGGCCTGGAGCTCAGGGGCCGGGCAGGATGGAACCGCGGGCCAGATGTGGCCCGTGGGCTGTAGTTTGCCCACCTCTGCTCCAGGAGCAGCAGCTTTAAGAAAACACCAAATACTGCAACACTCATGACAAAATTGCAAATGTAGGCAACATTGGCACCGTATAGGTGGTTTAAACCTGCCCTCACATAGGCCAGGGCAGAAGGTGAAGATGAGAATGGACTATAGAATCCACAATTAAGTAGTTCCAGTGATCTAGCGCCCCACAAAAATGCAGTGGAAAATCTGCAGCAGGGAGCTGTGCTGCAGCTATAGGCCACTCTTGGCTGGAGGGGTGGATTTCACCTGCCCCATGTACTTTACTTGCATAAACCCAATTATTACTCTGCCTTTCTGTGGATGAATTACATGGAATTGTTGTACATTATCTATTGAATAAAATAGGACTAGACGCAACAGGACATTATAAGGTTGTTCAAACATCCATTTCAGACGTTTTACCAAGCATTAGGAGCTGGATTCAGTAAACTATTCAGGGCTTCCTGCAGCTCAGAAGTGACAAAGATTTTACGCAGAACTGAGCCCTTAGATTTCAAACTTACTTTTTCTCCTTTCTTTCCAGGAGGGCCAACCATTCCATCAAGTCCAGGATGTCCTTGGGGTCCCTGCAAATGACAGTAGATATAAGTACCTGCCCCAATCACAAAGAAAATACCCTGCCCAAATGAATTTATTTGAACTAATACAACTTAAAAAAATAAACTCTAATATGCCTTAGTCACCTCCTATTCTAGTGATTTGTATTTCTGAGTTTTCATTTATGATGTGTTGGTCTGTATGCAACTGAAGAGTGACACTAATACTTAATGAGAACAAACTTTCATGTAAGGACTGATATTGCTTGCTATTATGGTCCTGATTCTGCTTTTCATGCAATCAGCAAGAGGTTTAAGTGTTTGAGGAGTGCAGGATCCAGTCTTCTGTCTACTTGGAAATGTTGGCATCTCTACTTCACGGGCCAGATCCTGGACTCCAACTCTTACCTCTTTGCACCATAGTGACAGTGCCAACGGGGTGGAGAGCCACCCTAACAGGGCACTTAGGGATTCCCCTGACGTCAGGGAATCGCTGGATGGCACGGAACTGGTAAAAAGCCCATTTACAATTTTTTTTTTTTAATACAGGACATTGGACAGAAAAAAACCCATAAGCAGCATTCCTGAGATGGACCGTGGCTGTGGCCACAGTGGAAGAGGATGGGGCTGAAGCGTGCAACACTCTAGCCATCTCCAGCTGGAGGAGTGACCATTCTAGCCAATATAATTTAGAGCCTCCCTTAGGCCCTTTTCCCTGTTCCCAACCCCCAGTCCTGCAAGGAGCTGTCTGACTGTTCCCACAGACAGGCCCAACACATGTTAAGTGAAACTGGAGGGGGCTCCTGGAGAAAGGAAGAAAGAAGAATGGGGAAGGGAATTTCGGGGCCCTTGTGAATGGGACTGAGACACAGGAAGAACTGTGGGGAGAGGAAAGAAGAAACAAAGAGAACAAAAGAGAACAGGAAAAAAAAGGGGAAACTCAGCCACACTGCCAAATTAAATGTGAAAATGTAATAAGAAAAGCCAAAAAGGAGTTTGAAGAACAGCTAGCCAAAAACTCAAAAGGCAATAACAAAATGTTTTTTAAGTACATCAGAAGCAGGAAGCCTGCTAAACAACCAGTGGGGCCCCTGGACGATCGAGATACAAAAGGAGCACTTAAAGACGATAAAGTCATTGCAGAGAAACTAAATGAATTCTTTACTTCAGTCTTCACGGCTGCAGATGTTAGGGAGATTCCCAAACCTGAGCCATCTTTTGTAGGTGACAAATCTGAGGAATTGTCACAGATTGAAGTGTCACTAGAGGAGGTTTTGGAATTGAGAAACTTAACAGAAACAAGTCCCCAGGACCAGATGGCATTCACCTAAGAGTTCTGAAAGAACTCAAATGTGAAATTGTGGAACTATTAACTATGGTTTGTAACCTGTCCTTTAAATCAGCTACTGTACCCAATGACTGGAAGATAGCTAATGTAATGCCAATATTTAAGAAGGACTCTAGAGGTGATCCAGGCAATTATAGACCGGTAAGTCTAACGTCAGTACCGGGCAAATTAGTTGAAACAATAGTAAAGAATAAAGTTGTCAGACACATAAAAGAACATAAATTGTTGTGCAAAAATCAACATGGTTTCTGTAAAGGGAGATCATGTCTTACTAATCTATTAGAGTTCTTTGAGGGGGTCAACAAACATGAGGACAAGGGGGATCCAGTGGACATAGTGTACTTAGATTTCCAGAAAGCTTTTGACAAGGTCCCTCACCAAAGGCTCTTACCTAAATTAAATTGTCATGGGATAAGAGGGAAGATTCTTTCATGGATTGAGAACTGGTTAAAAGACAGGGAACAAAGGGTAGGAATAAATGGTAAATTTTCAGAATGGAGAGGGGTAACTAGTGGTATTCCCCAAGGGTTAGTCCTAGGACCAATCTTATTCAACTTATTCATAAATGATCTGGAGAAAGGGGTAAACAGTGAGGTGGCAAAGTTTGCAGATGATACTAAACTGCTCAAGATAGTCAAGACCACAGCAGACTGTGAAGAACTTCAAAAAGATCTCACAAAACTAAGTGATTGGGCAACAAAATGGCAAATGAAATGTAATGTGGATAAATGTAAAGTAATGCATGCTGGAAAAAATAACCCCAACTATACATACAATATGATGGGGGCTAATTTAGCTACAACTAATCAGGAGAAAGATCTTGGAGTCATTGTGGATAGTTCTCTGAAGACGTTCACGCAGTGTGCAGCGGCAGTCAAAAAAGTAAACGGGATGTTAGGAATCATTAAAAAAGGGATAGAGAATAAGACGGAGAATATCTTATTGCCCTTATATAAATCCATGGTACGCCCACATCTTGAATATTGCTTACAGATGTGGTCCCCTCATCTCAAAAAAGATATACTGGCATTACAAAAGGTTCAGAGAAAGGCAACTAAAATGATTAGGGGTTTGGAATGGGTCCCATATGAGGAGAGATTAAAGAGACTAGGACTTTTCAGCTTGGAAAAGCGGAGACTAAGGGGGGATATGATAGAGGTATATAAAATCATGAGTGGTGTGGAGAAAGTGAATAAGGAAAAGTTATTTACTTGTTCCCATAATATAAGAACTAGGGGCCACCAAATGAAATAAATGGGTAGCAGGTTTAAAACAAATAAAAAGAAGTTCTTCTTCACACAACACACAGTCAACCTGTGGAACTCCTTCCCTGTGGAGGTTGTGAAGGCTAGGACTATAACAAGGTTTAAAAGAGAACTGGATAAATTCATGGAGGTTTAGTCCATTAATGGCTATTAGCCAGGATGGGTAAGGAATGGTGTCCCTAGTCTCTGTTTGTCAGAGAACAGAGATGGATGGCAGGAGAGAGATCACTTGATCATTACCTGTTAGTTTCACTCCCTCTGGGGCACCTGGCATTGGCCACTGTCGGTAGACAGGATACTGGCCTGGATGGACCTTTGGTCTGACCCAGTACGGCCATTCTTATGTTCTTAAGAGTTTGGTAGCTAAATTCCCCAGAGATTCTGTCTGTAGTGAGCGTGTTCAAGCCCAGGGCTGCAGAAATGAGCAGTAATTTCCCTATAATTCCTCTTTATGGCTGCTGCAGGCCACTGTGGTGCTGGGCAACAGAACTCAGCGCAGGGAGACTGTCTCTCTGGTGCTCGCAATCAGGGTGGCTCTGTCCCCTTCTAGTGGTGGCTGGGCCACATGTAGAGAATGATGAGCCTGCTACAGTCACTGCTGAGGAGCCCCCCAGTTGGGCAGCATTTCAAGCGGCAGCCTGTACAGGGAATTGAGATTGTGATAGAGCACAAAATGTGGCAGGTGGTTTCCAAATGTAACACTGCATCATGGAGGGCGTTGTCAGCAACAAACGAATGAGGCCCTGCACCCCAAATGTTATTACATTTGTCTGGTGCTTTTTAGGATGACCACTACTGGCCTCACATTTACCACCCTTCTCGCCTCACTTTCCATTTTTACCTCCTGGACCCACTATAGTTGATACGGTATACATTTTTAACATTAACAAAATTGGAATGATTTTCATTACGTTTTAGGTCTATTTTATATTATACAGTGAATATTTTGGCTGGGAGGGTTGAATTAGCATTAAAATTGTAATTAATTATTCATGATTATGATTATTACTCATGCAGTGTACAATGATCTAAAGTCTTATCGTCATATGGCTGCAGATGTGCTTTATAGCTTTGGAGTAGCCTCAAGTACGCTATTACTTTACATTTAAATTCTTCTGCATCACTGGTCTTTACAAAATTGCACATGAAAACCATTTTTTCAAGAAATGTAACCACAACAGTGCTGACAAAAGTTGCAATGAGCTATTTCACCTTCATGTATATTTAACAAACAAAACTATGTAATCACATCAACAACAGATGCTATTTAAAGCAGTTAGTAAAAGCGATATTTCCAGTTACAAAAGGCAGTTTTTAATCCAAGCCTTTTCAAGACATGTTTCCAATAAGAGAGCTGTTAAATAACTAAGTCCTTGATTCAGCCAAGTACTTAGGCATAGGCTTAACTTTAAACAGATGAGCAGTCCCACGGGAATCAAGACTACTCACATGTTTATGTTACACAGGTAGGGTTGGTAGGGTTGCCAGGCATCCAGTTTTCAACCAGAAAGCTGGTCGACCCCCCAACCGGGCTGTTAAAAGTCCGGTCGGCAGCGCAGCGGGGGCCTGGGGCTAAGGCAGGCTCCCTGCCTGCCCTACCTCCCTGCGGCACCCAGAAGCAGTAGCCAGATCCCTGCAGCCCCTAGACACATGGGTGGCCAGGGAGGCTCCATGCACAGCCCCTGTCCCGAGGGCTGGCTCCACAGATCCCACTGGCTGGGACTCACAACCAATGGGAGCTGCGGGCACGAGGGCAGTGTGTGGAGCCTCCCTGGCTGCTCATGCATCTAGAGGCTGCAGGGACCTGGCAGCCGCTTCCCAGGAGCTGCGGTAAGCACCGCTAGGATCCTGCACCCTGAACCCCCTCCCCCAGCCCCAGCCGGGAATCGCCTCCTGCACCCAAACTCCCTCCCGGAGCCCACCCCGCCTTCCCCCCGCAACATCCCAACACCCGGCCCCAGCCCCCTCCTGCACCCCAAACCCCTCATCCCCGGCCCCACCCCAGAGCCCGCACCACCAGCTGGAGCCCTCACCCGCCTCCTGCACCCCAACCCCCTGCTCAAGCCCAGTGAAAGTGAGTGAGGATGGGGGGAGAGCCAGCGACAGAGGGAGGGGGGATAAACGAGGGGGGTGTGGGGCCTCGGGGCGGGGGTGTTTGGTTTTCTGCAATTAGAAAGTTGGCAATCCTATAAACACGTGCTTTAGTGCCGTGCTGAATCAGAGCCTAAATCCTGAATTTGCTGAGTGGATGAGGAAGCCACTTATGTTACACATGTAAATTACAGAGGGCCAGGCCTGATTTTCCTCTTACTTACATCAGTGTAACTCTGGAATAGCTACACTGAAACCAGTGGAATGATCTTGGTGTGAAAATCCATTTGCAAGTGGAGAACGAGACCCATGTTCACTTTAACAGCCTGATTTTAGAATCAGGATTTTTAATATTAATTATTTTATCCTAAAAAGGACTGATTCTATCATTGACCCCTAGATTTATACAGCATGTCGAAGAGTCATGAAATCTGCAAAACTTTAGTCAGATCAATTTCTCTAAAAGGCCTTCAAATTCCTTGATTTTGGAAGAAACTAAAGTATATTAAAATAAGGGAGATGAATAGCTTAATCTAAGCTATTCAGCTAAGTATATGCCCACAATTAAGCAGTTTTTACAAATTGTGGAACACACGAACACAGCCATCAGATGACAGTGTAGCATAAATGGAAGGGTTCACAACCTATAGTGCTGGTATAACTGGATCTATATTAGTGACTACACAGAGACCAGTACTGTGAGGAGTTGAGCACCCTGCACTTCAAGGACTTCAGTGGGTGTGGACAGTGCTCATTGCCTCAGATGTTCAGGCATCCTGGGCCATTAATCACAATGGGAGAGTTCCCATTGATTTCAGTGTGATCAAGATGCAGATCCATAGGTCCCAATCCTGACACCCTTACTCATATGAATAGGCTTTACCCTTTTAGTCAGTGGTCACAATGGGACTACTCACAAGGGTAAAGGTTTTACAGGATTGAGACCACAGGCCTTGAAACCTTCAAAGGTTTACGCGTAACTTTACATTGTGACCATCAAAGTCAATGGGACGATTCAGAGTAAAGTTATGCACTTTGAAGGACTGGAGCTATTGCCACATTCTATCTTCACAGCAGCCATAAAGCAGTACTGCGTGTACCATCAATAGTTGGACACTCCTTGCACAGATAGTCGTACTGTCTACTTTTCACATGCAGAAATCCTCTGCAAACTTATTTCATAAGGCAGAGGCACATTTGACTTATTTCTGCTTTGTAATCAATAGATCTCTAAGGCATCATCCAAATGGAAGTGTACATTGTGTATTGTGGCATCTGGTTTTTTTGTATTGTATAGTAAAAGGCAGTTTAAAATTAAAGTTCATGAAATCCGACATTATGCCAAAGGTTAAAAGTTCACTTCTGACGTCTAAATATGTATGTAAAGAATATATATTCCTTCACTTTCTTTTAATCTCCCAGAGTGAATTTGTAACATTTTTCAGTAAGTTTTGGTTATGTTCATTTCCAGGCCATATCTTTGTATCTACTTTTCCTTCTTTAGATGTAAAACAGCAACACTCAAGACACTGAAAATCAATTTTAACACACAAAAGCATTGCAAAGCGCTTTCTAAAGCAAAACTTGCAACAGCAGTACATAAATGCAGCAAATAATGGACTACGGCAACAGATTGTCTTGCAAGATTTTTCAGTGAAATTCCTCAAACTTGCAGTAATACTCATCAGGAAGTCTGACCTGGTTTGGGATGTGATGTTAGACAATATTTTGTTCAGAATATCACAGCTACATGACTTCTGAGCAGCACTGCAACAAGAATTATAATGTTTTGTTTTTTATTGTAGGGCAATATCCTGATTCCCGTCTCTGGCTTCAGAGGTTTCTGACGGATGCAGAACCAATGTGGTTCTGGTGCAGGGGTTGTGAAAAGGAGAGGGAAGGAAACTGGAAGCTAAAGAGCACAACTTTGTGGTGGACTCGAGTGACAACTTCTCACAAATTATGTCAAAGCTATGGTCGAAGCCTGGCTCACAGGAAACAGTTGGGGGAGGGGAGCCTAGTTATGTAGATTCCTCTGATGATACTGCAACAGCTGCCACAGTAGTGAGTTGACTCAGAGAGAGGCCACTTGAAATGGAATTTAACAAGAGGGTCCAGCATGCAAGACATTGCAGAGTGGGTAGTGACTTCTGGTCTCAACAATGTCTTATCTGAAAAAACTTCCACTGATTTCAATGGCTTTGGATGAGGCCCAAAGTATGTACTTAAAACTATCCCTATTCACAAAAGCATGCACTCAAGTGCTTTGCTGAATCTGGCCTTACTGCTGAATCAGTATCTGAGGCTATGTCTACTCTACAAATTACTTCGGTATAACTTATGTCGCTCAGGGGTGTGAATAAGCCACCCTTCCGAGCAACATAAGTTATACCAACGTAAGCTCCAGTGTAGACAGCTCTCCCGCTCAAATAGCTACTGCCTCTTGCGGAGGCAAGAGTTATTAAGCCGACGGGAGAGTTCTATTCTGTCAGCTTAGAGAGTCTTCACAAGAAGTGCTATAGTGGTGCAACTGTGCCGCTGTAAATGATGTAGTGTAGACATAGTCTTAGAATCTCAGGAGGCACTCAGCATCATGCAGGATTGGACTCCCATGATCATGAATTGATATAGACTATGCCTGAATCTGCCCTGTGAGTTTATAAAGAAAACCCCACCATATCTAGTAGGCTTAGATTCTTGCTACAGTGAAGGAATGTGTCAACAACAATGTATCACTTAGTGAGAAAAATGGTTTGGGGATTTGAATGAAGCTCAAAGGTTTTGTACCTCCAGAAATTGCTGAATCATTCTTAAGTGAGGCCAAAACACTTGAAGTACTTTAATTATTTTCCTCTTTCCAAAATTCCTTATTTTCCAAATTATACAATTTTCTTGATAATATTTCATGGACTGTAGCTGCTATCATATTCGATACCATGGCTGAATTTCTTACTGGTCAGAAATGATTTTCTCTCTTTTTGTAGCTGTTCCTCTCCTCTTCTCTCCCTCCCTCTCCTCCTGGTTGACCTTATTATGGAAGACTATCTTAACGAAGTGGGTAATCTTTAAAAAAATCTTTATTTTATTTAAAAAATAAAAAGGAAAACTTTTGTATATAAAAAAAAAAGATTCCTACTGTTTAGATCACAAACTGAGGTTTTTTTAAATTTTAGCAATGCTAAAGAGATCTTAGACTCAAACGGGATCATTATCATTTCAAAATAAATTTATACGTGGAACATCTCACCTTGAGAAAACCACTTGACAGTATTAAAGAAAATATTGACAGGAATCTCTACCATCTCTCTTGGCATATTTTGTTCCGAGAAACAATGCCAAATGAACTTTCATGATGATATCTAACACAAAACTCTTATAGCAAGTGCTTTAATTTCAAGCTCTGGGAAGAATCAATATTTTGAATTCAAGTCAGTGAAGTGGCAGTGACACAACCACATAACTATAAATAACTCCGCTTTGTCTTCTCCATAAAAGCAATTCAAATAAAACTTAAACCAATTTAAAGGACGGTATAGTATGAGAACAAGGAAAAAGTATCTAAGTACTGGATTTAAGTAATAAAATGAAACTTCTTTGCATAGTTACATTCTTAGGCTCCAGTCCTGAGTCTTATGCACAGGCTTAAAATGCTCATAGTGCATATCATTAAGCACGTGCTTACGTCCTTGCAGAGTCAGGGCCTTAGGGCCTGCTACTGTAAACTCTTACTACTTGGTGTAGCACTTATGAATTTCCAAATGGGAACTATTCATGGTAATAGGGCTATGCCCAGTAGTAAGTATTTGAAGAATAGGATCTTTAATGTCCTGTAGCAATGTTGTTAATTCTTACCATTTTTATTGCACGTCTCATGATATTTGGTGTGTTTCTTTAAGCTCCAGCTCCCAGAGTCATGTGCTTAGGTAAGAATCTTAGATTTCTTTAAAAAAGTTTTTTGGCCAGTGTGGTTGCAGAGAAAAGCTTGAGAATGTGACTGAAATAACACATTAAAGTTCAAACACCAGAGTAGATATATTTATATTTTAAATCTCATGACTTTTCAGCCAATTGCATGATTTGGGGGGGGGGGGGGGCGGGGGCTGACTCAATTTTTGAATTGTGGGGGATGGTAGTGATGCTGTAGTATAATCAGCAATCCATTCCATGGCTATCTAATCTGGCCCAAGAGTAAGATAAACTCTGGATGAGATCCTCCCACCCCCCACTCCAGCCCCTTTATTCCAGTTCAAAGAGCCAAAGTGCTGTAAAAGAGGTCCAGAAGGTCTGGACCAGATGGAGTAGGATTTCACCCAGTGCAGACACAGCAGAAACCAGCTGTAAGGCTAGCATACAAGGACCCACTATGAGAAAGCAGCACCCTGGAACCCCCATATTAACCACTGTGATTGGATTATAATATGTTTTGTACAAAGCAAGCCCTGTGAGGCATTATTTTAAAAGTTTTGATCTGCTGAACATTAATATCCTGTTGGAGTGTTATGTACAATCATTATACGTAAGGTTATGAAGTGTTACTGAAATATGTTGTGCAGTTGGGAACACCCACAACCAGCATTTCAAGTACAACAGTGGAGTATCCAGAAAGCTTTAATGGCTCCTCAACACCCATCAAGAAAAGAATCCACTATCCCAGAGACTTTTCAGAGAGAGCACGTAGACTATGGAGACTGCTTGACCAATGGGAACTGCCTGATCCCCACGTCACAGCAAAGATCTTTCCAGCAAGCTTGAAGAAAATATAAAAGAGAGGAAGTGACACCATTACTTCTCCCCTCCCCAATTCAATACCTGGAGGAACGTCGGGAGGACAAAGACTTTGAACTGGGGGAGGGAGGTCTCAGGCTCGAAAAGAGTCCAAGCCTGTGGACCGAGGATCGGTAACCTGCTTGTACCATCCGTCAGGGTGAGGCACTGCTTGATTCAAATCCCGTTGAGTTTGTAGAACTTAGACTGTGAATTTCTTTTATTTCTTAAGTAACCACCTTTGATCTC
The DNA here is from genome assembly GCF_015237465.2 of Chelonia mydas. NCBI lineage: Eukaryota > Metazoa > Chordata > Testudines > Cheloniidae > Chelonia > Chelonia mydas. The sequence continues at coordinate 151,380,890 of NC_057850.1, forward strand.
TATGCTTGATACTTATAATCACTTAAAATCTATCTTTCCGGAGTTAATAAATCTGTTTTATGTTTACCTAAAACAGTATGTTTTGGTTGAAGTGCTTGAGAAATCTCAGCTCAGGTTACAAAGGCTAGAGTGTGTCCTCTCCACATCGAGGGAGAGGCAGACTAGATAATGAACTTACACTGGCCAGGCTTCTGACTAGTGCAAAATGGTACAGTTCTGGGGTGCAAGACTAGGGAGTTGCGGGGGAGGGGAGAATTGGCAGGAGCCTCTCTATTGATTTTTCATGAGTGGCTGGGAGATTATTCATGTGTAACACAGTTAGGTATGCTCCTCCCTGTAGATGGCTGTGTAAGTGCAGTATCTGCCAGAGGATTGTAGCTTGCCAACAGGATCAGTGTGAGAGGCAGCCCAGGTTAGTGGGACAGAAGGCTCAGCGGTCTCACAGTCCAGGTTACACCCCGGAAACAAACTGGGGGCGAAGGGGAGTGTGACGGGGCAGGGCTAAAGGAGGGAGGGACATATTGGGGCATGGCCACAGCATGCAGCACTGGAAGGCTGATGTAATTTAAAGGCCCCCAGGGCTGTTTTAAATTAAACCAGGACCTCTCCAGCCTCTGGAGCAGGTGGGGACTGGGAAGGCACCAAGAGGTTTAAAGTCACCCTAGCCCCAATCCTGTGCTTTCTAAAGACTCCATGAGGCTGAAATCATTGGGACTCCAGGCAGATTTAAGAATCTGCCCATGTAGATCCTCTTGCAGTGTCAGAACCTAGTTCTGCAAATATTACTCAAAGCAAAATGTTGGTAAGCACATAACATAATACTGTTGCTATGGACAACTATGTAAAGCATTTAAAAACCCATTAACAAATGCTACAAACCAACCTGTAGGATAACAGAGGAAAAGGCCAGATATACACATTATTTTGTTTACCAAATACTTAGAATTTGCTTCAAAATGGAAGTCAATTACATCTTGATTGCAACTATTTATTGTGCTAATTAATCAAACATAAGAACATCCATACTGGGTCAGACCAAGAGTCCATCTAGCCCAGTATCCTGTCTTCTGACAGTGGCCAATGCCAGGTGCTTCAGAGGGAATGAATGGAACAGGTAATCGTCAAGTGATCCATCCCCTGTCGCCCAATCCCAGCTTCTGGCAAGCAGAGGTTAGGGACACCAACATTATTCTCAAGGTTCTATTGTGTATGTGAACAAGGCCGTTTCTGAAACATATTGATAAAACAGCTTGGAGGGGAAATACTGCCTTTTGAGCCCACATTTGTAGGACGACCTTATTTGACCCTATTGAAACATCTTATTGCCATGCCAGAACCACTAATTTCCTCATCAGACACCTGTAAATTGTAAAACCAAAGAACATTTCAGTGCAGAAATAAAAGTTACATATAGCACACTATACACCACCTTTAAAATATACATTTTAGCAAACTTTTAAACTCTCTGGGCCTGTCTACACAAGGACACTGAGGAAAATTAATTGAAATAGGGGTTAATTAAAAGTCAATTAGTTAAACTGCTTAAAAGTGGCCTTAATTTGAATTACAGTGTCCTACAGTGAATTAAAATAAACCAAATTAAGTTCATTTTAATTCTGAATTAGAGTATCCACCCAGGAGTTTAATGCAATTTAACTAATCCTCTTTTAATTCACACCTTCAGTTAATTCAGATTAACTCTCCTGAATGTCCCCATGTAGACAAGCTGTGTGCTGTATAACAATAGAATAATTCATGTTTAAGTAAACCTACTGTGCTCTAGTTATCACAGATTTGCATTAGACAAATCAGTACATACACTGTTTATCTTTGGAGCAGAATGAATGCTTTTGGAAAGTTCTGTTACAAAAGTGCTGTAAGGCAGGTGGTTGTGTAAGGATCGGCATACTGTAATATTCATTTGAAAGATAGGTCTATTCCTCATATTATGAGCTGGGTGAAATCTAGTTATGAGTTGAGTTAAAACCCCAATGAGACTGATAACTGAAAGGTAAGTTCACACCTAACATAACTTTAAGCACAAGCCCCACCTAAAACAGAGGGGTGCATGTGGGTAGACAGATCACACAAAAACTGACAACAGACAAGAACAGAGAAAGAGGGAGAGGCAAGAAAGCCAAACAAGAGTCTGTAAGCATTGTGTGACCCTGGACATAGCTAGAGAGTGTGCTTTGGGGTCTGGTGTTGGTTAAAAAGTCTTGGGGGCTGCAAGCTAAGAAACTGCTCCTTTTGTTCTTGGTTACTTCTGCATTTAGAGAGACAGGACTTTGCACATTTCTTGGTAATAAACAAGATTGCATCAAAGAAAAAACAGACTCCATCAATTTCTGTTTCATAGAATATCAGGGTTGGAAGGGACCTGAGGAGGTCGTCTAGTCCAACCCCCTGCTCAAAGCAGGACCAGTCCCCAACTAAATCATCCCAGCCAAGGCTTTGTCAAGCTGGGTCTTAAAAACCTCTAAGGATGGAGATTCCACCACCTCCCTAAGTAACCCATTCCAGTGCTTCATCACCCTCCTAGTGAAATAGTGTTTCCTAACATCCAACCTAAACCTCTCACACTGCAACATGAGACCATTGCTTCTTCTTCTGTCATCTGCCACCACTGAGAACAGCCTAGCTCCATCCTCTTTGGAACCCCCCTTCAGGTAGTTGAAGGCTACTATCAAATCCCCCTCACTCTTCTCTTCTGCAGACTAAATAACCCCAGTTCCCACAGCCTCTCCTTGTAAGTCATGTGCCCCAGCCCCCTAATCATTTTCATTGCCCTCTGCTGCACTCTCTCCAATTTGTCCACATCCCTTCTGTAGTGTGGGGACCAAAACTGGAAGCAATACTCCAGGTGTGGCCTCACCAGTGCCGAATAGAGGGGAATAATCATCACTTCCCTCGATCTGCCGGCAATGCTCCTACTTATACAGCCCAATATGCCATTGGCCTTCTTGGCAACGAGCGCACACTGCTGACTCATATCCAGCTTCTCATTTCCAATTGGAATATCCCCAACGCCCCAAACTTTGACTTGCTGCTCGAGTCAAAAAGGGGTAACACTGGTGTCAGGAGCGGGAACCAGTTTCTAAGAGGAGAGATTGTGACCCGGTATTCCTGCTGAACCAAGATGGAACAAATAATGGAGGCATTTGCAGAATTCAAAACCGGCCAGTGGGATTTAAAACAAGACCTAAAATAGGAGCTGGAGGCTTCACAAAAGAATTTTAAAAAAGACCTGATTTGTTCTTTCTGAATCAAAGCAACATCTGCAGGAGAAAGGGAATTATTAGAAAAACTGTTAAATTTGATTTGTAAAACAAGGGAAATTGGCAATAATGCCAAAATTAAAGGAAATAGTTCAGTTAAATAAAATTGACCACTAAAAGGATTGTTATAAATTTAAGGCAGGGCAAGACAGACTGTTCGAGGTGTCCAGTGAAAGCCTTTTTCCCAGTCTGGGAAATGGGTGATCACCAAATTGAAGGAGCAAAGCTTGATGAAGGCACAAGGATCAGCCCTACAGGTTTTGCTTAGATCTGGGCAGCTACAATAATGGGAGTTTGCCTATTGACTTTCTAATAGGATTGGGCTGAGTATAAGGATAGTTGGCACAGGCTAAAACATAATGGTTATTGGCCTTTTCGAGCATGTCTGGTCTAAGCGAATAGGGGATCCAAAACTGAACCACCTAATTGGTGTTGAATGGAGACAGTGACAGGGCAAGGGCACATGGCCCAAACCTGGGAAACTGCATCTGAAGAATCATAGAACCATAGGGTTAGAAGGGACCACAAGGGTCACCTAGCAGAAGAGTTGTTCTCCTGATCCAACAAAGATACAGGTTGTACTGCATTGGTCCCACAACTGGTGAAAACGACCCATTGAACAGCCATCTTACTGGTTACCAGTAGCAAAAAGCAAAGAGACACCACAGACCATCGGGAAGACATAACTGAGCCTTTGACTAGCCTTTGGGCCTCACCCATAATTCTGGTTAAGAAAAAGGATGGTGACACCAGATTCTGTATAGAAAATTAAATGAAGTCACTTCAAAAGATTCTTATCCATTACCACAAATATATGACACCCTGGGTGCTGTAGCAGATTTAGTATGGTTTTTCACACTAGACCTTAGAAGTGGGTATTGGCAAGCAGAAAAGGGTCCAAGAGACAGGGCGGGAAAAGTGCTGTCACAGCAGGACATGGCTTGTGCAATTTAAAGTGATGGCTTTTGGTTTGTGCAATATACCCAGCCACATTAGAGAGGCTAATGGAAAGGGTATTACACATAGCATTCCCCTCTCGGCCTGTCTGATATATCTAGATGATATCCTGGTGCATGCTAAAACATTTGAGCCAGAACCAAAACATTTACAAATGGTCGGTGATAAACTGAAGGCAGCCAACTTGAAACTGAACCCAAAGAAATCTGAGTTGTTTCAAAAAGGGGTAACATACCTTGGGCTCACAATTAGCAAGGAGGGCATTTCCCCTGACAAAAAGAAAATGGAGGCTGTACAGACCTGGCCTACTCCCTAGACATTTATATATGTGCAGAGTTTTATAGGGCTCAGAAGGTTTATTCGTGGGTTTGCACAGCTTGTAGCATTTTCAGAGTTAAAAAAGGCTCTGGTGACTGCTCCTGTCTTGGCCTAACTTTGTTTCAAAACCTCCTTTTCATATTGGTCACAGATGCTAGCGCTTATGGTCTGGGGACAGTACTGACACAGGAACACAAGGGATTTGAGAGGCTGGCTGCTTATTACAGCAAAAGTCTAAGTTATTTATTGCACCACCCGAAAGGAACTTGTAGCAGTGGTTAAATCTGTAGAACATTTTCGTTGGTATTTGTATGAGAGGAAGTTTGTGGTCAGGACAGACCATGCTTCCCTGCAATGGCTCTTTAGATTCAAGAATCCTAAGGGACAGCTTTCCAGATGCTTGGAGAAACTGCAGTGCTAGGATTTCACAATCACACATAAGTCTGGCGATAAGCATAGTAATGCTGATACTTTGTACAGACAACTCTGTTGGGAGTCTAATTGCAAACCCTGCCCCAAACAGGAGAGCAAAGAATTAGTTGCTCAAGGGAATTGGGGGCGGCTCACTTCCTCTAATTCACACAAGTGCCCATGTTCCTAGTTCATCAACTGGAATGATGAGGATGGGGCTGCAGGAATGGACCCCAGAACAAGTCAAAACTTCCCGAAGAGAGGATCCTGATATCAGGATTGTGTGTGACTGGAAAATCAATTTGCGTATGCAGCCACCGTGGAACACAGTGTTCCCCCGATAACACCACACTAAAGGCTTTTGGGTCACTGTGGGAAAGCTTTGAGTTTAAAGAGGAAATATTGTATAGGAGTGGGGAGAAACCAGCAAGTGATGGATCCAGACACCAGCTGGTTGTACCGGATACATTAAAAAAGAAGTTCTGAGGTTACGTCATGATTTTAAAACTACTGGACATTTTGGGGACTGCAAAAACCTGAGCCAACCTAAAGAAAAATTTCTATTTGGTAAAATTCAGGCAGGATGTGGAAAATTGATAAAGGAAATGTGATGCCTGCATTATAAAGGGGGGTCCCTTTAAAACTGGGACATTCCCTTTTCGGCATTATCTTGTGGGGGGCACCAATGAAGCATGCTGCCATTGATGATCTTGGGACCTTGGCTGAGACAGAGGCTGACAATAAGTATTTGCTGTCGGTTCTGGACTACTTTACAAAATGGCCTGAGGCTAACACACTAAGACATCAAGATGCTGGGACAGTAGGAGAGGTCTTAGTAAATGAATTCTTCACCAGATTTGGGGTTCCAGATGAGTTAAACAAAGATGAAAGGAGAAAATCAGAATCCAAAGTGTTCCAACACATTTGTGAGATTCTAAGGATTGCAGAGCTCCCACCACCACCCCACCCCAATCTGATGGGATGGTGAAAAGGTTCAATAGGACTCTAGGAATTCCTTTGTAGAACAGCGTCAAAGGGACTGAGACCAGCATATCCCATTCCTTTTGATGGCTTATAGGACAGCAGTCAGTGAGACTACAAAGGGTATCCCAGCACTTTTCACATCTGGGCAGGAGACAAGGGGTCCCAGCAAACTTTTTATAGAGAGTCCCTGAAGAGGAACAAAGGGAGTTGAACCATGGACTGTGTAGAAACCCTACAATCCAACACTGAAAATGTTCACACTTTTGCTAAGGGAAATGTGAGGATAGCCTCTGACAACTGTGACAAGGCACCTCCTTCATCCTGCCAGATTTTAGTGCTTACCCCTCTGGTGATGGTGGGCCTGGGGTAATCAGCCCCACTGATGGCAGGGTTTGCCTTCCCCCTTCTGTGCTCCCTTGGTTGTTACTTTAAGGGTAGGCCTGAAGGTTGGCCTAAGGGTTGATCCTCCACCAAACAAGAGGCACTGCAATTTGGTGCACTGAAGATACACGTGCGCCAGAGTCACCCTCACACCACAGAAAGGGCAGGCTTTGGGGATGGGGGTGAACCATTTCTATTTCAATTGTCTTTTATATTATTTAGGTTTGTCCTTAACCAGCTTGAGTTGGCAGCAGCAGCTGCTGTATATGGATACTGGCTATATGAAACAATATGAGAAAGGGTTTACAGGATTGAAATCCTAGGTTTCATAAAATTTCTGGTCAGATCAAGACTCAAACAGACACAGTTCTTTAAACTGTCTTTCCTACCTTCTGCAAACTTGGCAGCCTTTTTTGATTAGGAAACAAAAATACATTAAATGACTTTGGGGACCCCATTTTGTTCATTCTAGCACTTTTCTTTCCCCCTATAGAAAGCAAGGATTTATATTATGTCATTTAAGGCAGATGTATTATTGCCCTTTATTTGGTTGCCTTTTGATACTATTTAAAAGGAGTCACTTAAAACCGTAGTTATTTATTTTAACTCAGAGTGGGATGATCCTCTTATTGTGGCACTTACATTTACAGTAAGTACAATAAATGTTTGCTCCCAAACAGCTTGTTTTTCCTATTTTAGTTTAAACAAGTAGTACAATCAGTTGACGCTATCCTAATCATTCCCCTCATTTATTCACAGGTGGTAGAATGAAGTGTCCAAGTTTCATGTCCTTGGAGCCACCTTCTGAAGGGCTTCAAGGAACAGGTCCTTCAGGACATGAGGAAAGATCTCAAGGAATGAAAGACTTACAATTCATCCTATGACTTAAACAAACAAAATTAATCAGATAAATTGATATTTTAAAAATAATGTATTTAGCTTCAAAGATTTTTGAGAAGATATATGTTCTGAGCTAAGATTCATTAGGGCATTCCAAGCATAATTGTCTTTGCTTGAGAAAAAGAAAGAAAAACAACACTGTAGCTAATCTGGGCACCAATTCTTTGGTGGGGTCAATCTTGCTTCAGCTGAAGTCAACACGAGTGGGATTGGGCCTTTCTAAGGGTTTGTCTTCACTACTGGGGTAAGGTGACCTAAGTTAAACTACTCCAGCTATGTCGACTTACCCCAGTGTCTTCACGGTGCTGAGTCACTGGGAGATGCTCGCCGGTCGACTTCCCTTACTCTTCTCGGAGAGCTGGAGTACCAAGGTTGACCAGAGACCGCTCTGCCATCGATTTAGTGGATCTTCACTAGACCCGCTAAATCGATTCCTGCTGCATCAATTGCGGCAGCATCAATCTCCCCGTAGTGGAGACCAGCCCAAAGTGTCCTTCTACTCTACTCTGAAAAGTGGTTACATTCAGTAATCACTTTCTTGCATGATGTAATCAGAATCATGTCTGCTGACTCCAGGCACTATGTTTTTACTCATGTTAGCCCTGAAAAACCAACGCAACTGGGACAGAGAGAAAGGAGTGGGGGTTTTTTGTTTGTTTTTTTACACAAAGTGCCAGTTACACCTGTGCAAATCCACTGAAAGCACTGGGGTCACAGAGAATAATTTGAAGATAGTGGGATTGCAGTGGGTCAGATTTGGGCCTCAACTTCTGTTGCCAGTGGTGATGTGTGAGAAGGAAAGAACCCACCTTGACTCTCAGATTCCAGACTAAGTTTACAGAGCTAGTAGTTACTGTTTTTCTTGTTAGCTGAGCTTATTTAACATGTACTGACATACAATAAATATACAACCCCATGACACCATTTCTACTATCATCTTTCAAAGTAGGACTGCACTTCAAGTGTTCCTTAGGACTAAAGGGTAAATTTTCATCTCTGGGTGAGCTACAATGAAGGGAGAAAGCCCAAAGAGATGAAAATCCAATGGTAGCTTTAAGTTATAAATTCCCTTTGAATTATGTAACTGCTTCCCAGCTTTATTTTCCTGAAAATGTCAGGGAAAAACAAACAAACAGTCTCATTAAACTTCAGTAAAAGCATCCTTCATTCTTCAGCCTGGTCCACATTCACCTGTATTCTTTGGCTGCTTTGCACGGCTCTGGAATGAAGCAATACAGCTAGCTGTTCCAGAGAATATGGCCATTTGGCTTTTGTGCCTTTTATAAGAATCTGGCAAAAAATTGCAAACTCCATCAAATCCTGGGCTCATCTAGTAGCGCCCATCCTAAAATACCAACAACAGTCAGCATTTTAAGAGTTTGTCTTCACTTTGCTTTAACATGGCTGTGTAGTCGCGGCACCAGCGCTGGGAGAGAGCTCTCCCAGTGCTGTAAAAAAAACCCCACCTCCACGAGGGGGGAGTAGTTCCCAGCGGTGGTGCTGTCTACACTGCCACTTTACAGCGCTGAAACTTGCAGCGCTCGCAGGGTGGGGGTTCACATCCCTGAGCGAGAAAGTTTCAGCGCTGTAAAGTGGCAGTGTAGACAAGGCTTAAGAAACATGCAAGTTCTCTGTGTAGGAAATTATAGCTGAAGTATAGCACTAATGTCTACGCATGAGTGATACTCACTGGAGGGCCTGGCTCACCAGAAGGTCCATCTTTCCCAGGTGATCCAGGGGATCCTGCATTTGAATCAGGTTTTCCTGGTGCTCCGGGTAATCCTGGAGGGCCTGGTGGCCCAGGGAGACCCTTGAGAAATCAGAAATACTGTTAGAAAACATTGTCATTTGTTTTCATCCCTACCCTGGCCAGGTCCATGCAGCATTCTTAAAGAGAACCAGCATTCTTAAATAGAATTCATAAAACTCTATACCACTGAACTTGGGCAAACACTTCCCTTTCTTTTCATTAAGGGTCAATCCTGCTCCCATTGATCCCCCCTCTCTCCCTAGCAGTGTCACAGAAGGTCACTCTTCCCTTGCTCTGGGAGGTATGCCTCCACCATCACCTTTAATCTGCAACAATGGAAGATAGTTAAAAATGAAAATCTACTGTGTTTACTTTGTGTAAGACACTCAGGGATACTCCAGTGATCAACATCGTCTTCATTCCGAAGCAATCAGGATAGATAGAAGCCAAAGGGACTTCTGCTATTAATTTCAGAGGGAGCAGGATTATTACTACTAGTTGTATTACCATAGCACCAAGGAGCCCTAGTCATGGACATGTTAAATCCATTGTGCTAGGCTCTGTACAAACACAACAAACAGGTGATTCCTGCCCCAAAGATGTGGCTCTGATAGCACAATGACATTAAACCGCATAAAATGAATGATCCATGGAAGGAACCAAGTTGTTTTCATATTTAAGAAATATACATTTGAAAATTCCTCTCTCTTAAATAAAAGTTAATCTTTAATGCTTTACCTTGTATTACTGATCCTGTATATTAACGGAAAAAGGTAATGGAGAATTTTGAAAATTACGGGCTTGACCCTGTAAGGTGATGAGCACTTTGGCCTCGATCCAGAAAAACACAATCACATGCTTAACTTTATGCACATGAAGAGTCCCACTGAAGGAACACTTGGCTGAGGATAAGTTTCTCAGCACCTCACAACACTGAGTCCTAGGAGAGCAATTTTGAACTGGACTGAGAGATGGATAGGATGTCAGTGAAGATGCTGCAGGACAGGGGCTATACTATATGACCAAGCTTCCTGGATATGGCATCCTGGACTTCTTGAAGTTTAGAAAAGAGAGATTTAGGAAGATTATAAAACAGAAAATTTCAATACAGATGACAGGCCCATCCCAAAGGTGTAGGGTAGTTTCTCTCTCTGGCTGTCAACAATGATCAATACAATACCTTTGTATTAGGTTTGTTCACCTTTGACCATTTGACTACCAGCTCTTTCTCTTTGTAAGATTCCCCCCACCACACCTTTACTGTGTTTCTGGCTGATTCTCTGGGCATTAAGCCCAGTTAATTGCAACATTATATACAAAGTAATGCTTGGAGATGGGAGTTTTATGGGATTATTGTTGCTGTATTTTGTTATTCAGCATTTCAGCAGGAGCAAGGTAAGGCTGGATTTGGCTGGCTGTTCAGACATGTAGGAAGAAAAAAATAGCTCAGGGTCAAGGAAAACTCCAAACTTTACCTTGGTAGCAAAGTGAAAGTTTGAGTTAAAGCTGATGATTCATCCCTAGGCAGGAGTCCCATTGTGCTATATAAACACACAGCAAAACTGTCTCTGCCCTGAGGAGAAGTTTATAATCTAAACAATTGAGACAAGGTGGAAGGGATACAAAGGGACTGAGAGGTGAAGGGACAGCTGGTCAGAGGAGGAGCCAGGAATACAATGGAAGTCTCCTGATTCTTATTCGAGTGCCTTGTCTGCTAGAGCAGTGCTTTTCAAACTATCTGATGTAGGGGACTGGCAATTTTTTTTTTCCAATGTGCGCGCAGACCGGCCGCCGATGGCTCACGGACCGGCACTGGTCCACGGACCACCACTTTGAGTAGCACTGCGCTAGACCACACTGCATCTTAAGAAATTCACACACACACACACCCCTGCACGTACCAGCACAAGGCTAAAAACCCCTTAATTCACATATAAATCCCTAAAATAGGGCTTAATTGAGACACAGATAGTACACAGGATGAATTCCATCTAATGGCAGTAGTGTCAGAAACATGGGTCCAAAGGAACATTTTAATTATAAATAGGGCATCAGCCTTTGATGAATTCAATACTGGGAAAGTATGATTCATAGATTTTAAGTCATAAGAACGGCCATACTGGGTCAGACCAAAGGTCCATCCAGCCCAGTATCCTGTCTTCCAACAATGGCCAATGACAGGTGCTCCAGAGGGAATGAACAGAACAGGCAATCACCACGTGATCCAAAATCCAGAAGGGACTATTATGATAATCTAGTCTGACCTCCTGCATAGTAATCTCGATATCAAGACCAGTGATGAGCTGCTCACCCCCGCCCCCCAGGACTCCTGCCCCATCCAACCCCCCCGCGTTCCTTGATGCCCCCCAGGACCCTTGCCCCATCTATCCCCCTCCCCTGTCCCCTGATTGCCCCCAGAACCGGGCAGGAGGGTCTCGTGGGCCACCATAGTGGGTGCCCACCCCTAAGAGCCAGAGGCACCTGCCGGGGGGCAAGGTGGGGAGTCCTGGAGGTGCTTACCTGGGGCAGCTCCCAGGAAACATCCGGCAGGTCCCTCTGGTTCCTAGGGGCAGGGGAGCGTAGCTGGGGGGGAGCAGGGAGAGCGACCACTCCCCCACTGATCACATCAAAAGTGGCACCTAAGGCGCCGACTCCCTGGATGCTCCGGGGCTGGAGCACCCATGGGGAAAATTTGGTGGGTGCAGAGCACCCACCGGCAGCTCCCCGCCCCACGCCCGGCCCCAGATCACCTCACCTCCGCTCCGCCTCCTCCCCTGAACGTGGTGCCCCACTCTGCTTCTCCGCCCCCTCCCCCGGCTTCCTGCGAATCAGCTGTTCGGCAGGAAGCCGGGGAGGGCAGAGAAGCAGGCGGTGGCTTCCCGCTCAGGCCAAGGGTGGCGGAGGTGAGCTGGGGCAGGAAGCGGTTCCCCTGCACCCCGCCCCCCCGGATTACCTGCTGCGGCACGGGCGGCCCTCCTCGCGCCCTCCCCCCCAGCTCGCCTCCGGTCCACCTCCACCTCTCTGGGCCTGAGCGGGAAGCCGCCGCCTGCTTCTCAGCCTGCCCCAGCTTCCTGCATGAACAGCTGATTTGCAGGAAGCCTGGGGGGGGTGGGGAGGGCAGAGAAGCACAGCAGGGTGGCACGTTCAGGGGAGGAGGTGGAGCGGAGGTGAGCTGGGGCCGGAGGTGGGGTGGGGAGCTGCCGGTGGGTGCTCTGCGCCCACCAAATTTTCCCCACGGGTGCTCCAGGGCTGGAGCACCCATAGAGTCGGCGCCTAAGGCGCCACTTTTGGCCAGTTAAATTTAGAAGCCCTTTTAGAACCGGTTGTTCCTTGCGGAACAACCGGTTCTAAAAAGGGCTTCTAAATTTAACAACCGGTTCTAGCAAACTGGTGTGAACCAGCTCCAGCTCACCACTGATCAAGACCATAATTTTTGTTTGAGCTACAGCATATCTTTTTAGAAAGATCTCCAGTTTTGATTTAATAAAAGTACAGCACTAATCCTGGCCTTTGCAAAGGTTTGGATACAGGCAGAAGACAGAGAGGACACTCAAGGCTGACAGAAGGAATTAGTGTGAATTAACAGCCCTATATAGTTGTACACCTTATTAACGGAATAGGTGCCCAAAGCTGAAGCAAGCAATGAATAATACCATCCACTCATCTTCACTGGCTTCTAATCATCTCAGAATCAAAAGGGACTTTCTTTAAAACAAACAAACAAAAACCTCTCCATGATTTCTTCTCTCTGTTTCTCCCATCTCATACTCCCAGCTTTTTCTCCCACTCCACCACCAATGACACTCCCGCAATCCGAGCCTCCTCTGTCCCTTCCCCAAATGCTCCACAATCGTGGGAGAGTGCTAGTGACAGCTGAATTTTTAATTGTGCTGCCCCATTTTTCTGCACTTTTTTGCCTCTAACCAAGCTTCCAACTCACTTTTTCTCTTAAAATCTGACTGCAAAGCTTCCTCTACTCTTTGGATCAAATAAACTCTCCTTGCAAAGTTTTTTGTGATGTTTTGTATTAAGGATGCTATCTAAATAAAAACCATGTTTTGCACTGTGTAACCATATGATCATTGATTCATAATTATTCAAATGCTATAATCATTTAAAATACAGATAAAAGATAAAGCTATTTACTGCACAAAATTAGCAAACATTAGTACATACTTACTCTTAAAAGCTCATTGTCTCGGTCAAGGTCACCAGATCCAGATCCTTCAGGTTCTAGTCTACTCTGAAGTCAAGAGAATTCATTTTAAAATGTTGTTTCTAATGAAGAGATGGAAGACTGATATATAAAAATACCATTTGTGCTTCTGTTAATTTCATTATGGCTGGCATCTCAATAGCAGAGGGCTGTCTATGAAATAAAATATATTCTTAAACTCTCATTGATATTTTTTATATCTAAATGCACCACCAGCATTTTAATCAGATGCTTTGGAGGAGTTTCATACCAGTTAACTATATTAGTTATTCAGTTCTGTATTCACCTACAAATACTGTTCTATTCCATTGACAAGGATACCCAGAAGTTGCACCCTTATGTAAGATCATTGGAGAGGAGATGGAATAAATATCTACATTCAGCTTTAAATTTCTAAATATACCTGTCACACTTGGGTATCCCCCAAAATACATCTATAGCGATTAGCTACTAACTTCCTGCAAAGGTCTGTGACTCATAAGGCATAGGATGAGGATTCTGCTGTGGGGATCTGCAGAGGCATTTTTGTAGAGAAACTAAAAACATTAAATTATTTGCATTGCTATTAATTAAAACAATCTATTTGGAAACTGAGTCATGCTATGATTGGTGAAAGGCTGCTTAGTTCCGATTTGTGCATTTTTGGCGGTAAATACAGGAGTCCGAACTCTTTCCTCCAGGCCATTGACATCGAAAGCGCTACTGAAGATTATGCTCAGATTTCCAAGCCCCCATATTTTTAAAGATCAAAATTTTCTGAAAGAATCTTATTTCTTCCCCTAGAGACATTTTCCATGCATGGTCTCATGAAGATGAAGTTTTAGAGTAGTTCAAAAGAAATCTAGTCATCCATTTTTTGAATTATTGGAGAGTGTTTGATGCATAAGAAACCTGAAAAAGCTGAAGCTTTCTTGCTACTTGTACAAACATTAAACATGAATAGGAGTTATTGGCAATTGAAATATCAGTTTCACACATGTAAATAATTTACACTACATTTAACATTATGGGACTATGGCATAATGTCTATTCATTGTACTGAAGTTAGTTACATAGGAGTTTTTTCACTGCTCCTTCACTCTGGAGTTCTACAGCTGTGTCAGGTTTTGACTATGGCTATGTCTACACTACGCTTATGTTGGCATAACCTATGTCACTCAGAGGGGTGGTTTATTTACACCCCGGAGCAACATAAGTTACACAGACATGAGCACCAGTATGTACAGCGCTGTGTCAGTGGGAGAGCTTCTCCCACCATCATAGCTTCTGCCGCTTGCAGACGTGGTTTTATTATGACAACAGGAGAGCTCTCTCCCATCAGCAGAAAGCGTCTTCACCAGTCACACTGCAGCTGTGCTGCTGAGTGCTGTATGTGTAGACAAACTCTTTGTGTCATGGATCTGCAAAGCAGGGGACTACAGATCTTACCAGCTCCCTCCCCACTATACTTCTCCTTCCCCCGGCCAGGTAAAAGTAGCTGGGCATCGTTTGGAATTGGAAGCAGTAGCTGGCCACATGGCTAGTTAGGAGCTGCAAAGAAACTGGATGTAGAGGCCACATGGCAAGTCAGGAATTACAGAGAGACTGAACACAGAGAGAATTGCCCAGAAACCATATGCAGAGCAGTGTGTGGAACAGGCTGGGAGTCAAGGGTGCTAGAACCTTTGTAGAAGTGCGGGGACCAAGGCCAAAGTGCCCCCTTCCTCTGCAGCTGGCTGCTCTGGTGGTGAGCCAGCTGCCCACTCTTCTGGTGCCACAGCAGCCCCTGGTGGGCAAAAGGTGTAACTACAGCACCTCCCTGGCAGAATCTATTATTCTGCTGAGGAAAAAAAATTCTACAGGGGACATGAATTCTTCCCTTGTTTCTTTTGTTAAAAGCGGGGAGGCATGGCCTCTCTGCCAACACAATTGCCGTACTGTGAGTGCCAGACATCACAACTAGGTGCAGATCTATGTGGGTCTTACAGAGGGAGCAGTAGTGGCTGGGCATTGAACCAGTGCAGAGGGACCCCAATAAGAGTAATTAATTGAGCCTGGCCTGGAAACCTGCAGGCTCCTATTTCTCTGAATAGAAACTGGACTGGAGAGGTCACCCAAGCACTAGGCCTGAAGAGCCCTGGTTGTTGCTTGGACTGCCTCGGGGTCCCTAACAATAACAACTATTGCTCACCTTGAACTGTAACCATTTAAGCCTCTGTACCTAGGATATTTGCAACATTCCCTTTTCCTGCCAGCCTTAGTAAACTACCCTTTCACTTAACCATGTGTCTGAGTAGTCACTGGGACCCACCAGGGCTAGCACCTACAAGGCCTGGCTGCTGAAACACCTACAGTGATTGCCTCTAAGTCACGATCCACCCAGCTTGCTACCGGCACCTTAGGAGCTTGGAGTACTTCAGCACTGAGCAGCCTCAATATTTACAAGTGAAACTATGGAAGTGCATATTGAAGTCAGTAGAGAGTTAAGCTTTAATCATTTTTTAAAATAAATTACACATTAATTTTTATATGCTGTGTTGCTGTAGCTGAGTTGTTCCAAGGATATTAGAAAGGCAAGGTGGGTGAGGTTATATCTTTTATTGGACCACTTCTGTTGGTGAGAGAGAAGCTTTCAAGCTTACACAGAACTCCTCTTCAGGTCTGGGAAACATACTGGGAGTAGTATCACACCTAAATACATGGTGGAACAGATTGTTTAGAATAAGTAGTTAACACTTATTTCGAGGAACCATTCAAGGTGAAGTTGCCAGTTAACACTGTTCCACTCATAGGGAGAAAAAGAGGGGGGAAATTGGGGGCTGGGGTTAGTGGGTTATAGATTGTTGTAATAAGCTATAAATCCAGTGTTGCTATTCAGATAATGATTTTTAGTGTCTAGCAAAGTTATGAATTTAAGCTGCTAGGCTTGTCTTTTGAACATAGTATGCAGGTAGGGTGACCAGATAGCAAGTGTGAAAAATCGGAACAGGGAGTAGGCGGTAACAGGCGCTTATATAAGAAAAAGCCCTGAATATTGGGACTATCCCTATAAATCAGGACATCTGGTCATCGTATATACAGGTTTCCTTTGAGGATGAGCATTGAGAGGTCAGATATAGAGTGATCGCTTTGTGAAGCATTAACCCACAAGTGATATGATATTTTTGTCTTATTTTTTTGTTCAAAGTCATGCAAGAGATAATGATTGGTTTCACCCACATAGTTGTTATCGAGGCATTTAGTGCACTAGATGAGGTACACCACCCGTTGTGCTAGGCATATGTAGGACCCATGGGTCTTGAAAGGTGTGTTGTGGGGGGTGTTGATCATCCTAGCAATAGAGATGTCTGCAGGTTTTGCATCTGTTATTCTGGAGCCACTTTGAGTTCATGTGTCCTGGTCTGTGGGAAGCTTGCTTCTGATGATGAGCATGGAGAGGTTGGGTGGCTGTTTGAAGGCCAGAAGAGGGGGGTTGTGGCTGTTCCTTTGGTTTGGACAAAGTGTATGCTGTTGAATGTAAAATCGTTAGGGGTGTGGATGAAATGGAGGAGTTTGGAGACATGTATGAGGTGGATAACTGAGGGTCGTCCATTGTTTTGTAGATATTTGAGGCGGGAAGCAATGCTGTCATTGTCAGGGGTGTTGGTGTATAGGGAGGTGCCATCCATGGTGGCATAGGTGGTGTTCTGAGGGAGGTTGTTAAAGTAGCAGTTTCTGGAGGAAGTTGGTTGTGTCCTGGAGGAAGCGAGCCCTTTGTGTGCTGAGTGGTTTAAGGATGGCATCTAAGAGTCCTGATATTTCTTCAGTAAGAGTGCCGTGGCCAGATATGATGGGTCTCTGCCTGGGTTCCCTTGTTTATGTATCTTGGGAAGCATGTAGAAGGTCCCTGGGGTGGGTTTTGGGGGGGATGAGGTTGTAGAGTTTCTTTTGGAGTTGTTTGGGGAAGGATTTAATGATATCCTTGAATTACTGGGTAAATGGTTGTATGGGGTCTTATTTGAGTCCTTTGCAGTAGGTGGTGTAGTTATCACAGTTGAGAACTACGAAGGCACCCCCTTTCTCTGCTGATTTGATCTGGTGGTTGGATTTCAGTGACTATATAACTGTCCTCTCAGCAGTGGAGAAATTACTATGTTTGTTAAGGATTTCACAGTCCATTTTTTTTCCTGAAGCAATTCACATAATGATCAAGAGTGTGGTCGCAACCGCTGTGGGGTGTCCAGTCAGATTATTCTTTGTTCTCATGACTCTCAGTGGGAACATGGCAATTGTGGGTGGTATCGTCATTGTTGCAAAAGAATTATTTTGGTGGAGTTGGTGGAAGAATTCTTGTGGTTCTCCATATGTTAGGATGGTATCAGGTTCTGCGAGGGGGCAGAAGTTCAGTACCTTAGAGAGTACAGATAATTCACCTTCGGTTATGGGTATTCTTGATAAATTGGTGATGTTGGAATGTTGTATGGTGTCCATTTGGTAGGTCCCGGTGCCATGGTTTCTCCTAAAGGTGGTGTTCTGTGGGTTGGGGAGTGGTTGTTGGTTCCACTTTTTGTTTTTATGAGAGATAATCTGCTTCGATACAGAAATAAAACACTCCAACTGCACAGATCTAGTTGTCACCTACCACCCCACACTGGAACCCATACAAGGTACCATTAAACAATTACAACCCATAGTCATTGGGGACCACATCCTCAAAGAAAGATTTCCTGAATACCCTCTTCTGGCCTTCAAACAACTCTCCAGGCTCAGCAGCAGAAGCAAGCTCCTCATAGACCAGGACACATCAACTCAAAACAGCACCAGACCCTGTCAGAACAGACGCAAAACCTGCAGACATATCTCCACTGCTACAATGACCCACACCTCCACAACACATCTTTCAAGATCCATGGATCCCACACATAACATGTGGTGTACCTCATCCAGTGCACTATATGTCCCAATGACAACTATGTGGGTGAAACCAGACAATCACTATGCTCTTGAATAAGCTCATATACAAAAATGACAAAAGACAAAAATACCATATTACCTGTAGGTGAACACTTCTTACAAAGTGATTACCTCTACATCTGAACTATCAGCCCTCATCCTCAAAGGAAACCTGCACAACATGTTCAAAAGACAAGCCTGGGAGCTTAAATTCATAACTTTGCTAGACACTAAAGATCATGGATTGCACAGACACACTGGAATTATGCCTTATTACAACAATCCATAACCCACTAATCCTGCCCCCCAGTTTTTTTCCCCTTCCTTTCCCCCTAATGACTGAAGAGCAGTTAACTGGCAACTTAATCTTGAATGGTCCCTTGAAATGTGTTAACTACTTATTCTAAACAATCTGTTCCACCATGTATTTATGTAAGGGGACGGTTGCCCCCTTACTAACATTCAGTGGGGGTGTTTTAGTTGCTAGCTCCCAGTATTAAAAAGGGGGAAGGGTCAATGGGGAATCAGGACCCTGAGACTGACAGACCCCAGGAACAATGGGGAGAGGCCAATGCTCCAGGTCAGCCCGAATGACAGGGCGGGCAGGCTAATCAGGGAGTCAGGAGGCCAGGGAGGGCCCGTCCTCTGTGTGAGCTGGATTTGCCTGGGTCAGACAGGGTGGGGCCGAGCTAAGGAGAAAGCAGGGGCCAAGCTGAGCTGGAGAGCAGAGCTGTGCCAGATCCAGAGGGACCAGAAAAGCAGCCCAGAGAGAGCAGCCCCTGTCCTGGGAGCAGAGCTGCAGCCCCAAAGCCAGAGGCACAGCCCAGAGAGAGCAGACTTGCCCTGGGAGCAGAGCTGCAGCAACCAGAGCCAGAGGGGCCAGAAAAGCAGCCCACGAAGCAGGTCAGTGCTGGGAGCAGAGTCACAGAAGCAGCCTGCAGAGCAGCCCTGTCCTGGGAGCAGAGCTGCAGCAACCAGAGCCAGAGGGGCCAAAGAACCAGCCCAGGGAGCTGGAGGCAGAGCAGCAGTAGTGCAGAGACCGAGTGGTGCAGCTGGGGCTGGAGCAGTCCGGAGCTGGGTGCGGTGAGCAGCTGGGGAGAACGAGGGGGCAGCGGGCCCAGCACAGGGAGACGCCTCAGCCAAGGGGCTCTGCAGGCCAGGCTTGGATCGTAACCCCGACAGGGCGGGGGCGACACTGGGAAGAAGGGTCCAACCACTTAGAGCCTGAGAGCGTGTGGCCACCACCAGAGCAAGTGTCCAACCCACAGCATCCCTGCAGCACAGCCAGGGCCTGAGAAGAAGGCCTGGGACTTAAAAGAAGCAGACTGTGAACTGCCCGGACGTTCCAGAGACACTGTTTGTGATGTTCCCTGCCACAGAGCAGGGTGATGTGTTTCCTTTAACCTTTCCCATTTTTCCTTATTCTTTTTAAAATTAATTGTTGATTAAATAACTTGCATTTGCTTTAACTTGTATGTAATGGTCAGTGGGTCAGAGAAGTGCCCCGTGCAGAGAGAGTACCCCGGAGTGGGGACACCCTAGCCCCTGTCCCAGGTGACTATAGCAGGGTTGGGGGTCAAGCTCCCCAGGAATCCTGGGCCCAGCCTTGTTGGGGTTATGAGAACTCTGCCAGACAGCAGAGTGGAAGGGGAGTCCTCAAGGGCAGGGAGGCCACTGGGTAAAGGAAGTGGGAGCGAGGACTCAGATCCTTTCGCTAGCCCACTTCACCGGGGTAGTGCAGAAACCAGGAAAGTTCCCCACAAGAGCGGGACTATTCCCCTGCTTACATTTAGCTGTGACACTGAGTACATTTCCCAGACCTGAAGAAGAGCTCTGTGAGGCCCAAAAGCTTGTCTCTCTCACCAACAAAATTTGTCCAATAAAAGATATTACCTCACCCACCTTGTGTCTCAGATATAAACGTTGATGCTAATATAATGGCAAACTTACTATATAAATACTCAGAAGTCAGGGGTGCAGATTCTGGATCCACTCCAGCCTCTTTGCACTGCACCCCAGCATAAAATGGCCAGAAAGATATTGTAGCAGGCAATATGAGGATCAAGGGTGATCCTCTTGAGATGAAGAGCCTACATAGCACACATAGGGCACCCTGTTTGCTGAGGCCAATCTGGGGGGAAAGGAATGGCCTGGGGCGTCACCATGCCCTAGTGATCCCCAGCAGCATTATCAGTCCCTTGGGGTTGTCATCAGCTGGGGTACATTCACGTAACTCTTGAGCTGCTCTGTCTCATGCCAGAGAAATGAGTTGGTGTGCAGTAGGCCCATGGTCAGGTGAGCACAAAGATGGCTTGGTGTCACTTTTGTGACCACTTCCTGAGTTGCTCTGTGTGCTCCTGACCCACAGCCAGGCTCTGGGCCAGGCAATCCAAAAGTTAAGGTTCTTATAACATATTTTACAAATTATATCGTTAAATACAAATTTTAATACACAATGAGCCCAGTTTTATCTTAACAGACATGATATCTTGTAAACACAGAACTACCATTGACTTCAATGGAAACCACAACTAGCTTTATCTCTGGGTGAAACCAGTTACTGCCAGTGCAATCAAAACCTTGGGCCTCATTCGCTCTTTGGCAGCATGTGCATGACTTTCTGTGAGACCTATAGGAGAGGCATGCGTACAGATGAGAGTGCAATCTGGATCACTCTTTTGCACTTCCTCATTCCTGAGTACTGAAAAAGAGAACTTCACCATCCTAAGAACATATGCTTTTCTATTTAACAGCAAATACAAATGATTGTCAAAACATCCCTGTGTTAGGGCATGGGAGGAAATGAGTAATTCAAATTTTAAAGCTCACGAAAGCTTATGCTCAAATAAATTGGTTCGTCTCTAAGGTGCCACAAATACTCCTTTTCTTTTTTCAAATTTTAAAATGTCTAATACAGGTGTCTTTTGAGAACATCTCATTTATATTTTCTTCTAAGTATTATGGCTCACATCTTTAGAAATGCTTTTGCAAAAGAACAAGCGCACATTTGCCCACTTCCAACTTAGGCATGTAATGGGTATGTGCTGATTGGAATACAGGCCTAAGTCAGTTATGTATTAATGTGTGTTTGCTTTATTGTGTGTACACTTTTTGACCATTTATACACATTGGCTACATGGTTATTTCCCCAGACTGCCCCTCGTTGTTAAGTTTTACCTCACTCTGTGCTAAGGGACAAGACAAGCAGAGCTAAATCTCAGATAGCCTCAGAAACTCACAAATCCTCTGAATGGAGCGGATGGGCCGGGAGGGCCTGGAAGTCCTGGTGGTCCTGGCAGTCCCACACCGGTCTCACCCTAGAAGAAGAACAAATATGAAGCAGTGAATATTTCAGACCACATTTTAGCATGTTTCATGACACTGTGTTAGCTTGGTTTGCCGTAGCTAGCTTCCTTAGACCTAACTGTATTTTTCAAGTTTATAGAAACAAAAACTAACACAAGACTATTGTTTAAATGCTAGAAAGGGATGTGAGATGTATTAATTTGTGAAATAAACTCCCAAGAGAAATGATCATTAGGGTAAAGTAAAACTACTAAGACTGAACAAAGCACTTGGCAGTGTACTCTAGGAAATAACCCTGCATTGGCAGAGAGAGGATGTCATGAAAGGTCTTTTCCATCTCTAGCTTCTCAAACAAATTTACAATTGTATTAGCAGTGCCAATTGTGAGACAGGGGTTTAATTCTTTATCAAAAGTATATTTTAGCATCAATTTCATTCTTTATGCATATCATATGCAAAAAGGGGAGATACCTCCCTTCTCAACATTACTACTCTCCTTCACAGCCTTTCCAAAATTACAGTCTTGTGATTTATCTAATGTACTTTTTCCCACTGCCCACACAGCTAAAGCTCCTGTTCAGGCCCTTAGCATTTCCCCTCCTGACTACTATAACCTGCTCCTCTCTGGCCTTGCTGACACGCACCTCACCCTTCCCTGAGGTCCATTCAAAGTACAGCTCCTAAGATCCTCTTCCTGGCCTGTTATGATCATACCAGAACCTCCATTCCTCCACTGGCTCCCCCTTCTTCACAGCTTCTACTACAAATTGAAAGCCTTTCATAATTTATCTTTCCCTGCTTCTCCACTCTTGCCTTGTATTTCACAGAACTGAGCAGGATTTGGCCCTTGGATTATGAATTCTTTGGGGGGGAGAAGAATGTGTCTTTATCGGTGTTTGAAAAACATCATGTTATAATAACTGAAAATTACACAGTCCAGATTCAAGCAATCAATTTCAATGTTAAGAATACTTGAGGTACAGTTTTTTAGGCCAAATATTAGCTCTCCATTTATGTCAGTTGTAGGAGTCTTACACACCCCTTGTTTGTGACTGCAGGTAATATACACTTGCCTGTCACTGGTGTCTATGTACTATGTGGACTGACACATTGAAAATGCTGAGGTAGATGGAGGAATGTGAAATATTCACTTTGAACCTCATATTCACTCAAACTGTGCTTGGCTTTGAAATTTGTTGCATTCATGAACCCAAACCTACGGTCCCTAAAAGCGCAAGTGCATGGGTTGAGGTTTCCATACGAGTTTGGCCTTGCTATCTACTTGTTACTGCTGATGTGTGTGTATGTGTAAGGGAAGCTGACGGTCTGTCACCCTCTTTCTCCGCTCCTGGGAGGTCCATCTCAACGTCTAATAATAATAAAACCAGAGCCGTCCTTAGGATTTATGCAGTATTATTAAACTGCTGCCCCTATGCCCGACAGCAGCCCGGCCTCACAGCCTGGGGTGGGGTGGGGTCGGGGGAATGGACAAGGCAGAAAAGGATACCGAGCCGCCCAGCCCACCTCACGGCGGCAGAGAGTCACAGTTCCCCGCAGAGACCCCCCATACCCTCTCCCTCACACAGAATGTGCGGCGCAGACATATTCGGCTCTGTGAATATGGCCCCTGCCTAAGGAGACTGCAGCACGTGCTGGGTGTGTGGGAGCCGACCTGCTCTTACCTGCATGATGGGTGAAGCTGCCGCTTGGGAAGGCTAGTTCCCTAGCCCACCTGTTCTCCCTGTGGCCCTGCCCATACTCCACCCCAGCTCTGCTCCTGGCCCCGCCCCCACTCTGCCCAGGCCCCACCCCCTCCCCACTGTCTCCCTCCTCTCTTCTCTCCCCCTCCCTGATCACACCCTTTCAGCCAAATCCCTGAACCCAAATGAAGCAAATGACATTTGAAAAAAACACTCTTCTGCAATTTCTTTCTAAAGAAAATGGAGCGTGTTTTCCACCGCATGCCAGAAGGTACAGACTGGACATGCAGAAGGTACCTAATTAAAAGCACTAAACTTGGGAATAAAAAATGTCAGTCACAGGTTTTTTTGATACACCCTGAAGTTTGTCAGAGATTTATTTGCAAAAACTTTGTAGTAAGGGCAAGTCAGCTGTCCTGCTGAATATAACATTAAATATTAGGGAATACATGATGCAGCTCTTCTCTGTTTTACATTTTCTTAATCAGTATTTCTAAGGTGATTTTATATTTTAAATGTACTCTTAAGCCTTAATAAAAGTAATCATTCCAGATTACTACATATTTAACTCACTGAAACAAAGATATTATTTTAAATTAATCAGTCACAGAGGTTTAGTGTGTTCATAACAATGTTCACTGCTTTTAGAAAAAAAATTATTTTGTGCGATCTCCATAACAATAGACATATTTATGAAATTTCACCAACTTTAAAACATATGTTTCCAAAGATTTTAGGCATAACAAAGGATTTTGTATCTTACTAAAGTAGCTGTAGCTCACGAAAGCTTATGCTCAAATAAATTGGTTAGTCTCTAAGGTGCCACAAGTACTCCTTTTCTTTTTGCGAATACAGACTAACACTGCTACTACTCGGAAACCTCTTGAAACTAGTTCATCAAATAGTCAGAAGTAAAGAAAGGGAAACTTGTTTGTCCAGCTATCTGGCAGGAAAGGGGTGTTGTCCCTTTAAGGGCTGTCTTCAACAGGGAGGTGAAGGGACAAAGGGATGGACAGAAAGGACAGGAAGACTTTGGAAGCAAGTTTTTTGTACTATAGTAATTAAAATGTGTATCCTTCAAACTTTTGAAGGATTTATTTAAAAAACTATATGTCTGAAGATCCAAGCATTTAAGGCTAAAGATGAATACTCAGATTGTGCATCTAAAAATCTATGCAAGTAATTTTATAATCTTCAGCAACACACTAATGAAATATTTTTAAAGCAAATTTTAAACTAAGGTCCTGTAGACTAACATGTTCGGAGTAAATATTACAGTAATGCACGACTGTTTTTGTCAGTAAATTCAGAAACTGACAGTATATACCTGGGGTTGGCAAATGCCTGTTAAATGGCTTCATTACCACTTGAACGGCTCTTTAACAGTTTCAGTGTTGTGCAAATAGGTTGGAAGCTTTTTCCACTTTTAAGTGACTAGATCCCCTACAGAGGAAGACTGACCAGGCTGCAGCAGCTAGCTGTGGGAGCCTGCAGGAAGGGTCCGAACAGGATAGGAAGAGGGAGGTAGGTGGACACTAAGACCCAGGGGTGCCCCAAATTTTCGGGTGCCCTATGCAGCTGCATATGACTGAGGAACGGCCCTGAATAAAAGCTTGCTCTTATCTAGCCTTTTCATCAGTAAATCTCAAAGTGCTTTACAAAGAAGATTAGTATCATTATCCCCCATTTGACAGATGGGAAAATGTAGGCTCAGCGTGGGAAAAGTGACTTTCCAAAGACACCCAGCAGACCAGCGGCCAAGCTGGGAATAGACACCCAGGTCTTCTGAGTCCCAAAATCCAGTGCTCCTGCCTACTAGGCCATACTGCCTTTTGTGAGATAATAAGTGTATGCGTCCACTTCTATGAGTTTTTTGTGGGGGCTATATCATATGTGCCACTGCCCACCCATTCTGACTCTATGGGGCTGCAGGATGTGATCTGCCTTCATATTCTGTAGCAGAAGTAGGAAAAATGCTCCTACTGTCAGCATGTGTTCTTCAAGAAGCAGACACAGCAGTTAGGTGCCCCATAATCTCAGACAGCCAAGCCCTAGCGTTCTGAGCTTTTCTTTAATTATTCTGAATCGTCATCTGGAATTGCATCTCCCTCTGCTCCCATTTCTATTGTGAACTTAGCTATGTTTTTATTAATTAGGAGAATCATATGTCAGGAATCAGAATTTCAACTGCATCACAGTCACAACAAAGCAAAGAGGTTGGCTGTTTTTGACCTGTCACTAAATGCATTTATTCATTTGTTTCTTTGCTTCTATACAGTTTTGTCAAGTGGTTTCTATAGGGATACTCTTCAAATGTTCTTTCCCATATACACCTTTCATTTTTTTTTCCATATTCATATCCATAGTGCCAGTATTTAATTAGTTTGGGGCTATTCTCATTGTTTGCAGCCATGCACTCTTACAGCTCCTGTTTATTTGCTCTGATGCCATATGCTCTTTTTAAACAGAGGTTACAGTATTAGCACGAGCCAATGTTTGTATTTGGTTTTGTGCAGTTTTTACCACTGTACAATCATGAGGGGTGGGCAACTCCCCACCCCCACAAATTCTCAAATTTGGAACATAGTTCTATATAGGAGCCTACTATTTGTAAGCATTTCTGAAGTGCCTCTCACAGCTTTACCTATTCACAGTCCAAAGGTTACAAAACCAATTGATAACCGACCAGCAGGGCAGTCAATTCTCCAACCTGCTCTAGGATGCAACAATTTCTGGCTTCCCGTTCTACAACAATGGCAGCAAAGAGACTTGCCGATAGATCCTGCAGCCTGTACTCACCCTTAAAAGCATACTCAGAAGCTAGGAGATGCTGACCACCTTCCTAGGCTACAGCTAGTCTTAGCAATTTTTGTGTAAACCAGGAAAACAATTTTTTGGCCATTCCTACCCCATAAACATATCGTGGAAAGGAATCAGTCAATCATATCAATTTGGACAGGGCAGGGTTAGTGAGATGGTTTTTTGGTGCAACTTTTAAACTTAAAACTAACTCATTGCATATAACCGGGAGTGGGAACAATCTCCTATCCTTCCAGCCTTTTGCTGCAGGTAGGGTGACTAGCTGCTTACGCTGGAGGCTGTACTTAGCTGCCAACATTAAAAAAAAAAAAAATTAAAATCCAAGGAGCAATTCTCCAGAAAAGGGTCTTAGGGCTTCTGGATGCTTTTCAGTATGTTCCGAGTATTTTTTGCACTTGTAAAACAATGCCTTATGAACATCAGCTAATTAACTAACATCCGCTAACACTTCTGTGAGGTACCACGTGTAAGTATTATCCCTATGCTACGGATGGAAAACAAAGGCAGGAAAGTTAAGTATTTTGACTGAGGCTGTAGAATTAGTCAGGAATAGATGAAGGTGTCCTTTTCTTTCAGATCCGTATTTAGACCACTACCTCTGCAGCTACTAAGATGTTCAGCTCTTATGGACAAAAGCCACAATGGCTACTCAGCAGCAGTCCCAACCAACGCAGTTGCAGTGCTGGATTAGTTTGCCTTTAGTTACGCATTACTCTCACTTGGAGCATACTGTAAACAGCCACAATGTGTGGTGTTTGATCTTAAAACAATCTACTACTGTATTTGTACCATTCTAACTAAAAACAGGTTGACTGGCTTCAGGGTGAGTATCTACATCTGAATATTTGTATTGGGAATCACGGAAAGAACTGAAGATGGAATGTGTGTGATTAAAGCTAGTTTGCTGGAAACTCATGAATCAGCTTTCCAAGCTGAGAAGGATATATAGACTTGAGGTTTTCTAACACAGAATGTAAACGACCATTGTAAACAGGTGAAATTCACCCATCAGCAGAGGGGTTATAGAAGTTCCCCAGTGGAGAACCACAAGAGCTCCTGCAGAGTGGCCATGCAGGGATCTTTGCATGTGGTGCAGCTGGGGCCTGCGCTAGCTCTGCATCAGCAAATATGGATGGCCCATTGTGTCCAGAATTACATGAATTCAATAGCCACAAACCACTGCATAGGAGATGGGTCAGGGTCACAGCCACTGTTCCATCCCAGAAACCAATATGAGGTTGCGGAGTGGCTCCAGAGTTGTTGTGGGACGTTGTGAGGGGAATTCTGTTCACCCCTACCTCCATGTACGCCCTTGCTCAAAGACCATTTTCTCAGGCTTTGTGCAACAGACAGTGGGTGAGGAGGGAGCGATGAATGTCACTCATTGTAACTATGTAATCATTGCCACCTCGTGGGGCCACTGAGGTCACCCATCTTTGTTCTGGTTCAGTGCTTCATAGCATGGTAGGTGCACCGTGACTCAGGGGCATGTGCTGAAGGTGCCTCAGCTGCAAGGCCCTGTGGGCTCTAGCACCTAGTGGGACCCAAAGAGTATTTCACCCAGAGCCTCCAAATACCACACTTCTGCAGGACACCCAGCTACCAGCTCCTCCCCAGCCATACTCCCAACAGTTTGGAGGCTTGCCCTTTCTGCAGCTAGCCTCTGCTCAGCCAGAGCAGGAGAGAAAGAGAAAGAGAGAGAGAGAGAGAGAGAGAGAGCGCGCCGCAGATTTGCCATTCAGCAGATTCATTCCATTGGCTTCTGCTGACCTGTGACTGCTCAGCAGCCAATTCAGCACATGGGAGTATTAAAGTATTTGGCTTTTGCCAACAGAGTTAGATTTAACTTGCAAGTGATAATTTGCCTGTAGGTATTTTGTCAGCTTCCAGCAATAGAAGGTCGAAACAAAAGCCTGAAGCAGAAAAGGTCTCTGCTCCAGCACACCGAGGTGGTCTGGAAGGAGGCGAAGAGGTCTGCATTCACACAGATCCAGTGGCTCCAGCATCCCCGACCTGGAGGGGCTGCAATTCTAGCTCCCAGACTGGAATAATGGCTACAGGGGGCAGAAAGGGGTACCAGGAGCTCTACTCCCTGCTCTGCATTGTCAGGGGTGAATTTCATCTTTCTAAGTGCTCTGGACTCCACCTGAGTTGAGTCTGAATGTATTTCACATCAGGGATTTAGGAAGTTTGACTTGTTTTTGTAACTGTATCATGATTAATGGAATTGGAATCCAGGGACACCATGTTATTGAAGGGCAGGGTTGCCAACTTTCTAATCACACAAAACCGAATACTCTAGCCCCGCCTCTTCCCCAAGGCCAAGCCCCCTGCCCCACGGCCCTGCCCCCCACTCAGTACATTCTCCCTCCCTCGGTGGCTCGCTCTCCCACCCCTTCACTGGGCTGGGGCAGAGGGCTGGGGTGTGGGCTGGGGCTCTGGGCTGGGGCAGAAGGGTTGGGGTTTAGGAGGGGGTGAGGGCTCCATCTGGGGGTGTGTGCTCTGGGCTGGGGCCAGGGATGAGGGGTTTGGGGTGCAGGAAGAGGTTCCAGGCTGAGGCAGAGGGCTTCAGGGTGTGGGAGGGGGCTCTGGGCTGGGGCCAGGGATGAGGGGTTTGCAGTATAGGAGGGGGCTCCAGGTTTGCAGAGGCTTAGGGCTGGGGCAGGGGATCAGGGATCAGGGTTGGGGCACGGGCTTACCTGTGGCGGCTCCTGGTCAGCGGCACAGCAGGGGTGGGGGGCAAAGGCAGGCTTCCTGCCTGTCCTGATTCTGCACTGCATCCTGGAAGTGGCCAGCAGGTCCAGCTCCTAGCCGGAGGCGTGGCAGGCAGCTCTGCAAGCTGCTCTCGCCCGCAGACATTGCCCCCGCAGCTCCCATTGGACGCGGTTCCTGGCCAATGGGAGTGCAGAGCCGATGCTCAGGGTGGGGGCAGTGCGCAGAGCCCCATGGCCCCCCTACCTAGGAGCCGGACCTGCTGGCCGCTTCCGGGGCGCAGCACAGTGCCCGGAAAGGTAGGGACTAGCCTGCCTTAGCTCCACAGCACCGCCAACTGGATTTTTAAATGGCCCCGTCAGCAGTGCTGACCGCAGCCGCCAGGGTCCCTTTTCGACCGGGTGTTCCCGTCAAAAACCGGACAATTGGTCACCCTATTGAAGGACAGTACGAAAACAGGAAAGGTGGGGAGTTAGGCTGGAAGCAATGCAGCCACGTGGACAAAGCAATGCACAGGATTTAATAAAGTTCCACTTGTTCAACTTAACCTGCGTTCAGCTTCACACTTGCTAATGAAACACTGACCAGTTAACATTAATGATTCATTTGTCTAAACTGCTGGCTGAATTTTTCAAGTGGAATGCAGCAATTGATTCACCTGCACTAGCTACCCTCAGCTCAGCAGAGACAGGAGTAGTCACTTCAAAATGTGAACATTGATTTTGTCTACTTTGCAAGGCTAAAATAGGACTGTACTCTAATCTCCTACATAGTTTATCTGGCAGAGTGTAGTCACAGTCACACATACAAGGCCCTTCATTTTTTGTTTAATATTTCTCAGAAATGGATTGGTGTTTATTATGAAAAATTTAAAGTGGGTGAAAATTGGCACAAAATATTAACTTCTGGGTAAATATTGGGGTTAATATTGGAGGATCGGAGGAGAGAGAAAAAGCAACAAAGAGAAAAGTAAGAGTATTGAAAGTAAAAGCAGTTTAATGCCCTGGTTTACTTCATGAATAGTACATTTACAGTACAAACACATACGCGCGCGTGCGTGCGTGTATCTTCTACTACATTAACTTATTTGACAGCCTCATATTTACACTTGGACTAAAGTATGAACATAAACATATCTACCTAATGTAATGCACTGGATTTTCTTAACATAATCAGTATTTTCATGTACTTGAGTATTCCAAAATTCAGGTGAAAATTAGTAACAAAACAGGAATTTTTTTGGTAGAAATCAGTAAAACCTGAAAAGGAAGGGCCTTGCACACATAACACTGCAATTTTTCCAACTGTGTCTTGTTTCTTTTACTAAGAGTTACACATTTATCTTCTCCAACTCTAACATATTCCTGTGAAAGCTTTACTATTTATATAAGCTATATTTATACATCTTCTGGCAAAATCCTTAGGGCTTTATTGTGACTTACCTTTGAATAGAAGCATGGCGGGGGAAAAGGGTGCATAAATTCTTCTTGTGTTTTCTGTATTTTATTTCTTTTCAGAACATATCAAATTAACACAAAAGCAAAAGATGAATGGTAGCTAACCCAATTGGTTCTTAAACACTGATAGGACACGTACCTTTTCTCCTTTAAGGCCGTCCTCTCCCTTCAACCCTGGCAATCCCTGAAGTCCTCTTTCACCCTAAAAAGACATTTTTATTCAATATTTTCTTTCCATTAAAATATCTTTCCTATAAATGATGGATATTTAGAAAACCAAAAAGTGCCCATAGGAAAGTTGCTATAGTCTATTTGGAAGGAAGCTAGAGTGTGAAAAGTTCTCACCTGATTTTTCCCATGTATCTGTGATTGATTAATATATTAGCAGACCTTTTATAAGACAGTAGAGGATTACCTGAACTCTTGGAATAGTTCTCTATTTGTTCTGCATTTCCTCAATGTGATAATAGTAGGGAGATTCCAGGCTGACATTTTGTCTTCACCTGATCTAAATTATCCATTTCCAAAATGGACATTGGAAGGTCACCAGTTTCAATTTCACACCAAGGTAATGGGCAGTAGGGAAGAGGACAGTTGGATATTTTCCTGTGGAAATACTTAAGTAATATACTGCTGTAAGCTGCTATTCGAGGTGCCTCACATCATGCCTCAACATGAGGTGCTGACTGCACTCATCTCCTACTGGAATCATTAGAGCCCCATCCTGCAAGATGCTGAGCACCCTCAATTTCCATTGAGTTCAATGGGTGCTAAGTGTCTCACAGAAACTATGTAGTACCTTGCAGTATTCTAATAGTACCTTGCAGTATTAGGCCTCAAGTTTCCTTTTAACCCTCAGGGTTCTAATAAATGTCAACTCCCAAACCCCAACTAACCCTCCTATCCCACGGTGTATTTCCCCCCAGTACAATATGCAGATTCTGTGTTCTATATAAGGCTTGAGCCTTTGCTCATTGAAGTTTATAACAAAGTTCCCATTGATTTTAAGTGGTGCAGGATAAGGCTATCAAGTGCAATGAATTAGCCAGCTAACCTAAGATTCTGGAACGAAATCCAGAGGAAAATGAAGCTCAGATTTATGTTTATTTGTGACCTTTTTCTCCAAGGAATCTGGACAATGGTGTGTGTTAATCGTATGCACTGTCAGAGTCTAACCATGATAGCACTGTGCTAACTGTAAAGACCCATGAACTAGATGCAGTAAGAATCAAATGTACGCACAGGATTTCATTTTTTTCTTTGTGATTAATACTGATTTCTCAGGTGATTAAATAGTTATGGCAAAATGCTTTTTACGCATTCAGGCCCCAACCCTGAAAACACTTGCACATGGGCTTTCCTGCACTACTGCGAATGGTACATTGATTTCAATGTGATTGATCATAGTAGCATAGTTGAGCGTGTGTGAAAGTATTAGCAGGATAGGGGCCTAACTGCACACAGAAAAAACGGTTTCAGAACATAAGTAAAGCTGCAACAAGATTGCTAAAGGAGGAAATACGACTCTTTATACCACAGAGAACTATAAAAGAAAAACATATCCAAACATGCAGAGTGTTTAAAGTGTTGCTCCCTCAGAAATAAAATTCTTAATTACTTTATATAATTGAAGCATTTTCCACAGAACATTTTGTCATAGCTTTTGTTTAAAAAATGTGTTCTGCTTGCAGTTTAAATGCTAAGAGCAAGAAAGCATAGTGCAAAGCTGAAAAGGTCAGCTTCTTCTGCTGGTACAGCTTTTCTAATGAGAAATCATTTCTCCGAAATATGAATTGACCTTGTGCAATAATAACTAGATTTCTTTGAGCATGGAGTATGAACAGAGATTTGAGGATAGATGAAGCATTTTGCTTGCCTGTTGGGCTGAATAATTAACTCCCTCACCACTGGATTATTTGTATTGACTATTATAAAAATGTGACCCTCCCCTGAGGAGTGTTTACAGAGGGCAGGAACAGAAAGTTTTTAGCATTTGTGTGGGGGATTTCTGGAAGAGGACAGGGGTGCATAAGGTAGATGATATCCCCACCCAGATGGGAGGAAGTAGGGAAAATACAGCACAGAGGGTGGGGAGTGGAAAAATAGAAAAGTCATGTAGGTAGTGTAGCTGGAAGATGCATCATACTAGAGCATTGCAGAGGGCACATGGGTCACAGCAGCTGAGAAGAGAGTTGGGGGACTCTTGACTCTGGGAGAGTGGATAGAATGTGGCAGCTAGGAGAGAAGCCAGAGACCTGGGAGCACGGGAGAAGGTTGACAGAATGATACAGGTGAGAAGCCATTGGGGAACACCTGAGCATGGAAGAAGATCACACCAAACAACAGCAGATGAAAAATGCACTAGGACAATGTAATGTGGGAGTGGGCTGGGTGGGTTTCAGGAGCTGGGAGGCAGGTTTGAGTCAGGGGAGGGAGGAGCAACAGGGCAATTGAAGAGGTGGGAAATGGGCAGAGGAGCAGTGGTGATCAGGAGTATGTGGTAGCTGTGAGCAGGGTGGAGCCAGGGAGTGAGGGCAGGTGGTGTGGGTCAGTTAAGGTGACAGAGTTGAGGACACAGAGGAATGGGGGTGGGGAAGGCAGATGGAAGCTGTGGAGGAGGGATTGTACCAGCTGAGGTTAGGAATAGGAGATGGGGAAGCAGCTGGGAGTTGGGTGAGTGCAGTAGTTTAGGGCGGGTAATCAGATGTTGTTGTCACCTTGCTCTTAACACAGTACATACACTGAAAAGGGTCCAAGTATATCCTCTTCTTGGGGTTTCCTTTGTACTAACTTAAATAGCAGCAAACACAACTTCCTGCCAGAGCTTGGCTTCTCAAAGGGTTGGTCTATGCAGGGCTCCTCTTTTCTTCCTTCTAGTTCCCTCTCCCTTGAGAGAGCTCTTGTATAAACCTGGGTTGAAGCACAAAGTGCCAACCTGGTCTGGCAGCCAGCGTGAATCAGCAGGTGAGCCCTTCATCACTAGCTACACAAGATCCTATAGGCTGACACCCTATTAAGGCCTAGAAGAAAGGGACTGAAGGGAGAAGCAGCTGGGAAACTGAAGGCTGCAATGCATCCCTTTGTTTACATAATGATTACAAACACAGCTTTACAGCCATAAATCATGGTGAAGGAGTTAGTTCAAGCTATTTGCCAACCTTAAACAGTATTCACAAAACAGAAGAAAGATTCCAGGACTTCTGAAATCTATCACTTTAGAAACATGGTAATGTACATGTGAAACAGACCCGTGATCAGTCAAGGCTGGTCACCTGTCTGGTAGGGGTCTGTACCAAATGCCTGTGATGCACTTTGAAACGTTACAGTCTTCTTGCTTTTTATTATAACGTAGTGCAGCAGTTTACCAAAGCTGCCTCCTGAGAACAGGGTTGCAAAACAGCATTGTATAGCTTAAGATCAAACTTAGCTGAGTGTCAGTCTGGCAAAGACATGATAGGTTTCTTTCTCTTCAATGAACTAAAATATGCATGAAAAAGGTACTTACTGGCAAGCCATCTTTACCAGGAATGCCCTAAAAGAAAACACCCATTTTAGAAAGGTACATAGAACATGTATAAAGTAGAAGAAGGGGGATAAAAACAAGTAACTGCATCTTAATGGCCAGCATTTCATGCTGTGACAAAATATCAAAACAGAATTGGGATCTGTATTGTGTTACCACGTACACTATTTTGTATACGTATTTAATTGGGGGCATGTATTTGTGATCAAGGAGAGAGTGAAGTATAACACACTCTGTGTATTCAGAAGCTGCAGCCTACAGGGGATACATAAACCATGCTTCTTGGGAGCTACACAACCTGTCCATCCAACATTTCTCAAAATGCAAGTGCCATCCTTGAGGAGCTTGGCTGATGCCTCAGCAGTTGTGCTGTTTTACACCCTTTGGGCCGGAATCACCATGGTCAGGCACCTTGTAGAACCACTGACACATGTTCAAAGGACTACCATTTTGATGTGGTATGATTAGACACCCACTTTGACTACACAGGGTGCAAGGCAGTAGAGAATCAGCCCTTCACCTGTGTGTGATAAATGAATATTGGTCTCTCTAGATGATTTTTGTGGCTTCAACAGAGATGCAGTACTCACAGGTTCACCGTCTCGCCCAGGTTTTCCTAGGGGCCCAGGGGGTCCTTGAATCCCTGTCTGCATTTCTTCTAGTTCTGACTTTCCTGGTGGTCCTGGTGGCCCTCGTGGCCCTTGCTCTCCTTTTTCGCCTCTCTCACCTTTTTGACCCTAAGAATGTAAAATATACAATAATAGGTTTTATTATTTTCTTTCTATTATTTTAACATATTGCCATTGTATCTACAGGCCTCACACCAGTTTGGGGCCCCATTGTGCTAGGCACTGTACAAACATATATTACAACCAGCTCAGGGTATTAAACCTTGTTCTGACTAATCAAGATGAATTGATCATTCAACTAAAATGGGATGATTGCCTGGGTACAAGTGGTCATGACCTAATTTCACCAGTTACGTGCAGACAGAATATAGTCCCCAACCAGCAACATATACATTTGGTGCTTTAAAAAAGCCAGTTTCCCACACAAAACTGAGTGGGAGGAGAATTTAAACATAAAAATGTTAATAATAATGGGCAGTTATTTAAGAATGCTCTGTTAGGCACCCCAAAAAAATCCAACACCCTTGCCTCACCCCACACACAGTTCAGCGGTCATAAAATAAGGCTTCTTTGGTTAAAAAAAAAATCAACCAGGTAAGTGAAGTGAAGTGAAAGCAGTCATTACCACATATATGGAAAAAAGTAGGAAGCTGATAGTAATGAGTACAAATCAGCAGTTAATAAATACAGACAATTGATAAGGGAGGCTAAAGGCATCAATGACCAGCGGGGTAAAGGACAATATCAAAACAACATCCGAAGCAGTGGGTCTAGCTTCTATTTAAAAAAAAGTCATAGGCATGCTCTATCTCCCTCTTAAAGGTGGAATAAGAGTTTTATTTGTCCTCCCCTAAGCTGGGAGGACATGTACCAAAACAAAACAAACAAAGGCAGAATTCAGTTCCCTAGCTGGGGTTTTCTAGCCCGCAGTCTTCCAAGGTTTTAGCCCCACCATC
This sequence comes from Chelonia mydas, assembly GCF_015237465.2. NCBI lineage: Eukaryota > Metazoa > Chordata > Testudines > Cheloniidae > Chelonia > Chelonia mydas. Next base: position 151,416,099 of record NC_057850.1, read on the forward strand.
CAGAAGCAGGAAGCCAATAGCTTCCAATATTTGATTGCCCCCTTTCACGGACAGGAGAACTATTATCTGGCCCCTCTCTGTTCCTGATTGGCTCTAGACTCTGCTTTCATTAGAGGTCAGGTGAGGCTTAAACCAGGACAATTAGTCCCTGTCTTTCTGGCCAATTGGTGGTTAAGGCAATCCAACTGATTCCCAGGTGTCAGGAATCTTTGATGCCCTTTTGATTCCCAAAAGAGAGCCAGAATGGAATTCAAACAAACAAAAACAAACACACAAACCAAATGCTGCAGCTCACACAGAAAAATAAAATGTCCCCCACAAGACAAGATGATCTTTCATATTCCATTTGTATCACCTTCACTCCCCTAATCACACCACACACAAAACAATGAGTTGTATAAAATATAGAATCCTCTCCTAAAGTATATACCCCACAAAGCACGAGAACACCCTCTCACAGAAAATAAAAACTAGTTCTTTACACATATCAGAAACAAACTAAATCCTACCAGTGGTATTCGTTCAAAACCAGATGAATGGTAAAACTGTCAATCATGCAATAGAAAAGGCAGAAGTATTCAATAATTATTTTTGTTCTGTATTTGGAAAAAAGCAGGATGATGTAAGCATATCTTTCTGTTCTCTCAGTAACTAGGGAGGATGTTAAACAACAACTAGTTAAAATTTTAAAAATCTATAAGACCAGATAAGTCATGTCAAAGAGTATTAAAAGAATTGGCCAAGCAACTCTCTGAACCATTAGCATTGACTTTTAACAGATCTTGGAAGACTAAGGATGTACCACAGGACTAGAAAAGAGCTAATGCCATGCCAATATTTTAAAAGGGTAAATGGGAAGACTCAGGAAACTACAGACAGATTAGCCTGACATAAGTCCCGGACAAAATCATGGAAATGCTGATAGGGGATGTAATCAGTAACGGATTAAAAGATGGTAGCAGAATTAATACGAATCAATATGATTTTATGGAAAATAAATCCTTTTGGACAAACTTTACTTTGTTTTTGAATGAGATTACAAGTTTGTTGGTAACTGTAAGTGCATTGATATAAGCTACTTAGATTTCTGTAAGGCTTTTGACTTAGTCCCACATGACCTTCATAAAACCCAATGTAGCCCACATTAAATCAATTAAAAACTGTTTAACTGATAGACTGCAAAACATAATTGTAAATATGGAATTGCCATCCAAGGAAGGCCCTTCTAGTTGGATCCTGCAGGGATCTGTTCTCAGCCCAGTGCTGTTCAATATCTTTCTCACTGCTCTAGAAGAAAATATATCTCACTACTAGTAACAGGTAATTGTTTGCAGGTAACACAAAAAATGGTGGAGTGGTAAATAACAGTGGAGACAGATCAGTTATACAGGCTGACCTGGATGGCTTGGTAAGGTAGGCTTACTGGAACATCATGTGTTCTAAAACAGCCAAATTGAAGGTTATACATCTAGGAACTAAAAACGTAGGTCACTTTTATAGGATGAGGGAGTGTGTCCTGGCAAGGACTTAGGCGGGGATGGTATATAAAAGATGAACATGACCTTCCAGTGTGATCCTGTAGCTAAAAGGGTGAACACAATCCTTGGATCTATAAGCAGGGGAATATCATTAGAAGTAGGGAGATGGCATTACCTTTGTATGCAGCATTAGTGAGACCATTACTGGAATCCTGGGTCCAGTTCTGGTGTTCACACATAAAAAAGGATGTTTAAAAATTGGAAAGAGTAAACAAAGGCTACAAGAATTACCTGCAGTCTGGCAAAGATGCATTACAGTGAGAGGCTTAAGAAGCTTCATCACATTTTTTCAAATCAAGAAAGGATATATATTTTTAAAAGATATTCTAGACATTATGGACTTGCTGCAGAGATTATGTGTGAGGTTCTATGGCTAGTGTTATGCAAGAGGTCAGACACAATTATCCCTTCTGGTCCTAAAGTCTATGAATTAGAAGTTGTATATACCATTTGAGTCATAGGAAGTGAAAGTTTTGGAGGAATTATATTTGTAAGTTCTTAAATAAATTCTAAACCTTATGTAAATCCATGTACCCAGCTTGCATTGCCTATCGTCAAGCTCCTCTTTCACCATTCATTATAATCGGTCACAACAAGCACTAGGACTGACATGAAGAGCATGTAAAAGCATAAAAGGCAATGGTTAAGGCTACATTTATGTCATGGGAGTCATGGAAGTCACAGAATCCATGACCTCCAGAGACCTCTGTGACATTCTCTGCTTCAGCCCCAGGGAGGGCAGGACTCTGGAGCTGGCAGTCAGCGGGGCCCTGGCAGGGTTCCTGCGACAGAGGGCCCCCTACAAGGTTCCAGCAACGGGCGACAGCCTCATGTGGGGGAAGGGGAATGCCTTGGGCAAGCGGCTGGGGGCGTCACAGAGAGGACACGGCGTCTGAGAACTTTTGTTTATTGTCCGTGACCTGTGCGTGACTTTTACTAAAAATAACCATGACAAAATCTTAGCCTTAGCAATGGTAAATGTCCAGTTGAAACACACAACTTCAAGATTAAACTTCCACTCTGCGTGTTTTGCTGGCACCTGAAATCAGCACTGATGTACTGCAATTTCAAATCATGACAGAGCAAAGTAAGAATGAAGCGGAGAACTTAAAGTTGGAGCTACAAAGGTAAGTACAAGGAAAGGAACAATATTAATCTAATGGGTAAGGGTTTGGTAATTAATAAAGCTACTAAGGATATGTGAATATTTGTCAGTATGTTGAAGAGGACTTGCAGGTAACCAGTTACACGGGTTAACTAGAGGATGAAATATCCTTCTGATTCATGGCATTTTAGGCTAAGAGCACCCAATTTGATTTCCAGCTTTACATGATATTTGAAGCAACATAATCGCATACAAATCAAGCAGGCACAAGGCCTTGTGTGAGCACAACAGCTGCCACAGTCCAAGACTGGGTGTAATATGTTCATTCCTCCCCATCATGAGGGATCAGCTCTGCCACACGTAGTCAAGGCCCTGTCTCCTTTGGGGGAGCTAGCATTGGCAGCGGTTTTAGGCTGGAGCGGTCCTTGTGTTCAGGGGATTGTCAGGGCTGTCATTGTTCCTGGCCTTACCTGAGCCACAAAGAGGTGAGAGGAAGGATCCTTGTACTCTATTCCCCCTTATCTTCCTCTGCGGGGTCAGGTGCAATCCAGCCCTGAAAGTTTCTGCCCAAAAAGGGATTCTTTTTGCCAGTTGTTATGACTGATTGATTGTGTGATTATTCCCAATAATTGTGTGATTATTCCCAATGCTTTACAAGGGATTTACAGAGACAAGGTGGGTGAGGTAATATCTTTTATTGGACCAACTTATGTTGGTGAGAGAAAGAAGCTTTGAGTTTACACAGAGCTCTGCTTCAGGGCTGGGAAATTGTTGGGTCAATAAAAGATATTACCTCACCCACCTTGTCTCTATAATATCCTGGGACCAAGAGAACTACAACATAGCATTCAAGGAATTTACAGATATTTCTGGTCCCCAATTTGCCATTAAATTATCTAAAGCATCTCACTATAAACACTATAAGAGAGGCTCAAATTAAATGTATACTCCAAATTAAAAAACATAGTAAGAAGACCAAAAAAGTGCCACAATGGGCTAAACAACAAAGTGAATGGAGTGGGGATAGAGGCAAAAAGGCATCCTTTAAAAATTGGAAGTCAAATCCTACTGAGGAAAATAGAAAGGAGCATAAACATTGGCAAGTCAAGTGTAAAAGTATAATTAGTCAGGTCAAAAAAGAATTTGAAGAGCAACTAGCAAAAGACTCAAAAACTAACAGCAAAAAAATGTGTAAGTACATGGAAAGCAAGAAGCCTGCCAAACAATCACGGACGAACAAAGTGCTAAAGGAGCACTCAAGGACGATAAGGCCGTTGCAGAGAAGTTAAATGAATTCTTTGCATTGGTCTTCACTGAAGAGGATGAAGAAGATTCCTACACCTGACCCATTCTTTTTAGGTGACAAATCTGAAGTGAGCTGTAGCTCACGAAAGCTCATGCTCAAATAAATTGGTTAGTCTCTAAGGTGCCACAAGTACTCCTTTTCTTTTTGCGAATACAGACTAACACGGCTGTTACTCTGAAATCTGAAGAACTGTCCCAGACTGAGGTGTCAATAGAGGAGGTTTCAGAACAAATTGATAAATTAAACAGTAATAAGTTACCAGGATCAGATGGTATTAATCAAAGAGTTCTGAACAAACTCAGATATGAAATTGCAGAGCTCCTAACTGTGCTATGTAACTTATTGTTTAAATCAGCCTCTGTACCAAATGATTGGAAGCACTGTTCCCTCTAAGCTGTGCGCGTGTGTGCACACGCACACAGATTCTAAACCCTGCGCACACGGGGAAACACCGTGCACACATTTGTCTCGCGTCCCGACCCCACATCCGTCAGGACGTCCTTTGACCACTCTAAAAGCGCTCAGGACGGGGTGGCGGCTGAGGGGGGCATGCGAGGGCTCCGGGCCCGTGTTCCACTGGAGGGGCGCGAGGGCTCTGTGCCCATGTCCTGCTTGGGGAGGGGGGCAGTGCGCGAGGGCTCTGTGCCAGTGTCCCTTGGGGGGGGCGTGGGCTGGCGGCATGCAAGGGCTCCATGCCCGTGTCCCACTGGGGCAGGGGGCGGTGACGCGTGAGGGCTCCGTGCCCCTGTCCCGTGGGGGTGGGGGGGTTGCAGAGGACGCAGCTGAGCCCAGATTGCCCCCTGACCTAGGGTGAAAAATATCCTTGTGCCCCTGACCCGGCGAGATCCAACCCTAAGAGCCAGAGGGATCTGCTGGCTCTTATGGTCTCTGCGTGCTGCCGGCGCCTGCAAGCCCTGCTCCGCGGCTCCGGTAGCGCCCATTGGCGCTTTTCCTGGCCAATGGGCACTACGGAGCTTGCACTTGTGGCGAGCACAGCACATGGAGAGCGGAGATCCCCTTCCCCCTGCTGCTGTGACCCTAGGAGCCAGAGACCTCCCAGCAGGGCTGGAGAGTGCGGCCAGGGAAGCGGGCAGGGTGTGATGGTAAGTGACTGGGAGGTGTGTGTGTGGGGGGGGGGGGTGCTGGGCTGTGAGGATGTGGAGGGCACTGGGCAGTGGGGGAGGTTTGTGTGTTTTGGAGTGCTCGGCAGTGGGGGCCTGTTGGAGGGTGCTGGGCAGTGGGAGAGATGTGTGTGTGTCAGGGCGTTGGGCAGTGGGCTCTGTGTGGGGCATTGTTTAGTTGTGGTGGAGGGGCTGTGGGGAAGGGCACTGGGAGGGAGGGAGGGAGGAGAAATCTGTGTGTATTGGGAAACTAGCGAGTGGGGGTGTTCTGTGTGGGATGCTGAGCAGCTGTGGTGGGGCTGTGGCCGGGGGGCGCTGGGCAGGGGTGGTGGTGTGCACAGCACTGTGCATTTGTGTCAAATGTGGGGGGGTTGTGGGCACAGTGGGTTCAGGGGATGCAGGGCAGGGGAGCTGTGTGGCTCTCTTCTCTCCCCGCCCCCGCTCACCCAATATGTCCTGATATTTCACTCTTGCGATCCGGTCACCCTATTTACAGGCGAGTTTTGACATTGTTCGCCCGCCATCTATCAACACAGCCAGATTCTACTAGCTGGCAAGGGGGGGAAGGGAAGGAGGGCAATGAATCATACCCTCCCCGCCAGCATTTCAAACGTGGAACGTTGATCACGTTGGGACGGTCGGGAGGGGGGACCCACACATCTCCTTGTGGTCTGTTCATTTGGCTGTGTACAAACTCAAGTACGTGCGAATAAACCAAAATGCCTGGCAGTAGTTGTTAAGGAACCACAAAGATTTCCCAGAAATGAACAAAGGTAAGTGTTGTTTTCGTGACTGAAATCTTTCAAAGGCATTGGACTTTATACATTTACTCGTGATGTTTTACCATTTTCCAGCATTTTTTTGCCACAGATACATGGACGTGATCGGAGCTATGCACAAACTTCCAGTATCATGATCTGAATGATCTCCCGTTTGCCCTTTTGTCGAGTCATGCTGTTGAAATAGTAGCCATATAATAAAAGTATTAATTTTAAATAAACCAATCTGGTAAAAAATCAGTCCTAAAATGTCACTGTCTAGAGGTCTAAACCATAAAAGAACAGCGACTTCATTTGAATCTGGATGAGACTATAGAGAGTCACACCAAAGTCACATAGTGTAATGCCTGTTAAACTTCATGAAATATTCACATATGATGAGGACAACGGAGTGGTTTGTGTATATTGTCGAGATGCCAGAGATCCGGGAGAATTTTCAACAGGAAGAATGTGGAATGATGTATGGAAGTTGGATTTCTTAAAGCATCATCTGCCAAATAAGCTTCATATAGATGGTGTAACAAGGCTTAGAAACAAAAACCCTTCCTTACGGAGCGGATTGTTTAGCATGATTCTTGAAAGTCCAGTTGAAAAGCAGAAGAGGCAAATTAATCTTGAATGCAAGCGCTGAAACACAGAAGACATCAAGGTACTTATTGACAATGTGTTGTTGGCTATTAAAATGAACAGCTCAGTGCTTTCTGTTCAGGATATTAATGACCATATGGAAAAGTATGTGCGCATACCAGCGAGCTGGAGAAGTAAAAATTATGCTTTTGAATTTCTTGAAATTAGCAACTGCGTTGTCCAAAATGACCTCATGCATGAAATAGCATTGGCAATGTTTCATACTCTAGCTGTTGATGAAAGCACTGATATATCCATTAACAGATACTTGATGCTCTACTTTAAATATAGATCCATAAATTCTGCAGACTATAAAACTTTGTTTGGTGGACTATTACGATTGCAAGAATGTGATGCTGTTTCAATAGTGTTTATAAAAAACACCAACTTGATCTAACGAAAATGATAGATTGAAAATGGTGATGTACACATCTGATGGTGCCTCCGTGATGTTGGGCAAACTCAATGGCATGGCGGCTCAGCTGAAACGTGATAGTCCACACTTAGTCAAGCAACATTGCATTGCACACTGGGAAGACTTGGGGATTTCCGATGCATGGAAAGAGGTCAAGCTGATAAGAGATATCGAAAGCTTAATGAGAACTGCCTTCACGGTGTTCTGTCGGTCATCCAGGAGAAAATGCAAATTTCAGGAAATAGTGGATGCTTCTGAATGCTAGTCAGTGGCTTTCAGGCCACTCAATGAAGTGTGCTGGTTATCTTTGCACTTCGAGCAATTATTTGCAACTATAATTCTCTTATTTTGAGGAAGACAAAGATACTGATCCAGTTTCTAAATACTGACACAAGAAACTGAATACCATGGAATACCGAATAACATTAGAAGTTTTGAACGATGTTTTGTCAGAGCTGGCTTCACTATCCACACTGCTCCAGAAACAGGGCCTTACACCTCTTGAAGCATTTCACCTTGCCCGAGGTAAACTGAACAAGATCAGAAGACAGTACCTTGGAGATTCAGTCTTATGGAGTGACAAAGTTAAGGCTCTCTTAGATATGAGCTCTCAAGAAAATAATGAAATTGATACCAGTTCCATAATAACTTTCATAAACATCTTGTGTGCACATTTGGCAGACAGGTTTCCAGAGGATGAAGTCCAGGAGTGGTCCGCTTTTGATTGTGCAGCAATAGCTAAGTGTGACTTCAATTTTGGAATTCATCAGGTCAAATCCCTATGTTTAAAATATAAAGACTTTCTTGCTGAAGAGATTGTTGTAGTCAGTCAGTACAATGACTTCAAGTTTGCAGTAGCCAAAAGAATCAAAAGCCAATTGGTTTTAAGTTTCCCACATATGGTGACATTTGCTCACCTGAATGAACAGTTTCAGGATCTTGCAAAGTTGATGGATATTGGAGGAACATTCCTAGCATCAAGTGCAGACTGTGAGTGTGGCTTTAGCTTAATGAACACTCTAAAAAACAAACTACATAATCGTTTACAAGTAGATCATTTGGACATGCTGATGTGTATTAAGAGTTACCAGCTGGATGGAGGACGGATAGATCTGGACAGAGTTTATATTGAATGGGCAAATGAAAAAGATCGCAGGGAAAAACAGTAAAGTTAGTTTAGCAGTCTTTGATATTTTGACCAATAAGGAAATTAAAATGCATTTGTAATTACATTTCTTATTCTTGGCTGATAATCATTTATTGATATTTTTTAGGAAAATTTTAAATTTAAAAACACAAACTTTTGTTTTTCTTTTTTTTCTTTTTTTTTTTTTTTACTTATGACGTCTCTATCTGAAAACCCATGTAAATTGACACAAATTGCAAATTAAAACTTTTTAAATGTGTAAGCATTTTACTCGCTTGGGCGCATTTGCCTCATGGCGCACAAATTTGAACTCTGTTTCAAAAATTTGCACAGAAGAAATTTTTTGCACACATGGCCTTTCAAAAATTAGAGGGAACATTGACTGGAAGATAGCCTCAGGAGTCTCTCTTAAAAATTGGCATCACATTAAGCTATCTTGGCAATTATAAACTGGTAAGCCTAACTTCAATACCAGGCAAATTGTTTTAAAACTATAGTAAAGAACAGAATTTGCAGACACATAGATGAACTCAATTTGTTAGGGAAGAGTCAATGCAGCTTTTGTAAAGGAAAATCATAGAATCATAGAATAATAGAATCATAGAATATCAGGGTTGGAAGGGACCCCAGAAGGTCATCTAGTCCAACCCCCTGCTCGAAGCAGGACCAATTCCCAGCTAAATCATCCCATGCCTCACAATGTATTAGAATTGTTTGAGGGGGTCAACAAATAAGTGCACAAAGTCTGATCCAGTGGATATCATTTATTTGGACTTTCAGAAAGCCTTTGACAAGGTTCTTAAGCAAAGTAAGCAGTCATGGGATAAGATGGAAGGTCCTCTCATGGATTAGTAACTAGTTAAAAGATAGGGTAGGAATAAATGGTCAGTTTTCAGAATGAAAAGAGGTAAATAGTGGTGTCCCGCAGGGATCTGCACTGGTGAGGCCATACGCAGAGTATTGTGTCCAGTTTTGGGGCCCCCACTACAGAAAGGATATGGACAAATTGCAGAGAGTCCAGCTGAGGGCAACGAAAACGATTAGGGCTGGGGCACATGACTTATGAGGAGAGACTGAGGGAACTGGGCTTATTTAGTCTGCAGAAGAGAAGAGTGAGCGGGGGATTTGATAGCAGCCTTCAACTACCTGAAAGGGGGGGGGGGGGTCAAAAGAGGATGGAGCAAGGCTGTTCTCAGTGGTGGCAGATGACATAACAAGGAGCAATGGTCTCAAGTTGCAGTGGGGGAGGTCTTAGTTGGATATTAGGAAAAACTATTTCGTGTCAAACCAACCTGATAGCTTTCTTTGACAGGGTAACAAGCCTTGTGGATGGGGTGTACATGTGGTAGATGTGGTATATCTTGACTTTAGTAAGGCTTTTGATACTGTCTTTTCATAAACAAACTAGGGAAATATAACCTAGATGGAGCTACTATAAGGTGGGTGCATAACTGGTTGGAAAATCATTCCAAGAGAGTAGTTATCAGTGGTTCACAGTCATGCTGGAAGGATATAACGAGTGGGGTCCCACAGGGATCGGTTCTGGGTTTGGTTCTGTTCAATATCTTCATCAAGATATTTAGATAATGGCATAGAGAGAGTACACTTATAAAGTTTGTGGACAATACCAAGCTGGGAGGGGTTGCAAGTGCTTTGGAGGATAGGATTAAAATTCAAAATGATCTGGACAAACTGGAGAAATGGTCTGAAGTAAATATGATGAAATTCAATAAGGACAAATTCAAAGTACTCCACTTAGGAAGGAGCAATCAGTTGTCCACATAAAAAATGGGAAATGACTGCCTAGGAAGGAGTACTGCAGAAAGGGATCCGGGGGTCACAGTGGATCACAAGCTAAATATGAGTCAACAGTGTAATGCTGTTGCAAAAAACGTGAACATCATTCTGGGATGTATTAGCAGGAGTATTGTAAGCAAGACACAAGAAGTAATTCTTGCACTCTACTCCACGCTGATTAGGCCTCAACTGGAGTATTGTGTCCAGTTCTGGATGCCACATTTCAGGAAAGATGTGGACAAATTGGAGAAAGTCCAGAGAAGAGCGACAAAAATGATTAAAGGTCTAGAAAACATGACCTATGACGGAAGATTGAAAAAATTGGGTTTGTTTAGTCTGGAGAAGAGAAGACTGAGAGGGGACATGATAACAGTTTTCAAGTACATAAAAGGTTGTTACAAGGAGGAGGGAGAAAAAATGTTCTTGTTAACCTGTGAGGATAGGACAAGAAGCATTGGATTTAAATTGCAGCAAGGACAGTTTAAGTTGGACATTAGGAAAAACTTCCTAACTGTCAAAGTGGTTAAGCACTGGAATAAATTGCCTTGGGAGGTTGTGGAATCTCCATCCTTGGGGATTTTTAAGAGACGGTTGGACAAACACCTGTCAGGGATGGTCTAGATAATACTTAGTTCTGACTTGAGTGCAGGGGACTGGACGAAATGACCTCTCGAGGTCCCTTCCAGTTCTATGATTCTATGAAGCACTGGAATGGGTTACCTAGGGAGGTGGCGGAATCTCCATCCTTAGAGGTTTTTAAGGTCCAGCTTGACAAAGCCCTGGCTGGGATGATTTAGTTGGCGTTGGTCCTGCTTTGAGCAGGGGGTTGACTAGATGACCTCCTGAGGTCTCCTCAAACCCTAATCTTCTATGATTCTATGGTGTGGAGTGGGACCAGTACTGTTCAACATATTCATAAATGATCTCAAAAGAGGGGTAAACAGTGAGGTGGGAAAATTTGCAGACAATACAAAGTTACTCAAGATAGGTAAATCCAAGGGGATCTCACAAAATCCAAGGGGATCTGGGCAACAAAATGGCAGATGAAATTCCATGTTAATAAATACAAATTAATGCACTTTGGAAAACGTAATCCCAACTATACATACAAAATGATGGGGTCTAAATTAGCTGTTACCACTCAAGAAAGATCTTGGAGTGATTGTGGATAGTTCTCTGAAAACATCCGCTCAGTGTGCAGCAGCAGTTTAAAAAACTAACAGAATGTTAGGAACCATTAGGAAAGGGACAGATAATAAGACAGTAAATATATTTCCTCTTTTTAAATCCATGTGTGCCCACACTTTGAATACTATGTTTAGTTCTGGTTGCCACATCACAAAAAAAGATATATTAGAATTGGAAAAGGTACAGAGAAGGGCAACAAAAATGATTAAGGGCATGGAACAGCTCCCACACGAGGAAAGATTAAAAAGACTGACTCTTCAATTTGGAAAAGACACAACTAAGGGGGGATCTGATAGAGGTCTATAAAATCACAAAGGTCATGGAGAAAGTGAATATGGAAGTGTTATTTACTCCTTCACATAACACAAGCACCAGGTGTCATCCAATGAAATTAATAGACAGCAGGTTCAAAACGAACAAAAGAAAGTACTCTGCACACAACACACAGTCAAACTTGTGGAACTCATTGCCAGGGGACATTGTGAAGGCCAAAACTATAACTGGGTTCAAAAAAGATTTAGATAAATTCATGGAGGACAGATCCATTAATGGCTATTAGCCAAAATGGTCAGGGATGCAACCCCAGGCTCTGGGAGTCCCTTGACTCTGATTGCCAGAAGCTGAGAGTGAGGAGCTACATGGGATGGATCTCTCAATAATGGCACTGTTCTGTTCATTCTGTCTGAAGTATGTGGCATTGGCCACTGTTGGAAGACAGGATACTGGGCTAGTTGTACCACTGGTCTGAAGGCTTTTCTTATGTTCTAACACTGTGTGCTTTTTTATCAAAGTACTCAGGGCCATGCCCAGCTGCCATTACTCAGGCAAAACTCCCAATGAATTCTGGGTAAAGACTGTAGGATCAGCCCCTCAAATTTTGAGGGAGGGTGGTATTGTTTATTCAGTTCTAGAGATGAGCCACAGATACAAATTTCAGAACTGAACTGCTCCAAAATTCAAGGAGTTTGGGCTCAACTGCTCTATCCATCTGATAAAGAAGGAGCCCTGGTGCATGTTGTGTAGCATACCAAACAGATTTAAAATTACATAACATGCACCAGGGGCTTTACTTTAAGAATAAAGTAGCCCCCTAGTCTGCAAGGCTGTCTCTACAAGTTAGTTCAAGATGCCTGTTATAAAATGAACAACAAACTCCAGGCTCTCACTTTGAGGATCTATAGTGGTTCTTTTCCTTCTTCATTGCTTCTTTAAACAAAGTAAAAGTAGTCCACATCAAAAGTACAGATTTGCTCTGACTATGGCTCAGTCTGAACTGGAAAGTTTGGATCTAGATCTGAACTGCCCAACAGTTCAAAGAAAAGGAGTACTTGTGGCACCTTAGAGACTAACAAATTTATGTGAGCATAAGCTTAAGCTTAAGCATAAGCTTTCGTGAGCTACAGCTGTAGCTCACGAAAGCTTATGCTTAAGCTTATGCTCACATAAATTTGTTAGTCTCTAAGGTGCCACAAGTACTCCTTTTCTTTTTGCGAATACAGACTAACACGGCTGCTACTCCGAAACCAACAGTTCAAGTGGGTTTGGATATGATGTTGCCATGAGATGCCATACTTGCTTAAGTATACAAATAACTGATCACCATAAACGTTATTAGTAAGCTGGAAAGGATAAAGGCACTAATTCAGGAAAGCATTTAATTATATGCGTAAGTGCTTTCCTGAATCAGAGCCACAATGAGGAGCTACATAGTAAGCCATCTATACTAACCTTTTCTCTGCTCACTCCTTGCAAAACAATAGCACCAGAACCAGCTTCTGCTTTTAGTATTTCCTGGGCTACTGTAGTGGTGTCACTTTCATGTTGATTTCCAGCATTTGTTGAACCTTAAATAAAATAAAATAAGAGAAAACACACTAGAAGACATTTATCAGGGAAGAGAGCAAACATACAGTAAGGCAAAAAGAAAGAAAATAATTGGTATTTGACAAAAATACACAAACAGAAGATGAAACTGGGAAAGAAGAAGAGAAACCCCCAAAACTCAAGGCAAAAATAAAATCTTTCTGTAATAGAGAAGGATGGAGTTAAATAAAAACATTTAGTTATTTCAAAAACTTTGAAAGATGGTCAGGGGAATTTTTTTTTTAAAGTGCAAAAAGAGAGATGATAGCTACAAAAGAGAGGATATACTGTGAGACAGGTGAGATAAGGAGAGTGCATTGGATGATCTTCTTGCTTCAACCCTTTGCCTTCCCACTGCCTAACTTTCAACTGTGCAGATTTAAAAATGAGGGATGTGCCCTGCAAGGTTTGTTTGAGGAGCCGTTGGCTTAAGAGTGAGGTAATTAGTTATGCAGTATCCTCTTTGGCCTTACTCCTATTGCTGACCCCTGCTCTCGTAATGTGTTTGTGTGCTGCAATTTTCTCACTATTGGAGAACTGGGTTCCTCTGTGCTTCGTGCCGTGCTTCGCACTTTGTACCTGGCACTTACTCATTAAATGTTCCATACCTGCACTACATAGGATCAAGTACTCTATACACATTGGGAAAATGGTGCCTCACATTTTAGATTTTGTACCCCTCACAGTTTCTCACTTTTCATCACCATGACCATCCAATGAATGACAGTTAAGTGACCCTGTTGCTAAGACAGTAGGCTGGAGCTCAAGAGGTCTGGGTTCAATTCTTGGCTCTGTCACAGACTTCTTGTTTGACCTTGACCAGGTCACTTCGGGACAGATTTTAAAGGTATTTAGGTGCCTAAAGATGCAGATAGGGACAAAGTTTGATTTTCAAAAGTGCCTAGACAATTAACTCCCACTGAAATCAATGTATGTTTAGGTGTCTAAGCACTTCTGAAAATCCCACTAGGCACTTCTCTGTACCTTTAGGTGCCTAAAGACCTTTGAGAATCTGGTCCTTAATCTCTCTGTGCCTGTTTCTCCACTGTAAACTGGGGATAATACTCCCCTACCTCACAGGGTGTGACAAATATACATTTGCCTGTGTGGTACTCAGACATTACTGTGATGGATAACAGTTCTGTTAAGTATGCAGAATTCATTACCATAAGAGATCACAGAATTAAATACTGGAGCTAAATTTTTAAAAGGGGCTGGATAATTTTAGAGCCAATAACATTTATATTTATACATTCTAAAATGGGGTAATGACACTTCATGATCCCAGGCATCAGCTGATCTAAGCAGAAGTTAGAGAAGTAAAAATCCTTCCTACATATAATACTGCACAGTTGACCAGGTACACAACTGTGAGACACCAGAACTGGTGGGTATGCATGTCTGCTGGCTTGCATTACTGTTCACTGAGATTCATACAGACCAAGAATTTATTTTAATTCTTTGTTTTATCTGTTTTTCCTCTCAAATAAACTACAGTTTATTTAAATGCAGCTATGATTGGGACTCATCTTTGTTGATGGGGGTATGCCTGCTCTTTGTACTTCTAAGAACTATGGATCTTTTTTGCCCAAGGTATGGTTAAATGATCTGTGGGCCCCATATTTAGCAAAAAGGGGCTCAGGAGGGGTTGCAGTCTCTACCTATAACCACTGTTACAATTGACCAGCTTGAAAAATTCAAAGTGCAACTGTTTGGAAAATGTATTTTACCCTGCAGAAGGCTCAACACGTTCAGTACTGAGGAGATGCCCATCATAATAAACAGAGTATATTTCAAGTAGCACCTAAAATGTGCCACATGCTTTCCATACAGAGAAAATATAGGCCCGGCCCTGAAGAGCATAGAAATAAAAAAGGGTAGCATATAGTGCCTTGTTCTTTGATTGTAGGTGGTTCAGTTGTTTCATCTAATATATGATGTCCTGAGAAATCCATTTCTTCTGATTGAGCTGACACCGTTGGAGGTGCTCCTACAGGTTCAGCTGTTCTTTCTTCAGGCTAAAAACAAAATAAATTCCCAAACAATTGCTTAGCAAGGAAGTAAAGCAGCCATATTTGATCATTATTTCTGAGAAAAGTCTCACCATATAAAATGAATCAAAGGTTTGTTCTACTTCAGAGCAGAAACAAACCTGTTATATTTATGAATTGCAACTAGAGTCTTGGTTTTCTTCCAAATAGTACTTTTTTGCGCACTTGTTCCTAATAATGCCTAATTCTTTCGAATGCGTTTTCAGTTACTGCTAAAAGGCAGGTAACAATAAAATTAACATTTACTAACAAGCAGTATTTGCACATGGGTACATTACAATCAAGCTTTTTTCTCTTTAACTGCTGTTCTTTCTTAAATACCTCATTTCTGTTTGGCGGGAACCATCTCACTAATTTATAGCAATATGGTTTTAATATGAATTTCATATAAGATGTATGAAAGTTTCAACTAAGTTCTCCTGAAAGGCTAGGAAACAGATTTGAAATCCAGATCCTCTGTGCTTGGGAAAAGAAATTTGGCACAAGTCTGGAGAGGGCACAGGTGGCACGAAGCCACCATAGTGGCCTCTTGGTCCTGGAACTGGCAAGTGCCAGCCCTATCCACAGAGCTGGCAGTCTGCTCTGCCTTCCGCTGGCTGCCCATGGGGTCAGGTAGATGTAGGAGCTCACCTGCCATACCACATACACAGGGCTTGTCTATACAAACGGTTAATTTGTGGCAAGCTGGGATGTAAATCTACCTTGCCATGCACTAACTGTCTGTGTGGACCCTGCTGAAATGACTAAAATTTCCTTAGTACACTTTAATCTACACACTTTATAATGGGAGTAGACCAAAGGGCATTATAGAACTTTAGCGCATGGCAGCAAGGTCCACGTGGACAGTTTGTGCATGGCATATTAGTGTGAGGTAGAGTTACACCTCAGCTTGCCATGCACTAACTGTTCACAGAGGCTTGAGACAGAGCTGGCTCTGTGCTACCAGAGGGTTGCCTTACTCTGTCCTCCACTGGCCAATTAAGCAAGGTTTAAATGTGATTTGTGTTGCCATAGCAACATGGAGCACATGCAGTGGGCCAAAGAATCTGGCAGCGATGCACACAATGGTAATAAGGAATTTTAACATATTTTGCTACACGTGTAAAAGAATGGAATTATGCCTAGAACATCTTTAGCCTGATATTATCCTTGTGTTTTTATGTGTATACAAGAGGGAAAACCTTTCAAAGAAGTTTGCTGTGTTTCATAATAGAACACTAGAAATAAGGTTTAAGGCCCTTATCCAGGAAAGCATCCCTATTCAAGATAGCATTTAAGCATGTTCTCAGGTCTCATTGAAATCAATGGAAACTAAGCACATGCTTCAAGTTCAGTATGCACTATGATGCTGTCCTCATTTTAAAAAGAAGGACAGTGACAGCACAGAGGGGAGGACTGAATACTAAGCCCTGGGGGCAGGGACTGTTTTTGTTCTATGTTTGTACAGCACCTAGCACATAGGTACTCTAGTCCCCATTGGGCTATCACAATACAAATCACAATTATGATTGGTGGGTGCAGATTCTGCTATTTCCAGATTTGAGTCTTGCTACTGATGGTAAAAAAATAAGACAAAATAAAATTGCTATTGAAGGCATCATGGCTTCACTGCAGTTACTTGTAAAGCTTCAGGAAACATAGGGTATGTCTATACTGCAATTAAAAAACAGTGGCTGGTCTGTGCCAGTTGACTCAGGCTTGTGGGGCTTGGGCTAAGGGGCTGTTTAGGTTTGGGTTGGAGCCTGGGCTCTGGGACCCTGTATGGTGGGAGGGTCCCAGAGCCTGAATGTCTACAGTGCAGTTAAACAGCCCCTTAGCCCAAGTCAGCTGGCATAGCCCAGTCACAGGTGTCTAACTGCAGTGTAGACATACCCATATTTGTTTTAGGAAGTCAATTCTGACTTGCAATTTCTTTCAAAGCTTAAAGAACAAAGGATAACTGAAGTCTTGTTCACTGTGGGCCAGATCCAACTCCCAATGAAGTCGACAGGTGTCTTTCCATTGATTACACTGGATTTCAAACACCTTCGCTCTAACATATTACATAAATTTGTGTTCGCTCCTTATCTCCTCTTTTCCTTTACTTTTGTATACCTTTTTTGTGATATATTCCAACTATTCATTGGAGCCAACAGCTAAAAGTACCCTTAAATATAATCTGTTGATTGGAATTATAATAAACCTAGAGTATTAAGCTTTGCCATGTTTTAACATGCAGTACAGGACTTTGTGTACATAAATCCTTTAATAAGGCTGGATCTTGATGCCTATGCCTCCTGCAAAAGGAGCAGATATTTTTTCCTCTAAATACAGTCTCCAGTGACTTTCCTCTTCTGCTTCTGTATAACCAATACTACACAGAAACAACAGATAGAAAAGGACAATCCCTGGCTTTGTTCAATTATTGGTATCAAATGTTTTACATTAATGTGAAGACAAATTAAGCAGAGGAAAGATTTACATAAAACATTTCCTTTTACTAATGTTAAATAATAGATAACCTTTAATAAAAGGAAAAGAAAGTGATCTTGGTAATTCCATTCCAAAATCTCACTTCCTTCCCAAGAAAGATAATGGGAAAAATACTGAGGGGAAAAAATGGCTACACATGCAAAAGATAATAGAACAGTGAGCAGTAAGCAGCACACTGCATGTTAATAAAAATAAAATCATGCCACATAAATTTGATTACTTGATAGAATTACAGGGATTAGTAGATAAACAGTAAACCAAATATACTCTGATTGGATTTTAGCAAAGCATTTAACAATCACCCATGAAATCTCTCAAAATTAATCCACACAGGAGCACTGTCAAGTAAAAAGAAAACTGGCTGAAGAACTGTATGCAAAAGGTTAATGATAAAGAGCAATATACTGAGCTGGGAGGAGGTGTATGGTGTGGGTCACATGGATCTGTGTGTTAGAATCATATATTCCCTCTGCATACATGCACTCTACCCAAGTACAGGGAAGAGGGATCGCTTTTTCGGGAGGCACACAGATGGAACAGAAGGCAGCCCCTCTGTATGTGTTCTGTGGGGATATGGAGGAAAGGGTAGGAGTGGTTGCAGCAGAGCATGAGCTGCATTCCCTGCAGACCCAATGAATTTCCATGTATAAATCTGGACAGAAGTCCACAGAGGTTGGAGCTGGGTTAACTCCCTCTGTGGCTCCTACTAAGCAGGCAGCCAAAGAGGACAGGCAAAGGCAATAGCAACCTGGCTGCTGCAGCGGGAGAGAAACTACAGGAGCTGTGTGGAAGGGCAGCCATGCTTGGACAGATCCTGTGCCCACGCCTTCTGCCTGGGTCCCTTCAAAGTGGATCTCCAGGATCTCTGTGGTTGGGAGATCTCACTCACAGCAAAGCTCCACAGCCCTACAAAACTCTCCGTCTGGAGGGGTGATTCCCAGGAAACTCCATGAGCGCACAGTTTTCTGTCTCTGGAAACTCACACACGAGTTTCTCTGTGGGAGGAGGTTTTCTGGCCTTTAGAATGTAGAGAAGGAAAAGGCCTGTTAGGTCATCTAGCTCACCTCTCTGCCAGTCCAGAATGGTTTGTTATTGCACATTTAGGACCCAAATCTACAAGGTAATGGGCACCTCAAGTGAGGTGTGCTGAGGACTCTCCTCTCCCAATTAAGTTCAGAAGGCATTGCTCAGCACCTTACAGAAGAGGGTCTAGATGTCAATGTGCCAAGTAATAGGGTTTCCAACACTTCCCTTGGGAGAATGCAACGTAGAAAGAAATACTTCATGACTGTAACAGGGTGTACAGGCCTGGGGCCTTAGGTGCCCATGGAGCATTCAGCCCTCTTCAGTTATCAGACACAGTTATAGACACAGCCTATAAAGGGCTGAGAGAGCTCAGGTGGAGAAGAGAGCTACAGGAAACAAGTGGGGTCCTGTAGCAGGCCCTGAAGTGGGGGGAGGGGTGGAGGGAAGAAAGAAGGTGCCAGGGGAAAGGCTTCTGAGCTCCTGCAGCCTGTGCTGATCAAGGGAATAGCTTTGTTTTGTGTGAATTGAGAGTTTGTGTTTCAATTAATAAACCATGCCCTGAGGCAATGGCCTGAAAGAGACTGAGATGTGGCAATAGGTTTTTCCTGGACTGGTGAGGGAGCTTACAATGATATTCAACCTAAATATTCTGTTTCCTTACTTCATCCCATTATTCTCATTTACACTCCCTGTCAACACTAGCGTTAAGTGCTCCAATCACCCTGACTTCTGCCCATTCATTAGGCTGTATAACTAATTCCCAAGGAAAGTGGTGGATGGTGTATTTGAAATGAGAGTAGACAGGACTCTAGAGAATGTGCTGTCGGGAGAAATCCTGCATTGTCAGGGAGATGGACTAGATGCCCAGCAGGTCTTTTCCAGCTCTAAACTCTAGGATTTATTTAATCCTTGTTCAAAACTATAGTACATTTTCCCCATGAGACAATGGCATTTCTGGAATTTATTTTTTGCCACCTTCAATACTACTTCCTATGGACTAGACTGAAGCTTTACATCCCTGCCCCAGGAAGGAACTGTGACTCAGGGAAGCTGCACCTGGGGAAGAGTAATTTTACTAAGGCATTTTAAAGGATGCAACAGACTCTTCCTTTGCACCAGCCAATTCTCTACCCACTACTGGCACTCTGTCCCACTTCTTGCCCACCTGCATGTGAGCTGGAGGGAGAGAAGAAAGCAATGGCGCAGCATAGCCTGCTCTCCCCCAGTGCACAGAGTGGCAATTCAGGTAAGTGTGTGCACGTGCATGGTACTTATGTCCCCTTGTCACAATCTTGCCCTAAGTCTCTAACTACAATAGCTATGTTGCTATTGTTGTTGTTTTCCTTAAAGAAAACGCCTTTTAGTAGATTATGCATTGTATTCCTGATTAAATAGGACAATCCACTACAGGCTGTCAAGTATTACACATACACATGGCCCAATGTATATTTTATAAGCCCTGAATTGATCATCATCATTTACGTTTCTGTTTATGAGCGTTTTGATTACAAGAAATGAATTGTAAAGTTGGCAAAACACATTTGGAGCATTTGTTTCTACATTTTAAATTCTTATGGCTTTGAATTTAAGAAAAGAGAGTGAATAGTATCAAAACAGGGAAGAGCCAACAAGTTAGGCCCAGCATTAAAGCGTAAATGGAAAGTATCTAGAAAACTAACTGATTATCTAAAATTATATAGTACAAAAATAGAAATGAATCCAATCAAAAAATAATAATCCCTAATATTCCTTCCATTTCCTTCAATCCCATTCTCACATTTGGCAGCATTTAATTATTAGTTTTAGGGACTCCTCTCTCTTCCCCCCATGATTCCCACAGATAAATTCTGCCAATGCTGGTCACTGATTAAGTAAATTATACCAGGGTATCCATAATTAACTCCTTTCAGAGTGGCAGCTCTTCTAGAAATGAGCCATCTCTCTTTCCTGATGATTCCCTATGCTGAAAAACTATGTGCAAGCTGATGAATGGAAATGTACTGAAATATCCCAAACAGTTCAATCTATTGTTACTGCACAGTACAGTAGAATTTAGCAGACTACTAGATTATGCATCCTTGGCACAAATAAGATTCTTCAATCAGCAGCTATATTGTCAGTTATGACCCTGGACTTTTTTCATTCCAGACTAGCCTGGGAATGTACTTTGAACTTCTGATCTTGGAGAGTTTGCTTGGCAATTTATAATAGCATTACATGAATACAAACTTTTTCAGAAGCATCTATCAGTGACTGTATTGATTATTATATTGTTATTAGTCTGTTTATGTCCCTTCTTTAATATTTCTAAAAAAAAAGGCACATTACAAATCCATAGACATTCACACTGGAAAGCATACATATCCAACGAGTCACATTTAGACATTTCACATTTGGCAAAAACCCATAGCTTTTTTTAAAGGCAACATAAAGCTTACAAGTTAGTGATACACTGGTGCTTCCTTTTTGAAATTTAATGACATTATTGTAACACATTTTAAAAAACACTAAGTTATGTATGTTGCCTAAGAAAGAACTTTCACGTGAATTCTTACAGTTTAAGGGAAATGAACATTTATAAGCCCTCCAGGATTATGACTGTTTGGCTCAGAAACCTATGCAACGTAAAACATGGGGTGATTATCTCATACAAAGAGCCTTACTGTAGCTGTAACTAGGACTTCACACAGACTTTCTTTGTTTCAAGCACACTAAAAAAGACAAACCATTACTGAAAAAGTGAATGTAAAATGAATACAGATTGTATAGATGCTTGCTTTTAAGGTTTTAAACAAAATCCTTCTGAAGATTCATTCTCCATGTTTGCTATATTAGCATAATATTTCCATCTGAAGAGAAAGCAGCAGCTTTGCAATTCTAAAAAAATATTTTCTCTTAGCCTCAGTTACCTTTCCAGTGTACAAACCACTTTTAGAACAACAGAAATAAATAACAGAATATCAGTGCATGTGAGTGTTTTATGGAGACAGATTTGTGGAAAAATTGAAAGAGTGGCAAGTAAATTAGAAAAGGAGTACTTGTGGCACCTTAGAGACTAACCAATTTATTTGAGCATAAGCTTTCGTGAGCTACAGCTCACTTCATCGGATGAAGTGAGCTGTAGCTCACGAAAGCTTATGCTCAAGTCCTCCTTTTCTTTTTGCGAATACAGACTAACACGGCTGTTACTCTGAAACAAGTAAATTAGAGATATATTGAAAAGGTTTGCAATGGTTTAGTTGTGCCCATGTGTGTTGCTGTCCCGAAGAGGCCCACAGGAAAGTGAAATAGTTTGCTCCCTCTCCCCCAATTAATACCAACCACAGCTTCATCATTCCTATCATACAGGCCAGTAGTGCTGGAATTGTCACTTCCCTTAGCACTGATTCTTAATTACCAGCTTCTAGTTTATTGCAGGCCAGGCTACAGAGCATTCAAAAAATCACACACTACATTAGAAGATATGACATTCCTGTACTACTCTGACAATGTTAAACCTTGACATGATCTTTCCACAGAGGTTTCCTGTCTAGTGCAGTGGAGGTCTCAGAAGCGTGGTACAAGGGAATAGGTCACGGTTTAGCTGCTTGATAAATTTGTGAACGTGGGCATATACTGGTCCCATGGGTAGTAACTATTTGACTTCTGGTTCCCCTCTTATGATATAAGTTAGAATTACATTGCGAGCACATCTCAAACTGCAACTTTCTACTCAAGGGGAGAATGCAAACTCTTTACCTGTTCCTTAAAAGTATATACAAACTACCTTCCTTTTACTTAGTAAGGACAGTACATCATCTTTGCCTTTTTAACAGGTTATTTTTAGACATGTCACCTGACACATATTGCTACGGGTTACCCAGAAAAAACAACAATAATCTACTGGCAAGAGATGTTTCCATGCCATAGCACTGCAGCATGGAAGTCACTATTCTACCAAAACTCCCCCTGAAGCACAAGTGGTAGCCAAAACCTTCCACTTGGTTTAATGCCAGGCCAAATTACTCCTTTAAAGAAGTAGCACGCATATGATCTGCAAAATGGTGTGTTCTGTGGAAACTTGGAAGTGATAACGGAAAAGTCAAGGTAATACATAGGACAGTCTACAAAAACAGTATAGCTTAGTACTGGAAAAATGTTCTATTTTTCTTACACAAGAAATATCTTTTCTGAACATTCTGGTTCATTCTATACCTAAGCCAGATCCCTGGGTCTCAGGCACTCCTTGTCCTCTTGTGTTGCAGACAAAGAAGGATACCTTTATTCTGTGTTTTCAGGAAGAAATTAAACTGAATCAAAGAAAGAATCACCTTTGCAACTCATGCTTTGTGATACTCTGCATCTCATCAAGCTCCTGATATGGCCAGAGTAACATGGGGGAGTGGGGACCCTCAGGACATTTGACCACCCTTCTTATATTAATTCTTTTTAATGAATTATAGGGTGCCTTAATACGGGCAGGAAATACATTCCTTCTTTCATCAGGTCTCCCAAAGAGTAGAGGGTGGAATAAGGAGCGCTAGGGGTGGAAGGCTATACAGTGTACTGTGAATGAGGTAGGGATACACAGTGAATGATATAAATCCTGCAGATCTATGCCGAATTTTGTCCATGGTCTATATTCAGCTACTACAGTGCAATTCTGGACTAAATCCAGATTTATGCTGGTGTAAATGAGAAAAGATCTGAGCCGTATGTTGACAAGATAGGCAGCATGTAGTAAGTGAACAAGGCAGGAGTCCACTCACTGAACAGTCAAGATAGATTTTAAAAGTACTGAAACAAAACATATTAGGTCAGCTACTTATCACCTGGCATCAAAGTGGGTTATGCAATGTTGTGGAGACACTTAAAAAAAGGGCATGAGGGGAAAATGAGGATAGGATCCTGCAATACTGTCTTGTAAACCTATATGATAAGAAAACTTCAGAGAAAAAAGTCACTAAGTCACACTCTTTCCACATGGGCTGCTCCAGGAGCAGCATAACAATGTGCTAACCTTTGCTTGGGGCAAATTTGTTAGTTCACTATCAAGCCCGAAGGAAGCTGGATTTCCAAGGCCAAATTCTGCCTTTGGTAGGGTACGTCACTCTGATTGGCTTCAGATGGCGCTGCAAATGAGTATCCAATGGCAGCATTTGCACCTCACTACTTAAAGTACTGGTAACGCAGAACGGTAAAGCTGAATAATTGCTGACACTTACTAGGGTTTGAGAAGATGCAATGACTTCTTGTGTCTCAGGAACTCCTTCCTGCTCTTGAATGCTACCAGTGCCACTAGAATCTCCTGATGCCTACACAAAAGCAAATTAGGGTGAGTTTAGAAAATTCCAGAGTCAGAATGTTATGTTCTAGCATGAAATAGCTCTTCAGATTCTTTTGTACTTCACTTTTCACTTGTAGTTATGTGGGGAAAATTAGTTATAGGTATTTCTCAGCAACTTAGCTCCAGTATTATTATGAAGTAACTTATTTCAGTATTTAAAGTGGAGTATGGAGATGAGTATATTAGCAAAATGAATATCACCATTCAAGGACTCAAAGGTGATGGAGATTAAAGATTGGGAAATTCCTTGAAGATTCTGGCTTCCAAGGGGCACAGCACAGAACAAAGAACACCAACAAAGCACTTTCAAGCATTTCAGTGTGTTCCAAAGAAGAGAGACCACCATTTGTTTTTTTAAGGATCCAAGGGTACAGGTCTAGAATATTGGGCTGTAGGGGACCCTGGATCTCTGACACTCACTTTTTGCCACCAATGGAGCTGGATGAAGCAGCATCTCTCTAAACTTGAAAGGCCAGGCCCCATAGGAAGTCCAGTCGGAGCTCCCAAGGCCTACAGCTACCTGACTGGCTCACACCTGCTACTTAAGCTAGGAAGTGAGCTGGGAGGACAGTCCAAGCAACTCTGCAAACTTTCTGCTGCTTCTGCCACGTTTCACTCTACTCTTGCCTGCCTCCTGCAATCTGTATCTAACCCTGTTCCTGAGTCCTGCTTTGCTGCAGACCTGTTCCTCATTCCTAGCTCCCACTTTTCTCCTATTCCATGCCTGATCCCTGCCTCTCTCTGATTTCTGCCCTTTCACTTTGCTCATGACCATTGGCTACCAACCCTAGCTGACCTCCAGCTCTGACTTCTGACTCCAACTCTGGTTTAACCCTTGGGTCTGTCATTTGGTATCTGGCCTTGGCTTCGATTCTCAGCTTCGATTTCTGGTCCTGACTCTGGCTGGACCCCCTAGCTCTCGTATTTGGCAGTTGATTCCAGCTCTGACTTCTGCTTCTGCTCCCTGACCTGGACACCTACTCTGCCCACTAGACCTGACATCTGCTCTCTGACCACTAAGAAAGACTGCCTAGATCCCAGCTCCTGACAGTTTTGTTAAAAAAGTGCTATTGTAATTCAAATCCTTGGCACAGAACCACTGAAAACAGATGGAGAGGTGTGCGTGTGAGTACTCACATATGGGTCATCATCTTCACATTGGTCTTCAGTAGCCCTTGGGTCAGGTTTGATCATTAGTTGTTGAATCGACCCCTACAATAAATAACAAAAGCAGTTCAAGGAAGTGTTCTCTTCAAATGACCTTTATGAAAGCATTGTGGGGAAAAGGACAGACTGGACCCTGTTTATTTTGGAAAATTATCTAAAGCATGAAGTTTGGCTAGGAACACACATGGCCTTAAATATTAACAACCTCCACCACAGAAGCTGGGAAGTTGTTGGAGATCCTCATCAGCTGTAAGGAGCTTGATGGTCCAAAACGTAACCCGAAGGGTCATTAATTAAGCGGGATAGCAATCTCTAAAAAAAAAATGCCCTCTGCTGAGATTATTATTGCTAATAGATGGTGAAAATTTAAAAAAAATTAAGGAATTGTTATTGGTGGTGCAGTTTCCATTGGTATGTATAGAGCGCTTCCAGAGAATTAATTCCCAGTACATTGGCTAGATTACTTAAACCATATTTCAATATCCCATTCAGTTTATAAAATTTGTTATGTAATTTATGAGTTTGTTACTAGGATAATAGTGGATCTGTGTGAGTTGCATTATACGCCTTGTGAAATGTTGAGGAAAAATGGCCGAACTGCCACAGATTTATTCAGATTTCTCTTCAATAACTCATCCTGGCATTTAATCGGTCACTTTAAATCATTCGAATAATACATTTTACGTATATTTTAATATTGTAAATTATAAACAAATCAAATAGCTTGTCTAATTTTACCAACAAAACGTAATCTGGTTTTAAAGCAGTAGCAACCCAGAGATAGCACAGCAATGTGAGTTACTAACAACAGTGGGAAATGGGAAAAGTGTATTTCTTTAGCACATGCAATACTCAAAAACAGCTGAACCATATTTTCCTCAAAAACTTTCCAAACAAATGTCCCTTTGGACTGAAAGCAAGCATGGAAAACTTCCGCTCAAAAGAAATATGCTTGCCAAAATTTATGAGCTGCTGAAAGATGGGTTAAGAAAGAGAACATGCAGTAACGTACATGCTCTAATAGAAAAATCCATTCAAAAGGTATACTTAAGTACTTAATTTGAATATATGAAGACATGAAAAATGTGTGCACAAAGCAAAGGAAACGGTGCAGAAGTCTAACAACTATGTTAAACGCTTCATGGAAACGTGCACAATATTCCTCTGCACTCTAGTTTTGGGTTCAGAAAGAGTATGCAACTGGGCAACTTCTGAGACAGTATTTAAAAAATATATTATGCTCCCTACAAGTACACGCAGTGGTGTGCTATATATTCAAAATACTTAACCTTAACAGTTTACATTACGTTAAAACTACCTTTAAAGAAAATTAGATCGCATTTTCAAACCTGGAGGTTTCAAATTAAGCACCCACACCTCTAAAAATCAGGCCACTCATTTGGGTTCCTAAAGCTAGGCAGCTAAGTTTGGATATGGGGCCCTATTGTACACTTAGAAGCCTGAAGAACTGTTATTTCAGCCCATTTCTACCCTTTGGAAGACAGCAAAGCAAGCACTGGGTTTTGGGTGTCTCCCCTAGAGGGAGGAGTGCAGTCTCTCACAGTGGAGAAGCCTATCTCCCTGCTGCCTCCAGGCTTGCAGCAGTTTGTCTCTCCTCCCCCGCAACCCCTAGGAGAGAGATTTTAACAGGTTTCAGGTAGCCCTTAAGTGGACTCAGGTGTCCCTAATTGACCTGAAGTAACCTCTTCCCAACTTGTAGGGAAAAGGGCCTTTACCATTCTAGGGCTAACATACCTGTTTTCCCAGACCCTCTTGCGGCCGTCTGGCCTGACTTTGTCACAGTACAGAAACATCTGAAAGTTAGCCACCACAACGTACAAATACTCCAGCAGTTATCTGGACAAATGAAGGTGAGGGGGCACAACTGAGACCCAATCCTGTGCCGCACTAAGGGAAAGGAGCTCCAGACGGGTTATAAGAGCAAAAAGGACAATAATAGTACCTCTAGGAGAGCTCTCAGGGTCTGTGGCTACAATGCAGGGCTGGACTGTGTATTTGGGAAAGATGCCACCACTGAGCCATTGCATTGTGTGGATGACCAGGACACCAAGCAGTGACCAGGACACCAAGCATGAGGACTTAACCCTCACTTCTTATCGCCTTGCGGGACAGAAGTAGACCCAGTCCTGGAGACCCCAGAAGTTGACCAAATCACAGTCACAGCATCCACAGGAGGAGAACCAAATTGCAGGGGGAAAGGGAGACACATCTAGTAAGTATTGTAAGATACTTTTATAAAAAAGTTTATGGGAAAGGGGTTTTAAGCAACCTAGTTCCAGGTACCATAAGGGTGCCGCCATATTTGTCTACAGTCACTCTGCCGCCTGAGCTTTTGTTCCCCCACCCTTTGCTCAAAATGGCAGCCGCAATGAAGGATGTACAAGTTCTCCTGCCTTTTGCTCCCCACTCCCCACCTTTGCTAATACACAACCACCAGTATCTTGCGGTCTCCTTTCCTACAAACCTTGGGTCTGCCTAGGGGGGCCAGAGGGTCTCTTGATTCATCTCTCCACTCTTCGTATACTTTGTGAAGAGCAAGGATCTGAGTTGCTAATTGGTAGCCTTACAAGATGCCAGTAAGGGCACAGCAGGTTCTAGGGCTCTCCATGCAGTAATATAAGGCTCTACTTATGAGTCACTCAGGGGAAGCTAGAGAGAGGAAGTTATTTTTGCTGACTCACTCTAATATCCAATCAGCCGAGTCCTGTTACAGTAGCTCCAAGTGCCTCTCGGAGAACAGAGAGCTAGGAGCAGGAACAGAGGGGTCTTGCTGAGAAAAAAACTTCACAAAGATCTGCGATCAGTAGAAACCGTAGGCTGAGCATTATGTATTGCTGCTGTTGTTATATAACAATACATGCAGACTCCAGGGTAGGAGTCTACACACGTCTATACTATGCTGCCTCTGACCTTCCAGCCCACTGTTCCCTCTGTGCTACTGCTCCCATGGTGAGATAGGAGAATACTTAAGGGAAAGCTTTCCAAAGTACTGTTTCTGTTGGCTGCCATTGTGAGCAGTGGGAACACTAGATAAATGGAGGTAATAAGTAATAGTGTTGAGAGAGATGGGAGCAGCAGGAGAGAGTGGTTTGACATGTGTGTTGGTGGGCAGGGAGAGAGAAGATGGAGTCGTTGAAAACTCCCTGCATGCATGTTGATGTTGACAGTGGGCGCTGGAGGGTGGGTGGGGGTAGTGTACTATGCTCTTTTTGGGAATAGCAACAAGGGACAGTGCTGTGTGTATACACAATGCATATGCCAGGATAGGTCAAGCACTCTCCACTAGGCTTTTCAGCTTCTCCCACAGCATGCCTTGCAACAGTAGGGCTAACACAGTGGAGCATCAAAAATACATGCATATGCCCAGGGTACCTCACTACTGAGCAGAAGTTTTGGCTGAATCAGTGATCCAGCAATCTTTTGAGGATGCTTCTAGCATCTGAGGGGTGGGGGGGGGCAGTATTTGTTTGTTAAAGTCCCTAGCCCTTATGGTTTCAAAGGAAACCTTACCAAGGTGAAACAAGTGCAACCAGCGCAGCAATTTGCAGAGGCCTGAAACAATAGCTCAGAGATGCGTGACCTCTCCCATTCCTCTCACTGCCTGATGATGGGCAGTTCAGCTATCCAGTGATTATTTACTCTTTCATTGTGAATCATGTGAGAAAAGAGAGGGAGGATCACACACCTGCACACTTTATCAAGAGCAGCCTCTCATTCTGGTGCCATGACTGGAAGTTGTTTGGCAGATACCACCATTTCCCTCCCCGCATCTGACCTCTGGAACCAAAAGGCCAGGGGAGCAAAGTTGAGCCCTCCCAAAGTGAAGTCAATTCTGCAGAGCCTAGCCACTACCTCCAGCCAAGTCGCCCAGCCTGGGGAGTGGTGGCAGGTCTGCCTCAGTGGAGAGTGTGGGGCCAGGCAGTTTCCTCCTTGGCGCTAAAGGTTGCAGCTCCCACATCTGCTGCAGCCCTTCTGCAGACTCAGGCAGACATCACCGCATCAGTTACACTCAGCTCATGTTTTCAAGCTTTTCTTTGCAATCATGAGGGCCAGAAACAATTGTTCCCATGAGAGCTGAGATTTTGATCTCATCACACATCTCTGGAGCCCTAGACATATGTCTGTTGTGCCCATCATGGATCTGAATCCCTCTGAGGGGTAAACAAGCCTGAGGAGGCCCACAGAGCATAAGGGATCATATTTTGAACATTTGCATCATCTGCCGTGAGTGGTGTCTGATTTCAGCATCTCAAGAGGATGGAAGCTGGCTTGTGCCCAAAGTGAGGGAGAGAACCACCACCTTCTTTTTTCCAGCTTCAGCAAGGTGTGCAACTCAAATGGAACTGCAACATTCAGCGCGAAAAAGAAGTTGAGGACGAAAGGCGTTTTATGGCCCATGCTAACCTGTACTTCCATAGTCAAGTTCACAAATGCAATACCAAAGTAATCAGGATATCTGCTGAAATTCACATAAGACTAAGTTTGTTTCATGTTGTTTTACCATAATTACATGACAAAACAGTGTGCAACTGCGTATTTTTATGGAAAAGATGCCCCCACATGTAACCCATTATAAATTTCTATTGAGCATAGATACAAACTACTGTACTGTGGAAATCACCAACTCAATCTTTGCCTAACCTTTCAAACTCGGGTGCCTAAAGCTAGGGACCTTAAGCAAAGTAGCCTGATTTTGCTGGACTCCCATAGTTCAAACCGACTTAATGGGACTGGTTGCATGAGCCAGGACAGTGAAATTTGGCACTCAGATTTATATAGATATATATTTTTAAAGGTGCATTAGATCTATAGAGATCTCTAGTACAAATTAATGCATTAATGAGATCCCTCCAAAGTCTGATTCAATGCCCATTTGAAGTCAATGCAAAGACTCCCATTGACTTCGATGAGTACTGGATTAAGTCCATGGCGATGATAAGTGGATAAATTACCCTAGATACTAGCACTGGATGATCAGAAGAACAGCTATTATTATTAATAAACTATTATTTGGTCACTAGCTAGTGAAAAAGAATAAATAACGAGAGATAAATGTAGCGCTAGAAGTGCAGGGGCAATGCTTGCTAACCTTAACTAGAGTCGCATGCATGTTTTGAGGGAAGACTATGCTGCCCCTTAAATTGTAATTTTTGTTGTCTGAAGTTGAAATGTTCTGATTCAAAGTACAAGTGCATCTTCCTATTGCTTACCAGATGGAGCTCAAGATCTGCTACTACCAATGGGTTTAGGAAGGTATTTCCTGTTTTTCTGAAGCAAAAACTTCAATGAAAATTGGCACTGTTGCTTAATTAGTTTATTGGGAAAGATATTACTCTCCCAAATTATTATGCACCACTTGAAGTAACTGGAGACGTAAAAAGAAGACAAAACAAAAAACCTGATGTTTTCATTTTGACTGGGTGCCGAGTCAGGCTTTTACATTTTGACAGATTTCAGTTTGGAAGTTGACAGGCTGAGAATTCCAAGCTAGTCCCAGCAGGAAGCTGTTTTTAATCAGGCTGATGAGGCATGGAAACCTCGTGCTAATGTTTAGGTCTATTCCATGTCACTGAACCACAACATAAGGTTCTAGCAGTATATAAACTGTAGACACAGCTTACATCTTGCATTGAAACTATCTCCTGGTGGGCTGGTGGTCATGTAACTTACATGATCAGTCTGTTGCTAATGGTTAGCGGGGAATAAGTGTGTTCAGCAAATCACAGTTAAAAATGCTGTTACAGCATTAAAATGATATACTTAGAAAAAGTGAAACAAACCAATGCTCTAAACCAAACCTAATTACAAAGGGCACAGGAAGCCTCATGGTATATTTACATTGAGCCTTAAGAGATAAGCCTGGAGTTCGATGTTGAATTGTTGGCAAACATCAGATCATGGTCTAGAAAAAGTTGCACTCTTTTATATATTTGCTCCTTACAAACCCCAACTAGCCACCTTTCCTTACCTCTTCCAAAAACTTTCCACTCCCCTAACTTAGGGACCCAATTCCTAGGAGATTCTCCCTTTGGAAATTCAAGCTCATTAGATCCAAAACTCCAAGAAAAACTGCAGTCTTCCTTTGCTTCCAGTCCTGTCACCTGGACTTGCAGAATCCGTGTTGCAAACCCTCTGTGAACCAAATCCTGCAATGGTCATAGACATCTAGAGCTGACCAAAATGATCATGAATACATTAATGTTGTCTCCCGCCACATTTCTAGTCTATTCACACTGTGACTCTCGCATGAAATATACCAAAAGATCTACAGAGTCTCATTCAGTATTCAATCTCTCTCCCTTTATATTGAGTATTGTGTACACACACACACAAACACACACTCATGTGACTCTACACACACACACACACACACACACACACACAGAGTGTAAACAATGTTACATCTGAACATGATAGAATTTGTTTTCCTTTTTTAAAAAATACTAGGAAGTCACATACAAAACCAAAAAGTTATTAAGGTTGTAAAGTCAAAGACTCAGCAATCAAGAGATGTCCAAATTAAGGTTGCCTGGGCAACCCTAATTTTGCCCACTGTGCAAGTGCATTTTGATACAATTTTAACTGATATGATCATATACTAAGTTTTCTACAGGACCCCTGCCTCGATCCAGGCACGTATTGGGTGAGCAACAGCAAATAAGGCGGCTCAATATTTCTTTCTATTTTCATCATTCAGTTTGTGGCTCTGTGCATGGGTGCTGGAACAATTTTTATAGTGGGGGTGCTGAGAGCCATTTAACCAAAACTGTTAGCCCTGTATATAATAGAAACCACTTCAAGAAACCTACTTCCAGCACCTATGGCCCTGTGCCTTAATTACTGCACACCATCCAACCATTGTACCAAATAAGGAATTAATAATTTCCTCAATAGCTTTTCTATAGTTCTTATCATTGTAGCATCTGATCCTCACAAACATTAACAAATTTACCTTCACAGCTCCCTTGTGAAGTGGGAATGTACTACTATTGCTAGTTTACAGAGGGTGAACTGAGCGCATAGACCAAAATTTGCCAACTAATTAGAGTCCACTAATTTTGGTTTTCTCGGTGACTGGGCACCTGACTGAAGACACCTAGGGGCTGATTTTTCAAAGTACTTAGCATTTTTACTTCACTGTCTACAATCACAGTATTGTACAAACATTAATTAATCCTAACAACCCCCTCATTTGAGGAGGAATACATTTTCTTACCCACATTTTACAGATGGGCACACTAAGAAAGAAGGCTGATGTGATTGAACAGCAGAGCCAAAATAAGAATTCCTGGCATCCTGATTCTCAATCTCATGCTTATTCCTTCAGACCACACTGTCTTTGTCAGAGGTACCAACCATCCACAGCTTCTACTGACTTCGTCTGTAGTTGAGTGCACGGCACTGCTGCAAATCAGACCACTGGTGTCTCCATTCGGGCTCTCAAAATGAGGAACACAACTAATGGCCACTTGTGGCAATTTGGGCTTTAGGTACTTGCTCAGTATCCCATAGGAACGCTGTAGCAGAGCCAGAGATAGAAATGAATTCCCCTGTGTGACATTTACCTGCCTTAACCACAAGACCATTTTTTATCTGCCCACATTCCAACTTCTACAGCAAGAGGGCCTGCGGACAACAGTCTCATTCCCTACACAACTCTGATTCACTCCCTGAGCACCATCCACCCTCAGCCCGTTATGATGTAGAAGTCCTATGTAAATGTTAGCATGTAATCACATAATTAAAGACCATTTCGTAATGCAAACACACTAGTGGAGAGAATTAAGATTGCATTGACTTAATTCTAGCATTTCCTATATTTTTAGTGCATGACTTTGCAAACTTAGCTACAAAACACACATGCCTCTTTGACCACCTCATCTGCCATATCCATATCATCCAGGCCTAGTGAGTAATGAAGTCATTTCCAGTTCGTGCCAATAAAATTGTCACTCCAAACCATATCATCATAGCTTTTTCATGTATCTATATGTGTAAATACATGTGTGGTGATATCCATTAAATAAAAGGTAAGCAGCATTTTCTTTCAGAATCAACTCAGTGGAATAACCTTGAAATCAAAATATTACCTTATTTAATAGAAAAAAAGTATGTCTCCTGTGGTGTATGTAGATGTCATTCTGGTTTTTGTGCTTGCTATGGGGCAATGCTGCGAGGGCAATTCAAGACAGAGGAGCTTATAGAATGAAAGGCACACTCTGCTTTCTCTCGTGGAGATGTTGTACTTTCTTTGTTAATTACCCCAAAATAACAGCAGTCTAGACTAAAGTATATGTTTTGCTCCATGTGTATGGAAAATACAGGATATTTCAGATGTGACTTATCTTCATGCTTAGCCATTGCACTCAGAACTTCTTTGAAAGGAAACATCTATCAAAAACATTTAGAATCCATCATACTGTACTTACTGTGAATTTTTTCAATCCTGTTGCTCCTGCATTTCCAACAAATATACCAGAGTTGGATTCAAATTGCAAGGCCTGAGATGACCTCTGAAACTGAACTCTGTTATATTCTTCACAGTCCATGAACAGAACAATGTCATTTCCCTGAACAGTCACTGTAAACCGATTCCATTTATTAGTCATCACTGGAACTTTAAATGAAGCGGCCTCTCGGGAGATGTAGGAACCAGGCTCTGTGTAGTACATGATTATTCTCTGGGTGCCATCATCAACTGGTGATAGTCTCATTCCCAAGTATATAGTTTTCTGAAAGGCATCCGTTATTGCAAATAGTACACCTCCATCATCGCTGTTTGGTTTTACTGTAACTATGATAGCAAAATCACTATAGAAGGTCTGTGGTATTAAAGCGCTTGTCAAACGGCCGATGTTAGCATCTGGTCCAAAACTGTAAGCTGGAAACCCTCCGTAGCCAGTGATAAAGGAGACAGAAAGAGGGAGTGGAACTCCTATCAGCTCTGTCAGATCAAGATGACCCTTTGATCCTCGTTCTGTAGTATGAGACAAAAATATGTTATTTACTCCAGAGTCTATGTTTCATTTAACATTATAAGGCTTAATGAAGTTACAATACGACTAATGTGCTAATATTTGAAACGCCTGTTCAGCAAGGTTCTTGAGCACATGCCTAACTTTAAGCACATAAGAAATCTCATTGACGGTACTACTCACATGTTTAAAGTTAGGCACACGTTTAAGTGAGCTGGGGAACCAGTTCTTCTGCAGGAAGCTCCTACAAAAATGTTCTCCTTTAGCCTTTCATAAACCACGAGTTACATGTACTTGCAGAGAGGAGATAAGAGAATGGATAATTTATTCCTTTGTTTTCTCAAATAAACAAAGATATTCTAACATAGCCATGATGAAGGGAGGAAGCAACAACTTGGCACAAACAATGCAGTGGAGTTTTACAAATTCAGGATAAGGCTACAAGCTGAGCTGGGAGAATTTTTTTGTATGAAACTTTTTTGTAGTGAAAAATGAGAGTTGGCAACATCAAAATGTTTTGTGAATTCATGTCAGTTTTACCAGATTGTTTTGGATAAAAAGCAACCTGGGAAAAAAACAAACAAACCCTGGGATCTTTTATTTTGACATTTTTTAAATGAAACATTTCAGTGTTTATGGTTCAAAATTATATTTTGTTTCAAAGCTTCCTTTTTTTAAAAAGCCCCCTCCTGCACCGCAAATCCCTCATGCCTGGCCCCACACCAGAGCTCGCACCCCCAGATGGAGCCCTCATTCCCTCCCTCACCCTAACCCCATGTCCCAGATGGAGTCCCCTCCCACACTCTGAACCCCTGGGCCACACACTCCAGCCCTGGAGCCCCCTCCTGGATCCCAAACCTCTCATCCCCAGCCCCACCCCAGAGCCCACACCCCCAGCTGGAGCTCTCACCCACTCTAACACCCCAAAGCCCTGCCCCAGCCCAGTGAAAATGAGCGAGTGAGCGAGGGTAGGGGATGGAGTGAGCTGGGGATGGGGCCTTGGACAAGGGGTGGGGCCTAGGGGTGGGGCAGGGGTGTTCCATGTTCTTCAGTCAGAAAGTTGGCAACACTAAAACTTTGCTCAAACACATATTACAAAGATTTCAGTTTTCATTTTACACCACTTTTGTCAGTTCAAGGAATGCTTTCTTCCATGGTTTCTTTGTATAGAAAAACATTCTTCAGTCGTTAAATCTCAGTTTGAAATCAGGGAATTTCCATTCCGTAACATACCCAGAAGTAATGGTGCCTGAAAATATGCCCTGGGAGAAAACTCCTCTTTGGTAGTCAGTTTTACATCTGAGTAAGTATGACCAGCATTGAGCATCTAATCCCATTTTTATTCACATTTTCCAGATTCCTTGTAAGGTATATTCTACCAATACTTCCAAGAACAGAGATTTCCAAATGCCTATCACCTTCTGAGAAATAAAACACTAAAAAATATTATAGCATTTTTAATAACCAGGAATGTCTGGCTAATTCCACATGTGGCTTAATTAGAATCTAAGTCTTGATTATCCTGTTTTATGTATTTGTACATAGCAATAAGATCATACACTCCTCCTCCTTCACCTCCAAAGCCTCCTCTATCCTGAAAAATTTAAGATATCATTGTAGCTAAAACTCTCCATACCTTTGATCAATGCTTATCAGAACCCCCTCCAGAAGTTTTAAACTTCATAGAGGTAGGAGAGACAAAAGTCTTGTGCATGGGTGTTTCTTAACATCCATGCACAATATTAAAATATTTTCTCTTGTCTTGAATGTAACACTCCAATTAATAAATCCTCAGATACTGTTGTCTTTCTAAAACTGTACATGAAAGATGTGTCCCTATCTCTGTTACGACTAACTTGATTCCTTAAATTACTTTAATGATCAAGTATATACTGGCATACTCTATATTCCTGTTGTTTGTGAAACAATATATATTATTTTACAATTTTTAGACCCCAAAATGAACCTTCATTCTACGTAAAAGGATAAATGGACACAAATCAGATATTAGGAATGGCAATATACAAAAACCTGTAGGAGAACACTTCAACCTCCCTGGACACACAATAGCAGATTTAAAGGTAGCCATCCTGCAGCAAAAAAACTTCAGGACCAGACTTCAAAGAGAAACTGCTGAGCTTCAGTTCATTTGCAAATTTGACACCATCAGCTCAGGATTAACAAAGACTGTGAATGGCTAACCAACTACAAAAGCAGTTTCTCCTCCCTTGGTGTTCAAACTTCAGCTGCTAGAAGAAGGCCTCATCCTCCCTGATTGAACTAACCTCATTATCCCTAGCCTGATTCTTGCTTGCATATTTATACCTGCCTCTGGAAATTTCCACTGCATGCATCTGACGAAGTGGGTATTCACCCATGAAAGCTTATGCTCTAATACGTCTGTTAGTCTATAAGGTGCCACAGGACTCTTTGCCGTTTTTACAGATCCAGACTAACACGGCTACCCCTCTGATACTTGACTTCATTTTATATTTGCTAATGTGACAGCCAGGATAATATGTGTCTCAGCCAAAGTGGCTGAGTGCACTCTACCTACATAGCTGCATGCTGCTAGCAAAGGGGAATCTGTAATAACCCAGGAGCTGCAGCAGGTGGTAACAGAGGTAGAGTTCATTTAAACTGATAGTATAGACCAAGTCTATGTTTGTATAACTACGTCACTTGGGGATGTGGAAAATCCACCCCCCGGAGTAACGTAATTATACCAGCCTAACCCCTCCCGTAGACAGTGCTATGTCGACAGGAGGGCTTCTCCCATTGACATAAGTACTGTTGATCAGGGAGGTGGAGTACCTACGCCGACGGGAACAGCTTTCCCATTGGCATAGGTAGCATCTTCACTGAGCACTACAGCGGTACAGCTTCACTGGTGCTGCTGCAGCACTGTAAGTGCAGAGAAGTCCTTAGGGTCATAGAACAGGAAAGGGATCCAGTTTCTTGTCAGACTGAAGGGGGAAAGCAGGGATTCCTGTGTGTTTCTTTCTTTTTTCCTTCTTTACGGTGTAATAATAGTACCTTAAAATGAAAAGGCAGTGTGAAATGGTTAATCGGGCTTCTGTAGTTTAGATTAGTATTTGAACAGGATCATTTAGAAGCAAAAAGGAATGATACGCTAAGTTGAAGTAGTAGATCTTACTTTCACTGAACGTTTTGTATACTCAGAGGAATGAGCTGCATTTCTAAGACCATCTCCTTAACCTGTTTCTGAAGATGATCTACCTCTATTGTCACTTAAAGTATTAATAGTATTTTCAATAATTCCCCATAGACATTCACTTCTGACTAAGTCACTTCATGATTCCGACTACATGTGGGCGTGGAGGACATAACAAACCAGCTGTGATGCTAGCAGACCAGGTGCCAGCTCATGCCAGAGCCCTAGGCCAATTCTCTTGTATTAGTATAGATCAAAGTGATTGTTAAATGTATAAGTGTATTTGGTGTTTAAACTTCATGAAAACTAATGGGATGCTACTTGCATTTTCACTTATCTGTATCCCGTTATAATGTAGTATCAAACATTTACATTGTAAATACTCTGTTATTAAATAACCCATCAAAGGAGGAAGAAGCTTTGTGGAATGAAAATGAAGAACTTCAACAGAAAAGTGCTAATTTGAAAGCAAATAGTCATTGTGTGTCATGATCAGAAGTCTAAGACTCAAAATGCATTCCTCACTCTGACATCAAATGCAAAGCCCACCTGGGTAGTGACCCTATCAGCTTGGTTTTGGTGAGAAGAAGCTATAAGTATGGATTCAAGGAAAGATCCTGTATCTCTGGACTGCTTGGACCCTTACAGGGAAGCTTACCAGATGCAGAATGGAGATCCCCAGAGACAATTTGGGTACCTTGAAAAGATTTGGGAAACCAGCAGCTTATTACATCATTGCCACCATTTGGAATTACAAACTGTGACTCACCTGTGCATATATTTTACTTGCTT
Organism: Chelonia mydas; assembly: GCF_015237465.2. NCBI lineage: Eukaryota > Metazoa > Chordata > Testudines > Cheloniidae > Chelonia > Chelonia mydas. The sequence continues at coordinate 151,453,990 of NC_057850.1, forward strand.
TAACCTCTCAATAATTCTCATTTCCTTTTATTAGCTAATAAACCTTTAGTTAGTTTACAAGAGAATTGGCTGCCAGAGTTGTCTTCGGTGCAAAATCCAGAGTACCAATTGATTTGGTGTAAGTGACTGGTCTTTTGGGACTGGAAGCAATCTAAATTTGATGTGATTTTTTATGTAAGTGATCCTTTTATCACAAAGTTCAGTTTGCCTGGGTGGCAAGATAGACTGGAGAGTCTAAGGGGACTGTCTGTGACTCAATTGTAAGAGTGATATAGTGATCCAGGAGTTCACATTTGTTACTGGCTTAGTGAAATCTAATTACAGAACACACCATCAGTTTGGGGTGTCTGCCCTGTTTTCTGACAGTCTGCCTTGAGGTGGGCACTCACAGTTGTGAGCCACTCCAGACAGCGTGACACCAGCCAACACACAGAATAGGCCATCACCTCAGCCAGTCAAAGGCCAGGACCAACCCCACCAAATTCCAAAACTTACTCAAGCGGCAACAACAGTTTACCAAGAGAGAGAGAAGCAAAAAACGGCTACTCACCTTTTTGTAACTGTTGTTCTTCGAGATGTGTTGCTCATTATCTATTCCAGTTAGGTGTGTGCGCGCCCCGCATGCACTGATGTCAGAAACATTTTCCCTAGCAGCTTCCCGTCGGGCTGGCTGTGGAGCCCCCTGGAGTGGCGCCAATATGGTGCTCTATATATGACCCTGCCAGCCCGACCCCCCTTCAGTTCCTTCTTGCCGGCTACTCCAACAGAGGGGAAGGTGGGGGGGGGAATGGAATAGATATGAGCAACACATCTCGAAGAACAACAGTTACAAAAAGGTGAGTAACCGTTTTTTCTTCTTCAAGCGCTTGCTCATATCAATTCCAGTTAGGTGACTCCCAAGCCTTACCTCGGAGGTGGGGTCAAAGTCAAGGAATTGCAGACTAGAGAATTGCCCTGCCGAAGGCCGCGTCGTCATGTGATTGGTGGACGATGGCGTAATGCGACGTGAAGATATGCACCGAAGCCCATGTGGCAGCCCTGCAGATTTCCTGGAGGGGTACGTGTGCCAGGAAGGCTGCTGACAAGGAATGAGCCGTGACAACAGGCGGAGAGACCTTTGCTAAGTCATAACAAGTACGAATACACGCCGTGATCTAGGAGGATATCCGCTGGGAAGAGACCGGCAAACCTTTCATCCGCTCCGCTAGAGCGACCAACAACTGGTTTGTTTTGCGGAACGGCTTTGTTCGGTCTATGTAGAAGGTGAGCGCCCTTCTAACGTCCAGAGAATGCAGCTGCTGCTCACAGAGGGTGGCATGCAGCTTCGGATAGAAAACCGGCAGGAAAATATCCTGGCTGACATGGAAGCGGGACACGACTTTTGGTAGGAAGGCTGGTGAGGCCTAAGCTGCACCTTGCCCTTATGAAAGATGGTATACGGGGGCTCACATCTGAGGGCTAGTAGTTCAGAAACATGTCGTGCTGAAGTGATGGCCACTAGGAAGGCAACCTTCCAGGAGAGGTAGAGGAGCGAGCATGAAGCTAGTGGCTCAAAGGGAGGACCCATGAGACGAGACAGGACTAAATTGAAATCCCAGGCAGGGACAGGGAGCTTCATTGGGGGATGGATCTTTTCTAGTTCTTTTAGGAAACGTCCCACTATAGGGTGTGCAAACACTGAGTGCCCGGACACGCCCTGGTGAAATGCCGAAATAGCCATGAGGTGAACCTTAAGAGAACCGAATGCCAGGAACTGATCTTTCAGGTGCACCAAATAGTCCAGGATGCACGGGATTGAAGCCTGGAGTGGGAGTACCTGCCTTTGGGCCCACCAGATAGAAAACCTTTTCCACTCTGCTTTGTAAGTGGTTCTGGTAGAAGGCTTGCAGCTTTCCAGGAGCACCTGCCTTACCGGGTCCAAACAGGCAAGCTCTGCTTGGTTCAACCATGGATCCTCCAGGCCAGAGGTCCCCAACACGGTGCCCACGGGTGCCATGGTGCCCACTAGGGCATTTTTGTGCGCCCACAGGAAACCCCGCCGCTGAAATGCCTCCGAGAAGCGTTGCCGCCAAGAAGCTTTGCTGTTTCTCGGCAGCATTTCAGCAGCGACACTTCTTGCCATTGCCACTTTTCGGCGGTGGCATTTCGGCAGCAGGGTGCCTGGCGCCCGCCACAGTCTTCTGGGAATAGCAATATACTATTCCCACAAGAAAGGTTGGGGACCACTGCTCCAGGCCATGAGGTGAAGTGACTGGAGGTCCGGGTGGAGGAGGCGACTGTGATTCTGTGAGATGAGGTCGGAAATGAGAGGTAGATGAATCGGTGACTGGATCGATAGTTCCATGAGGGTGGGGTACCAGCACTGGAGAGGCCAAGCTGGGGCCACCAGGATGACGTCCGCCTTGTCCCTGCAAACCTTGAGAAGCACCTTGTGGATGAGAGGAAATGGTGGAAAGGCATATAGTAGTTGACCGGACCATGAGTTCAGGAAGGCGTTCGCAATCGAGCCCAGGCTGTGAGCCCGGAAAGAGCAAAAGGTTGGGCACTTCCTATTGGCCCATGTGGCAAACAGGTCAATTCGGGGAAACCCCCAGCTGTAGAAGATGGCATGGATGATATTCGGCCGAATTGACCATTCCTGTATGAAGAACCGCCTGCTCAAGCTGTCCGGCAGTACGTTCTGAACGCCCGGCAGGTATGAGGCTTGGAGAAGGATGGAGTGGGCTAAACAAAATTCCCATAGGAGGAGAGCTTCCTGGCAGAGGAGACGACCAGGCTCCACCTTGCTTGTTTATGTAAAACATGGCTGTGGTATTGTCAGTCAGTACCGCTACACAGTAGCCCTGCAAGCGGGACAGGAACGCCTGGCACGCGAGGCAGATTGCCCTGAGCTCTTTGATGTTGAAATGCAGAGCCAGTTCCTCTACTTGCCATAGGCCCTGACTTGTCGTGCTCCCCAGTCGAGCGCCAACGCATCCGTTACCAATGTCAGAGTGGGCTGGTGGGGGTGGAACAGTACCCTGGTCCTTACCATGCAGGGGTCCAGCCACCATTGTAGGGAATTGAGAGTATGTCCCAGAATGGTCAGCTCCATGTCCAGAGTGTCGCGACCCAGGCGATACACAGACGCAAGCCACGCCTGCAGGGGCCTGAGCCGCAACCTGGCATGCTGCACCACGTAGGTGCAGGATGCCATGTGACCCAGCAGCTTGAGGCACTGTCTCACCATGGTGGTGGGAAAGTTACAGGCCAGTGATTACATGCGCAAGGGCTAGATGATGGGCCTCTGGGAGGAAAGCTTTCACCTGGTTTGCATCCAGGACTGCCTCAATGAACTCTATTGTTCGTGCTGGGGTGAGAACAGACTTGTTGACTTTCAGAATAATGCCTAAGTGGTTGAACGTGTCCCTGACCAATTGTACCTGTGATTCTACCTGCTGGTGAGACCAGCCTCATATAAGCCAGTCGTCTAGGTATGGGTAAACATGCACATGATGGCGGTGAAGAAAGGCTGCCATGACTGCCATGCTTTTGGTGAAGACACGGGGAGCCATGCACAGGCCGAACGGGAGAGCCATGAACTGATAATGTGCCTTGTCTATTATGAAACAGAGAAAACATCTGCAAGACGGGTTGATTGAAACGTGAAAATAAGCGTCCTTCATATCGAGGGCAGCATACCAGTCTCCTGAATCCAGGGAGGGGATGATCGTGCTCAAGGAGACCGTGCGGAACTTTGAGTTGACGATGTGCTTGTTGAGTTCCCTTTGGTCCAGAATGGGCCTTAGACCCCCCTTTGCCTTGGGAATGAGAAAGTAGCGAGAGTAGAAACCCTTGCCTCTGAGCTCCTGAGGTACCTCTTCCACTGCTCCTAGAGCGAGGAGGGACTGGACCGCCTGGACCAGGAGTTGCTCGTGAGAGGGGTCCCTGAAGAGGGATGGGCAATGGGGGTGGGAGGGCGGAAAGGAGCAGAAGTGAATAGAATAGCCCCACCTCTACCATGCGGAGGACCCACTGGTCTGATGTAATAAGGGACCATGCATAGTAGAAGCAGGATAGACGGTTCAGGAAGGGAGGATAACTGGCCAGGATATGGACTGGTAATCTGTCCTCACACGCATCTTCAAAATGGGCGCTTAGGGCCCGGAGGGGGCTTGGACTGTCCCTGGCCCTGATCAGAGGGAGGACGCGATGGTCTGCACCTGGTGTATCTACTCCTCCTGCAGGAGAAGTCCTGCCTGGGCCTAGCAGGGAAAGACTGCTGCTGGGTTGGCTGGTGCTTAAACGGCTTTCTTTCAGTTGCTGGGGTATGCATGCCTAGAGACTTAATCGGATTCCTTGAATCTTTCAGGCCATGCAGCCTAGAGTTGGTCTGTTCAGCGAAGAGCCCCTGACTGTCAAACAGAAGGTCTTGCATAGTTTGCTGAACTTCCGGCAGGAGACCCGAGGACTGAACCCAGGCATTACACCGCATGGTGATACCAGATGCCAGTGTACACGCCGCTGCGTCCGTGGCATCCAGGGAGCCTTGAAGAGCAGTCTGGGCCACTAGTCTGCCCTCCTCAGCAATGGCTCCCAGCTCCCGCCGAGAATCAGATTGGAGGAGCTCTTTGAACTTTTGAATAGCAGACCAGAAATTATAGCGGTATCTGCTAAGGATCACGAGCTGATTAGCGATCCATAGGGAGAGGCCACCGGCAGAATAAACCTCTCCCCCAAAGAGGTCCAGACGTTTCACATCTCTTGATTTAGGGGCTGACCCTGTCTTTCTTTTTCGTTTACCACATCCACCACCAGGGAACATGGGTGGGGATGGGTAAAAAGGTATTCGTACCCCTTAGTAGGGACAAAGTACTTTCTTTTGGCCCCTTTGACCGAGGGGGGAATGGAGGCCAGAGTTTGCCAGATTGTTTTGGCATTTGACTGAATGGTCTTCATAATGGGCAGCGCCACCCTAGAGAGTCCTTCTAGTGTCAGAATGTCCACCATGGGGTCTTCTTCTTCTACGACCTCCTCCACCTGGAGATTCATGTTTAAGGTCACTTGCCGTAGGAGTTTCTGTAGGGCCCAGTAGTCCACGGGTGGGGGGCCGGATGCAGATGTACCCGCCTCTGCCTCATCAGGAGAAGACAAGGAGGCGGCGACCGGCAGAATTGGGCTCGAGACAGCCCCTTGGTCCACTGGTTCCAGTTCCTCCTGGGCACTGGGGGTTGCCTCCACTGGGGGGGGGGCGCTGGATCCAGGGTTTGTGCGGGGTCCGGAGGAGGACGACTAATGGTTGCCTCAGGAATACGGGACCCAGAACGAGATGGCAGAGGGACACCTGGAATGGCACCCTGGGCTTGGTGGTACACCCAGGGAGTCCAGAACTGCCACTGGGGTGGCCAGTGGGGCACTGAAGCGTACTGTCTGAGACTGCCTGGACCTGATCGGGGTGCCTCCAATGCTCCTGATGCCCTACCCGACCTGGGGGAGGGTGACTGAGAGTAGGATGGCCAAGGAGGGGCAGTACGCTGTGCTGGGAGGGGCGGTTCCGCGTCCCCCAATGGGCAGAATGTGTACCGTGGAGAGTGGCGAGATCCAGACAGTGATCCGCGGTGCCGTTGTGGAGAGCGGTACCAGGAGATCGACCGGCACCGAGATGTTGGACTTTGCCTCGGTGGAGAGCGGCCACGGGAGTGCAACCATGACCAGTGCTGTGCCGGGGAATGGTGCCGCGGTGGAAAGCAGCGCTGCGGTGGAGAGCAGTGCCGTGCCAGGGAGCAGTGCCACAATGGAGAGCGGTGTCGCTAACGGTGTTGCGGAGAGGTGCGGTGCTGTCACAGGGAGAGGTGCCGCTGCGCGGACCAGTGTCGGTTCGAGCGGTGCCGCAGGGTCTCAGACTTTGACCTAGACCTTGAGCGGGACCACGACCTGTCAGCTGATGACCACCTCGAGCAGGAGCGGCTCCGAGGATCGGGGCTGCGAGAGCAGTGCCGCGAGTCGGACTGGCGCGGAGCATGGGTGCAGTGCCGGGACTCAGAGCAGTGCCAGGACTCAGAGCAGTATGGAGATGCTGGTCTGGGGGCAGACAGCCCAAAGATTGCTGGTTTGCCTCTTGACGGTGCCAGGGCTCGATATGGTGTAGGCCTCAAGACCGGAGAGTTGGGCACCATCATCTCAATGAGCCCTCTGGTGGCCTCAAAGGTGTCGGGTGTGCGAAGCAGCGTGACCTCCTCCACCTGCAGCTGCAGGGAGTCCGGCGGTATGGGGCTTCTCATGGAGGCGGACGTTCATGGAGGACGAGGTGTACTGGAAGGTCCCTGCTCCACACCATGGAGGCCACCTCAGGCCTTTGTGGGGGCTTCTCTGTGACCTGCTTTTTACAGATGGCCGGGGAGTGAAAACGGTGCCAGGGAATGCGCTTTTGGGCCCCAGGAGACCGCCGGGCCCTAGAGGGGTGTGCCGAGTCCTTTTTCGGCACTGCAAACAGCACCGCTGGAGGAGCACGCCGCACCGAGGCGCTCTGGGCAGAGTGTTGTGGTGGACAGAAAGCAGACTCCATGAGGAGTTGTTTGAGTCTAATGTCACTCTCCTTTCTAGTGCGAGGTTTAAACGCTTTGCAAATCCTGCCACTTATCTGCCTGATGGGCCTCTCCCAGACACCGACGAAGACAGGAGTCGTGGGGGTCGCCCATGGGCATAGGCTTGCCACAGGAGCTGCAAGGTTTGAAGCCCTGGGACGGCATGCCTCGTAGCCCCATAGGGCACTCGTTGAAGGGGGAAACCCTTCAAGCATTAACGACTATACTTAACACTAAATATAACAGATAACTAAAACTTAACTAACAATAGAGATAAGTAGAGTAGCCACAGAGTAGTGGAGCACTTGCGAACAAGACACCACTGTTCCAACAACCATCACTGGCAGTAAGAAGGAACTGAAGGGGGGTCGGGCCAGCAGGGTCATATATAGAGCACCATATCGGCACCACTCCAGGGGGCTCCACAGCCGGCCCGACGGGTAGCTGCTAGGGAAAAAAAATTTCCAACATCCGTGCACGTGGCATGCATGCACACCTAACTGGAGGTGATATGAGCAAGCAATCGAAGAAGAACTGTTGTGATGAGTCGGCAAGACCACTTTCAAGGAACCAACCACACAATGGTTCTCAGAAAGCCCCCTTTTATTTCATCATGCACACAGGTCTCCCCAGTTCTTGGAGGACTTCCATCAGATGAAAACAGAAGGATCGAAAGCATAGTACTGGTGGTGGAAAAGAAGGGCTGAGGCAGACAGACAACTACCAAAATGCTCTACAAGAGCATGCCAAGGTTGTATTACAGGCAAAGGGTTCCTCCTTCTCCCCCTCCATAGTGGCTCTAAAAGCATGCCTAAAGCATACCATGGTGGTGAAAAGCTTCATCATCCCAAATTGCCTCCAGTCCACAACAGAACCTGAGCACTAATCACTATAAGGAGCCAGCATCCTTTTCCAGTATTTATCCTCTAAGGTGAATATTTTTGAGAAAGACTTTTTCGGCTGCTCAGTCACTCATATCCTAAATCAAGGTTTCTTCACATGTAATTTTTAATGGTTCTGCAGTACATTTTATGGCTTTAGATGGCATGACAGGGAGGTAACACATACCCATTCTCTCTCTCCAACGCTGGCTCAGCCTCATCTTGAATACTGTGTTCAGTTCTGGGTACCTCATTACCAGATAAATATTAACATATTGGATGGTGTTCAGAGAAAAACAAAAAATAGATAGGAAGCAACTGACTTACAAAGAAAGACATTAAGAATGGGGGGGGGGGAATTCTTTACCCTCACAAAAGAGGGTGTCACAAAAAGTTTAAATTCTGCAGATAACAGAAATAAATATACATAAATCACATACTCAAATCCTTACCATTCAGCTCCAAGACATAACCGTACAACTTGAGCCAAAGAAGAGCTCTTTTAGTGGGTAGCAGTTGCAAATCACTTATCTGTTGGGCTAGTCACTGAAGGACATCGTATTCAATCACAGTAATTGATTATCTGGTTTTGTTAACTGCTAATTAAAATATGTGGTGGGGAGAACTCAGAACATGACACGAGGGTTGCCCATTAGCTGTTTTACAAATTTGAAATAAATTAGGGCTGCCAAGCAATTAAAAACATTAATCGCATGATTAATCGCACTGTTAAACAACAACAGAATACCATTTATTTAAATATTTTTGTATGTTTTCTACATTTTCAAATATATTGATTTCAATTACAACACAGAATACAAACTTTACAGTGCTCAGTTTATATTTACTTGTAATTACAAGTATTTGCACTGTAAAAAAGAAACAAAAGAAATAGTTTTCAGAGTAACAGCCGTGTTAGTCTGTATTCGCAAAAAGAAAAGGAGGACTTGTGGCACCTTAGAGACTAACCAATTTATTTGAGCATACGCTTTTGTGAGCTTATCGAAAGCTTATGCTCAAATAAAAAGAAATAGTATTTTTCAATTCCTACAGGGACCAATTTAATACACTACACCCAGCGGGTCTCGCAGCCACGCTGCCCAGCAGGAGCTTGCAGCCCTGCTGCCCAGAGTGCTGATGGCACGGCGAGCTGAGGCTGCGGGAGAGGGGCCGGGCAGGACGGTCCCGTGGGCCGTAGTTTGCCCACCTCTGCTCTACACTTCGTCCCTCTCAGATTTTGGAAGGCACTTCACATTCTTAAACTTGGGTTGAGTGCTGTAGCTATCTTTAGAAATCTCACTTTGGTATCATCTTTGTGTTTTGTCAGATCTGCCGTGAAAGTGTTCTTAAAACGAACAACATGTGCTGGGTCATCATCCAAGACTGCTATAACATGAAATGTATGGCAGGCTGTGGGTAAAACATAATTCTCCCCCATGGAGTTCAGTCACAAATTTAATTAATGCATTAATTTTTTAATGAGCATCATCAGCATGGAAACATATCCTCTGGAATGGTGGCCAAAGCATGAAGGAACACACGAATGTTCAGCATATCTAACACCTAAATACCTTGCAACACCGGCTACAAAACTGCCATGCAAATGCCTGTTCTTACTTTCAGGTGACATTATAAATAAGAAGCAGGCAGCAGTATCTCCCGTAAATGTAAACAAACTTGTTTCTCTTAGCGATTGGCTGAACAAGAAGTAGAACTGAGTGGACTTGTAGGCTCTAAAGTTTTACATTGTTTTGTTTTTGAGTGAAGTTATGTAACAAAAAAAATCTACATTTGTAAGTTGCACTTACATGATAAGATCGCACTACAGTACTTCTCTGAGGTGAAATGAAAAATACTATTTCTTTTGTTTGCTATTTTTACAGTGCAAATATTTGTAATCAAAAATAATAATACAAAGTGGGCACTGTACACTTTGTATTCTGTGTCGTAATTGAAATCAATATGTTTGAAAATGTAGAAAAAATCCAAAAATACTTAAGAAATTTCAATTGGTATTCTATTGTTTAACAGCGCGATTAATCGCGATTCATTTTTTTAAGTGTGAATAATTTTTTTGAGTTAATCACATGAGTTAACTGCAATTAATCTACAGTCCTAAAAGAAATACCCACAGGAAGCCAGTGCATTACTGTACCATTAGGGCCAACTCTATACTACAGGCACTGTAGCAGCAAAGCTCAAAGCTATGCCAGCATCGCCCATAGTATAGACGCAGACTACAGCAACGGAAGGGGTTTTTCCTGTTGCTGCAGGAGCTCAACCTCCCTGAGTGACAGTAGCGATGCTAACAGAAGCAATCTTCTGTAGTCCTAGTTGCGTCTACACAGGGCATTAGGTCGGCATAGCTATGGCACTCGGGTGTGAAAAATCCACAGCCCTGAGCGCTGTAGCTATGTCGACCCAACTTTTAAACCCCTAAGACTAATGACATGAAATTAAGAAATGGATAAAATAAACTGAATCTCAGGAAAATCTTCTTGACAGGACATTTATTAGCCTATAGAATCTTCTCTCAAAAGAGATGATTAAATCCCCACATCTTCAGAATTCAAAATTAAAACTGCACAAAACAATAGTAAATGCACTGTAGGGAATAATCCATGGAAGACGATGCATTTGATAACCAAACAGCCTTTTCAATCTCAAGGTTCTATGATTGTCTGAATCTTCCACCAGCGCCTTTTATTGTACTTATTTATATATATATATATTATACAGTGCCCATTGCTGTAGCAACAGCATGTTAAATTAACATAACCATACCACCTACATATGATAGGGTTTATCCAACCTAATAGCTGTGCAAAAGCTACAGAGCTGTGCCTCACTGCTGCAGACAAGATTAAATTAAAAGCCTTAGTTAAAAGCTTCAGTTAAAAGCCTGGTGGAATAAATGCATCTTGCACTGTACACTGAAGCAGGACTAGCAAATTGGTTCTGGTGAACAGCCAGAGGAAATTTCACAGGAAGAGGCCTCGGCTGAAATGATGCTAGTAACTTTCACCTATCTATTCATATATTTACATTTTCAAAAGGACTTCTTGTCCTTCCTTGTCTGATTAATCACAATGCTATTTTTGTAATACATTTATTATGGATACTGCAGTCACCTTCTTTGTGCTCTATTCTGCCCTAGCATTCCCGATTGTGCTAGGTGCTGTACAAACACATGGAAAGACTCTCCATGTGCCCTGAAGAGCTTACAAAATAATTTAATCAAAACTAATGAGCATTCTCTCTTTTTCAACTTTAGCTTCAACATATATTCTCTTACAGACCCTGGAGCACTCTATGAACTTAGTCTTCACCTGCTTTTCCAATTTTATAAAGACTTGGGGTTTTGCTAGTATTATTTTTACTCTCTCTAATAAACCAGAATGGTTGATTTAACCTCTTCTTGCTTTCTTGAAAACTGGATAATTCTGGTCTGGGTACCAAGCAGAACGAACTTGAATATTTCTAGATAAAAAACTTTATAAGGTGAAGCTAACCTTAGAAGTAAACAATCAGTAATTTAAGAATAAGAGTCCATACATAAACACTACTGTTAGTGGGAGGGGAAACAAAGGCCAGGAAATTTGGTATTAAGGTTAACCTTACGGGAAACCCAAAAAATTAGAGAATATGGAAATTCACATGGACGGTAGGAAGCCTAACTACTTGTTAAGGTCCCAGGGAAGTGAGGATCTGCCTCAAGAGGTAGCAGAAGAGGGGTCATGTGGCCAGCAACAAGTATACGAGGAATTTGGAGTGGGACAAGGAAGAGTCCTTCCATCAATCAGACTAATCTAATCAATTTAAACTTGGTCACCCACTCTCAATAAAGGACCTGCCAAAAAGAATTAGAAATGTTTTCTAGCCATGGTGACAACCCCTTTTTAAAAAAAAGTCTTAATTTGCAAACAGCATGTCAGATGAATTCATTGACAGATCTCTCTAGGAATTAGCTTACATTTTGAGGTCTGCCATGGGCGGCGTGTGACCCCCACCCTCTTTGGGAAGGCTAGCCTACCGACCCTGCCCCTTCCTCCTGAGGCCCTGCCCCCCACCAGAGCCCCAAGCTCCCCTCCTCCCCCACAGCTGGAGGAGCCCCCGCCCACCCGCACCAGTCACCCCAAACCACCAGGCAGCCCAAGCGCCGGCCTGAGGGTCGGGCCGGCCCAAGCCGCCCATTGCCACCGCAGCCCCTGGTCACTAGCGGGCCCGAGCTCCAAGATCCAGGCCACTGGCTGGAGCTGAGCCCCCTTGTGCTTCAGGGGAGAGGGGGAACAAGGACGGGGCCTTGGGGCAGAGCATGGGTGGGGCCACGGCTTGGGTTAGCTTAGCCTCCCCTGGCCTATGATACCTGCCACAGATGAGGTCTGCTTTTGCAAGGAAAAAGGCTACAATTTAGATATCCAGCCCATTTGACACCATCATTTAAGCCCACTGGAGCTGTGCCATTCTGACACCCCTATTTAAAACCAAAGCTTTTAAAATCAGAGTTTAATCAACTCATCTTTGGCCCTGCATACTGAAATGTCTCACCTCCTTACATCTGAAGGCCACATTAGCAGCTAAGAATGACAAAGAGCTCTGTGTAGGAGTTCAAGATTGTGTGTGTCATGGCCGATATGTGCACACTCCAGAATACAGTGATTAACACACACTTTTACTTTTAAGTCAAAGGCTCCCACACAAATACCCAGAACAATGTGTACCAGATTTACTACAACACTTTAAGATCAAAGTTTTATCACAATAAGAATTATTGAGAAAGTATGACCTTCTCCCAGGGAACTCGTTATATAAAGCAGTGTCAGAGAGAGGCATCAAATGGAAAGTCTGCAATTCTAAAAGAGGTGAAAGTAAAGTAAGATAAGCTTTTAGAGCTATACATTTCAAGGGCTTTCCAATCAGTGTTGTGGTGAATATAATAATGGAACTTGGCATCTTGGTACTGCAAAGGGAGAGGAGAATAAAAAATGTAATTTAAAAAGTTTTCATAGAGAAGTTTAAGTATCTGGTGTTGAGAAAAAAGAAAGCAAGAGGGTAAATCAGTGTATGAGCGAGGGGAGTGTAACAGTGAAGCAGCACATAGGCCCATATCCTGCCCCTGTCTTTGTAGATCTAGAGGCCCCATGACACAGCAGAATGACTTCCTGGGATAACCAGGAGCCCACACAGCCCAATTCTGCAGGGACTCCTGGCATGGCAGCGTACAAACAACTCTTTGGTACCATAGTTGGAGGTTCCATCACGACATGATTATCCTCTAGTCCCCCGTCCCCACTGTCCCCCAACCTCAGTTGATGAGGATGTACAAAGGCTTCGCAAGCTACTCCAGCTCTTAGGAGGAATAGTGATAGTGGAGCACCAGGTGACTGAGAACCCACCTTGCTCACATGGAATTTCCCAATGCCTTGCCTATTCAGACAAGATGCTGGAGGCAGAATCTGAGGCATAACTAAATGGAATTAAACACAATTTAAAACGAATGGGATTGCAAGCCTGATATGGTCTCAATTCATTGCAATGTACAAATGTGCATTTAAGTTGGAGTGAACCACCAGTTACTGTTGATCTGTGGATAAAGGGAGTGTGGGATGGAAAGACTGTCAGAGGTTCTATGGTTAATAAGATGACTGAATAAAAATAGTGAAAGTAAAAAATTATAGTGAGATGGTGGTAGCACCTCCTCAAGTTAAGGTTGAGACTAGCTTAATACTTAACAGCTGATTGTTGTTAATTGCTCTCAAACCCATAGTAAGAATTATTTTGTCCCCGTTTTAAAATTCACTTTGCATTATCCTCTAACAAACTGTAGCATGTTTGAGCAGTTGATGTCTTTTCAGGTTTTCCACTATCAACTGGTATAATCTAATAGTTATTAGGGAAATCCATCCAGTCAGACAAGCTTTTGTTCGTTATTTCTCTGATGGGCTGTGGAAATCACACATGTGTCTACACTACATGCTGTAAGGTTGCCTGTGTAGCCGCTTTATGCCAGTGGGAGAGAGCTCTCCTGCCGGCATAATTAAACCGCCCCCAATGGGTGGTGGTAGCATGTCTCCCGCCGTCATAACACTGTCCACACGGACGCTTTTATCAGTGAAATTTATGTTGTCAGGAAGGCATTTTTTCACACCACTAACAAACAAAAGTTTTGATGACAGAAGTGCTAGTGTAGACAAAGACTTAGTCTGACCATCAACAAAGAAGTCACATCCACAAGAACATTTTCACAAAATCTTATAATTTGTAACTAATCATTTTATGCTGCAGACCCCATTTCTCATGCTTCACCGTGCTGTGTTTAGAGCTGTGTAGTCATTAACATATTAATTACCCATATCTGATGTGTCTGGGAGAGAAGCCTGACAGGAACTAATACTGTAGCATTAATGCCTAATTAGTAAGTCATTCAAGATATTAGAACAAAATTGATACTTTTAGTCATTGTATGTAAGCATCTGACAATGGCACACATCGCTGTATTTGCAATAGGAATGTGACAACTACCTGATTGCGATCTGATTTATACACTCCACAAATCCAGCCCCCAAAATTTCATGGGGGACACTAAGCTAGAACAACGGGGGGTTGGATACTTGCGGGAATTATTTGTAGGATGGGAACCAGACCAAGAGGGTAACAGACCAACCTTGTAACAGGGAGTTTGGAACAGGGGAAGACCAAGCTGGTTACAGAATCACTTAGTGACCCTGAAAAAAAATGGAGGAGCAGAGAATCACATGCACATACCTAAGGCATTGACTGGCTAATCATCTTCTAGTGCAGCCAGTCATTCAGCATACAGTGCAAGGCCTCAATTTTGTGCCAGTGTATGTCTGAGTGAAAAAAACATAAGCTTTTGTCCTTAGACAATGTTACTGACCCAGTCATAGTGTAGTTTTTAGAGTGGTGACATTTCTCATGACAACATAATACCTAGATATTCCACAACAGCTATAAGAAGTCAGGCATCCTGATATTTATAAAGCAATCCTCAAAAGAGCTAACGCGCAAGGGGGGCATTTTCAGGATTTCTTTTGAATTCCAAACATGTAGGCCAAGGGCTTCAAAATGGGATCCTGAGATTAGCTTCCTAAATCCATACTTATGCACCTGATTAACTGACCTCATTTTCCTCATTTTCAGCACCCAGCAGTTCCTGTTGATTGGTTATATTCGTATATATTGGTTATATTGGTAATATATATATTATATAACCTCCTCCTTGAGTATTCCTCGTATTGTTTTTTTGCACTCACACACCACCCACTGTTTAGAGGTTCCACCATTGTGTCTGAAATCAGTAGGCAACGGAGCTTCTGCCTTGGCAGCCACATTTGCTACCTCATTTAACCAGGCTCATTTAATCTTGCCCCACTTTTAAAAAAAAAACAAAAACAAACCCTTAAAATTGTTTTTGCAGAGGTGTTTTGAAATCAGCGCTACTGTTGTTTTGTTCACCCCTCTGGTCTCTAATTTTGTTGAGGTCGAGGTGTTCTTTTATAAATGAAGGAGAAATTGTTTTTACTATTTTTGTTCAGTACCCCAAGAGTTTTTTCAGAGGGGAGTGTGCTTTATCAATAAAAGTATTAGTTTGATTGTTCAGCACTATTCACTGTTTGGCCCGGTTAGGCCCTAATTTTCAAAATCTTGTCCTTGTGCCTCATTGAGAATTACAAAGTGTTCGGCCCAGAAGAGGCCACAGGGGCGAGGGAAAATATTCTCCAGAGACTAGTAAAATCGATATTATCCTGAAGGAAATATTTTGGAATGCAAGCTCCCTGTGAATCCCTGAGCCAGGTCACCAAGTTTACTTCCAGAGTATAATGATGTTGAAAACTCATTATCGGTATTGATTTTACAGCAGAAACATTGATCTGGAGTCACATAACCTAGTCTTTTCTTGGTCTCAATAACTACTGAATCAGCAAGTGTCTCAGAGGCAGAATGGTGATTCTCTTTTGTGAGGGTTTTCTCATTTTGCAAACAGGACTACCATCAAATGCTTTTCTGAACATGTTCTGTAAATGGCAGGTTGCCAAGGACAGTGTTGACCTAGTGCTCCAGAACAATGCTATTAACATAATGAAAGTTTTCAGTGACTAGTGTGTCAGTTCGGGGTGTCCTGATCATGCTCTGCACTAACACCACTTTGTTAAAACAACATCTGTGGCCCTCTTGATTGCCATCATCCAGAAAGTGGTCAGCCATTTTCAACATTCCTTTTGCACTATTGTCAAACTCTACAGCTCACAAGTGGAATTAGGCCTCACTGGAAGATCATGAGCAGGTGGAATTGGGTTTTCCAGTTGCTACATTTATGTGATGAAAAAAATATATGGGTTCTTAGAGTATTCTTCTCTGCTTGCAGTGTTGTTGTAGCCATGTTGATCCCAGGATAAGAGAGACAAGATGGGTAAGGTAATTGGACCAAACTTCTGTTGGTGAAAGAGACAAGCTTTGGAGCTACACAGAGCTCTTCTTCACATCTGGGAAAGATCCTACGAGTGTCAGAGTTAAGTACAAGGTGGAACAGATTATTCAGCAAAAGTAGTTAATACAACTACAGCCCATACTTTATGGGGACCACATCCTGAAAAGAAAAAAGAATCTTTCCTGAACCCTCCCAAACTTGCCACACTCATCCGCAGAAGAAAGCTCCCCACAGAGCAGGACACATCCAATTTTAAGCAGCACCAGATGCAAAACCTGTAAACATATCTCCACTGCTACAATGATCAACATGCCCCACAACATACCTTTCAAGATCCATAGGTCCTATTCATGCCTATCACAACATGTGGTGTACCTCATCTAGTGCACTAAATGCCCCAACAACAATTATGTAGGTGAGACCAGATAGACAATTACTATGATCTCAAACGAGCTCACACAGAAAAATAAGACAAAAAACACCGTATCACACCATATTACTTCTCACAAACGGATCACTCCATATCTGACCTCTCAATTCTCAGTTTCAAAGGAAATCTGAACAATACCTTCAAAAGATAAGCTTGGGAGCTTAAATTCATAACTTTGCTAGATACTAAAAATCATGGACTTAATCAAGACACTGGTTTTATGGCTTATTACAACAATATGTAACCCACACACCATCCCCTTTTTTTGTCTTACAACTGAAAGACTGTTAACAGGACACTTCCCCTAGAATGGTCCCTTAGCATATGTGTTAGCTACCTATGCTTAACAATTTGTTTCAGCTGACACACTCTGAGTACTTTTCCCAGAGCTGACAGAGCTCTGTGTAGCTCAAAAGCTTCTCTCTCTCTCACCAACAGAAATTGGTCCAATAAAAGGTTTTACCTCACCCAGCTTGTCTCTCCAGTATTCTTCTCTCTGGATTTGAATACCAATCTGCTAACACACTGCATGTGGCAAAGTCTGGCATTCAGATGCTCAGATATTACAGTGATGAGTAGTGTAGAAATGCCTACACATGACAGAAATTCTTGAGGCCTTTGAAGAGCTATCTTGTAAGGTAAGTTGTATAGATTTCAGCATCACTGTCATGTCTCCAACAATTCATCTATGCTCAGGAAATCCCACACCAAGACACTGGAACCAAAAAAACCCCCAAAAACCTGAACTGTTCAGCTACACTGAGTATGAACAAGTTATATTGTGACTTGTGTCCTCTATTACAAGTACAACACCGCTCTCAGCTCAGAGTCAAATAGCACTAATGCTACCCTCACTGACTGCTCAGAGCAGCCCCACAAGAGATTGGCCCTACATGAGTCACAATCTCTCCCCCATATTCTCCTGGGACAATGCAGCTCTAGAGCACCCCTGAGGCGAGGCTGTGGCACAATCTAGCCTTTAACGTGCTATAGCTCTCTTGAATGCTTTATAGCAAAAACATTTAACAGCTGCAATTTTTTTTTTAGACGCTCTAATACCTCCATTGTTTGCAGCAGGGTTTTAAAATTTGCTGTGGAGAATACCCTCAGACTGGCATAGCGCCTTTGCTTTGTCCCCTGAAATTTGGTTCAGGTTTAGCTGAGTTATGAACTGTTAAATATTGCCATATATCCCTTCTCTTGCTTGAGTTCCTCAAGAAATAACTGAAGACAAATATTCTAAAGAGCTGGGCTCATGCCATCACCACAGCAGCAGCAAATACTGCACTGGGAATGCCTGGGAGCAACTGTGGTGAAGGGAACAACAGGGCCCGATTCCTACCTATGCATACCTCCTAGTCCCAGCAGACAGCCCCAGCTTCCCATTCCGTCCTGGAAGGTCACAAACATGGGGCAGAAGCCCACCACTTCCTGAGGGTGGGGAAAGGGAAATATGGGTCCGGCTGTGTTCCCCCTTTTCACCACATGGACGTGACACCTGAGGCCTGTTTTCCCCCCTCTGGATTAACAGTCTTCTTTTGTTGCTACCTAATATAGTTGGTTCCATAGCTCAAGTGGTAAGCTGCAGTGCTAAAGTTTAGAGTTCAAACCCAGCCCATGATTCAGGATGTGGGTAGAATTAGAGCTGAATACAGGTTCATAGATTCTAAGGCCAGAAGGCACCATTATAATCATCTAGTCTGACCTAGAACTTCCCCAAAAATAATTCCAAGAGCACATCTTTTAGAAAAGCATTGAATCGTCATGATTTAAAAGTTGTCAGTGATGGAGAATCCACCATGACTCTTGGTAAATTGTTCCAGTGGTTAATTACTCTCTCCGTTAAACATTTATGCCTTATTTCCAGTCTGAATCTACCAGAATTTGCTTTTGTTCACACATGATATAGTCTTTAATGACATGATCACATACTATTCCCCCCCCCCCCCCCCGCCCAGGGACGCATATCTCGGTCAACACACAGGAAAGATGCGTATGGATGGGCAACTGTAAATCTGACATTCCCCAACTTTCAAGTGCGTGACTGTACAACCTAAATAATGCAGAGGGTTATTTTGTACATGGAGGCAAGTGAGGCATTTTGTAAGGAATCAGTCAAGATTATACAACTTTCAGTGACTCCATACAAAATGCCTCAATTGTGTCTTTATTCCGTTATTGTCGTAGCTGGTGTCTGATATATGTAATAGACAATACATGTTATCCAAGCCCACAGAAAAATGGATTCATAACATTCTGTAGCTGCAAACCTATGTAGCTGCAAACCTATGTAGCTATTCGGAGTTTAACAGACTTTGGGCCTGATCCTCCAGCCACGGAAGCCAATGGCAAAATTCCAATAGAATTCAGTGGGCGCTAGACCAGGCACTATATAAGCATGGACCAAATAGGGTTGCCAACTTTCTAATCGCACAAAACTGAACACCCTTGCTCCGCCCCCTCCCCAAGGCACTGCCCCGTCCCACCCCTTCTCCGAGGCCCTGTCCCCACTCGCTCCATACCCTCTCCGTCTGTTGCTCGCTCTCTCCCATCCTTACTCACTTTCACTGGGCTGGGGCAGGGAGTTGGGGTGTGGGAGGGGGTCAGGGTTCTGGCTGGGGGTGCAGGCTCTGGTGTGGGGCTGGGGATGAAGAGTTTGGGGTGCAAGAGGGAGCTCAGGGCTGTGGCAGGAGGTTGGGATGCGGGGGGTGAGGGGTCCGGCTGGGGGTGCAGGAGGGGGCAGGGGATTGGGGTGTGGGGGAGTGCAAGCTCCGGGAGGGAGTTTGGGTGCAGGAGGGGACTCCGGGATGGGGCAGGAGGTTAGGGTGCGGGGTCCTGGTGGCACTTACCATGGCTCCCAGGAAGCGGCCGCCAGGTCCCTGAGGCCCCTAGATACATGGGTCGCCAGGGAGGCTCGGCACGCTGCCCTCGTACCTGCAGGCACCACACCCGCAGCTCCCATTGGTCGCAGTTCCTGGCCAATGGGAGCTGCAGAGCCGGCACTCACGGAGGGGGCAGCACACGAAGCCTCCCTGGCCGCCCGTGTGCCATGGGGCTGCAGGGACCTGAGAGCCACTTCTGGGAGCTGCGGGGAGTCAGGGCAAGCAGGAAGCCTGCCTTAGCCCGGGCCCCCACTGCGCTGCTGACCGGAGCTGCCAGGGTCCCTTTTCAACCAGGTGTTCCAGTCGAAAACCGGATGCCTGTCAACCCTAGCACTAAGCTTCAGTGTGACTCAAAACTGATTGTCTGCTCCTGAAAGAAAATGCATGTTCATAGAGTCCTAGAAATGTGGGGCTGGAAGTGACCTTGAGAGGTAATCTAGTCCAGTGCTTCTCAAGCTATCTGATGTGGGGGACCAGTAATTTTTTTTCCAATGTGCGCACAGACTGGCAGCCGATGGCTCGTGGACTGGCACCGGTTCACAGACCACCACTTTGAGTAGCACTGATCTAGTCCATCCCCACATGCTGAGGCAGGATTAAGTATATACCAACAGCAGCAACTGCCATGTTATCCAGCAACTCACATTTTTTTTAATATTAAGTCTTTGTTACAATTTTTAACAACAAATAGCTTATAAACCAAAACTTAGCTATATATAATCACTATGGTCACAAATGCACCCACAACTCAAATACCATAATGGTGAGTGCTACATAAATACCTAGAAAGACCAACAGATAAACACATAATTAATTTACACCATAAGAGTCAAAAACCTACTGTACCAAACAGGAAGGAAAACAGCCCTATTAATTTTAAATTATATAAAGTCCAATTTTATTATACAAACTCATTAGCTTTAGTGATGTATAATCTTGTACAAGCCCTGTAAAAAAATGATTTAGGGGAATTTGAATGGCCTTAAACAAAACATTGGATGGAGTTTCTATTGAAACTGGCCCTAAATCAGTTGCTATCACATTCTTGTGTATGATTTGTCATATACAATAATTACAGTGTTTCCTTTCTTTAAATTTACAGAGACCACAATACACTAAAGCAGAGGCTAATCCCTTTGACTCTATAGAAGGGGTTTTTCTTAATCTTCTGAACATGTGATCTAGATTGCCTGCATAGTTTCAAAATAATGAAAGTACAAGCTGTCAGGCAAAGAACAAAAGAAAGTTTTCATTCCAGATTGTTACTTTAAATGAGTTTCATTTAGCCCATAAATTAATACAGATGTTTTAAGAAAAATAATGAAAACAGTAAGTGAGATTTTGATTTTAGATATAAGTTTTGATATGAAGCTCTGTGAAAATTGTATGGGTTTACTCTGTAAGATGTTTGCATTGAAAATGAAATTTGTGGAATTACAGTAGTTTCATTAAAAGCTGATTTCTGTACAGAATTTTGACGGAGTGACTTACTTTCTGGAATTTATTCCAAGAATACTATAGTCATTGTAGGGAAATTTATCATGAAATTAGCTATAAGAGGTCTGACCAAAAAAACCGAAAAACAAAAATCTTCTTTTACATTCTGCTGGTTCAACATGGTAGATGGGCAATTTCTCCCCTCTGGGATAAGGAGGAGTAAAGAAGCATCAGAGACCCCCCCAGCTCCAAAGCAAAAACAACTCCAGGCACTTATATATGCTAACTGGCGTTTAAAAATAGGGTCAAGTATGTTATCACACACTATTTCTATATACACAAACAAAAAAGAAGCCAGTACTCTAGACAAGCTGTGATGAACACGGACTATTCGGAGGAGCAGGAAATTACGGGACTGATTTTCCAGTGTCACTCCCTGAACCCCCTCCTTTATGCCAACAGTTTTGAAACAACCAAAAAAATCGTTGACTTTAAAAGAAACAAACCTTCTAATTTTACCCAGTGCCATTTTAAACCAAAAAAAACCAAACGAACAAAAAACACAACTTAAACGGGTAACTTGCAGTTTAAACTGAGGAGAAGAAGGGAGAAATGGACAATATGACCTATACCTCTTTTCTAAGGATGCGCAAATCCTGAATCTTTGACTGCCTGTTAGCACAAAAGATGCTGCTATTCGGGCACTGAATCTTCTACATCCCTTGCCTAGTCTTTGGGGTGGGTGGTCAGAGGGAGTTAGAGTGAAGATCCCCTTCCAGAGAAAGATTCCAGGATCACATACCAATTCCTCAGGCTTCTTGCCACAGCTAAGTCAGAACAAAAAGGCTTGCAAGGGCTTCCCTCAGGGCAGTGGTTCCCAAACTGGGGTTTGTGAACCCCTGAGGGTTCGCAAAATGTTACAGGGGTTTCTTGGGAAAAAATTCCCTAATGGCGGACAGAGCCGTCCCAAGGGACCCCAGGCAGCATGGGGCCGGCAGCATGGGGCCAGCAGCCTGGAGCCCCTGGACTTCCAAGAGCTAAGCTGATCAAAGCAAGCATACCTATCACACTGAGGAGATTTAAACTTCAGGACTCCTTATAAGAAATGGAAATGGAGGTGGATATTTTTTGCTGTTTTTAAAATTAAATAGGCTGCTAGTGTTGTTTTTAAATTATTATGAAGAACAAGTTTAAGCTTTGTTAGTTTGCCTGGACTGCTCAAGACTTGAATGCTTGTGTACAAGTTTAAGAAGCTTTGAGTTGGCTTCTTAAATACCTTCATGCTGTTTTACATCTGATATGCCTTGATGAAACATAGGAGCCTTGTCTTATAACTGGCTTATTCAAAGTGATACAAGCTACAAAAGTGAGATCTTGGAAGAGTGTTGCCGTTTTCATAATGTAATAAAAATACTGTAATGATAAATAATAATAATAAATAGTGTGTAATAAGCATGTCATAAAAACAAATTTTATATTTCCAAGATCACCGCTTTTATAATTTATACTCAGAAAAAGGAGACAATCCCTGGAAATATTCATTTTTAGGACGAGGTTCACAAGACTTGACATTTTAGTGAAAGGGGTTCACAGGTTGTTAAAGTTTGGGAACCACTGCTTCAGGGTATGACCATGCTGCAATCTGAGGTATGATTGCACCTCAGGTTGGCATACCCATGCTAGCTTTAATCTAGCTAGTGCAGCTAAAAACAGCGTGAAGGGCCAGCCAACAGGCTAGCAACACATGAGAATAGGATGCCAGTGCTAACCCCCAGAACCTATACATGGTAGGGGTAGAGGATTATGGCGTGCTGGCCTTCTCTGTCAAGACTGGAGAGAAGAGGGGCGATGCCCCTCACACTGGGGAGGGGATAAAGAAGAGAAAATGTAGGTTTGGGGTGCTGGAGAGCAGCTCTATCCAAATAATATTTGGGGCCCAATGTTGGTTCTGGTATGCATCCCTAATTTTTCCTTTTTCTATGTTGTTCAGCTGTCTGGCAGGAGATTACATTTTTAAGGGGAAAAAAAAGTACTGAAAATTAGCCAAACCAAATAAAAAAATAATAATAGCAGGGCTCATTGTACTTCACTTCTATGGCCTGGAAAACAGAGCTGAAGTCTGAGGATACGTGACAGTGGAGGAACTATTCTTTAACCTAGACTCCTAGGGTGAAATCCTGGCCCCAGTGACGCCAATGGGAGTTCTGCCATTGACTTCAGTGGAGCCAGGATTTCACCCATATATAGTCAGCTGTAAATTAACCTTTTTGCATGTCAGGCTGTTAATCCCACAGTTGCAGAACCGAAACTAACGCTGCTTAAATTTACCTCTAATACTTAGTACCTGGGATAGAGGAGATAATACAAGACAAAGTGGTCCAACTCCATTCCAATTAGGTACCCAAACATTTAAGGTTCAGTGATTCTCATGTTCACACCTTCCTCCAACCTGATTCAATGGGCCAGATTCAAAGGGGAGTTTAAAATCATAAAATGTACCTGCTTATCCTCAGCATGTAAATTCCACCAGTTTAGACTCAGATTTAGACCCAGATTCTCTTTAGACTCACATCCTTTTGCAGATGTCTGACTTGCACCCTTTACAACAGCACTGCTGAATTTGACCTTCCGAGTCTAAAGAGTCTAAACATGTACAATACCTGTATTGAGCAACTGGACGAAAGGGATGTAGCAGAAAATGTAACTGGAAAGTACAAGATACTGTAAAGTAAAACAGACCACCTCCTCTGCCAGTGGGATTACTTGCATCAGGAGGAGAAGGAGAATTTGGCCAATGGATTCAAGACTGGTGGCCAAATTCTCCTTCTGACACACCTGTGTAACCCTCTTGATTTCAGAGGAGTGGTTCTGGTGTCAATTCTGAGAGGATAATTTGGCCTCAAGTCCCTGACTAATTATCTAACTGTATTCACGTATGTTGCTGATATTTCACAGAGATAGCTGCTATTATTTCCATTTCTACTAGTGGTAAATGGTGTATAAATTTTGACAATGCCTGCCGGCCCCATGCTCAGTGTGTTATATTCATGTCTGCACTGTGCTATTTGCGGTGATAGTTAGCTTAGACTCAGTCAGAGAAGTCCATTAAGCCCAGAATTCAAGGACACAGCACAAATAAATAAAAAGCAAAATAAGTCTATTTACTTTCTGTGCATGTTGGTTTCTAACGTCTCTGTTTTCACTTTCTTTCCTTTTGAAAGCCGCTCTCCAGTGTGTGTCTGTCTGATATTATATAACAGGATGAATATAACAATTAACTTAAGATCCCCAGGAGACAGTCCCAAATGTGCCTTATTAATTACCAGCATAAAATTTTAATTTGCAACAAAGGAATTTCACATTGCAATGCTGCTAATCCTTACATTTTCAAACTCGTCTATGGAGTTTTAGCTGCACTAGTCTCTATAAGGCGAAAACATGCCCCTTTATTGTTTTGCTCATATCTATATTTGTGTGATAGTCATACAACCTTGTACTGTATGGGAGAGTCATTAACAGATTTCTGATTTCTCCCTATTTTTGGTGGGAAATCATCAGGGAATTGGTGTCTTATCTATTCAAGAAAAAAACTAATACCTCAATTATGACAGCATTTTTTGGTCAGTGCTTCTGCCAGTTACTTGCTAAAGTCAAATACATTTAGACAGCATGAAGAGTTTTGATACTTTTACATGCAGAGTTGTAGGTGTACAGTCTAGTCCCAGCAGATACAGTCTTCTAACATTTTTCTTGCTGTTAAGTACCGACTACTTACAGTGAAAGTCAATATCATGAACTAAAATCTTGACTTTCATTTGCAGCAGTGTGACACTAAAGATAGATACTGCTTTGTTACTGCCAACATCCACTTCCAGCATGCACAAGGAAAGATACTACAATCACATGGCAATTATTTCCAACTGTCTCTGCGTGGTATCATTTCAATTTTAAGATGATTACAGAAGCCCCTGTGATATGCTCTGGCAGTTACTCTCTAAGGATATATAAACACACACTCATATTTTTCTGCCATATGAAGTGTTAAAAAACACAACACTGAAATTTGCTTTGTCGTAGTAGTTTATTATTTTATAGCTAGTATTACCTGTTTTCTTTTGTTTCCCCTGACTTATTTTCTTTCCTGTCTTTAACTCCAGTTCTGAGAGAGCTTTTTCCTTGGAAAAATTAGTTACTGCTTCTCCACCTGGCAAAGTAGATTCAGAAGAAACTCCAGTGGCACCTGAAGATACAGTAGAAGTGATGCTCCCTGCAGGAGCCCTTGTGCTAACTGTAGTCCGACTCCGTGAAACTCCATTTGTTACGTAGCCCTTAGGCACACTTACGTTTAAAGTGATAGTGTTGACAGTTGTGGCTACAGGAGAAGTAGTTGTTTGTGTGGTGCCCCACAGCCGTTGCCACCACCATTGCCCTTCTATAAACCCAGACTGCATTAGGAAAATAATCCAGGCTAGTTTGCTGAACATCTTTCAGTGCTGCAGACAACAAATCAAGCCTCAAACTTCCCTCTCCAATTGCTTGATTGCTGGCTCCAATTTTTACAGCTAGTAAAAGTGAAGAAGAAATGACGTCATCCTAAAAACTGTTGAAAGTTGTTTTACATTGCTGCCAGACTTCATAAGCCACCTTCAAACGTGTTTTGTGATCTTAGGTGTCTAACTTACAGCCTAAATATTTCTTACTAACCATTTGTGTCCTTATGTAATGTAGTTCTGAAGCCAGTTAGTTACCAGACTTCTTTTCTAATGGAAAAGAAGTGCATACGAGCAAGCTTTAGGAGAAGTTTCTCATCTACACCAATCAAAGTACTAGACACCCCCCTTCCCTAAAAAAAAAAAACAAAACCAAACACATACAACAAAAAACCTTGTCTCATAAGCAGCTACAACAAATGAAGAATCTTTTGTTACATAGATCTCCCTGGTGATAGGTTCAGTGCTGTGTTAAAAATTAATCCTTGTGCAATGACTAATACTGTGGTTCTAATTAAACAAACCCAGAGTGGCTTGTGATGTGAACAGAACACAAACTTGTGTATAGTTTTATTCCATTTTTCTGTACTGGGAGTCATATATTTTTAAAATATTGCAAGGAGTTTGCAGCGGCGGGGGGGGAGGGGGAACCACACCATGTTTTTTATGGAGCTCTCATACCAAAGGTCAACGTTTCTGCATATTCATCTTTCTTGTAACATTTTATAGATTAGAGAAAAGCAAGGGAAACCTATGCAGTAACTCCCCAGTTTGACTGCAGCCCTCAACCAGATCCTTGTTTTCCGAAACAATAAGCCTTTAATAAACTCCTGCAAGCCCCAGGATTATGAGCTCCTGAAGAGCGCAACACTTGGACTGAGCAGTGGCAGAAGAGCTGCTGCAATAGGATGAACAAATGTACAAAGGGTGTTCTGGGAAGATCAAAGGGAGGAAGGTCATGGGATGAAGCAGGGGCTTTCTAGATTGCCATGGATCTAAGCAAGCTGGGGTAGAGGGATGACTTCCCCACATGAGCTTCATTAGCATCTGCAGAATCTAAGCATAAAGAAGTAGAAACTCAATTTTCTAATTTGCATGAACATCTAAATAAGAAAGTGACCCAGCTGTAATCATCTCATGGGAGAGAGTTTACCTCTTCCCAGTGCTACTCGTATTTCCTTAGAGCATACATCAAATCCCACCAAGCTCCAAACAGATTTGTCTACAACCCTCAAGTCCTCCACAGTCCAGACCTTCTGTTTATGTCTCCATTGCTCCTGAACGGGTTCCCATTCTGAATTTGTCTACAAATATCCTGTTACGCTCCACAGAATATTTGAGCTAAAATTAATTCTGGAGCCAAAAGCCTGCTCCACTCTCTCTGCACCCCTTAAGCCCACATTAAAATCTGAAATGAGGCTAAAGACTGCAAAGATCCTTGTGCAGTAGAGATTAATTTCAACAATGGGAAAGAATCACAAAAAGCATCACTTCCACACTGAACAAGGAACTTTGTTAGTATAAGGAAAACAGTATTATCCCAAAAGCAACTCTGTTTCTTTTACTACTTCACTATGGTGGAGCTGCCACCTAGAACCTCCCCAGCACCAAGATACCTGGCTTCCTGCTACAGTTTGAAAGAAACAGTACAGACAACATTTCCTGTTGTAACTGACAGAAGCAGAGCTTTCTGGGACATCACGGCACTACTTCAGATGGGCAGTTACACATTAAAAGTATGTTTAGGTATGTGCTCTGGAGAAACAATGTGTGGAATTGCAGAACAGCCTAACTGAAGCACAGTTAATCAAGCTGCAGCATACTGAGACCAGAATTATTAGCTGTTTTCCACATATACATTTAAACGTATTCAACTATGTAGAAGTGGTGTTGGGAAAACACTGCAAGAAAGCATGTAATAACTGCCATGCTGGTAAAACAGAAATGTGAAAGCTGAGCAAATGTCAGAACTCTACTGATGCTAGGGCAGAATTCTGTCTTTGCTAGACATACACGTCTACTGCAGAAGAGCAATGCAAGAGACTTCAGGCCAAATTCTGTCCATAGATGCTCCCATCCAGCTCCCATCAGGCTCATTAGAATCTGCAGAATCTCATTAGAATCTTGGGTACGTATACCCAAGAACTGTACATGGAACTTAGGCATAGTGTATACACATTTTTTAAAAAAACACATCTCTAACCAAAACATTTTTTTTAAACTAAAATATTTATATCAGTATACCCCCTAATGTAGATGCAGTTATACCAGTATAAAGCTTCCCACTGGTCCAGTGTATTCTCCCAAATTTATGTGAATAAGCTACACCAGTGCTTAAACTGTATACCAGTATAATTGTGTCCACATTAGGGGGTTACTTCTCTTTAAGTATACTGGTTTCATATCCATATAGCTAAAGCAGTATAAACACAGTTTGTAAACAAGCCCTAAGCATTTGTTTCCTTCATTATGCCTCCTAATGCTATTCTTGCACTTCAGTTTGGAAAAAGAACATGAGTACTTGTGGCACCTTAGAGACTAACAAATTTATTAGAGCATAAGCTTTCGTGAGCTATAGCTCACTTCATCGGATGCATAGAATGGAACATATAGTAAGATATAGATATAGATATATATACACACACATACAGATAAGTTGGAAGTTACCATACAAACTGTGAGAGGCTAATTAGTTAAGATGAGCTATTATCAGCAGGAGAAAAAAAACTTTTGTAGTGATAATCAAGATGGTCCATTTAGACAGTTGACAAGAAGGTGTGAGGATACTTAGCTTAAGGAAATAGATTCAATATGTGTAATGACCCAGCCACTCCCAGTCTCTATTCAAACCCAAGTTAATGGTATCTAGTTTGCATATTAATTCAAGCTCAGCAGTTTCTCCTTGGAGTCTGTTTTTGAAGCTTTTCTGTTGCAAAATTGCCACCCTTAGATCTTTTACTGAGTGACCAGAGGTTGAAGTGTTCTCCTACCGGTTTTTGAATGTTATGATTCCTGATGTCTGATTTGTGTCCATTTATTCTTTTGCGTAGAGACTGTCCAGTTTGGCCAATGTACATGGCAGAGGAGCATAGCTGGCACATGATGGCATATATCACATCAGTAAATGTGCAGGTGAACGAGCCCCTGATGGCGTGGCTAATATGATTAAGTCCTATGATGGTGTCACTTGAATAAATATGTGGACAGAGTTGGCATCGGGCTTTGTTGCAAGGATAGGTTCCTGGGTTAGTGTTTTTGTTATGTGGTTGCTCGTGAGTATTTGCTTCAGGTTGGGGGGGCTGTCTGTAAGCGAAGACTGGTCTGTCTCCCAAGATCTGTGAGAGAGAGGGATCATTTTTCAGAATAGGTTGTAAATCTTTGATGATGCGCTGGAGAGGTTTTAGTTGGGGGCTGAAGGTGATGGCTAGTGGCGTTCTGTTATTTTCTTTGTTGGGCCTGTCCTGTAGTAGGTGACTTCTGGATAATCTTCTGGCTCTGTCAATCTGTTTTTTCACTTCAGCAGGTGGGTATTGTAGTTTTAAGAATGCTTGATAGAGATAATAGCTCATCTTAACTAATTAGCCTCTCACAGTTTGTATGGTAACTTCCAGCTTATCTGTATATATATATATATCTTACTATGTGTTCCATTCTATGCATCTGATGAAGTGAGCTGCAGCTCACGAAAGCTTATGCTCTAATAAATTTGTTTGTCTCTAAGGTGCCACAAGTACTCCTGTTCTTTTTGCAGATCCAGACTAACATGGCTGCTACTCTGAAACTTCAGTTTGGGGCTCTCTCTTCTAATTTCCTTTACTAGCTATATCCTACCTCAAAAGAAAATGGTTATGTACTTTAAAATAGAATTAAATTTTAAGTTTTGTATAGCAACTCCCCATTGCATACAATAAAATCTACAAAATAAAGTTTCTTCTTTTCCCCATTTTCTTCTTTTCCATCTGGTAAATAAACCTCCCTCCCCATCCCTGCTTCTAAATGGAACTCAGAGGATCAGGGCTCTCTTCCCCACCTTGCTTGAGCTTTATAATCACCTACCATGCCATAAGAGGCTTTGGAAGACAGTTACTACTTATTGTGCTGAAAAAACAGCAGGGAGAATCACATCACTGGTCACAGAAAAATTGTGGTTTATTGTTTTAAAGGTCAGGGTTTCACCCCTCCCCTTCGGTGACAGGAATGAGTTTATTACATGCATGCATAGGGCCAAATTCTGCCTTTAAATATTCAGATGCAACGCTCACTGATTTCTTGGGAGATGCATGTGTTTATCTAAAAGAACAGTTGTTGGCCAAAACAATCCCGAGATGATTTTCTACCAGATTGTAATAGTTTAAAGTAGAGATCTGTCCAAACTGCAAAGTACTGATCTGGAACTGAAATATAAGTGTGTTCCAGTTCTGGGTTCCACTTTGGGTCCATTTAGATTTTGGTCCTACACTACATAAGACTGTCTTTATAAACTGGAAACAACGTGACATCTAACATTTGAACCATACCACTGTTGAACAGATGGGCAAAATAAATACATAATGGGTACAAAAACGACAGTAAATATGTTGACAAACTTCCCTTCATGTGCTCTCTTCCTGTCTAATTCCAGTCTTTGGTTGCAATCTACCTTCTGAGACCCATCTGGAAACAACATGTTGTAAGGCATGTACCTACACATCAATTTACAACTTGTTTCTGGACTCAGACTACTTTGGGTTTGGGGTGGGTAGGCTTCACTTGTTTTCATATTTTTAGTTCCTAAAGTAGGTTCTCTCAGACCTGCTCTCCTCCAGACTAATGAATCCCTTCACTGTTTTATGGCTCTATAGCACATATCTAGAGTCATGGATAGCACCAATAAAACTCTTTGGATATGTGCACATATTCTCACTTGTAAATGTGCAACAGTGAATTTCATCACCTCTGAGAGGCGTTTGAAGTGTTCACTTGTGAGCCCTCACCTAAAAACTAGTACTTAGGGCTGTGAGTTGGTTAAATATCTGATTAAAACCACAGTGAACACCCGATTAAAAATAATATAACCACTGCGCGTGTAATGTCATTGCAGCTGCATGTGTTTTGACGGGAGTGCTCTTTCTTAAAAGACGTAACCTGAGTAAAAAGCATGGGACTTTCCGGATTGGGCGAATTGTTTCAATGGGAAATTTCCTCTAAAAATGTCACCGCTGGGATGCAGGAATGGGAGAGTGATTTCCAAAAAAAGCTGGAGTTTCATCCAAGATCTTTAGCAGATCTTGAGTGTACTGTACACAGGGGGTTTGAACTGCTTTGGAAGCGGCTGTGAATAGAAATTTAAGTTATTATTAAGATGTCTCTACTTATGTGAAGCAAATTAGTGATGCCTTAAACATCAAGCTTTTTTTAGACCACTGTTTATTGGGATTGCACCAGTAACCCAAGAGAAAGGTAGGTGGTCTGGGATGGAGTTGACTGTGTGGAAAAATACAGCCTGAGCCTAACTCTGCCTCAACAACTTCCAGTGACTTCAGTGGGCTTTGGATCAGGTGACCAGTACCTTAACCACACCAGTGTTAATCTTGCTAATACATCCATTCCTAATAATATTGGTGGGCCAAAGGTAGCCCTGGTGTAAGTGGATGCAACTCCATTACCAGGGCTGCATTTGTTTCCCTGTTTTTAACTGCATATAGCTCAATGGTGAATACACACAGCTTTTCTGGAAACTTTTGAGTGGACTCTGGATAGCAGTTTAAAATTAAACTAGGAACAGCAGAACCAATAATATTCAGACATCTGGATTAAAGCATTTGCACTTTCCCACTGTTTAGTATGTGCACAGAAAGAAAATCGGATAAAATCCTGAGTTCAAGCAACCATTTTCCAACTATTATAAAGCACTCCATTGGAGCTGCTTGTAGTGGGGCAGTTACACCATCCCCCCCCCCTCCCCCCGTGAAAGGCTAGGCTGATTAGAGAAGCAGCCACAGCTGGGGCCACACCCCAATCAGGCCACAGCTGGCCCTATAAAAGGGCTGTGAGCCAGGAGCTGAGTCAGTCTTTTGCTAGCTGTAGAGAGAGAGAAGGACTTAGCTGCCTGGGAGAAAATGGTACCTGGAGTGGAGCAGGGCTGGGGAGCTCCAGCCTGGCAGCTCCCCAGGCTGAGACCTAAGTAAAGGCCTGTGCAGGTACTGGGGCAGGGAGGTGCAGCTCAGAGATAGGCAGAGGCAGCTGGTCCAACCTCCTTGCCAATGATGAGTGGCCATGACAAACTGCAGTCTGCCCCAGTGAGTGGGGGCTAGATGATGACTAGCAGTAACCACTGAGGCAAGGTGGGGAGACCCAGAGCAAGGGGATACTGCTGGGGCAGAATCCTGAGGTAAAGGGCACTGGGGTCTGGGAGGGACACAGGTTCCAGTGGCAGGTGAGACAGTGGCCAGGAGGAGGCGCTCTGTATGCTGGAGAGCTAATTCCCAAGACTACCAGCAAGAGGTGCGCACTGGTGAGTCTTTGCCTCGCTACACTGCTCTTCTAAGGGGGGAAAAGATTGTATAAATCGATAGACTTCAGAAACCTGCCCCCCACAGGCAGAGACAGCTGGGCTACTGACAAGGAGACTGTGCAGCAGCTTCCTCCTGCCAATTGTTTCATCTCTTGAAAATGAGCAAAATATGCCTCCAGCATGCTGAGAGAATGACTTTAAAGACCAAATTCTTTTAGCCTGACTCCATGAAACACAATTGCAAAGGCCCAAATTTGGGACATGAGAGAAGAAATATTGCTGGAATTTCTTTCGGGTAAAGGGGAGTAAGATTTGCTCCATGTGATGTGAAGCTAATCACTGCCATGACAGCAGAACAAATGCACTGCTGTTCTCTGTTGGGCTACTACAAGAGGCTAGGTCTGGAGGATGATACATAATGCAACTTGAGCTTTGAAAGCTTTACAACTATTTAAGCACAAATGTTATATAGGGCTGACTGGTTTAGTCAACTCCCCACCTCCTTTTATTTTTTTAAACCAAATGGTTTTTGATGACATGATTATTTGTTTACTCATTTGCTCAATATGAAGATTCTGTTCCAATTTAACTCAATGAGAGGAGAGGGAGGTCCCTGCTGTACATTAAACTGTCCATATAGCATATATTAATAGTCCTGTAACCAAACAAACAGATAATTGTTAAACAGCAACACAGGAAACCAAACATTCTGCACCAAATCTGACAAGAGTATGTCTACACTGGAGCAGGAGACATACCCATGCCAGCTCTAATTGAGCTAGCACACTAAAAAATAGAAGGGCAGCCACGGTGGTGCAAGCAGCAGGAAGAGCTACCCGCCCCAAGTACAATCCCATCCGAGACCATAGGTCTGTACTCTGGCAACTAGCCCTTCTTGCTGCCCATGCTGCTGGGGCTACATTTCTATTTTTAATGTGTTAGTTTAAGCAGAGCTAGCACAAATGTCTGCTTGCGGTGGAAATTCCACCTGTCAGTGAGAGTAGAGACATACCCATCGTCACAGTTCTCAAGCTGAGGAAAGGGCCTGGAGTCCTTGCAGCAGAGAGAAAGGAAAGCTTGGATGAAGTTATGATGTATTAGATCTTCCTTGCATGAAATTATTTTCACACTGCTTTGTATTCATAACTCAGCTTTATTTATTTGTTTTCTCACTCTCTCTTCTCCCCCCGCACCATCTAATGTTCACAATGACAGCCCATGCTTGTATTTCCATTGCCAAATATGCTTCCGAGTAGCTCACTCTTTTGTCTGTCCATGAATGCCTTGCTAATATAGAACACGCCCATAGTTTTCAGCCTGTGCTCTAGTGGAAGGGCTGAAGAGCAGCCTTTCAATGGCTCTTTAGATGCCCACTGAGACAGGCCTAGTTAGATGACAGGAACCACATCCGACAAAGACATTAAAAATAACAAGCTAATGGCTTCAAAAACAGTTGACGTCAGGCTCTTCCTCGCCTTACATCATTACCAAGCAACATTCTTTCCTCCTTTGCCCATTCCCAGCTCACGTAACCAAGACAAATAAGACCCAGTGCTCCCTTTATAAGGGAGCAGGTAAACCATATACTACAATGCATGTGATGCAAATCTTACGCAATCTCCATTATTTCAAAACACAGTAATTCTGTATTCCATGGGATATCATAACTGCTGTACCCCATCACTTCACAAATAAAACTCAGCTGTTACCTTTGATGTGCAGTCAGAAATTTCTTCTTCTTCAACAAAGATGTTTACCTTAGCACAGTGCAAAGGTTTCCCACAGCTCTCTGTAGCTGCAGCCAAAGAGCACAGCCAGGGCCCTCCTTCACTCCCCAAAATGTAAGTAAATCATCTAAAGAGAATCACAAGGGAAATAGCCTGCTTTGAAGTCCACATAGTACTGAATTGGCTAGGTCAGTGGCTCTCAACCTTTCCAGACTACTGTGTCCCTTTCAGGAGTCTTACATATCCCAAGTTTCACCTCACTAAAAACTACTTGCTTACAAAAATACAAAGAAGTGTCACAGCACACTAGTACTGAAAAATCACTCACTTTCTCATTTTTACCATCTAATTATAAAATAAATCAATTGAAATATAAATATTGTTTTTGCATGTCAGTCTATAATATATAGATCAGTATATAAACAATGAAATTTTAGTTTGTACTGATTTCGCTAGTGCTTTTTATGTAGCCTGTTGTAAAACTCAGCAAAACTAGATGAGTTGCTGTACCCCCTGGAAGATCTCTATGTATCCCGGGGGGTACACATACCCCTGGTTGGGAACCACTGAGCTAGGTGAATAAAGTAGAAAGTGATTTCCCTGCTGCTGCAATTTCCAGCAAAAACAGCATCTGCTCCATGTACCCAGTTTGAAACTGCAACCAAGATATTGTTTGAAATAAGAGAAAGAAGCAAGAACCTGTAGTCTTTTCCCCAAAGCCAAAGGAAGATCTAATACACAAGGGACTTCATTTCAGAAGTGCTGCACACCCACAAAATGATACTGCAGGTGTTTGCCTCTTCTGAAAATCAGGTCTAACTTTTTTATAACTGTTTTCTAATTTTTCTTTTTTTTTTTTTTTTTTGCTAATGCCTTTTTCATCATTATTAGCCTACCCTCTGCTGGACA
Organism: Chelonia mydas; assembly: GCF_015237465.2. Classification (NCBI taxonomy): domain Eukaryota; kingdom Metazoa; phylum Chordata; order Testudines; family Cheloniidae; genus Chelonia; species Chelonia mydas. The sequence continues at coordinate 151,488,251 of NC_057850.1, forward strand.
GAAATATATTTCATTTACACAGCAGAATACAGTTACTACCTTCTATAACATATATGATGCACAAAACCATGTTCTCTTTCACTTAGTGTGTTTATGTGCATCATTGGAGGGCTCCATTATTTCCTTACATACATTCAGGCTAGAAAACAGAAAATAAAAATCATTTAACAGATATCTTCATGGAACAGCTTAATTTTCCAGTCCCCTGCCCCCCCCCCCCCCCCCCGCCCAGCCAGTGGAATCATGACTTGTCCTTTTATCAGGTTGATTCCTTTGCCAGCTGTTTACATAGAAGGGCTTCCATATATTTTGTGCACACTGTAGTTAGGATGCTCATTTCAATGTATTAAGCAAGTCGTCTTTTATGGGGCTTCCACTGTATCACTACTGAACTACAAAAATTTATACTTATATATAAAATGTATTACCCACAGAAATCAGGAAATTCAAATATAGCACAGATGCTGAACTAATTTCCTATTAATGTCCTTCCTCCTTTGGGTCTAGAAATAGTGCACTTTTGTAGGTGCTACAGTAGTACACATTTAGAAAGAGATGTGCCTAAGGCTTTACACAAAAAGCATCTTTGCATAAGGTGAAAGATCCAATGGAAAGCTTTGTAGTTCCAAAGACCTGCAAGAAGAGTGGGGTGCAGAGAGGAGAGGAAGGACAGACTCACAGGAATTCTTATCCCAAGTAAAAAACAAACAGCCATTAGAGCATAAGTTACTCTGGAATTAAACATTAAAAAAGTCTTCAAATATATCTGCAATGGTGCAATAGTTGCTGCTTGCACTCCCAAAATAAGTGACTTCGAAACAGTCCCTTACTACAGAAGTCATACCATTATTCTAGGCACCCAAAGCGTAATAGCATCTCAGTACCTTAATCATAGAAATTAAATACATCAACCATTTATAGTTCATTTTGTCAGCATATAGTATTAGCATCAAAGTCTTTTGCTTGCCAGATAGTCAGTTATCTCACTTCCTAGGATGTACTTAATAATTTGGAGAAGTATGCAGTCAGACCGTTTCATGCGGCATAGCATATACTATGTCATTTCATTATGCCAGCAGAACAGTTTGGTCACAGAAGAAAGGAAGAGGCAGTTTTTATTTCCTCTTCTTTGTGAAGAGGTTACAGACAACTGAACGCTTTGGACAATGGAGACCTCTCAGTGTGATGGCACTTTCCATATGCTCTTAAATGACGGTGACCATATTTTCAAAGTAAATCATTAGGACACTTTTGTGATGCATTTTTTAGGGTCACAGAACGATAAGACGAAGGCAGAAGTACCCTTTTTTCTTTTAATGTGTGATGGTGTCACTGTTGCCAGTTTCTTACTCAACAACAACATGTGCATATTCTCAAAATGGAGGATTTTTTCCAGTAATTTATGTTCTGAATGAGTTTATCATGAAACACTGAACAATCATAATTAAAATTCACGTTGAGCAGATGAACAGCTGTTTCTACATTCATTCAGCTTTTCTCTTCACTGTTCATCACACCAAACATTCATTCCACTGGACTTTTTGTTTCTGGTAAACACAGAACAAATTATCTTTAGTATAGCAAGTCATCTTGAACAGATATAAAATTACAAAATAACATTTTGATTAAATGTTTGGAAAACTGGGACATTTCAGGTGTCCTGAAAGAAGTTCCTCAGACACTGGGACATAGTATGGTATAACTGGGAGCTAAGGTCACTATCCTCCTACTGTTTGCATCTTAGCCACACAGCTGATTCCTTTGTTCATTACATTTTAAAAGATTAGGAACAGTAGAGATCTAAGAACTGACAGGGATTTCAATGACCCTCTCTAGGGTGGCCAGGTGCCTGGTTTTCAACCCAAAGGTCTGGTGGAAAGGGGCCCTGACAGTGTCTAGTCAGATCAAATGACTAGACACCCAAAGTCCAGTTACAGTGAGGTGGGGAGGGAAGGGCAAAGAAGCAGGGGAGGTGCCAGGTCATTGCCCACTCCCGCCCCTACTCAGCCGGGGCCACCTCTTACCTTCATCAGGCAGCTGCAGCTCCCAGCCCTGGCTCTGCAAGCAAGCCCCTCCTGATCCAGGCAGCAGGGGTTGCAGGGGGGAAGGGAGGGGGAAAGCAGAGGAGAGGGGAGAAGAGGAGTGGATGGGGCAGGGTCTCGGGGGAAGAGATGGGCGGGGCAGGACCTTGGGGGGGAGAGCAGGGCAGAGGAGGTTAACAACCCTACTTCTCTCCCAGGGGAGATTTTTGTATGCCTGAGCACTCTGTGTTTGGCCTATGTTTGCTATTGATTCTCTGCCCATTGGTACGACATACTCTGTGAACTGCTGCCAGTGCCCTAACAAGAGGCCTGCTCAAATATTTTCTGCCTGTCACATCATGAGTTTATCATTTTAATTACTTTGGCTCTGATTCTTGTCTTTCTAACTGACCTTAGCTTTCAAGCTGATGGTGTCTGCAACCCCTTGGCTTTATCAATTGGCCTTCTGTTTCCTACAAGGACTGGGGGGTTGGGGAAGATCCTTTATTTTTCTCAATTTGCCTGTACTTGGCCAGCCAGTGCAGCTGGACAGTCTGCAGCTGTGCATCCCATGCTGTGTCTGTCCACAGCATGAGCATTATCCAGCTGTGCACCCAGCACAGACAGCAGAAGAAAAGCAGGGTAATTAGGTTAGTAAATCCTCCAAGGACAAAAACTAAAACATACCATTGCAAGTTTAAAGAATGCTTGCTGTGCAAATATCTTGTATCAGAGGGACACATCACATATAAAGAGAAGTTAATTGTATTTAGGTCAATCCCACTTTGAATTAGCATGCAGTTTATACCACAATATATTTTCTATCAACCAGAATTTCTTTCTGAAACTATATAGAAGAATGGCTTTTACTTATGCTCTATGTCTATATAGTAACCAAACTCTGTGCAAATATTCACCCTATATTTTCTTAAGGTGCAATTCCACACACCCCTTCCTTCCCTCTATGTGGACAAAGCCTGAACCCCAGTGAGACCATTTTGGCACTGTTATACAGGCATTGCTAAGAATTCCATGTAAACAACTGCACACACAGTCATTTGCAGTGCATGACAAGTTCTCTTGATCCTACGAAAACTAGGAACGATGCTAGGTGTTCTTGAATACCAGCTACTAGGACTTCATCTGTTAGCAGACTATTTATATATAGCAATCTCTCTCATAACAGGCACCACAGAGAGTGAAGAGACCATAGGGAGTGCACCTCAACTCTCTCTGCCCCATGCACCAGTGTTTCACAGTTTGAGTTTTAAATATTGCGTATTAAATGTTTGCAGCAATTTGCAAACAACAAACTCACAGAATTAAAAAGCACTTTAAAAATGTATCTAATATGAGGAAATTTCAATCTGCACAGGGACATTCCATCAGCTTGAGTTATTAGTTGTTAATCATCTTTTCAGCTCTAACACTCAGAATAGTTTTCGGGGGATGGAAATTAGCACAGGTGAGTTAGTTTGTCCAGTGCTATTGCCCACTTTTTGGCTAGGATTTTTGTTTAAATGAGAAAACAGATTATTAGATGTTCCAGACCTGCCCTGCTGAGGTGCATTGTTTATCATTGGCAACTGAAAGATTGTGTGTAAGCTCCTTGTCAAAATATTGGCAGCACATCACTACTGCCAATTCCCTAGCCTAATGGCTTAAATGTGCTTAGGTCCATGCTGTTACTGCCATGCTATTTCAATACTGAAAAAACACACATTTCACTGATAAACCCATACAGATCTTTAAGGAACCAGCATTGATCCATTAGCTATGCTTGCCTGTAATAAACGTGTTGCTTTCACTGTTTAAATTTTCAATAGATACTGACTGGCAGGACAACAAATTTATGAAAAAAATCACTACAAATACTCTATTAAAATATGGGACTGTTAGATCTTCCACCAAGGCCTGATCCTGGATGCCTCTGAAGCCAATGAAGAGAGTGCAGAATCCAACCTCACATTAAAACCTTATTTCCATTTAACCTTGCTGCTAAAAATCCCTCAGAAATATGTCTCTGAGCAACTAAAGGAATACATACAAATAGACTCCATAGAATATGCAGCACCTGTCTCAGTTTTCTGCTACAGTTCCACACAGGTTTAAGACCCAATCACTACTGCTGTACTGTATAGCATCAGTATACACCAATATATACTGGGCCAAATCTCTCCTGGAATTCTCTCTCAATTTGTTTTGCTACTTTACCAGTGTCTGTAGTTTTTATATTGTGCCCGTTCACCACTGTGGTATCTAGCCATTCAAAGATTCTGGAAAAATCTTTGACATCTGAGGCCTGATTCTAAAAGGTGCTGAGCGCCATTAATGTTGGGGGTTGAGGATACCCAGCACCTCTTCGTAGGCACTCAGAGAGAGATCCATAAAGATGCATAGATGCCTAAATCCCAGACTTAAGTGCTAATTCTTGGCCTTATGCACCTAAATTCCAGATTTGGCTTCACTGTGATCCCACAAAACTCCCATGAACCCTGTAGCCCCCTAAACTGACTCGGTGCCTACATTTCAGCCTCTGAGCATGTGCACCCCTGGCTCCTTCTAGGCACCTGGACATCCTGCCAAAGCCCCACAGTAATTCACAAAGCTGGGGAAGATAGACATTCAACTGCCTAGGGGGACCAGACCTGACAGGTGTGCTCAGAGGTTGTCTATCAGATCGTACCCCATTCAAAATCCAGAAACAACCGCAGCCACCCTCATAACTTTGAGTCCTGTGCGTAGATGCTTGACTGGGATGTGGGAGACCCAGATTCAATTCCCAACTCTCTGCCAGAGGCAGGGAAAAGGGTTTGAACTGGGGTCTCCTACCTCTCAGGAGAGTGCTGTGACCACTGAGCTATGGAATATTCTGATGGGGGAGACGCTCCCTCAGTCTCCCCTGTTGGAGCTGCTTCCCTGTAGATAACTACTAAAATAGCCACTGGGCTGGAGAGAGAGAGTGAACGAGTGGGAATGATTCCATAGCCCAGTTATTAGGGAACCTACCTGGGAGGTGGGAGACCCTAGGTCCCATCCCCCTGCTCCAGTCCCTCTTTCATTGTTTAGCCACAGTGAAACTAGGCTTACCAACTCTGATGAAGCTATTCCAGGAGATATTTTTTTCCCCAACATGATGTAATATTTTCTTAAAATATCCTATTAAAATCTCCTGGATTGCTTTCAATAGTCACTGGGAGATTGATGCCAATTCTGGGAGACGCCAGGCCAATCCTGGAGGGTTGGCAACCCTGAGTGGAACAGCTTCCACCAGAGAGACTGGAGGAGCCTCCAGCCCCTATCGGGATATCCCATAGCTCAGTGGTTACAGCACGCTCCTGAGATGTCAGAGATGCCTATTCAAATCCCCTCTCCCCCACGGTGGAGAGGGAGGAATTGAACCTGGTCTCCCACTTAACTTGGTGGGTTGCAGTATTGTTCCTGTGATTTTCTAACCATCTAAAAGTTAGGCTATGCAACGCTGGGTATCACAGCCCCTATGTCCCTTTTGTAAGAACCCACACTTAGCATCTTGCATGATCATGACCACAGTCTTGGACATCTCCTCTTAGGTTTTTTTCCCCCATCCAAAAGAAAGCAATTTGTTCAGTAATTAGACAAACCTCTGACATTCTTGGCAACTGGCCTGAGAGGGATTGAATTGACTGTAATAGGTAGGATTAATTTTCATGGGCATCCTGCTTTTAAATAGTCTAATTTCCATTTTTACTCAAATATTGCTTACTAGAGTAGCAACAGTGCTTTGTGAGATTTACCTAACTTACATATATACAGTATTGTTTTACAGATAACAAATTACCTTTAAGAAGCATGAAGGAAAACAAGTGCAGTGCTTTTTGGCCCTAGACCAAGTCTGGCAAGCATAACATGATCTTCTAAAACATTTTTCCCTTTGATGATTCTTTGAGATGACTGATGAATTTAAGTACCTGGATTTATGGTTAAGTTCCCAAGTTACTTTTAGATTTTTGTTAATAGCTGAGAAATTTTCCTGACACTTGAGCTTTATGCCTTCTCCTTGTTACAGGACATTGAGAGTAAAGCTCCATCAACCATTCGTACATTTTTCTGAGTTACTGGTTATTCTCATTGCATCTTAACCTTACCTTTAAAAGCATGATATTGTTTATAATACTTTCTATGCAACAGGCTAGTTTTCTCCCACATGCAAAGAGAAATCCACGAAGCACAGTTTGTAGAGACCTGTAGAAAATCATTGCTGCATTTGTCACAATAGTTACAGCAATTGTAAAATAACTAGTTTCAATTATTTTAAGATCCCTTGGCCTGATTTTCTGAAGGTTTTGCTTTTCTCCCGAGTCTTGTAAAATTCAAGTTTGCCTGTACTGATCTTATATTTATATAGTTCCTTTCAGATATATGGATCCCAAAGTGCTTTAAAAAGTTTACCAACAGAACAAACTGTGGCTCAAGTGTGCATTCTACCACAGCCAGGGGTAGGAGACAGCGTGAACCCTGCAAACTGGAACTCCTGGCAGCATATGCATAAGCCACACATACTCTCACCTCCAGGAGTGGAGGGGAAGTATGGCTCCAGTACTACATCTCCTGGATGCAGCTCAAGTTCCCTGACACATAGCCAGCTCCACTATCTAGCATGGAAGGGCTGGCACAGACTGGCCTAATGGTACTTGCCACCACTTCCCACTCCCTCTGGGGAAGTTAACTTTAGCACCAGCACTAAACAGGAACAGTCCTTATACTCCAAAGAACATGAAGATTGCTATTGTAGCCAGCCGCTGTTCAGATTCACAAAGACGGGAGGCAGGCTTCTGGAATCTTCTTCCTCACCTACCCTCCCAGAAAGGGCTGGGCAAAACTGAGCCGTTTATATATTATTGTATTGGAAGGTGTGAATGGCTTCCACCAAGAGGATCTCTAATGTATCAACAGTTGCAGATCTGGTTAAAGCTGCTGGGTGCACTAAGACCCTTCTTTTGGGCTCAGTGGAACAAGCAATTAAGCTTCTTATGCCATGAGATAGATGGAAACAATAGAAGCTGCTGCCCAAGGCAATGAGCTGGATGGCAAGGCCTGATCCAAAGTTATACCATGTGAACCAAGGGGTTGCCTGATTGCAAATGTAGGGGGAAAGGAATTGTTTGGCAAACTGTGTGTGAGAGAGCCAAAAAACAAAAACAAAACACACAGCAAAAAGCCAGCATGCAGCAAGAGAAGCAACCATGAGCATGACTGACAGGAAGCAAAGGAACAGAGCTTACTGAGGTACTGAACGTTCTGGAAAGACAAGCTTGGGGAGATTTCAGAGCAAAGAAACGGCCTGCTACTGTTTGTTTCTACTGTGCTCAGGAAACCAGGACTCTGTGTGTACATAGTTTCTAAATAAAATAGGACTGCATCAAAGAACACACCTGACTCGCATAATCAATTTCTCTTCCCAACAGAAACAAACCTGCAAAGCCCAGAATTGTAGCCAACCCAAAGGGGCGATAATATATAAGAATTGCTGTGCCGGCATTAAAGCAGAGCAGCTGTTTAATAGCATGCACCAGCACATTTTAACAACTTGGGAATGTAGGTCTGCGGAATGTAATTACACCAAGTGAAATATAGCAAGGATACACAGGGGTTAGCATCACCATTCTAGAAAAGAGTGCCATGGGATCTTTAATTAGCACAAGTGGTCAAGACCTTGGTTTCACATCTCAGCCAAAAGGCAGCATCACTCTTTTCCCAAGTCAGGCTGGAACATTGGTTCAGAGGAAAGAATGCCACTTATTGGATCACCAGCATCAGAGCTGCTGTGTGTGATTACTGTTTTTAATACAGCATATATTTGAATTTAGAGGACTTCTGTGATAAAAATGTGAATTATTACCTACTCTTTTCTGTTGCATGCCACCCTTGGAAATCAGATGCTACAGCTCAGTGGGATTTTCTTGGAAGAATACTTGAAAAACTAAATATATCTTCCATCTCCCCTAGAAATTGTATTTTTGTTACATTTCCCTTTTTTTTTTTTGTGGGTGTGAACTCTAAAAGTAATAAAGTCTCACAAGATGTTAGCAGGTTCATTATAAACTTCCTCATTGCTAGAATACGTATTCCTAAACTGCTGAAGCCAGTTTTATTTTAGAATGTTGGAGAAGAACTCAGACAGCCTCCCAGATTTAATGGTTGTATACGCAAGCAGAGAAACCCTGCCCAAATGTGGAAAAACTGAGGCCTACTTACAAACGTTGAAAACAACTTGGCACACTGACCTATATACACATTCTCATCCCATATAAAGGGACTGAGAGAAAGCCAGGATACAGAGCAGCCGCCCAGCTACTCTCAAATTACCACTGCTGCCTTCGATCTGTGCTAGCAGTTTATGTGCACCATGGGATTTTGTCCTGTAGAACTTTATAGTTCATGGACTCACTGCTCTTATGACCAGCCTCTGTATAATTGTGCCGAGGTAGACACCAGGCCCGCAAATCCAGTGCAAGGCAAGGAGGCAGCGTGGGTCTGCGTGGCTCCCTCATGGTCTGACACATTGTCCAGGCAATGGAAGCACAGCAGGTTTGTGTGCTCACACAAGGGGGTCAGATTTGCCCCTCAATCTCCACTAACTGGACACTATTTGTTCAGCAGTGTGTTTCTGATAACCTCAAAACTTTACGTAAATCTTATCTGAACTCATGAGCCTTTTTACTCTCGCAATCTGAATGGTAAATCCTGCTTAATTTCTGGGTGGGTCAGGTGAGCAGCATAAGAATAGTGTAGCAAAAGGTTTCCTTTTATTCGGTTTGACTTTGGGCAATGAGCCTGTTGGTGGATCCTTGACTATAACATGGCAATCTGAGACCTGCCTCATACAGAGAGAGTAATTTCATGATTCCAATTTCTAACAGGGATAACTTAACAAACAGTAAATGTTTGGAGCAATAGGCCGTAGCATGAGATTTGAGAATTCTTAACAGCTTCTTCATAAACTGAATACAAGGAAATTAACAGTATCTACCCCTCCTGTTACTAAATGACTCGTACCATTGTGACATTCTTGTAAAAATCGGTGTGGCCTCCTCCTATAGTGGAGAATCGACAGAGCAGGAATAGACTTATTTTCCATTGTCTCACATTCTTTTAGCTCAAGCGATAGCGGTCAGATGCTAAAGGTCCTGGGTTCAAATCCTGATGACCCACGAGGAGAGTCAGAGTTAAGGCCAGAAGGAACTGTCAGGAATCTGGCTCTGCTGCAGGCCCTATCTCCAGGCAGCCTAATGAGCACAGCTGGCCTATAGTAGGCTGCCTGATTGGCTACAGCCCCTGACTAGTATGAAGAGTCAGCAGACAGACCCTTAAACCCAGCAACAGTTCAGGGGCTGCTTGTAGCATTCAGCCAGGGCTGTGATAGCTCTTGTGCCTACCTGTTCCCAGCCTTGCTTTCCTCTGCCTAACCTGGTTTTAAACCTTGGCTCTGATTCCTGACTTCCGACTCTGGCCCTGGGCTCCTACTCTTGGCTACCAACTCCTGCTCCAACTACTAGGCATGACCACCCACATCCCAGACTCTGATGCCACCAGATCATCTAATCTGACCACCTCCATACCACAGACCACTGAACGCAACCCAGCCACCCCGACACCAAGCCAGAATAAGTCATTGTGCTGTCACTCCAAAGCACCATTGTCTTAGTTAATGCCTTCCAGTTTATGTAACACTTTGTATTGATTTTTATTGTGCTGTGGAGTCTTCCTTTTTTATTTCTCACCTATTTTATAGGTATCTTTAATATCTGGTAGGTTTCAGATTCCAAAAAGGCTGGAACAAAAAGTGAGGTAGAGGAAACAACAATAAAGACTATGGAATCCATTTCATATTGATTACTATTTCTTGTGCATTTGGTTGGCAATGTTTCTATTATCTAAATAAAAAGTTTTATGGCTTCAGAGCCCTGTTGAATTTTTGTAAATGGATTCTGTTCATTTTTCTCTTCCCTCTCACGATTTATATTCTTCATATTCTGGGTGCTGGTTGGTGCAAATCATACAAGCTTTCATTACATTCAAATTCTTTTATTCTCTGGGGACTAGATGGGGATATTAATGCACTAGCCTTTCACCTTTGGTTTAAAAAAATGGGTAAAAATCTTGGCTCAAGTCACAAGTGAAAGAACTTCTTGTTTTCAACCTACTCCTTCGTATAGATGGTTGTTCTCCACACCACACTGTTACACAGAGTTCCAAGACTGTACTGAGTGTTCAAGGACAGGCATGATGTGCATTAGTGGAGTTTGTAGAGAAGCTTGTATGTAGTTTTCCATCCACTCTCTGTTTCTGACCCTTGTCAATGCTATTCAGGAGGGGACTGACAGCACTATCACTAAAGTTCTCACACAGCTTTTTTAGACATGTTTTTCTCCTCACATGAAAGAGCAGAGTGGACCTTATTCATAAATATTCAGTTGTCTTTTCCTTTTCTAATTTCTGATTCTCTGAGCCCATGAATCAGCTCTGCTTATTATACCTCTGCATAAGATTCTTGCCAGATTGTATAACAATCATGAAATAAAAAGTTTCAGATACTGGGACTTAATCTGGAAAGCAAAGAGCAGTCTTAAACACTTTTGGCAAAAAAGATTGACGTGCTTCTGCTAGATTTTTCTATGAGTGCTTTCATACAATATGAAGCAGGCTTCTCATTATATAACATTTGCTTCTATTTATGGTATAGGACGTTTTTTCTAACTAGTGACTAGCATAACCTGCCCTGGAACAATCTTTCTGATCGTAACTTGAAACTCTATCCTTTAGGTTTCAGAGTAACAGCCGTGTTAGTCTGTATTCGCAAAAAGAAAAGGAGTACTTGTGGCACCTTAGAGACTAACCAATTTATTTGAGCATAAGCTTTCGTGAGCTACAGCTCACTTCATCGGATGCATACTGTGGAAAGTGTAGAAGATCTTATTATATACACACAAAGCATGAAAAAATACCTCCTCCCACCCCACTCTCCTGCTGGTAATAGCTTATCCAAAGTGACCACTCTCCTTACATTGTGTATGTTAATCAAGGTGGGCCATTTCCAGCACAAATCCAGGGTTTAACAAGAACGTCTGAGGGGGGGGGTAGGAAAAAACAAGGGGAAATAGGCTACTTTGCATAATGACTAAGCCACTCCCAGAGACTGGGAGTGGCTTAGTCATTATGCAAGGTAGCCTATTTCCCCTTGTTTTTTCCTACCCCCCCTCCCCCCTCAGACGTTCTTGTTAAACCCTGGATTTGTGCTGGAAATGGCCCACCTTGATTAACATACACAATGTAAGGAGAGTGGTCACTTTGGATAAGCTATTACCAGCAGGAGAGTGAGTTTGTGGGGGGGGGGGTGAGAAAACCTGGATTTGTGCTGGAAATGGCCCAACTTGATTATCATACACATTGTAAGGAGAGTGATCACTTTAGATAAGCTATTACCAGCAGGAGTGTGGGGTGGGAGGAGGTATTTTTTCATGCTTTGTGTGTATATAATAAGATCTTCTACACTTTCCACAGTATGCATCCGATGAAGTGAGCTGTAGCTCACGAAAGCTTATGCTCAAATAAATTGGTTAGTCTCTAAGGTGCCACAAGTACTCCTTTTCTATCCTTTAGGCTTCAAATAATGCTGCCCCTTATTAGAGAGGTAAGAAAATCACTATAAAACAAAAACTATACATCTTATTATGTAGGTACTTCAAAAATCACTCTACATTGGCTATTAAAACTGGTACCTAGGACAGAGGTAAGAAGTGCTGCTTATTGTGCATGTCACCTCAGGACTGATTCCTTTGTAACTGTTCTTTCACCTTAAGAGGAAATCCCTCCCAAACAAAGAAATATAAAAGGGACATTATTCAGATCACAATTGGTAAAGCTTCTGTTATGTTTTAACATCACTTCAAATACTGTTATTTTGAGTTTAGTTCAATTTAGTCCTAAATTAGGCTGGCAGTGAAAAGAGGGAAGTCCCCCTGAGTCTATTATTTCCAGAGGCAGGAACCATCCAGCATCCTCCCTCACCACCTTGCTCTGTTTGCGAGGGAGAGGCCCACCAGCCACTTTCTGCCATGATCTTACCTCCATGGGAGGGGAAGACCGCTGGTGGCCTCATTCCAAAAAACCTCTATGCATACCTAACGTGCTTCCAGCTGAGGCAGTCATAGCCCCTGAGGAGGATCTCTTTTGGTTTCCCAGGTGTAACTATAAGCCACCACAGATGAGGTTCAAACTGGCAGACATGTAGTATGGAACTAATTAAGATAAGTACATGAAGTAGGTTCTATATACTCTGTCAAACACATACACTTGTTAGCAGAACTCTTAGCAATTATCTTCATTAACTCAAACTTGATGAACTCTTCAAAAGAAATATTATATATATATATATATATATATATATATATATATATATATATAAACAATAGAAAGGGAATTTAAGTAACACCCACACTCTTTGTTTACCATAAAACTAAGGAGCAGTAACTGGATATCATGTATGAGATATCTGGCTTAGCTAATGCTTCCACAGCAGTGGCTCTTAGGCAGAGAGTCACTAGAGATTTGTAAAGTAGGGCCACACACTAATCTCCACCCACGTTTTTTCCCACCAGATGTCTGCCCATGCTAATGGCTGGAAAAGAAGAGTAGCAGCATGCATTAGCACTGAAGCATTTGATCCAGACTGACTCACAACACAAGCCAAGGATGCAGAGTGTCAGTGCTGGAGCATAGTGCTGCTCTTCTACTATGGGCAGTCTGATCCTAAAGAAGGAACAGAATCCAGCCCCAGATAAAAGAAATGGGAAAAGAAGAATCAAAACAAAGTAAAGAGCCAAAGCCAGAAAGAGAGGAACAAGGAAATAATGTCAAAGTATAAAGACAGAAGACTGATAGGTGGATCCACACATTAGAAGAGGAGGAAACTCAAATCTCTATCTTTCTTTGGTACCCCTTATACTTCCATAACAGATTATCTGAGCTACAAACCTTTAGAGGTGAAATACAAACTATTTCCTTATACAAAATTGCCACATCACTGTTCTTAATATGATAGGTCTTGTTAATTTGCTAGATGGAGATCCACTTGAATCAAGGTTGGTCAAGAAGCGTTTACTGACTAAAAACTATGTCACCAACACTGCCCTGCTTGTGGAGAAGTCAGAGAATTTTAGTCCCACCCTCCAAAGTACAAAATACCACCTGCACTATGGGGTTGAAAGTCTGCACTTTACTCCTCTTCACCCCCTTGGTGCAAAGATAGAACACACAGAGACTGCAGTTATCCTTGGTCCCTGTGCAAAAAACACAATGGGGGAAGGGAAGGCTGCAGCCAGTCATGCACTACATATCTTGTTTACAATGTTCTCCTGGATTTAGAAATTCTGGGCCAGACTCACCACTATGTTCTGACTGTTTTGTGCACTCCAGTGACAAAAGCACCCGTAAACACAATTTAAGCTCCATTGGGTAGCTCCACTGAAGCCAACTACGCTACAAGAAGTTATACCAGCTGAGGCTCTTCCCCTCATCCCCCAAATCCTTTTTAAAATGAAAGATTAGATTTTGGAGCACGTTTCCGGCACAAGGCAGTAAATGCGGAAAATTTCATGGCTGTGGAATTGGAGAATAGACATGACAGTTACTAGCAAGTTTTGTCATTTATTTTTTCCTCATCGAATCCCACGCATGCTTTTCCCTAGACACACTAATGAATTGTTGGTTGTCTTTGCTAAACTTTCTTGTATGTAGCTTAAACGTTGCATTGTAAAATAAGTTCTTGTTTATGCTGACTCATTTGAATTTCCAATATACAGTACTGAGGCTCACATGGCAGTTTATAAAATACTTGATTGCTGCTACCTTTTGGTTTCAATGAATTAGTTGTTTGACCTGCATAAAAGCTGATCTAACAACTACCTATTAGTAAGCTTATATTACTTTTTCTTTGTACTTGCACAGGAAAATGTAGGTTATCAAGTGTGCCCCTTCATGTATAAACATGCACACTGAAAAACATAGCTGCATTTATTTCAATGCTTCCATATTCAAATGTGTTTATTTGAACATCATCTTGCATACGCACATAAGAACATTACTGAAACAAACACTTATGGTCACATTCATCACTGAAATAAATCCAACCATTTCAAGACTGTCACACCATGAATGAATCCTACCTGTAGTGCACTGGCTCAAGTGTGCAATAAGTTTTTTTTATTATTATTATTTATTAAAAAGGCCACACATTACTGATGTGATTGCAGCTTGGGTAGGCGTGCGCGCGCACACACACACGCACGCACACACTCGCTAGTTGTAATCTACTAGCGCACTAAAATAGCAGAGAAGGCGCAGCAGCAGAGGCTTCAGTATAGCCTACTGACACACGTATGTACCCAGGGTCCTGAGTGGGTTTATACAGCCCACACTGAAGTCTGTGCCAGCTAGTTTAAAGCTAGCACAGGTATATCTACCCAACCTGCAATCACGCCTCAGACGGCCGTGTAGACACACCTAATGTACCTTTACACTGCCAGAGCTGTGTGAAGGAGGCTTAGTGCAGTCAGGCCTCCTATTGCAAAAATGTAAAACTAAAGGTGTGAGCAAGTTCAATTTTTTTCTCAGATAAGTTGAAAGCAAAGGAAACTCCATGTAAAAGAACCATGCTAATGCAACTTACAGTTCAACAATTAAATGCACAAAACTCATTAAATTTAAAACAGTTGAAGCAATCTGAACACCTTATTTTATACAGCGTCTATATTAAGGCCTCAGAGTTAATATTGTGAAAAGTCATCTGGGCACTATTGTAGGACTTCATGGTTTTCATTATGCTTCACACCAAGAGTAATCAACACCTTATGGCTTCAGTGTGGACAGAACTAATATCTTCCCATTCTGAAATCATCTCTCCCCCCTCCCCCCACACACACAGAGCACTTGAGCTCAGGTAGAATTGCAACTGGTTTTTAACAGAATAAGTGCTCTGACACACACATGAGAAATTCTAATTCCAGTCAACAGAAGAAGAAGAATACCACCACCTAAGCACTTATTGAAACTAGCTGAAGTGACTCACCCAATGTTATCCAGCTAACCAGTAGCAGAACTGGGAGTAAAACCCAGGTCACCACCATCCTAGTCCACTGCTCTAGCCACTAGAGCACACAAGCCACTTACTGTACTTGGGTATATATGGTAACACAGAATGTTACGGGTCTTCAGTGTGGGTGGGTTACTGTTACTATGGAACCTACAGTTTTGCATTTTTTAACTTTTGTAAATTTACACAGTGATTCTCAAACTAGCTTCAATAATGCAGCAGTTTTGTGTAGAAGTTAACACTATTGTAGAGTTCCATTCAGAAAGAGGAAATGACTTGCCTGCCTGAACTGTTTCATAATGCCTGTCTAGTTAGGCAGAGCTGAACTAATGTGGTGCTCGTAACCTCTAGATCTTCAGAGATTTTCTTCTTCTTCAATCCCCCGCCCTCTCATTTTTAATAGATTCACAGCTACAGCTTCTATTGCCACCTTTGGCAGTTTGTTCCAAAGAAACAAAAATAATGATCCTGGAGGTCCAGTGCAGATAAAATATTTAATCAGGATGTACATCATGTTGGATAGAATGCAAAGCAAATATTATATAATATATGCCAAGGCAACTGTTATAAATTAATCACCATGACTTTCGTCACTGACTCACCAGTTCCATAAAGAAAATAGTATACAACATATTTTCCAACATGCTAACAATCATTTTAACTAACACATTGCTGCATTTAATTATTAAGCTAATTAAGTGTTTCATCTAGTCATTGTATTGCCATTTCTGAGTACCCAGGAAAAGCTCTTCATTAGTTAGCTACAACATGGCCTAATGCTGCTCTTAATAATCCTAGATTATTAATATGGAATAATTTAATTGCCTACATTGGCATAAATCTGGAATAAATCCAATGTGATTATGAATAGAACATGACACTTTGTACAGGAAAAGAACAGGTTTTTTTCCCCGGAGTGCTTGGACGTTAAGTGCAGTATTTTATTTGGTGATGTGGCATTCTTTTATTTCAGTCAAATAGCACTTGATCACACTGTCGAAAGGCAGATTAAAAGTAAATACTACTATACTCAGTTTCTAATCAGAATGCTGGATTTATGGATTGAACGACTTTCTTCATTAAATTTTAAATACACTTTAGACCTTACTTGAAGTACATGGCAGCTTTACAGGGGTCTAGATGTTTCTAAATGTTTAAAGCAACATTGTATTCAGTTGCTCATCTTAAGAGGGTAGCTGACAAATCTTGCTTTGTTACTCAAGTGGTCTTTTGGCAGGAATTTCAAAGGCTATTTTCCTACTTTTATCATCTTCTTCATGACAAAAAACCATTCAAGTTATTGTGCCTTTAGCTAATATTCTTTGGACTTAACCATTTAACAATCAAACTAAAAAGCTATGCAATACAAACAGTAAATAATATGTTCATTCTGCTCTCATCGTACTGTTACACACAGCCTTACTCTCTTTCTGCTTCAACCCTCCCCCCCATATTCATGCTGTAAAAGAAGGATTGATGACATCTTATGTGAAACTCAGATCTGTATTATTAACCCCGCATAACAGGACATGAGTTAAAGTCCGAGCAGACATTTTGACGTGCTGTGGCTATGAAGCAGAAGTCTTTGGGTCATGGGAATTATGAGCACTGTGCAAGTTACACTGGCTAAGCCTCCCCATCTATGATTGCAGCTGTAGAACCCAACCTCCTCAAAATTCAGTTATCAGCCACTTGTTTTCCCCTCACCCTTTTGCGCTCTTTTCCTCTGCCGCATGATCTCTGAAGTCCCACAGCAGCTTCCTGTATGAGGCACACAAAAGTATGCTACCTGCAGTGCTTAATTTTGCCAGGGTTTGCCAGGGCTAAGCCCGGCACGTCTACGCTTGGCAGTTCATAGCCCCAGTACCTTGGGACTTGCTGCATCAGTTATGAAAGTAAGAAATATTGCTTGAGCTCCGGCACCTCCTTCATTCAAAACTAAGCACTGGCTATCTGCTGCACAATGTTGCAACTGCAGGAAGGACTCCTCAAAATCCTAGAGGCACTTTTGAAAATATCCTCTCTACTGTTGCAGTCCTTTTCTGTCAGGGCCAGGCAGGCAACGCCAGATCAACCCATCACTAGGCCCTAGGCAAACATACACTTCTGGGCCCCTCTACTGACCAGCTAAACTAGATGTTCCCACAGTGCCGTGGTATTTATATTAACTCTGTCCTGGACAACATAGCTATGCTACTGATCGATTCACTCCAGCACATCCACATGTTGCTTAGTTCCAGGCAGTGGAACCCAGACGTTGGCTGACCTGGATAGGAGAGGGTTAACTTAACCCTCTCCTATCCAGGTCAGTCTGACTGGCTCCTGCTTCACAGACACTGCCCTATTAACTCCCTCCTGCCTACCCCCATAGGTTCCCCAACACCTCTCTCTTGGCTGGCTTCCCCATGCAAGCATTCATCACAGCTCCCCATCTAGTAATAGGATGATGGCAGAAAAGCTCCAGCTGGTCTAGCTAAGGTATTAGTGCAGGAGCTAGCCCCATAGCAGTGGTGAGGGGAAGCAGCACTGGCCACCCCACTGCCCACTCAGGTTTGGCCCTGCTGCTACTCAGTCATGACAGTGGGGCGGCAGGGCCAAATTAGCATGAACAGCATTGTGACTTGATACACTCAGGTTGCTTTCCACCCCACCGCCAACAAATTAGGCCCTACGTTGCCTGTACCTTAATCCCACCTGGAGGGCAGGGCATTGTTTGGAGGCATATGTTGTGCATCAAACTGCTGCAAGACTTGAGACTAGAGATGGGGGATCAGGTTCTCCCTTTCTCCTCCTGACTCCATGTTGTCATTCTTCCTTGTTAGCCCCAATAAGAAAATGCTGCAGTAATCTCCCACGCCCTTGTCCTCTCCTGTCCTAGTTCTCTAACAGTACAGAACATCTGTGAGCAAGGAGAGATAAAGGGTTCAAGGCTCTAACAGTTCCCCCTCATCACTGATCATTCTTTCATTATCTTGTTGCTCACTTTAGCGGGGCTGGGGCAGGAGGGAGTAAGGGAGATACTGACCACTGTTTGTTGGTGAAGCTCATGGACCAGATTCTCAGCAGCTGTAAACAGGCATAGCTTCATTGAAATCAATGGAGCAAAACTGATTTACAAGTTTTTTCAGCACCTGAGAAGTACATTTCCATTTCATACCTGGAGTAGGTTCCCCTGCTTCATAATATGGGATTTGTATTGTTTAAAATAAAAACTTACTTTAGGGGCGGGGGGAAACAGTGTTATGCGATTTGAGGTAGATTGAATTAAGGTAATATTGAAAGCCTGACTTCTGCAGGAGGAGGATGGAAGAGGATTTGTCTTTTAAAAAAAAAAATACAAACAATGATAACTGGATCTGGTCAGATTAACTACTTTAATGTGAACTGCATGGTCAAATCACCAAATTGCTTGGAAAATGTACCTCTAATGAAAGGTTAGGAATAGGAAAAAGATTATGACCAGAGTCAGGCAAGTGGAAAACTCCAAGTTTGCCTGAATCCATCCTATTGGAATCTGCTGAACCAAAACTAAACAGGGCTAGTGCCCCAGATATTTGAGCCTCATTACTATTTCACATTGCGTTTATGCTAGGATAGTTTCATTACACCAGTGAGAGATAAGAGTCAGGCCCAGGTTACAAGGCCTTGTTGGAATGTGAAGCAGCTGGCCAGGGAGAGCCCAGCATTCAGGGGCTTCATCCCCCAGAAGGGCTAGTTTTAGGAAAGTTAGAGGTGCCCAACAAGCTTATTTATGGATAGGAAGGGCCATCGTGCCTTCAACCTTGCCTCCTAATTGGCTAAGGATATGGCTACACTGCAATCAGAGATGTGACTGCAGCACGTGTAGACTTAAGTCAAAGCTAGTCTGGGTATCTAGTTTGAACAGCAGCAGCACTGAAGACACGACAGCATACGTAGCAGCACAGGTTAGCTGTTCAAATACGTGCCCAGGGATAGAAGGGGCAGGGGGGCTGTATAGCCCGGACTGCCAGTTTCACAGCTATTGTTTTTTGAGCTACCTGAACTAGGTTTGATCTAGCTATGTCTACACATCCTTCAGTCACACCTCTGGATTGCAGTACAGACATACCCGGAGACTAGGCAGAGCTAACAGAGCATCGATCAATAACGCTCAAACAGCAATCGAGCCTTAAATTAAATCTGAGGCTGTTGTGCAATTTGGGGCTGAGGGAGGGGCACGCCTGTCATTCATTGGTTTCTCAGGTCTCAAAAGCCAGCCCTGACCCTCTAGAGTTGTCAGAAAAAGGAGCAAATCTTCCACTGGAATAAATGGTCATAGCCCCACAGACTTCAATAGAACCATGGCAATTTACACCAGCTAAGGTGCCCCACAGTCTGGACCTGGATCCTACAACTGTGGAAACTTGTGGTCAAGAGCAGAGTGCAAACTCCACTTCTTGGGATTCATCCATCCTACTCATGTTTACAGAACATATTTATCATTTAAATTATAACATTGTGTATTTATTGTAACTGAATATACAATTATAAAGCTGCTTCTCCCTTGAGTTTACCCAGTGATTTACGTTTTTAGTGCTTCACTCATCAGAAAAAAACTTGGCCTCTTTTCCAGAATGTCAGTTTTCTGTAAAGATTAGCCTCTTCCTGAGCGAGGTCAATTTCCAGTGATCCGTTCGGCAGTCTGCACATCTTGGTGTGGAATGATGGTGAACTGTAGCCTGAAACAGTTTGGGGGTCCTGTCTGGGTTTGTTATGTTATTTTAAAGTAAAGAAAATAATCATCAAGTGCTTTTTATTTACAAAATGCAACAGCAATTTGATTTTAGATTTTAATAGGCTAGTTGTTCAGCTCAGGCTTAACTGGACACCTCTTTCTGCAACTGAAATTTTGTGGTCCAATTATTATGTAGACACAAGTTAGGCCACTTAGCCATCTAAATATCTTACTGTGTGCTCAGATCAGGTGTTTGGACATCTAAGCGACCTTATACTGAGCCTGCAAATAAAGACAAGCACAAAAATTGAGGCAAGTGTCTGAAAATCTGCCCCTGTAGATTTAGTGCTCAATCCAGACGAAAGCATAGATGCTGAAACTACAGGTGCTGCTGCACCCCCCCTGGCTTGACGTGGTTTCCATCACATACAGGGTTTACAGTTTGGTTCAAAGGCTCTCAGGCCCTTCATTTTACAAATTGTTCCAGCACCATTGGACGAAAGTGTCCAGTCTAAAGGTGAACATTAGAAGCCTACACCTTTCCTCTAAGCCAAGATCTGAACTATTTAGCAGAAAAGTTAGTCTGTCACCGAATTCATGTCCCTGTCAAGAAACGTGCCTAACTAGGTTTTGTAATTTAGAATTATTCTTAGTGGTTATTAAATTGAATGTCTCAATAATAAATTAACAGCCCCAATAGTAGCTAATAAAGAACAAAAAGCCTGTTTAAGGTGTTGTAATATTTGAATGACAATGTATTACATTCTGACAGATAGGATGGCTGATTTCATACTTTACCTCCTCTTGCATTTCTGCCTTGCCCTGATGTGCCTGTACTGCCCTTTATAAACTTGAGCCCCCAAATCAGCTCCTTTAAGGCTACTTTGCACCATTCTGCCCTTAACTCAGTGGATCCAGTCTCCAGAGGATTCGTCCTGTGTAGGAGGATCCCTGGCTTCCAAACAGCAGCTGCATTAGGTCCTACTCCACCTCTCCCAATACCTGCAGGCACAGATGTCATCACTGGAGAAAAGAGAACATGGCTAGAGACTCCCTTATACCATTTGTGATCCCTGACTTCAGGAACAGCCTCTTGGGGCTATTGCATCTGATGCAGTTTAGAGCAGCCTGTAAAGGCTGTTAGATGTTGCTTGGACAACAAGATCTGTGAGGCCCCATGAGGAGAGGGGACCACAACAATGACAAAGCTACTTTTTTAACCCCTCTCCTGCACTCAAGACAGGTTTTAAGTAGGGCTGTCAATTAATCGCAGTTAACTCGTGCAATTAACTCAAAAAAATTAACTGCAATTAAAAAAATTAATTGTGATTAATCACACTGTTAAACAATAAAATACCAATTGAAATTTATTAAATATTTGTGGATGTTTTTCTACATTTTCAAATATATTGATTTCTATTACAACACAGAATAGAAAGTGTACTTTGTATTATTTGATTACAAATATTTGCACTGTAAAAATGATAAACAGAAGAAATAATATTTTTCAATTCACCTCATATAAGTACTGTAGTGCAATCTCTTTATTGTGAAAGTGTAACTTAGAAATGTAGATTTTTTTTTGTTATATAACTGCATTCAAAAACAAAACAATGTAAAATTTCAGAGCCTACAAGTCCACTCAGTCCTACTTCTTGTTCAGCCAATTGCTAAGACAAACAAGTTTGTTTACATTTACAAGAGATAATGCTGCCCTCCTCTTATTTACAATGTCACCTGAAAGTGAGAACAGGCATTCAACGTGGCACTTTTGTAGCCGGCGTTGCAAGGTATTTACATGCCAGATATGCTAAACATTCATATGCACCTTCATGCTTCGGCCACCATTCCAGAGGACATGCTTCCATGCTGATGGTGCTCATTAAAAAAATAATGCCTTAATTAAATTTTGACTGAACTCCTTGGGGGAGAATTGTATGTCTCCTGTTCTGTTTTACCTGCATTCTGCTATATATTTTGTGTTATAGCAGTCTCGGATGATGACCCAGCACATGTTCATTTTAAGAACAGGTTTAACAGCAGGTTTGACAAAACACAAAGAAGGTACCAAAATCTGAGAGGGACGAGGTGTGGAGAATGCTTTCAGATGTCTTAAAAGAGCAACACTCCGATGCAGAAACTACAGAACCTGAACCACCAAAAAAAAAGAAAATCAACCTTCTGCTGGTGGCATCTGACTCAGATGATGAAAATGAACATGCGTCGGTCCGCTCTGCTTTGGATTATTATCGAGCAGAACCCGTCATCAGCATGGACGCATGTCCTCTGGAATGGAGGTTGAAGCATGAAGGGATGTATGAATCTTTAGTACATCTGATACATAAATATCTTGCAATGCCGGCTACAACAGTGCCATGCGAATGCCTGTTCTCACTTTCAGGTGACATTGTAAATGAGACGTGGGCAGCATTAGCTCCTACAAATTGTAACCAAACTTATTTGTCTGAGCGATTGGCTGAAGTAGGACTGAGTGGACTTGTAAGTTCTAAAATTTTACATTATTTTATTTTTGAATGCAGTTATTTTTTGTACATAATTCTATATTTATAAGTTCAACTTTCATTATAAAGAGATTGAACTATAGTACTTGTATTAGGTGAATTGAAATATACTATTTCTTTTGTTTTTTACAGTGCAAATATGTAATAAAAAATATAAAAAGTGAGCACTGTACACATTGTATTCTGTGTTGTAACTGAAATCAATATATTTGAAAATGTAGAAAACATCCAAAACTATTTAAATAAATGGTATTCTATTATTGTTTAACAGTGCGATTAAACACAATTTTTTTTAATGGCTTGATAGGCCTAGTTTTAAGGGTATAATCTAGGCCTTAGTTTTTACAGAAGAAAATAAATTGAAAGTGTCTGAGTCAAAAGTTTATGCAGAAAGGACAGGTATATTTCCAGGAGCCAGTAAAGGGTAAAACTGGCTTAAGTATGCACAACACACTGTCAACCTGTGGAACTCATTGCCAAGGGATGTTGTGAAAGCCAAAACTATAACTGGGTTCAAAGAAAAAAAATTAGATAAGTTCATGGAGGATAGGTCCATCAATGGCTATTAGCCAAAATTGTCACCCCATGCCCTGGGCATCCCAGAACCTCTAACTGCGAGCAGTTGGGACTGGAAGACAGGGGGTGGATCACTCGATAATTGCCCTGTTCTGTTCATTCCCTCTGAAGCATCTGGCACTGGCCACTGTTGGAAGATACTGGGCTAAATGGAACATAAAAATGCTCATAGTCGGTCAGACCAAAGTTCTTATGAAGTCCCATGTGAGAGAGAGAGATGGTCAGAAAAAATGATCTGTGACTACATTCCCAATGGTAGAGAAAAGTGTTAATAGGGAAAATACATAATCTTTTCCTATCCTTTTACTAGAAAATACTTTTCAAAGTGGAAAGATACATTGGCTGTACCTCCACACAACTGTTTTATTTTTATGTGAAATATAAAATTAAAGGAGACAGAGCCTAAAACCAATAAGCAGTGTACGCATTAATTGGTTACTGGTAAATTCCTCAGGTTGTTAAACATTATCCTGAACAGATGCACCATTAATCTACAAATACATATTCTGTTGTCAGTTAGTGCTAAAAAGATATTTTATTTTCAAACTGAAATTTTTCAAAGTGTCTCTTTAGAATGGCAAAACTTTTCTTTCTGAGGCTACGTGAGCAGAGATGAAAAAGCATGCCAAATTAATTCCAAAATTATGCAACCATTGTATAATGTCCAGGGGGATTCTAACAGTATGTGGTAACTGGTTTTTCCTGGACAAATGCTGCTCAGTTTAGTTTTGACGCCGTTAAAGAACTGTTTGCAGAAAGCTAGACCTTTCACTGTTTGTTCCTACTTTGCTTATGATAGGAACCACAGCTGTTTCAGACAGTACCTTGGGTGCACCGATCACTCATCATCACATGGCTGAAACAAACAGTTGTATTTGTATTAAGGACGCTAATTGAGATAGAATAGTAGTAGTATAGGTCTAATTCTCCTCCTCCTCTAATTCTCCTCCTCCAAGCAAACAGAGTGTAAAGTGGATGTAAAACCCTACCAAATCAGAATGAAAGTGTCCTACATCCCCTTTGCATGGATATAAATGACTACACAAGGTTCAAAGCAGTAGCATTGGGCCCTCAGAAGAGGAAGCCCTGGCCTATGTCTGGGCAAAAGAAAAATAGTGCATTTCCCTTCGGGGATGTAAGTTTATTTTACTGACTGATCACGGATTAGACTCCATGATATTTGCTTACCACCTATAGCTGATCCCTAATGAAATAACACTGAGCCACGTTAGAACAGAAAGAACACTTTGTATGGACCAAGGACTAAGTTATGTCACAAGTGAGTCGAACTGCATGAGAACGTTCTAGTTCTTTTAGTGTATTCAAAATGTGTTTGCTCCATGATGATTCTTTAATATTAGAAACTTACATGCACTTAATTCTTATGAATAACCCTTGAAAACACTAACAGAATTATTAGGAAAAAGAAAAGGAGTACTTGTGGCACCTTAGAGACTAACCAATTTATTTGAGCATGAGCTTTCGTGAGCTGTAGCTCACGAAAGCTCATGCTCAAATAAATTGGTTAGTCTCTAAGGTGCCACAAATACTCCTTTTCTTTTTGCGAATACAGACTAACACGGCTGTTACTCTGAAACCAGAATTATTAGGGAGGTCAATTATTTCTGTTAACAGAAGTGCATACTTCATGACAGGTAAAATGTGTGCCAATATGCATTATCTTAGAGATTAGATAGCTGGTATGGCGCTTATTCATATGGTGTTATACAAATGTGCCTGTTTGGATAACTATCCTTGATGATGGTTAGAAGTTCCTGCAGTAACAATCCCCTGTGCTGCTCTATTCTAATTACATGGCAACATCCCTACTACACTATTAAGAGGCCAGAAATGCGCTGCCAGAATTTTAACAAAGGAACTCCCTCAAACATTTTTTCAGTCACACTCATTGATACATATGACCTTCCTGGGTCAAATACTCTTCCCACCCCAAAAAGATCTATCAATTTCATACTCAGTCTACTCCCCCATTTAAAAACAAAATAATTCGGCATTCTTCCTCTTCTCCCAGATGCATCAGTCCTTCCAATTTTGCTGCTATCTGGTGTAACCAAACCAGTCAAACTGAATCCTCACAAGCCAATCGGATTCCCCCTTTCATAATACACATTTAAATAATGCAACAATGTATAATGCCCTTGATTTCTCAATCCCATATTATAAACCATTTGAAACATACCAGGTTTAGTCCAAATACCAACCATGCAGCAATCCAAATACTTGTCCCCGACTGACCTTTACAAGTAAGCAGTCTAAGCTGATGGTTTAGTTATCATACCAGTGAAGGCATAGCTAGTTAAATCATCTTAGCAGCTGAAACATTTTAGCCTTCCAATTTGGACTGTAGCATTGCAAATGTAATCAACTATTCCTTTGTGACAAGAGAGAAGATGAAACATATTTGTGGGAGGGAGGGAAAGAGTGAAGATGGTATCTTTAATTATCATGCTTCTAAGGTTTATTTTTAAGATACTTTACAAGATTGCATAAGTTGTTCAATTCTGCCAGAAAAAGTGGGTGCTACATTTACTGAGTTTCTCTTTGCAGACCATTCATTCGATATCAGAAACGCCCGTATGACGTGCTTTAATTCATACAGAGGTGGAATTTATACATCTCCAAGATAAGACCACTATTGTTCTCAATTTGATGTTAGGGTTCTGTATAGTTTCAAGCATTTTGAGTAAACCATCTTTATTATATAGAATTTTTTCAGCTGTGCAAACATACTTTTGTTAGTCCTCATTTTCACAATCATATTTTATGTTACCCAAGAGTCAACTGGTACTAAAATCAATGGGAGTTTTGTCATTGACTTCAGTGGAGGTAGGATTGGATCCTACTTGCAGACGTTATTTAACCAGTTGATATTCTTTTAATCTTTCATTTCATCTTTATCATTATGATGTGGAAAACAGTAAAGCCTAAATCAGTCGAGAGAAACTACACACGACAGGTTTCAGAGTAGCAGCCGTGTTAGTCTGTATCCGCAAAAAGAAAAGGAGTACTTGTGGCACCTTAGAGACTAAATTTTATTTGAGCATACGCTTTCGTGCTCAAATAAATTTGTTAGTCTCTAAGGTGCCACAAGTACTCCTTTTCTTTTTACACATATATGGTACACACCCATCCATCATTTACCTGTTGATGCTGTTTAAATATAAGAGCCACTCTAAGAGAATTAAATTTCTTCCATTCTAAAGCAGAAGTAAAACTGTAACAACGTGTACTTTAATTTTTGGAACTTTGAGGGCAGGAAAATGGAAATGGAAATACGTTTAAGTGTTTGTCATGATTTTCTATCTAATTTCCATAAAAATCTCTAGTTGGAAAAGGGAGCAAATTCATTTCACTGAGTATGCCCAACATGACCCTTCTCCACTTTAGCTTTCATGCCTTTATACTTCTATCATACATATTTATAACAGTACAGCAGAAAAGTTTGCCCAGTAGTGTGAATATTTCCATTTTAGACTCTGTCTCAGAGCAGAAAATGAAAAAGTTACCACTTGGCCTTCTGTATCAAATTCATTTTTTGACAAGATATGTGCAGCAGCCTTCAAAATAGGAGTCTGGCAGAGACAACAAAAAATGGCAGGGTCTGGAGAAAGAGAGTTATTAAAGAATTCAAAGAGTTTCCAAGCACCCACTGCCTATTTTCTTCACATAGACAGCTCTAATTACTCCTGTTCACTTTGCAGGTTTTCCTATATTCCATAGGAATGTGTTTCACTCCATACATTGATCAATGGCGTCACTGTTTGAAATGAAGCCGTTTGGATTCTGAGCTTGTGAAAAGATGTTTGTCTAGGTGCAAGCCTAAGAATTTCAATAACTGCAGTGTTTCTACAATGTTTTGTCTGTGCCTCTTCATTTATCTCCAGCATGACAGGGGTAATAAGAGGGCATGTGCAAATAAGAGGGCAAAACAGCTTTTTAGATTTATTATCTAATAACTATGCTATATTTATGTGATGTGGATTTTATCAACTATGTTACAATATGTTCTATTCTAAATGCTATACTTCAGTATACCTTCAAGACATTCTATCACAGAAGAATAATTGTTTTAGGGTACCAATGACAATATCAGAGTGTGTTTTTATTCATACAGCAGTAACTTAAAACTAGATATTGCTCTCTCTCACCGAAAACACTAATAATTTTATTTTAAAAGCACCTTCCCCTCATTACTCCACCAAAAGCACTCAGGGCACTATACAGCAATAAATAGTGGTCCTGAATAGTGGTCATAGCACCTTCAACCCAAGCATCTCAGTATTAATGAAGTAGTGTGAAACAAAAACCTTCGTCAGTGAGCTAGTGTGATAAATATAATCAAAATAATATAGTTTGGATAGCCAAATCTTTCTCTGCCTGTAGGAAAATGAGAAAAGAAGCATCTCTATTAAATGGTACACTATACACCACTCATGGCAGCATGCTGTTTGCTTGAAGACCATGCTCAATTGACATCTCCCCACATCTTTTGATGGGCTTTGAAAATAGTCCTGCACAATAGTATCAGTGTAAAGTCAACAAAAGTTTTACTGAAAGGTAATGTCAGATGCCTGCAAAGTAAGCCTGCTGACTAAAAGGTTATTTGTGTGAACAGAAAGACAAAACATCTTTGTATGAAGAGTTACTAGGACAGATGTTACTTACACACAGCTAGTTTGTCTATTTCTGCAGAATAGAAATAATCAGAATACCCTGTAGTCTGCTTCCTACAGACTATTTATCCAGAGTCTTCATGCAGATGGAGACTTAACCAAAATCAACAGACAAGACAAGTTTTGCAAGTGTGCTATTATCAGTGATCATATAGTTTAGGAAGTGTAATTATAGTATGAACAATTAGTATCAGTGATTCCATTGCAATTCAATATTAGGGTATGAACAAGGATGTTCTTACCTTTTCAGTCATAAAATATACTAATTATAAGCAATGTTAATAACAGAATACAGAATGATGCAGAGGAATTAATGATGGATACTAAAAGCACTTTTGTTAACTTTTCTCTCTTGCAGATACAACTGTTCTGGAAGGACTAAAAGTAAAATTTAGTGTTATTCTATGTTATTGGTAACCTTTCAGAGTCAGTGACTCATTTGCTATGTATAGTACATTTTTTCCCTGGATCAGTATAAAAAAAAACATACCATAAATCACCATCTGAGCAATGATTTACAGAAACAGTCTCAAGCTGCAAAATTTAGAAAGTTCTACCACCTCTCAAAGGATAAGAGAGTTTTGTAACAAACTTAATATACAGTTAAAAATTCCTGAGACCTCTACAAGTTTAGTTATTGGAAACAGGGTTGAATGAGGTGGGGAAAGTGTAAGGGGAGGAGCTGAAGACAAGGATTCTAGAAAGGCAATGGCCTTACAAAATATGCTGTTAAATTTGCAATTTGCAATTCCCAAATTTAAAAGCCCAGTATAATGGTGCTGTGAACAATTACGTATACCAGATACTCAAGAATCAGAAGTACTTTCATAGTATATGAGTTAAGCGTACCAATCATTTTACAAAGTAAAGATTGGGCCTGGCAAACAGTCTGCAAGACCCATCACCAATGGCCTCAATCCCTGAGGGAAGCCATACAATATGTGAAACTTCTAAGAAAGTTTATCGGTAATTGTTATTGTTCTGAAATGAGACTGTACAAAATCCCTGCACTCTGGCTGAGACAATTACGAACCCACAACTGCACACATATGTCTTAATTATTCAATTCCCAGTACTCTGATGGCCAGAAGGCCATCATTAGACAGTTGGCACAGAGAATTGCAAGTCATTGTGTGGTTCACTTACTGTAAAGAGATTATGCAAATCCTTGTGCTTTGATTAACTGGTTCCCAGCTACATCAATTTCCAACTTCCTCCCCAATCCGTCACTCCACATAAGACCAGATATTAATACAATTTAATTGAAAAGAAGTTACCCTTAGTGGATCAGAGGCTAAACCTTCCCAAAAAGACAAGAGCGAGCAAGGGATCCAGAGATATTAAAGGTTTCAGAGTAGCAGCCGTGTTAGTCTGTAGTCGCAAAAAGAAAAGGAGTACTTGTGGCACCTTAGAGACTAACCAATTTATTTGAGCATAAGCTTTCTTGAGCTACAGCTCACTTCATCGGATGCATTACTTGTGGCACCTTAGAGACTAACCAATTTATTTGAGCATAAGCTTTCTTGAGCTACAGCTCACTTCATCGGATGCATTACTTGTGGCACCTTAGAGACTAACCAATTTATTTGAGCATAAGCTTTCTTGAGCTACAGCTCACTTCATCGGATGCATCCGATGAAGTGAGCTGTAGCTCAAGAAAGCTTATGCTCAAATAAATTGGTTAGTCTCTAAGGTGCCACAAGTACTCCTTTTCTTTTTAGAGATATTAAAGGAGACCGTAGATAGGGGTGGCAGTGGGAAGAGGGTCAGAAGTTGAGGTAAACAAGTTTCCTGTGGAAATATGAATAAGGAATTTAAAGTGCAGTCGCCAATCAAAATAAAAGGATTTATAATAGCTAAAGTGTAGGAGAAAGAGGTTATTAAATGTGTTGTTGCAAGAAGAGCAAGTGATGGAGCTTGCTGTTAACTCAATAATAATTATATCCTGAGCTCAGAAACGTCAGGTTTTGGACCTTGGAGGTTGTTTAGCCCAGGTCAAGGTTATTACCTAAAAACAGGAAACACCCTCAAGTTATCGATAACTAATTATATATATATAAATTAATCTCTCTCTCTAGATATACCTAAATTCTTATTATATTTCTCTTCATCCACTATTTGTATGTCACTTGTATTAATAGATTGTGCCCTCTTCCAGGAACTATTTACTTGAATGTGCTTGTCCAGTACCAAACACAATGGGGCCCCAAATTTTGATTGGGATATTCGGTCACTACTATAATAAATAAAATAACAATAAATATTGTCTATTTGGAGTGAAGGGTACATAGAACTTTCCCTGTTATTCAAGTTTAATGATCAAAACAAAATGTAAACTCGCTGATGTGCAAACAATTTCCACACTATTACCCCAGTCAA
Source organism: Chelonia mydas (assembly GCF_015237465.2). Classification (NCBI taxonomy): domain Eukaryota; kingdom Metazoa; phylum Chordata; order Testudines; family Cheloniidae; genus Chelonia; species Chelonia mydas. Next base: position 151,518,271 of record NC_057850.1, read on the forward strand.
GCAAATTGCCACAATCACCACCTAAATGTCTCTTGATCATCATGTAAGGGGAGTCAACCACAACAAGTGCACTTAAAGGGCAACTTGAATAAAACCTTTTGCTCTTCACTGTAGGTAACGAATAGAAATAATTAAGCCTGACCCCATTCTATTCCCAAATCAAATGTGAGTTATAATCCCCTTTAATATTTACATTCCCAGCCTTTTTCTACAGAATATGTTTTTATTTGGTGAAAAAACATTGTCCACTCTATCAGGACTTCTGAAGATACAAATGTGACCTGAATCCACTGCACAGTATTACTGCATAAACCATGGAAAATTAATTCCTGTGGCACAGAGCCTCTGCAAAACCCATTTTCACTTCAACAGGACTGCAGGGGAGTGTAATCCATTATATTCCAATATCTTTCTTTGAAGTAGACAGATTTCTCACAGATCTAACCATCTTCAAAATTTGTTTTGTGCACCAAATGATTCACATACAAGTAATATTATTTCAGCTACCATATCAACAGACTTTATGCAGTCCTTGCAAATCTTCTGAAGGAGCATATAGAAACAGTCTTCACTCCAATAAGGTCTCCAGCCATCTTTCAAGCAATTTCTTGACATTCCCAGTAGTAGGTCCCTTAAACGTTCCCAATAAAAGCCAAAAAGGGCTGATCCATTAGTAAGCTACAGTTTACACCTCCCTGCACCAGCCTGACCCTGTGCGCCCTCGTAAGACTCATTCTCAGAGAGCAAGAAATGAGACTACAAAAATCACCCTACCCCAGGATTTCTGTCTGGCAGGGATGGAAGCAGTTGTAAGAATGCACTGAATCAGCACATCCCTCGCCAGCTGACCAGGTCCCCTTCTCAGCCATCGCTGCCCATTGTGGGGGCTGTACTGGGTCTCTATAGGCTCTCTCTGATGAAGAATGGGGTTTTTTGGCTACCTTGTACTGCTCTATCCCTTGCAGGCTTGTCACTGCTGGGCACTGCACTAGGGACCACTCCAACAGAAAGTGGCATAGAGTTTGCACTCAGTCCAGCCCAAGTTCTTGATTCTCCATTTTTATTATAATATTTATAACTTTGTCAAGGCAGAGAGCGTATCACCATATGTGAGAGCCCAAGTTCTACAAATGCACAACTCCAATTTAGACGGCTAGCTCTATGGCCGTATCTCTTCTGTAATCTCTCCCACTGGAATCTTGGGCTGGTGTCAGACCTTTAGTGAGGCAAGCCTGTGCCTTTCAAGACAAAGTCTCAGATGCAAAGCTAAAGAAAAGATATTTAATCACAGCAGACTTTTCTGGGCCTTGGCATTACTTCAGAGGCTAACATGTCACAGGGATATATCCAGCAGTAATTATAGACCCATCTCAGTTGGAAAGGATGGGGAAAGAAGGCAAACAAAAATCCTAAGCAAACAGCAACTTTCTCCTAGATCATCCCCACAAACCCCTAATCATTCTTTATCACTTACATAGGAATTGCCATGCCAGACCCAACCAGCGATCCATCAATCCAGTATCTTGTCTCCAAAAGTGGCTAGAACCTGATGTTTCCAAGGAAGGTGCAAGAATTGCTGGAGTAGGCATTTATGGAATAACCTGCCCATAGGGGAACCTAACATCTTCCTAACTGTCCCTCAGGCCCGGTTTACACTTGCTGCGGCCTGCAGGGTACGTGTAGCTACACGCCGCAGTGACAGGCTCCAGGAAGGGGGAAGCTGTAAGGAACCATTCTGGCAGCAGGGAATTGCTGGAGCCTTTCCTTGCTGTGGGAGGTTTTCACTCTGGCAGGGAAAGGCTCCGGCCGTGGGATACTATACTACTCAAAATAGCATCATAGACATAGGAGGCACTGCTTGGGAATGTGGAGAGCTATGTAGGGTACGTACCCTAAGATTCTGGCATGTTCTTGCTTGCCTAAGCAGCATTTCACTGTCTAAACTGCTATTTATACCGGTGCCAGGGGGGCATACAGTGCCTGTACTCCACTGTAAGTGTAGCTATACCTTGAGTTACGGCTGGCTTGTGGGGTGTGTGTACCTCCCAAACATTGTCGCTAGATTTTAGTTTAAGTTGTTCCCACCTAACAAACTGGCTATATTCTCAGCAGCCATATAATCATCCAATCCTTTTTTGACCTACTCTATCCAAACCTTTACCTCAATTTATTCATTCATGTTAGTATTCAATATACATGCATTTCAAATGAAATGGTGAGGTTTTAATATGGATGTAGTTTAGAAACTAAGCAGCCATTAATGTACAGTATGCATTTCCAGCCAGCTATAGTTAGAGACTACTATTTACCGTAACCAAAAATAATTATAAGCTGTTGGACATATGGGGATATGCATATATATATAAATTTATATTGGCCATATTACATCAGGTTGTCATTGAAAACGATCAAAAGAAAAACGTATCTGCATTGACATGGCATTCAGTAGGTGGAGGAAGTAGTCTCTTTTGAAATGATCCAAACTTTAAAACCAAATGTTGCACAGAAGCATTACGGCTTGTACACAAATGTTTAAACAGCTGGTCTATGCGTTTAAGCTCAAATGTAAAGAAGCAGGCTGGAGCTGACTATTGTATAAACCAGTGGTTCCCAGACTTGTTCCGCCGCTTGTGCAGGGAAAGCCCCTGGCGGGCTGGGCCGGTTTGTTTACCTGCCGCATCCGCGGATTCAGCCGATCGCGGCTCCCAGTGTCTGCGGTTCGCTGCTCCAGGCCAATGGGAGCTGCTAGGCCGAGGGACATACTGGCTGCTCCTTCCAGCAGCTCCCATTGGCCTGGAGCAGCAAATTGCGGCCACTGGGAGCCGTGATCGGCCGAACCTGCAGAGGCGGCAGGTAAACAAACTGGCCCGGCCCGCCAGGGGCTTTCCCCGCACAAGCGGTGGAACAAGTTGGGAACGCACTGGTATAAACGATAAAAATTTGGACGTCATAACAAGTGATTTTTAAACTTAGAATTTAGTACGTGAAAATTATAGTAGATCTGGTCAGTCCTTTGGCACAGAACCAACACATTCTGTTGTCACACAGAAGACACTGACCTCTGAACAACTTCAGGATTTGCACACTCAGAGCTGCTGGGCTCTATCAGGGGCACAGCCATGAAAATATAAAACCCCCTGTCCAGGAAGGAAAGCAGCAATAAGCACAAGCCATTCCATTCCTTGAATTTTCTCTACTGACCATATCAAAGTGACAACCTTAAAGTAGCCAAAATTATAGCAAGAATCAAGGAGAATCTATGCTAATGAGAAAGCAAAATGGTATTCTCATGATAGACAACAGTTCATGTTCTGAAGCCCATTCATCACCCCAATATCATTACCAGCCTATTTTGTTGAAAATACCCGTGGGAGCCAGATTCCTATTTTCTATACACCATAATTTATTTTGCCATTTTAGTTTTTGTACGAATAGCTTAAATAGGGTCTGGAGAATAACATATACTTGCTGCCATGGAGCTCTGTTTGCGCCATACAGGCGTATAACCCTTTTGTGGCCACCTAGCATCCTGTCCCCACCTAGCACAGCTGTATTGCATCAGTTCCACTGACCTCACACCCTCCTGCTAGAGATTTAGTGCTAAGAGCCAGCTCCTAAGAACATGGTCTTTAACTTTGTATTCAAGTATTTGCACACACAATTCAGTTGCATTATCATTTTGTGTGCAACTGATAGAATAGGTACACTCAATGGCAAAGTAAGCCAGGATTTCAATCCCTTTTGAAAAAAATGATACCAAATAACTTATTTTCTTTTCAGTGCATAGCCTTATCATTAGGCGATGCAATCTCCTTGACTGCAGTAAAAGTGACCAGGGGATGCTCATAAATCTACGTCACCAGGCCAGCTAGGCACAATACTACCTCCAAATAAAAGATCAAGCCACAGTTCACCATAGAATATTAGAATCTGAGCACCTTTTATTTATTTAGGTATTTATCCCCACAACAGGGTTGGGAAGTATTATGATTCTCCATCGGTAAAATGGGGATAGAGGCACAGATGACTGAACCCCACCTCTTGCGAACACTGAATGCAAATGCTTAACTTTAAATATACAAGAAATGTCATTGAATTCAATGGGGCTACTTACTTGCATAAAGTTAAGCACTTGCATTAAGTGTTTACAAGTTGGGGGCCTTAATGATTTGGCCAAAGGGCACAGGGAGTCTGTGGCCGGGCCTGGACTTAACCCCAAACTCCTGAGCCCCAGTCTACTGCCTAAACATGACTATTCTTACCCAAAAGATTGTAGCCACAGTATGTCCATTCAAATAGAACAAGACCAAATCCATTACTTTATAAACATCAGATGTTTCAAAGTCAGTCATCATGGAATTTTCTTAACATAAGCGCTCTACAGTAGGACCTATTAACCAAAAGATTTCTAGGTGGAGAAAACGAAAAAATACCTCTGTGTATTAGATGTCAGAAAATCCAGTTTATATAAAAAAAATCTGAACTGTATCATATCTTAGTACACTGATACAGTAAGTGACTGTTCATGGCATTGTTGTTTTTTTTAAATTCAGTTTTCAACATAGTTGCGGAGTCTAAGTATAGGTGGCAAGCACTAGGTGATATATATATACACACACATATATATACACACACACACACACTAAATTATCCATACAATTTTTGCACACTTTTAAAAAATGTAAATATGCCTAATAAAGCCCTACACACGAGGGGACTGTATCAGAGTAAATTGAATAACACAAATAAGATTAACACAAGACCTCTCTGTTAATGTTTAGATTAGGCAACATATTTTAAATTGGCCATGTAAAGCTACATCAAACTGTGTGTATTGCTAATTTTTTATCAGTTTGAACTATAAGTGAGCACCTGTGCTATCCATATTTAGAGGATGTGAACTTGTAGTCAACTGAAGAGCAAGTATATTCTTGCATCCAACAAAGTGGGTATTCACCCACGAAAGCTTATGCTCCAATACGTCTGTTAGTCTATAAGGTGCCACAGGACTCTTTGCCGCTTTTACAGATCCAGACTAATACGGCTACCCTTCTGATACTTGAAGTATATTCTTGTCATCTCTAGCACTGTGCCTGGCTAGCCTGACCCCCACGCCTGCACTTAATTTTAAGCAGATGAATAGTCCTGCTAAGCTCAGTGGGACTGCTCACCTGCTGGAAACTAAGCATGGACATCAGTGCTAGCAGGATCAGAGCCTTGAACAATATTTCCTCAAGTTTAGTCTGAAAAATACAAATAATTTCAATGCTAATGTGCTATTTATTTTCCATGACAGGCTTCAACGTGTAGGAGGAACAATACAGAAATATAACAAGAGTTAGCAGATGTGGCATACTCTGTGCCAGGCCACATGTAGGACAGAAAGTCAAGCCAGACCATAAGGCTCATGGAAACACCCTCCCCATTTGTTATGTAGCAACTCAGTTTGGTTTGATCAAAGTGGCAGAAAGAAAAATAGCAGCAGCAATCACGAAACCTGAAGTACTTCCCACTAACAAGCTATCTTTGAATTGGACAAAGACGATATTCTTTCACCACGCCCCTAGACAACGCAAAAAAATAAAATAAATACAATCATGCTTTCATGAGTTGTTCATACTGTATGTACTATATTGAAGAATAAATCATCAATATTGTTGACTCTGCATAGAAGATTTATCCAATTTTCCATGGTGACATCTGTTTTTACAACAAATATGTTTAATCAACTACTTCAGTCTTCGTATTACTTAATATTTATATTATTGCAGCACCCAGAGGCTCCAGTTAAGACAGGGGCCTTCTTTATCATGGATGCTATACATGGGCAGAGACTGAGTATAAGCTCTCCCATGAGCTTACAGTGTTATTTCAGTGAATATGAAATATGACGAGATAACTGGTTCCGTGGATGAAGGGAAAGCGGTGTATGTGTTGTTCCTTGACTTTAGCAAAGCTTTTGACACTGTCTCCCACACTATTCTTGCCAGCAAGTTAAAGAAGTATGGGCTGGATGAATGGACTATAAGGTGGATAGAAAGCTGGCTAGATTGTTGGGCTCAACGGGTAGTAATCAATGGCTCCATGTCTAGTTGGCAGCCGGTATCAAGTGGAGTGCCCCAAGGGTCGGTCCTGGGGCCGGTTTTGTTCAATATCTTCATAAATGATCTGGAGGATGGTGTGGATTGCACCCTCAGCAAGTCTGCAGATGACACTAAACTGGGAGGAGAGGTGGATACGCTGGAGGGTAGGGATAGGATACAGAGGGACCTAGACAAATTGGAGGATTGGGCCAAAAGAAATCTGATGAGGTTCAACAAGGACAAGGGCAGAGTGAAGAATCCAATGCACCGCTACAGACTAGGGACCGAATGGCTAGGCAGCCGTTCTGCAGAAAAGGACCTAGGGGTTACAGTGGACAAGAAGCTGGATATGAGTCAACAGTGTGCCCTTGTTGCCAAGAAGGCCAATGGCATTTTGGAATGTATAAGTAGGGGCATTGCCAGCAGATTGAGGGACGTGATCGTTCCCCTCTATTCGACACTGGTGAGGCCTCATCTGGAGTACTGTGTCCAGTTTTGGGCCCAACACTACAAGAAGGATGTGGAAAAATTGGAAAGAGTCCAGCGAAGGGCAACAAAAATTATTAGGGGACTGGAACACATGAGTTATGAGGAGAGGCTGAGGGAACTGGGGATGTTTAGTCTACAGAAGAGAAGAATGAGGGGGGGTTTGATAGCTGCTTTCAACTACCTGAAAGGGGGTTCCAAAAAGGATGGCTCTAGACTGTTCTCAGTGGTAGCAGATGACAGAACAAGGAGTAATGGTCTCAAGTTGCAGTGGGGGAGATTTAGGTTGGATATTAGGAAAAACTTTTTCACTAGGAGGGTGGTGAAACACTGGAATGTGTTATCTAGGGAGGTGGTAGAATCTCCTTCCTTAGAAGTTTTTAAGGTCAGGCTTGACAAAGCCCTGGCTGGGATGATTTAATTGGGGATCAGCCCTGCTTTGAGCAGGGGGCTGGACTAGATGATCTCCTGAGGTCCCTTCCAACCCTGATATTCTATGATTCTATGAATACAAATATTAATTGAATGAAACAAAAAACAATAATCCACCTGCTAAAGAGGGCTTGACTCAAGCTCACTGGAGTCAATAGAAAGACTTATCTTGACTTCAGTGGACACTGGATCAAACATCCGTTCCAGATGGCCTGTTCTCACTCAGCAATCTCCCTCTGGTATGGCCTGTTGCCCTGCCCTGGTGTATCAGCTAGAAGCTTAGAATGTACTCAGAATCCTCAAAATGAGACTTCTCCATTCTCAGAGGACACTCCTCTCTCACGGAATAGAGTGGAGAGACAATGTGCTCTGAGATTGTGCAATACCAGTTATTAATACAGTTATTTTAATTAAATAGCTTTGTTCTAGTCCAAATGACAGAATTATTGTAAAATAACCCAGTACTATCGAAGTCAGTTCTAACAAACTTTAGGAATCACCTTGGTAATGGCTTAGGGTTTATGCAACCTGTCCAGAGAAGCAGAAGTTACTTGATTACATTGTTAATGAGAGTCACTGACTTCTTTATGTTTAAGTACTGTTGATTCCAGATTATTTTGGCAAGTGGTTGGTACAGAAGTACATGAAGAGTAAAAGAAAGAGCAGAACAGAGGGAGGAAAATGAGTTAAAATAGGTTTTAAAACCTATAGTAGTTACTTATCATTAAGTCCGTAACAACAACAACAGGCAATTGAAGTAAAGATCCCTGAAATAACTCTGGCTTCAAATTTCTAACATCCAACCAGAAGGCTTTCAATTTGGGACAATCCCAGAAGGCATGAAGACAGTTCTCCATAACATGGCATTTCCATACAACAGGCATTCAAAAGTTGTCACAACAACGTCTCTAAAATCTTTCTGCAGCGCTATCCTGTCAGGATTTTGGGGGGAAAATATCCAAACTGGCAGGTCAGCACTTGTGTGGAGCATTCACTGTAGGTCAATGGTTTGTCATTGCAATCCATATTTAAGAGTGACAAAGCCCTAGCAGACGAAGACAAATATTATTTGGCATAGCAGGTGGAAGGAAGAAAATCAAGGAGATTCAAAAGAGCTCATCCATCTGTGAAAGCAAAGCACTATGTTCAACAGAAGCAATTCAATGTAGCAGGCTGGCTCACGGGTGACAAAGTTAGGAAGGAAGATATATGGCATACTACAATATGCACCAATGTGGCAGGTGTGCAGGGTTATAGTTCCTGACAACTTCAAAACTCAGGGTATTCCTAGAAACAGGCAGATTTTGTAGGACTTTCTTCCAGTTACCCCCAGATTTCTGTCCTACATATTTTGGGCTATAAAACACGATGCACACAGGGCTGTATACATAATAATTAAACAAGTTTCTCTGGTGTTCTCCACACTGGCCCCTTGTCTGTAAAGGAAAGTCTTTCTAATATCGGCTTTATTTGAATTTAAACTTTCTTGTGGGGTCTCTGGAAAATTAGGTTGAAACACAAACAACCCTCTTTGGAGGTTTGGGTTTATTTCAAGGGTTCTGGTTTAACCAAAATGCTACACAGTTTGCAATGGTCTCTAGCTGTGTTCCTCACATGCATCTTTACATGCAGTAAACCAGTAGCTTTTCAAAGTTTGGGTTGCCACCCAGTACTAGGTCACGGAATGCAAGGCACTGGGTCACCTTGCTCAGCACCCAGGGACCTAGCCAGTAAAAATTAGTAGTCCCTACCTGTTCTGACACCGCGCTGCCCCGGAAGCGGCCAGCAGCAGGTTCAGCTCGTAAGCAGGGGGGCGACGGGGCTCTGCGTCCTGCCCCCACCCCAAACACTGGCTCCACACTCCCATTGGCTGGTTCCCAGCCAATGGGAGCTGGGGGGGCTTGCCTGCGAGCAAGAGCTGCATGGAGCTCTTTGCGTGCCTCTGCCTAGGAGCCGGACCTGCTGGCCGCTTCGGGGCGGGCCGCAGGGCAGTCTGCGGTGCCAGGACAGCCAGGAAGCCTGCCTCTGCACCCCAGCTGCACCCCTGGCCAGGAGCTGCCACAGGTAAGTCCATGCCCCAGTCCCCTGCCCCATCCCTGAGCGCGCCCCCACCGGGACCCGCGTCCTGCACCTGGGTCGCCGGAAAAAAAAAGTTTGAAAACCACTGCAGTAAACACCCCAAACCCTTCACAAAATCATAAACATACCAAGGAAGTGAGGTAGTTCTATTTCTCTCAAGCTCCCTGATTGCTTTTAAGACTAACCCTTCTTTACTTAGGGTGCTGAGCCTGAATAGACTCAGATGCACCTAATTAGCTCCCAGACTGGCTCCTTTTAGCCAGTTCTTGTACTTGAACTGGGAACTGACTTTCAAAACACAATCTGGCTTAGTCAGACATCCTCTTAGGGGCACCCTGGAGGCGGGGAAGCAGCAGGGTTGTAAAGTCCTCTTAAACAGGCACCAAAAGACCAAGCCTCATGTCTCTCTGACATCTCCTAGTGGGAGTGTAGCCACCAGTTTAAGCTAAACAAGGGCAAAGCAGAGCTCCTAATTCTCCCCCACCCCAAGGGAGCTTTTGCTGACAAAACAGGGGAGGTGTACACACTACAAAGCTACTTTTGGCGGCAAAATTCTGCTGTTTTGCCGACAAAATAAAACCACCTCGATGAGAGGCAGAGAGCTTTTTGTGGCAAAGGTAAAGCGACAAAGCATCAGTGACATAACTGGCCTCCCCCCGTATCCCACAATGCCCGCCATGACCACTCTGCTCACTGTTTTGAACTCGGCTTCCCTGCAGGCAAGCGCCCCTCCCCTTTCACAGCTCCTGGAAGCTTTGACATTTCTCAGCACCAAGAGCTCACAGAGCTGCTGAGGATGCTGCTCCCGGTAGCGGAGGCGGCTGTGGGAGAACTCAGAGGGAATCACAGAACCATAGGGAGGCAGGCAGAGTGGACTGCTGCTGCGAGGGGGATGGGGGAAGAGACTGCTGTGCAGAGCCGGGGGCTGATGTTGGGAGGAATGTCCCCCTCCCCCAGAATTGGTTGTTCAGGCTGCTGTCTGACACACAGCATGCCGACACACTCTCCCCCAACACACACACACTTCCCCCAACACACGCTCTGTCTCTCTTATATATACGCTCACAGGGATTTCCCTAAACCCCCCTATAGGGGTGTTTACCCCCCCGAATTTCCCCAACCCCTCCCCCCGCCCAGTTTTGTGAACTAGTTACATGCAGTGTTGCCAATTTAGTGATTGCTCAGAAATTTGAATTGAACTTGAAACATTAATACACACTTTAAAAGCATATAAAGTATATCATTAAATATGTGTACCTGAAAAAGTATAATGGATTTGAAAAGTACGAACAGAGACTGGCTTCCTTATACAGCTGTTGTTTTTATGACCATGTCAGTGCATTCATTTCGGTGATGTTGGCCAACCTAATAATTTCAAATTATGATTTGTAAGCAAAGTCTAAATGAGCTCTCCCTGACAGTTAGTGATGAGCTGGGGCTGGGGGGAAAGGCTTCAGGACCAGATTGTATTTGCATTCACACCTAATCTACCTAGGTATCCCGCAAATAGAGCTGTGTCGCCCAAGTGATAGATTTTGGCTGGGGTTGGGTTACAAATCACTTGAATCCAGGGATAAAGAAATGCTGTTATTCTTATTGTATGAGTAAAGGGCAGTAGAACTGTACTTAGCCTCTGCTGATTGAAGGCATCAAGAGAGAGAGGGTGGGGACAGGTCTGCCTGAGTCACAAGTACTATTTGACCTGCCCCACTCCACCGTTTAAAGACAGAGCTGATTAAGCTCCATAGATAGTCTTTTGTTGTGTTAAATGACCACTACAGCTGAAATCACTGAGAATCAGGTCTAAGTCCATAGACCTGCTGTGGGACAGTATTTCTGTAGAAGAGATGGCCCAGTCTGCTCAAGCAGTGAGGTTCCCCACTGAGAGCTCAACTGAAATCACTGAGAGCTGGGTGGAACCTCAAGAGACCAACTTGCAGAGGTCACAGTGGCAGGTGGCAGCAGAAGGTGATGGCACAGGGCCATTGGCAACAGAGTGATGGAGTGAACGGTGGCACAATGAACAACGGTGGCCAGAGCGAACAGTGAGCAGCTGGAGGAACGAGCAAGGTGCCTTCTTGTCCCCCACCTGGGAGGTGAACTCATGTGAAAGCACCTCTGAACTCTGAGTCTCCACTGACCAAGGACAACACCGGTGAGTGTTTATGAGGCTGTTAAGAATGCTGGAGACACAACACAGTTCATGCGAACAAACATGTCTGTGGCATCAGAGTTTCTATTTAGGCAAGAGATACCACACACTACAAACTGGAGGCCAATGTTAAGGGCATTGTCACTTGTTTATCCTGAAGTTGAACACTGATTCCGAACAAGACCAGCAAATGCTCACTATTTTTCTGCAAGAAACTCAACTTACTGACTACATGCATGTGGTGCAACAGTGAAAGACGCAACAGTTGAAAAAGTGAAGAACTCTCTTACCACATTCAAAAAGTTTGCATACATGGCTGATGAATGCACCAATGCAAATGGTCATCAAGTATTAAGTCATTGTGTACATTATCTTGATGTCAGTGGTAGGCCAGTACATGCATTTCTAGATGTTCAAGTTATAGAAGACAGATTGGCTGCATCTGTGACAACCCACATCTTAAAAGAGTTAAATGCTGGTCAATTGGACCCCAAACAGATGGCTGCTTGTGCATTTGATGGAGGTGCAAACTTCTCTGGAAGACATGGTGGAGCACAAGCTTTGCTCAGAGAAAAGTGTAACCCTAATCTCTCCTATACACACTGCAGAGGCCATCTATTCCAACTAGCACTAGTACGAGCTGCAGACTCTTCAAAAGACATTTAAAAAGCTACAAATTTAATGTCTTCATTATATTCTTTTTTCAGCAAGAGTCCAAAAAGACTGAACATCTTGGAAAATATAGAAGATACACTAGGACTGAAGTTCAAATTAGTCCAACCTGGGAAAACCCTCTGGCTTTCTCAGAGCGATCCTTGGCTGTTGTCTTAAAATTACTCAAGACATTATTACTGGCTTTGGAAAGTATCTACCAAGATGGGCCGGATCTAAGTAGTGAGGCTGGTGGATTACTTTTGCTACTACGTTCAGAGAAGACTATTGCCATTCTCTCTCTTGTAAGTCTACTGTTGAAACCACTTGGGTCATTAAACAATGCCATCCAGGCATCTGCTTCAACAGTAGTAGATTTTTGTCCAGCAATAGAAGCTACATTTGGACCAATCAGAAAGCTATCCATTGAAAAAGTACTAGAAGAAGCAAAGATTTCAGTCCAGAAGTTGACTAATGAAGGCATTTATACTGAATCCTTAAGTGAAGAGGACAAGAAGTGTTTGTTAAGACAACTGAAAAAGTACACAGACTTGATTCTTAAAAATCTACAACAGCGACTTCTAGATTCTACTCAACCTCTACGCAGTTTTTACAGATCCCTGTCTTATAAAATACCGACAGTTGAGTGGAGTGAGGCACTACCAGCAATGGGGCTGCCATGTGCTCAGGACACAACAGAGAATTTGAACACAGAGTGGAATATCATACGACGAATGAATGAAGATTTGACTTCAACTTCTTTTTTATCATCACTAGTGGCTCGACCCGATCTTTGTGCTGTGTTTCCTGGGATGAAAGAAGTAGAAATTCACCTCTTGCTACTCTCAGTCACAACAGTTACAGTTGAGTGTTCTTTTTCATAAATGAATAGAATTTTGTGTTTTGAAAGAAGTCGCCTTCTTCCTGATCATGTGAATGAACTAATGAGCATATCAATTGAAGGAATGGAAGTACCGGACACATGAGAAGCCACCAAAGATGAATGCATTGCATTCAAGAAGTTCATTAACAGAGTTGTGCAAAATTATAACAAGAAACCAAGAAGGATGTAGATGTAGTGCTTCATAGAAGGCTTGAGTAGCCAACTTTAATTTGTGTGATGATTTTAAAATCTAATAAAATGATCATGAAACATTTTTCAGTTTTTACTATGGTGCCATACAGCCCACCTTCACCCTCATGCTCTCCCCTCTCATTGGCCTGGACCCGCCCCCCCTGTAAATTTGAACACCCCCCCTCCAATTTCAATTCCTGGGGAAAACACTGCGCCCACACACAATCTTTCACGTACTCCCCCCAAACACAAACTGTTTCTGTCTCTCCCACATACACACACTCCCTATCACACACGCTCCTGTCCTCTCCCACCACCCCTTACACTTCAGTGGAAAAGCGGCTGGCAATCTAGTAGGAAATATGGGACTGAAAAACCTGCATCATGTGACGCTGTACCCGCCAATGAGGCATTGCAAACCCTTCCCAAAGCACCCTGAAGCCAGTTGCACAGTGGGATAGCTACCCACAGTTCACTAATCTCAGTGTCGATGCAGGAGCTGCTAGCGTGGATGTGCCCTGCCCACACAAGGAGCATAGTGTGGACATGCAACAGTGCTTTAAGTAAAGTGTCATAACTTTTGTCAACAAAATTCTGTAGTGTAGACGAGGCCTAAATCTTGCTGATTCTTTCTGCATCACATCTCTATGATATGATGTTTCCTACCATCCACACAGCTAAACTCTCCCCTCATCATCTCACATCTTGATTACTGCAACATCCTTCTCTCCGGCCTTGACGAATGAACTCTGGCCCTGCGCACTTCATTCAGAATGCTGCAAAGATCATTTTACAAGCCCATCACTTGACCATGTCACCCCGCTCTTGGAATCCCTCCACTAGCTCCTGCTTCTCTATCACTTTCAAGGCCCCTGACAGTCAATCCCAAAGCTCTCCTTTGCTGTAATGCCTATAAAAAGCTTGACAATGGTTAGGCTGCTGGTGCTCAGCCCACTGCCTGTCATGCTGAGCAATGCTGTCTTACTGTTTCCTTGTACTTGCCCATTGGTCTGTCTCATCCATCTGTCATCTCATCTCAGACTGCAAGCACGTTGGAGGCAAGGACCATCTTTTTGCTCTGCATTTGTACAGCACCTAGCACAGTGGGGTCCTGGGCTACCAATGGAATGCCTAGGCACTACGGTAATACAAATAATAAGGGGTATATTTTATCTTTAAGTCACAATGCTGCACTAAGGGTGGTACACCGCCACACCAGCCCAGCAGGAGCTCCCAGAGTATTGTGCTTGAAGCAGACCCACAACTTCCTGGAGTTACATGGAGCGAGGGGGAGCACTGACCTTGTGCCACACTTTGCCATGGTGCTGTCACGTGACTGGGCCGTGGCTGGCCATTCCTAGTGGTTACAGCAGGAGTCAGGCCTAATGATCAGAGCAGATGTCTGGCTTAGTGGTTAGAATCTGAGTCAGTAGTCAGGAATCAGAGCCCAAGGCCAGAGCTGGAGTCAGACCCCAGGTGCCAAAGCCAAGGGTCCGAGCCAAAGTCAGAGATCAGGAGTCCGCGCCGTGGGTCGGATCCATGTTACCTTGATGAACAAGGCGGGAGCAGGACCAGCACAAGTAGGCGCTGTCACAGCCATGGATAAACGCTTTGAGCAGCCACTGAAGCAGTAGTAGTGCTAGTGCTTAGCAGCCGTTCTGCTGACTCTTCCCACCGGTTAGGCGGTGTAGCCAACCAGGCAGCCTACCTGAGGCCAGCTGCGCTTATCAGGTTGCTTGGAGACTGGCTGTGATGCAGGCCCTGTGTCTTGACAGGTGCAATGTGTCCTTCCCACTACACAGAGCTAGCTCTGTAGATAGGTGAGGAGGGGGACTGGACCATGGCCCCAGCCCACCTCAGAAGACAGTGGTGACAGTGGCACTAGCCACAGAGCCCTTCACTCAGAGGAGCACAAGGTCAAGATTGTATTTAGTCCTTGCTCCATTTGCACACTGACGTAAGGCTGGGTACAGTCTAGCCCTGAACATACAACCTTCCTCTGTGCATGAAGCAATTGTTGATGCAGACAGAAGCATAACATAGGTGACTCAAGTTTTTGGTATGGGGCTAGACAGTGATGAGCTTCCAGAAGCTGAAGAACCGGTTCCTTCAGTCACTCCGGGTCTTCAGCGGCACTGAAGGACCCACCGCCAAAGTGCTGCCTGGTGAGTAAAAATTCACAGGGGAGCCTCCCCAGCCGAGAGCTCAGGTGGGACAGACAGGACGGTCCCATGGGCCGGATGTGGCCCGCGAGCCGGAGTTTGCCCACCCCTTTAACAACCGGTTCTAAACTGGCTTCAAAATTTAACAACCAGTTCGCACGAACCGGTGTGAACTGGCTCCAGCTCACCACTGGGGCTAGATCGGGTAACCTTCTGCACCAAGTTCCTACAATGATAAAAATGAACCTGTTTCAACAGAAGTCCTGTATTCTATCTGGGGACTTGTGCTACCATAGAAATTAAAGGCCCAATCCTGGAAAATCTTACTCATGCAAGTTGTCTTTACTCAAGCAAATAGCTCCACTGATGTCAATAAGATTACTGCCCCGAGTAACGGCTTGTGGGATGAGGCCCTAAGAATCACACAAGCCTGTTAGTTCATTGGGCTCACTCCACTGGTGGAACAATTTAACACAGCTTTCCTAAAATAGAAATGCAGGTGATGATGTCACAGAGCAGTTCACTAGCCATCCCCATGTCCCAGCTGCCGAGACTAGGTTGTTTAAACTGTTTTCAGCTGTTAACATTTGCAGTTACTTAGAAACACAAAAGAATTCCATGCATCCAAAAGCACAGCTTTCAGTCTGTCCCAGAGCTCAGCCTGGAATTGTCAGAAGAGCTTTCTGGCTATTGTCATGCCTAGGAGAACACTGAACATCACACAAGAATGCTTCTGACTCTCTATATTCAGCATCAGTACAGGCAGTTTTTAAACAGAGGTACCTTTTACCCATTGTACCCAGAGGTACATTTTGGCTGACTGAGTAACTATGGTCTTATGCTTGGGCCTGCACTATCAGAAACCAATGTGTGGATGGTCAGATCTAATAGTTTGTGCAGTGGCAGTTAGGCCAGGAACCAGAGGTCAAAGCCAGAATCAGGAGTCAAAAGCAAGGTCAGAAGGCGGCAAGCATAGGGCTGGGAGCTGGTCTGGTGCAAGGGCCGGGCACAGAGCAGGACTGGGAACAAGGCTGGAGCAGACTAAAGCCTGTATAGTCTGTCATCGCTATTAGGGCAGGGAGAGTTCTAAGCCATGAAGTGACACTGTGCAGTCTAAGCTGCAGTTCTTCCTGTGGAGTTTATATACCGGCCCTGAGAGTCACCAGACCAGCTCCTGGCTTGTGGATTGGCTGGAGCCTACCACAGGAATGAGTCATCACCACATGTGGCTTAATCAGGCTCTAGTTCAGGGATGACTCATCACCTCACACGTTCAGGCTCAATAGCAGGGTATAAGAAAGTTGTTGAAGAAGACAGTACATATCTTCAAAAAGAAAAGGAGGACTTGTGGCACCTTAGAGACTAACAAATTTATTTGAGCATAAGCTTTCGTGAGCTACAGCTCACTTCATCGGATGCATTCAGTGGAAAATACAGTGGGGAGATTTATATACACAAAGAACATGAACCAATGGGTGTTACCATACACACTGTAACGAGAGTGATCAGGTAAGGTGAGCTATTACCAGCAGGAGAGGGGTGGGGGTGGGGGTGGGGGGAGGGGAACCCTTTTGTAGTGATAATCAAGGTGGGCCATTTCCAGCAGTTGACAAGAACGTCTGAGGAACAGTGCGGGGGTGGGGGGGGAATAAACATGGGGAAATAGTTTTACTTTGTGTAATGACCCATCCACTCCCAGTCTTTATTCAAGCCTAAGTTAATTTATCCAGTTTGCAAATTAATTCCAATTCAGCAGTCTCTCGTTGGAGTCTGTTTTTGAAGTTTTTTTGTTGAAGAATTGCCACATTTAGGTCTATAATCGAGTGACCAAAGAGATTGAAGTGTTCTCCGACTGGTTTTTGAATGTTATAATTCTTGACGTCTGATTTGTGTCCATTTATTCTTTTACATAGAGACTGTCCAGTTTGGCCAACATACATGGCAGAGGGGCATTGCTGGCACACGATGGCATATATCACATTGGTAGATGTGCAAATGAACGAGCCTCTGATAGTGTGGCTGATGTGATTAGGCCCTATGATGGTGTCCCCTGAATAGATATGTGGACACAGTTGGCAACGGGCTTTGTTGCAACGATAGGTTCCTGGGTTAGTGGTTCTGTTGTGTGGTTGCTGGTGAGTATTTGCTTCAGGTTGGGGGGCTGTCTCTAAGCAAAGACTGGCCTGTCTCCCAGGATCTGTGAGAGTGATGGGTCATCCTTCAGGATAGGTTATAGATCCTTGATGATGCGTTGGAGAGGTTTTAGTTGGGGGCTAAAGGTGATGGCTAGTGGCGTTCTGTTATTTTCTTTGTTGGGCCTGTCCTGTAGTAGGTAACTTCTGGGTACTCTTCTGGCTCTGTCAATCTGTTTCTTCACTTCAGGAGATGGGTACTGTAGTTGTAAGAACGCTTAATAGAGATCTTGTAGGTGTTTGTCTCTGTCTGAGGGGTTGGAGCAAATGCAGTTGTATCGTAGAGCTTGGATGTAGACAATGGATCGTGTGGTGTGGTCTGGATGAAAGCTGGAGGCATGTAGATAGGCATAGCGGTCAGTAGGTTTCCGGTATAGGGTGGTGTTTATGTGACCATTGCTTATTAGCGCCTTAGTGTCCAGGAAGTGGATCTCTCGTGTGGACTGGTCCATGCGGAGGTTGATGGTGGGATGGAAATTGTTGAAATCATGGTGGAATTCCTCAAGGGCTTCTTTTCCATGGGTCCAGATGATGAAGATGTCATCAATGTAGCGCAAGTAGAGTAGGGACATTAGGGGACGAGAGCTGAGGAAGCGTTGTTCTAAGTCAGCCATAAAAATGTTGGCATACTGTGGGGCCATGCAGGTACCCATAGCAGTGCCGCTGATTTGAAGGTATACATTGTCCCCAGATGTGAAATAGTTATGGGTGAGGAGAAAGTCACAAAGTTCAGCCACCAGGTTTGCCGTGACATTATCGGGGATACTGTTCCTGACGGCTTGTAGTCCATCTTTGTATGGAATGTTGGTGTAGAGGGCTTCTACATCCATAGGGGCTAGGATGGTGTTTTCAGGAAGATCACCGATGGATTATAGTTTCCTCAGGAAGTCAGTGGTGTCTCGAAGATAGCTGGGAGTGCTGGTAGCGTAGGGCCTGAGGAGGGAGTCTACATAGCCAGACAATCCTGCTGTCAGGGTGCCAATGCCTGAGATGATGGGGCGTCCAGGATTTCCAGGTTTATGGATCTTGGGTAGCAGATAGAATACCCCTGGTCGGGCAAGTGTGCAGCAATTGCAGTGTGCCAGCAATGCCCCTCTGCCATGTACATTGGCCAAACTGGACAGTCTCTACGTAAAAGAATAAATGGACACAAATCAGACGTCAAGAATTAACATTCAAAAACCAGTCAGAGAACACTTCAATCTCTTTGGTCACTCGATTACAGACCTAAAAGTGGCAATTCTTCAACAAAAAAACTTCAAAAACAGACTCCAACGAGAGACTGCTGAATTGGAATTAATTTGCGAACTGGATACAATTAACTTAGGATTGAATAAAGACTGGGAGTGTATGGGTAATTACACAAAGTAAAACTATTTCCCCATGTTTATTCCCCCCTCCGCCCCCCCACTGTTCCTCAGACATTCTTATCAACTGCTGGAAATGGCCCACCTTGATTATCACTACAAAAGGTTTCCCCTCCACTCTCCTGCTGGTAATAGCTCACCTTACCTGATCACTCTCATTACAGTGTGTATGGTAACACCCTTTGTTTCATGTTCTCTGTGTATATAAATCTCCCTACTGTATTTTCCACTGAATGCATCCGATGAAGTGAGCTGTAGCTCACGAAAGCTTATGCTCCAATAAATTTGTTAGTCTCCAAGGTGCTACAAGTCCTCCTTTTCTTTTTGCGGATACAGACTAACACGGCTGCTACTCTGAAACAGTACATATCTTGTGGTCTATGATCGTTAGGTTTGGAGTAGTTAGACGGTAGTGTTGATTTGACCTCTCATCCTTTGACAAACTGAGTTCCAGGTGGATGTGTGTGTGTGTGTGTCTGTCTTTGAGATGACACTTTACAAACTGCCATCTGGTCTACTCTGTGTGGGCATACAATATCACATGACATTTTGGGGAAGAGCAGGAACTGGCTTTACTGTACAGTAGTTGGTCATTATTCTGCATGTTACAAATTCTGGGCTTTTTTTGGACCACCACCTCCTGTTGCTTTCTCCTTCAGAAGTAGCTGCCATATTATAGCTAGGGCCACAGCTCCTGGAGTCCTGTGATTATGGCAGAATCTCTGATAGCTTCTAGCCCCCCAAGAAAAGTTTGACAACCTGACCTGACTTATGCAACAACCTCATCCTGAGTCTGCTGACAGCCTGAAATAATACCTCTGAGAAGTGTGAACTGCCTCACTTATCGCAATGATTGTTAATGCCAAGAACTACTGTTCTGGCACCCCACCAACATCAGCCCAGCAGAGGGCTGTGTGTGTGGCAAGAAGAGAAGAATACAGTAGGCCTGGCCTGCCTACCTAGGCAGACACACATCCTTGCTGCTGCCCAGCCTACCCCTTCCACTCCAACCCCCAAATTCCCCACCCACAACCACCTGCTAGGGCCTGCCTCTTGCAATCCCAGCCTAGCCCCAAAGTCTTCCCACCAGGTCTTTCCCACTACACACTTCCAAAGCCCAGATTTCTCCCATCCATTTCCTCCTAATGCAGTCTGTCATCTGCTACCTGGCCCTGGATGCAGGGCACTCCTACACCAGTAATATAAAATCTATTAAGTATGCGATGGCACTGAAACCTACAATTACCCAGTCGAATCCAAAAATGGTATTCTTGACCCATCCCTACTATTAATTCCTTTTTCCATTATTCTTGAACTGTTTTAACTGGCTTTTTTTCCCCCCAAACACTGCATCGTAAGCAATTATAATTTGGAATAATCACAAGGCAACTTCCCTTATACTTCCTTTTCTTGATTTTGAAAACCTCAGTTGTACCTAGCAACATTTATCAAATCTGAGAAGAAGAAGTAACCAAGGGGCTTGGATTAGGGCATCAGAACTTTGTGAGGCTTTTGTTTTTAAATGTCAGGGACTCACCAACATCTCACCCCACAATTTCCTGCACAGGAGATTAATAATCTTGGGGTTCATTAAACAACAAAGCAGTGAGTGAGAAATGAATAAAACATTTATTAAAAACAAACTAGAGAGCATCTGCGGTGAACTGTTGGACACAGCTACAGTGTGTTCTCAACCCCTGCTTCCAGGGCACATCTCAAAAATCCTACATTCATTATATTGTCGCTTATGAGGAAACCTCTTTCAATTATAGTCTTGCACAAACATCTCTCTACAAGACAGGCCAGGTACTTAGTTTGTCATTATTAGAGGAAAAAAGAAAAAAAATAGTCCAGCCATGTGGTGTTTATAGTTTGCTAAGACTGTTCTCAATTTTATGGGGATACTTTCCGTTTGTGGAACAAGACCTCCATTGAATCTGGGTTCAGTCATTTGAAATTATCAGAATTACATCACCAGAAATGAGTCACACCAGAACAGCTAGACAAACCATGGTTCTGGAATAGTTTTTGCAGCAAACTACAGTTGCAGCTCTTCAGAAAACTATCACAACACAGCCACCGCATACAAGGATGTTTGAAGCATTGCTTGGAGTTGTTGACAAATTCGACTGGGTTCTTTCCTCCTGAGTTTCATTAACATACACATAGCTGGCAATGAAAAAGAAACTGAGTTCTAAGTGTGTTCTGTTCTCCTTACATTAGTTGGTGTGCCAAGAGTAAGATGGTCGTAAAATGTGGTGGGCCTAGGCTATTCACAGGTGACCCCATGGCACCACTGGCCCCTCTGCAGAATTTACCCATCAGAGCCACTAATGCAGCAGAAGGAGGTATTTGGTTTGGCAAAAGAGCAAAGAAAAAAAAAATCAGGAAATGTTCTACTTCTGGAACATAAGTATCTTGCAATTCACTGTAAACTATGCCAAAATAGGACTGTAAATTAGTGCTACTCTGAGCACCATTACCTACCACTCTGTGATCCTATCAAGAGTGAATTGAATGGAGAGGAGAAGCCAAATGCAGAAAACCCTGGAACTATGTTGCCAATGCTTTGGGAGTGGGAGGCTGGGGAATGGGTGGCAGCAGCTGATACACCAGTATATGGCCTGGGATCTACAGGGGTTTATCTTCATTTTCTGCGGCATTCCATCCTAAATGTAGATGTGATATCCAATCCCTTGCCAGTTCTGCAATGTCTGAGTCTGCAGTTCTAGGGGAAGGATGTGTTAAAACTGAATCAAGAGGGCAATGGGTTTTGACAAGTACATTCTCCCATTCTGTGTGTATGTATGTGAAAAGGCAGCATAGGGGTATGGCATAAAATGAGCAGGATCACGTGCTTACAGACCTGTCCAGAAAAAGAGAACTCTAAGGCTAAATTTCAGAGTAACAGCTGTGTTAGGCTCTATTCGCAAAAAGAAAAGGAGTACTTGTGGCACCTTAGAGACTAACCAATTTATTTGAGCATAAGCTTTCATGAGCTACAGCTCACTTCATCGGATGCATACTGTGGAAAATACAGAAGATGTTTTTATACACACAGACAAGAATTATAACATTCATAAACCAGTCGGAGAACACTTCAATCTCTCTGGTCACTCGATTTCTGATCTCAAAGTGACTATCCTTCAACAAAAAAACTTCAAAAACAGACTCCAACGAGAGACTGCTGAATTGGAATTAATTTGCAAATTGGATGCAATTAACTTAGGCTTGAATAGAGACTGGGAATGGTTGATTCATTATAAAAAGTAACCTATTTCCCCGTGTTTATTCCTCCCCCCCCACTGTTCCTCAGACGTTCTTGTTAAACCCTGGATTTGTGCTGGAAATGGCCCACCTTGATTATCATACACATTGTAAGGAGAGTGATCACTTTAGATAAGCTGTTACCAGCAGGAGAGTGGGGTGGGGGGAGAGAAAACCTTTTGTAGTGATAAACACCCATTTTTTCATGGTCTGTGTGTATAAAAACATCTTCTGTATTTTCCACAGTATGCATCCGATGAAGTGAGCTGTAGCTCACGAAAGCTTATGCTCATATAAATTGGTTAGTCTCTAAGGTGCCACAAGTACTCCTTTTCTTTTTTCTAAGGATAAAGCTGCTGGTAAGAAGGTGATTACATGGCTGAATCTGATTAAGTACTTCCTATCCAGCCAACAGGCAGTGGAGCGTTAACCGTACAAGGCCCCAGGGTATTTTCCTGCAACTCCAATGTGTGTCAGCCTGCCAGCTATGCAGAATGAACAGACAGGAGCAATATCATGCCAATATTCCATCCTCTGCACTGATTGCCTAACTGATCCCAGGGACAATTCACAGCCCTTATCTTCAAAGGCCAGAATGAACCATCTGAGGTATCTCATGTACATTGCACTTTTCAAACTCAGAGAGCCTGCTGACTGAATGGAAGGCACTTCATTAGCTCCGGAGACCAGGCTGAGCCCAAGTTTTGCAGTTATCAGATTGTAATTCAAAATTCATCTAATGACAGACATTCCCTTAACAGCCATGCATATGTACCCTCTTTCTTCTCCCTTTTCAATCCTTCCCCCCCATGTCCTTCCAAAACAATTACCATGGAGACAGGGCAAACTGCCTCTTTTGCACATCCCCCCGCAGGTAGCTCTGCCAGAATGGGAACCAAATAATACTGGATTTTGTGTCAGAGTCAAACTTTGATACCCATGCTGTGTGAGCCCTTCAAAAAGTACGCAGAACGAATCCATTCATCCTTAATCAGAACTCTGTTTTTCCTCCAATTTGTTTTAAGTAATCTCTCTGACTTTTCCACATTCCAGCATAGGAAGTTACCAGGGATGCAACAATTCCACTATAAGACCCTTAAAAGGATATTCTTACTGTTCCCTACCTGGGTTTGGATGATCTGGGTCCCCAGTAGAGCAGCAGTATGGTTCTTATCAACTCTGCATGAGGATTAAGGAGATCACCTCCTGACAGGGGAATCTGAAGGAAAGTCTGTGGGTTTTAACTCATGGAATTTCCTGCTCCCAGATATTCGGTGTGATTTTATGCATACAGCATAATAGATGGCCCTCTGTAATTAATTTCTCTGAGGATCAGTACTGTTTGTTGATTCTCTCTCTTAAGAAATCAGTGACTTTTCCAGATCAACAAACACAGCCAATGGACAAGGATCACTAAGGCACTTGCAAGGAATTAATAATTTTTAAAATAAAATTTGCTTAAGTATTTTAAAACATTTAACCTGATTTCACTTTAAGGGATTCTGTCAATTGCTTTAATAGGCCAAAGATTGCTTTTTGAGTCACAAATATGCACTTGCTCAGTGCTTGTCCATTACTGAGTCGGTTTTCCCTACTCTCACATTAAAGCATTGAGTGATTTGTAAGAATCCTCTCGGAAATGATTAGAGTTCAGCATTACTGAATATATCTTAGAATCATAGAATATCAGGGTTGGAAGGGACCTCAGGAGGTCATCTAGTCCAACCTCCTGCTCAAAGCAGGACCAATCCCCCATAGTTGCCCCAGATCCCTAAATGACCCCCTCAAGGATTGAACTCACAACCCTAGGTTTAGCAGGCCAATGCTCAAACCACTGAGCTATCCCTCCCCCCAAAAAGCCTACAGGCTCTGGAGCACTTGGCAGGAACTTGTGTCCCCTGCTCAGTCCTCCACAGTATATTTGATGAGCCTGGAGAGCTGGAGAAAACTAGTACAAGCATTTGGCAATACTAATGCTGCAAACAGTGGGTGGAGAAAACAAATCCTTTAACTGTGAATTTGCTGAAGTTCCATTGAATGTGAGTCAGAGTTTAAGTGTTATTTATCTTACAAAATAACCCAAAATAAAGAGTCTTACTTTTTCTATGTTATAGTTATGTAGCTAGATATAAAAAGTAAAGCCTTACTATGTAAATTGAATCAAAACATGAATATTTTGCTTCCAGAATGTTTATGGCAGGAAGAGGTATGCTGCTTTGAATTTAAAAAAAAAAAATCTTGAATAGTCATCCTGGCCCAGATCCATAAAGGTATTTAGGCACCTAAACCCCATTGAAATCATACTGTTGAGGATCTGGACTCCAAACATACAGACTACAGAGATTAGAACACTCTTTTTTAAAGCTGTGTGTGCCAATGTCTTAATTAAACGAGTTTTTAAATCTCATGGAGATGTATACACTAATATGTGAAAAGACGCAACTTAAACCGTACGTTAGCATGCTCGTACATCAATGGGCATCAGTGTCTATTGGAGGAGTCATTGACGGTGTTACAATATATTTACAAATGTGTTACAATACACATTTTAGTAAACACTGAACCAGGGACCAAAACACAAACTTGGTATTAAACAGCCTGGATTAGAGTAATGCACAGCCAGGGACTTTTGTTGTTCTAATGCAGCCGGAAAAAGCTCACAAGATAAAGGTCTTCCTGTGAACTCTGCCAAGAACACTGGAAAAGTTGTATTAAGATGTTTTATGCTGCAAGCAAACGAATAAATAAATAAAGTGCAAATGACTCACATCCTAGTCAAAGGATTTTGGACCTGCTGACTAATTTTTATCCAAGCTGATTATATTTTAGGTAGAATTGACCATACCACAGAATTATAACAAGATGGGAAAAGTGCCTCTCTCTCTTTCCAAGGATTCTAGCCTCACTAAAATTCCATTTCAATGGTTTCAGTGGTGGAGTCTATGTGGGCTTCTCTGGCTGCCATCGTATTTAGCATGATCCTCACTCAGAAGCCCACTCATTACTGCTCCTTGGCGCTCACAAGGTGAAGAATGCTTCCTTGCTTTACGGGGCGGGGTAGGGCTGGGAGGGCAGCAGAGTTGAACAGCTGCCCAGAGGTGAGGAGGAGAGAGCCTGCCTGAAGATGCCCAGCCTGGGCCCCTCCTTCTCTGGCTCTCTGGCTCCCATTGGCCAGCTGGGAGCAAACAAGGATTGATTCCCGCCCCCTGCCTTTCACTCTCCCATTAATTTAAACCTTTCCCCACACTTTAGGGACCTCCTATTCTCTTTAGCTCCCCTGCCCCCTCCTCATTGTAGTTGTAGTGTAGGAGCTGTTTTTTTTCAGGGCACTGTGGGTCTGACTAATTGTCTATTTGGGCGTCTGGAAGGAATTTTTTCCCCTAGACCAACTGGCAGAGACCTGGTGGGTTTTCTCACCTTCCTCACAGCATCGTGGAGGTACAGTGAAGTTGAAAGGGGCACGGCTTGGAAGTATAATACTAGAAATATACAGGAACTTTAGTTCATTGCGTTGCAACTTGCAGCAAGAATCCAGTGCAGATAAAGGCTAAAAAGGCCCAGCTCCCAGATGTAAATGAGACCCAAGATTTCACTGATGAACCCTGTTCCTGTAAGAAGGGGAGACCTGAAAACCTTGCAGACCAAGGTACTCCCTTGGCACCCTCTACCCCCTCGTGGGGTGGGAGGCGAAGAGGATTCAGAAGTGAGCTGAGTTCTAGGGGTAGCCTGAGGAAGGTCTACCCTGAGGTATTGGTTATATGGTGGGAGCCCATGTCGCCCCACATATCTGAATGGCTGTTATGTGAGAGGTGGATTGGGCCTATAGCGCCAGTCCTCAGTGTTACATTAGCAAAGGTGCAACCTGCTATTTAAATCCATCCTGGTGTGTCTGTCTGCCTTCATCTGTGTGTCCTGATGAAGCCACAGCTACTCTCTTGCCAATAGACTGCAGACCTCAGAACTACTCAATTAAATATGCTCAGAGAGTACAACACAGGTGAAGGATCTCTGAGATTACCTGTGCCAAACCCAATGCATTTTTGGCAACCCCCTTTTCCGGCCAGTCACTTATACTGTCCCACTTGTTCAAGCTTACCGATTAGGATGGCTACAATATATTTCTTCTTATGGTGTTAATTCAGGTACTCTTTGTCACACTATCCAGAGTGGCTCACAACCATGAGTACCAGCCTCAGGGCAAACTGTCAAAAGCAGGGCAGACACCCCAAACTGATGGTATGTTCTATAATTAGATTTCACCAACCCTGTACGACATGTGAACTCCCCAAGTACTGCAGCAGTAGTCTTATAATGGAATCACAGACAGACCCCTTAGACACTCCAGTCTATCTGGTCACCCAGGCAAGCTGGGCTATGTGATAAATGGTCACTTATACCAAAAATCACAAAAATATTCCAGGTTACACCCAGTCCCAAGAGACCAGTCACTCACCCAAGTCGATTTGCATCCTAGATCTCACACCAAAGACAACAACACTGGTAGCCAGTTCTACAGTGAACTAACTAAAGGTTTATTAGCTAACAAAAAAAGAATGAGTGTTATTGAGAGGTTAAAGCAGGTAAAATTATATGTACGGGTGAGTCACAGTCTACAATTCCAAATGGTAGCAGAGATGTAGTGTTCTGTCAGTTTCCCAAAAGTCTCTCAGGGCTACCCAGAAAAACTCTGGGGATCTCTGTCTTCTCATTCAGTTATTCTGCTCTGTTAAATCCACACTGTCCAGAGATGAAGAATTTTTCTTTGCATCCATACTTCTAGCTTCTTTTTCTCACAGAAAACAAGTTGACAGTGTCACTACTCACACAGGCTATTTCTTTGAGGATGGAGAAAGGAATGCGTTTAGAGTCTTTCATCTCCAATCATTACCCTCTTGCTTTGAAATGTGCAAGAATTAGCACTTCCCTGTTAAAATTCTAACTTCTTTCTTATTTGATGGGTTATTTAGTAACAGGGTATATACAATGTAAATCATAGAACTCGAAGGGACCTTGAGAGGTCATCTAGTCCAGTCCCCTGCACTGATTAAATGTTTGCAATTACATTATAACAGGATACAGATAAGTGAAAACAATGCATGCAGCATCCCATTAGTTTGCATGGAGTTTAAACACCAAATACACTCTTATACATTTAGCTATCTCTTTGATCTATACTAATCCACAAGGGAATTGGCCTGGCTTTCTCATATGTGCAATGTAACTGTAGCTGTGTCAGTCCCAGGATATTAGAGAGACAAAGTGGGTGAGGTAATATTTTTTTATTGGACCAACTTCTGCTGGTGAGAAAGAGAAGCTTTCCAGCCACACAGAGCTCTTCCAGCTACGCATTTGTAAGTGTTCAGTGAGGCCTGGGGCTTTGGCATGAGCTGGTACCTGGTCTACCAGTGTCACTCTCTTATTTTGCATTAAGCTCAGGCATAACGCATATATACAAAGTCTTTGTTTTTGTGCCTCATGCCAGACCATATTATTGACAACATGGATTCAATCCTTTCAAATGGTGGGTCACTGCATGAAGCAAATCCAAAGTTTCTGTTTTGGCCTCATTTGTGATTTACAGACGATTCCTGATCCCATGCTCCCTTGTGCCTTCTTTGCACACCAGGCCTGTGGCAGTGCCTTTCTCATGCATGAATTCTGGCTCCTCAAGAGATCCTCTGGTTTTGCCAGAAGAGCACGGCAATACAGTGGGCCAAATTCATACCTCTTGCAAATCCTTTGCCTGTACTTCCCTTTCCTCCATAACAGGCACGTTTCTACCAATTTATCCATGGTAGGAGCAGTGAGGAGTTGTCATTTGGTATGTGGTGTAAAAGTGTCAGTGCTGGCATACAGGAGGTATTTCTTGCGGAGGATCTCCACCTCACAAGGGAACCCTCGCTTTAGCGTAAAGCCCTGACAGACTCATGAGTGCATGAGCAGATGCACATGTAGTTAAACACTCAAAGGATGTTGCACCACTCAGGCTGCTTAAATGACATTTCCTGTGTTGCAGTGCCTGCAGCTCTGCCAGTCCATTGCGATGAAGATTTCAATCTATTCTAGCACAGCAACTCACTGAAGCAGCATTAGTGGCATACATATAAAGATATCACTTACAAAATCATGAAATTTAGCTTGGAACATTAAAATGACTTTCCATCCGAAGCGTATCCATTCTGGTAACTGTGGAGACGAGTGGAAATGAACACAGCCACTATACTAATTATAGACACTTGCACCCCTACTTGTTTCCCCTCAAGAGGCCTTGGGAACCTTTAGCTGCTCAGCTGAGCAAGTTACCAAATAGCCAGTTATTGTCCTGAAGAGCTATTGGACAAAATGCAGCACCAGGTACACTAATCTATTTAGAACAACAAATGATAGGACAAGTCTGAGGTAGCAAATTTGTTCCACAGGTGTTACCAGATCCTTCAACTATTTATACAGATTACCCTCATCAATTTTCTCTAAGTAAACTGGCTCTGTTTTGATAACGAAGGCATTTTAACAGCTATGAAATCAGGACAGACTGTATATTAAGAACTTGCACAGCTGCTAACACCCTGAAGACACATTTTAAAGATATGAAGTGACTTGTTTAATTTAGACTGCAGTGCAATTTGACAATGTCCAAATGTTCACTTTGGAGCTGTAACAAGATTAGAGGCATCTGCATTATCTGCGAAACATTGTGCTCTGTACAGTCAAGCTTTACTGTAGTCATTGTTTCCTTTCTTGGAAGAGAATTGAAAGGAACAGACCATTCCTGTCAACATTGCCATCACCGTAGTGGTGGATAATGAGCCTGTTTCACACATATAATTACTATTTACGTGCATTCTTTTCTACACCCACTGCATTGGCACATTGTGAGTAGAAATACAAATCTGCCTACATATCTGAATTCCAGGAAGGTGGCCAACAGTCAATGTGAGTCAATAATTTGGAACGGTTTCATTAGAACCAAGGGGCCACTAAGCACAAAGTTTGTGTCAACAACCTAATGACAGCCATTCTGTACACACAGATTCAAGGAAAAAAGACAAATATTTACTTTCTGTGAACTGTTGCTGAGCATATTATTTACAGCAGACCCGGCACTGGGTAGCTTTGCTAATAATAGAACCCAGATGTTGATGGGAAAGCTTTAAAGCTCTTTAAAAGTAAGAGGACTCAGACCTAAAATATTTAGATACAGTATATGGTTCCACGTTTGCAAGTCACATAGATACTTTAAACAAGCCCACCTTCTTTTGGAACAAAGTATGAAAACGTTCAACAGCATTGCTCTGGCTGTCAAGAACTGCAACCCACACTAATAAGCGTTGAGATATTTTGACATCTAGAAGAATGAATGGGACTTTTTGAGAGCAAGATGATCATCAAAGAGGCTCCCACCGTTCCAAGTTTCACCCCGCCTCAGCTTCAGCACTCACACTCTACAATTCCAAATCTGATGCCACAATCGGGAATACATCACAGTCCTGGAGAATGACTGGCACCCTCAACTCCTATTGACTTTAAGAGCAGTGGAAGGTGCTCAGCACCTTGCACAATGAGGCCTTTAGTAACCAATGCCATGCACTGACATCAAACAGAAGGTAGGGGACCTAATTATTAAATGGCCAAACATGAGGAAGTATCACAACTAGAGAAAGAAATTCTAACAATGTGCACCTAAATAGTTCAAATGACAATCACTAATGTAAGTAAATCAGCTCCATCACTTCCCCTTAATAGGCTCTGACACCTCTCTGTACAAACAGAATAAGGTACTATTTGATGCAATTTTCATCTATTGTAATTAAAAAGGTTTCCACAATTAGACAGGCTCCATAACATTCAGTGGCCAGATTCTGCCTGCCCCTTTTGAGGGTATGCAGTGGGAGGGTGCAGTGGAAAGGGCTAAGGATCTTCCCACCCCTTATGAGCCCACTCTGGGGAGTGCAGGGATTTCTCCCACTCTGCTCCCTCTTGGGTGCATATCACCTGTCGGGGGCAAAGAGGGGGAAGGGCCATGGTTGACCCACCCATGTACCAACAAGCAGAGTGATACAGAAGGGGGTGCCTCTGAGCACCAGGGTTTTGTCTGTGTGGCACAATCTAGCCCCAAATAAATCATTCACTGGAGGTGAGGTTTTTTTCCATGAATTGGTGAACAATTTAATCTATTTAACTAGCTGCCAAATATCCCAAGTTTAATCAGACACTCAGCTGCCTTGCATACACTCTGTGTTATGATCCAGGGAAACGATCTACACTACCCGTCAAAAAACACTTTTGACTGACCCTTAGCTCCTGGAACAATGAAAACAGCTCTGGAGGTATTATAACCACATGCTCTTGTTGCTAAATTAAAATAAGGCAATGTGTCACGTGGAAAACTGTGCAATTGTGAAATGCAATGTATATAACAGCGACTAATTCTGTATTTTGGCTGGACAACAAAACAGAGCAGTTGGATTTGCTGTTGTGTTAAAAACAGTTGCTTGATCATTAGGGACTTGATTATGCCATTTAAGCAGAGTCCACAATAAGGGGATACAGGCCACCATGTCAGGAAGAACATTGCAGGCTTTCTGGCTTAGCAGGGCAGAATACTTCCTGGAATTCCTGGGCACACATGGGCTGCATACTCACTGCTATACCCCTTTGTGGGGTATAGCATACTCCCCCCTCTGGCGTGGCCTCATCTTCTCTCCACCCACTTTGAGGTGACATAAGCCTAAAGGGGCACAGGGATGGAGCATGGGGGTGGGTGGGGAAGGTAGTCATTCCTGCAGTACCCAAAGAACAGAGACACAAATCCACAGAGGCATTTTGTGGATTTATTCTTAGCATTGCAGTGCCTAAATTTTAGGTGCCTTGCCACCCCGTGGAATCTATGAAGCCTGCGTTAGATGCCTAGGCTCTCGGTATAATGTATGGAGAGAGATAGGTGCCCAAGAATGGAGCTAAAAAAGCCAGGATGCTAAGCAAGGAGCCACCTAAGATAGCCAATAGAAGGGTGTGTCCTAAGCCCCACCCCTCACTGGGATTTAGGCACCGAGGTCCAGGCTAGAGAGAAGATCCTAACTCTGTTTGGAACCCAGAGCCTGGAATCCACAGCTGGGAACCCCATTCCTGGAGCCAGGCACCTGTGTTGTTTCTTGCAACAGTGCCAGTGCACACTTGACTCCACACCAAATGGCCAGGGGGTGGTCACTTCCCTTATTATTTTTCACCCAGTGCTTAGGGAACTCCCCTGCAATTGCAGAGATTCTGGTTCAGTTCCACTCTCTATCTGATGAGCAGGGATTTGAACTTGAGTTTCCCACCTCTCAGGTAAGGTGCTACTAGGAATCAGGGTCTGGAGCAGAGCTAGTCTCCAGGCAACCTCATCAGTACAGCTGGCCTGCAGCAGGCTGTCTGATGAGCCACAGCACCTGAGTGGCTGCAGGGGCCAGCAGCAGCAGTTCTGCTGGCTGCTTGGTGCTCATACCCACCACTGGGACTGCTCCTGTGTTACCTTGGTCCTGCTGCTCCTGCTTTGCCCCCAGCTTTGCCTCTATCCTGCACCTACCTTAAACTCCACCTTGCCTGATACACTGCTCGACCCAGGTCCTGACCTCCAGCTCTGCTTCTTCTGACTACAGATGCTAATCTGGCTCTTGTATCCAGTTCCTGCCCTCCAGTCTAACCCTTGGCTCCAGCTTTTGACGACTGATTCCAGCTCTGACCCTAGTCCTTAGTTCCCGACGACTGCTCTGACCACCAGGCTAGACTTCCCTTGTCCCGGTCACCTGACCAGTACCCTAAGGTAACTGGACTATAGAGTCACTCACACTCTCTCTTTGGCCCAATGCAAATTTAATTATCTATACACAGTGGAACAACTTCAGCTGCAGAGACAGAGAGCCCACATCAGACTATCTATAGTTCAGTGGTTAGGCCACTCACCTGAGAGGCGAGAGACCCCTGTTCAAATCCCTTCTCCTTATCGGGGGGTGAGTACACAGGGCTAAAGGCTATATGGGAGGCTGCTGCTGTCCCCCAATGATTTTGTTTGGAGTTAGGCACGCTCAAAGCCTGATTTTGTGTGGAGTTAGGCATGCTGGGGAGATAGCTGGGAGAACGCCGATTTGTACCTGGTTCGAGGACCACACTGCGGCTTCAGTGGGAGTTAGGCAGCAGGACTCCTGTCTAAGGCAGCACTGTGCATGCCTGGAGGCAGAAACAAGCATCTAGACTAGGGGACTTCTACAGCAAAAAATATCGGCACTGAGTGATTCTAGGCACCTACAGGGTTAGAAAGCAGCCAAGTGGAGGTTTTGAGGCTCAGTGACACCTAAATTTTTAACTTAGGCACCTAATGTGGGAGGTTGGGATCTTAAGTCTTTTTGTGGATCTGGACCAGAGGCTGCAACTTTACTTGGCCCTTCCATGGATCATGCAAATGGGGAAGGCAACTTACACTTTCCCCTGTGTATCTGCATAAGGTCCAGGCACAGGCTGGCTGGACAGACAAGTAGCAGGACTGACCAATTACTAGTATCATGGAAGGATGACATATTTATCCTCCCAATTATTGATGCCACCAAACGATGTTTCATATCTTGCTTACAATATGTGGAGACTTTCATAATCTACTAAGTCTTCCCTGATTAACAAGAATACTTATATGGGGCTTATTCTGTCACCCTTACTCAGCTGGAGTAGCATTCGCCCCACCATCACTGGTAGCCCCACTGCACTGGGCTCTACATTACTCATTTGAAAGTTCAGTGCCCTCCAGTAGATGGGCAGGCAATGCCAATATTTCCAAGCTTTACCTTCTTTCATCTCCTTGGGCAGAATCACTTTATACAGAGTAATTTGTAGCAAAGAAAAGATACATATTTACAGCTACAGGGTGACAAATCACCACTAAGAAATAAGATATAATACAGCAGCTTGTAAAATAAAGTACTTGAGACAGGGCCAAATTGTAGCTGTAAGCCACGGCTGCCTGGTGGGGGGAGAGAGAGGAGAAGCCAAGTAGCAGTAGGAAGCAATACCCAGATAATCAAAGGCTAGGAGAAACCTGGAAATTAATAATGATGAAAGACTTGTAGGCATAGTCTGCTTAGAGTTTATTAGTGTTTAGGAAATGGAAATATTAAAGAGAACAAAAAAGTCAGGCCAATATATTTCTTGGGTTGACTGACCACAGGTATGGTGTCAGCAGTAGCAGCTAGTTAGAAAGCTTAAAAATTGACAGAACTCTAATCTCCCTTCAGAAACAAGCAGTAAAATCACACATGGGAAGATGTGCATTTATCCGGATAATTACTGAATTACCTGCAAAAATACTCTACACATTAATGGGAGAGTAGTTTCCAGTTTGCTGAACTACTGGTCTATATCAGCCTACCGTTTTGCACAAAAATATATGTGCAAAAAAATGAGATAACTAGTCAAAGATCTATGGGCTCAAACCTCCAAGATACTGAGCACTCTGAACTCACATTCAAGTCAGTTGTAGGTGAAGACAATCAGCATCTTACAGGACTGAATGTAATTTATATCATTGACTGCTCTGTCTCTGGTGGCAGATCTGTGTGCTAGATCGATCTCTTGCAAGAGCTTCATGCTTATTCGAAGTATTACCAATGTATGACCCATATAGTTATGGCCACATGTGGGTTTCTACTTGTGTTTTTATGTACTATAGGTCTTCATTTGACTGTCCAGTCCAAGATAAACATTTTCGTCATTGTATTGCTGTATTTAGCTTTACATGAGAAATAAATCTTCATACGATGCTGCAAGTTTGATCCAAATAGTATATGCATCATACTCTGTACGGTCAGAAAATGAAATACATGTAATGTTTGCCCCTCTTTCTCATAGCTTGTTCCTAACGGTAGCATTCATAAATTACATGTAGTCCAGCAATGTAACATACTTGGCCAATATGTAAAAATCTTGCAGTTAGCATTTGCTGACATGTGGCATACCTCCCAGTGAAATGAAAGGAATAACTAGCTGGAGTTTTGGCTGTGACATTGCCACACATTGGGCAGCATGCCGCAGTTGAAAAGGAAAAAAAAGAAAAAAAAAAAAGGGGGGGGGGGGTTTGAAGAATACTCAAATCTCTATCTCCAGTCTGTATTTTTCTATGCAGTACCTTTTTAATGCTCCCATAACTATAGAATCTAGGTGCTGCCTACATAATTAAGATCCACAATTAATTCCATTTGAAGAAGGAGCTAAACTCTTTTTAAGGTATACTATCGTCCGTGCTGCAAACCTAACATTTCAATCTCTATTTGCTTTTTCTTCAATAGTATGTAAACTTCTAAATCAATACAGTATCTTTTAAAATATGCTGGAAAGTTATATCATCTGTACAAACTGCAAGGTATTGACTGGTATTGACCATGTTACAAAGCATGCATTATATTTATAGGGGGGCGGGATTTTCATTCACAAAAGTAAACCGGTTAGATTTTCATTTCAGCATGCTAGTCAAAAATAACTGAAGAGATCTGAAAGGCACAATGTGCTCAGGCATTCTGGAGCACAAATTCATAACATCCAGAAGCAGCATCACATAATGCCTTAGAGATCACACCACACTTAGCACTTGCTCCTGTTAACACCAGAATGACAGCTCTATACCCATCTAACTGCTTCCTACTACCCTTCTGCATCTCTGTAAATCCAAGTGTAGTTTATATACACCATATAACACATGAAGTTATTTTTTCTCTTATTGCACTCTCAAATAATGTCGAGAGAACACATCATATGCTCTCTTACTTTTGGGGACCAACTGATGTATTTTAGCCCCCCACCCTTCCAGAATGAATGGCAATTATAGCTCTTAACTAGCAGCAACCTCTCCAAGTGAAGCTGAGAACAGCAGTCAGCAAATACATTAGAAATTTGAAATGCACAACTACTTTCCATATTAGGAATGTGGCTTTCAAAAGAAACCCTTCACCTCAGTTTAAATAAGTGATCTGGGGAGTTTCTTACCTTCTATGACCTGAGCCGCTAAAACAACAGGGAGAAATGAACCCCAGGGCAGTAGTAGCAAATTCCAGGGCCACCAGCAATGCCTGGAGCACATTTGCCAAGAAGAGGGAGAAAAAAAAAAGAAAAAAGATAAGACTAAAAGTTAAAAGGCAGAAATACAAGAAAAAAGTAAAAAGTTAGCACTCTTACCTTGAGAGCATTTTTTTTTTAAAGTTTGTTGAAAGACCTTAAGTGGGAAAAATGTTCGGAGAACATGAATTTTTACTTCTGAAAAGAAAAAGTTACTAAAAATTGGAGTCTGTTGTCTCCTCCAACGTTCAGACACGAGTGAAACAAAGGCAGCTCTCAGGCTCTCTCAGTGACTCATTGCAATGAGTGCTCCAACACTGAAATCTGACTCCTTCTAGATTTTCCTTTCAGACCACTGCCTTAAACTCCTTAACCTTATTCCCTACCTTATTAACGGAGACCCTCTTTTGCTGCACCTCCTTCCATTGCTATCATTATCCACTCTTGCCTCTAACTACAGCATACATACACTAACACATATCAGTAAAGTTTCTCCACACCCTCTCCCTTCCACCACTCACCACCTCCACTCCCTTACCCAATAAAATATTACCTCCAACATCCTTCCATCCAGTATAGCCAAAACTAGACATCTTTGTATGGTATTCAACACTTCTCCAACCAGATAAGATTAGCCAACCTATAAATAAGCAAGTTTTAAAGCAATTAACAAAACAGGAAGCCCCCCCCCCCCCATCAACTGCAATATATGTCCAAGTTAACAGGACTATAAGTGGTATGGTCATCACAGAGAAATTTCTAATCACATTCTTATCTCTGGCATGTCCTGTATTTATAATATTCCTGTTTATAAAGATTTACACCCACAGTATAAAGTTCAGAGTCTGTGTCTATATCCATGTCTATAATACATGTGTATGTATTTATAATAGTGACTCCATAGCTAAGGGTTTTTAAGTTTCCATTATAAGTGTGAATTTGCCCCACCCGTCTAACTTTCTGAAAAATGCTTTTTCCACACAGTTTCTTATGTGTAGGTCCCTCCCCAAAGAAAAATTATTTGAAAAAAGTTGGAAGTTAATCAGAGTTATAAAACTTGTTCCGAGTTATAAAACTTTGAAAAAAGGACTCGCTTGTCCTGGTTTGAAAAGGGTAGGAGGGAGAAGGGCCCTGACCCGCCCCGGGGATGAGTATTCTGAGTCTGAAAAGTGTCATGTGGAGGTTAGGCTGGAAGGAGCTGATGGGGGCTTGGGAAGACCTGAGCTGGGATGTGAACATAATTTTACACCAAAAGAAGTAATTTTTTTCCACTTAAATGAAAGTTAGGGACAATCCCAGTCAAACGTTCTTTAGACAGAGTTAAGTGCTGTGCATTCTAAACCTTAAAAACAACTATACATCAACAGGCATTAATAATTAGTTTTTGGATAACCGATGTGCTGGAAAAAAACAGAAATTCACAGATACGCTTCCAATCACCACCACCACCACCACCTTAAATCTGCCCCAGACTCCATTTACAGGCTAGCAGGTTTACCTTGCCCATTTCGCCTACCCTGCATTTTTAATATAGCCAAAGACCATCACTATCCCCCATCCACTTTCCACGCACTGGCAAGAGAAACATCCACCAGCTTATAGGCCAGAGACTTAATTTTCTTTTCAGTCTATGTTCCCACTACAAACCACACACTCACTCTCACTTTGTTTTCACCCTTCACATGTGGTCTAGAGACCACATCCCCCTTGATCCATGATACAACATTGGGCTAGAGAGAGCACATCCCCCCTCTTCGTTCACCCTCCTATGGGATTGTCTACACTACTTTTCCCACCCTCTAGATTTCCCACTGTTGCTGCCACCAGTAGTGTGACAGTAGTACTTCTCCCTGCTATCCACAGGTTAATATTGCTTTTAAAAAGAGCCAGATACTGTACAGGAGCCTGGGTCAGTCACTCAGTTCTGCAATATATTTTTTGGCAGTAGCTAATAGGAATTATTGATAGTGTTGTTATATCTTTTTAAAATCCTTCTTTACTAATGCATATTAGGAAATAAAAAAAAGTTTGTGTAACCTTTTTTTTTTACCCGGAGGAAAGACTACCTAAAAATATACACCATAATGGGGAGATTTTTCGTCTAGTATAAATGGATCATGCAGCTTGCCATATTGAGTGCATCAAGTTTGGTATCTCTGCATTATGTTTCTTGCATATGATGAGTATAACTAAGTGAAAAGTATTAAAGATATGGAGAGATGTATAGTCTATGTACACATTCTAGACTGTTCATAACTATTTACTAAATATTGTCATTTATTATAAAAGTATATGTTGCTTTAAATAGTTTCTCTTTTTTTCTAGCATTATTAGTATAATGAGAGTTTTTGCCTTTTTTAATCAAGTGTATATACTGGTTAGGTAATTTCTTTTTAAAAAATGCTATAACAAACAATTTTCTCCAATACTCTATCATTTTCTCTGTTGGGAATGGTCCTCTGGGTTTTTCTTTTATGAAATATTTTTTACAGGGAAATGAATTAAATAGTGTTGATAGCCTGAAAGAGAACATTTTGTTTGATTTTTTTTTTTTTTAGTGACTCTCCATATCTGTAAAATGTTTGGCATACGGGGAGGGGAAGCAATCCTCAATGGTATACGTTCAGAAGGGCAAAACGTAAATACACAGATTATGTGATAAACCATGTCTGGGGAATCTCCATTCCAGCAGAGTAAAACAAGCACAAGCGATTGAGTTCTCTTTACTTTTTAAGTTCCCTAAACTTCCTGCTTCTGTTAAATCAGACAGACAATTTCAAATCAAGTGGGGAAGAGGTTAAAAAAAATTAATTATATGGCATTAGTAGCCAATTTTGTAAGTTAATATCCAATATGCCAGGAGGTTATTTTACAGAAAATCTATACAATAGGGAATATACAGATCTACTTCTTACATAGCAGCAGCATAGTTCACATCAATGAACTATATGAAATACTGCTGAGAATGTCTTTAATTTCTGTTGGACGTTTAAAGGTGGACGTCTAACCAATGCTGATTGTTTTTAGAGTTGCCAGGTAGAGGAAAGTGAATCTAAAATTGTTTTCAGTGAAGCATTCTCCCGACCTCTGTGAATTCCACTGGCCTTCACTGGTGACAATGGAGAAATTTGTAAATATGAATAGCTTATTATCTCCTTCCTGTAGGACCTTGGGATTTCTTGCAGCTTCGGGTTCTTTAGTGGTCTCCATGACTATGGAATATAAATAGCTGTTCTGAGTCTCTCAATCTCCCCTGAGGGCAATAATCCAATTCTGTGTGTCCACTCACTTTTAGTGTGGCCATTTTTCACTTCCATTTTAAACCCAGCAGGAATTCATTGTTTGGAGGAGGATACAGATTTCTTTCCTTCCATTCTTTCTCAAAGTCCAATCTAGATTAGATTTTTCCTCCTGTCATGGTTCTCAAGGTCTCGCAGTTTGTCAGGCAACACTTATTTACTCTGCTGATTATCTGTCTCTTTTGACCAATCTTCCAGGGTAGTGATCTGTTTTCATCTCTGAGCCAGCACCCTTAATACTGCTATTGCAGTGCTTATTTCTCCCAATGTATTATCCATTTTAGCTTCCAGTTTGGGAAACTTTGAGTCCAAAATAGTTGTACAGTGTCTGGTAATTTCTGCTCCGACTGTCCTGGATATCTGTAAGGTAAACAACTCATCATCAGTGTTCTCTGACTCTTGTGATGCAGTTACCATTTTTGAGTCCCTAATCCTGCAACTGGCTCTGCACAGAAACACACCTGTTACCTGCACTGAGCCGTTAACTTCAGTGGAATTCCACGCAAGTGTCAGGGTCTGCTTACATGAACTTTAATGCAGGATTGGGGCTCTGTGATGTTTTCTTTGTGTGTGTGCATGGTGTTACCAGCTTTTGCACAAACTTCTGGCAATGGCCTATTCCTGCCACTGCCAAAGTGCAAATAATTCACACTAATAGAAAAAAAAAAAAAAAAAGATCGGGAGGGCGAATGTGAACTACAGCTACAAACTACTAACCCCGTCAGGTATCTCGTCACCTTGGAAAACCAGACTGACCAGACTGAATTACCGTAGACTGACAGGATGTAATGAAACCACGTAATCATGCAATTAAAGACTATCATATGGGAGCTGAATTAAGGGTACACATGCAACTTTACTCTGGCATTTCCTAATTTTTGAGGGCTTGACTTTGCAACCTTTTCATCATTTTTTGGGATGTAATTTCCTAAATGGTTTAAAAAGCAAGCTGGAAAAACAAATTTCATCATCTGGAATCACAATAATCCCCAACTTGGGTCATCAGCAGGGTTAGGATGTTTAGATCCACAGCACAGTCTTCCGCCACCCGAGCTAATGGAGTAACTGGTAACAACAACAGTTTGTCAAAGAATATGTAAACCAGCCACTGGGGAGGGAGGAAGGAGACAGACACTTTACCAGTAGGTTTCACCGCTATTTGCTAGACAGCAAAGACCTTTTGAGTCTCAGGACTCCTGGGTTCAATTCCAGGTTCTGTAGGGAAGTGTTCTCCAATGGTTACAGACCCTTCAGTCCTTATCCCCTCCTCCTCAGCTCCTGCCCCAGTCTCTCTGCCCCTGACTCCTGTCCCCTCCTCTATTCCTGTTCCTTCCCCCTAACTTCTGCCCATGTGCCCCTCAACTGAAAACAGAGTTTTATAACGGGAAGTTTCAAGGAAGCTTAACGATAGATGTTGCTACCTGTAATACCTATAATCACTTGACTTTTTTTCAGTATTACCTAGTAATTGTATGTTCATTATGAAGTCTGACAGACACTCAAACTTCTCTGTACAGTGAAATGCAGAGTTAGATTCATAACAGGAAAAGCAAATGGAATTTAGTGATGGATAGAGGCAATTTTATATATATAAAGAATGGTCAATGCATTCATCTACCATATAAACAGCCTTTAAGATTGGAGAACATTTTATGAAGAAGAAATGTTATATACAGTTAAGCAAGGGTGGCGCATGGCTCGGGCATTTGGAGAGGCTGGCATGAGCATCAGAAGCTCCCCCGGTGCCTGCCCTGGACCGTGGCTTCACCCCAAGGCCCACCCCTGCTTAGACTCCCCCACCCGAGGCCCTGCCCATGCTCCTCCCACACGCCAACCCAAGCCCCGCTCCCACTCAGCTCCCCCCCCCCCCCGCCACTGGCCGCTCATCCTTGCTCCTCTTCTCTGCTGTGAGGGTGAAGGAGAGGAGCGACTCAGCAGGTGGTGGAGTCCCTGGGGAAGGGGGCGGAGCGGGGATGGGAAGGGGCAGAGCGAGGGCAGGGCCACGGGGAAGAGTGGGAGTGGGACTTTGGGGCACAGCCCAGGTGGGGCAATAGCCCAGGTGTCTGCACTCTCAAAGGTAGTGGGTTGGCAGCTGTTTGGGGAGGCTTAGCCAGGGCCGGCTCCAGGCACCAGCTTTCCAAGCAGGTGCTTGGGGCAACAATTAGAATGGGGCGGCAGTCCGTGTCCCACAGCGGCAATTTGGCGGCCGCCCCTGGGCTTAGCCTCCCCTGGCCTTTAAAACTCACCACCTATGCTGTTAAGGCACAATATGGTTTTAAGATCAGGATCTGCCCGGAGGAGATGATAAAAGTTTCTCACAAGTACTGTGCCTTTAAATTAAAAAAAAAAAAAAAGCAAATACCATATTGTTCAAGAGACTAGTTGGCTGATCTCTCTCGATGTAGAAATAGGGGAAGAAGAGCAATATGGACTGCCCTGGTTTTCTAAGATATCATGTGCTTTGATCTACAGTCTACAGGAAAAGTGTTTGATTACTTAAGTGTCTAGCAGAGTGTGGCAGGACTCCCCTTGGCTTCTGCCTCTGCTAGGTTCACAAAGTCACTCGGAGACCCTGGGTTTAGTAACCATTGGTGCGCTTTTTTCTCAGGCTCGTTCCCACCACTATTTCACCATACAAGTAACCCTTCACCGTTTGCAGGCAGGAGGGAGGGGAGAGCTACCTCCCTGCTTCCATTCCCTGCCTTTTCCCTTTCCTCCTGCTCTCCCCTGGCTGGCTTCCATCCCCTGAGGCTTTTATGTAGCCCCAGGCTAATTAGGTAGCAGCTGTCTCCACCTCCCCAGTTAGGGCCAAGTTACCTCCAACCCGCTCTAATTTGTTCCCCTAATGAGGAGCGGGCACAGCAGAGGGCTGAATTTGCAACCCTTTGCCCAGTACCCTGTCACAGGCGTTATTAGATTTTGGGATACACTAAATACTGCTTTATTAAAAACTGCATATCATAGTGTAACTCAAGTTTAATTGTTATGGATCCAATTCTGCTCTGAAGTACACTGGTGTGGTCAATGCTCAGTAACTCCAATAAGTCAAATTCATCCCTGGTGTAAACTGTATTGACTTCAGTGAAGTTAAACCAGGGATTAATTTGGCTCATTCACTTTAATGGAATTTACCTTAGTGTAACCAAGAGCAAAACTGGACCAATTATCATTGATGCCATATAACTCATCTAGCCTTAGATCCTGCCCCCCCCCCCATCCAGCCCAAGGAACTGGATGAGTTAGGCTGGGATCTGAAGCACTGTGTAAGGGCAAGGAGAGAGAAATCCTCTCCCTGCCCAGGCTGCGCGCTGCTACTACTCCAGCCTAAAGGCTACAGAAGTATCAGTGGCCCTTGCACCACACATGCCTTCTGGTCCTATTTCTGTCCCCACTCCCAAAGATCTACAGCGCCCAGCTGTGCTGGGAGTCCCCATGGAAGTTTTCTTTATGGTACACCGGGGGTGCAGACTTCTGCCCTGCAAATAGAATCACAATCATGCCATTGTGTCAGGGCAGGATTCAGGTCTGGACGCATATTTGTTACATAGTTACTGAAATCATTCTGATTAACTTTTTTTTTTAAAATGATGCCATGCTGCTCCATGGCCCCCTTCCACCATAGTGGTAGAATGTTAGCTGAAAAGTCTTTGGCTGACCGCTGTACTCCTCTCACTATTTAATTTCAGACAATTTTGCTGATATTTAACAGTCATAGGATGTGTTTTCAATATGTTTTCCCCATTTTTAACTCTGGATCCTCTGAAAATACAACCTTGCCCATGCTCTGAATGTTTTTTTTTTCCTATTTGTTTTTAAACAAAAGTGGCATTCAGAAAAATGTAATCAAACACCCATAAAAAGAAGGCAGCCTAATTATAAATGCTGCCTTGTTTTTATGATATACATAGCTCTGTGGAAAAAAAACGGTATGTGGTCATGTAATTGAAGACTGTATCATAATGCATACACAAATTCTTAATGCCTTGATTCTGGCATTTCCTAACTTTTGAGTATTTGACTTTGCCAGTGTAATAATGTTCTTTTAAAATAGTTTGTGTGCGTGCACGTGTAAGTAATTCTGTAGGTTTTCAAACAAAGCAAACTGAAAAACAAGAAATTTCATCACATAGCATCAGATTGTCACTGTAATGTGGTCAGCATCCACCTCTCACAAGCGCTCCTTCTGGCTGGGTGTGTTTGCATACTTTCAGTAAGTAGTCCCAGCCCTGGTATAGGCCCATATCTCCAGGGCTTCCTCCCTGGGGACACTATCTTTCTGCAGCCCTCCCTGGGCTCAGTACCTACAGCCAGCCAGCAGCTCCCCCAATGCTCCCCTGGTCCCTGCCAGAAAACTGTCTTAGGCTCAGTCCTAGCAGCCAGAAGCCTCTCGCTCTCCCAGTCCCAGCCAGCAGACTGTCTTTGATCCTGCTGCTCTTTCAACCAGGCACACGGTCCTTTCTTTGCCAGCTCCAGCTCCTGGCCCTGACTGGCCAATCCAGCAGCCCCTCTGATTGATTGCTTCCTCGCAACCACTCTAGGCCACTTGCAGGACCTCTCCACTGCTCCTTTCCTGGGATGGATATGGTGGAACCTTGAGGCCTCCAGCAAGGGAGCTTTTGGGCCTACTCCAACCCATCACAGTCACGCATGTGGGCCATCAACAGGGTTGGAACACAGATTCAGCACACAGACCTCTGCCGCTTGAGCTAACAGAGTTAGTGAAAGCAGTGGTTGGGTATCATTCTCTTTGTGGACCAGCACGTAGAAGGGGATGGGTCACACACATTACCAGCAGAGGAATAGCAAGACTCAAGAATCTTGGTTTCTATTTGGATAAGGCTTTGGATTCTTTGACCATGGGATGGTGTTCCAAGAAAGAGGAGTGCCAGGCAGAGACAGGCTCCACCTAATGCAGAGAGGGAAGAGCATCTTCGCAAGCAGGCTAGCTAACCTAGTGAGGAGGGCTTTAAACTAGGTTCACCGGGGGAAGGAGACCAAAGCCTGAGGTAAGTGGGGAAGTGGGATACTGGGAGGAAGCACAAGCAGGAGAGTGCAAGAAGGGAGGGCTCCTGCCTCATACTGAGAAAAAGGGATGATCAGCGAGTTATCTTAAGGGCCTATACACAAATGGAAGAAGCCTGGGAAACAAGCAGGGAGAACTGGAAGTCCTGGCACAGTCAA
Source organism: Chelonia mydas (assembly GCF_015237465.2). Classification (NCBI taxonomy): domain Eukaryota; kingdom Metazoa; phylum Chordata; order Testudines; family Cheloniidae; genus Chelonia; species Chelonia mydas. Next base: position 151,561,771 of record NC_057850.1, read on the forward strand.
GGAATTATGATGTGATTGGAATAACAGAGACTTGGTGGGATAACTCACATGACTGGAGTACTGGCACGGATGGATATAAACTGTTCAGGAAGGACAGGCAGGGCAGAAAAGGTGGGGGAGTTGCATTGTATGTAAGAGAGCAGTATGATTGCTCAGAGCTCCGGTATGAACCTGCAGAAAAACCTGAGAGTCTCTGGATTAAGTTTAGAAGTGTGAGCAACAAGGGTGATGTCATGGTGGGAGTCTGCTATAGACCACCAGACCAGGGGGATGAGGTGGACGAGGCTTTCTTCAGGCAACTCATGGAAGTTACTGGATTGCAGGCCCTGGTTCTCATGGGAGACTTGAATCACCCTGATATCTGCTGGGAGAGCAATGCAGCAGTGCACAGACAATCCAGGAAGTTTTTGGAAAGTGTAGGAGACAATTTCCTGGTGCAAGTGCTGGAGGAACCAACTAGGGGCAGAGCTCTTCTTGACCTGCTGCTCACAAACCGGGAAGAATTAGTAGGGGAAGCAAAAGTGGATGGGAACCTGGGAGGCAGGGACCATGAGATGGTCAAGTTCAGGAACCTGACACAAGGAAGAAAGGAGGAGAGCAGCAGAACACAGACCCTGGACTTCAGAAAAGCAGACTTTGACTTCCTCAGGGAACAGATGGACAGGATCCCCTGGGAGAATAACATGAGGGGGAAAGGAGTCCAGGAGAGCTGGCTGTATTTTAAAGAATCATTACTGAGGTTACAGGGACAAACCATCCCAATGTGTAGAAAGAATAGTAAATATGGCAGGTGACCAGCTTAGTTTAACAGTGAAATCCTTGCTGATCTTAAACACAAAAAAGAAGCTTACAAGAAGTGGAAGATTGGACAGATGACCAGGGGGGAGTATAAAAATATTGCTCAGGCATGCAGGAGTGAAATCAGGAAGGCCAAATCACACCTGGAGTTGCAGCTAGCAAGAGATGTTAAGAGCAACAAGAAGGGTTTCTTCAGGTATGTTAGCAACAAGAAGAAAGTCAAGGAAAGTGTGGGCCCCTTACTGAATGAGGGAGGCAGTGACAGAGGATGTAGAAAAAGCTAATGTGCTCAATGCTTTTTTTGCCTCTGTCTTCACGAACGAGGTCAGCTCCCAGACTACTGCACTGGGCAGCACAGCATGGGGAGGAGGTGACCAGCCCTCTGTGGAGAAAGAAGTGCTTTGGGACCATTTAGAAAAGCTGGATGAGCACAAGTCCATGGGGCCAGATGCGCTGAATCCGAGAGTGCTAAAGGAGTTGGTGGATGTGATTGCAGAGCCATTGGCCATTATCTTTGAAAACTCATGGCAATCGGGGGAAGTCCCGGACGACTGGAAAAAGGCTAATGTAGTGCCCATCTTTAAAAAAGGGAAGAAGGAGGAACCAGGGAACTACAGGCCAGTCAGTCTCACCTCACTTTGGAAAATCATGGAGCAGGTCCTCAAGGAATCAATTCTGAAGCACTTAGAGGAGAGGAAAGTGATCAGGAACAGTCAGCATGGATTCACCAAGGGCAAGTCATGCCTGATTAATCTAATTGCCTTCTAGGACGAGATAACTGGCTCTGTGGATGAGGGAAAAGCAGTGGATGTGTTATTCCTTGACTTTAGCAAAGCTTTTGACACGGGCTCCCACAGTATTCTTGCCAGCAAGTTAAAGAAGTATGGGCTGGATGAATGGACTATAAGGTGGATAGATCGTCGGGCTCAACAGGTATTGATCAATGGCTTCATGTCTAGTTGGCAGCCAGTCAAGCGGAGTGCCCTAAGGATCGCTCCTGGGGCCAGTTTTGTTCAATATCTTCATTAATGATCTGGAGGATGGCGTGGATTGCACCCTCAGCAAGTTTGCCGATGACACTAAACTGGGGGGAGAGGTAGATATGCTGGAGGGTAGGGATAGGATACAGAGGGACCTAGACAAATGAGAGGATTGGGCCATCTGAAATCTGATGAGGTTCAATAAGGACAAGTGCAGAGTCCTGCACTTAGGACGGAACAATCCCATGTACCGCTACAGACTAGGGACTGAATGGCTAGGCAGCCGTTCTGCAGAAAAGGACCTTGGGGTTACAGTGGACGAGAAGCTGGATATGAGTCAATAGTGTGCCCTTGTTGCCAAGAAGGCCAATGGCATTTTGGGCTGTATAAGTAGGGGCATTGCCAGCAGATCGAGGGACGTGATCGTTCCCCTCTATTCGACATTGGTGAGGCCTCATCTGGAGTACTGTGTCCAGTTTTGGGCCCCACACTACAAGAAGGATGTGAAAAAAATTGGAAAGCATCCAGCAGAGGGGAACAAAAATGATTAGGGGACTGGAACACATGACTTATGAAGAGAGGCTGAGGGAACTGGGATTGTTTAGTTTGCGGAAGAGAAGAATGAGGGGGGATTTCATAGCAGCCTTCAACTACCTGAAACGGGGCTCCAAAGAGGATGGATCTCAACTGTTCTCAGTGGTAGCAGATGACAGAACGTGGAGTAATGGTCTCAGCTTGCAGTGGGGGAGGTTTAGGTTGGATGTTAGGAAAAAACTTTTTCACTAGGAGGGTGGTGAAGCACTCAAATGCGTTACCTAGGGAGGTGATGGAATCTCCTTCCTTTGAAGTTTTTAAGGTCAGGCTTGACAAAGCCCTGGCAGGGATGATTTAGTTGGGGATTGGTCCTGCTTTGAGCAGGGGGTTGGACTAGATGACCTCCTGAGGTCCCTTCCAACCCTAATACTCTATGATTCTATTCTAGCCTCTCATGGGGAGTGTGCTCTGTGGACTGAAGCTCAACTCCCTGTTCCCTGCAAGCTTGACCCCCTCTGTTCCATACTCTAGTCTCCAACGTGTCCCTGTCTCAATCCAGCCTCTTCCTTCTCCTCCAAGATCCTTGCTCCAGTCCCATTCTTCTTTCCTACTATAATGGTTCTCAGGCTACCCAGAACGGTGAATCATCTTGTTACCCCCCTGCCTCCAGCAAGAGGGAGACCTGCTTGTGCATAACTGAGTGTCAGCTCCCTGACATCTCCAGCCTGTTAGCCACCCATTCTCCTCTGGGCTATGCCAGCCCTGATTTTGCCATGCAGGTTAACAATAAATGGGTGCACCCCAGTTCCTGAGCCCCTTTGAAGCACTTCTCTACAGTGTTCAGCCTCTTATCCACTGACCACTCACAGCAATACTGGGTCTGCTGTCCTAAGGGAACAGCTTGTTTGATTCAACTCAGAACCAGGTCCTGATATAGCACCACTGTGCTGAGATAATGTATACTGAAAACAATCATAAGGTTATTATCAAAGATCAAGATTTAAGAGATAGTGAGGTAGGATAAGAAGATAATAATGGAAATAGAAGAGTTATATATAAAACAAAATCCATACACACTTTCGAGAGATTAAACTTAATGCTCCAGACAGTAGTCTGTTAAAGTTCTTATCTGGCAGCGTTTTCAGCCAACCTGGCTGAGATCCTGTCCTCATTAATGTAATCACACTGCACGATTACCTCCTAGGTGTAGGATAAAGAGGTGCCTTCTTTGTCTCCGACATATACCCCACCCCAAAGTTCATTGGCCTTGCACAGAGCAAGGCTAACCCCTATGGCTTGTTTTTTTCCCCCGTGTGCTCCTTTCCTGTTGACTCCATATGTGAATGGGGCTTCCGTAGCGTTGGCTTATAATGTTTAATGTACATTTGACAGAGAGATACACATCTTACCTCCTGTCTGGAAGAAACCTGTTTTTCTCTTTGGATTGGCGACAGACTTTAAAACATATTGTCAATACATATACACAACTTCTTAAACATCACAATTATGAGGATCAGTATGATACAAGCTTTTATTAGAGACCTCACAAGTCCCCCTTTGGTGAACTAGAATGTATGTGCCACGATCAGGATATTCTTGTAACCCACCTTATCAGTTGGCATGAGGGTTTGTAGGTCGACACCTGTCCTGTCCCAGTCTCCACTCCCCAGGACTCTCATTCCCATCCCAGTCTTCTTCTCCACTCAGTCCACAGTCTCTCCTCCTCCCCACAGCCAGTCCCTGTCCCAGCTCAACCTCCCGAGTCCTCATCCAATTTGTCTCTTTCCTCCCCCTTCCATTGGCTCCCAGTCGTAGTCTCCCTCAGCACCATTTCCGTCACTGGCTTCCACTTCCAATCTCCTCACCCAACCAGTCCCAACCATTCAAACACCTATTCAACTCCTAGTCCCAGCCTCCACTTCCCCACCCCCCATCTCCCAGTCTCTTTGCCAAACCAGTCCCAGTCCCTCTCTCCCACCCTCCTGTCCCAGTATCACCAGACTCCTTGTCCCAATCTACTCCTGTACCTCCCCCATCTAGATTCAGTCCCCACTGCATTCAAATTAGACTGCCTCCTCCTCCATGCTGCCCAGGTGTCACAAGGGTCAGTGACAGCACAGGAGAGACAGGCTCCATGGGTTAAGTTCTGATGTCCAGCCCCACCAGAGCAGCCATTCCAGGGAAAGTTTGGTTTCACCCCTGTAGCCCTGGGCTGAAGCATGCTCATTCTCTCTGTGGGGATGACACCTGCATATCTGGTCAGCACTAGAGGCTCTGAGAGGCAGGAGCACACTTCGACTCCTCAGAGATTTTAGATTTTATCCTCAGAGATAACATTGAAGAAGTACCTACTGAGCATGTGCAAACTTGGATTTTTCAAAGCTTTATAACTTGGCCACATGTGGACAGATTTCCCCAGGGACAAAGACCTGACACAAAAGCTATCCCCCATCCCCCCGCCAAATTTCAAGGGCCTCCTTGGACGCATGTGGCCATTAGAGCAGTTCAAAGAAAAGGTATCAAGAATTTTTTTAAAAAGGACAAAAGATATTTTCCCATCCTTGTTCTCAGAAATAGCATTACCATTTCGGCTGAAATTTTCCAGAAAAATTCAGCTTCAGGCAGACTCCTGGCATAGAAAATTTCAGCTTGCACAGTTAGTTTGGCAAAGTTATAAGCAACTGAAAATGCATACATTTTAATATGGACAGTGTAGCTCTATTAAAAATAGGAAAATAATTGTTAACAAGGCACATTAAAATAGACTTAGAATATAAATCTTTGCTGTATTAAGAACATTTATTACATTGAAAGGCTCTATTCAGACTAAACGTCACACATTCCTGCTGCATGAATAAACCCACAGAGGGTAATAGGCAGTAATTTCACTGCCTATGTACATATTCAGCTGAGGTGAAGAACCAGTTTCTTCCTCATAAGGTGCTTGCCACAGAGTCTAGAAAACAAGACAACTTCGTCAGAATGCCTCTTTCCACTATCATCTGACTCATATGGTTTCAAATTCTATTTAAAACATTTATATAATGTAGCGTAAGGAATGACCCAATTGGCAGTCTCTACAAACTGCCTCAAGATGACTGTGCCTCTTTAAGGCACAATCCTGCAAACAGCGGAAAGTAGTCCCTATTTTCTTGAGCAGTCCTTTTGACTTAAAGGAAGTTAGGGTTAGCAGGATTAACACCTTAATTTATGGATCTCTTAAAGTGGAGAATCATAGCACTGACAAGACAACATTGTGATGTCAAACCTTCAGTAACATCATTAAGCTAATGAGAATGATGTGAAATGTTTATTTTCCCAGGATGACTTAATGTTGACAGACTCTATATTCATACTTTATTAAAAATATATCATATGTGCCAATGCTTCAACAAAGATCATGGGTGAAACCTGGCCCCATTGAACTCCCACAGACTCCAGTGGGGACAGGATTTAACCCTATACAACTCTTTCACAAATTTTGTTTATGCCATCACTAATACCAGTCTAATGCCTGCCACAGCCATGCCACCTGATTGCTAGGCAGTAGTACCAAACAGTGTTCTTGTTTTCCTCCAGACCTAGTATTTATAAACTCTTTCACTCATGAACATATTATTTAGCAGTTGTATTATGGTAGTGCCCAAAGAGTCCCAATCAGAAACAGAGCTCCATTGGATTGGGCACAATAAAACCCAAAAGAAGATACAGCCCCCACCCCAAAGATCTTGTAATCAAATGAAAGGATGACCTACAAGTGGGTATAACAAACAAAAGTGGGAGGGAAAAAGGAGGATAAGGATTCCAGCAATAAGAACAGGCTGTTACATAGGCTAGCTATGTGTACAAATTGATAATTTCAACACTTTTAGCTTATATGAATGGTGAAATAAATAACCACAAACCTCAGTAGGCCTCCACTTAACCATTATCAGTTAGCAGTCTCTTCAGGAATAACAGTAGAAGTGGATCATGAGGAGGGATTTGAAGGAAGAGAGGGGGTCGTCATGAGTTGGGCATAACCAAAGCACTTCACTGAAGATACTTGTAAGAAGCCATTTATGGAATCAGGTAGCTGAAACAATAGGCACCTCCACCCAAAACAAAGACCTGTGCAAGGCATAGGGCAGGGGTGTTTCTCTGGGTATTCCTTTGGTAGACATGTGGGGATGTGAGAGAGAAACACCACAGACAGAAAGACAAATCAGAAAGCCCAGGTCACAGCCACAGAAGCATGGCCCCCAGAAAAAGCTGAGAGAGAGAGCTTTTAGGCTGAGTGCTGGCTGGAAAAGGGCTTTGAGCTACAAGCAAAGACATGCTGCTCTCTCTCTCTCTCTTTTTATTTGATTCCTGCTATATTGAGGGAAACAGAACTTTGTACATTCTTTGTAAATAAACAGGATTGCACCAAAGAAATGCTTGATTCCATCATCAGTTTCTCCTCTTAACGGAAACAACGCCCAAGACACTGAATTTTTGCCTAAGTGCTCAAGTCAAAAGGGGTCACAGTAACTTCTGAATAATATGAGCGCAGTATGGCTCCCTCCTCTAGTGAACAGTAACTGTTTTCAGTCATGATTGTGGCTTACATTCACAGACTGCAAGGAGCCGCTCAAGCACCTTATAAAATCTTACATATTGTAACAGCTCTCAGCCAGATTTGCTGCAGGGAATAGTTTTTCTTTTGGTTTGGGCATGAAGGACATGATGGAGTATGTGGGCTGCAGTATGCAGCTCTGAGACAACCAAAGAGAGAAGCACCATTCATACCAGAAGCTGGTGGCTAGAAAGACTGATGCTGTTGGAGCTCCCGTGAAGCAACAAAAGACTTATTGTCAAATATTTGACTGTGAACTAAGCATCAATCTAGACTCTGAATTAAAACAGCGGTTTTATACCAGCATAGTTGTTTCACTGAATATTTAAATATATTGCATCAGAAAAATTCTAGGATTTTTTCCCAAACCTTTTTAACATTATAAAAAGGACTTGGTGCACCTATTTTAGACACAATAATTGTGGGACCCTGTACAACTGGATTTATGTCATCTAAATGCTTTACTTCATATTATTTATTTGATGTTGAGATGAGAAATATACATAACCAAAGAAAAAAATTCTGACTTGTTATAATACTAGGAGGGCACTTGCAGTGACTTCTTAAATTTTTAAGAACATTTCTAATATGGAAAATCAGGATGAAAATTCAAATACGTCAAACTGAAAACCATTCTGCATTCAGGTGACTTTAACTAAAAAGAGTGTTACGTATTATCAGGAGATGCCCACATATTCAAGCTGAGAGAAATGGTAGTCACACTGCCAGCAGCACTTGAACTTCAAAAACATACTGCACCAGATCTTCAGTTGGGGTCAACTGACATTATTGCATTGACTGCAACAGAGCTATGCCACTTTATGCCAGCTGGCGATCTGATCCTGGGAGTGAGAGCACAAGCTGCTGGTGTTGGCAGCATAGCCACAAGTATACTTGTGATAAGTTTGCTTTAGAAATGCTACAAAACCTACACTTCTCAGAGAAGCCGTCTTGCATAGGGCAGTATCATGAATCACTCTGAAATAATTGTTACCCGGCAACATTACTCATTCAGTCTAAAACTCAGTGACTGTATTTCATGACTAGTCCAAAATAAAATGGTCCAGTTGTCTTAATGTTGGGGGACATTTTGTTATAATCAAGAAAAACTAGCATCATCTGAGAGTGGAATGAGTCATTTGTTACTTACTATCACTGCCTGGCTCCTGGCAAGCATCTCATGCTGCATGCCCCTTGCTAGTCACAGAATCATAGAATCATAGAATATCAGGGTTGGAAGGGACCTCAGGAGGTCATCTAGTCCAACCCCCTGCTCAAAGCAGGACCAATCCCCAATCAAATCATCCCAGCCAGGGCTTTGTCAAGCCTGACCTTAAAAACTTCCAAGGAAGGAGATTCTGCCACCTCCCTAGTCCTGTAATAGTTAATTGAAATTCAACTCAAAATGGCCACCTGGGCTTTTAAACTGCTCACACCACATTACAGTTTGCTGCACACTTTAACTGAAGGTGCAACTGGGTTTTTAGGCCCTGACCTGGCCTGGGTGTTTTTGGTCAAGACCACTATGCTCCTCTCCTGCCTCACCTTCAGCCAGAGTTGCCAACCCTCTGGGATTGTCCTGGAGTCTCCAGGAATTGAAGATTAATCTTTAATTAAAGATTGTCATGTGATGAAACCTCCAGGAATACATCCAACCAAAACTGGCAACTCTAGCTTCAACCAGCACTCTCCCTTAGAAGAAGCAGGAAAGCCTTCTTATCTCACCTGATGATTTAGTTAGGGATTGGTCCTGATTTGAGCAGGGGGTTGGACTAGATGACCTCCTGAGGTCCCTTCCAACCCTGATATTCTATGATTCTATGGTCTCACCTGATTGACTATTGCCTCCTCCCAGCCTTTCTAGCCACCGGAGGACCAAGTTTTGGTGGTTCTTCCAGTACCAGAACCTGAGTGACCTCTCTAGGAAGTGCTTGAAGAAGGTCTAAATTTACTGCCCTTCTTTACCAGGTGATACTTTCCCTTTGGGTCGGTGTGTCAAGGCAGTGATGCCTCCAACAGAGGCCAGAGAAGGGCCAGTACACAGTCACACTTACATACCTTCAAACTTTGTCTTTGAAAAACTCCTAACAGTGAATAAATCCAACTGCCTTTCCTCCAGATTACTATACTGAAGAAAAGATGCAAATAAATTGCATTTTTACAATGTCTACAACCCTAAATCTTTAGTGACCTAAACAGTCTGTTAACACAAGTTCATCTTCTTTTTGTTTTGTTTTACAATTTGAAAAGAAAAGTCATGATTTCCTGACTGTTTTGTATCCTGTAAGCAAAGATGTATGTTTCATTACTCAACTTGTCCTTAGGTTTGTCCTTAGGTTTGTTCCTAATAGAATTCAAGCCAGATTCCCACACCTCAAAGAAGGAGGCTACAAGGAAGCAAAACTCCACAAAGTTCCCTTCATAGAGTTTACTCATGAAGTATCTCTTTAGAGGGGTAGCATTTGCTTTCTCACAGTAGCTGTCACACAGGTGTTACCTGAAACACTGTAGACAGCTGTGATCCACAGGGCCCTGGGCTGGAACCCAGAGTAGAGGGCAGGCCTGGGTTCCCCCCCTCCCCCCAACCCCCAACTCCCTATTGGATACAGGAGGCGTTGAACTGGACTGTGGGTCCCACCAGAGGGGAAGGTCCCTGGCCTGTCCCCCGACCCACTAGGTGGATCATCAGAGACTGCGGGGATTGTTGTTCTTCATTTTCCCCATGCTGGCCAGTGACGAGGTTAGGTGAGTGAATGGCAGGTTTGAGCCACTAGCAAAAGGTGGCCAAACTGAGGGCTGCTGTGAATCTCTGAGGCAAGCAAATCTGCCAGTAAGTGCAGGACCCACCAAGGCAGAGGAGGAACTTTGTCACAATATCCAATCTGTTTAGTATATTAAGTTTACGGTTTTTGTTTATTTGCTAGGTAATCTGCTTTGATCTGTTTGCTATTACTTATAATCACTTTAAAAAATCTCTCTTTTGTAGTTAATAAACTTGTTTTTGCTTTATCTAAGCCAGCGTGTGGTATCATAACTCATGGGCAAAAGCTGTTGCATATTCCTCTCCACATTGAGAGGAATTTTATGAGCTTATGCTGTACAGTTCCCTGTGCAGCACAAGACGGTATAATTTTGGGTTTATACTCCAGAGGGGCTTCGTGTCTGAGGAGCTGGTAGTTGCCCTAGCTGTAGCCTTCCCATGCAGGGGCTGTTCAGAGAGCCTGCATGTAACTGCAGCTGGGTATGTCCCTACCAGTACGTATGCTGGTGAAAGTACAGGAGGAAGCCTGGAGGGCTTGGCAGCTTGTCACAGCAGTAGAGTGTAAAAGGGAGCCTTGGCTGGTGGGTCAGGGGGCTCAGTGCTACCTCAGTTCCAGGTGGCACCCCAGGGGGAACCCATCACAACCTGCTCCCTTCCTATTTTACAAAACAAGTTTTTGTTTCTCCCCCCCGCAAACCTCCCTTCATCCATTTTCTGGCCAGGAACCATGGAATGTCTATTCAGGAAGGATTCAGCATAGGACCAAAATAAAACTATCACCCACAGGTACTGTGACCTGTTATTTAATAAACAAACTTAATGCTTTTTTAATAATGCCCTAACACACAAACAATGCTGGCAGCAGTAAAGAGAGCTTTAATCTGCATGTGCTGCCCAGGCCTGCTAGAGGCTAGAACCCACCTAGCTACAGAGCAGAAATAAACATTTTACCAACAGGCATGACAGTGGCCAGGTGGAAAGAATAGAGGCTTAGTGAACAAAAGCATAACTGATTTTTTTTATTCTAAAACCTAAAAACGCAGTTAGTGTGCATCTTATAAATAAAAGAGAACAAGCGCTGAGCATCTGCAGGGTTCAGATTTTTAGGTCAGACTGAGTTTTTCATGCAAAAGAAAAGAAAAACCTTGAGCAAAATTGTGTGACTTAACAGTAAACCCCAATATTTTTCTAACATACTGCACAATGCATTTTTAAAAAATTGTAGCAGATGGAAAAAATATCACTTTTAATAAACTGGCATGAGTGGCTTAACCTTGCTATGGCATTCACAAAGGCACTCCAGGCATTTTCATTCCAACACTACGCTCTCAGAGACACCAATGCCAGCCTCATTTCCACTATCGGCACTACATTTTGGCTTTTAAAGCTACAGACACATTGGGGGAAGGAGGAACGTGGGGCTGCCTTGGAGTCATTCTGTTTGTGGAGGACAAAGGTAGGGAAAAATTGTTCCTACCATCAGCAGCAGTTAGATTCCATATTAACAGGTGTTTTAATGCCACTTTTTCATTTATTTTAAAACCGTCTTGGGCTTCGATTTTGTTTGAATGGTTTTGGTGCTAGTTTTATTGATACATTTTTAACAAATAGCATACAGTCTATCCGCCTGCACTAGACCACATCAGTCCACAGTTTGTGGTGTAAAAGAAGAGAAGAGGGAAGGAGAGGAAACATTAGAAACGCTAAGGGTGAATTCCTAGCTCCACTGAAGTCAATGGGAGTTTTGCCCTTGACTTCAGTGAAGCCAAAGTTTCACCATTTATTTACAAACTAAATCAAGTAAATTTGTCATTGAATTAAGTGGAACCAGGATTTGGTCCAACATGACCAGCTTTGCATCTGTGGATGGCAACCATAGCATAATCAGATGGTCCGAAGGTCACATTCTGTGAATTGGAGAAAATAGATTAGTAATAAACCTGATGAGGCAGAGCAGGTTCACGTAGTGTTACCCATGAGAGAGGGAGGTATACACTTTTTGTTAAATCACAGTTGCTGCGCTGTGACTGCTGCGTCAAATACAGTCATTTTGCCGTTACTTTGTCTTAGCCTCTCCAACCCTAGACTCCCACTTGTTTGTAAGAGCCATCTGTTGTCTCTCATCATACGCTAAGATGGGAATATCTTTGGAGCAGAGACTCTTAATTATGTGTACATACAGTGCCTTGCACAACAGTGCTTTCAACACGGATCAGGCCCTCTAGGTGCATCATCATCACCACTGCCCTCAAATGGTGCAACCAGAGGATCCTCTTCAACTTCTTGTTCCTAGAATGGTAGAATTGTACAGTTCAAAAATCTCCTATTCACAGGCTAAGGAAACATATTTATTGCCATCCAAAATAATTCAGAGCTTTGTATGGAAAACTATGGATACATCAGCTCTGAGCATTACAAATGCAAGCATTAATAAATAATATTTAAACCTTTCTCTGATTATCCCCAGATACCAGGAAACTGTCTTTCTGAAAAAAATGCCCATTCTCTTTGCCATTTGAGATACAGCAAGACTTAATTCATCAAGCAGGGAAGAGGTACCAATTAAGGTTTAATTTAGATCCTGACACCACAAACCGTACTGCTGGATGCGGTGCTTGGTATCCAAAAGTAACATAGGCATTGCCATGACGTATCAGAGCTGTGGTCCATCTAGTCCAGTATTCTGTCACAGACAGTGGCCAGGACCAGCTGCTTTGGAGAAAGGTGCTAAAGACCCTCCAGTAGGCAGTCTTGGGATAACCGGTCCCCACAGAAAGTTTCTTCCTAACCCCCATTAGTTAGAGTTGACTTAACCCTGAAGCATGAGCCTTTCTAAAATCCTTCTTTTTTTTTTTTTTTTAATATTTACTATTATAACTCTGGATGCTCTTTTAATGTAGTTTTTGTGTGTGTAATATAAACAATTAGAACACTATTAACGTTGCAAAGTGAAGCACTCAAAAGTTAGGAAATGCCAAACTAACGTTACCTGTGCACCCTTAATTCGGGCCCCTTTGTGTAATATTTTTAACTACAACAATGTTCAATGTGTGTTATTTACTGCACACTACTCAAACCCTTCTTTGTAGACTGAATCAGCAATTTCCTCATGGGCTTTTTTATGGTGCTCATCACTTTAATATCTATTTCCACAACACCCATGTGAACTGAGGGTGGTATTATACCCATTTTACAGGTGGGGAACCGAGGCAGAGAGAAATTAGTTTAAAAAAATCTCCATTAATTTTGGAGATGCCTAGGACCTGATTTGTCAGAGTTCTTAGCAGTATATAGCACTTCATAAGTTCAAAGCTCAGTTCCTGCTGACATCAGTTGTAGCTTTGAGTGCTCAGCACTTCTGCAAATCAGACCCCATGTACCACATCTTCACCGGCTCCAAGTCTTAATAATGGGAAGTGTTAGGCAGTGCTACATGCCCTACATATAATAAATGTCTAATCTCTTTTTGAATCCTGCTAAACCTTGGCTACTATGCTACACTGTGGCAATGAGTTCCACAGGATAATTGTGTGTTGTATGGGGAAAAGAATATTTCAGGACCTGGTCAGGAATTTTCTGTTGGAATGATTTTCCAACAGAAAATTCAATTTCTGCCAAACTGAAATTTTCCATGGGAAATTTTTTATTTTGCTAGAAAAATAAGTCTAGCACACACACACACACACACACACACACACAAAAATCAAAATTTCCCATGGAAAATTTCAATTTGGCAGAAACTGAATCTTCTATCTGGAAAAGCTCTCTACCAATAAGGGTGATAGAAATTAAAATCCAATATTTTGTCTAAAACTCTGGCCACTCCAAGCCTTCATCTGAGAGCTCCTATGCGGATTCTTTGCTCAGAATAATTTTTCAAGAAATTCTAATTTAAGTCATTTTCTTAATCAACAAACCTAAATTTGCTTTACAAGTTTGCCATCCTCAAGAGTGAGACTTGCATATGCAGGAGACAGATTTCTCCAGAGCTTTTTTGGTGACTGACCTACATATCTGCACTCACTTGTAGAAGAGACCAGAATGACCACAAACCACAACTTACAGAGCCAACTGCCTAAAAGCCACTTCTTTGGCTTAGCCTTCCCTCAATAACACAAACCCAAAAAATAAAAAAAGGGAGCGGGAACCACAAAGTACAGTCCCTGCAGACAGGAAGAAAGAGAAATATATCTTTGTGTACACTATGATTTTTACTGCACTCAGATACCGTACCATAGTGACGGGCATATTAGGAATCTTGTGGAAGACAAAGGTTGAAGTAGAAACTTCTTTAAGTTTTCAGTCAGTCACAGTTTGAAGAATCCTTTTTTTAAATTTTTTTATTTTGAATAAGGACATCAGTTTTTGAATCAATCGTCTTAAATGAATTTATATAAAAGTGACCAAAGACATCTCTTTCAGAAGAGGATGAGTCTGCAGAGACCACTCTGGTAAACTTGTCTGGGGAGCACTGCAGCAACATACGAAGTCCAAAGTTGACAAAAAAGGTGACATCTAAGTGTACACCTGTAGTGTTGCACTTTTTTTCTGTGGCGAAGCCTTCGTATTTGTACACAGAAAATGGGACTGTGTGCGCACTGATTTGTGGTTACTAATAAGAAGGCAGTAAGAAGATGGAGGGTTCTTTGAGTCTTTGGATCTATGAAAGTATAAGCCCGGAAGAAACAGAAGAGCTTGGATTAACCGAAAGTGCCTTTAGTGCAAAGGCTACTTTTTCCCTTTTTGCTTTCCTGCAACACTGTAACCCAATACAGATGTTTCTTTATTTTTATTTTCCACTCTTGCCAGCTGTGTTTTGATGAACTTCCTTTTGACAGTAACATTTTTCTCAGACATTTATTATCCATTTGCTGGTCTGTAGCTAATTTGCTCGTTCCTTTCATGAGACAGTGAAATCCCAGACTCGATGAAGAAGTGGGCTGTGTGTCAGGCAAATGCTCAAATGTGGATCTACCCCATATGTAAACGTGTATAATATTCAGCATTGACTGCAGTAAGTTCAAGTAAAATGAATAATTATATAGCAAATAAAAATATAGAACATACTGTACACGAGCAAAGCAAATTGCTGTTTCAGTGGGCTAATTGTAACATCTTTGTATTTCATTGTCTGTAATATGCTGCCAAGATTTTAACAAGGGACTTCCGCCCCAAATGTTTTCCCTTAGCCTGGAATTAAACCCCATGTTCCAAGTGTGTATGTGGCTGCAGAGGGGAGGGGCGAGCCATGAAACTCTGTTCATTTATTTTCCCATTTCAAGAAAAATGTTTTCTCCTAATCATAGCTAAGGAAGGGGCAGCACCACTGGTCAAACAAACCGACTTCCACTAAATGCAGTTTGCTGGAAATGATTATACTTATTCTGGCCTGATACCGTTAACCCATACTCCTAGGAGTAATCCTTCGTTATGTGAATATTCCCATTGGTTTCAACAGGACTACTTTGCATGAGTAGCTTCAGAACTTCCTACGCAACAAGGGCAACTTTCCAATTTGCTGCTGCTGAGTAGGAAGCTTCCTCTGGTAAGTGGACAGACCAATGCCTTCAACTTCTGTAGAATTTAAGCTTTAATAAAAATTAAAAAAAAAAATCCAAACCTCCCCTTCCACTTGGTGCAAAATTTTAAGAGGTTCCAAGGAGCTCCCTCAAGCATCTCATGAATCTATCTCAACCTCCTCAATTCCCTCTTGAAAGCCCAAATTAACAAGGAAATCTTAAAACCAAGATGTCAGAACTAGAAGATCCTAGCCCAGCTATGCCAGCCATTCCTTAAAGAGCTTGAACAAGATACACTCCTAAATGTCACCACTTCAAGGTCTTAACATTAATATCAACGTCCATGGTTTAAAAAAAAAAAACAAAGAAAAAAAACCCCCACCTTCAAAACAGGTATAAATGTGAAGACACTAGATCACACTTAAAATAGGTAGTATACTTACTGGGAGAAAAAGATTAAAAACTTAAGGCTAGAGTACTCCAGCCCCCTGCACAGAATTTTCTCTAGAAGGACAACTTGATGCAGCAAATTAGAGAAAACAAAGATAGACTCTTCTCAGGTATAAAAACCAATGCTCACATCCTGGAAATAGAAACTGGGAAATACAAGGCATGCTATAAACCAAATAACTCCAATCTCTGCTATTATTCTCACATTGTATGAGAAAATTTCTCTCATCACTGCCCAAGCTTCAAGGTACAAGAAATTTACTCCTCATGATAGAGTAAAAAGATTTGCTACTAAAAAGAAAAACCTGTATCGAATCATTTTCCACCAAATCAGACAAACAATGGAAGATGGAGGTACATAATAAAACTGTACAACCAGTGCAAAATCTGTTCCTAGATGGAGATACTTGATTTATTAACTTTGACAACACTTGTATAATGTATACTTTGTTTTGCCAGTAAAGTTACTATAACAGTCAGAACAATCTGTCTGAAAAGGCCCCAGACCAGCCTTAAGAATGTCTTTACTGTACATGAATTTTGGATACAGCAAAGTAGCCATGTGCTGCCTTTAGTAAGTTTCACAATAGATCACATGATAGTCACCACTAGGGGGCACTAGTTAGTCCATCAGTTAAACTGTAAAATGATTTGAAGATGTAAGGTGCTATATTAACTCTAAAGCATTGTTGTTAATTTAAAATACTTTTTTTTTTTCAATCAATCCTTGCTGGCTGAATCTTTTGCTCCTTGATCTGGATTTTTTTTTCTTTTTTTTGCAGAAGTAGAACTCCAGAGAAGAGCAATCAACATGATTAGAGTTATATATGTATGGAATGAGAACAGAGAAACGTACAAGAGTTGTATTGATGCTGGCCATTTACCTCAAATAGCAGAAGACTATAAAATATTAAGATATGTAAAATAACGAACGCCATAGTGAAGGCCAAACCAGCAGTCCTATAGTACAAAAACAAAAGGGGTACTCAATGGAATGAAAAGGCAACAGATTAAAAACAGAGACAAGACAATAATTTTGTAATGCGCAGAACTCAGTGCCTCAGGGTATGAATGAAGTAAATAGCTCAGTAAGTTTCAAAAAAGGGGCAGACATGATTATATAAATTATGAATCTTCCCACAGTAACCACATGTATTGTTAACTAAGCCATGCAAAAAAGTCTCCAGCCAGACCACTTCAGTAGCAAAGAAATGGGCACTGCCTTCCATCCCCATTGTCCTCACTGAAGTGCTAATGCCAATGTCTAGGAGGAGAACCTCTTCAATGTTAACTGAATAGAGGGATCCTGTCAACTAATTTAAGGCCCCAAATTTTACATTCCCTCCCCCCACAGAAAAACAAATGAAATTGTTAAGCATTAAGAGCCAAATTCTGTTCACAATTACGCGGATACAAAACTTAACTATTGATTTCAATAAGTTACTCTGGATTTACATAGTTAGAACTGAGAATTTCTGAGCAGAATCCAAGACATTTCTGTACATTTGATTTTTAAACAGTAAAAACAAGGTTTTTCTGACTCTCTTAAGAGACTTTTACATCGTTTTTCAGAATGTGCATGTCATCAATCCTTAGGGTGGTGTTATGAAGACATTTGTGTGGCTTTTACAACAAAGACTACTGAGTAGACTTTTCCAAAGGTAATTAAATGACTCCTTAATTCACATCATTTTGCTTCCTTTGTGTAAGCGGGGTAATGGTCTCGCTATTGTGGGGAACTTTCCTGGCTTCTGCACTACCCCAGTGAAATAGGCTAGTGGAAGGATCTGAGTCCTCGCTCCCACGCCCTTTACCCAGAGGCCTTCCTGCCCTCGAGGACTTTCCTTCCCCTCTCCTGTCTGGCAGAGTCCTTGTAACCCCAACAAAGCTGGGCCCAGGATTCCTGGGGGGGCTTGACCCCCCAACCTTGCTGTGGTCACCTAGGACAGGAGCTAGGGTGTTCCCACTCTGGGGTGCTCTCTCTGCACTGGACACTTCCCTGACCCACTGATTATTACATACAATTTAAAGCAAACACAATTTATTTAATCAGCAATTAATTTAAGAAGGAATAAGGAAATATGGGAAAAGTTAAAGGAAAACATATTACCCCACTCTGTGGCAGGGAACATCACAAACAGTGTCTCTGGAATGTCAGGGCAGTTCAGTCTGTTCCTTATAGGTCCCAGGCCTCTTTCTCAGGCCCTGGCTGTGTTGCAGGGATGCTGTGGGTTGGACACTTGCTCTGGTGGTGGCCACACACCTCCCACCTTTGAGTGGTGGGACCCTTCTTTCCAGCATCAGCCCCCAGTCGGGTTAAGATCCCCCTCCTAGTCTGGCCTGCAAGGACACTTGGCTGGGGGTGTCTTTCTGTGCTGGGCCCTTTGCCCAGGGTTCCCCCTTGGCTGGCCCCAGTTGCTCACCGCACCTGGCTCCAGACTGCTCCAGCTCCACTGTTCTAGCCCCAGCTCCACTCTGCCTCAGCACTGATGCTGCTGCTCTGCCTCCAGCCCTCTGGGCTGCTTCTCTGGCCCCTCTGGCTCTGTGGCTTCAGCCCTGCTCCAAGCGCAGGGTCTACTCTCTCCTTAGCTCGTCCCCACTCTGTCTGACCGACCCAGGGTGATTCCAGCTCACACCTGAACCTTTCTGACCCCCTGACTGTCATTAACCTGTCTATCCTGTCAATCAGGCTGACTTGGAGCATTGGCCTCTCCCCATTGCCCCTGGGGACTGTCAGTCTCAGGGTCCTGGTTTCCCATCGACCCTTCCCCTTCCTTTTGGTACTGGGACCTAGCCAACCAAAAACCCTCACCGAGTTTTAGTAAGGGGCCAACAGTCCCCTTACATTTGTAGACTGTACTGAGTTATGAGTGTGGAGTGTTCCCAGCTGGTAAATGGCATTTTCGGGGGCTTAGGAGATGAACACCACTTAGTCTCTCTGGTGGGACATTGTTGTGCCAGTTGAGGTCATGAAATATTCTTCTCAGTCATTCAGCAGAACATAATGGCCTGTGGAAAGGCAAGTAGCACTTGCCTAAAATAAAGCTCAAACTAAAAGCGGGAAGTCAAAATAAAACCAGAAATTTGCACAGGATTTCTGAGAAGGAGGGGTCAAGTTCCACAATGCCATTTCCCCCATCCCATCATGCTTATTCTGTCCGATAAATTTTTATGCCCTCTTAAAAATTCCCTCAGTTCCACATGCCATTTTTCAGGCTCTGGCAGAAGCACAGACCTTGCACAACTTAGTGCAATTCTCATGTCTGTTGCTAATACAGGATGCACAGTTCTCCGGTAGCTGCATAATTTCAACGTCTACTACAACTGGTGGTACAATGAGAGACATGCCCAAGGATGAGGGATGGATGATGGACCCGGTGAACAAAAATATCAGGTAGTTGCAGGCATTCAAGGAGCAATTCCACATGGTGGATAGGTGCTTCTGAGCTCAAGAAATGCACACCGAATAGTGGTCACATCATCATGCAGATTTGGGATGACGAGCAGTGGATGCAAAAGACCACATTCCTGGATCACTCAGCTGAGCTCACCCTGGACTTCCAGTGCACGAACACCAGAATAAGAGCTTAATTGACAGTAGAAATCACGCTCTGGAAGCTTGCAATGCCAGATTTCTATCCATCAGTGAGGAATCAGTTCAGAATTAGAAAATCCATAGTGGAGGCGGTTATCATCCAAGTGTGCGGGCCATTAAACTTCTCCTTCTGCACAGAACTGTGACTCTCAGCAATGTGCAGGGAAATAGTGGATAGTTCTGAAGCATTGGGCTGCACAAACTGCAGTGGGGTGATAGATGGCATGAATATCCCTCTCCTGGCAACACTCCACCTTGCCAGCAAGTACATAAGCCAAAATGGGTATTTTTCCATGGTTATGTAAGTGCTAGTAGATCACTGGGGCTGCGTCTCTCAAACTAATGCATGACAGTCATCTTTAAGAATACAGGACTTTTTCAAAAGCTGCGAACAGGGATATTCTTCCCTGACTGGCACATTTACAGTGGTGATGTTGAAATGCCAACAGTGATTCTGGGGGACCCAGCCTACCCCTGCCTCATTAAACTGTACACTTGCCACTTCAACAGAACCAGAGAAAGATTCAAATACCAGTTGAGCAGGTGCAGGATGACTCTCAATGCATTTAGTAGACTCAAAGCTCCCTGGTGGTGCTTAATGGTGAGGCTGGATCTCAGCAAGGCAAAAACATTCCTATCGTTACTGCTTCATGTTGTATGCCCCAGATTTGTTGTTGCCCTCTCTCACCTTCTGAAGTTCCTTGGCTTTCCCCGGCATTGATTCTCATCCATGTCCTGTCCCAGGTTTAGCATCCCCTGTGCAATCTACACAGCATCTTATATTCCTTCAGCTGCCCCTTAGCTGAGCTTGCACAGCCTCTTTCCCTCTGTCTTGCTCCAGACAGGAGCACAAGGTCTAGGTTTAGCTCTCTGTAAGTGCTGAGCTGGCATGATTGGATGCTCACCAAGGTAGGCAACCATGACAAGACACTTCCAAAACATCCTGGGGGGTTGGGTGTTTTGGGGGGCAGGCTTCCAGTATCTAGATACCCGGACAGTGTTCAAAAAATTATGACCAGCATGCCCACGGTCATGGGAACGAGGACATTGCTGGACAGCCCCTGGAGGACTGTTAGGGTTGACACAGGCAACACAGTGCCAACACTTGCACTAAGTCAATGGAAGTAGGTCACTTTGACCCTACATCATCTGGGGAGGTGATATTATTGTGCCAGTGTAATGAGGTGCCTATATTGGGAGACAACAAATTTAGGTGGGAACACGTGCAAAATTAAGTCAACACAAGTTGACTTAGGTCAACATAACTTTGTAGTGTAGATCAGGCCATAGTCAAGCCTACACTGCAATGCAGAGGCAGCTAAAGATAGTAACTTCAAACTTGCAAATTGACAGCTAGCCTCAATTATTATGTACATTTCTTCAGGAAAGTATCTTCAGGAAATTCACACTGGGTCCAAATTTGTTAAGGTTAGGCCCTCAATTGGTTGGCAGTCTGGAAAAAGCCAGCATCCTAAGGGCTAGTAGTTATGCTGTGTTGTAAAAATACATCTCTCCAGCACTCCAAAAACCTGGAAATATATGGTCACATTTATTATTTTACTAGGGGAACACTGATAGATATTTCATAAAGGATGAATAAATGAATAGATGTTTTAATAAACTATTAATGGTTACAGTCACAGGTCAATAGGTTGCTCATGTGTTTATAATGCATCACTCAAATCTACAACATGCTTATAACCTCTATTAATTATGTATTAACCCGTCATAGGCTATTTACAAATGCACTTTTAGGAAAAAAAGTGTGAGTGAATATACATTATAAAAGCTCATCAGGTCAAAGTAAGGGAAATCTGGCATTTCCTTGCCTTCAAAATTTCTTGTTACCTCTTAGGCTTTGCCTGTCCTCGCACAGACCTTGTCATAAACCTACAGCTAAGGGTAGCAGAAAATCCCTCCTTTAGCTGTAAAGGGTTAAGAAGCTCAGATAACCTGGTTGGCACCTGACCAAAAGGACCAATAAGGGGAGAAGATACTTTCAAATCTGTGGCGGGGGGGGGGGGGGAGGTTTTTGCTTTGTCTCTTTGTGTGTGTTCTCTCTGAGACAAAGAGAGAGACCAAGCAAGTAATCTAGCTCCTACTGAATGATACATCTAAACTTACAGAAATGGTAAGTAATAGCAAGGAAATGCATTGGAGTATCTTTTGTTTTAGCCTGTGAATTTTCCCTGTGCTAAGAGGGAGGTTTATCCCTGTTTTTTATAACTAAATTTAAAGTTTTGCCTAGAGGGGAATCCTCTGTATTTTGAATCTTATTACCCTGTAAAATTACCTTCCATCCTGATTTTACAGAGGTGTTTTTTCTTCTTCTTTTTTCTTTATAATAAAGTTCTGTTTAAGAATCTGATTGGTTTTTAGTATCCTAAAAACCAAGGGTCTGGTCTGTTCTCACCTGGTTTACCTATTTGGTTGGTAGATTATTCTCAAGCCTCCCCAGGAAATGGGGTAAAGGGGCTTGGGGGGATATTTTAGGGAAACAGGAACTCCAAGTGATCCTTTTCCTGAATCTTTGTCTACCTCACTTGGTGGTGGCAGCAGTACCCATCCAAGGACAAGGAAGGATTTGTACCTTGGGGAAGTTTTTAACCTAAGTTGGTAGAAATAAGCTTAGGGGGTCTTTCATGCAGGTTCCCCACATCTGTACCCTAGAGTTCAGAGTGGGGAGGGAACCTTGCCAGACCTGCTACTCAGTTCTTCCTGTTACCCTGACAGAAGTGTAATTTCAGTTATTCCACTTTGCTCCTTGATCATGAAGACCCCCTGGGAAGCCAGAATGGGGGTAGGAGCTCAAGCGGGACAGCTGTATCCTTGGACTGAAAGGTTAATTAGACACACAGTTATCATTTTCAGCATTCTCGTGGAGAATTTCCCACTGTTGAATATAAACAGAAGAAATCCAAATGTACCCAGACACACACATTCTGTAGTGGTATCATTTAGGTTAGGGATCTCTCTAAAGTGGGAAATAATAATGATCAAAAATCACATCCAATATATTTTTGATCTTTCTAGATCACATGAAAACTTTCAAGAAACAATACTACACTACCCACACCAAGTTCAGTCAGTTCTTCCTTCAAAAGTAAGCATTTCCTTCTATGGTTCTGAAAAATTCAAACCTGATGTGACCTTGAAATGAAAGTAACTCCTTTGGCTACTCTGTGTGTAACGTCCTCCTGATCCAAAACTAAGGCTATGTCTATCCTTGGAGCTAGGGGTATGATTCCTAGCTCACAGACATTCTCATGCTAGCTCTCACTATGCTAAAAATAATAATATAGCAAAGACAACATGGGCTACCGTGAGTGATGGCATCAGCTAGCCAGCCTGAGGATGTACCCATGTGGTCTGGGCAGGTAGCCCATTCACCACGGCCCAGGCTGCCATGGCTATATTATTATTCTTAGCACACTAGTTCGAGGAGAACTAGTGCAAGCATGTCTGCTGGAGATGAGAATCACATCCTCCTGGTGTAGAAGTGTACACAGCTCCTAGTGAAGACATAGTCTATGGTAAAGGTTATCATTAGCGCATGACTATACCTGTAAAGCTTTTCTTTTGACTCCTCCAGGGAACTTCGCAGAGCAATACATTTTAAAGAAATAAACAAGTATTTCAAAGTATGTCAAATTTTGTATCTCAGACTGATTCAGAAAGAGAGAACTTTTTCAGTTCTATTTCCTTCTTCCACTCCCTCTTGAAGTCTAAAAGCTCTTAAATTAGACTTCCCAGATCAATTTTCCAAGATCACAATATCCTTCTTGGAAACACTGACTTGGGGGCTTTGACCTACAGTATCACTCTGAATCTGACATTTTGGGATTTGAGCTGAATAAAAATTACCTTCTAAATGAGGAAACCATGAACATATGAACCAAATTCAGTTTCCAACATTTTAAGAGCCCCAAAGGATACTGAAGGCAGTTCACTCCCTGTCACAAGAGATTCATTTTGTAGGAGCTGACTAAAAGCAGTATCATTAGTATTCTACCATTGGGAGAGAGGGGAAATCCCAATTCCCTTCTCACCCCTCTTTCAATTTGTGGAAAATGACACAGTTAAATTTTTCCAAGAGACCAGCTTGCTGTGCATCCTTCTTTTGATAAATAGATGGCTTACAAATAGAATAAAAATGATGTCCTGAAATATTATTAGAATTTATTAAAGTATCTGATACTGACTCATGAAATCGTAGTTGCAGTATTAATTTACAAGATAACAACAAACAACTATGTGTTATGATACCAAGAGTTGCTTGCTACTATGTTAGAAAATAAAATTTCTGGTCTTTTAAAGGCTAGGAGGACAACTGAGAGGGAAGTAGAATTCTGTGAAGGCTTCTTAGAATCCTAACAATGTGTAAAAATGTGCAGAAGGAACGGATCTGCCTAAACCTCAAGATTTAGGCCCAAGATTCAGGTTTTGAGGTGGATTTCTCAAGCCCGCAGGGCCGTCTTAAGACTTAACTATGCCATAGCCATGACTGCCACAAACAGTGAAAGTAGTACTGAACACATGGGCTGCAGGAGGAGCCCCCCTGTGCTCCTCCCCACTCCGCCATGGCCAGAGGCCCCCCCATAAAAGCCCCAAGCCCCCATGTGACTTGATTAAAATATGACCATGTAGAGCATTGATGCTACCACTGTTATATAACCTTATATAATGTTACATAATATAAATCTTGTACAAAGTGTGTCAAGTAAGGTGTCTATGGAAAAGTTATGATGTGCTGAAGAGGACAATCCTATTTGTATGCATGTATCATTTTTGTAGCTAAAGTTATGAATATTAACTATGTACTTGTATTTCAAATGTTTGCTCCTGTGGTAACACCCACAGGGTATTTAGCCAGCACATTGTGAATGGAGTATTCAAGTTGATGGCTCATCAACAAACACAATGGACCCTGGAAGAAGCCTATCCACACCTAATGAACTTTCATGTGAACTTTCTAACTAACGTCTGGGTAATGGCCTCTGCTATGACTTAGCCAAGCATGCATGGGCACGTGACTTGCTCATGTGACTCCAAACCCCATTTTGTTACCTGTAATTTTCCACAAACTAGAACGAGTTTCCCTTCGCTTGGCAGAAGCTATAAAAGGCCCTGGAAACATCTCCGTCTTGCCTCTTTCTGCTCAAACTTCTGGACTATGGACTTATACTAATGGGAGCATTCTAACCAAGGGACTGAGGAGCTTCCAATGATTTGGAAGCAGCCAGAGACTTAACAAGCCAGCAGTTCATTCCATCACTGCTACAAGCCTGATCCAAGAACTTTGCAATTATTGTATGTATTTGATTCCTTTAACCAATTTTAACTCGCTTCTCTTTCTTTTTATAAATAAACTTTTAGATAGTAGATACTAAAGAATTGGCAACAGCGTGATTATTGGGTAAGATCTGAGTTACATAATGACCTGGGTATGTAGCTGGTCCTTTGGAAATAAGAAGAACCCTTTGGTTGATGAAACTGGTTTTAAATAACCACTCATTAAGTCAGTATTTTTGGTGGCAATATAAGGGCTGGAATACCT
Organism: Chelonia mydas; assembly: GCF_015237465.2. Taxonomy (NCBI): domain Eukaryota; kingdom Metazoa; phylum Chordata; order Testudines; family Cheloniidae; genus Chelonia; species Chelonia mydas. Next base: position 151,586,562 of record NC_057850.1, read on the forward strand.
AAGGAGACCACTTTCCTGACCTCATGTTAGCCAATGTGGCAAGACAGACGTTTACTTTTGTTGCTGGTTTGGTATATCTTATGAAAGAATAACCACCAGTTTTGGGGTGTGTCTTCCCTATTTCTCAGCCGTTTGTCCTGAATTTGGTATTCTCAGCTGTGAACCATGGAGGCATGGTGACACCCCCCCACACACGCACGGCTGGAGCCCTAAGTCTCCCCTCCTCCCCCGGCACGGCAGGAAGACTCCCAAGCCAGCTGGCGCCCCAAATCCCCCCTGCCCTCCCATAGCTGGAGGAGCCCCAGGCCACCAGAGCCTGCCCAGCCACGCCGCACCTCCCATCCTGAGATCCCAAGCCATCCCACAGGAAAAGTTTGTCTCTTGCCAAAGAACCTGAGCTTCTGATATGCCCCCCTATGCAGGTTCCAAGGCAGCTCAGGAGGCGGTATGTATTACTCAGCTTCCTGGGTTCATCAGTAATCTCCCTAGAGTCCAGGGAGCACATACCACCTCTTCAGCCCCCCCTCCAAACCTGCATGGGGCAAAATAATAAGCAAAAACTTCCCCCGCCAAACCCACAACCGGCGGTCACAGCGACGCCAGGGGAGGCTCAGCCTTCCCTGGCCTCTTATATCTCCTCTTCAAACATAGGTGGCAGGTGTAAGGACCATATTTTTGAAATCACTATTGCTGCCTGTCATTGCTACCGTGAAAGCCTTTGTCAACATTCTCCCCACCCCTTGTAGTACAGTGGTCATCAGGAGCTTAATTGGATTACCCAGAGAATTAGGGGATGGAGCTATGCTCTGCCCCTCCCTACCTCCTGTTTCGCTGTGGGGACTTATTCCCCACCCACTCAGTTTGTTGTGATGCAGCTGAATAAAGCAGCAAGTTTCCCAGCCTGCAGTCCTGTGACTGAAGTGTTATTTTTCCTGCACTCAGTAGTCCCTTTATAGCCCACCACCTATAATCAATAGATTCACCCACCCTCAGATAAATGCATTTTGCCCTTCCACCTCACCGCCCTTATTTGTTGATGTTTTCCCTTCTTCATGTCTGTATCTCAGTACCTCGCTCCTACCCTCTCCCTGTGGGAAGTTTGGCCTACATCTCCTGTCTTTTCTTTTGTGGCTTTGCTCCAGTTTCCTGGGCCAACTCACAGTGCAGAGCTGAGTGTTGCCCCCACTGGGTTGCCAGCAGACTTCTTTGCTGCAACTCAGGTGGAAGAGAGAATCCTGAAGGTAAGACAGTGATTTGCTTTAATCATACACACAGGGAGCTAACACAATGGCATAGCTCAGGAGGGGTCAACAAACAGGACTTCATCTGCAGTCCTCTAAGCATCCACATTGCATGCACTAGAACTGAATTCAGCTGACTGCACTTCCTGCAGTGATGAATTTACTCCAAAAACAAGAAGTAAGAGGTGGGGGGGATGGAGCATGACACCATCCCATAATACCCTGGGTAACCCTCTCATTAATACATCAGTCCACTAAACTGGAGGTCAGCATATAAACAGCAATAGCCCCTTACCTGTGTACCTGGGTTTGCTTCCACACAGTATTAAGGATCTGATCCAGGCAGGCCATAAAGACAGTATTGTTTGAGTTTTGGAGGCAGCTTCATTTAGAGCAGCTGAAAACTATATTGCTTTCCTGACTTTATAAGACTTTAATTAGAGGCGACGAGGGATCAGCTCAGAGGCATTTCATTTTCCTGTTGCAGGCTAAAATAGTGCCACTGACTGGCACCTGTGCTGTGGTGTTCTCTCTTTCCCTGCCCCTCTCCTGGCTGGTAGGACAAGGAGAACCCCTCTGCAGTGCCACCCAAGAGAGAAAAAATGGAAGCAGTACTCATCAGTCTGACTAGTACTGACACACGGGCAACCAAGCAATAGTCACATGAGACAATATGTCCCAGTATTACCAACCCCGAGCATTCAAAAATCATGAAATTGGGCCTAAAATCATGAGGGTTTTTTTTTAAAAAAAAGGGGGAAGTGAGGAAGGACTCTTAATTGGAAGTTGCAAAGAGCCTTGGCAGGACACTGGTAGCATAGGCACCAACTCCATGGGTGCTCCAGGGCTAGAGCACCCACAGGAAAAAAAAATGGTGGGTGCTTAGCACCCACCAGCAGTCCCCCCATCAGCTTCTCCCCCTCCCCGCAATGCCTCCGACCAGCAGCCCCACTGATCAGAACCTCCCCCTTCTTCCCCCCTTCATGCCCACTTCGATCAGCTGTTCCGCAGCATGAAGGAGGTGCTGAGGGGGAGGCGCAAGGGCAGAGCGTGCTCAAGGGAGAGGGCGGAACAGGGTGGGAGGAGGCAGAGTGGGGGTGGGGCCGGGGCCAGAGGGGAGCACCCCCCCTCCCGGCACTGGTAAAAGAACACATGAGGAGGCAGCAGTTCTGGTTTATAGTTCTGCTTCCTGTTTGGGACTTGGGTGTAGATGCCCAGCAAGCAGAGGATAGACTGAGTCCTTTAACAAGCGGAGAGAATCACCAGTCTTTTCGCTAAAGAGGTTGGACTCAAAGGGAAGGTCTTGGATAATATTTTGTATCTCCCCACAGAAGCCCAGGGACTGCAACCATGAATTCCTCCTCATAGTAATACCAGTGGCCAAGCTTCTGGTTGCTGTATCAACTGCAGCCTGAAGAGCCATTTTCCCCACCAGTTTGCCCTCCTCTAGAAGGGAGAAGAATGGGGCTCTGTCCTCAGAGGAAAGTTTAGGCTGGCGGCCTTTCAGGCGAGAGTAGTTATTAAAAAGTCATACTTAACTAGCAGAGCCTAGTAATTGGCAATGCGGAATTGCAAGCCCACAGGGGAGAAAAGTTCTAGTCTGTTGGAGCCTTTGTCTGATGTGGTGGTCCTTAGGTATTGAGAAACTTATTACATTCTTTACCACTAGGGAGTAGGATGGGAGAACAGGAATTCAGGTCCCTTTACTGGAATGAAATAGCACTTCTTAGCCCCCTTAGGTGTGGGGGTGCAGGACCAATCTCACTGGTTCCAGTAACTGGGAAAGCTACCTTACTTGGGCCCCAAAGTTGCAGAATGTGTAACAGTTGGTGGTGTGGGTCTTGAACTTCCTCAGAAGATCTCTGGAGATCACTACCTACTCTTCATAATCAGTTCCAGTATTGCCTATGGTAATCTGGTGGGGATGAGGAAGAAGGAAAGACTGCCTCATCCAGGGAAGAGGAGGAGATTCTCGTCGTACCTGCAGTTCCAATTCAACATCCTGCTCCTCCTCATACACCAGTGGAACCAGCTGTTGGCACAAGCAAGAAGAGTGGAAAGATTCCTGGGTGGGTTGTGCATGTGCGATATAGGGGTCTCATGGTCCCCAATAGGGCCAAGAAGAGGGACCAACTGTTTGAGAGGGACCCCATGGCAGGGGAAACCATCAGTTCCTAGGGAGGTCATGTTCATAAAGGTAGTGACCATAAGTCCTGGGTCACCAGTCCAAGGTTTGGCTCTCTCTATGGGGATGATGGAGGCAACAGTTCATCGGATTTTTCCAAATCCTAAAATTGCTCCTGTTGGAATGGCGGAGCTGTTGGTACCAGGGCAATCCAGCCTGAGGGTTGTAAGTGGGATGGTTCTTGGGACACCAAAGCAGTCCCTCTGGCTGGGCCAGAGAAGAGGAGAGACTGCGGGTAGGGGAGGAAGTTATCCTCCAGTACCATGTAGGTCTCTGTGTGCCCTGGTGTGCTGGGATGGCACCAGCGCATCCCTGGTTGTGATAAGTTCTTTGGCAGATGCATTGGTACTGCGGAATTCAGAGCTACACTTGTGGATGGAAGCGGCAGATCCTTCTTTCTATGCACTTTAACCTCTACCCTGGGAGTTTTTGTGAATCCAGTTCCTTAGGGTCTGTGTGTAAGGGCTTGCTCTATCTCGATGGGCTCAGGGAAGGAACACATCTCTTATGGATAGTCCTGGATGGGGATCTGACCTTGGACCCATGAGTGTGTCCCCTCCTCTCATGGGAAGCCCTGGAGGAAGAGACTTTGGGCTTAGAAACTGAATGCGTGCTGAGGAGCGGAGCCCTCAAAGGGGCTGTGACCAGATGCCTGGGATGGGCCACCCTAAGAATGCCTCACTCAGGGCAGACTGCACGAAATAGGGCAGACAATCCCCAAAGCTGACAGTTTATTCTATAATTAGATTCACCAAGCCAGTAGCAAAAGAGCTTCTGTAGCACCACACTGGTTAACAAGCAGCCAAATCCTTTTGGCATTCCAGCCCTTGGGTTTTCAGTAATGGCTCACTATATTGGACTTGATTGTCTGGATGGGAGCCATTTCCCCATATGTGAGGTTCTTTCTAATCCAAAAGGATCGGACACATATCCCCATGTCAATATGAATCTCAGATCTTACCCAAATAGCACACTGTCAGCCACTCCTTAGTAACTAACTAAAGATTTAATAATAAAAAGAAGAGAGTTATAAATAGATTATATACATACAATTGATTGCAAAATCCTTATATCAGGTTTGTATAAAGCTTATACAGGGTAAACTCATAAATTGTTTGCCCTCTATACCACTGATAGAGAGATAAGTACAGCTGTTTGCCCCCCGAGGTATTAATACATACTCTGGGTTAATTAATAAGTAAGAAGTGATTTTCTTAAATACAAAAAGAAGGATTTAAGTGGTTCAAAGTAATAACAGACAGAACAAAGTGAATTACCAAGCCAAATAAAATAAAACACGCAAGCCTATGCCTCATACAGTAAGAAAACTAAATACAGATAAAATCTCACCCTCAGAGATGTTCCAATAAGCTTCTATCACAGACTGGATGCCTTCCTAGCCTGGGCTCAACCCTTTCCCCTTATATAGTCCTTGTTCCAGCTCAGGTAGTAGCTAGAGGATTTCTCATGACTGCAGCCTCCTTTGTTCTGTTCCACCCCATTATATATTTTTTGCACAAGGCGAGAATCCTTCATCCCTCTCTGGGTTCCCACCCCTCCTTCTAAATGGAAAAGCACTAGGTTAAAGATGGATTTCAGTTCAGGTGACATGATCATTACCCACTTGCCAGCACACAGGTATACAGGAAGACATACAAGTAAACAGAGCCATCTACTGTCAATTGTCCTGGTTAATGAGAGCCATCAAAATTTCAGACCACCATTAATGGCCCACACTTTGCATAATTACAATAGGCCCTCAGAGTTATATTTCATATGTGGAAGTATAACATTGTATAAGTATAACGTTGTATAAGGGGACATGCTAGATACATTGTATATGAGAGGGCATGCCAAAACATGTTACGAAGTATCTGAGGGAGCACACGTAGGGACAGTTAGCTTTTGAATGGAGAAGCAATTAAGATAGAGCCAGCACGTCTAAGAAACAGGCATCAGAATGGAAGGTGTGAAGGGCAATTAGTTAAGTTAACTGGAAGCTGTTAAAGGAGATTGTTAAGGGTGGCAGGTAATTGAAGATATGTGATTGGTCTCAGGGATCTCGAAGGGTGGTGACTAAAATCTTTTTCTTCTTTTGTCTGTAACTTCTCTGTAACTTGTTCTCCAAAAAACTGTATAAATTAAGAGACACAAGCCCCACTCAGGGGGCTCACTTCTAAATGTATTAGCAGAGCAGCTTTGCTAATAAAACAGAGTGGTCTGATAAATTGTGAGTCTGAGTCAAACTTTGACAATTTGGAGGTTCCACCGAGATGGCAAGCGGCTTCACTGCGGCTGTGTGATCCCTGACTGCCTTGCAGGACGATCGTGGCAGCCGGCGCCTGGACGCTTAGTCCAAGTGATCCTCCACAAGACAGAAAGGTACACAGCAGCAGCGCAGTCTACGCCATTGAACTTGTTGGTTCCCACTCTGTTCGGGTAGGGGTCTTTGGATCCAGCTTCTGGAATCAGAAGTCTCAGGTAATTATTATTTTTGTGCTTTAACCGGTTTGAGGACTGTCTTGTCTTTGTGTCTATCCGTCTTCCCCGTGGTGTGTGTGTGAATCTGGGAGCCATCTCTGTCCGGAGACTGGCTGACCAAGGGGTCCCCGTCCCCACGGTCTGAATAAGTGGAATCTGCACAGCTGCAGCCGCACCACGCCTTGGGTATAACCCCTGGTGTGAAAGCAAGGGCAGTTGAGCAGTAGCCTGCGGGCTCCTTTCTGTGTGTTGCACCGGGTACCGCTCTGCTGAGCCCGAATTTCCTTCTTGTGTGAGTGCTGTGTGAAGTCCTCCTGAATGGGTAATCAGAAGTCTAAGGTAGAACAGTTCCCTAAGGGAACTCCAGCTTATTTTATGTATTTTAGGAGGGGTCCGGACTCTTGTAGGTTTCTTGAAAAATGGTCCAAATTAGCTCTAGAGAACCCCAAATTACAGTGGCCACTGTTAGGTTCTTGGGACAAGGATTGAGTGGACGCTTTAAAAAGCAAATTCGTCCTCCCAAAAACCAAACTGGAGAGAGGAGAAGCAGACTGCTTCATGCAGTGGTGGGAAGAGGCAAATCGTAGATGGACTGAGTCAAAACTCACCTCTCTTAAAAATTCTATCAAAAAACTAACAGTTCAATTGGATGCAGTCTCTCCCACCACTAGTCCGAGCGCTCCCCTTTGCCCAGTCCTGTGCAATGATCCGGATCAAACCCGACCCCCACCATACTCCTGCGCAAATAAGAAATCAGAAAAAGAAAAATCTTCAGTGACTACAGATAATGAAAGTGAAGAAGATACCCTCATTGGCCTCGCAGCTCTGCAAAATATTATGAAGAAGAAATCCAAAGCAGACTGCAAAGATTCTCTTGACATCTCTTCTTGGAAAAGAGAACCTGATGGGAGGTTAATGAGAGACTCTGATCAAACTGTTGTAGCACCCTTACAAGTCCTTAAAATGGGAAAAAGTGAGTCCATATGGGATTATAAGCCCTGGACTCGTACGGAACTTTTATCTATAGTTAAAAGTTTTCCCAAACCACAGGAAAACTCTGTCAAATTTGCTGAGGAGTTTCTGTTAATCTGTGAAACCTATGAACCCTCTGAGACAGATCTCCTCCAACTGTGTAAATTGTTAGCTCCTGTCAGTTATTATGAAAAATGGTTGGCTGCCGCAGACTGGCCAGCTGAGGCACGCCACTCAACCATAAAAAGTACCGGCCCAGATTCGGCATACAGAGACCGGTGTATGGCTCTTTGGAAGCGCCTGCATCAAGCCATTCCCAAAGTGTGGTCTCCTAAAACAAACTGGACAGCAATACGTTGCTGTAAGCAAGGGCAAGGAGAAAGCCCAGGCGACTATAGGTCCCGGCTAACTGATATTTTCCTACAACATTCAGGAATACAAGAGCCTGATGTAAATGGGCAGGGGGCCTTGGCACATGCATTTGTTGATGGTCTTCTCCCTGCGACAGGCAGCATGTTAAAACGAATAAGTGTGGGATGGGAGACTGAAACCATGGACAAATTGCTGGCAGTAGCAGAGCATTGCCACCGCACTTTAAAAGGAAAGGAGGAACAGTCCTCCCAAAAGTTAATGGCTCTGCAGATACAGCATTATTCAGGACTAAGCAGACCACACCGGGGACAGGGACGGGGTTGCGGAAGGGTGTGGGGGGCTGGATTAACTGGGGTTTGTAACTACTGTAAACAGCCTGGACACTGGAAAAAAGAGTGTCCAAGACGACCTAATAATTGTATGGGAAATCAAGTGAACCCCCCGCTGGTTCCTCCAGCTGATCCCCAACCCTATTTTTCACCCCAACAATGACGGGATGCTGGGGAACCTCACAAAGTTTTAGCTCCCTTATTACCTCTGTCCCCTACTGGAGAATGTGTCCTGACTGTAAATGATCTCTCTCTCCCTTTCCTTGTTGATACTGGAGCTTCTCTTTCTACAATCCGCACCACTGACTTGCCTGAGGTTCCCCGATCTGGAAAATCTGTGTCTGCTGTTGGCATTACAGGGATCCCTACCTCTTTTCCCCTCTCAAAACCTTTGTCTGTTCAGGTCGGTCCCCTCTCTGAAGAGCATGCATTCCTCCTCTCTGATTCCACCCCTGCAAACCTTCTGGGACGGGACTTGCTATGCAAACTTGGTTGTTCTATTTACTGCTCCCCAGATGGTGTCTATCTGCAAATCCCTCAGTCTTCCTTATGTGATTCTGTAGCCTCCCTGCTGTCTGAAACTTCCCTCTCCACTCTGGTCCCTTGCTGTCCCTTAACTCCGTCCCTAGAGCACCTAATCTCTCAGGTTCCTTCCTCCCTATGGCCATCTCACCCATCTGAAGTGGGCCGATTAAATACTGACCCAGTTCGGATTACTGTAGACAATTCCAAACCTCTGCCTCGCCTGTCTCAGTATCCTTTGAATCCTGAGGCAGAGGCTGGGATTGCTCCAGTTATATCTGCATTAAAAGAACAAGGAATTATTGTCCCTTGTTCCAGCCCCTGTAACACCCCTATCCTCCCAGTTCAGAAGGCTGATGGCAAATCGTGGCGATTTGTTCAAGACCTTCAAGCTATTAACCGTATTGTCATACCTTCTTTTCCAGTGGTTCCTAACCCTGCTACAATACTAGCGTCTATTCCTCCAAATGCAACCCACTTTACTGTTGTAGATTTGTGCTCCGCTTTCTTCTCTGTCCCAGTTCACTCTGAATCCCAGTATCTCTTTGCCTTCTCCTACAAGGGTCAGCAATATACATGGACTACCCTTCCCCAGGGGTATACAGAGAGTCCATCCTATTTTTCTCAAGCCCTAGCCAGGGATCTCGCTGATCTGGTTTTCCCATCAGGATCCACACTGATCCAATATGTGGACGACTTACTCCTGTGCTCCTCCTCTCTGTCTGCCTCAGAAACTGATTCACTAACACTTCTCACAGCTTTAGCAAACAAGGGTCATAAGGCTTCTCGCACAAAATTGCAGCTCTGCCAAACCTCTGTCACATACCTAGGCTTCCTTCTCTCCCAGGGCTCCCGTACACTCTATCCAGCCCGGGTACAAGCCATCCTTAGCTTTCCCCAGCCTTGCTCTCCACGCCAGGTCAGAAAATTCTTAGGCATGACAGGGTTCTGTAGGCAATGGATTCCCCAATATGCTTCTCTGGCTAAACCACTCCAAGAACTCACTTGATCCTCTGTATCTAACCCCATGCCATGGCCACTTGAAGCAAATGCTGCTTTCATCTCCCTTAAGCAGAATTTAGCCTCTGCCCCTGCCTTAGGGTTACCTAACTATGACAAGCCTTTTACCCTTTTCTGTCACGAACAATCTGCTTGTGCCCTCGGGGTTCTTACTCAGGAGCACGGTGACAGAAATCGCCCGGCGGCTTATTTTTCTGCAACCTTGGACCCTGTAGCCCAGGGTTTATCCCCTTGCCTACGCGCTGTAGCTGCTGCAGCGCGCCTGGTCGAGATGTCTGAGTCCCTTGTCCTCCGCTCTCCTCTCACGGTTCCCCATTCTGTGGAAACTCTCCTTCTGCAACGCAACACTGCTCACCTCTCCTCTGCTCGCCTCACTAGGTATGAACTTTTGCTGCTTTCAGCCTCACATATCACTATTAAGTGCTGCTCCCGGTTAAACCCTGCTACCCTCCTTCCTTTACCTAGTGATGGTGAACCCCATGACTGCCTTGCAACTGTCTCCGCTATCACTGTCCCGCGCCCCGACCTTTCAGATGTACCTCTCCCTAACTCTGACCTGGTATTATTCACTGATGGGTCCTGTTATAGAAATGACCAAGGCCACCTTCTTGCAGGGTACGCTGTGGTCTCTCTCTCTGAGACCATAGAAGCTGCGCCCTTACCCTCTGTGACCTCTGCCCAGGTGGCTGAACTGATTGCTCTAACCCATGCCTGCTTTCTAGCCGAGGGGCTATTTGCCACTATTTTTACTGATTCTCGGTATGCCTTTGGGGTTGTGCATGACTTTGGCACCCTCTGGCAGGCTCGAGGTTTTCTTACCTCTACTGGTACCCCTATCAAGAATGGCCCCTACATTGCCGCCCTCCTGTATGCAGTTTTACTACCGTCTGCCTTGGCAATTGTTAAGTGTACTGGCCAGTCAGCGGCAGACACCAAGGTGGCAAAAGGCAATGCACTTGCTGATGCTGCTGCAAAACATGCCGCCACTATAAAACCTTCACCAGAAGCGTTTCTTGGTCCCCTCTCTGTCTCTGTAACGCCACCATCCCTGTCTCATCTCGCTCAGCTCCAGGATTCTGCCCCAGAAACAGAGAAAGACTCCTGGAGTGCTTTGGGTTGCTCTTTGCATTCTGATTCCCTTTGGCGATCGCCCACCAGTACCTTTGTAGCCCCCCCTCACTCTACCCGTCTCTAGCCGCCCTGCTACATGGTGTTTCACGTGTCGGCAAGGAGGGGATGGTCTCTGCTATGAGTAAGGCGGGGTGGTGGGCTCCCCATTTCATCTCCTTTGCAACCCACCACTGTGCCGCTTGTGTTACTTGTCAAAGCCACAATGTAGGCAAATCTGTAAAAGTAACACAAGGGGTTCCAGGGTTTGCCTCAAGCACCTTTCCTACACTGGCAACTTGATTTTGTACAAATGCCAAAGTGTCAGAAATATGAATTCATTTTAGTTATAATATGTCTGTTTTCGGGTTGGATTGAAGCCTTTCCCTGTCGCAAAGCTGATTCATTGTCCATTGCAAAATGTCTGTTAAACCACATTATCCCTACCAAGGGAATTCCTGCCACTTTGTCTAGTGACCGGGGAACACATTTTACTGGAAAAATTGTTCAACATCTAAACCAGGTATTAGATGTCACCCACCTGTTGCACTGCCCTTACCCTCCACAGAGTGCAGGGGCAGTTGAAAGGCGAAATGGTGTGCTTAAAAATAAGCTGGCAAAAATCTGTAGTTCCACAGGGTTAAACTGGCCAGCTGCTTTACCACTGGCCCTTATGGAAATTCGGTCATCCCCATCCCAGAGACACAAATTGAGTCCATTTGAAATCATCATGGGACGCCCTATGCGAACAATGGCTACTATTACCCCAGCCCCAGACCTAAACCTAACTCACAGCACGCTCCTCCAGTACTGCAAAGGGTTAATGCAAGCTGTGAGCTCCTTCCATTCGCAGGTGCGAGCAGCTTGGCCGACGGAACCCACCTCTGCTGCCTGTCACTCTCTTGAGCCTGGTGATTGGGTCTACCTGTGGCACCACCTTCGGAAGCACGCCTTGGAACCCCGGTGGAAGGGTCCATACCAGGTACTGCTCACCACCCAGACAGCAGTGAAATTATCCGGCATCGCTGCATGGAGCCACGCCTCACAGTGTAAGCCAGCGCCACCTCAAGGGGACCAAGCACCTCTGCAAGACCACGCAGAACCAGCTTCAACCCCAGAAGACAAAGAGGAACAGCCTGCAATACCTTACAATCTGCGCTCTTGTAAGGGTTGCCAGAAGCAGAGGGTAAGCAGACAGCAGGACCCAACAAACAAGAAGCAGTAGTGAGCCTAGTGCCTGCAGCCTGGTGGACGTAAAACCGTGACTGCGGTTCCCTCGAAAGGGGTTGTCGGAACCAGAAAGGGTCCTGCTTCCAACATGTGTCTTTTGAGAAGCTTAATCCTCAGCTACTGTGTCCTGAGGGTCTGGGGAATCCAGAGTGACAGTGACAATTCTTTCATCCAACAACAGGTGCAGATAGCCCAGATCCTGAATATTTCTAATTGCTGGGTCTGCAGCCACATCCCAGCTCACTCACAAGCTAGTATCCCCACCATGGCAATCCCTTTGAATTTCTCAGAGCTTGCTGGAGAACCCTATCCACTTAAAAGGACATGGAAGGAAAATGACACTTGGGGGCTGGGAAAAACATATGTTCCTAAACTTATAAGTGTGGTGAAAGGAAAGGGCCACTGGTGCTGGGTGTGTAATGGGACAGGGCTGAATCTAGGGAGGAGCAGCTGTCTCCAATACATCGTGTCCCATGGTGTATGGGACTATTCAAACAAGGTTGGAGAATGGCTAACCGGGTATGGAAAGATAAACTTCCTCTCAACCTGGGATCAAACCAAAGATTCAATCTCTTGCTCCCCCTACAGCATCCCTGAGAAAAACAGCACCATCTACAAATGTTATGTGAATGCTACCTCTTCTCCCAGTGAAAATCATCCTGTGCCCTTTGGGGGATACTATTCCTCCTTCGTAAATTCCTACATGTCAAAGGGTTGCAGTCAACCCTTCCCAGCTTTAATGGGACATCATTGGGTTTGTGGGGAAAATGCTTACACTGTGTTACCAGCAAATTGGTCAGGTATCTGTTATTTTGCTCAGCTTTTCCCACAATTCCGGGTGCTTCAATCCCTTCCACGAAATCGCCTCCGTAATTTCAGGCGAAAAAGGAGGGACTGCCAGATGCTAAATGGTATGTGGATATCATAAGCCCCCTAACTTGGGAAGAAGCTGTTGGCATTTCTTTAGTCCCAGTAGGGGGGGTAATCCACCATGCAAAAAGGCTTTTAAGGTTACAAGTGGTGGTTGAGATCATGGCCAATGAAACAGGAGAGAGCTTAAAAGCTCTAGCCAAAGAAGCAGGAGCGGTCCGACAAGTGGCCCTCCAAAACCGTCGGGCATTAGATATAATACTGGCAGCCAAAGGAGGGACCTGTGCTCTAATTGGAACAGAATGCTGTGTATACATACCTGATAATACTAATGAGGTAATAAATCGTGCTAGCCATCTGGAGCAAATTGCATACCTTCCCCACGAAAAACCAAGTTCCTTGTGGAAATGGATAAGTAACTTATTCAATTTCTCTAGTCTGGGAAACTGGTTGTTTCAAGGAATCCTGACTATCCTATTTGGAATTCTAATAATCTTTGTGTGTTTTCAATTGATTTCTTGCTGTATCCAAAACTGCACAAGACACACCAATCATCAGGTTACCCCTAACCAGAGTGCTAATCTAATGTTGTTAAATGTCACCAGTGAAAGTAATGAAAAAGAACGATTGATGTATGGAATCCAGTAAGTCATTGGTCATGGGCGTAGTCTTGGCCAAAAGGGGGGATTGTGGAAGTATAACATTGTATAAGTATAACGTTATATAAGGGGACATGCTGGATACATTGTATATGAGAGGGCATGCCAAAACATGTTACAAAGTATCTGAGGGAGCACACGTAGGGACAGTTAGCTTTTGAATGGAGAAGCAATTAAGATAGAGCCAGCACGTCTAAGAAACAGGCATCAGAATGGAAGGTGTGAAGGGCAATTAGTTAAGTTAACTGGAAGCTGTTAAAGGAGATTGTTAAGGGTGGCAGGTAATTGAAGATACGTGACTGGTCTCAGGGATCTCGAAGGGTGGTGACTAAAATCTTTTTCTTCTTTTGTCTGTAACTTCTCTGTAACTTGTTCTCCAAAAAACTGTATAAATTAAGAGACACAAGCCCCACTCGGGGGGCTCACTTCTAAATGTATTAGCAGAGCAGCTTTGCTAATAAAACAGAGTGGTCTGATAAATTGTGAGTCTGAGTCAAACTTTGACACATATTTCTAGTTTCAGATACAAGAATGATACATACATACATACAAATTGGATGACCACACTCAGTAGATTATAAGCTTTGTAATGATACCTTACAAGGAAGACCTTCTGCATGAAGCATATTCCAGTTACATTATATTCACATTCATTAGCATATTTCATAAAATCATATAGAGTGCAACGTCACACCACCCATATGGAATACCCATAGGGACGGGCACTCAAAGCAGCTGAGATTCTCACTCAATCACATGACTCCAGGATTCGAGACTTTAAGAAAAGCATCAAATTTATGAGACTCGCAATGAAATCAGAAGAGTTGGCAACATGATGCCCACTAATTGACATGGAAGTAGTAAAAGAGAGGAAAGGGTAAAAATAAAATCCCCAGCCAGCGTTAGTCATTGTATGGACTGGACATGATTTACTGCATTTCTCTCATTTTGGAGGGACAGTCCTGATAAAACCCTGGTTTCACAAGGGCCTCTCTCTTCTGCCAGGGTAAAACCTCTCCTTATTCGTACTGATTCATGGATCACTTGGAAATGGCTCCATTTATATACAAATGAAATGTGACTAGAATATTTGACAAATCCTTTGCCCCAAAGTCTACTTCCTCCTTAGTTTGCTTCAGACCATATAAGATATACGTACTGTTTCTTTAGAATTGTGGTAGGAAGTTCACTGGATAGAGTAGGGTGGGTTCTGAATAGAAGCTTTGCAGTGAAGCAGAGAGAGATGGAGACTAGATTTAGGGAATGTTACTCATTCTAATCATTGTGATTCAATGCGAAAAGTGAATGTAATGACAAAAATAAAGAAAGAACATAAATGGTGATAAGTAACTTGAATAAAATTTTTTTTTAATTTAAATTTTAACAATCCAAGGAACCTTTTTTTAAAAAATAAAGGGTTACTTACATATGCCAGCATTCTGATCAGTGCCTGAAACTGAATTGGAAGCACAAAAATAGTTGAGGATATAAAATACAACTGATGATTCCTTTTGGAAGATTTAGATCATTATTTTGGCCATGTTGTCCAATGGATGCACTAGAAATATTCTGACAATTAAAAAAAGTCAGCTATAAACGCCAGTAAACATATTCCATAGGTCATACCTAAGGCTACATTTTAGTCACAGGTATTTTTAGTAAAAGTCATGGACAGGTCACGGGGCCATAAACAAAAATTCACGGACCCGTGACCAGTCCATGACTTTTACTAAAAACACCCGCTGTGACTAAAACTTGGGCGGTGATGCTGCGGGTGCTTTGGGGGGGCACGGCAGGGCTGGCAGGTGCTTCCTACCCAGTTCCACATCCCTGCAGCTCCTAGGCCGTGGAGGCAGGGGCTCCTCCGCTGCTCCTGGCACAAGTGCTGGATGCTGAAGCTCCCATTGGCTGGGAACCGCAGCCAATGGGAACTGAGGGGGCAGGCCCTGAAGGCGCAGAGAACCCCACTGGCCCCTCTGCCGCCTAGGAGCTGCAGGGGAGCCATGCCAGTGGGAGCCGGGGAGCCTGCCCCCCAGGTAAACGCCACCCCCCACCCCCCAGCCTCCTGCCCCTAGCCCCCTTCCACACACCCAAACTGCTCGGGCAGCCCCTGAGCCAGCACCAGCTGCTGCAGAAGTCATGGAAAGTCATGGAATCCGTGACTGACTCGCAGCCTTAGTCATACCAAAGCCTATATAAATGCAGACTGTATGAAAATTTGATTCCGTTTACTAGGTTTTGATTTCCCAACAAAAAACTTAGAAGGATATTCCTCATTTGGAATGACACCGAAAATAAACAATCAAATGTTGACATTCAGATGCGAACTTGAAGTGTCTTGTAAACTCAACTAATTTTGGTCAGTCCAGGAGGATTCAGACAGTGTACTGCTGTGAAGACCCAAAAAGCAACCCACCATATGCTGCTGAAGGCTGACATATTTGTTTACAGATTAAATTACAATTTTCTGTGGAAAATGGCATGCTGTTGGTTAAAATGGAAAATTTGCTAAAAAATTATGTTTCGCCTATCAGCAGCAACAGTGTTACAACTGTACTGAGCAAATAACTGTCACAGAAACGTGAGAGGATTCACATGATTGGATACGAATTGCTTCAGGAAAACATGTCAGCAGCACCCAGGGCTGCTCAAGAAGGGGAGGAAGATCACATTTTTGCATACAGGGGCTCCATTCTTCTCAGGCATTGCTATGGTATGAGATAATAAAATATGCACAAAAATATGATATTAATACAATGATGTAAATCAACTATTTAAAAGCCTTTATTTAATTTTGAAGAATGTAGTTAGATATCTAGGCATGAATGCTGTTCTTATTCTGCAAAGCTAATTCCATGAAACAGCTAATGGCTCAGTCCCTGGCAGGAATTTTAATCAATATTTTTAACAAACAACAACAAGCAAAAAGACCAATATATGGGTAGTAAAGTACCACTTTTGTCAGTACTACAAGAATCTTCCATGAACTTTTCATTTAGTGGTAACATAGGGATCCACCCTAAATATCAAAGCTTAACTTTTCTAGCACTGAAGGCCCTGATCCAGCAAAGCACTAAATCTCTGTTTAAGCACACTAGTAGTCCCATTGACTGCTCATGTGCTTAAAAGTTAAATACACACTTAAGTGCTTTGCTGGATCAGGGCCTAAATCCCCATTTAAAAAAAAAAAAGCATTCTTTTACATTTACGATGGTGAAAGTACTCCCCAGTGTAAGTGCAACCATTTGCACAGATTACTCATCTCAGGAACATTTAATCCCAGCAAGGGAGGTGCACGGAGGACTGGGATTTATGCACAGCCCCTGTACCTAGTAGTAGGCCATTCAAGACAAGGAAAACTGTAAAGAGTGGAGTGCACAGAAGGGAATGGGAGCAGAATGCACAAGTTGTATCTCCCTTTTGCATTCTCTCTTCTACGTACCTACTGGAAAAAACGAGGCCTGAATTTGGTCCCTAAAGTATCATGAAATATAACAAGAATATAATCCTAGATTTAAAAAAAAAATTGTTAAATGGGAGTAGGGGTTGAATATATATATATATCAGCAATGTAAGGAGAGAAAAATCTTACAAAAATAAAGTTTCCAAAAAGCATTATAAACCCAGGAAATTCAAAGTTAAATTTAAGAACCTTTAAACATTTGAAAGTGTAAAATAAGATCACCCAAACAACCTTAACTCTTCCCTCAGTTTCCAGTCTTTCCTGCTTTGTATTTTTCTTGTCTAGGACCTCATCATTCAGACTCTTATTCATACAATTGAGGGTTTCAGGATCAGGCCCTTTTTTTGGACTTCTAGGATTTTTCCTACGAGATTGAAGAAGTTTACAGAGTGTGCTGTGAACATTTTGGGAAAGCCACTGCTAGAGCTGGCTGGAAACTGGAACTCCCGTTCCATGAGAAGTTCTGAAATTAGAAAAAAAAAAAAGTTCTGAAACAGAACAAAAACTGAAGTTTCAGAATTTGTCATAGTACAGGAGTTCCAAAATTTTCCTTCAGAAAAAGGTCAAAAATGACATTGTTTCAATCTTCTTGAACAGAAGCTCCCAAAGCTCCTGGGCTGCCCCAGAGCCAGGGACAGGCAGCCCATCCAGGCAGAAGACACTGTACTTGTACAGCTTGCATAGACTCATATATAGGATGCTGAGACATGGCGAGCTGTCTTTAGAAGTTACAAAAGGGCCTGAGGAAAGAACAGTCAATGAACACTTTTGAACAAGTTAGACCTCTTCTCTCTATTTGTATGTTACGAGCCGAAGCTGATGCCTCATGAGGAGGGTGTATCAGCCCTTCCCTTTTTCGCTTTTCCAGTGCTACCAAACTAGGGTAGTCTGATTTCAGGCAGAAAAAAAACCACAGGAAGCAAACCCCCAGAAAATATTGTCCATAACTGAAAGATAGGCTCATTATGTCGGTGCAGAGCAGGCTGGCTCCTCTGGAAGAGTGGGGGAAGGAAGCCTGTCTGTCAGGCTCCTCTTACTAAAGCATGCTGGGAAGTACAATTTTTTTTGGCAGATATTGTATGGCTGTACAATGTCCAGAGTTTATGTGACCAACGTACAATTAAATGTAAACTAAAGTAGAGCCTGTGATCACAGACATGAAACTCTGTTATGGTTAAGGCTGTTTCAGTAGTAACCAAATTAATTACAACCCAGGTTTGAATTGATTTAAGAGTGCTCTCACAGAGATTTAAAGTGGTTTAACTAAATCTGTTTTTAAAAATATCTTCCGTAAAACCAGTGCAAGTTGGTATGGAGAGAAGGCCTTATTTTTCTGTCCCTTTATATATGCATCCACACATCCTATAGTCCTCAAGCATCCTAGAGCACACTAGGAGAGGCACAATGCTTTCCAGGATAAGCGGTCTCGCTCCAGTCTATAAAATTAAAATTCCTAAATAATTCCTTCTTGGAAAATGCCATGTAATTCTAAGCGGTCATATTAAAACTTGGGTGTAAAGTAGAACGCTCTAAAAGTTTACCAGTGTGAGAATATGTGGGCCCAATAAGCACGCAGCACTAGACAAAATATTAAACTGTGGGTCTGTAACAGGGGGCTTGGAGGACCAGACTGCCTAGTGAGTGGAGTGCTTGATTTCAGGCCCCCTACTTGTTTGAAGTGCCTTTGTCTTTAAAGCTAGGTGGGGGATGGGTAGGCAGGCGGACCCGAACCCTTCCGCTCCCCCAGGTCCCAGCCCAGGGCCCTGTGTAAGTCATCCCCTGAGTAGGGGACCTGGCAGCGGGGAGTCTACATCCATTGCCTTGGGCTACTTGCTATCACTGTCCCTTCGGTTTGGGGCATGGCCCCTATAGTCCAAGTTGCGGTGGTGGCTTCTCTCCAGTAGTGCCCCCTCGTGGACCCTGGGTGGCTGTGATGGGATGCCACCTTCTGGGATGCCACCTGATGTGCTGGGGTTTAACTGAGCCTCCCGTGCTCAATCAGCCTGGGTTCCCCCTCCCTGTGTTGCTGAATTAGGCTCTCCGGCCTCTTGCAGCACACACAAACAGGCAGGGCCATACCCAACTGCAGAGAGAGACAGAGATCCACCCTGGAAAGATTCAGCCTTAGGGGCTTGCCCCAACACTCTAGTGCCCACTCCCTTTAAGTGGTACAAACCCAAAGGTTTTATGAAATTTACCCCCTCCCTCAATGTGAAGGGAGATGCACACAACTTCTTACCCTCCCCCATCCCCCCAGTTAGAAATTACATGAACTGGGTTATATTATAAACAAGAAATAAGTAACAACTACATAAAATGAATTCTAAGTGAATATAAGAGATAACAGACAGAACAAAGCAGATTACTGACCAAATAAAGGAAAATACGCAAGCAAAGCTCAATAGATTTAAGAAACAGGTTACAAAACGTAACTTCTCACCCTAAATGTGACTTAAGGCAGGTTGCAAAGTTTCTGTGGTTCAGAGTTCCAGTTATATTCCTTTTCAGACTGGATGCCTGTCTCAATCTTGACTCCCCCCTTGCCTTCCCTTCAGGTAGCTTTTGCATCTTTCTTCTTGGGCAGACAAGCCATGTAGAGGAGGAGTCTCATTTGCCTTCCACCCTACCCTTAAATAGGATTTACATAAGGCGGGAATTCTTTGTTTTCCAAACTTGACCCCCCCCCCCCTTCCAGTGGAAAGTTTCAAGAAGTCCCAGGTAATGTTTAGTATCAGGTGACAAGACCACCTGACCAAGTAGTATCACAGTTAGGTCCCCGGACGCCTCCCAGGAGGGGAGAGAGATTAGTATCTTCATGGTTCTGTTGTTCCTTCCTGATGGATCATCAAATTTGATGGTCTGTCGTCTGATGGTGTCTTCCCAATACACACCCAGTTGTAATTGTTACAGTGTCCATATTTCTAACTTTAGATACAGAAATGGTACAGGCATGCAAATTGGATAATCACGTTCAGTAAATCATAACCTTTCCAATGATACCTTACAAGACCCATCTTGCATAAAGTATATCTCAGTTATGTCGTATTCATATCATAAGCATATTTTCATAAAGAATATGGAGTGAAACGTTACAATGGCAGGTTCCTCTGAAATAGGCAGCCATATCTTTGGCAGGGTCGGAACCCCACAAGATCTCAGTGCTTCGGCCACATGCTCCAAGGTCTCTTCCTCAGTCTGCTCTGGTGGTTGCCTTGGCTGGTGCCAAGGCTAGTGGTCCTTCCCATCAGGTAGGGAGGCAGCTAGCTCCCGCCTCTTCGCCAGCCAGCCCTGAACTGAGCCAGGTTCTCTCCAGTCCAGGCCTAGCACTGGCTGCAAGTATAATGGGGAGGGGCTACCTGGGCCCAAAGGCTCTCTTTGACCTCTTCTATGCTGGTGGGCAGTTTCTCTGCTTCATCACAGAGTCTTTTGATTACATATACAAACATCTTTAGTCTGTCACTCCCTAAATTATAAGAAACAAAATATTCTCACGCACTATTGAAGGCATCCCAATTTGCAAATAAATTGCTTATTTCGGTCAAAAATTAGAGGAGATTGCAAACAAGGCTTAGAATGGAAGTCTAGATTCAAGCTTAATTAGGGATTTGCTACCAATGTTTCCACAACACTAGGTTCAATTTTATTGTAATGTAACATGCATGTAGATTTTGGTATAAATTAGGGAGAACTTTGTTTGAACTTTATATCCCACATAGTCAACTTTTTGCTATTAAATTAATGTATAGTTAGTTTTACTTGTGCATGACAAAATTAGAGATGAGAAAGTTTTTGACCCATTCATCCATCTCCCTATCCACTCTCTACAATACATTTCAAAAACCACAAAAAGAGAACTTGAAAATGTCCCAAGGTTGAGGTTTTTACCAGTAACCTTAGCTATTATACTGTGGAGCAGTCAACGAATTGGCTTTTTTCATTACTGCATTAGTGAAATTCTATGGTTACACAACTCCACTGATTTTAGAGGAACGACTTTGGTTTTATAATTGGTAATTCAGTGATGAACTAGGCCTAATATTTCTGTTGAGTTAATATAATAAGAACCCTTGAAGGGACAAAATAATGGTTCTCAATTTGTTTGCCTGCCAACTGATGTATTCAATTTTTTTGATGAAATTCAGGGAACGTTCATTTTAGTCCTCTGGTAGAAGATTAATAGGACTGTCAGAGTTCCCTTCCCACTCTGAACTCTAGGGTACAAATGTGGGGACCTGCATGAAAGATCCCCTAAGCTTATTTCTACCAACTTAGGTTAAAAACTTCCCCAAGGTACAAATCCTTCCTTGTCCTTGGATGGGTACTGCTGCCACCACCAAGTGAATTAGACAAAGATTCAGGAGAAGGACCACTTGGAGTTCCTGTTTCCCTAAAATATCCCCCCAAATCCCTTCACCCCCTTTCCTGGGGAGGCTTGAGAATAATATACCAAAACAAATAGGTTAACAAGGTGAGCACAGACCAGACCCTTGGTTTTTAGGATACTAAAAACCAATCAGGTTCTTAAAAACAGAACTTTATTATAAAAACAAAATAAAAGAAGCACCTCTGTAAAATCAGGATGGAAGATAATTTTACAGGGTAATCAGATTCAAAACACAGAGGATTCCACTCTAGGCAAAACTTTAAAGTTACAAAAACAGGGATAAACCTCCCTCTCAGCACAGGGAAAATTCACAAGCTAAAACAAAAGATACTCTAACGCATTTCCTTGCTATTACTTACCATTTCTGTAAGTTTAGATGTATCATTCAGTAGGAGCTAGATTACTTGCTTGGTCTCTCTCTTTGTCTCCTGAGAGAACACCAAAACCCAAAACAAAAACCTTCCCCCACAGATTTGAAAGTATCTTCTCCCCTTATTGGTCCTTTTGGTCAAGTACCAACCAGGTTATCTGAGCTTCTAAACCCTTTACAGGTAAAGGAGGGATTTTCTGCTACCCTTAGCTGTAGGTTTATGACAAGGACAAAGCTCTTATACCATTGAGTCCCCTCTCAGTCTCTAGAATGCATTTTTGAGTGTCTTGTCAAGGTTTAACAGACCAAACAGATATTTTCAGCACTAACCTTGGACTATTCCACGTTATTAATTAATGGGCTTGGTTCATCACTGTATTCTTCAAATTCTTTGTTGGTATGTTCACAGTCAGCACAAAGGGGCCAGAGTCTGTAAGTACCCAGCAGAGAATTCCCTTGGTGAAAGGGAGCTCTCCCCATGTAGAGTTGCCTCCTGTGCCTGCTCCTCACCACACTTGTGGGTGGAGGGCTGACAGAGACAGGATATATTATGGATGTGGAAGGGACAAGTGGTGTAATTGGCACAGCTCCTAGGCTGCTCTAATTCATGTCAGGGCTGGAGCTGAGCTAGCACAGACCAAACCTTGGAATCAGAGAGCCAGTTACAGGTAATCCCTTAGGCCCCTCTTCTTGCCCTGCACTGAGTACAGCTTGGCTGGAAGAGAAATCTGGCTCAAGAGCTCTACATTTTCTTGGCTGCTAATTAATTAGTGGATAAAATTGTCTGGTTTGCATTTCAAAAGTAGGGGGTTGGAATCCTGATAAGCTTATAATTTTATTTAAATGATTGGAGAACCTGAATAAACATTAGACAATGTGCTGTTGGGAACTAACTTGCATTGGCAAAGAGATGGACTAGGGAATTTGGTTTGTTTTCTATACATAAACAGCCCTGTGCTTTCAGTCTGCCTCTCTATTTTTGACTAAGGAAAACAACAAAAAAGATTTAAGCAAAGTCTGCAGGAGACAGAAATTAGGTGGCAGAGCCAGCTCTAGCATTTTGGGCAGAAACATTTTTCTTCCTCCTCTCTCCCCCAAAATGGAACCAATTCCAGTCCACCGCCGTCATACCACTACGATCCACATGGTCAGCCTAAGGATTTGGAGGATGGGGGCGAGGGCAGTAACTGTGTGCAATTAACTGCCTGATTTATTTTGTTTTAAATGGGTAGGAAGGCTCTTTAGATTCCACTCCTTCCTCAGCCTCTTGCTGCAGAAGTGGAGCCAAGCTGCTGGTGACTGCTCTGCGTTTTCAATGCTATTGCCCAGGAGAAGGGAGCTAGAAATGCAGAGCTAGATCCTCTCCTTGGATTGACTCCCTATGTAGCACTCAGGCAGCACAAGAGCGCCAGATATGGCCATATGAGGCCAGTTGGAAATTCTCTCCGTTGGCACAGAACTGACAAGGCCAGCTTCTGTGGCACCTGCTCCTGGCCCTAGCATGAGGCAGGAGAGGGGGCAGCCAGAAATAGCTGAGACTTGCCAGAGCAGAGTGTGACAGATGGTCTCTTGGAGCCCACAGGTTAGAATAGCCTAGCTGGGGGTACAGTTGTGCAGGGCAGAGAATTAGGGACCCATAACAGACTCCCTGACAACTCACCCTCTCTTCTCTACTAAGCAACTCTGGGTGCAAGTGAGCCTCCTTTGTTTTAAATGAAAGCTGAGATTCTAGTCCCCTCAAATCCAGGGGCCTGTGGTCAGTGGCTTCACAAGGCCCAGAGTGACTTTGGATTTATCCATCTCGAATAAAAAATCCCATTACATTTTTCCATGAATGCAGCTTCGAATAGTTAGTTTTTGCCATCTTCCCAAGCAAGATTCATGTTTGTGCCTACAGTCTATTTAGGCAGAAAAGGCTCAGATTAAAATTCCAGGGATTAATGGAAGTTGGTCAACCCTCTCCTGACCAGCCACAGGGGCAGCAAGGACCCAGATGCCACGCAGAGGGAAACCCTCCTCCATAGACATTTAACTACCCAGGATGTGTTGAGTCACCATTAATCCCAAAAACTTCTAGAGCATGGAGGGATGGGGAGTCCAGATGCAAACAGAATCCAGGAGTGCCACAAAACTCCCTACTGATAGATTTAAAAAAAAAAAAATTAGGAGCCAAGGACTTGCATAGCTTATTCAGGGAAAGAGAAGACTTGTGGTCTGCTGATGTTTGTCTTTAACAGAGGTTCTGCTGACCTGTGTACAGGACCTACCAGTAATAGATGGTGTAACATTAAATTGCATTTAATCATTCCTCTCAAACAGATTTTAGAATGGTAATGGTCATCTACACCTAGTCCTCAGGGGCCTCCATATGAGAAACCCTGTGAAGTTTAATGCTGTCGCCTCACCTTTGTAACGTACAAGAGATTCCTAGAAGAGTTCATGGGATGCTGTGGGCTGCAGTGTAACCAATACACTGAAGAAACCCAAATTACATCTCATTCTCTGCTGGTGCCATGAAAGCAGCCATGCAGATGTCCCAGTGCCTGCAAGCCATAAGCAGAGAGCTGAAAAACAGTTGGCTGAAACTTAACCTAGGGAAGATAGAGCTGATGCTGATAGGAGTTGGAAAGCCCTTTGGAGCGCTAGCTGGGGCCCAGACCATATCCTCAACTGAAGGTACCTGCACTCCAGTTGTCAAGAGTGTGAAGCCGGGGGTAATATTAGAAGTAATTCTAAGGGAAAGAAGAGTTCAGGAGTGTTGGCAGTTGTTTGTTAAAGAGGCATTATTACAGGCACAAGATCAAATGATCCCAATACATAGAAAAGATAGGAAGTATGACAAGAGACCACCCTGGCAAATGATCCCAATACATAGAAAAGATAGGAAGTATGACAGGATTAACAGAGATCTTCAACAACCTGAAACTCAAAACCCAAATGAAAACTGGACACTAGGTCCAATTACAAAGGATGAATATAAAACCACAATACAAGCATGGAGGGACAAAATTAGAGAGGCCAAGGCACAAAACAAGATTAAATTATGTAGGGACATAAAGGGTAACAAAAAAAGATTTTACAAATACATTAGAAGCAAGAAGAAAACTAAGAACAGGGTAGGATCTGTTACTCAATGAGGAAGAAAGGAGAAAACGCAGCAATGTTCAAAGTGTTAAAATGCCTTTTGTGTTTGTTTTCACCAAAAAGGTTAGCCGCGATCAGACAACTAACACAGTGAACATCAGTGCAAATAGGGCAGGATCTGAGACTAAAATGGGGAAAGAACAAGTTAAGAATTATTTAGACAAGTCAGAGGTCTTCAAGTCAGCAGGGCCTGATGAAATATACCCTAGAATGCTTAAGAAACTGGCTGAGGAGATCTCTGTGAGTATGTCTACACTGCAGTTAAAAACCCTCGGCTGGTTCCAGCCAGCTGACTCAGGCTGGAGTCCAGGCTCTGGGACCCTGTGAGGTGGGAGAGTCCCAAAGCTTGGGCTGGAGCCCAAGCCCAGAAGTCTACACATCAATAAAACAGCCCCGCTGCCAAAGCCCCGCAAGCCAGAGACAGCGGCCATGGGCCAGCCGCAGGTTTTTAACGGCAGCGTACCCATCTCTGAGCCATTAGCCATGATCTTTGAGAACTTGTGGAGGACAGGACAGATCCCAGAGGGCTGGAAAAGGGCCAATATAGCACCTATCAAAAGGGGAATAAGCAGGGAATTACAGACCAATCAGATTAACTTCAATACGCAGAAAAACAATGGAGCAAATTAATCAATTTTTAAAGTATCTAGGTAACAGTCAACATGGATTTGTCAAGGGCAAATCACGTCAAACCAACCTGATACTCTTCTGGACAGGGTAACAAGCCTTGTGGGTGAAGGGATGCAGCAGATGTGATATACTTGACTTTAGTGGGCTTTTGATACTGTCTCACATGACCTTCTCATAAGCAAACTAGGGAAATATAGCTTAGATGAATCTATTATAAGGTAGTGCACAACTGGTTGGAAAATCATACTCAGAGAGTTATCAATGGTTCACAGCCACACTGGAAGGGTATATTGAGTGGAGTACTGCAGTGATCTGTCCTGGGTCTAGTTCTGTTCAAGATCTTCATAAATTATTTGGATAATGGCATAAAGAGAACTTATAAAATTTGCAAGCAATACCAAGCTGGGAGGGGTTACAAGCTCTTTGGAGGACAGTATTAGAATTCAAAATGATCTTGACAAACTGGAGAAGTGATCTGAAATAAATAAGATGAAATTGAGAAAGGACAAATGTAAAGTATTACTTTTAGAAAGGAATGATCAATTGCAAAAACACAAAGTGGAAAATGACTACCTAAGGAGGAGTATTACAGGAAAGGCTCTGGGGGTTATAGGGGATCACAAACTAAATGAGTCAACAATGTAATACTGTTCCATTTTTTTCTTTGCAACATCATTCTAGGCAGTATTAGCAGGAGTGTTGTTCTAACTGGACCTTTCAAAAAAATGCTGTGAAAAAACAAGAGTAAGAGAGAGACACCTCCCCAAGAATAGCCAACAGCCAGGTGAGAGCCCTAACCCGCAAGGATGTTTTAGTTTTGATGAATCATCATTTTTTGACAAAACAAATTTAGTCAAAGAATTCCCAACCAACTCTACTTACTGCTAATAATAGTTTGTCTGGAGAAGATGAAGAATATTGTGTGGGAGATGTTGCCACTGTGTGCAGAGAATGGATGTGGACACTCCAAAAAAAGTCAAAATTTGCCTTTCCAGAAGAACAGTCTCATTCTGAAGGGTGTAACATTAGCTCTTAGCGGATGCTGAATGCCTTAGGGCACTGCTAATGGGCCTCAGAGACCTTTATCTGTAGATCACCAATCTGAATCCAGCCCATCTCCATAGGAGTTACAAGTTATTCTCATCTAATGGATTCTTGGTGGTCTCTTCTGAGAGGAGCTTAGTGACTCTCAGTTCCAGCTCCAACATCACCACTCTTCGCACTAACTGGCAGGCTCTCGAAAGAGGGCAAGAACTCCATGAGCCATGGAGAATGAGCTGCTCCTGTTGGGGCAATGTGTGTGGGAAGCTTGCCCTGCTTCTGCCATGTAAATAAACAGAGGGCTTCTTTCACCAGGGCTCCCAAGCACTAAGCCACACAATGTTTTTAGCTGCAGTTCAGGGTTATATGCAAACTAGTTGCAAATATGCAAATTAACCTGTTAGACAATTTGTATAAGAATGCCACACACGGAGCTCCAAAAAAACACTTGGCAGCTATTCCTAGGCTGGTGTGGTTACATCCCTTTCCACTGTGCAGTGCTATCTATTGGCTAAACCAAGCGAGCAAATTGCAGACAACCAGAGTTTTGTCCCTACACATAGTTGCAAATAGAAAATTTCAGGCTCATGAGTAAGATTCATTCAATCAAGAAATGAAATTAATTCAGTGACAAAACCACAGTCATTTCAGACAGCAGCAAAAATAATTTATATAGACTAGTCCATCCAACCAAGAAAACAGAATCAACACCATATGTCCTAGGTGACCACTCACAAAGTTGGAAAAGTGAATTCCAAATATTCTATCACGTCTCAGTTGCTTTACAGTCTTGCAGGACCTGAATTTCCAATGTAAACAAAAAACAGAACAAAACTGTTTTTGTGTGTTTTTCTTTATATTCTAAAGAAACGAGGGGCACAAACTGAATTTTTTTCCTTACAGTTTCCTTTAACGTGCTAGTAATGAGGGAAATTGCAGTCAAGACTGATACCAGGTCAAAAACTTGAAGTCCTGGCAAACATACCCATGGTTGGGAACCACTGTTCTAAGATAAGGTGATGACGAAACTGACCCAAAAAATCTACTCCTAGTCAGCCAATCAAACTCTCCAATACCTGGATAAGATTTGGTTTAAGAATGAAATAAAGCTCCCAGTCTATCCAACTCAGTGACTACTGAGAATGGATATTGGATTTTGTCTTGAAGAAAGCAATAGTTGACCCCATGTTCTCTTGTGCATAAAGAAGAGGCCAACACTTAAAAAATAATAACAATAATAATAAATTTAAAACAAGACATTAAGACAGTTGAGCTTTTTCCTTCTTCTGTACTGTATTACCCCGGAGAAAAAATTATTTTCCCATGATTAAGAAAATAAAGTTACGACAGATGTTTGCAATCACGAAAAGCAAAATAAAGACAGGCATTTGGACAAACTCTTTTCTTAATGAAGCACAGTCACAGAAATTGGGCATAGAAAAGTTCTCAACACAGCCAAACAACAAAAAGGACTAAGGGGAAGGTAAGCAGCAGCAGGCAAATGTTACTACAATATATCCTGCCTGCAGAATTGCAAAAGAATTTCCAAAAGCAACAAAAACGTTAGTAAGCAACATCATGTGGAATGGCTGGCTTCTTTCCGGAAAGAAAGGAAAACAAAAAAATTCCAAAACAAATTTATGTTTCAAAAATAAACCAAAGAAAGCAAAGGCACAGATCAGCTTTGTAGGTCTCAAAGTACAATTTAGCGGTCTAGGTAGAATTGAAGCTGCTGTAACTGTCCAGCTTTCATCTCTATTGATGGGGCTTTTGTCTTTAATACATAAACCCACAGTGGAACAATATTTAATAATACTGTCATTTTACTGCTTTTTGACCTGAGCAGCTAGCCAAAAGTAGGGGCCTGCAACTTTTTTCCATTAGAAGGAAAACCTGATGATGAGTCATGTATTTCTTTGGTGCAATCCTGTTTATTTACAAGGAATGTACAAAGTCCTGTTTCCCTGAACACAAGAGGAATCAACCATCAGGAGACAATTTCTTTGCTCACAGGTTCAAGCTTCCTTCAACCAGCCCTTTATTCCAAAGCTCTTTATCCCTAGGCTTTTCTCAGGGTCACATTTGTTTCGGCTGCTTCCTTGGCTTTCTGCTCCTTCTCTGTGGGTATCTCTACACTAGAAATACAGCGGTGTAGCCGTAGTACAGCAACAGGAGGGGTTCTTCCATTGCTGTAGTAAACCCACCTCCCCAGGAGACAGAGCTGTCTACACCAGGGCTTAGGTCAGTGCATTTCTCACACCCCTGAGTGACATGTACTTAGGTTAACCTACGTTTTTGGTGTAGACCAGGCCTCAGTCTGTTTTTGTCTCTCTCTCTCTCTCTCACCTACTAATACAATATCTAGTAAAACCCCTCCACCTCCTTGTGCCTTTGTTTTGGATGGTGATAGGTACATGTGTTAGAGTGGAGGGTCCTATTGTTTCAGCTACCTGGTTCCATAAAGGAGCTTAATGGCGTCTTAAAACTATCTACAAGGAAGGGTGGTAGTTATGCCCAGCCCATATCAATAGTAACTGGCACTTATTTAGCACCTTACATCGGAGGATCGCTAAGCACTTGGAAAACACTGAGGGCCCTTTACGTTTGCATAGATATGTGAAAAATCCACCTCCCGAGATGTAGCTATACCAACCTAACCCACCCCCATTTAAAGGATGTGAGTAAACAAAAAGATAGAAAAGTAATGGGACATCCATCCAGATATCAAATAATCATGTTACAAATAATGTTGAAGTAAAGGAACAACATTGATTGAGCTAGGAGGGAAAAAAAAGAGAAAAAAAAAACCTAGAGAAGGGAAGAAAAAGTAAAATTGCAAGTAGGAGGGGAAAAATGTCCTTCCTGTGAAATGACTGTAGCTGGCACGTACAAGATAAGGAGTCCTGGCTTCTCTCATTTTTGTGAGCACTTTTAAATCCATTCAGCAGTTTCAAAATCCAGTTAGATATGTGGAGGAGTTTTAAAATTGGAGAGAGGTCAAACTATTCAAACTATTGTAACAGCTGCAAAGCTGCAGGGTTCACAAGTTTGCAAACAATAATACATTTAGGATGTTTGATTTCGTTTTGAAATGCAGCATCTGAATGTAATGTAAAGTACATCGAAGAATCCATTAAACTGATGGGTTATAATGAGGATGTGCCATTAGATGGGATACAGTCCATTCTGCAATGTACTGAGCTTCCAATATACTTTGAACTAGAAAGGATCATAGATATTTCAGGATAGAGTTTGCACCCTAGACCCACGTGCAGATCATACTCCTCCCACACAGGAGGAGGGAGACAGCTATTTCCTCATTTTCCCAGCACCCTTCAGGTTGAGAGTTGCCAGTGACAGAAAATTAGTTGGCTCCTGCCTGGTAGGACCAGAGCTAGGAGAAACACGTTGCCCCCACCACAATTTTGGTGGAGATTACCTGGGAAAAATAATACAGCCCCCAGCTCTTTCCTTTTTCTGTAGGATACCCTGCAGTGGGGCACTGTCATCCAAGAGAGGGGGTCTCAGGGATACCTGTTGTTAGGGGGAAGTAACAGGGATTAGTCTGGCCCCTTAGCAGTAACTTTCGCTTATGTGTCTTGCGCACCGTTGGCTGAATATAAATTAATAAAAAGAATTTAAAGGGACATTGTCAAGGCTCGCATATCCAAAAATCAAACTTACTTTAACATTAAGGGCTAGATCCACCCCGGGGGCTTACAAAGCTTATTGGGTAGGCACGCTGCTACCCAGTGGAATTCACAGCCTGGAGTTAGGCATCTGAGGCTCCCTATACAATCAATACACAGGGAGAGCTGAGCACCTGAGGACAGGATTCACAAAAGCCAACACCCTAGGTAGGGAGCCACCTATGCTAGCCAATTGTGAATACCAAGAAAAGGGAAGTGGCCTAAGCTCTGCCCTTCAAAGGGAGCTAAGCATCCAACTCTGGGCTAGAGGGAGGCGCTTAGCTTCCTTTGGGATTCACAACCATGAATCCTCTCCTGGAGTTAAAGAGCTCACCTAGCCTGACTCTCTCAGTGACAGCTGAAGAAGAGCTGGCCCCTGTATGCAAATAGCCCCCTAGTTAGAGCACTCAGGAGATGGAACAATGCTGGTTCACAGTCCTCCCTCTGCGTGAAGTGGAACAGGAATTTGAAGCCAGGTCTCCCACCATTTACCAGAGGTACCCTAACCACTGGGCTCCACAGTATTCTGGTGTGGACTCACTCCTGCTGATGATGTTTCACTTTTATTCACTGGGCCAGAGAGTGACTCTCTAGCCAAGTGCTTAGCCCACTCATCTGCAAGACCCAGGGTCCAGTCCCCACTCAAATTAACATCCAAGTATTTGATGTAAAGTGGGACAGCTTCAACAGGGGATGACTTGTAGCCCGGTTGGTTAGAGCACTCGGCTAGATGCTAAGAGACCTGCTTTCAAATCCCTATTCCACATCAGGCCAAGTCAGGATTTAAAGGTGGGTTTCCCACCTTCCCAGTGAGTGCCCTAGCCGCTGGGCTATTAAATGTGTGACAGTGCAGCTGGTGCAATGTTTTGTGCAACAGGAATGCTCCGAGAACACCTACTGGACTAGGCCCTGCAGGGGAGATTCGCTAGGGGATTTCTATGTTGGAACTCCTGCTAGGGCTTAGGTGCTGGGCAGCTCTGCAGCTGCCCACTGGCAGAAATTTAGGTGACATGGCAACTTTACTGGCAGAAACTTAGGCCCCTACAAGGTTAGGCTGCAGCTGAGCAGGTGTTTTGAGTCTCTAATTTTTGGTCTTAGGTGTCCAAACTGGCAATTAGGCACCTAAACCTCTTTGGGGTTCTTGACCTAAACCCTTACTTCTACCTTATTCTAAAGGAGCTCAGATGGGTCTTCAGAAAGTAATACTTGGAATGAATACTTGGCCCTAGAGACTGGTTTGAACTGCAAACTTCTGAACTGGGTGTCAAAACCACAGCATTCCTTTGGACTCAGTTCTATTTTGTACTTATAAAGAGCCTTTCAGCTAAAGATCTCAACAGTGGGTAGCTGAAAAAGTATTAGCTTCAGATCAAGTGCACAAAGTGGGGCAAGGCCTATCCTCTTTTTCAGATGTGGAAACCGATGCACACAATGGAGGAGTTATTTGTCAAATATTACACTGCAGTGAATAGCAGAATCCAGAATAGAATCCATAAGAGATCTCACCAAATTAGAAGTCCTCTAACATACTCTGTCATGGGCAGGCATATTGTAAAAGGTCCAGAAATCTCCTGGGCACCCCCTGGTAGCCAGGGGTGCCTGTGTAGCACCCTTCCTCAGTTTCCCCTCTTCCAGGCTCTTCGCCAAACTCCCCACACAAAAGGTTTTCACCACTTCAACAACAGCAGCCCTTTTTAGGACCTGGTTTATTAACCCAAAGTTTAAAGTAAACAAAAAATAGACATCCACCCCGGCTTTATTCTGGGCGTAGCTCCTCCTACCTGAGTGCTGCCTCTTCCTGCTCTCTGAGCAGCCGGAGATGATGCAAGGCCAACCCTGCCTTCTTTACCTTCTCCCCCAAAGGAAAACAAAACAAAACTTCCCAATGGGCCTTTCTACCCAGCCAGAACTCCCAACTTGAGTCTCCCTTCCATGCAAAGCGTTGTAAAAGACTCCCCCTTGTACAATTTCTCTCTGTGATCTCCTCCTGGCTGGCTACAGAGCTCTTTACATAAACATACATACACACACAGAGGCCTGGTCTAGTCGTATGACCATCTGTCACATGATTCTCTTGATACATTCTCTTCATCTGGGGAGGCAAATCAGCTCTGGCACAGGTGAGCGGAGACCCATCTCCCTTTAAAAGGGCTAGCCATGCTGTGGCACACATATTATGCTGTACTTAATACTGTGTGTTTGCTCTATTGAAGTAAGCAAGCAGCATATTAAAATGGACAAAGATCCTCCTCTCAGAAGAAGATAGTAACAATGCAAATTTTGTAAATTAAAGCTGGTAGCTGACTTTATCTTATCTGTATGAATGATGCAAACACCACTAGTAGAAAATCAATACATCTTAAGCTAACCTATCAATTGTGCATATCTTATTTTATGTATTCTCTTTAGAAAAACCACCTGTGCAGAGTTATTTTCTTTAGTATATAGCAGCATCTGACCTGCATGATGAGATGCAGCTTTCCTAGGTAAAAATTTAAGCAGTAGTTAAGCCAAAGCTGATGACTACTCTGCTTGTAAGAAACATGAGTAAATATCAGTCATTTATTGGACTGAGGACTGTAACTATATCTCCCAAACAAATATTCAATGATTTAATTGAGGGTGGAATATCCTGGTTAATTTTACGTTTGTTTCAGAGATGTCCCTGTGCATTATATTTATTACATGGATCTACTAACAAGAATTTAATGTTAGAACAATAATTGGCAACAGGTTAACAGTGAAAACCGTATTTCAGAGAAGCAAATGCTGTTCTGGTTCCCATGGGCACCAACCCAATATTTCAGAGTTTTATGTTCCTGAGAGAGAGGAGGAAGGCAGAACAAATGTGAAAACACCCACACAAAACTCTCAAAGTAATAACATCATCTCTCCTAATACTCTGGCCCTGCTGTCCAGCTGGTTTTCTGTCAAGTCTCCAAGTGCCTTTAGTCAGACATGATAACTGTTATAATTATCTAAAGCTTAGAGCAATGAGTAGTAACCTAAACAAATTAGCTGTATTCTCTTTGTTGTTGGAAGGAGCACTGAGCATGTGTGTGTCTGATTTGTGTTAACACAGATACCATGCAAATTAGGTAGGTGCTTATATAAATGGACAGTTGGTTGCATAGCTGGCTATTTACATGTGCAAATTCCTGATTTGCACAGGCAATCAAGGTATTTATCTGCACCAGTCAGAGAGAGAATTGTGTAGGCATTATTTTTAAAATCTGGCCTGTGGTCTTCAGGGATGTGGTACATAGTTTTTCTTAGATATGTAGTTCCCTGCAGTCTGGTTTTGGTGTGTAATCTGTATAATCACAAAAGTTTAGCAAATACTGCAAAAAGTACTCAGGAAATATTCACACACATTTAAATTATTTCACTTCAGCCACGCTCATGCCCTTTTTGTATTGGCTTCCCTTGAATGTTCCTGTGATCATGTTTACTGGCAAAAATGTTCACACTAATTGAACTTCAAAGTTGCAGGCCCAAATATTGCTGAAAACAGAATTTTAAATTGGAACACAAGAAGTGCTTACACTCTTGTCCTAAAAGGGAACTGATGTAATACTATGTGACTTCTGTAGTACTAATTTAGATGGGCCCAAAAAGAGTTAAAGATGTTAACATGACCCTGAAACTGTACAACATTAAACAGTTTTAAACAAGGGTTTCTTGTTCGCTATACATAGAACCCAGACCGCTTACTAGGGTTGCCAACTTTCTACTCTCAAAAAACTGAACACCCTTGTCCTGCCCCCTACCCCGCTCCTCCTCCAAGGCCCCGCCCATGCCCACCCCTTCTCCGAGGGCCCTCCCCCGACTCACTTCATGCCCCCCTCCCTCACTCGCTCATTTTCACCAGGCTGGCTCAGGAGGCTAGGGTGTGGGAGGGGATGAGGGTGAGGGCTCCAGCTGGGGGTGCGGGTTCTGGGGTGGGGCCAGAAATGCGGGGTTCAGGGTGCAGGAGGAGGCTCTGGGCTGGAGCAGGGGGTTGGGGTGGGCTGGGGCTCTGGTTGGGGGTGAAGACTCTGAGGTCAAGTTGGGGATGAGGGGTTTGAGGTGCAGGAAGGTGCTCCGGGCTGGGATCGAGGAGTTCACAGGGAGGGAGGGGGATCAGGGGTGGGGCAAGGGGTTGGGGTGTGTGGGGGGCTCAGAGGTGCAGACTCCGGACG
Organism: Chelonia mydas; assembly: GCF_015237465.2. Classification (NCBI taxonomy): domain Eukaryota; kingdom Metazoa; phylum Chordata; order Testudines; family Cheloniidae; genus Chelonia; species Chelonia mydas. The sequence continues at coordinate 151,620,452 of NC_057850.1, forward strand.
GCGCTTACTTCAAGCAGCTCCCTATGCAGAGGCGCAACCAGGCGGCTCTGCGTGTTGCTCCATCCTCAGGCGCCGACCCTGCAGCTCCCATTGGCCACATTTCCCAGCCATGGGAGCTGCGGGGCAGTGCTTGGGGTGGGGGCAGTGTGTATAGCCCCCTGGCTGCCCCTACACGTAGGAGCTGGAAGGGGGGCATGGCAGCTGCTTCCTGGGAGCTGCGCGGAGCAGAGGCTAGCAGGGAGCCTGCCAGCCCCACTACGCGGTGCCACCAACAGGACAGTCAATAGTCCAGTGAGCAGTGCTAACCGGAGCGGCCAGAATCCTTTTTGGACCGGGTGTTTCAGTCACCTGGTCACCTTACTGCCATGGCCAACATCATTAAACATTCTTTTAACCTTTTATTAAAGATACAGAAAAAGAAGTTAAAGCATTTAGAATGTAAAGTATTAAATAAGGCTTTTATCTTAACAACATCCCTTATTCCTTTCCCTTGAGATGGAAAGAATTCTTAGGACACTGCCCACCCACTCCTGCTCCCATTTGACAGTCTTAGATGGTACAAAAATTGTAATAATTGTCCTGTTGGGGGGAAAGAGAAAAGATTAGCTGAGGTGGGCTGGAGCTGTTGTTATTAAAGTCTAATCTCTAAAAGATAAGACAAAAACACACAAAAAAAGGGGAAAGAAAAGAACAGCAAATAGAAAATGCAGCTTCTGTCTATAGTGTTGACTTACACTAGCACTCTCACTGCTAGAAAACATCGTCATAGCACGTGGTCCCATCAGCCACTCCAAGACCTGGAAAACTCCTACCAGCATCAGGCTGTTTAGGGCTTTACATTTAGCTGCCTCTTTTGGTCACAGGCTCACAGTCTTGGCCGGCTGAGCCAAACTTTTATTAGACAGAAGGAAAAAGGAGTCAGATAGGAAAGAGAAAAAATAAGGTGGGGAAGGAAAAGGACAGAAAAGGGCTGGGGGAGGGGAATGTGACAGACTCTCACATCCCAGGTGGTGGTTGGGATTTAGCCAGAGCTGGTGGAGGTGGTGCTATCTGAGTCTCTCTCTCTGGCCTGGTCTGGTCATCTCTCAGGATCAGGATGTTATGCTGGGTCCCAAGAGATGGTGGGGGTGGAAGTCATATTGGTGAAGTTTGTTCCTTCCTGATCTCCTGCTTTTCAGTCAGCCAGCATTCCTGACCACATCCACGAATTTCCCTCCAAATCTCTTTGTGAAGACCCCAAAATGGGAGTGATGAGTGGAACAGCCCAGCCCCTCATTATTTTGTCCACCAATTAGACCTAATTTCTGACACACCAATTTTGGTTCATTGATTTCCAGTCCCACATTTTTCTTGTGTACCAGGCATGATCTCAACACAGTCCTTGAATTATATCAATAAACCTTTTTGTTTAGACGAATTCAGTTTGTCTGTCTCCCTTTTGCCCCTTTTCCCAGCAGCATTTGTTGTTATAGGTTACTTTGACATTTTATAAACTTTTATCCACTTTTCCACAGTTAGGTTCACAAGAAGGGTAGGCCTCCCAGGCCCCAATTATCACTATGCTTCTCTGGTAAGGACGAAAGGGGTGTAAGTGAGACAGTTTAAGAAGGGAGACACTCACAATTTGCATTCTCCTGTGGAGACATATGGTCCATCTTTAGTGGTTGTTGTCTTAAATTAAAGTCATCAAGACTTAAACTATTTCTTGGTTCTTTGTGTATGGAAAGCATTCCATTGAGCTCTCACTCCTCCCTTTGACTTCAGTGGTTGACGAGCATGTTCAGAGGTTCGCAGGAGGCACTCAGTACTTCACCAGATCAGGCTTTAAGGCTCTTTTCTCTGACCCAAAACACTGAGATGGGTCAGAGAAAAGAGTTTGCTACAGGGATATGACAGCCACATGCTAATTTAGGCCCAAGTCCTTCAAACACTTACGTGCTTTACTTTGAGACAAAATGTTTGCTTAATCACTTCCTGGGGACTTAAACATGCGACTAAAATTAAACACTGGTTTTTCTTCTCTGAGGCGCTAATTCAGAAAATCATTTAAACAACAACATGTGATTTATCTGACAACTAACCACTCAGCTCAAAGAACAAATATCAAATGCAATTGACTGACTGAGTTCAAACGAAATCACAACATAAATAAATAATAATTAGCAGAATACTTCTGAAGAAATCTCCAGCAACTAGTGCTTATTCCATGGGCAGAAAAAGGAGGCTAAAATTTGTTGATTAAGTCATTCGTTGAAAATCATTTGTGCAGCCCTAGTAAGAAAAAAGTGGAACGAGTGATGTTTTAGATATGAATTGTTCTCCTCGGCCCTCAATATCTCAGTTTACAAACCTCTTTGTGATGTTAGCAAATTGATTCCCAACCCTGCAGGCAGATAGTACCAAATATCACCTCTGGCCTCCCTGCAGAGTCTCTGCAGTGCCATGTTTTTCTCATTTTAAGCAAACTGTTTACAGTTATATCAACAAAAGAATGAACAAAGGGTAGTCTTTTACAGTTTCTGTAAGTACCTAATTAAAGCAATCTCATTTAAGAAGATTTACAGCCTGCTCTTGCCTCTTTTGAAATCAATGCCAAAACTCTCGCTGACTTCAGTAGGTGCAGTATTGGGCCATAAAATGCAATGCTGCAAGTAGATTAATTTATTGCCAATGCTTTAAGAATATAATTGCTGCTAAAACTGATCTTAAATCTATCAGAATCTACTTTCTGTTTCCCTGATATCCTTCTTTCTTATCTTCTTCCCTCTAACCCTTTTTACCTTTCAGTTCTGCTCCTCTTCCCTTAACTCTTCTCTCTTCTAACCTCCCCCCTGGCTAATCCCATTTCTATTTCTCATCCCACACTCTCATGACAGGCAGCATAGCCTACTGGGAAGGCACGAGACCATAAACCAAGAACTCCTGAATCCTTTCTTCTTTTGTTTGATCTTTTTATTGAGATTTGGATTTTCAAAACACATTAAGTTCTATCCCAGCCATATCTAAAACCAAAAGAACTGCATTTCAAAAAGTAGTTAAAGTTGCTAAGTGCCAGTAGTATAAAACCTAGGTATGTTTTGTGATATTGTTGGGCCAGAGGAGGGGCACATAGAAACATCAGCTACTTAACAGGAATAAAAGGAGCTATTTTTGTCTTTTAATTTCATAAATGGGTTCAAACAAATTCTGTTTGCCAATGAGACTCAACTCAGAATCAGATGAGAACTTTTTTTCCTTATAAGAAGAATGAAAATATGTCTTTAATGATTGCAATTTTAACTGTAGAGGGACTGGTGCCTCTCCATAATATGACACTGGTTTTTGTACAACTTTTGGAGGTATGCAGTAGCAGAGCTCCTTGCCTGCAGAGACGTTAAATGGTACATGGGAAAGGCCGTGCCTCTGTTGTACAGCTTGAAAGATAAGCAGGGAGACTGAGACAAGGGCTGCTTGTGGATACCTTAGCTCAGATAATGTGTATCTTTAGTTTCCTTTTCATTATGCTACTATATTAGCTGTCCTCCACTACTGTACATAACGCACTGACTAATTGTGTGTGATCAGATATCCCTTTACTGGCTGCACCACCTGGATTGTAAGAGCCTGCTGCTTCCTTTCTTTGCGTAAGGGTGATCCTTAAGATCAAGTGGTAAGACTTTGTGACTTTTGGTTGTTGAAGATCCTCCCAAGTTCTAGCTGCATTAATATCCTCACGCAGGTTCATTACAAAATAGTGGTGCTTATGGGGTCTTAAACTCCTGTGGACTTCAGTCACTTGGTCAAGCTTCCTCTCGCAGGTTAAATTAGTAACCCACTGGCTGACTGTTTGCAATAATGTCATACTGTGTAGTGTGTGTTCCACACAGAAAATAGGACTCTCCCATTTATTTCCAGCTAATTCTTTTAACTCAAGCGTAGAAGAAAATATTTTCTATGATGAAGGTTTCAGGTTCCATACCAGAAGGTTATCCATACCAGAATGTTCTCCTAACATATATTTTGTATTAAATCTCCTATTTAAAAAAAAAAAAAAAAGTAAAGAGAAAATAGAAATTCCATATTCTGGAATTGCTTCTCGACATGCTTTTTCGTACATACCTTAGGCTTTGCCTACACTGGCAAGTTTCTGGGCAGTAAAGCAGCTTTCTGGGTTGTAACTCCTGAGGTGTACACACTGCCAAGCCACTTAGAGAGCAGAAACTGCACAGTTGCAGCGCTGTAAAAAAAACCACCCCGACAAGAGGCTGTACACCGCGGTGCCAGTGTAGACACCCTGGTCGATCACAGTGCTGTTACTGGCCTCCAGGAGGTGTCCCACAATACCTGTTGTTGCCTCTCTGGTCATCGGTTTGAACTCTACTGCCCTGCCCTCAGGTGACCAACCGTCATCCCCATCCACCCCGTAAATTCCTTTGGAATTTTGAAAGTCCCCTTCCTGTTTGTTCGGTGATGCGTGCAGTAGTCTCAGCGCATCTTTCCAGGTGGCCATGCCTGCTCCAAGCACCAGGCGATCCCCCGCTTGGAGCAATGCCGAGCTGCTGGACCTCATTAGCATTTGGGGAGAGGAGGCTGTCCACTCCCAGCTGCGCTCCAGCTGTAGGAATTATGATACCTATGGACATATTTCATGAAGCATGACAGAAAGAGGCCATGACCAGCACACTCTGTAGTACAGGGTCAAAGTGAATGAGCTGCGGAACACCTACCACAAAGCGTGGGAGGCAAACCGCCACTCTGGTGCTGCACCCATGAGCTGCCAGTTCTACAAAGAGCTGGACGCGATACTCGGTGGCAAACCCACCTCCACTGTGAAGACCACTGTGGATACTTTGGTGGCTCATGTGCCAATCTAGAATGGATCAAGCCAGGAGAAGGATGTGACGTTACACTCCATATGATTTTATGAAAATCTGCTAATAAGTGTGAATATAATGTAACTGGAATATGCTTTATACAAAAGGCCTTTTGTAAGGTATCATTACAAAGCTTATAATCTACTTACTGTGGTCATCCTATTTGTATAAATGTATCATTTTTGTATCTGAAACTGGAAATATGAAATATAACTCTGAGGTCCTATTGAAATTATGCAAAGTGTGGGCCATTAATGGCGGTTTGTAATCTTGATGGCTCCCATCAACTAGGACAATTGGTTGTAATGGCTCTGTTTACTTGCAAGCCTTCCTGTGAGTCAGGCCAGGAAGAATGAAGGCTTGGGGGGGTCTCACAGGACATGTGACAATGTCACCTGGTACTGGAATCCATCTTAAACCTGGTGCTTTTCCATTTAGAAGGAGGGGTGGAGACCCAGAGAGATAAAAGATTCCCACCTTGTGCCAAAGCTATAAAAGGGGGTGGAACAGAACAAAGGAGGCTGCAGTCATGAGAAATCCCCTAGCTACCGCCTGAGCTGGAACAAGGACTGTACCAGGGAAAGGATTGGGCCCAGACTAGAAAGAAGCCTAGTCTGTGAAAGAAGCTTATTGGAACATCTCTGAGGGTGAGGTTTCATCTGTAATCAGTTTCTTACTGTATTAGGCTTAGACTTGCATGTTTTTGTCTTATTTTGCTTAGTAATTTTCTTTGTTCTGTCTGTTATTACTTGGAACCACTGAAATCCTACTTTTTATACTTAATAAAATTGCTTTTTGCTTATTAATTGACCCAGAGCACGTAATTAGTATCTGGGGGAGCAAACAGCTGTGCATATCTCTCTATCAGTGTTATAGAGGGTGGACAATTTATGAGTTTACCCTGTATAACCTTTATAAAGAGTAAAATGGATTTTTCTGGGGTTTGGATACTATTGGGAACTAGGTATCTGGGTGCTAGAGACAGGAGCACTTCTTAAGCTGTTTTTAGTTAAGTCTGCAGCTTTTGGGGGACATGGTCCAGACCTGGGTCTGTGTTTGCAGCAGGCTAGAGTGTCTGGCTCAACAAGACAAGGTCCTGAAGTCCCAAGTTGGCAGGGAAAATGGAGTCAGAGGTAGTCTCAGCACATCAGGTGGCAGTTCCAAGGGGGTTTCTGTGACCCAACCCATCACAGAGGAAATATTGAATGAGGATGTGGAGCAGGTGGGGGACACAGGGGCAGAAGATGACTCAGAGGTCAGAGATGCCTGCAGCCAGGAGCTCTTTTCTACCCCGGAAGAGGTTGGCTAGTCACAGCTGTCAGATATTGGCAAAGCGCAAACAGGAGAGGAGGCCCCTGGTAAGTGGATTTGATTTTAGGAATTGCTGAGGCAAGTTGTTGTGGCAGGAGGGTTGCAGAAAGTAGGCTTGTGTCTGTATGATGCGTGTACCACATGCCTAGTCTGAGCAGTGGACAGGCTGTTGATTGACTCCCTCACTTCACAGGAATCTGCCTCCGAGATCTCCAGGAAACTCTTGTGGAGATATTGGGCAATTGCTGCACACAGGTGAGCCGCATAAGGGCCAGGGTGGAAGCACCAGTCTTGGAGAAGACCCTCCCTTGATTCCCTGCTCACCCTCAGCAGCGAGATATCTTCCATAATGAACACAGCCTGTGGAAAATGTGGGGACAGGAATGATTATCAGGTCCCCCCTACAGTGCTGGCTCTCTCCAGTAAGGTCCAGGAACACTGATTTACCCTGCCCTTGCAGCTACTCACCATTTTGAGGGTCTTGTGGCTCATCTGTGCTTGCCTGGGGTCAGCCAGTGAGTGGCAGGTATGTGAATAGTGGCTGTTTTAAATCCCTGAATCAGTGTTCTGTGTGTTGCAAACAATACTGCTTCTGTAAAATGTTTTGTTTTGGCTTCACAGAGATGACCTTGGGAGCCCAGCCTCCCTCATTGTTATCGCCGGCTGAATGGCTGCGCAGAATTAGAAAGCAGCCACAGAGAACTAAGGATGACTTTCTGAGTGACGTTATGATGTACTCCACCGCCGAAAAACAGGAATTGAAGGAATGGCAGGACAGCGAGAAGAGGGACCAAAAGGAGCACATGGCACACCAGAATGAAGCCACAGAGTGGCTCTTAAATGTTATGAAGCATCAAGCGGACAGGCTCCAGGCGATACTAGCACTGCAAACTGAGCAGCTCCACGCCTGCCCTCCTCTGCAGCCGCTGTTGCAAAACTCTTTCCCATGCGCCCCCCAGACACTGCCAACACCTTATCAACCTCCTGGTTCCAGTCTGTACCCACTGCATTCCACTCCTCCCTCCTCACAGTCCAGCACTGCGGACTCCCACTATCCACTGCACTCAACACCCATCCCTCTGCAGTTTGGCCCTGCTGAAGTACAGCACCCACTGCATCGTACTCCAAAGGAGAAGGTTGGATATGCTCCCTGGACATACACAAATCTTTAACCGAGCCCGGGACCCCTCCTCCTTCTGGGACCTTCCCTTCCCCCATCCCTGTCAGTGCTGATGTGTTTTTTTGTTTTACTCTCTCCTCTGGTTGCTGTTTTTTAATAAAAGAATTGTGTTGCTTTGAAAGCAATCTTTATTCTATTAATTGAAAGCAAACAGAGCCCTGCAAAGCAACAGACAATTATCTTAAACCTTCGTATTGCATCGCCTGCACCAATCATAGTCGCCACCTAGCATTACAAGCACTGCACTCCTGAGCATAGCAAAAAATATTAGTGGCCTTCAGCTTCAAATTGCTGCCTCAAGGGATCCCTGATCCTTATCGCCCTGTGCTGTGCCCCTCTAATAGCCCTGGTCTCTGGCTGTTCAAATTCAGCCTCCAGGCGCTGAGCCTCAGCAGTCCAGCCCTGAGTGAAGCTTTCACCCTTCCTTTCACAAATATTGTGAAGCGTACAGCACGCGGCTATAAGCAAAGGAATATTGTCATCGGCCAGGCCATCCTCCCATATAGGCAGCACCAGCAGGCCTTTAAATGGCCAAAAGCACACTTAACAGTCATTCTGCACTTGTTCAGCCTCCTGGCTGCTGTCAAGGTGCCCCATGTATGGCTTCATAAGCTACAGCATTAATGGGTAGGCGGGGTCTCCCAGGATCAACTTCCCCTACAGCAGGGGTGGGCAAACTTTTTGGCCTAGGGGCCACATCTCAGAATAGAAATTGTATGGCAGGCCATGACTGCTCACAAAATTGGGGTTGGTGTGCGGGAGGGGGTGAGGGCTCTGGCTGGGGCTGCGGGCTCCAGGGTGGAGCCAGAAATGAGGAGTTCAGGGTGTGGGAGGGGGCTCCAGGCTGGGGTGGGGAAGTGGGGTGCGGGGGGGGGTGAGGTCTCTGGTTGGGTTGGGGCTGGGGATTCGGGGTTTGGGATGCAGGAGGGTGCTCCAGGCTGGGATCAAGGGGTTTGTAAGCCTGGAGGGGGATCAGGGCTTGGGCAGGAGGTTTGGGACAAGGGGAGCAGCTCAGGGGTGCAGGCTCCAGGCGGCGCTTACCTCAAGTGGTTCCCAGAAGCAGTGGCATGTCCCTTCTCCGTTGGAGCTCCAGAGAGGGGCATTGGAGCATGTAGGAGTTGGAGGGGGGCCATGCCACGGCTTCTGGGAACCGCATGGAGCGGCCCCCTGAACCTGCTCCCCAGCTGCAGCGGGGCAAGCCCCAGACCCTGCTCCCCAGCGGGAGCTTGAGGGCTGGCTTAAAACGGCTGGCAGGCCAGATCTGGCCCACGGGCCATAGTTTGCCCACCCTTGCTCTACAGTGATCTTCTAGTCTGGGAAGAAAGTCCCTGCTTTCAGCTTCCTGAACAGGCCAGTGTTCCAAAAGACGCATGCATCATGCACCTTTCCAGACCAGCCTGTGTTAATGTCTGTGAAATGCCCACGGTGATCCAAAAGTGCCTGGAGAAACACTGAGAAATACCCCTTGCGATTAATGTACTCGGTGACTAGGTGGTCTGGTGCCAGAATTGGAATATGAGTGTCATCTATCACCCCTCCGCAATTAGGGAAGCCCATTTGTGCAAAGCCATCCACAATGTTATGCATGTTGCCCAGAGTCACGGTCTTTCAGAGCAGGATGTGATTAATGGTCCTGCACATTTCTGTCAACACGAGTCCAACGGTCGACTTTCCCACTCCGAACTGGTTAGCGACCGATCGGTAGCAGTCTGGAGTAGCCAGCTTCCACAGTGCAATTGCCACGTGCTTCTCCAACGGCAGGGCAGCTCTCATTCTCGTGTCCTTGCGCCGCAGAACAGGGATGAGCTCATCACACAGTCCCATGAATGTGGCTTTCCTCATGCGAAAGTTCTGCAGCCACTCCTCGTCATCCCAGACATGCATGACGATGTGATCCCACCACTCAGTGCTTGTTTCCCGAGCCCAAAAGTGGCTTTCCACTGTGATCAGCACCTCCATGAATGCCACAAGCAATCTCGTGTCGTAGCTACTACACGCTGTGAGATCAATGTCGCACTCCTCTTGCCTTTGTAGTTTAAGGAATAACTCCACTGCCACTCCTGACGTGTTGGTCAGAGCGAGCAGCAGACTGGTCAGCAGTCCGGGATCCATCCCTGCAGCCCAAAGATGCAGAGCCCGCAGTACACAAACCGTTGAAAGATGGCACTAAATGCGGATGGAAGCACAGAGATTGCTGGGATGCGAAGCAATGCATCATGGGGCATTGGGACAAGATCCAGGATGCCCTGCAACCCCCCTCTGCCTTCCCACAATGCTTAGCGGCAGAAGAGAAAGAGGTGCTCTGTGGGATAGCTGCTCAGAGTGCACCACTCTGAATACCACTGCAAGTGCCGCGAGTGTGAACACGCTATTGCGCAGGCAGCTGACAGTGTGAACACACAACAGTGGTTTCCCTTCAGTGCTCTCTGAAACTGCCAGCGCTATAACTTTGCCAGTGTAGACATACCCCTTTGTGAAGTGTGCAGTGTCTCAGGTCATATCTCCTGTGGAAATTTGTCTCTTTCAGTAGGGACCTGAAGAGATACACACATCCACTCCATAGCTAATTTTATGCTGAGTGGCACTGGTGACTGCATGGGTCACAGAGCAATTTGAGACTGCGTGTGAACATACCCTTCAATTAATATAACTGTCAGAATAAATTAATCATAAGCCCCCACCCCCCAAGACCAAAGAGGCTGTGATTTCGACAAGGGGTTTTGCTGAGTGTTGTTTGGGTAAGGCTGTGGGTGGTGAGGGAATGCAGAACACACACAACTCAGAAAGACTCAGAGGCAGAAAGAAAGCCAAGCAGCAGCCTGAGCCTGTGAGCAGTGTGACCCTGAGAAGCCTGCCTAGAAGAAGGATCTGGGTCTGGTGCTAGTGAAAGAGGCTTGGGGCTGTACACAAAGAAGCTCTCCCCTTTGTTTTTTGGTTCCTCCTGCATTTGGAGAAGCAGGTCTTTGTATATTGCTTGTAAATAAACAAGAGTGCATAAAAGAAACTACTAGTCATCATCATCCATTTCCACTCCCGACTGGAACATCCCCAAGACCCCAAACTTTGATGAGCTGCTCAGGTCAAAAAGGGGCAACACTAACTTAGCCTCACATGCATTCACTGCACAACCTCACTTCACCCCAAACACTGATAGAAAGTGATATCACAATACCGCTGATTCCACAAGACTATAATTCACACCTTTTCATTCTTTAGTCAATGACTAACCCACTCACCCCAAGTGCCTCCCAACCAGGTCACTGAAGGCTTTGTGCATTATTTACATCATCTGAAAGAAATGTTTATGATTCTTTGTTCTTACATACTTGTTTTGTCATCAGAACTTTGCGGAGATGGATAAACATTAACTCAATTTTACAGTTGGGCTAAATACAGAGATTTTAACAGCTTGTAAGAGGCACCGTGGCTTAGTGGGGGAAAGTATGGAGTCTAGCACTGCATAAATTAGTGTTCTGTTCATGACTCTGCCGCAAGCTACTTTAGCAAATCACATAAACTTTCTGTAACTGATCCTCAGCTTCTATAAACTGAGGCAGCTCCCTTTGCTCATTTACACTAGCACATGTGCTCATTTACACTAACTGAAGATTATCTGTGCCCATTATTTCATGTAGGAAATTGGGAGGGGGGGTCAGATTAACACCTGAGAGTGGAAATGTGTGAGATCAGGGACTTATAGCTCAGGGATGTGTGAGCTCAGGGAAAGAGAACTCAGAATTTGTGCACATTGCTTTCAGAGCAGTCCTCTGTGCTGGTCAGAAGAAGGCTTCATTTACCAAACCTTAGAGCTTCCTTTGACTTTTCTATAGTAGGTCATTTCAGTAATGATGATGAAAATATTCTTCCTTCATGTTTTTACTCTTTTTATAAAATAATGGTACTTTCTTAAATATTGCCCTGTACTTGCCCTTGAAAGGTGCCTCTTACATAAGCCAATATCAAAATCTGTTTACAATTTCATGGTTCAATGTGATTTTGTCGGATAGATCAAGGGACAGAAACAAACATTAAACTGCAAACATTTTAACAAGGAGCCATCTTAAAGTCTTGTCATCTCAAATTTATTTACAAGGTTCAGAACGCTATCCAATTGCCATTGAGACCTAACCCTAAAGAGTGAAAGCATGAGGGTTTTTTGAAGCTAGTGGGGAAATCAAAATCACTTTATAATAGGACCAAGGTTTCAACCTTCATTATGAAAAGACTATCACCTTTTTGTAGTAAACCACATATATATGCAAAGTTAGAACTTTCAGTGTCATCCAAAACCCATTGAAGTCAATGGGAGTGTTTGAGTTGACTTCTATGGGCTTTGGATCGGGCCCTAGGACCCAAGTTCTAGGTCTGAACACACAGCCCAGTTGATCTGGATGAAAACTGGAAAACCAGAATGGGGGAATGGAGGATACATGGAGCCCTTGACATCTGGTTAGCAGATCCAGCACCGTCAGCCATCTCTGTAATTGTCTATCGATGGGAGGAGCTGGGTGACACACAGAATCCCTGGCATGAGGAACTCAGGGAGTCCCTGAAATAGAGGGGGGATGGGAGAGTGGCACACAGAGAACTTTTGTGTGGGAATGGTGAGATGCAAGAAACTCCTGGTGTGTACTATGAACTCGGTCTACAGAAGCAATAAAGTGTGTGCCCTCTAGTTATATATTATTCTAGAGCCCATAAGTTTGCTAGGTGCCTCACAGACATAGACTAAGGCAGATCCCTGACAGAGGTTAAAGAAAGGTTACAACATATAAGCAAAATGACTGAGGTGAAGTTTGGCATGCCTTGTTCCAACCATGATTATTTTACTTCTCCATATCTGCTTTATCTGTTCCCTCTTCCTATCTGCCTCTGAGCCAGCCCTCCCCTCTATCTAAAACAGCATTGTTATTGTCAGCTACAGAGAGACCCTTATGCTCTTAATGAACCACAGTTAGCCAATAGAGGGCACTATATTCACACAGATATAGGGCCAAACCATGCCATTTAGGCAGTGGCCCAAGGAGGGGGAAGGGTTGAGATGCACTGTCCTACAGGAGTGTGTCTCAGAGGCACAATCTCTCCGAAGTACCCAGTACCTAGAGTAATTGCACAGGCTTCCCCACTCTCTAGGCTTGCTTACTCCACCATGGGCTGGTGAGAAGAGGGGGGAATGCCAGTGCCATGGCCCTACCTGCTTCTCCCTGCTGTTCGCCCATGAGAGAGCATGGCCTGAACACGACATATTGGCAAATTGATGGTAGAGACTCTAAAATGATGGACACGTTTCTGTAAAACCTATTCTTCATTTCCATAGATGTGGTCCCATTTTTCATGTGTTCCTGTTTTAAAGGACGGCTCAAAGTAAGATCCTCAGGAGGGAGGTCGTGGCATGAGCCAATGAACTATAGTTCGGCGTTTGTCTGTGAGAGCAACTGACTTGAAAACCACTTTAATGACATCCACGAGTCCCCTGACTTGAATAATCACCAGCAATTCAGTCTCCTGGAGAATGCCCAGAGAGTGAGGGTCAAAATCAAGCACCTGATTCCAAAAGTGTCTGAGAGATGAACATTTTAAAATGGGGCTGATATAGATTGAGGATCTATGCCAGGATTCATTGTTGCATATACATGTAGATGCAGATACCAATTATTTTCGAGGCATATGTAATCGCTATATTGTATTCAGATACTTCAGAGGATTGCCTATTTCAGCTACATATCTTTTTTCCAACAATTATATTCATAAGTTATGTGTACATGCAGTAAATAAGCTGCCTATTTATTAAAGCATATGACATAGTGTCTGTAAGAGACTTCCATTGGTAAAAGCTTTCCTTGTCTTCCGTGGGACAAGATCAGGCCCCAAGTAAAGAGTTTTTTCTAGGTTTGTATCTTAACAGAACAAGAAGCAATGGTCTCAAGTTGCAGTGGGGGAGGTCTAGGTTGGATATAAGGAAAAACTATTTCACTACGCGAGTGATGAAGCACTGGAATGGGTTACCTAGGGAGGTAGTAGAACCTCCATCCTTAGAGGTTTTTAAGGCCAGGCTTGACAAAGCCCTGGCTGGGATGATTTAGTTGGGGTTGGTCCTGCTTTGAGCAGGGGGTTGGACTAGATGACCTCCTGAGGTCTCTTTCAACCCTAATCTTATGTGATTACGCATACATGTGATATACTAAAGATCTTAATTTGTACGTATTTGAACAAACAACAAACAAGGAAGATTCTTCCAAGGCAATCCAGAGTCCAAAGAATGTTGAAAACCAAGATAAAAGTCAGCTAATATTTTTAATCCTTTGTCTAGTTTGTGGTTATCGGGTCATAAGATGAGGGACATTGAGGGCCAACAGTTGCCAACTTAGGTGCCTAAAATGAGGCATCTAAATAAGAGGTTTGATTTTCAGATATATAACTCCATTTGGAAGCTCTGGGTGCTCAGCATTACTGAAAATCAGGCACTTCATTAGATGGCTATCTACAGATTTACTTTAGCCCCCCCAAGTTGACATTTTGGAGTATTGTGTAAAATCTGCTGCTGCACAAGCTGAAGGAAGTGATAACCAAGTAGCCGGCAAGTTCTTCTTTTTTCCCTGGCTTTGTGGCCTCAGAAAAAGAGATCAGAATGTTTCAGGGTTGCTGACTTCTGGTCAGTCAACCGCCAAAATAAACCCTCTTCCTTAACCAGTGTTTTCCCCAGGAATTGAAATTAGGAAGGGTGTTCAAATTTACAGGGGTGGGATCAGGGCCGATGAGGGGTGAGACTGTGAGGGTGAAGGTGGGCTGTATGGCACCACAGTAAAAACTGAAAAATGTTTCATGACCATTTTATTAGATTTTAAAATCAACACACAAATCAAAGTTGGCTACTCAAGCCTTCAATGAAGCACTAGTCATCTACATCCTTCTTGGTTTCTTGTTATAATTTTGCACAACTCTGTTAATGAACTTCTTGAATGCAATGCATTCATCTTTGGTAGCTTCTCATGTGTCCGGTACTTCCATTCCTTCAACTGATATGCTCATTAGTTCATTCACATGATCAGGAAGAAGGCGACTTCTTTCAAAACACAAAATTCTATTCAATTATTAAAAAGAACGCTCAACTGTAGCTGTTGTGACTGAGAGTAGCAAGAGGTGAATTTCTACTTCTTTCATCCCAGGAAACATAGCATAAAGATCGGGTCGAGCCACTAGTGATGATAAAAAAGAAGTTGAAGTCAAATCTTCATTCATTCGTCGTATGATATTCCACTCTGTGTTCAAATTCTCTGTTGTGTCCTGAGCACATGGCAGCCCCATTGCTGGTAGTGCCTCACTCCACTCAACTGTCGGTATTTTATAAGACAGGGATCTGTAAAAGCTGCGTAGAGGTTGAGTAGAATCTAGAAGTTGCTGTTGTAGTTTTTTAAGAATCAAGTTTGTGTACTTCTTCAGTTGTCTTAACAAACACTTCTTGTCCTCTTCACTTAAGGATTCAGTATAAATGCCTTCATTAGTCAACTTCTGGACTGAAGTCTTTGCTTCTTCCAGTACTTTTTGAATGGATAGCTCTCTGATTGGTCCAAATGTAGCTTCCATTGCTGGACAAAGATCTACTACTGTTGTAGCAGATGCCTGGATGGCATTGTTTAATGACCCAAGAGGTTTCAACAGTAGACTTACAAGAGAGAGAATGGCAATAGTCTTCTCTGAACGTAGTAGCAAAAGTAATCCACCAGCCTCACTACTTAGATCCGGCCCATCTTGGTAAATACTTTCCAAAGCCAGTAATAGTGTCTGGAGTAATTTTAAGACAACAGCCAAGGATTGCTCATGAGAAAGCCAGAGAGTTTTCCCAGGTTGGACTAATTTGAACTTCAGTCCTAGTGTATCTTCTATATTTTCCAAGATGTTCAGTCTTTTTGGACTCTTGCTGAAAAAAGAATATAATGAAGACATTAAATTTGTAGCTTTTTAAATGTCTTTTGAAGAGTCTGCAGCTCGTACTAGTGCTAGTTGGAATAGATGGCCTCTGCAGTGTGTATAGGAGAGACTAGGGTTACACTTTTCTCTGAGCAAAGCTTGTGCTCCACCATGTCTTCCAGAGAAGTTTGCACCTCCATCAAATGCACAAGCAGCCATCTGTTTGGGGTCCAATTGACAAGCATTTAACTCTTTTAAGATGTGGTTTGTCACAGATGCAGCCAATCTGTCTTCTATAACTTGAACATCTAGAAATGCATGTACTGGCCTACCACTGACATCAAGATAACGTACATAATGACTTAATACTTGATGACCATTTGCATTGGTGCATTCATCAGCCATGTATGCAAACTTTTTGAATGTGGTAAGAGAGTTCTTCACTTTTTCAACTGTTGCGTCTTTCACTGTTGCACCACATGCATGTAGCCAGTCAGTTGAGTTTCTTGCAGAAAGATAGTGAGCATTTGCTGGTCTTGTTCGGAACCAGTGTCCAGCTTCAGGATGAACAAGTGACAATGCCCTTAACATTGGCCTCCAGTTTGTAGTGTGTGGTATCTCTTGCCTAAATAGAAACTCTGATGCCACAGACATGTTTGTTCGCATGAACTGTGTTGTGTAACAGCCTCATTAACACTCACCGGTGTTGTCCTTGGTCAGTGGAGACTCAGAGTTCAGAGGTGCTTTCACATGAGTTCACCTCCCAGGAGGGGGACAAGAAGGCACCTTGCTCGTTCCTCCAGCTGCTCACTGTTCGCTCTGGCCACCGTTGTTCATTGTGCGACCGTTCACTCCATCACTCTGTTGCCAGTGGCCCTGTGCCATCACCTTCTGCTGCCACCTGCCACTGTGACCTCTGCAAGTTGGTCTCTTGAGGTTCCACCCAGCTCTCAGTGATTTCAGCTGAGCTCTCAGTGGGGAACCTCACTGCTTGAGCAGACTGGGCCATCTCTTCCACAGAAACACTGTCCCACAGCAGTCTAAGCACTTAGACCTGATTCTCAGTGATTTCAGCTGCAGTGATCACTTAACACAACAAAAGACTATCTATTGAGCCTAATCAGCTCTGTCTTTAAACGGTGGAGAGGGGCAGGTCAATAGTACTTGTGACTCAGGCAGACCTGTCCCCACCCTCTCTCGATGCCTTCAATCAGCAGAGGCTAAGTACAGTTATACTGCCCTTTACTCATACAATAAGAATAACAACATTTCTTTACCCCCCGCATTCAAGTGATTTGTAACCCAACCCCAGCCAAAATCTATCACTTGGGCAACACAGCTCTATTTGTGGGATACCTAGGTAGATTAGGTGTGAATGTAAATACGATCTGGTCCTGAAGCCTTTCCCCCCAGCCCCAGCTCATCACTAACTGTCAGGGAGAGCTCATTTAGACTTTGCTTGAAAATCATAATTTGAAATTATTAGGTTGGCCAACGTCACCGAAATGAATGCACTGACATTGTCATAAACAGCTGTATAAGGAAGCCAGTCTATGTTCGTACTTTTCAAATCTATTATACTTTTTCAGATACACATATTTAATGATACACTTTATATGCTTTTAAAGTGTGTATTAATGTTTCAAGTTCAATTCAAATTTCCAAGCAATCACTAAATTGGCAACACTGCATGTAACTAGTTCACAAAACTGGGGGGGGGGGTAAACACCCCCATAGGGGGGGTTTAGGGAAATCCCTGTTTTAACCCACCAGAAGCGGGTCCTGCCCATCCACACTCCCTTTGTCAATCCACATCCCCTTTATTTTGGAACCACTGCGCTTTCTGGAAGGCACAGTGGAGTTTGGATTGAGGAATGGCAGCAAATGTTGGCTGTCCTCTGTGCAATGCAGCTATGGGAGCCCTAATAATCAACCCAATTATGTAGCCCTTATTCATGCTGAGTAGTTCTTATGCAAATAGTGCCACTGGAATGAATTGGACTACTCATGTGAGAAAGTGCTAGCCAAGGTAAGTGTTGCAGAATCTGGCCCAATGCTATTAATACTTATGTAGCACTACATGTTTTCAAAGAAATTATATACATTTAAACTATACCTCACAAAGCCCCTGCAAGGCTGGTGCAGCCTGCATTCTTCCCATATACATTAGAGAGCGTGGGGAGGGGTTCTACCTTCCTGAAATGTAACCACTCCTCCACCTGCCTCAGGAGCCAGGGGTCCTGCACTGCTCAAAATGCAGGATTGTGCCATAAATCCATGATCCAATCCTACAGTTCTTTAATAAGAATAATTTGTGGTTGCTATATACTACAGATTGTATTAGTTTGCTGCAAAATTCAGACTGTTACTCTGACAGATTACAGCATACATCTCCAACTGGCTTTCAAGGCCTCAAACAGGGAAACAAAAATAACTTCTTCTGATAGTTTTTTAAGATTAACTCAGGGGATTAATAGCTTGGAAGCTATCTGGGAGGTATTGAATGTCCACTCTTTCTAAATATAGTATAACAAAAAGATCATATATTGTGCCATGGGAAATATCCTTTTTTGTTTGTTTGAGAAGATGTTGCAAATATTTTGAGTCATGAGGGACTCACCATAAAATTAGCAATGCAAAAATCAAAAAGGCCGATTTTGTTTGACAATTTACATCCTTAAGAATAAAAAGCACGGTGTGAGGGCTAAGCTCCACTACTGAGATCAGCAGGAAACTGTTTTATCTGTAATAGAAAAATAAATCAACAAAGCAGGAGAAGATATCAGATTTTCAATGTCCTGTGAAATCAAGAAGACTTCAGGCCAGCCCTGTAGAATTAAAAAGATGCAGTCGTTTGCAACCTCTGATCCTTTTATCAAATATTTCAAATGTCCAACATGCAGGCTTTATGCAACAACAATATGTTGTTTATTAACAACAATGGTGAGATGTTACTAGTCCCATTACACAAGTTTTAGGAGTCCTTTCTGCAATATGCTTCTACACGTCTGAGTGATGTTGACTTGCTTTTCAGGCCTGATCTACACAACGACTTAAGTTGATGTAACTTATGATGGTCAGGGGCAGGGGTGCTGGAACAGTTTTTATAATGGGGTGCTGAGAGCCATTGAACCAAACTGTAAACCCTGTACATAATGGAAACCACTTCAAGCCAGGGGGTGTAACAGCACCCCTAGTTCCAGCACCTATGTTCAGGGGTGTGAAAATGATACCACCCTGAGTGACATAAGTTATGTCAACTTAAAGTAGTGTCCACACCGCTCTATGTCGGTGGGAGACGCTCTCCCATCAGCATAGAGCATCTTCACCAGGGCAGCTGCACCGATGTAGCGCAGTAGTGGAGACTTGCCCTCAGGCTCTGCTTTCCTAACCATACATTTGTTTATTTCAAATTTACAAGCTGAGCTGCTCTACACTGTAATTTTCGTATTTGCTTAGAAACTTACTGTAAATGCAAAAACTTAATATGATTTGAAACTGAAATTTCATGAGCTTTAAAATCTATGTATACTAGTTATTGTGTAAGTGTATTATTAGGAAGATTTTCTTTTCTAGCTATGAGTCTGTGTTTCCCACAGAACAATGCAGTCCTTTTCACATCCAGATGACTCATATCAGGATGCTCCTGTGTGTTGGAAGCCTGAGGGGCACAGCTGGAATGGAACTGGAATTGGAATGTGAAGCAGTTCTGGAGCTTACACATTGATTTGGATACATACCTAACCATTAAAAATGAAATTGAATAGGATCTAGGATACTCTAGTGGGGAGAAGTGCTGAGAAAAACAATTGGTGTAATCTACCAGGGGTGGAGAAATGATCACAGAACCAGATTTTAACATGTCACTTGCCCCTGATGGATTGCTAATTCAGTGGTTGTTAAGAATGGCTCCAAATGGCACTTTCCTCCAACCTCAGGCTAACCACTATTTGTCAGGGCTTATTTATTTTGAAACACTGGGGGAGGATTACATTTTTTCCTTCAATTTTTATTGAATGTAGTGCTTACAAAAGGTACTGAATTGATAGCCCTTTAAAATGAAGCCCTCCATTTATCTGTAGAACAGGAACAAAACGGGCAGCATCAGTGCATACTTCCCCACATAGCTGTAGGAATGTTCTTGAAACAGAGAGACCACTTCTACAGATGGCTGAGCATTTCAGTTTCCATGCATTTCTAGACTCTCTTGTGAGACAGTTAACAAGGCTGTCAGGCAAATGGGAAGGTGGATTGGTGATGTGACCATCAGGCCACTACAAGCTGGGCTTAGACCACAAACTTTCTCTGCAGTAAGGCCACTTCTCATGGGTTTCTCTCCCAGGACCCATAAATACGTTCAGCACTTGCCCTTATCATACTCCCTGAATCCTTTGTCCAGTAATCTGGATGCCCAAGTTTACAGTGGTACAAACTGCTTGGTGCATTTTTAATGTTAAGCAGGAAACCACTTGAAGTGAAGCTCATGCTTCAATTCAAACGTGCTTTTGTTTTGCCCGCTACTGAGAGTGAACAGATCTGCCCATTGTGGTTGGACTTTAGTAACATGCTTTCAAGAGGTGAACTCCTGTCACATTAACTGCTGCCAAAGAGAATTATGCAGGGAGAGGCAGCGAGAGTTCAGTCGTGTGTCTGGCTCCACTGGTTTCAGTTCCTTGTTGCTTTTTGACACGGTCACCTTTTGGGCTACAATTTTCCAGGGTTGGTGTCTGGCTCAAAGTGATATTTTTTAAGGCATGAGCAAAATGGTGAGATCTGAATGGTGTCTGGATGGAGTCTGCAATGCTCATCTAGATTTGTATTTACAGTGTGGAAAATAAGAAAATGCCACACTGAATGGGATTGCCTTTTGCAGCCCCCTCCAGTTCCAGCTAACATCACGTTCGTGAATCAGCAGGGCTACAGCGATGCAGGCACTGAGGGCAGGGGAACTATCTCCTCCACATGCCCAGTGCTCCCCTGCTTGTGCCCAGCCACTAGGGAGCAGCCGGGGAGGAGGCAGCAAGTGGCTAACAGAAAACAGAAGCTTCCCTTGAGCTTCTGCCTACCCTGCCTGTTCACTTGAGAGCCCCTGGGGAGGGAAATCACAGATTGCATTCCACTTTCCATTTAAACTCATCCATCTCAATGAGACTTGTGAAGGAGAAAAAGCTATTCTACTAATTCATTAATGGGAACTCTATTCATATGATCAGCTAGCACATGTCAAGGTAAAGCCTTAGCTCACTTGCTCTGAACAAGGATGGCATATGATACTATAAAGTTGCACTGCTGTAGGGCTCTCTCAGCAGCAGCAGGAGACGGCCTAGCTGATGAAGTGGCAGGGAGGACCAGTACTACAGAAGCCCCCTAAGGACAGTTTAAGGACAGGTGGGTCAAATCAAGTATCCGCCCCACCCCAATGTCTTGCTGCAAAGAGGGACAAGAATGGCTCCCATCATGGCTCCCATTCCCTCTATTACCTGGCAGGCAGAGGAACAAATAGACATCCACCTCCATCCTGGGAAAGAGAGGTAGACACGGGAGGCTCCCCCCTCCAGCACGGCAAATTAATCTGCTGTTGGGCGCATGAGTCCATTGACCTGCTCAAATCCTCCTCAAGTTCAGAATTCCACACTGAAAGAGAATTTGTAAATTGCAAACATCTTGCTAATTCTGAGGTTATTTGTCCAAAACTTCAGAATCCAGGACTTTCAATTCATGCTGATTTGCTACATCAAATAAGACACCATTGACTGAGGTTAAAGCTGTAATTCATCATGGCTATAGTAGTGGCAGATCTATCCAACTCCTTGTCATAAATGGTTCAGTTCTCTTTGAATATATATCTAAGGTCTCCAAAAAGAAGGCATGATGCCAATGCAAGAAGGTTTTTTCAAATCCACGCTGAAAACAAAACCAGAAGGATAGAACGTAGAAAAAGAAATGTTGCATGCTGCAACAGGAGAATGTAGAGAAAGCCAAAGAAGTAAAGAAATTATTAACAATTAAAAAGCAGCCATGTGGGACAGCAGAGAAGGGATGGAAATAATAGCAACAGTTAGCACTTTATAGACACTGATTATCCAATCTGCTGATTACCTTTAAGAGTAGGTAAGTCTGCTGTAGATGGGGAAACTGCAGCAAAGAAAGCTTAAGCGGTTTGATAGAGCAAGGCTAAGCATTCAGAATTTCCTTACATGGCCTGGGATAATATCAGTGCTAAAACTTTGGTGTCATTCCACAAATTCTCTGTACACCATAAATGATTCCTTCTGGTTTCGGGTATAAAGAGAGAGATCATCTTACCAAAGTATTTATTTCCTTGCTCTTAAAGGGCAAAAAGCCACATTGTAACATAAAATACTTATTTCTGCTCAAGTGGCTTGGCGGGGTTAAGTTGACAGACCTCAAATGCCTTCCCTAGGGCGTCAATCTTTGTTATAATAAGGACTGGTAGCATCCTAAGCATAACATCAGCTGGCTCAAAATTGAGCAAACAAATTCTTCCCCAAATTAACTTTCCATCCTTTCTGTCATTTAACATCCACGATCATCCTCAGGGAACCCAAGATAACTGGCTGGTAAATATCAACATTAAGTTTTGGAGGTGATATATTAGCAAAGAGACATAGCAGGAATGACACCCAGTTCACAAACACATAGCTCCAAATTTTTAAATTTAGCTTCATCAAGTTAGGTACTTCAGTCCATCTTGTGTCACCTAAATATGCAAGTATCTTATTTATCTTTTAGGACCAGATTTTAAAATACATCTAGACACCCAACACCCATTGAAATCAATGTGTTTTAAGCAATTAGATGCTTTTGAAAAGACCACTAGCACCAATATACCTTTAAAAATCTGGCCCTTATAGACTTTAAATAAATAAATGCAAATCATAAAAATAAAAACTAAAATACAGAAAAACATCTTTGTTATCTTGAAGAACCTTCATTAGCTTCCTGAGAGACACAGACTCATATTGTATTCTCTCTCATCTTTTCCTTCTTCCACCTCTTCCTGTGTTGTCAACTCTTCCGGTTTATTTTTGTCTATTTAGATTGTCAACTCTTTGGGGGTAAGAAATACATCTTTATCAGTGCTGGAAATTGCCATACTATAAAAATAATTAGCAATAATATTGACAGCAGTAGAGTTACTGCAGATTTAAAGCTACTCCAAATTTAAACCGATGTAAATGAGACCAGAATGTGGCTATGGTTATGTATCCGAAGCTTACTCCAATCTTCGCAGATCCCATCTTTCCCACTAGGTCCATGTGAGTTTTGCCCTTTCTTTCCTCTTACCCAACCAAGAGAGTCACATGACTTGGCTCCCTTTCCATCCATGAAACATCCCTTTCATATCAGCTACATGACAATACTCCTGTTCTCAGTCATCCAGCTATACTCTCCAACCCTCCCCTATCAGACAAGTTCTGCACCATCACCATCTCGCCTTTCCCATCCTGGCCAATATTTTAAAATCCAGCTCTAAAATAGATTTCAAAAGTGGCAGATAATGAATGATGCTATAGAGAAAAAATGGACTTGCTTTAGAGATGTCTGCCAAGAAATGGCCACAACTTCACTTGTACCAAGAGGATCAAGGAAAGAAGAGTGGATAGAGTCGTAAATATAGAAATTGATTGAGGAAAGAAAAGCCTTAAAAAAGAGGCAAGCAGAAGTGGCATGACAAAAACAATGCACGCTGCAGCAGGAGTATATAGAGAAAGATAAAGAAGTAAAGAAATGATTTGGAAAGATGAGAGAGAATGGTTTGATAAAGAAACAAGAGAAGCCAAAGAAGCAACAGTGAAAGGTGACTAAGGAACAATTTCAGGTGTGTAAGCAACTGTCATCATGGTTCCAGAGTCAAAGTGGTATTGTAAAAGCGAAAAATGGAAGACTGTTAACAATGGAAGCAGAGCAAAACGAATGATGATGAGAACATTTTAATGCAGTACTCAACCAACCAGAGCCACACAATTGTCAGCATGGCTCCAGAGTCACAGTGGTATCATAAAAGAAAAAAATGGAAGACTGTTAACAATACAAGCAATGCAAAAGGAACAATAGCGAGAACATTTTTAATGAGGTACTCAGCCAGTCAGATCCCACAATTCCAACTGATGGATGCAAAGAAGGTGAAGAATTAAACTTCTAGACATTCTGGAAGCAGAAATAGGGAAAGCAATTAAGCAGCTACAAAATGGTAAAGTGCCTGGTGAACACAAGATCACTGCTGAACTGTTTAAAGCTGATGAGGAAGTGAGAGGTCATGAAATACATAAACTTGGTAATATAGTTTGGGAGAAAGAACTCTGCCCAGAGGTTTGGAAAAAAGGTGTGATCTGTAAATTACCAAAGAAAGGTAACCAACTGCTGTGTGATAACTGATGAGGAATAACATTACTTTCTGTACCCAAAAAGTGTTCTGCATGATGCTATAGAATAGACTAGAATCAAACTAGTTGTCACTGTTCAGGGCAACTGCATCTATATTTCCCTCAGCAAGGACACCTAGATCTCAGGCTTCTGAAAATTTGCAAATGCTAGAAGCTCACAACAGGAAACATAATGCTTGCGGAAAATATTTGGTCTCCACTGGTGAGAGAAAGTAACTAAAGTAACTAATGCTGATGTGTTGTAAAGGACTGGCCAATAGATTGTAGAGACAATGATTTGAGAAAGAAGACTGAAGTTGTTTGGTCGTGTCATACTGATGTGAAAAAAATGGTATTCGTAGACAAACTTTTCACTGGATACTGCTCAGTGGAAGACTGAAAAGAGGAGGACAGCAGATGACATAAGAAAACTGAGAAAGATATTGCTATCATGGAGCAAGAAATGTGGCACTTAACAGATGGAGGTGGAAACACTGGGTTGTCTCATGTGTCACAAGGCATGACAGCATCTAATCTAATCCTGGTCCACATGACCTCTACACAATCCTTGCACTTCCAGGCCAGCAGGACTCTACCTTCAAAGGGGAAAACAATCACAGGTTATGATCTCCTGTCCCAGTTTTTAGGTCAAATTTATGCTACTCCTGGGCTCCCAAAGTTACAGTTTTATAGTCCTTGTGCAGGGTGGGATTTGGACTGATAAAACTGGCTCCCACCCAACAAGGACTGTAGAGGTGCTATGTGTATGCAATTATTTCTGAAAGATAAATAGCTTGTATCTGTAAGAAGATAGACAGTGAAGGAGGGTTAACTTTGCTGAAATGAATTAAACTTAACCATTAAAAGGTTCTTTAACAACATTATTTTAGAAAAATGACTACATTTGACCCATTAGCAACCGGTGAATTGGATAATAAAAGCATTTTCCCCTCAAACCATGACATAAAAGCTCAGGATCAGAGATCTTAATTTATGTCACCTGGAGAAATAATATCAATGGAAATACCTCAGAGAATGAACAGAGTATGATTTTGGCCCAGTGGCTTTGCTTCCTTGGATTTCAGATTTAAATTATTTTTACATTGCTATATCAGTGGAATTTAACTCTGATAAGACTCAAAACATGTCCAGAACACAAATGTTCCCTGTTTCAAGGAACCTGGAGAGAAAGGAAATTTTACCCATATTTTATACACATCTGGTGCGGATGCCCAGCAGCACAAAGATTTTGGATCAAAATTTCCAACCAGATGGGGAAATATAACATGGTGTATTTCACCTAAAGACACCCTAGTGAATTTACTAGAATTGCCATTTATTGATTCAGGATTTAGAGAACACAAATCTTTAATACCCTAATGCGGAGATGGGCAAACTATGGCCTGCGGGCCACATCCAGCCCGCGGGACTGTCCTGCCTGGGCCCTGAGCTCCCAGCCAGGGAGGCTCTTCCCTGGCCCCTCCCCCGCAGCACCGCCGCCACGCTGCCAGCGCTCTGGCCCGCCACTCCTGCCAGGCAGTGGGGCTGGCTCCGGCGGGGCTGCAAGCTCCTGCTGCTCTGAGCAGCATGGTAAGGGGGTGGGGAGCGGGGAGGTTGGATAAGGGGCATGGGGTCCCGGGGGGCAGTCCGGGGATAGGGAGCAGAGGGCGGTTGGATGGGCATGGGAGTCCTGGGGGGGCTGTCAGGGGGTGGGGGTGTGGACAGGGGTCGGGGCAGTCAGGGGACAGGGAGCAGGGGGGATTGGATGGGGGTGGGGTCCCGGGGGGCGGTTAGGGGACAAGGAGCAGGGGGGTTGGATGGGTTGGGAGTTCTGAGGGAGGTAGTCAGGGGGCGGGAAGTGGGAGGAGGCGGATAGGGGGCGGGGGCCAGGCTCTTTGGGGAGGCACAGCCTTCCCTACCCAGCCCTCCATACAGTTTCGCCACCCTGATGTGGCCCTCGGGCCAAAAAGTTTGCCCACCCCTGCCTTAACGTATAGCTGCTAGGATCTCCTCTATATCCACATGGTATAACAAAATCTAGAAAAAATGTTCAATGGAAAAGTGAACACAACAAATATATACTCAGCTAGGTAGATAGAAAACCATCAAGTAGTGAGAAAACTGGCTGACTGTTAGGGCAAAGCACAATTTAAATATATATATATATCTATATATCTATTTATTTAATCTTCATAGTAGAAAAGGCTCTCATATTTTGAGGTTGTTATTATTATAGCAGGGCACATGAAACATAATCCCTAAAAAATAAAGAAAGGCCACCTCTCACTCTCAGTTAAAAAGACAAGGACTCCGAGTGGAATCCTGCCTCATAGAAGCCAATGACAAAACTCTCACTGACATCAGTGGGGCCAGGATTTCACAACCTATGTTTATATTGACCAAACTCACAGCAATTTACCAAGAAGTTACCCGGGGACTCTAGTTTGTTGGACTAGATGGCAAAACTATGTAATAAAAACTGATTAAGACCCAGTTGTTGTAATATGGAAGGCATGACCAATTTGCTTCTTTCAATCAAATATTATAAAACATTTCTTGGATTAAAATTTAAAAAAAAAAACTTTGTGGGGGATAACATGTCTACAGGCATTTTGTCAAACAATTTGCTATCCCAAAATATACATTTCCCAAGGTCACCAGTGTAAATTGTAGAGAAATACATTCTGCAGCACAGCAAACAGGTTACACCTGGAGGCAGCTTCACAACAGCAAACCACGTAACCTGTCTTTGTAACAGTGTTTGGGCTGAGAATTAGCCTTTTTTCCCCCAGCTAGTTCACTCATTGGCACTTGGGGATGCATGCTTGCCACCTAGTGGCTACTACCGGAAACGGAAGCAATTTACAGATGGCAGTGAAGAGCTTGCTGTGATTTAATGCTGACGTCTATCATTTTGTCGTTATATTTGGGAATTAATTAGTTGCTTCCACACCTGGGGAAAGTACTATTTGTTTGATGTACTTTATGACTGGATTGTGACTGGACTTTGTGCAGGAACATGGAGGGAAAGGGAAAGATGCAGGAACACTCTCCCACACCCATGTGCAAAGGCCAGTCACAGTCACAGCTCCTGGGCACAGAGAAGTGCAAGTACTGCATAGGGGATGCATACTGCTCTAGAGGGAGTGAAGAAGATCCAGGACCATGGCCCTTCCCCCTCCATGCAATGGGGAACAGGCTACACCCAAAGCTTGCAACTTATCAATCTTTATAACCATGGTGTGATGGGAATACGGGTAATATTTAAGGAATAATATAACTATATTTAAGTCTATGCCCTTTTGGTCTTAATGTTAAATGGAGTCACCACAGTGTGATTTACTTAGTGATGGCTATTCCTCTTGGGTACTGGCAGATTTTCAATGACACAGTAATAAGTTTGCTGTCTATCCTCGCCGGGGAAAACTAAGTCAGTGCTGAGTGTGTCTGTGACCCAGAATCTGCTGGTACAGCAGGGAGAGGCTGTGAGCCAGAATTCCACTGGGAGCAAGGAAAATGAGTCACAGTGGAAAGGTGATGTGTGTCAGACCTCCCCTGGAACAAGGGAGATGTTGGGTAGTAAAGAGTGCTGCCAAATTCATGATACCCAGCAGATGGTGGGAAAAGCCTCAGTGTGTGAAGCAACCACTGGGGGGGAATGTAGATATTGTGACAGACTTAGGGATACCCAGACCTGTGAATCACCTTGTTATCCCCCCCACACACTTACAGTGTGAGGGAATCTTGTTTATAGTAACTGGGTGTGAATTCTCTAACACCACCAGGCTTCCAGCCACTCAAACACTCTCCTCTGGGCTACACCAGCCCTGTCTTCGCCTTCCAGGATAGCAATAGGTGTACCACACTTTCTGAGTCCCCTTGAGGCACTCTCCTGTGATATCCAGCCCCTGGCACTAGCTACTCACAGAAATCCCAGATTCTTTGCCCCCAGCGAAGCAGCCTACCCCAGTTTACCAGTTTTACCTCAAACCACTACTCCTGTGTAGCACACAGCACTTGAGTGATATGGGAATTCCTGAATTAACCCTCTAGAAAGCTGCCTCTGGCTCTCTACAAGCTCTCACACAGCCCTGTCATGAGAGGTAAGGAATAAGGTCCTGCCTCCCCCAGCTGCTTGGGGGATACTCTCAGAGCAATCCGTGTAGGGCTTTGTGCCTCTCTACAAACTGATCACTTCCTGTGGTGTTTCAAGAAGCTGCACACCCCTTGGCAGGTCTGTTTAGAGCAACATTAACTCTCACAGGGATTTCTGCTCTAAATGCTCCGGCCCTGAGGGAAGGATTCTGGGGAAAACAGGCCTTTCCCTTGCTCCAATCCAGTCTCTGTTGTTCTGATGCTGCAGAGCCGATATAGAAGGCCTGAGGGTTCCTGGAGAGCATGCTGCAACGCCAGCAATCCCATGCTGCCGTGGCTCTAGGAACACATTATCTTTCTCCCATGGCACCTTCCAGTGGAGGGAAGAACATGACATGTGAGTTGGAGTTTCTCCCTGGCTTACAGATAACCCATCCTTGCAGTAACACAAGTGTGGACTCAGGGGAATGCTGTGCTGCGGTGTATGTGCCTTGCAAGATACTCACACGTAAAGAGAAGCAACACTGCTATTAGCACTGGAGTCTGGGTAATAAGGAAGAGGAGTTGGAAATTCTCACTGAGGAGGGAAAATGCGGGAACCTGGTGGGACGATGTATATGACTGGACTGTTAGTGTCACTGTTACAATCCATTTAGGTACGGGAGAGAGAGTAAAATTGGTGGGCAGGGTGGCATTTACATTAGACCAGCAGTTCTCAAACTGTGGGTCAGGACCCAAAAGTGGGTTGCAACCCCATTTTAATGGGGTCGCCAGGGCTGGCTTAGACTTTTGGCCTCCCCACCTGGGGCAGTGGGGCTCGGACTTCAGCTTTGGCACTCCCACCCTCACCCAGGGTGGTGGGGCTTGGGCAGGCTCAGGTTTCGGTCCCCCTCCTGGGGTCGTGTAATAATTTTTGTTATCAGAAGAGGGTTGGAGTGCAATGAAGTTTGAGAACCCCTGCATTAGACACATCATTACCTGTTTAAAGTTCTTGGTTATTGAGAACCCCAGGACCTCGAACGGACGGGGATCAATCTGCTAACTAACACAGCCCAGCAGGGGAACCAATGCGGGGCTGGTACAGTTCACTGAATCCAACCCGGGGAGCATGGGATGTTTCTCCTTTAGCACCTGTCTGTGACTTTTGGGAAGACAAGTAGGTTAGCACGGGGGACTTCCTATTGAGAGACAGACGAGGGAGTCTCATGTAGCCAGCAGTAAATCATCCTTGGAGATTTTGAAAAATTATAGATATTTTTCTAACACAAAGTTTTGTACCCAACTAGGGGTGACTCTATTGTGGGCCTTCTTGTGGTGGATAAAGATGAACTGATCACTGGACTGCATGTTTGTGGTTTCTCTGGGGCCAGTGATCATGACTTGACTGTAATCAGTAAGGACCAGTAAGGAGGTTTTGGAACAAATTAATAAATTAAACAGCAATAAGTCACCAGAACCAGATGGTATTCACCCAAGAGTTCTGAAGAAACTCAAATGTGAAATTGCAGTCCTACTAACTAACTGTGCTATGTAACCTCTCCTTTAAATCAGCTTCTGTACTAATAACTGGATGATAGCTAATATGACACCAATTTTTTAAAAAGTCTCCAGAGATGCTCCCCGCAATTACAGGTCAGTAAGCCTAACTACAGTACCAGGTAAATTGGGTGAAATTATAGTAAAGAGCAGAATTATTAGACACACAGATAAACACAATTTGTAGGGGAAGAGTGAACATGGTTTTTGTAAAGGGAAATCATGCCTCACAAATCCACTAGAATTCTTTGACGGTGTCAACAAGCATGTGGACAAAGGGCATCCAGTGAATATAGTGTACTTAGATTTTCAGAAAGCCTTTGACAAGGTCCCTTCCCAAAGGCTCTGAAGCAAAATGGGATAAGATGGAAGGTCCTCTCTGGGATACGTAACTGGTTCAAAGGCAAGAAAGAAAGGGTCTGACAAAATGGTCAGTTTTCAGAATGGAGAGAGGTAAATAGTGGTGTCCCCAGGGGTCTGTACTGGGACCAGTACTGTTCAACATATTCATAAGTGATCTGGAAAAGGGGGTAAAACAGTGACATGGCAAAATTTGCAGATGATACAAATCTACTCAATATAGTTAAATCCCAAAGAGAGTGCAAAGTGTGACAAAGGGATCTCACCAAACTGGGTGACTGGGCAACAAAATGGCAGATGAAATTCAATGTTGATAAATGCAAAGTAATGCACATTGAAAAACATAATCCCAAGTCTACATATAAAATGATGGGATCTAAATTAGCTGTTACCACTCAAGAACGAGATCTTGGAGTCACTCTGGATAGTTCTCTGAAAACATCCACTCAATGTGCAGTGGCAGTAGAAAAAGCTAACAAAATGTTGGGAAATTATTAGGAAAGGGATAGATAATAAGACAGAAATATAATATTGCCTCTCTATTAAATCCATGGTATGCCCACATCTTGAATACTGGTGCTGGTCTCCCCATCTCAAAAAGATATATTGGAATTAGAAAAGGTACAGAAAAGGGCAACCAAAATGATTAGGGGTATGGAACAGCTTCCATATGAGGAGAGATTAATAAAACTGGGAGTTTTCAACTTGGAAAAGAGATGACTAAGGGGGGCACGCTAGAGGGCTATAAAATCATGACAGGTGTGGAGAGAGTAAATAAGGAAGTGTTATTTACTCCTTCTCATAACACAAGAATTAGGGGTCACCAAATGAAATTAATAGGCAGCAGGTTTAAAATGAACAAAAGGAAGTATTTCTTCACACAATGCACAGTCAACCTGGGGAAACTCTTCGCGTGGATGTTGTGAAGGCCAAGACTAAAACATGATGGAACAAAGAACAAGATAAATTCATGGTGAATAGGTCCATCAATAGCTATTAGCCAAGATGGGCAGGGATACAAAACTATGTTCTGAAGTGTCCCTAGCCTCTGCTTCCCAGAAGCTGGGAATGGGCAACAGGGGATGGATCGTTTGATGATTACCTGTTCTGTTCATTACCTCTGGGGCACCTGGCATTGGCCACTGTGGAGGATAAGACTCTGGGGTGGATGGACCAATGGTCTGACCCAGTATGGCTGTTCTCATGACCAATAGAGGGCAGTCCAAACCAGCAATATTTATATTTGGTGCACTGAAAGGGCTAACTTTCCAATGCTGAACAAAATGATTAGTGAAAGTGTTTTGGAGAAAAACACTAAACAGAACAATGTGAATGAAAATTAGGAGTATTGTTTAAAGAGCTTGTTAAATGGGGGCAAAAGCCACATTGCATATTTAGCTGAGCTTGCAATGGCCTTCCACTCAACTCCCTGGCATTTCTCCATCTGTAAATGTGATAACAATTTTAAACTCTAGATCCAATCAATTACAAAATTTCAAGGAACATTCTAGGCCTCAATGGTGTGATCACTGGGTTGATGGCAGTACACAAGAGATTCCCATAGGGCTCCCTTCCTCCCTCTCTCTCCCCAAGAGCCACCCTCATCCTCTCTCCACTTTCTGCTCCCTCATCCTCTGCAAATTTTCAAAGATGGATTGCTGGTGATGGTCTTTGCTCATGGGGTTGTTGGCTAGTGGTCAGGGTTTTGGCCCTTCAACATGGGGGGAGGGGTATGGGAGAGGAGCCCAGGGCCTCCCACTGGGCTCTGATCCAGGCCACTCGGAGGGCATCACAAGGGTCTGATGCCCAGGAGTGCCATAAGGCTGCCCTCCCTGGCCACTGCATACCACACTGCTGTTGTCCAAAGTTTACTCTGAAGGTGTCAACTCACTGCTTGGCACCTCTTCATGGCCAGGCGGGGCATGGCAGCTCTCTCCCTCTTGGGGTGGTAGCTGCCTCCTCTCGTGACTTAGCCCTCCAGCCAGGTCAGTTCCAAGCCTCTCCCCTTCTGGGGTAGTCCATAAACAAAAGCCAGGGAATCAACACCACACAACAAAAACACCAACCCAGGAACCAAACCCTGCAACAAACCCCAGTGCCAACTCTGTCCACATATCTATTTAAGGGACACCATCGTAGGACCTAGCCACACCATCAGGGGTTCATTCACCTGCACATCTACCAATGTGATATATGCCATCATGTGCCAGCAATGCCCCTCTCCCATGTACATTGGCCAAACTGGACAGTCTCTACGCAAAAGAATAAATGGAAACAAATTTGACATCAGGAATTATAACATTTAAAAACCAGTAGGAGAACACTTCAATCTACCTGGTCACTCAATAACAGACTTAAAAGTGGCAATTCTTCAACAAAAATACTTCAAAAACAGACTCCAAGGTGAAACTGTTGAACTGGAATTAATTTGAAAACTGGACATCATCAAATTAGGCCTGAATAAAGATTGGGAGTGGTTGGGTCATTACAAAACCTAAACCTAATTTCCCCCTACTGTTACTCACACCTTCTTGTCAACTGTTTGAAATGGAGTGAAGTTTTGTTTCATGGTCTCTGTGTGTATATAATGTCTTCTGCAGTTTCCACGATATGCTATGCATCCGATGAAGTGAGCTGTAGCTCACGAAAGCTCATGCTCAAATAAACTGGTTAGTCTCTAAGGTGCCACAAGTACTCCTTTTCTTTTTACGAATACAGACTAACACGGCTGTTACTCTGAAACCTGTTTGAAATGGGCCACTCTCATTATCACTACAAACGTTATTTTTCCTCCCTTGGTATCCTGCTGTTAATTGAATTATCTTGCTAGACTGACCTCACACTTGATAAGGCAACTCCCATCTTTTCATGTATTTATACCTGCTCCTGTATTTTCCACTCCATGCATCTGGTAAAGTGCATTCTAGCCCATGAAAGCTTATGCCCAAATAAACTTGTTAGTCTCTAAGGTGCCACAAGGACTCCTCACTATTTTTGCTGATATAGACTAACATGGCTACCACTCTGAAACCTGTCACCAAAAAACTGGTGAGCAGGCATGAGAGGAAAAATGCCTCCCTCTCTGGATATAAAAGAAGCAGGTCCCCCCTTCCCTCAGGGAGAGACCTTCAGGCAGTTGCTGAGGGAGAGCTCCTGCTTTCCCTCAGGACCTGCAAGGTAGAGGTCCTTCCTCTTGCCTGGTCTGCCTCGTCCAGTCTGTGCATCCCCTGCAGGTGTGGTGCAGCTGGGCTGGCTGAGGCCAGAGCATCTCCTTAACCCCTTGTTCCCCAGTGTGGGGTTTGTATTCCCCATCACATGTTCAATCAGAGGGGGGGAAAGCTTGAAGATACAGCTTTCCATACTGTTAATGGCTAACAGGCCTAGCAGGCCTGAGGGTCTGTTTTTGCAAGGGGAGCTTATTGTTATCTTGGGTACGCCAATCTAATGCTACAGATACATATTTTCAGTATTGAATTATCATCTCATCCAGCAGTGACAATGTGAATTTTGAATCCTTTTTTATCCTGGCTTCTCCTTAACTCCTTGGAAGGTGACTTTAGATGATGCTTTGTGCAGCAGGCATTCTTTTGCCCTGTATGGTCCTGGCTTTTCTGTTGCTGGATTTGGGAGAAGCATTGTTGAGAATCCACTCTGCTGCCTGCAGAAGGCTGCATGCTAATCCAAACATTTGTTACTTTGGGTCCTGATTTCCTTCCATTCCTGGAAGGCGACGTTTGGAAGTTTTTCATGGAGCATGAAACAAAGTCAAAGTTAGTATAGGTAAATGTCCCCAAAACATGACTTCAGCCTATCCTGCATCAGCCAGATCTAGCCTCTAAATTTCTTTTGTGCTGTTTTAAAGTAAAATCAGTGTTACTAACACACCTGCATAGGGTGTGCGTGTCTGAATCTTCCAAGGACAGAAGTGAGATGGACTGTACACGCGAATTTCTGATAGAGTGATATAGAAGCAATGTTTCAAATCATGGCCTTGTGGACAGACAGAAAGCAAAGGGGGGGATTCTTTCTCTCCCCCTCCCCCCTCCCCATGGTAATAAAATGACTATAGCCTCTGTTTCATCCCATCGGAAGACACTTCCACACCTGCTGGGCCAAGCTTGCTGCCTGGGACTGCGGGTGCTACAAGTGGCCAGCAGTGGGCCAGAAGGAGGAGGACCATGCAGGAGCTTTTGGAGATAGGGGCAAGGAGGAACAAGGAGCACCTTGCTTTCAAAAGAGCCAAGGAGGAAAGGGACACGGTCCATGAAGAGAAACTGCTCCAGGGATTCCTGGAGGAAGAGCAGGGAGCAGGACCCAGGGGTGGCAGGTTTGTAGAAATTTTGGTGGTGCCCAGAACCTGCCCCCCCAAAACTCCACCCCCCCCACCTGCCTAAGGCTCTGGGAGGGAGTTTGGGTGGGGGGAGGAGATCTGGGGTGCAGGCCCTGGGCTGGGGATTAGGGTGCAGGAGAGGTGCAGGTCTGGGAGGGAGTTTGAGTTGGGGAGGGGGTCTGAGGTGCAGGCTCTGGGATGGATTTTGGGTGCTGGGTGCAGACTCCGGGCTGGGGCAGGGGGTGGGGGTGCAGGAGGGAATGAGGAGTGCAGGCTCTGGGACGGAGTTTGGGTGTAGGCTCTGGGCTGGGGCAAGGGGTGGGGGTGCAGGAGGCGGTGAGGTGTGTAGGCTCTGGGAGGGAGTTTGGAGGCGGAGGGGGTGCAGAAGAAGGGGGTGCAGGCTCAGGGAGAGCGTTTGGGGGCATGAGGGTGTGTGTGGGAAGGGGGAAGGGGTGCAGGGTCTGGGATGGAGTTTGGGAATAGGAGGGGGTGCAGGGGTGAGGGCTGTGGGGCCAAGGATGAGAGGTTTGGGGGTGGGAGGGGGCTCAGGGTTGGGGCAGAGGATTAGGGTGTGGGGGGATGTGGGTTCTCGCTGGGGCTGGGGTTGAGGGGTTTGGGGCATTGGAGAGGCTCAGGGCTAGGGCGGAAGGGCAGGGTAAAGGCAGCCTGCCCTGCCATTAGTGAATGGGGGACACTAGGACCCTGCGGCAGCAGTTGATGCGGGGAGCTGGCAGAGCAGAGTCAGTATGAGCTGCGGGCTCCAGGGCAGGGGGAGGTGAGCGGGGGCAGCAAGTCGGGGCCGGGGGACATTCGGGGGAGGTGCGGGGTGGGGGACGGCAGGCAGGGCCGGGGGAGAGACCTGGCCCCTGAATATTGCTGGAGCTCGGGCACCACGAGTGTATATAACTCGCCGCCCCTGGCAGGACCCATTGCTCAGGGAGAGAATGCTGGATATGGGAGCCAGCAGGGTGGTTCATCCAGCTCACGTCACAGCGCCAGCACCAGCGCATGTGCCAGCTGCAATGTCTGCAGGTGCGCAGGTCCACGTAACTATGACAGTGGAATGGTGTTCCTGGTCCTGGCTCACAATGGTTGGAGGGTGGAGTTTGCGGCGGGGCCAGTGAGCAAAATTACAGATGGGGTTACTGTTCCCAACGATTGACAGTTTTGTGTCTCAGAGCAGGATCCTCTAACCCCTCTCTCCAAGAGACGTACCCCTGTCTCCAAAGCCAGTGAGGTGGCAGAGCGCATACTGGTTTATGCCACTTAATGGCTTTTATATTTTTGTGCTGGGGTAGCAGTGGCAGGGCTCCAGACTGGATTTAAAGGGCCGGGGCAATAGCGGCAGCTGGAGCCCCAGGGCTCAGGCGGGAATGTAAAAGGCTCGGGGCTCCGGCAGCCGCTACCACAGCAGAGCCCCAGGCTCTTTAAAGCTCTGCCAGAGCCCAGAGCCCTGGGGTAGCAGTGGCAGCCGGGAGCCCGCAGGGCTCCTCAGTGATTCAAAGGGCCTGGGGCTCCACTGCAGTAGCGGCAGTTGGAGCCATGGGCCCTTTAAATCGCCCCCAAGTCCCGGGGTTCCCAGCAGCCTCTGCAGCTGGTAGTTCGGGGGTGATTTAAAGGGATGACGAGGGGGAACATTGGGAGCAGATCGTGCAATGAACTCCTGCCAGTGTGTGTAGTTTGCACTCCCT
Source organism: Chelonia mydas (assembly GCF_015237465.2). Classification (NCBI taxonomy): domain Eukaryota; kingdom Metazoa; phylum Chordata; order Testudines; family Cheloniidae; genus Chelonia; species Chelonia mydas. Next base: position 151,656,103 of record NC_057850.1, read on the forward strand.
GCACCCCTGTGGGGGGAGGAGGAGGAGCTGCTCTGGCTGGGGCAGGGATGGGGAGGGACCAAAAAGGCTGGTTAGTGAGAGGCTGCCTTGACCCCAAACTCATGCCTGCTCCCCGCTTGGTTCCAGGATCGCCAGGCTCCTGAGGATGTTCAGGAAGAAGGCTCTGCAGGTGGCCCCAGAGCCTGAGGAAAGCAGCTGCCATCTTCCCAAGGAGCAGAGCAGCCCCTCTGTCCCTGCTGCCAATCATAAATGAATCTACTCATCATTATGTGTCCCCCTGGCAGCCAGGCATAGCATCACAGCCCTCTCACTGGGCTAGCGTCCCCCATCCATGGTCACTCCAGCACCATGGCAGGTTCTCTGCCTGGTAACTCAGCCCTCCAGCCAGGTCACCACCTTTAGTCCACCCTTCTGGGGCCCAGCTTGTCTCACACTAAAAGTCCAAAGAGGTCTTTCCACAGAAAGAAGTCCTTCTGCCATCACTGGGGCTCTCGCTCATCCTGCAGCCCCCCTCCTGGGCTTGGTAACCCTCTCTGGGTGTGTGTACACCCCCTTCTTTGGAGCCAGTAGGGAAACCCAGTCCCAACCTGACGTTGGTAACAGCCCAGGTCCTTGGTCTGCTCCTTTCTCTTTGCTGCAGTTTTCCCTGGGCACTTCCTACCTCTCTTCTCAAGTTCCCCTCTAGGCTTTCCTTGCTGCTCTGAACTTCCTACCTCGTTCTCATTCCTGTTGATACCCCAGCTGGGCTGGATCACCACAGAAGTCTGGCTCTTTAGGAGGAGGTACATGGTGCCTCTCACTTCGGGCTCATTCTGTAATCAGCGTGGCTAAGCCCCAGGCTGTGCAGCCCAGGGGACAGCACCCTGTTACAGGCCTTCTCTGTCCACTCCTACTGTTACTGGGCTGGGGTCCTTGCTCCCCATTTCAGACCTGGTTTCCAGAGGGGCTGAGTACACACTGCCTGGAACTGGAGTTTGTTTGTTCTGGTGACTCTGACATTCAGCCCCTTCATCATTCAGAGGCTGACAGGTGTGGTGAGGGGGCTGGAGAAACCCCACCACTGAGCAGAAGGAGGTCAAAGAGTTGGGATTCTGGGAGCTGATGGGTTCATTTGCCCTGCTGCGGGAAGTGGAACTGGAGACTGGAGATGCCATGTCAACAAGACAACCTGATGCTCTCTTCATGCCCGAGGGGCTGGAACCCCCTTCTGGAAACGCTCTCAGAAGTCCAGGTTCGAGGACATTCCCTTCCTAGGAAAAAAACCAGGGTGGTACGATGATGGAGACGTCTCTGTCCCAGAGCTGGGAGCCAGGGATGGGGGAAGCTCCCAGCCAGGCTACACACCGGGGATCCCATTTCTCCCTGAGGAGACTCACATGCCCCAAGGAGTAAATGGCTCTTACCTCCAGGAGGGAGCAGGGTCTTCAATCTCAGCCTCTTTGAGAGCCAGCATGGCTTGCTTCGATGGGACGAGGTGACCTATCCCCACTGCTCCCTGAGGTGGCTCAGCTGCAGGATGTGCCCATCTGGGAGGCTGTGCCAGATCCCAGGGCCAGGAAGACAGCTGGGAAGGAGGCTCCTATTCATTTCACACCCAGAGACCCCATAGAAGGGCCAAAGGGAGAATAAACAGCAGAGGGGAAGCTAGCCCTGTGCCCCTGTTCCCCCCCGCTCCTCAAAAGTGGAGCTTTCCAAGCTTCAGTGGGGCTAGGGGCTGTGGCCCTGACACAACAGCCCTTCTGCACCATATGGGGCAGGGAGAGCTCTGCCTGAGGGCACGGGGAATGGGATGGGGGTAGACCAAGGAAAGGGCGGAGGGGAATGGATGTGAAGGAAAGAGCTCCTGCCCTAGATGAAGGAATTTGGGGGGCAGAGGGAAGGACCCTGCTCCACAGAGAGGGGAGAGAGTTTCTGTGAGTGCTAGGGGGCTCCATTCCCCCTTCCACCAGCTCCCCATGTACCGTGAGCCAGAGCAGTACCTGCAGCAGGGAGCAGGAGTTGCTGGTGTCTTCAGAGGCACAGCCCCAGCAGTGCCTCAGGCACCTGGCACAAGTGACGGATGATGCGGAGCTGGCGCATCACATTGGCCGTGACGTCCTCCTGCTGCAAGGGAAGGAGAACCTGTGAGAGACTTAGATGCCCCCAAGGAATCAGGAGGAATTAAGGGCACCTGGAACCAGCAGCATTTCCACCCAGCACCTGCCCACCTCTGAGGAATGGATTCACCCTCCTGACCCCCAGAATGGAGTCTTGTTGTCCTTTCTAGTGACCTCCAGTGCCAACCCCCCTCCTTGTAGGGTGAGCTCCTGCCACCTCCCCCTCAGTGCCCCTGACAGCTGTTCCACCTCCAATCCACAGCTCAAGTTCTCAGAACCCTCTCCTCCACCCCCACCCCAGTTGGGCAGGGAGGGGGCTCTAGCAGGGGGAGCAGGAGGGATTCTGGCAGCAGTGAAGTGGGATGTGGGGCAGTTAAGACCTCTTCCCAAGTCATCCCAGCCACTAATGCTGAAGCTGCAGGATGGCAGCCCTGGTGAATGGGACAGATCAGTAGCCCCTGCTCACTGAATCCTCCCGATCTCTCTAGAGGGGGTCCAGAACTTCCAGCAGCAGGACAAGCTTCCCCCGCCCATGTGCCTCAGCCCTCCTTGGTCAGTCGCCATCACCCCTCAGTCCTTGGCCTCCCAGGCTGCCAGTGATGGGAGCAACTCTGGGTGGTGGCTTGGGTGACATGGACACTAGGCCACCGGGGACTGGGTGCAACCCTGTGGGACAGGAGAGGCCCACAGAGGGCATTTAGGAGACTCTGCTGCCCTTCCCAAGAGCAATAGCACCGTGTCCTAATAACATAAGTCCATGAGGAGGTAATGCTTGTCATTAATTAGCCTTGCTAAAGAGCTGGATTGGTCCTGCTCCGGGGACAAGCTGGCTCCCTCCTGCTCATGGAGGGGAATTCAAATCCCTGCCCAGTAGCACCTGCTCTGACTCTCATTCCCCACCAGGCGCCTTGCTGCCAGGCCAGCCAATGGCCATTGGATGGGAATGAGGCCTGAGCCCCACCTCAATCTCCTGAGTCTAATGCAGCTGCTTACCTTGTCCCCCATCAGCTGCTGGGCTTCCCCCAGGAAGGAGTAGGTGAGGAGCAGCCCTGCCTGGCAGACACACAGTAGGGGGTTGTGGATGGCCAGCACTGCCGTCCGGAGGAAGGATCTTCTTTGCCCCTCTGAGAAAAACTTTCTGAAGACCTCAAACCAACAGGACGTGAGGCATTAGCAGATTGTCCAGAACCAGGCTCCAAATTGTGGGGCTAGAACGGTATCTCCGTCTAGTGGCCCCAGGAGGCAGCCACTTGCAGGGGACCCAGCCACCCCCACTCCCTGAGCTGTCTCATACCCTGGCAGAGTGTCCTTACCTCCCCCACCATGGAGCCTGCTGTCCCGGTACCAGTCCCAGCACCACAAGTCTTCAGCCTCATGGATGGTCAGCCTTGGGAAAGAGACACATGCGCGCGCGCGCACACACACACACTTGTCATTCTAGTGGCAGTGCTTGTGTCCTTCCAATCCCATTGGTGGCTGCTCAGTGGGCAGAGTCCTCGCTGCGTGCCTGGCCCAACAGAATTGCAGGGGGTGGTGCAGAACACAGAAAGAGACTCATCCTCTCGCTGGGGTCAGTCTGAGAGAAATTGGCTGGGGTCCCAGTCTCACTCTTCTATCAGGTGCCATTTCCCAGCTGGGTTCCTTACCCCTCTGGTGCAGCAGCAGCTGGTAGAGCCAGTAAATCCCCTCCCTGACCTGCCTGCTGATGTCATTGGCTGGATCACTGATGAACACAACCAGTTGTTCCACATGGTGGCCCATCCTGGGGAATTCTGCTGAGCTCTAATGGAAGGGAGAGGGGACTCCATCAGCATTTTCCTGTCAGCTCCCAGTCCCCCCTGGGCCAGGACTCTCCTTCCCCATAGCTCCTCAGCAGGAGATGCTAGAGGATAGGAGCTAGAGCTAGACCCTTAATTTTGTCTGCCCGCAAGGGAGCCTGGAGCACAGGGATGTGGGCAGAGCCCTCCTGGATTTGCTTCCCCAGCTGCTCCAGGATGACAGGAAGGCATGAACCTGGAGCATAGTCCCCTTCAAAGCCCAGAGTCACCACTTAACCAGGACAAGAAGAACTTGAGTCAAGCCTAGCTCATTCCCTGCTCTGACTCTGTCTCCCCAAGAGGAACACTCCTAACCCACAGCCCCTGCAGCAGCAGATCCTACAGCCCATTGGAGCCAGCCCACCCAGGCCTGGAGTCAGGAAGCTGGGGTCAGAGGCCACTTATGTCAAACTCAGGGAGGGTGGTGGTGGATCTGAGCAGGGCCATGCTGCTCCTAATGGCTCTCTCTTGCAGCACCCTGGACACAATCCAGTAGTTAATGTGCTGTGGGGAAAGGAGGCAGGTCAGAATCAATAGGCAGGTGCACTTGCTGTGCAAATGAGCCCCTCCCCATCCCCAGGGGGCTGAGACATTGTGTGGGGGGTGGAATATCTGATTCACTGATCGCAGAGCTTTAGAAGGGGATTGTTGCCCCCAGGACGATGCTTGTACCCTGCAGGTCACAGCTTGTTATTGTCTCTCTAGATTGGGACAGTGCTCAGTGTCGGGGCTGGTCCCATCCTCCCTGAACTCCTGATTCCTGAACAGCTCACCAGGAAGGAGACAGACCCCTCACCGCTCCTTGGCTCTCTAGTCCTTGGTTGGGTGAAGGGACTGAGTGTGAGCACAATCCCCCCAGGAATCTCAGGGCCCATCGGAGAGAAGGGCTGATTCTCTGGGGTCCTCCTGTTTCTCTTGGAAGGAGCCTGTGAGTCTTTTCTGAGGACCATTTTCTGGATCTCATAGGAGGGGTTCTGATTCTCACTCCCCATGCTGGCCAGGGGCCCTGTGGTTAGTGCTCAACAGAACCAGGCAGAGCTCTGGCTTCAAGTCCCAGCTCCTTCCTCTGTCCTTCAAGGAGGAAGGACCTGAAACTGCATTGCACTGACTGCCCTGACCAAGGACGGCCCACTGGGGGCCCAGAGAGGCAGAACGACTGGAAAATGGATCTAAGAGTTAAGATAAAATTGCCCCCACCTCTCTTATGGGGCTCACCTCCAAGATGTAGTGGAGCCTGGCTGTGTCTGGGGACTCTGCCGGCAGGTTCCCCAGCATGGCATCCAGGAGGTCTGGCAAGATCCTATGCAGATCCTGCAAAGCAAGGGAGAGCCATGGGTCAGAGTTAGGGAAACTGGGGCTACACCTGCCACAAGATGGGAAGAGGGGTCTCTGGGAAGCACCAGTGAGACCCCCAAACTCATATCCTGGCCTCTCTCATTCACATCCCACTGCAGGCAATTAGCAAAGATTCATGGCAGGATGACAGCTGGCTCTTCAATCCATGATTTTAGCATGATCTATCTGGACTTGGGTGGTATCCTTCTCCGTGCCCAGGGTGAAGACTGTATGGAGGGCAGCTCGCAGGAGGTGGGTCTCTGGCTCTGGTTCCAGGGCAGGTTTCATGGTGCTGACAACAGAGAGGAGCGGTTATTAGACTGTGCAGTGCAGGTGCAGGGGTGGGACTGGCACCAACACGGAGGTGAAACTACAAGGAAATAGGCAGAGGCTGGCGGGAATGGAAACTGAGTCACCGAGCCAGGGAATGGTAAGGCCAAGGTTTCCCAGACAGACAGTGGCAGGGCAGGAATAGCGCCTGTTCCCTGGACCCTGTTGCCCCTCCTGTATCTGATCCTGGGAGTGAACCTCTCCCCAAAGCCATTGCAATGTTACGGGAGTGAAAAGTACAGTGCAGCAGGAGAGAGGGAACCTTCCCATCACCTCTGCTGGAGGAGCCACCCTTGAGAGGTGATCTGGGAGTGGGAGGGGCAGTGACTCCCAGCCCTGGGCCTGAGCAGCACCGGGGTTAGGGGAACCGGGCAAGAGGGTCTCGGTACCTGAGGTTGCCCACAGCAATCAGGGAGTTAGCGAGGACAGCGCTGGGTGGAGAGTTGTCAGGCAGCTCCTCAATGAGCTCCTGTGAGACCCAAAGGAGCGTGTGAGATTAGGGCCTCACTGACACTTCCCAGTGAGGAGATTACACAGCCAGCTCCCCACACAGCCAGCAGGATCCCCCCACCTGCCTCCCGCTCCTCCCATTCCTGCCCACTAGTGACCAATCTCAGAATTTCTCCTGTCTCTTCTCCCCAGTCTTCAGCCCCAGCAATCCCTGTCCTCAGCTGCCCCTCCAGCACCAGCCACCCCACATTCCTTGGCCCAGGGAGACTGCTGCCCCTCCCATGTCTCTGTCCTCCCTCCAGCTGCCGGCCGCCATGTCTCGCTCACCACAATCCTTTCCACCACAGCCGCCTTGCAGCACTGCGGCTCCAATGTGTCCTGCCCTCTCTGCTGTGCAGCAAGACACTCAGGGTGGATGGCGTGCAGGAACATGAGCTGCTGGGCCTCATCCTGCACCCACCAATAGTGGGGTTAGGGGAGAGAGAGCCAGTTAGCCAGGGACTTCCCTGCCCCACCCACACCAGCTGCAGGACTCAGGCCTGAATGGGGGATAGTGGGGACCCGCCCATTGTCCGAATCACCCACAACTCCTACACAAGCATGGTCAGGAACTGGGACAGTGCCTGTGGGGGGAGGAGACCCCAGCTGGTGTGTGACAAACACCCCCATCTTGGGGTCCCAGATCATGGAGGAGAAAGGTCCCCATTAGGGGTGGTGGATCATGAGGGACAAGACCCTCTGCAGCAGATTGGGATGCTGGGAAGGGAAAGGACAATCTCGGTTCCAGGACAGCTGAGGAACATTTGTACCTTTTCTAAGTCCTGGAGTTGTTCTCGGATGTTTTCAAGAGCAGCCTCCTCTGTGGCCACATCCACCCATTCCTCCTCCTCCTCGGAGTCCCTGGGGGTCCCTGCACCAGGGAGAGAAGGGGACAGGGTGACTCCTGCTGACACTTGGGGGAAGGACAGGGGCATGGTGGGACAATGTGCCCCCTTCCCACCTGTAGCCAGACAGACAGCCCCCCCCCCCCCCCCAGACCAGCATTGCTGGAAACACACGGGAGCCAAAACACCAGGGCACTCCAGCACAGCCTTTGAAGCTGTGAGAAGCACAGGTGTGCTGCTACAATGTGCCTCTGGGAACGTATACAACGATTAGGCTCACAGCAGGCAGAGGCCCTGTGACAGACATGGCTCTTAGCCCTTACTAAAACAGCATGATGCACACACACCAACATCCTAGGTGGGAAAATATTTACCCTGATAAAAGAAGTGTCCAGTAGTCGAAACTTATTGTTTCTCCCTTGCAAGTGTGAACTACTCTTGCGAGAGCTGGCGTCACCCCGACAGACCAGCCCCAATTTAGCATAGAAAGGAGAAAGAGAATAAAGGAGTACAGAGGTATAAGTAGGGGACCTACAGCACCATGATTTTTGAGTGCTTTTCACTATCTATCTGCTGGTCAGATAAGTGACAGCCTCCCAAGGCTTCTGCAGCTAAGAGGGTCCCTAAGCCTTGTCCCTTATTCGTCTTTCCGCGGAATTGAGTGACCGATCCTGGCTTGGCACCGCTGGAATCGAGAGATGCAAGGAGGGTAAGAAGCACCCACACCTGATCTCCTATCTTTAGTGTACACATATTTTGAAATAGAGCTCTATACTTTGTTTTCTTTCTTTGGGATTGTGGCTTCAGTTTTGTAACTTGTTTGTGTGTGTAACATCTCTACATTTAAATAAGTAGGCACTAGCAATTTTTGTAACCACATGATTAGAATCTAGTTTAATAAATTTTGGTAACCATTGTGCATAAGCCTGACTTGTTTCTCTGGTTTACTGTAAAGCAGCCAACACAATTAAAGAACCTCAGCCGTTTTGGCTATAAAGCCTGGCCATTAGGTGAGAGTACTAAGAGCCTAGCGTTGAGTTGTGCCGCCTCCACGGGGCAAACTCTCGGGGCGCCTGTCAGTCAATCCTGGCTGCCCGCTGCGAAGGAGCTCTGAGCTCTAGCAGTTAAAGTCACGGGTGTGGAGAGGCTCTTAGTGCTGCCATTGGGGCACCTGTCAGTCAGTGTTGACTGCCCGCTGCGAAGGAGCTCTGAGCTCTAGCAGTTAAAGTCACAGGTGGTTAGGACCTTGGGGCATCCGTCAGCCTAGCCCGGGCTGCCCGCCGCGAAGGGACAGTGCGTCCTAGTGGTTAAAGTCACGGATGGTATAAACGGGCATAGCTGGCACCTCACCAAACATCCCTGGCCATCGGCTAACACCACCTCCGGGATCTAGGGCAGATCGGGCCCCACATTCCCGCCTCTCAGTAATGCCTTCAGCCCCCAACTCCTTCAGGAGCCCATAGCAAAGAGACCCCCCCACACACACACACTGTCCTGGACTCCCTGTGAGCACCAAGGACCAAAGTGGCAGCATCTAGTGTCAGTGGGGTTCACATGGCTCAGGCCAGACACCTGGGTTGGGGACCTGCCCCCATAGCACTGGTCGAGAGCCTGGGCCCAGGGTGTTCACAGCCCCCTCCTCACCCCTCCCTGAGCCCAGCCGAGCTGCTGGTGCTGGGACAGGGATCCTCCACCTCCTGCCCTGAGGAGGCTGAAAGGTCCCCAGTGACCGGGCAGGGCGATGCCTCCTGCTGGAAATCAGGGGTGGGCTCCTGGGGCCGGTGCTGCCCACACAACAAGCCCCAGAGCCACTCTGCCCAGCTCCCCTCCTGGGCTGGGTCCTGCCTGCCCATCCGCACCCTGGGCAAGCTCCATTTTGGCCGGGCTGGGGCCTCTCCCCCCTCAGCGCCTGCGCCGGGAGTGGGTTTCCTCCCCCAGAAGGCTGGGCACTTCCACCTCCTGCTCTGGCTGGGAGCTCCTAAGGAGCCTTATGGAATCTGGCCGCTCTTCCCCCACCTCAGCAGTCAAGAAGAAGGTGTTTGTAGACATGTCATGTGTCCTCTCCTGCCACACTCTCGTGGGAGACTAATGCAGTCACAGATTCCAGGCTCAGTGTCATGCATTTCTCTGGGCTGTGACAATCAGGAGGACTTGAGCTGCAATGGATCCTCCTGCACGTGGGCTGAGTGGGCAACCTCTCTACTGCCCTATCTGGTTTCCAGCCCACATGCAGCAGCTGAGGGCTAAGGAGGAGGTGATGGACTTACCCCTAAGGTGGGGGTGGGACGAAGCAGAGTGAAGAGGTGATCAGAGAGCCATCCCATAGCATTCCTCCTAGAGTCACTCCAACAACCACCTGGCTCCTTTCTGCCGCAGACCACAGCCCCTAGGTTCCATGGGAGGATGAGCATATTTCCCTATGCTGAATATGGGACATATGGTGAAATTACTTGTATTCAAGCAAGGTCAATGGCAATCGATCAGAACTATGCAGTACAAATTAACATCAAGTTGACTGAGCCCCTCTTAAAAAGAATCCAACTACACAGTATTTCTTTTTATTTACCTTCTTATCTTTAAGGCTTTAGGGTTCATATGGGGAGGTGTGATGCGCACCCCTATCCGCCACACACACTCCTGTATACCTCTTTCACACGGGGGGATGACTGACCAACTGGACAGTCCTTGTCCGGTGCTCTCTGCCCTCCATACCTGACTGGACCCCTGGGACGGACCTGCCTCTCCTGTTACCTGGCAGTGTGTCTTCCCAAGGAAACATGTGAAGGTGGGCATGCAAGATCACATGCCCCACTTCCCGTATTTCTGTCAGGGTTCACACCAAAATGTGGCCAGCAGCAGCCTTTTGGCTCTATGTGGAAGGGAAGTAACAGGAGCTTCTTCCAGCCACAGGGAATGGGGGGAAGGTATGACCTGCTCCCTGTCATTGCAGAGCTCATCTCTCCCCTTCCTCCCCCCCCAGCCACCGCCCTGAACCCGTGCAGCTGGAAGTAGCTTGTTCCTTCCTGCCCGCACAGTGTTGAAAAGCAGGTAACACCTCCAGGCTGCTGCTGACCATTGACATAACCCTGGGCTACAGAGTGGGTAGGAAGGAGTTAAGCCCTAAGGATGCATTGTACACCAGGGCCCAGGGAACCTGACTGCAGGGGCTTCAGCAAACCCAGTCAGAGAGGTGGCTCAGCAGAGGGTGGGGACAGAGCAGCCCTGTGCTCCCTGGGAGCAGGACCCAGGGCAAGGGGAGGGCAGGATGGGTGAAGAGGATGCTAATGGAGCCTGCAGGACTGCTGTGGAGCCTGCAGGGTTGGGTGTGAATAGGCTGGAAATCGCTTTTCCCCCCTCCCCTCACCACTCCAGAGCTTAGCTGAGGGGTAGAGTGGCTTCCCCATGCCAGCGCTGTGCAGGGCTTTGGCAGATGCAGGGCTCGACTCCTCCTGACCAGTGCCCCAGCCTGGAGGGTCTTGGGCTTTCTTGCAGTGCCATCCCAGCCAGAGACAGCTGGGGAAGGAAGGAGCCTGCTGGCCAAGCTGTTAGTGAGCTGAGCGCTCTGAGCAGGGGCTGGTTCTCCATACCGTGCTGGGAGCGGGACGAGCCCCACCGGGGTGGGTCGGGGAGAAAGAGAATACAGAGGAACAGCAGGGCTGGGGGACCAAAGGGGCAAAGCAGGGAGAGGACAACAAGAGGGGGAGCACGTAAAGGGATAATCAGTGGACAGCAGAGGTGACATGAAACCGTCTGCTGCCTGGCGCCTTCCCACACACAGTAGCCTCTGCAGCTCGCAGCCAGCACCAGCCAAAAACGGGACAGGGGATGGAGCCCTGCTGCTCAAGAGCCGGCACGCAGCAGGGGCTGCGCTGATGGACCAGCAGGGAGAGCGGCCGGCCCTGCGCGCTGTGTCTTTGCCCTGCCACCAACCTTGTACACCCACACTCATCAGCGGCCACTGAACCCCCATTCACTGCTGGTGGGTGGGCAGTTAGTGAGCAGGGATCCAGCCAGGAACGGAACCTGCCAGTACTGATGGGAGAAACAGCGGGGAAGAGAGACAGAAAATACAGGACAATTTGCATGTTTTAAAGAAAAAGTTGGGACACCTGCAAGAAGGCTTAAATACGGGACTGTCTCTTTAAAAACAGGACATCTGGTCACCCTAGGGATAGAAACAATACAATAATTACAACAACAAAAATATATATCAGAAAATGTGAACTAGGGCCTACACTTGTTAATAGGAAAAGTAAAGTAGGTTTCTCCCAGGTGAGTTGCAGATCTGGCTGGCTTCCCAGAGACCAGGATCCAATATTTCATGGAAAAACACCCCTCTTCAACAAGTTGGTTCCTCCATGAATGGATCTAAAGTGCCTTTCCCCAATCCGCATTATACTGAAACAGTCTTGTCTATTCAGAGACAGAACAATTCCATCTGTTATAATAGTTTGTTTTTTTAAACCAGAGTGGTTTTGATTGTTTGCAGTTGTCTTTGATGCTTTTCCATTGACAGTTCTGTGATGGGGCAATGGTAGACAACTAAGCTTTGCATTACCTCATGGGCTAACAGGGAGGGGTGGCAATTCCCCTGTGCACAAATCAGGTTACATCCCCAGTGTATACCGACAACTAGCTGAGGCAAGAAGTGATGAGACTACCTCCTTAGCCAGGAATGGGACAAGATCTATTGACTTGAAAGGAAATTCTCTGCGTTCTAAAGCCCTGAACAGAGAAATAAGCTCTCTGACTACCCTTATCAAAGGCCCAGAAGCAGAACAGAGTGCAGCGATGGCTGAGACTCCAGCCAGATGTAGGGACACTAAAGCAGATGTGGTACACTGCCAGATCTATAATAGCCACCCCGGGGGGGAAATGTCCAAGTACAGTGTAAGAAAGCTGCTTGGGAGATAACAAAGGTAACTACACCCAGGATGGAAAGGGGACTTCTTCCTGCAGTCTGACTGCTCAATGATCTGTGAAAATGCAGAAGACCCTGAGCTGGGTAGTGATCCTCATTAATCAACAAAAAAAAGTCAACTTTGAATTCTTATATAGCCTGGGTTGAAAAGTTCTGTACAATTGTTTAATGCAGAGTTTACATCATACAGCATTCATCATTATGAACAATTCATGACAATGGAGTAACTCATCCATCTCATGAGAAATGTATAACATTGATTAAACATGTACAAACAAACGAATGACATACAGTCATTAACAAACCATATTGTGGTAGCAGTAGTTATGAAGTATGTTAAAGTGGTAATGTCAACTTAAAATCTAGTCAATTAAAAAAAGTTAAAAATAATTTCCAGGTACTAAAGCTGCCCTTGTTTCCCTGTTCCACCTGTTATGTGAAAGTTGCAAACAAATAATTTGTTTCACCCGATATCAGTTAAAGTGTTGACAAATACATAAAATGAACTGAAAAAAGAACTTTTTTCTCTATTAAAGTAATATTAGAGATTACATGTAGCGACTTGGTAAACAAACAGAATTCTTACATTTTTTCACTTTCTAAAGGGAGTCGATGTTTTTCTTAGCTTTTGCACAACAAAATGTTTTTCCCATAAATTTTGTAATTTAGGTACATAAAACAAATTCTTTACATGTTTATAAACAACTATCTGCTTAAGTTCCACACGAGGTGGTCTTCAGCAAATACAGTGTACTTTAGTTGTCTTTTAGAATATTAGCCTATATCAGTGCAAAGAAGCTAACTATGAAAACTTGCCATATATGATCTTAAAAAAAATGTTTAGAGTAGGATTTTCAAAAGTTTTGTCTCTGTTCTCATGACGTCAATGGTAAAACTCAATGGCTGTTTCAATGTGAATAGCTGCCAGTTTCAATGTGAGCAATGGCTGCCACTGAGCGCTCTCAAAATCCTACCCATAAATTTTTCCTGTTTTTTTTTGTTTGTTTGTTTTTTTTTAAAGAGGTACAAGTAATAAAAATTTTTGCATTACATATTAGAACCAGAGACCTGATAATTTACGTTCTTTATGTTTGAAAAAAAGAATTAAAACTGAAAAAGAATGCTGAATACACACATATAAAAGTTTTTATGGTTAAGAAACAAAACAGAATTGTGATAAACATTTTTAATAATTACAAGAAGGAGTAAAAAGGTCATTCTTGAAATTAAACAATTTTGAAGTGTATCCAAGACTGGAGTTTGAAATAAAGCTTTTGAACAGGTGCACTGTAAACATTCTTGATATTTACAAATCAAGTTTTTGAAAAAATACTAGATCTGAGTTTCTTAATCCAAATTCAGTCAATCTTTATACATGGAACAAAAGGTACGTGGGGTGTGGTGAAGAATGTGGTTTTTGGTGGTAACAAGGAACACATCATAGAGACTAGACAGTTGTGGAACAGTAACAAGAATGTCAAAAGCAGTCTGCAAGTTTCTTTCTTTCTTCAAATTGTTTATCCACTACAAGCGAAAGAGCCTGAAGAAACACTGCCATGGTAACGTTAGGACACTGGAAGTGAAAAAGAAAATTTTTTTTGTCAGATGTCTCAAAGAACAGTAGGTGGCATAATGCTCTACAGACAAAAACACCTGAGAGGAGAGAAAAAATTAGCTCCATGTTTATTAGCATTTTCCAAATGCTGTACAATAGCTATAAGATTCTGCACCAGTTAGCATAGGGGAATCTAGGCCAATCTGAGCAAATTCTTGAGGTTTAATCAATATCATGACTGTAAATTCACTTTACCAAAATCCAACAAACAACATTATTGAATGAAAATGTGACAGACGCATCAAAACGTACAGAACAACTAAAGGAAATTAAGTTACAAAGAAGCAATATTGATGTTGTGTCATGATATAGGAGTTATTGGCCACATCAATCCTGCCTTCGTAATGGCAAAATATGCAAATATATAGTTTCTCTTAACTTCTTTTTAAATAATGAGGTAGCACAAAATTATTGCAGTCCAGCCAGGAGCAGACCCAATGTATTTCAAATTAAGAGGGTTTTTGTTTGTATGTTTTTTTAAATAGGCGCAGTCAGGAGCTTCACCCAAGTGGCTTCCCAACACACCCAAATAAAAAGCAAAATAAACTTACTTGAATATAAAGTGCATGTGCTAGAAAAGGAAGTTTCCTGAGGACTCGGCCACTAAGTCCTTCACTTTTCCTACAATGAAGCAGAGATGTGCATATTATTATTTTGCTAAATGCTAGATCTCCCTTCCAGAAATTAAGAGGTTTGCTTTCTGTGGTCCTGCCAGGAATCTCTCTACAGATAAACTCAAATTATTGCTAGTTAGCACTATGTAGCACTGAGAGGGAAAATACAAATCTTTCATCCATTCTTTACCTGTTATATCTAACAATCCTAAAAATATTTTACTTTCATGGGTATTACTTAAACAAACACACAAACACATATTCAAAAATGCCCAGTTGACATACACCAAGAGGCTGTCATTTGTTAATGGTAATTTCTGTTACTGTGTCTATCATTTTATGGAATAACCCAGACAAGACCATTGTGTTCTGAACACCATAGTTCACTGTTTGAGAGGGCACTATTCATTATATACTAGATATACTGTTGCTTTAAGGAACACTTTTCTGACCTTTCTGCAAGGGTACACTTTCAAACTCTTTTATTGCTCTGATATTTTGTTTGAGCTCTGTTAAGACCCCCCAAAAAATCAGACAAAAATTGCTTAGTGTGAAAACACTAATCTGCTTTTTATTATTCCACAGATTTTCATATTGTGGTGAAATCTGTCCCATTATAGTCCTCTTAGCAAAAAAACAAATAAAAATCAAACCAAAGCAAATGCAAAAAACTATCCATCATCTTTCTCTCCCACACCTCTGCCCATTTCTTAACTTGTGCTTCCAAAAGGTGACTTCCTGAACTACTGCGATCTCTCAACATCCTCAGATGGGATGAAGGCCAGAGCTGTTCATGCTGAACTGTGGCCACTACAGCCTCAGGGACCTCACTACCCCAAGGGGGGATTTGATGGGAACTTAAAAGAGCAAAGCAGGAGGCAGCGATGGCATAAAGATCACGCAAATTTTTGATAAATTTTGAGATCCAAGATGATAGAAGCAAATGGTACTTGCAAAAAAATTCCCACGTTCATTGGTGAACACTGAAAAATTTTACAATTGACCAAATTTGAGAATTTGCAACAATTAAGAAACTGGGAGGTTTCAGAACTCTAGCTGTTGCTAATATATCCAACTCCCTTTAGAAATAGTTCCAAAAAGTACTTTTACACACACACACTTGAGCAGAGTTGCTCACTTTGTACATAAAATGGATGAATCAATAAATCTTACCTGGCAATTTCTTTTAATACAAGACTCATCCGTGACACATTATTTTCTACATAACCAATCATCTCTAACTCTCTGAGTGTCAGCAGCTGTTGTCGAGGATATATTATCTGACGCTAATAAAAAGAAAATTGATATTTGAAAGGAGAAACTGCAGTTCTATTCTGAAATGAGACTATGAAAATGGCAACTTCTTACTCAACAGTTCTGCTCTCTGTATGTTTTCAGAATAACTGCTGACTACAGTGACAAATACTGTGTGTTTTACACTGCTAAGAGAAGGACACTTCAAACAACTTTCCCTAACTAATCCTAGCTCAACCCTTAATTTTAAATGATTTATAACTGCTTACAGATTTCAGCAATAACACAGAACCAGAAAAGCAGAGTGTGTTACAGTTCGTTTACCACACTGGCTGGCAGAGTCAGATTGAGGAACTATTATGGGGGCCAAGGGTGGCATTTATACCTGTGGTCAGTGCAGTGGGTCTGTATGTGCCCCCGTGTCTATAGATACGGCTTTAAAATGTTATGTGGCTGTGTGAACTACAGAGTGGCTCAGTAGAGGCGGTCTCAAGAAGGAGAAATAAGATAACATTTGTGTACTATTATCATTAGCATTTATGCAGTTATTAAAATAGGACATCTAAGTTAAGAATCTTACTTGCAAAATTTTACCTTCATCAGTTCTTCCAAGCAAGAAAAATATATTCTGAATACTGCTGCAGCAGACGGAGGTCCAATATATTGCTTTATATCAGCCCTATCTACAAAAGCCGTGTCAATTTTCTCTGTAATATTTGAAGTAGTCAAGATAACAACATTGGGATACCTTTAAAACACAGAAAAAAAGAGACATTTCTATCACGTACACATAAGAATCATCCCTCAGGGACATGGCAAAGTGAGTGTTTCTCTTTTATGTCATGACAGTAAATATGGTCCATATCAGAAGTGGCCAAGTTGTTACTGTTGGATAGATGTTAAGTGAAATGATCTGGAGGTCTCAATTTATAGTGAACATATTCCACACAAAACCACCTTTGTCAGCAATTTTTCTAGAGATCCCCTGAAGACTGAATTGTATGTTAGCCTGGAAAGGAACCTCTTCCAAAATAGTGCTGAGGTAGAGTCGGGTGGGATGAAGTTTGGACTGCTGCTGCCCACATTGTCTTGTGCTTGGGGGACAGGACTTAAGTTTCCAGTACTATCGAATCAAGCCTATTTTTATAAATACTAATTTCGCTTGGAAAAGAAAAAATCAAGTCTTTTTAATTTGCACTTTTTCTCTAGTATATATTCTGTTTTTAGTCCAGTGGTAATTACCTTAATTTGCCTCCACATTGAATAATGAACTTTTTAAAAATTTAGAATTATGTAATATTTTAGTTAATTTTACCACAAAGAATTCCCACTTTCAGTGAATTTCTTAATAAAAAATTTAGATTTTTTTTTTATTTTGTTTTTAATTTGTTGGGTAAGGAAGACAGCTGCTTCCATATACCATGTTCCTTCCACAGCCCAGCCAGGATTTCTAAAGCACAGGTAGGCTGAGGAAATATGGAATAGAGATATCTACCTTTACACAATTCTCAGCGTATTAATCCAAAACCCATTGATTAAATTTAGTTAATAGTGAAATAAGAAAATTAGCTACTGCATATTTCGTCCTTCTTTCTCATGAACTCGTGCAGATACCACCAAAAACCCTTTCCATTTTTAAAGAATTTAAAGCAATTAATAATAATTTAAGGTAATTAAGCGCTCCTGAGCATGTTTTAAGGTGCCTTGCACATGTAAGACAGTGTAAGGCAGTAACAAAAAATGGATTATAATCGGCACTATATTATAATAATTAAAATTACTCAACTTCTCATGGATGCACACAAATGTAGAATTTGTGTTTTAAAATTATGCATGTCTGTTTTTATTAAACCCAACACAATATTGAAATACTTCACTTGGCTAGCACACAATACAAACACCCAAGGTGTTCTGCATTTCCATTCATTTTTGTCCTTCAAATTTATTCATAAGCCCTAGGAAACAGACATTTAAAAAACAAATCTAAATGGGAACGGTCAGAATTACTTAAATTAATGACAGGTTTCAGAGTAATAGCCGTGTTAGTCTGTATTCGTAAAAAGAAAAGGAGTACTTGTGGCACCTTAGAGACTAACCAATTTATTTGAGCATGAGCTTTCGTGAGCTACAGCTCACTTCATCGGATGCATAGCATATCGTGGAAACTGCAGAAGACATTATATACACACAGAGACCATGAAATAAAACTTCCTCCCCTTTTGTTTCATGGTCTCTGTGTGTATATAATGTCTTCTGCAGTTTCCACGATATGCTATGCATCCGATGAAGTGAGCTGTAGCTCACGAAAGCTCATGCTCAAATAAACTGGTTAGTCTCTAAGGTGCCACAAGTACTCCTTTTCTTTTTAAATTAATGACCCTACCAAAAGGAAAGGCTCTCCTTCCACTCAAGCCACAGAGAAAAATCCTGCAGGTATAGATAGGGCTTGCTCCTTGACCTCAAGCTCAAAGTTGGACTGTGGTGGATCTAAGTAGATGCCCCCCCCAAGATTCAGTAGCAAATCAAGGTTGTCCTATTCCCAGATGTACATCTAGGGATTGTCAATGTCCCAGGTTTTGAATCAGAGTGTGGATAAGAATCACTCTCTGCAATAGCAGGGCCCAAACCATAAAGGAATGTGAACCGACCCTGGGAACTAACTGAAAGCCTTGCAATCAGAGTACTGGTGCAATATGCTCTATGTAGGACAAGCTGCTAAATAAGCAGGCACTAGCAGACCTGCGAGTGGTCTCAAAAGCAGTCTCAATAAGTCAATCTATAGCTGGCAAATGCAAGGATAAGCGTGGCAATGTCTACATCAATCAGGAAAGGTCAACATCTCTGTCTTGCCAAAGAAATATTGAAAATGCACTCTTGGCTATGGCTGTTTTTTAGATCTACAACCAGAAACTGCTATGGATCCAAAAATATGACCCAATGACAAAGTCTCAGAGCAAGAAAAAAAAGCACCTTTCCTCAGTTAAAGCAGCAGTTGTCACCATCAAACAGAAGTTGTTTCTCTTAACTTTCATGGGAGGTATCTGTCTACCCACGCTTTATTCACTTAGTTCTGTCCATCACAACTCCTCCTCTTCTCAGTAGGCATGGCTAGTTTAAAATTCAGCACAATTTAACTAGTCAAAGATTTTTGGATTAAGGTTCTGAATGAGAATTGCGTAAAGTCAGATATCGGAATCTGTAATCATTTATCTACATATGTTCAATATTTTTTAAATTAGACCCCAACTTGGTAATTCCTAGTGGTGTTTTGCTGTGGTAATATGGCTACTATGAATGTTACCTTTTAATTTGATCTATTTGTGTCAATACAGCATTCACCACACGGATAGCATCTGAAGGCTCTGTGCCTGCTCGGAAAGCACTACGAGCTGCTGTGAGACTTTCAACCTGCCCCACAAAAAAAAAAAAAAAAAAAAAAAGGTTAGCGTTAGAGAGCTGTTATAATGCACTTTGGTGATAAGGAGGTGGTGAAATGATCCAGGCAATACATTTTAAAATCGCTGGGAATCTACTCTGACATCAGGAGTAGTTTCTCTGAAATTTTCTTTGTGGATAGGAACTTGTGCAGAGGGAGGATGACTGTTAACAGGGAGGTCTGGGTAGAATGTGGGAAAGGAAGCTGCGGAGATCACTGCTTTCAGGGAGATTGGATCAAGGAGGAAGGACATCAGAGAAATGTACTTAGGACATAGATATTGCCATACTGAATGAGATCCCTGCTCTATCTAGTTAAGTATCCTGTCGAAATGGTGAGTATCAGACTTTCCAAGGAAGGTGCAAGACGCCCATTAATGGACAATCATGGAGTAACTTGGAATTTTATGACAGGTTTCAGAGTAGCAGCCATGTTAATCTGTATCCGCAAAAAGAAAAGGAGTACTTGTGGCACCTCAGAGACTAACAAATTTATTTGAGCATAAGCTTTCATGAGCTATAGCTCACTTCATCGGATGCATGCAGTGGAAAATACAGTGGAGAGATTTATATACACAGAGAACATGAACCAATGGGTGTTATCATACACATTGTAAGGAGAGTGATCACTTAAGCCCTGGTCTACACTAGGACTTTAGGTCGAATTTAGCAGCATTAAATCGATGTAAACCTGCACCCGTCCACACGATGAAGCCCTTTATTTCGTATTGTACCGTCTGCTGCCACAAGGCAATGGGTTGCTGCTACTGTGTAGCAATGCAGTACCGCGTCTGCCAGCACCCAGGAGACATACGGTGACGGTTACCTGAGCGGGCTCCATGCTTGCGGTGGTATGGCGTCCGCACAGGTAACTCAGGAAAAAAGGCGCGAAACGATTGTCTGCCCTTGCTTTCACGGAGGGAGGGAGGGAAGGGGGGACTGACGATATGTACCCAGAACCACCCGCGACAATGTTTTAGCCCCATCAGGCATTGGGATCTCAACCCAGAATTCCAATGGGCAGCGGAGACTGCGGGAACTGTGGGATAGCTATCCACAGTGCAACGCTCCGGAAGTCGACTCTAGCCTCGGTACTGTGGAAGCACTCCGCCGAGTTAATGCACTTAGAGCATTTTCTGTGGGGACACACACACTCGAATATATAAAACCGATTTCTAAAAAACCGACTTCTATAAATTCGACCTTATTCCGTAGTGTAGACATACCCTAAGATGAGCTAATACCAGCGGGGGGGGGGGGGGGGGAGAAAACCTTTTGTAGTGATAATCAAGGTGGGCCATTTCCAGCAGTTGACAAGAATGTCTGAGGAACAGTGGGCGGTGGGGGGGGGGGGAAGGGGGGAGAAATAGTTTTACTTTGTGTAATGACCCATCCACTCCCAGTCTTTATTCAAGCCTAAGTTAATTGTATCCAGTTTGCAAATTAAATTCCAATTCAGCAGTCTCTCGCTGGAGTCTGGTTTTGAAGTTTTTTTTGTTGAAGAATTGCCACTTTTAGGTCTGTAATCGATTGCACAAAGAGATTGAAGTGTTCTCCAACTGGTTTTTGAATGTTAATTCTTGACGTCTGATTTGTGTCCATTTATTCTTTTACGTACAGACTGTCCAGTTTGGCCAATGTACATGGCAGAGGGGCATTGCTGGCACATGATGGCATATATCACATTGGTAGATGTGCAGGAGAACGAACCTCTGATAGTGTGGCTGATGTGATTAGGCCCTATGATGGTGTCCCCTGAATAGATATGTGGACACAGTTGGCAACGGGCTTTGTTGCAAGGATAGGTTCCTGGGTTAGTGGTTCTGTGGTGTGGTGTGTGGTTGCTGGTGAGTATTTGCTTCAGGTTGGGGGGCTGTCTGTAAGCAAGGACTGGCGTGTCTCCCAGGATCTGTGAGAGTGATGGGTCGTCTTTCAGGATAGGTTGTAGATCCTTGATGATGCGTTGGAGAGGTTTTAGTTGGGGGCTGAAGGTGATGACTAATGGTGTTCTGTTATTTTCTTTGTTGGGCCTGTCCTGTAGAAGGTAACTTCTGGGTACTCTTCTGGCTCTGTCCATCTGTTTCTTCACTTCAGGAGATGGGTACTGTAGTTGTAAGAACGCTTGATAGAGATCTTGTAGGTGTTTGTCTCTGTCTGAGGGGTTGGAGCAAATGTGGTTGTATCGTAGAGCTTGGATGTAGACAATGGATCGTGTGGTGTGGTCAGGGGTGAAAGCTGGAGGCATGTAGGTAGGCATAGCGGTCAGTAGGTTTCCGGTATAGGGTGGTGTTTATGTGACCATCGCTTATTAGCACCATAGTGTCCAGGAAGTGGATCTCTCGTGTGGACTGGTTCAGGCGGAGGTTGATGGTGGGATGGAAATTGTTGAAATCAAGGTGGAATTCCTCAAGGGCTTCTTTTCAATGGGTCCAGATGATGATGTCATCAATGTAGCGCAAGTAGAGTAGGGGCATTAGGGGACGAGAGCTGAGGAAGCGTTATTCTAAGTCAGCCATAAAAATGTTGGCATACTGTGGGGCCATGGAGGTACCCATGGCAGTGCCGCTGATTTGAAGGTATACATTGTCCCCAGATATGAAATAGTTATGGGTGAGGACAAAGTCACAAAGTTCAGCCATTAGGTTTGCCGTGACATTATCGGGGATACTGTTCCTGACGGCTTGTAGTCCATCTTTGTGTGGAATGTTGGTGTAGAGGGCTTCTATATCCATAGTGGCCAGGATGGTGTTTTCAGAAAGATCACCGATGGATTGTAGTTTCCTCAGGAAGTCAGTGGTGTCTCAAAGATAGCTGGGAGTGCTGGTAGCGTAGGGCCTGAGGAGGAAGTCTACATAGCCAGACAATCCTGCTGTCAGGGTGCCAATGCCTGAGATGATGGGGCGTCCAGGATTTCCAGGTTTATGGATCTTGGGTAGCAGACAAAATACCCCTGGTCAGGGTTCTAGGAGTGTGTCTGTGCAGATTTGTTCTTGTGCTTTTTCAGGGAGTTTCTTGAGCAAATGATGTAGTTTCTTTTGCTAAACCTAAGTGTTTCTTCTTAATCCTGCTCAGTTAGTGGGTTAGTTCATGCTCTCAGGCACTTAGGTTTAAATTTTTAACCTACCAAATTTAACTGTAGACATTCTTATCCATACAACTATTTTTTTTTAACCCTATTAAGCCATTGGTCTTAATTAAGGCTAAGATTTTAGCATGGATATTTTTAGTAAAAGTCACGGGCAATAACCAAAAATTCACAGAAGCCCATGACCTGTCCCTTACTTTTAATACAAATATCCCTGACAAAATGGGGAGGGAGGAAGGTCCAGCACGTACAGCGGCTGGGAGCTCTGGGGTCCCCCCTCCCCGCTGAAGCCCCCTGCTGTGCTTGGGGGGGGGGGGGGGGAACGGGCACCGCTCACAGCAGCTAGGATCTCCGGGGGCATGTCTAGGCAACTATGGGGGGTCCCCCTGCCACCTGCAGCAGCTGGGCGCTGCAGGGTTCCTGTTTCCCAGATGCTGGGAACTCCAGTGGACCCCCACCTCCCATTGCAGCTGGGAGCTCCAGGGCCCCCTGCTGCACAGCGGCTGGGAGCTGCGGGGGCCCACCGCCAGCTGCAGCTGAGAGCTGTCCCAGGGCTGAAGCAGAAAATGTCATGGAGGTCTCTGGAAGTCACAGATTCCATGACCTCCCTGACATAATTGTAGCCTTAGTCTTACTGATACCTTGTGGCAGTGAATTCAACAGGTGCATTATATGAGGAAACATTTCTTTTTGACATTTTTAAATGTATTACCTTTGTTTCACTGGATGTCCCCCTTATGTTTGGGCTATGAGAAAAAGTAAATAAGAGTCCCTGATAGATTCTCTACACCATTCATAATACGCCTCTATCATAAGCCCTGTTAGTCATCTCCTCCCTTAACTAACTGCTAATATTTTCAGTTCCCCACTGCATGAAAGTTTCTCCAGGTCTCTAATGTTTGCTTTGAATGCCTTTATGTCTGTTATTTTTGTAATGGGGTGACCAGAACTGAACAAGTATTTGAGGCATACAATCAATTTGTATAATGGCAAGATATTTCAAAATTATTTACTATCCAAGTTCTTATATATTTAACATTTGGCTTTCAATTTATCACTACTGTGCACTGAGTAGAAGTTTTCATTGAGTTGTCTACAACAATGCTTAGGTCTTCGCACTGAGTTATTAGTGTAATTTAGAATCCATCAAGGTGTACAATCAGGGCTGTACAGAGGTTTTTGGGAGCCCAAGATAAAAATCTGAAAATAAGGCACCCCCCATCCTTCCAAAAAAGTTACCTCTGAGAGAAGGGTACTTTGAAAGTGAGCCTGCCCTACACTCACCCCACAGTAGCAACCGATGTCTCACTGTGGTGGGCCTGGCCCCACACTCCGGGTATTGTGATCCAGCGCAGCACGTCATGGTAACACTCAGGTTCGGCTCAGCTGCCCCTCCATCATGATGGATGGGTGGCTGGGCCAAACCTGAGTAGTGCTGTAACCCTTTGTGCAGGTCACAATGGCAGTTTGGGGTCCCTCTCAAATGGGGCACCCAGGGCAAACTGTCCCGTTCATTCCTCATTCTGGGCAGCCTATTATAAAATTAGTTCAATTTACTCCTTCAAATTTCCTCTACTTTGCACTAATATAGAAACGTCAATGTAGACATCATGCTGCCCAATAATTTAGCATTTCAGAATGTAACATTAAAAGACAATCTGTCCTGAAAATCTAAGTTTTGACAGTGCGATCCTAGTAGAGACATGTTCAAAGTGTGGGGCTCAATGAGGTTATTAGGGCACAATGAAGGACTGGGATTTAGAGGGGCTGTTTAGCAAGGGAAGTGGATGGGACTATGCAGGCAGTCTTGGCTGTTGGAACCAAGTTTCTTGCCCTCTCATTCCCCCACTGCCACAGATGTAACTGCTGGTTGGGTTACTCTACTCTGCTGGGGAGGCTAGTAGGGAGTGTGGAGCTGAAGGCTGTACCCTGCAATAACTGACTCCTTGCTGGACAGACTCTCCTGCTGACTGTTCAGCACAACCCCAGGACACAGAGCCCATCTGGCTTCCCCTGACAGGCAGAACCTGCACGGGGAAGCACACAGGACCACGCTGAAGGGCTGGGGCCAGGCGGGGGCTCTGTCTGGTGAGGGCGGGAGCCAGTATTCATGGGGTGCAGCCTTCACTGTCCTCCTGATCCAAGCTCTGCAACACAGACCCATTTACTTCACCTGCACAGGTGGGGAGTGAAACAGGCAGGGAGCTGGATACCAGCAGCCGGACCAGCCAACTGCTGCAGGGAGCAAAAGGCTTCTTCAGCTGCCATGTGGTCAGTACTTCTCTCCCCAAGGGTACTGAGCACCTGTCCTCTGACACCCCCATAAATAATGGGCACAACCCCCCTCCCTCTGATTCTGACTGAGTCTCCTAGGCACTGTTAGAATACAAATAAGTAATTTGCCTGTCTCTCTAGAATACCTCATTGTCTTCTCTAGCCTTGACTAGTAAATAACTGGTCATCCACAAACTTTTCCACCTCTCTGTTCACCACCTTGTGGCTAGACAGACTCAACATCAATTGAAATATACCATCCTATCAAACATGTTAAGACTAAACTAATTTAAATTTATTTATGAAGAAAATCTGAACTATGCCTTCTGTGTTAAATCTGTTCTATCCATTGTGACAAAGCTCTGTCCTTGCCTCCGTGGGTCCCGCGTTTCCTGGTGGATTTCACTAGCCTCAGAGGCTCACTGTGACCCTCCACGTAACCCTTCTCTCTCTAGAGACAAGGGTCACAGTCTACTGAGCCATTTTCATCATAAGCCAGCAAGGGAGGTGAGGAGAAGTTATCCTTCCTTGCACAATCTCTGTTGTCTCCCAGTCTCAGTGATTAATCAGGGGGCAAAGGTGGGGGGGGGGGGGGGAGAGCCCGGGCCCACCCTCTACTCTGGGCTCCAGCCCAGGGACCCTAATAGCATCAGCTATGGTAGCTGACCTTTTAGAAACATGACATGTACAATTCCTTGGGCTACTTCCCCCACAGCAGCCCTCACTTCCTCAAGCTCCACTTCACCCTTACCTCAGGGCCTCCTTCCTTGTGCCTGATATGGTGTGTACTACTCAGCCTCTCCAACAGCACAACTTCCTTCCACAGCTCCTGACATGTACACCCACCTGACTGACTGGGAGGCTTTTAACTAGTTTCAGCCAGTCCCTGATTGGCTTCAAGTGTCCCAATCAACCTGTCTTAATTGACCTGGAGCAGCTTCCATTTCACTTAACCTGGTACCAGGGATTTGTTTATCCTGGAGCGAATATATCTATCTCCCACTACTTTTCTATAGCCATCTGGCCTTGCCCTGTCACACCACCCTGTTCTATTCTATAGCAACTCTTTATTTAGTCTTGGAAATGCAAGCATGAATGCCAATGGGGTATATAACTGTCCAAAAATAGAATTAGCCCGAAATACCTGCAGAGATGATAATTACTGTCCCCAACCTTTGTCTCACAGCCTAAAGCATGTCTACACTACAAAATTTCATGAACAAAAGTTACATCAGCATAAGGCCGCTGCAGTTAGTATATTTCCACTGTGCAGGCACACTAGACTCCTTGTATTTGCACTGTGTACTCACCAGGAGTGCTTGTTTCAATGCACAGTGCAGTGTACTATGGGTAGGTGTCCCAGGATGCAACTCACCACCATCCAGCACACTGCCTTTTGGGAAGCGTCAGCAATGCATGATGGGACAAAATGAATCATACAGGGGTGATTGGGACTATTGGGTCAAGTTCCCATCATGCAACTTTCTCCACCACATAATGCCATCGCCTATTTTTAAAATCCCACAAACCAATGAGAGACCTGTCACTGTCTGCCATCTCGGACAGAATCATAGAGCCTGCACAGCTCTGCATATTGCCATGGATTGTTGCAAGCACAGGATCCTCCAGCATTTGCAGAGCAGCAAGAGTCGCGGGGAACATGACCATTTCCTAGAGAGCAGACTGCTTTGTGACATAGTGAGAGCCAAGTCAAGGATGTTGTTGGAGTTCAAAGAGCAGTTGCAGATGGTGGAGAACCACTTCTGGGCCCGAGAAATGAGCACTGACTGGTGGGCTCACACCACAATGTAGGCTTGGGATGATGAGCAGCATCTGCAGAACTTTTGGATGCGCAAGGCCACATTCCTGAATCCGTGGGCCAAGCTTGCCCCAAGCCTCCAGGGCAGGGACACCAAAATCAGAGATGCTCTGACAGTGGAGAAGCAAGTGGTGATTGTTCTGTGGAAACTTGCAACACCAGATTACTATCGGTCCGTGGGAAAATCACTTTTGAGATGTAAAGTCCACTGTGGGGGGCCACTGTCATGCAAGTGTGCAGAGACATCAATCATCTTCTGCTACGCAGGTCTGTGGTTCTCAACAATGCACAGGACATAGCAGATATATTTGCAGCAATGGGGTTCCCAAACTGTGGTGGAGCAACAAATGGTACATTTTGGCACCAGACAACCCTGACACAACAGAAAGGGCTATTTTTTTATGGTTATGCAAGTGTTGGTGGATCACTTGGGATAATTCATTGACATCAGTGTTGGCTGGTCAGAGAAGGTGAATGATATTTTCATCTTTAGGAGCTCAGGACTATTCAGAAAGCTACAAGCAGGAACTTACTTTCTTGACCAATGGATTACCATTAGCGATGTTGAAATGCCAAGTGATCTCAGGTGACCCAGCTCACCTTTTGCTCTGCTGGCTCACAAAGCCATATACCAGCCACCTTGACAGCACCAAGGAAAGACTCAACTAGTGGCTCAGCAGGTGCAGGATGACAGTTGAATGCACTTTTGGTAGACTGAAGGGATGCTGGAATTGTTTACTCATAAGATTGGATCTCAGTGGTTATAATCCCAATGGTTATAGCTGCCTGCTGTGTCCTGCATATCTGTGAAGCAAAGGGGGAAAGTTGCTGCTGGAGTGGAGGGTGGAGATGGAGCAGCCGTTTGCTGAGTTTGAACAGCCAGACACAGGGGCTATTAGAAGAGCTCTATGCAGAGCGATACAGCTCAGGGAGGCTTTGAAAGAGCATTTGAACAGTGAGCCACAGTAATGCATTGTGCTCTGCCTGGGCCTGATGTTTTGGGACCGGTTAGTAATTGTGTAGTGCTTGATGTAAATCTATGAATATAACCCTGTCAATGCACCTATTAATTTTGAGGTGCTTGCTGTACATTTATGATTACTACATTATTTGTCACTGATCCTGTGAGTTGTGTCACACTGCACGGTAACAAGTAGGCAGGTGCTTCCTGAACTGCTAGGCACTCTGCAATGTATGTTGTGAACTAATAGATGAATTATTTTCCAAATAGATTATTGTTCAAACAAAACCAGTGCAAAGAAATAGCTGTAACGTCGCTCTCTATGAACTATAAAGGGAGACGAGCCTGTAGATCCACAAGAGTCTGCAGCATCTGTGTTCACTGCTGGAGAAGCCCCATTATGTCCTGGTATGTAACCCTCTTTTTCCTGCTGGGACTCTCTCGTCTGCTCGTTCCTTCTCCATACAGTCTGTAATAGTCATCCTCCAAGCCCTCTGTTCATGGTCTGATGCAGCAGCAATGTCTTGCAGGATCTCATTGAACAGGTCTTCCCTAGTCCTCAACTTTCAGCTCTTTATCTGTCTCAGGTGTCCTTAAGGCCACAAAGACAGCAAAAAACACAGATACCATTTTCAGTGTAGTCACAACAGAAAGCAAAAGTTAAGATTCAGAATTCCTTTCACTTGCTCCCCTAAAGTTTTAAACAAGATCTGCTTATTGACACTTCTGCTTGGGAATGCTCACGCACAGCGCCACTCACAGCCCCAGCCCTGGTGAGTGTGGCCCACTAGGGGTGAGGGAAATGAGAAGGGAATTGCTTGGTTGCATGAAACTGAGTATAGGGCAATAGCAATGAATGTTGGCACCATTTCCCACAAGCAGCGGTGATCTTAGCTGATATCTTACTCCTGAGACTGACAAAGGCTCAGAGACCACAGCTGCTGCAAGAGTACCAAAGCCGCCTATAGCCTGCTAGCCTGTGTACTGGAATGGAGTCTGCTGAAGTTATCACCAACTGGCATGGGAAAGTGTCCTAACGCAGAGGAAGCAGTAAGTCTGCTATCCCTAGAAACCTTTGTGAGAGGACAGCCAAAAACCTCCATGAAAGTTTCATCGAGATCTCAGGAAGATTCAAGGCACATTCCTGTTTACATTAACAAATTGCTCCACATAGCTGTCCCACCTCACTCCACAGGGGAATGAAAAGCAGATCGTCTTCTCTTTGTTGTACTGCTACCTCTCCTAGGACAAGAAAATCCTACATCAGGCTTGCCCATGCTCAACTGCTGGGACTGACTGGACTGCAGTGGAGTCTCAAACAGGTCCTGTCTGGTGGCAGAGTTGGACCCCCACATCTCTTGTCCCTCCTCCTCCTCGCTGTTTATGCCAGGGACCTCTAACTCAGGCTCAGAGGTATCCCCAGTGGTCTGCAGGGTGGTAGTGAGGGTCTCGGCGAAGCATGTCGAACAGCTCTTTGTAAAAGCCTCAGGTCTGTGGCTTGGCACCGGATTGACTGTTGGCCTCCCTAGCCTTCTGATATGCCTGATGCAGTTCCTTTACCTTTGCGTGGCACTGCTGCTGACCTGTCGTACCCCGTCTCCTGCATCCCCAGTGCAATCTGCTCCTAGATGTCCATGTTTCTAAGTCTGGTCCATAGCTGTGCTTGCATAACCTCTTCTCCTAACAGGCCCAAGAAATCCAATATCTCCTGTCTAATCCAGGCAGGAGTATGTCTGGAGTGTATAGCCAGCATGGTCAGCTGGGCAGTTGCACACAACAATGGAGATCTGCTAGCTGTGCTCACCAAGCTGGACAATCAGAAAAAGGCATTTCAAGAATTCATGAGGTTTTAAGGGGGTGGGCTTCTGGTCTACATGATCCTTTGGCAGTGGAGTTCATAATTGTGACCACAATGGTCAGTGTCAGGCATGGTGGAACAGCTGCTGGAGGACAGTTAGGATCAACATAGGTAACAGTGTCTACACTCACGCTACATCGGCTTCAGTATTGACCATGGTTGAACTCTGCTTGGAGAGGTGGTGTTGGCATAATAGAGAACTTATATCACCATGAAACATATTTAAGTGTGGACACATGCAAAGCAGCTTATGTCAACCTAACTTGGTAGTGTAGACCGGGCCTAAGACAGTCTTTTATCAGTTCCACAGAGAAAACATTTCTTTTTAGAAAGTGATGATTCTGAGTCTGAGAATAATCAGTAAATTGAACAGCTAAGCAAACATTCTTTAGGAATGTGACTTAATATTACAAAGTTCTAATAAGGTGCAAACTCTTAAGTTGCCCGTATAAGAAGTCTATCAAAAGATCATATAGGTAGGAAGCTAAATCTAATAGTGAAACCAGAATAAGACCACATTAAATCCTCAATTTCCATTTCTATTACTAAATTCTTCTCTTACTGGTAAGACAAAATTAGGGCTCAAAGTTTAGAAAATGCTACAATATGTACATGTAAAAGTGTGCAGGGAGCAGCCACCAAAAGCAGAGCCCAATACAGGAAGCTGAACTTTCCTTCCCCTTCCATCTGCAGCTGGAAATTTTTGTCTGAGAATTCGAACTCTGTTTCTCTCACTCTGCTGTAGTGATGCAATTCAAATATCCTCCACCACTCTTACACACACAGTTAAATATAATTAATTACTCACAGTAGAGCCACATAATACGCTTATACATTTTCTCTAAAATTGTAAGTGATCATCTTTTATTCCAGTTTACATTCCCATAAATTAAAGGAATAGCACATTTTAATGTCATTGAAATCATACCTCATCAATCAGTACAAATACAAGAGCATCTTTATCGTCAATTAACTCTTGAATCTTCTGGAACATCTTGGTTACAAGTTTGCCACTCTGAAAAGAAAATACAAATATATTAGGCTATTTTTACATAGTTTTCCAAGTCTTAGTTTACTGTTTACAACTCTAATTGTATCCACATATAAGTTGGTTCCCCGAACTGATACACCTGTTGTAGATCATAGTAAATGTTGTTTATCTGTACCACAAAGCTAAAATTGTGTAATGAGTTAGATAACACATACCTCAGAAAACCACTTAGAGAAGAGGCTATGACTGTTTATCTCAATTAATTGTCCATACCTGTACCTAAAATATGGGAGAAATCATCAACAATTATATTATAAAATTAATTCTACTGTTGATTGCAAAGGAATCAATAACTACAGCTTACATTCTCATATTTAAAAGAAGAATTTTGTGAACTGTGGCATTATAGCATAACTGAGTCAGAATTCTTTCAACATTAGTGCTTTGTACTTACTAAAACAAGTATCTGATTATAAAATGTAACTATTGCAAACTAAATTTCAATCTCAGTTTTATTTCAGCATATGATTGCTCTTAACCTTCTCCACAAATTTTTTGTCAAAGAAAGCTAAGATTTGACACTGGCTTCTATTTAAGCACAATTCAGGGATAGACTACCATGCCAGTAACCTCATTCTTATTTTCAGGTAATTGTTTACAATCCAAAGTAATACAAGTATCAAGCTAATTCTCATCAGTTCTTAAGACATTGCCAGGAATGCTAAATTATGTATGGCTGACCCTAGAATTAAATGTGTTAATATTTCAGTTTAAGATTATATAATCCATGTCTATTACACACTTATGTGCGAAAAACTGCATTACTTGGAGTAATAATGATTTATAATTGAATATTTATAAAATAGTAAGTTACCTAGTTTATTAAGATTTGCAATATTAAATTGAATGTTATTACTTGTCTGTCTGAATATACAAGGTGAGTAAGGGAGGATGTGTTGATCTATAACACAAACACCACAAAACAAATACAACTGGCTCTAAAGCCGTTTGTTTAATTATTAAAGGTGTGGGCTATTTTGTATGCAAGCAAAACAATGGGCCTGATTCAGCCTTGCTCTTATCTTCTGTAGTAGTTTATGAGTGTACAAAGTAGTCAAAATACACTATCATTCTAAATTTGTAGTGTTTTACATCCACTGGTGTAAGTAGCTGCCTACAGTGAAAGGTATTGGTGAATCGAGCCCAGTGTCTTCAGTATCAGATATGACAAATGTGAGCATTTGCCATTCAACAAGCCAGGGATGCTACATAAGGAACAACACTCAGCACCTAATCTCTGCCTGAAAGAAAACCTGCCATACTTGGTGGCAGATTTTAGCAACCCTTAATGGGTTACAGATGTTTAACAAAGTAAACTGTATTTTAAACCAAAATATTAACAAAAATTACCTGTATGAAAGTCTAATGGTCAGCTTCTGAGCCAATGCTTTGCAGAGTGATGTTTTACCAGTTCCTGGAGGACCTATATTCAAACCATATCCATATAATACTTTACACAGGAACACATAATAGCTAATATGGCCTGACATCTCCTTAGCTACTGAATTCCAAAAACAACACTAATTACATTTAACAGTATAAAATAACACATTACACTACCATAGCTGCCAATTCTGCACAGTTACACAGATTGTTCACTGGGTCCAAATCTTCATTAGTGCTACAATTACACCCTGTCTACACTGCAACTGTTAATGGAGATTGTAACCAGTTACTTGCACGGTTGACTCTAAACATGGTCTGCACACAGACAGATGGTTAAACTCTCAGTAACCCATGGCAGCGAACAGCATTTCTCCCTGTGCACTAGCATTATTTTTAAAAATCTATCAGAACTGCATTACCACTAATGCACCTCCACTAACTAACAGTGGAAGCACTGGGAGTAGGTGTTTTATTACTATGCCATCTAACCCTGTTTGGAGTACATCCAGACATCATGGTGGTTAAAATGCCTGCACCCTCCCCCATATGCAAGCATTCTCACCAGTGAGACTGCCCAAACGGTGCTTTTTTCTTTTTTTAAATAATGTAGATTGCTAGCTTAAGATGGCATATTGTTGTCTTCCTGCACCTGATCCAGCATATTTGTTTTCTACTGTATAAACAGAAATGCTAAACACGCTTGCATTTGGCCAGTCCCTCCTTCCTTCCAGCAATCTGTACATTAAGACATCACAGAGCGCTCTGCTCAGCGTGCAGCTGATGACACACTGTGGGTTTGCCCTTCAGGCACTCCACCCCATCCAGGATAGCTGCCCAGATTTTCCAAGAATCCACCAACACAAACATGCTTAACCAGTCTGAGAAGTGTGAATATGCAAACATCGTCAAAAAAGTTCATATGTGGACACTAACTTAACTGTGTTATTTGTAACCAGCTAAGATGACAATGCTTCCAATGGGTCACAAAGTCAATGTTGTAGTTGTAATGTGGCTACATTTAAAAAAACAAAAAAACCCACAACCTTCAGATTCTGATATTCTTTGCTTTTTTCCTATTCTAACATTAAACAAATCCATTATGACTCAAGTATTCCAGCGATATAAAGGATCCATTTCTCTCTTCAGAATTGTTTTGAAGCTTTCAACAACATTTTATATTTAGACCTATAAATAAACCAAGAGGAGAAGAGAGCTCTCTCTTAATTTGCTCTATTTATTAGCAAATCTCATGGTAGCTCTACTAAGGTTAAGTGAATGTCCATTAATTAGCATTTCCATTAAGAACATCTATTGATCACAGAAGTTCATTCTGGACTGCCACTTGGTACATAATGGTTCAGTTGAAGTCATAATCCTGTTTATGGCATAATTCCTTCCAAAGCAACTAAGTGACGGTCCAAAAACCATCTTGTACGTTGTACAAGAAAACACCACAATAAGTATTCACTTAACAACTGAAAACATAATGGTTATTGTATTTGGAGGGAATTATACTGCTTAGTTTATTAAACAATTAATCAATTTAATCTGTTTAAAATTAGTTATCGCTTGGTTATTTCTCTGCTCCCTTGAGTTCCACTACATTCTTCCCAAAGAAGACTAGATACAGCTCCTAGAGAAACCCTGTCAATGCTGCTCCCTAATTATCCAGAGCAGTAGTTCTCAAACTTTTGTACCGGTGACCCCTTTCACATAGCAAATCTCTGAGTGCGACCCCCCCTTATCAATTAAAAACACTTTAAAAAAACTTAACACCATTATAAATGCTGGAGGCAAAGCAGGGTTTGAGGTAGAGGCTGACAGCTCGCGATCCCCC